>NC_053038.3:504582069-505832069 GCF_002575655.3 Aegilops tauschii subsp. strangulata
CATATACAGAATGGAAAACGTATATACACACATTGAAACAGAACATGTAAGAACGGAAAATAGAGTACACACATTCAAACAGAGCAATAAACAGAGCAATAGTATGATTGCTGTGAATACATAGCTATCCACGTCGAAACGACTCAACAAAATAAAACGCGTCCATGAGACCATGACCAGCAGCCCTTGCCTGCGATAGCTTTTGGCTCTGCCTAAACTCGTGTAGGCGTTCGTCCAAGCGGTCGACACGCTCGCGGTACATCTGGAGCACGATTTCGAGCTCCAAGTTGGCTATTTCATCGGAGATCACCAGCTCGAGGATGCGACAGCCATGTTCCTCTACTGTGCCCAGGTGGACACCTGGGCCAAGGAGGTGGTCGAGCCTACCGACCAGCGCGTTGGCACCGAGCGGGCCACGGACAAGGCGAACGGTGCGACCCATGCGACCCGCGCGGCGGGCGTCCGGTGCATGTACGGCCACTACAAAAAAATACACTTCCGTGATGATACGTGTTTGTCACAGTAGGTCGCATTTTTTGTCATGCTTGTACATCCATGACGATTTTATGACAGAATCAAGATAGTCATACCTGTGCTGTGTAGAAGTGTTCCATGACATTACCAAAATTATCATCACGGAAGTGTCCACTTCCATGACGATAAATCGCGCGTCACAGAAGTGCTTTCGTCAAGGGTGACCGACACCTGGCATCCACCGTAATGGAACGCCGTTAAGCTATCGGGTCGGGTTTTGGATCCGATAACCCGTTAACAGCCCCGACCAATGGGGAGTTTCCACGTGTAAAATCATCATTGGCTGGAGGAAACACGTGTCGGCTCACCGTTGGGACAGATGTCATCCGCTCATTGGACCGAAGGCGCCTATGATACGGCGACACGTGGCACGGCCCAATAGAGGCCCATTCCTATGAAAAGGCCGGCCCGTTTGACTTGGTCAGAAGGTGGCGGGCCAGCCCACGGAAAGCCTGTTAACGGCCTGTTCGCATATAGCCCATTTACAACCCGCTAACCCAGGGCCCGTTACGCCCTATCCGAATTAGGCCCAGTAGCATCATCTGGGCCGTCCAATATGATTCAGCCCGTTTTAACTTCCGGCCCATGTGTGGCCCATGACTTCTTTCGGCCCATATGAGGACCTTTGTAACTCTTGGCCCATTAACGACCAGTGGTGAAACTGGCCCGTAATGAACAGTGTATCACTTTATACCCATTAATGGCCCGTTATTCCATTGGTCCGTTTCCAGCCCAAGTTATCTTTCGGCCTTCTCAGGGCCCATTGATTCTTGGGCTCATTTGCAGCATTCGGTTACATACGGCCCGTTACTATCATTTTCTTCTTGTGGGCCAAATTCAGCCCGTCGTTACAGTCGGCCCGTTTGTGGACCGTTAATACGTTGGGCCGTTTTCATGTCAAAAAAAACCCGTTGGGCTGTTTTCATAGAGTTATCAAATACGGCCTATTAACGGCCCGTTATGGTCCACGAATAGTACGGCCCATGATTGGCGAAATGATGATACGCCTCGTAGAAGGCCCATGGATCCTACGACCCATATGAGGCCCATGGATCGTACGGCCCGTAGAAGGCCCATGGATCGTACGGCCCGTAGAAGGCCCATGGACCCTACGGCCCGTAGAAGGCCCATGGACCCTAAGGCCCGTATAGAAGGCCGATGGATCCTACGGCCGGACGAAGGCCCATGGATCATACGGCCTGCAGGAGGCCCATGGTTACAACAGTCCGTGTGTTGCCATGATTATTTTGGCCTAGTTACCAAAAATAGGCTATTGTGGCCACTAGAAAAAAACAGAAAAAGAACTGTAGTGACTACAAGCAAACAACTAAACAAGACAATAAGGAAATAAATAAGCAAGCAATTAACGCTAGCCTATTACCGCTATTACACATATTACATCCACTGGGCATCAAAGTTCGCCACCAGTGCAAATATAGGGAACAAAGCAGCACATTACATACACTGGCCGTCAAAATTGGCCACCAGTGCAAATAAACGCGGCAACAAAACAAGAGCATAACTGAAACAACTTCAGAAGAGCTCAAGAAACGTTATCCTGGGTATCCACCATGCTGGCAATAAGCTTAGCAAGCTGATTAGCTTTGTCCTGTTTGGCGCTAAAATCCTCCAACGCTTGCTGTTGCACCAGAAAGTATGCATCTGAATGCTCCAGGGACTTCCGCAGTCCTTCCGCTTCTTGTCGCAGCACAGCCGATCGATGTCTTTCAGCTTGTAGTTGAGACTCAAGAAACCGAACTGATTCAGACAGTGAGTTTGAATAGCTTGTGCAAGCGGTAGTGGCCAGTAACTCGAACACTAAACGAAGACAGGACTTTGGGGTTGTCTCGCTATCTTCAAGATAGTCTTCCTTAGCTATTTTATCAGCTTTCTTGGAGACCAACAAGGATGTGTCACTATCCTGAACCTTATCTGCATTACTTCCTTTACCATTGCTTAGTAAGGCACTCTTCCCCAATATTCTGTCAGCATTCTAAAAAAAGAAACAAGCAGACACATAACAAGTTTAGCATGTACTAGTATATGAAACTCATTTCGGTGAACCAGTTCATAGTAAGGTGGACAGGATTAAACTACCAAGTCTTCTATTGCCAAGTACTAGTACATAATAAAAGCATCAAACAAACATATATCTATGTCCTATGGTCACTGCATTGTCTTGCCAAATCAAAATAGAGACACGGTTCAAATCATATCAGTTCAAGACAAAGCAGCAGTGAAAGAATACAAAGCGTGGGAAACTACACGGCACAACAAGATTTCAGATGGGTACCACGGGTCTACATGTACAACAACACTATTGGCTCTGTTGTGATGCTAGTAATGTGCATGATATGAAAGTCAACTGTATACACAATTGAAATTGAAATCAACAGAGCTATTGATAAGAGCAAACCTGTTAAAGAAACATGCGTGAACATACCTGCTGTGCCATTGGAGTTTCGATTGGATCCTTCAATTTAAAAATAAGTTTGTATGAGTAAATACAGTGATACAAGAGCAAAACAATCATAGTTAAAAAAGGCACGCCTAAGCGAGCGCTTAAGCGCGCCTAGGCTCTAGGCGTTGGCAAAACGCATTGCGCATAACTATGCATAATCTGTGCATAACTGCGCATAAGCATGCGCTTTGGTCAGTAAAGCGCAAGGCGGTGGCAAAACGCACAATTAACGCCTAGCGCTTTTTTGAACTATGATAGCAATGGAATCTTAAATTAGAACAGTTGTTCTTCAGGTTTAGGTACTTGTTCTACATGAACAGAGTACAGTAAGACACAAGAATATAATACTTAAAAATAGAAAATGAGCTCATAGACCTTACCACATTCTTGGTTCGGGACCAGTACAGAACAAGGCGTTCCCAGTCATCGTCCAGTAAATGTGTCTCAGGAGAACGTAAGGGAATTTGATGAGTTTCTTTGCCGGTGAAGTACGTTTTCATCAGGTAATTCCAATACTGCCACCAAGCATTCTTGAAGATAGCAGAGGTATTAGCACAGGTTACCTCATCCTGAGTTTCCAAATCGGTCCTTCTCTATAGAGAAAAATGGGAAAATTTGCTGTATTATAACCATCATGGAGGTAGGATGTATGGGACGAAGCAAAGTAATTGCCATGAATAACATTACTTACACATAACTCCTGGACAAACACCTGCAACTGGCATTTTCCTTCATCTTCAGTATAATATTTCCAAGATGGGAAGATACGCACATACGATTTAACAACATCAAATGCGATAGATGCTAAACTACGACTAGCTGGTTGTGCTTCCTCCACAGGAATAGGCGTACTAACTGGTGGAGTTGGGGTTCGCCGTGATAGTACTGGCCCTTTGGGCACTGGAGCTGCCTTACTAACTACTCTTGTTTGGGAGCTCTGTGGTGGAGATGGTGCTGTGTCAACAGGAACTGGGTTACTATCGGCTGGGGTTGGGGTTAGATTGGGTGAAGCTGGTTCTCTGTCCATCGCAGTAGGGGTACAATCTGCGAGAGTTTGGGTTATGTGTGGTAGGGCTGGTTCTTGTGCATGTACAACCGGGATGCTATCTCCACCAAGAGGTAGCACTGTTTTATTTGAAGACTGTGTTTTTAGTCCGCTAGATACTGGCATCACCCGCTCCAATTCAAATGGCTGATAAATAGGAAACATAGTTGAATGTACAGACATTGTATGAGAGACAGATGCAATAGATAGTGTGGAAAAAGAGGGCATGAAATAGTTGACATGTATATTGTTTAACTAAAATGGATAGCGTGACATAATTTCACATATATGATGTCTATCTAAACTGGATAGCATAGCATAACATAATTCAAAGATATGATGAATAACTAAACAGGATCGCATGACATAATTCACCTACATGTTATCTAAGTAATCAGGATCGCATCATTTAATTCACATATGTGATTTATATGCTAAACAGAGGGCATTCGATATGATGTCTGAACTAAGAACATGGTGTTGAATATTGTGTATACGATGTCTAAACTATGCAATGCAAGACACCGTATGCATGATATGAGCAGTATAACCGTGCCAAGTTAGAGCATACACCTCAGTGGGGGAATAGGACTGGTCATCTATCTCTGAATCCATCTCTGAGGAGCTATCGGGACCCAACAAGAGATCTGCTTCGACAGGTAGCACTGTCTGCTCTGAAGGCCTTGTTTTCACTCCAGATTTTTCCATCTCCCACCCAAATGGCTGATTCACAGGAAGAGTAGTTTAATGTACAAACATTGTCGACAAATGGAAATGTAATGAAGAAAAGGATGGGCACGATATCATTCAAATATATGATGCCTGGTTAAACAGGATGGCATTGCACATTTCACATATATTATGGCTGGCTAAAAGACATGAGACTGCATAATTCCCATATATGATATAGAAACTAAACAGGTGGCATTACAGAACATGTCTAAACTAAGCAGATGACATATATGATGTCAAAAGTAGGCACTGCAAGGCAACATATGCATGATATGACTAACATCATCATGCCAAGGTAGAGCAAACACCTTGGGGGGTAAATAGGAGTGGTCAGCGGCGTCTGAATCCGCCTCAGAACAGATATCTTCCTCTGGATTACAATCTAGAGAGGGGTGAGGAGGGTTTGCCATTGAACCCACCATGGAGCGATGTCTGCATGACATTGTATTGCCGCGCATAACTCTTCTCTTTTTCTCTACATGTTCAGCATGACTGTGTACAATATCTGACATGCATACGAAAAAAATATGGCGAGATTATGTAAGGAGAGCATGCAGAAATTTAGAGTGATGGTAACAACCAGTGGATCGACGTATTTCCATTGAACCAAAATAGCCCTAATGGATCCACGTGAATGTATAGTAATAAGTGATGCAACAAGTGTACAACCTCTTTGCCGTAGCCGTGTCGACCTCAGCATCATTGGGTTGGTCGCTGAAGCAGTTGAGGCAGAGGTGGCTGTCGGAGGTGTGGAGGAAGATCTGAGGAATCTGTAGACGGTGTCCAGGGCACTGCTCTGTTGTGATGGATCGTTCTGTCGTTGGAGCAGCTCCGGTGAGCCGTAAGACGTCAAGGCTGAAGCAGCACAAGACAGACATCGTCAATCTCAAGTGGGATTCTAATAGCATCTCCAATAGATGATGTAAAATGGATGTAAAATTAACATCACCAAAACCACCTGACTACAACAGATGAGGTAAAAACTGTTGACTCTGAACTTAACTGTCGAAACTGAAATTTACTGTGGAATCTGAATGCTACTGTCGAAACTGAACGCAATGGTAGCAGAGAGGCACTTGACATGTAGTTTAGGGAGGGCCTGCAGTTCATCTTTAACCTGCACCCCCCTGAGCCGCCAGCCTCCACCGGCCGAACCGCTGGCCCCAACGCCGCCTTGCCGCCCCGAAAAACTCGCCACCGCCGCCCCGGCCAGCCCTCTAGGCCCCCCGCCCCCACCCTGAACCCTAAGATAGATAGTGGGGTACCTCTCCGGCGAGCCCCCGTCCCCGCTGCGGGTGGTTCTTCCTTAGCTCCGGCGAGCCCCCCCAACCCCTGAAAATCGACTGACCCAAAAGTCGATTTAGTCGACTGAAGTGTGGCTTAATCGGAGCAGAGCAGCACCACAAGCGAGGGGGAGAGCAGCAGCAGCAGCTGGGCGAGCGAGCGATCGAGCGAGAGCCGGAGCAGCAGCAGCAGCGCGAGCGAGCGAGAGCCGGAGCAGCAGCAGCAGATCCGGCTGGTATGGACGCCGCCGCCGAAGGGGCCTCGAACTGGGGGAGAGCCGCCGTGGAGATGTCGCCCGCGGCGCCGGCTTCAAGGTAGCCGCTCCATGGGGTGCGGGATGGGGCACCGTCGGCGCCGGGAGGTCGAGTTAAGGAGAAGGTGCGATGCGATGAGTGTACAACCTCTTTGGTGGCGCCAAGTAGGCCTCGGCTTCGTCCGAGGAGTCGGTGAGGATGCTGCGGTTCCGGTGGAGCATGTTAAGGCGGCGCTATGGGGATGGAGCAGCCGCGATAGACGAGGCGATCGTCGGAGCAGCTCCTTGGAGGTGGAGGACGAGGCGGCTGAACCGGCGGGACGGCGAGATGGACGACGGATCCTCATTCGGGGAGGTGGACGAGGCACGTCAAGCTATTGCGGTGGACGACGTCGTCGGGGAAGAGGCTCCGGCTGGGCAGCGGTGACGTGGCAGACGGAGGAGGGTGGGGTTTCGCGGCTGGAGCAGAGAGGTTATGGCGGCCTGGGATTTCGAATGGCGAAAAGGGGGCGATGGGAGGGGGTGAAGCATGAGTTAGGGACGCGCTTGTCCAAAATGTTGGGTGTGTTACAAAAGTACTCCCCACCGATTTGAACTAGCGGCCCTTTCGGCTCAGGGTTAGAAGGGGGATTTCGCGTGTTGGGATTTGGCAGCTGGAGGGAGTTTTCACGCGCGTTGTAATTTCGGGATAGCAAGGCGCGGGTTGTGAAGGTGCCAGTTTCGGGAGCACGATATCTGAATTTACGGGATATAACAAGACGCGGGTTGAATTTTACGGACAAGCCTAACGTGTAGTAATATTGTACTTGTACGTACCAAATCAATTCACACTTCCCTCAACCAAAAAGAAAACGAAAAAAATAAAACTATTCACACCACACAAAGAGAGAGTCTTGCCCCGTTTTACTATACAAATGCTATTCAAAGCTACTCCCTCCTTCCACCTATATAGGGCCTAATGCATTTTTCGGTGCTAACTTTGACCAAATATTAGAGCAATGATATATGACATGCAACTTACACAAAGCACACCGTTAAATTCGTCTGTGAAAGATTCTTTCAATGATATAATTTTCACATTGTGCATGTCATGTACTATTAATCTTGTCAATAGTCAAAGGCGGTCTTAAAAATCTCATTACGCCCTATATAGATGGAAGGAGGGAGTATGAATCCTTGTTATGTCCGATTAAATTTTTTCGCTTGCTGTATAATGCATGTAACCTACTCATACCAACATTTTAGTGCATTCCAAATGTCTATACTACCGCTGCAATTTGAACTAAATTTCAATTCATTTCTCTATTTCAATAAGAATCTACAATCATGATTGTTGCCAACTTCAACCATCATAGTTTCCTTGCTATCCGCCAGATATAAATCGGACGACCTATAATGCAGGATGGCAGGCACACCATCATCAACAACTCCATTTTTTTTATAAGAGTAGAGATAAAATATATTAAATGTAGTATAACATGTTCATAACCACACCATGTGTATCACCGTTATATATATTCACACATGCGTCGGTTTGAAGCACTATGATAAATGCTTCAAATATCCGAATTCGCTTTTTATAATGAAGTATATATGATCTCTATTCGTCTTTTACACCCACACAACCCTCTTATCTTTGTAGCTAGCGCTAACTTTCTCTTGTGCATGCACACGCCTGCATCCCTCTCACCCTCCCTCAGCATTCTCTAGCTCCATCGCGCAAATTCGTCTTTTCACTTTAGGTCGTTCACGCACGGTGTGTGTAGGCCCCCCGGCTCCTTCTTTACGGCACACATCGATTGATATGCCTCTCTAGCCAGGTGTGCCTAGCACAAACACAAGCTTCCCCTCTTCTCTTGTCACCGTCCATGCCTCACTCCCACCACTCTTTTCATCGTTCTCGTACTCGCACACTCCTCCCCCCTCGAATAGTATGCCTCTCGTACCACCTCCTACATGCATCCCTCTCTCTCTATCCTTCTCCTCATGCCTCATTTGCTTCCAACACACACATGCATGTATACCGATCGATCTCCCAACATATACCTAGATCGACTCTAACTACCCCCCATCGATCGACGTACCTCACAAGTTATGTCTCTCCTTTCTCTAACAAAGGGCGATTGATCTTCCTATGTAGTTACGTTTGCTTACCACAGCCACATCGTCCCCCCTCATCATTCGTGCATGCCTCCTGACCCGTCTCTCACACGCACGTGCACAGACAACAAGCAGCCATCTCCTCTCTTATTGATATTGCGGGCGTACCCTCTATTTGTCTAGCAAGCCCATCCCACCATTTGTTAGAAGCAACTCCACTACCACCCCCTCCAACACTCTAGCTCTATCTCTCTCCCAACATTATTCCTCTCCTGCACATATGCATGGATACCGATCGATCTCCCTTAATACATGAGGCAGATCGATCTCCTTAATACATGAGGTAGGCCTCTCTCCTCCTCCACACATATACCAGCCATTGTACCTCTATAGTTAATTGGGCCTCCCTCTTCCCCCACCACACACTAATAGTCGAGCGCTGCAGGTAGGTATCCATGCCACAGAGACAAACTGCACATGTCCCATCTCACGTTCCAGTAGGCCAGCCACTCTATATCTTTGACGTGGGCACACACAAATTCGATGGCACTCTTTATCGATCGCGCGTGCACACACACACACACACACATCATCCATCTCTTCGATTCTATGGACACTCAAGCCGATGATACCTCCACTCTCTTCTCGTGGATCGCCCCCTCTATATATATGTTATATCCAGGACTCTATTTCACACACATTGCATATGTTACATTTTTTGATTGACCCCCCCCCCCAAAACTCTCAAGAACCCACACACTATATCTCACTAGGTTTGTATCTCTCTCACACAACCCCACGTAGGTGGTGTACGTATACAAGAAGAGAATAGGTGCACCGTGCACGTACTCACGCTTCGTGCCCAGCCACACCCGCGCGGGTACACGGTGGAGCTCATTTCTTTACGAAATGGCAGCCCACGTGCTAATTTGAACGCCTGTAGCGGTTGTTTACCTAGGGAGCTCGTGTACCACGCATGCACGAAACAAAGTTCGACTTGATGCGTTGCCGCGTTATTTTTAAATAAAGTTATAGCGCTCAATGGCACGTACACAGAATATAAAATGATTTTTATGGAGAAAAGGTAGTCCGCTCACTATATACAATGGAGCCTGCCTGCCTGGTTTGTCGCTCTTCAGAGTATCTCACACAAGGCTACGGTGGCCTCTCTCTCTCTCACCGTTGGTCACTGATCCGGCCGCATCCCGTCCGCCAGGGGAAAGGGAGTGCGGTGGCCTCTCTCTCTCTCACCGTTGGTCACCGGCCGCATCCCGTCCGCCGGGGGAAAGGGAGGAAGTGCATCGTTTCTCCGTTTGACGGCGCCGAGGCAGCACGTCCCGATCTACGGTACACGCCGTTCTCTCTGACCAAGCTCCGGCGTGGTAGGGCCTACGCCACCTGCTCGTAGATTCCGCTCGCCGCCGCTCACCTAGTTACATCCCGACGACTTCCAGGTATCCCCTCCGGCCTTGCTCCACTACCCGTCTTCCCACGTTGCTGCATGTGGATCTTCCATAGTTCTTTGCCCAAAACGTAGCTCGTCCGGCGTACTTTCCATATTGCATTCTCGTCCTCACACTGTTTTAGACAAACACAACCGTGTTGTTATCTTCCCTTAGGACAAGGAATATGCTTCTTTTTTGTCGTCGCATGTGTCATCAACTGTTATTGGCCAGTAATTGTTTCCTTTCTACTCGTTGCTATTGCGACCTTTTGGTGAACTGCACAAATAACTTTTTTCTTAAGAGTGTTTTGTGCAGTTGTACTAAAATGTCACACGGGGAACGGCTCTACATTTCAGTGCGACTGCACAAAGGGAGATTGGTTTTGCTCTATCCTCCTCATCCAACTCCGAGCCTAATCTTCTCCAACTAGTTAGTCTTAAGAGAGACTACAAAGGTGACCGGCTTCTATTTGTGTGTTTATTGTTTCATCAGCAGTCCTCTATTATCGTAATCACACTTAATATCTTTGGAACAGGGACGCTCAGCTCTATTTTAGTGGAACTACACAAAATGATCGGAATGTTGCATGCTCCAGACAGCTACTTTTTTTCCCAACATGCCTTGTTGATTTAGACAGAGCTGGGGGGACGTTGCTGCCAATGAAAGCATGGATCAATTTTAATTTAACACCTTCTCACAACTCTGTCTTCAGTTGTGATGTAATTATTAGCTCTGATCTGCTAATAATTGACATGCATTAGCAAGGAAGTTAGTTTTTTATTGTTTCCGAAAGAGCATCGATGGCAAGACACGCGAAACAAAAGCTGAAAGCTCACACCATTGTACAATTTCATGTCGCTGGAAAATTATTTGTATAGTACGTCAATTATGTAAACAAATGATGGAAGCTTGATAGCATTGCCAGAAGCCTCTTCATCATCCGGGTCCATGTGCCATGCACAAAATTATAATCATTCTTTCCTAAATATTAGTCTTTTTACAAATTTCAAACGGGCATATTTTAGAGTGTAGATTCACTCATTTTGCTTCGTATGTGTACTCCCTCCGTTCCTAAATATTCTATTCATCTTTCTAGAGATTTCAACAAGTGACTACATACGGAGCAAAATGAGTGAATCTACACTCTAAAATATGTCTATATACATCCGTATGTGCCAGTCCATTTGAAATCTCTAAAAAGACAAATATTTGAGTAGTCACTCGTTGAAATCTCTAGAAAGACAAATACTCCGGAGTATATTTAAGAACCGAGGGGGTAGTGCACAACCGCATGGGAGACTCATCCCGGTCGTTGCGCCGCATTAATAGTGAGTAATGAGCAGTCAAATCATAAGCCCCACCTTTCCCACTTTAAGTTGCTCTGAAGAAGAAACCATCAATACGCTCTTCTTTGAATCCGCTCATACTACTCCATCCGTCACTGTTTATACAGCGCGCTTCAGAAAAAAGAAAAAGAAAATCTATGGGACCAAGGCGACTAGCGATCGGCCTGAAAAATAGCATTGGTAGTTATAGCACGACGTCTATTACTAGAGGGAATAATGCGTACACACATGCATGCAATGCTTCCACCCCGGGTACACACATGCATGCACTTACTCCACTCTGTAGTAGTACAGTACATGGAGAGAAAATTGTGGACTTGATTGCGGTTACCACGCCCTAATTAATTGAGCATTAAACCAAACGCGTCTAAAGTCTCTCTGGTGGTGGAAATGCATTGAGAGAAATGCATCATAATGAAGCACGCCCTGTAAACTGTGACGGAGGGAGGAGTAGTATGAAGGTGCAAAACCAAGTACGCGTATGGCCAGTCGGTCAACGCACCTCCTCTTGGCATATCACTGACATGTGGGACAGGAGTGTGAGCAAACCGATCTCAATTGACGGCAAAGAGCCAACCCGCCGTTCCTTGAGAGAGACGAGGAGCGAGAACACACAGACGGGCTCGCACGGAGGCCAAGATATATTTGAGCATGGTAGGTTGATCGATATCATTCATTACATGTTGGGCTGCCGTTTTCCGCCCTTCTCCGGAATAAACATGTACTTTATCAGAGATAAAAAATAAGAGTACAGACGCTCCACCATGCGGTTCTAGTAGTAGTACTACTCGTACTACTGCGCTTGGCTCTTCGCCTCTTCGTGAAGTCGAACAATGATGGTACTCCGCATGTTGGGTACTACAGTGTATGCCTCTGACAATCTGACACCGACTGGACTGATGCATGTCCGCCGAGGGTAGGTTGCATTAGTCAAAAGGCGTAAGCGAGCTTCACCTTGTCCTGCAAGCTTCTCCTCGTTCTGCGAGTTGACGGGACACACCAAAAGTAGTGCTAGTCCATACTCCCTCCTTTCCGGTTAATATGGCTTAATCTTTTTTGCAGGTAAATGAGAGAGCTTTATTCATATATAAGCATTCTTAGGACGATCAGCCAAGACACTGGTCACTAGGAAGCGAGGTACCCCGCAAAAAAAGAAGTAGGAAGCGAGGTGTTTCATCAAGCCAGCTCTCGGCCACATTCAAAGTGCGGCAAGCACGGTTCGCACGAAGATGCGCCGCAAGGTTTGCTGACCTGTTTACATGCTGAATAACAAAAAAAGAGGAAATATTACCGAGCGCTACTATTTGTAACAGGATATGAGCCAGAATTAAGCGAGAATTGTGGCGAGTGTTCCATGCAATCAACTTCCATTATCACATGCGAGAACCCTCGAAGAGAACCAAATGTGTTGAAGATTGCTTTATCACATTTTAAAATTATAATAAGAGTGCAGACGCTCCTCCATCCGGTTCCTAGTACTAGTATAGTACGTACCTTTATAGACTATAGTAGTAGTACTAGTAAACTTTGCGCTTGGCTGTTCGCCTATTCGGGAAGTCGAACAATAATAGCACTAGTAGTATAGTGTATGCTTCTGGCAATCTGACACCGAATTAACTGTTGCACGTCCACCGCCTGAGCGAGGGAGAGCTTGCATTAGTCAAAAGTTTCTCCTTGTCCTGCGAGCCACCGCGCGCAAGCTTCTCCCGTCCTGCAACCTTCTCCTCGTTCGGCAAGTTGACGGGACACAGCAAAGTAATGCTAGTCCATACTGCCTCCTCTCCGGTTAATATGGCTTAATTTCAAACGAGATAAATACACTGTCTGTCACTGTATATTTTTAAAAATACGGTCAGTGGACTTCATAATACGCTCATTGCGCTCAATATATATATTTTCCGGTGTTTATACGGTCACTAGCTCACCCTAACTGAGTATGTGTGTGCATGCATGTGTAGGTTGAGCACTTGAGCATGACCGTGTGTGTTCCGTCGTGTGCTCGGACATGCATGCATTAGGGTGTCGCGCGCGTTTTTGCGTCCATGTGTACGTGTGACTGTTGCATACACGTAGGGGGAGTACGTGTAGGGGCCACTATGGAGCAGTCAAATCACACAGTAAGTTAGTCGGAAGAAGCAACCATCATTTCACTCTTGAATGACACGTACGCAATATAAAATGGTTGATATGGAGAGAAAAAGAAAACCGCTATATATACACTAGCAGGAGCCTAAGCTACAAGCCTGCTTGCTTAGGTTGCTCTCTTCACAAGCATAGAACGACGGGCCTGATCCCGCAGCTGGGGGAAGGGAACAATGTTCTGCGTAGACGCGGTCGACATCGGCGAGGGAGAAAACCCGTAGTCGGTGCGTCCCAATCGGGGGTCACCGCGGTATGGGCCGATGCCGCGTCCCAACCGCCCTTCTAGCTACAGCCCGACGTCCTAGGTAGTCCATCTTCCTTTTGGAGCCGGCTTGCACCACTGCCGTAGCCCCATCTCCATGTCGATCTTTCTCTACTTCTACCGGCTTCTACTTGTGATGAGTTTATGTCTCATGAACTAGTGCAAGTACTATTATTCTAATCACACTTCTTCAATATCTTTGCCATCAGGGATGCTCAGATCGATTTTAGTGGAACTGCACAAAAGCATCGTATGATCCGAGGGTTCCAGCCGTCTTTCCTTCGACAGGTTCTACCTGGCCAAGAAATTAAATCATGTTTAGGGTTTAGGGTTTAAGTCGTAGTGACCCCATCAGTAGTTTTTCTTTCGTACACGCTCTCACAACTTTTTTCTTTAGTTGTGAAGTAAATATTGGCTATGATCTGTGAATCATTGAGATGCATCAGCATGCGTGTTAGTTTTCCTTTGTATTTGATGGAATGTTGTAACGGGGCAACCTTGGAATAGGAATGAAAATGGAGTGGAAAGTTTACGTTTTTCCGGAGAAAAAATGGAAACGGAGAGAAACCAACGTTTCATTTCGTTGGATCGCGCCATCGAGCAAAACCAACGTTTAAATCATGTCTGTCGTGTTCGTGTCTCACCCTCCTCCACGGCTCGACCCCACATGGTCGCTCGGCATGCCACTCACCGCAAACCGAGTATACGATAACTTTCCCGCCTGCTTGTCGATGGATCACGCCATGGAGTACTAGCACTACTGGAAGAGATTGACGAGTTGGGGGAGGACAGCTAGCTGTAGCACGGACTCCCAAGAACTTTTTTACATGCATTTTGTAGCCGGCTATTGCGACCTTTGAACGCGGAGCAGCCGCGTGCACCCGGAAGCGGCGCGGGCGACGCTCTCTCGGCCGGCGCGCCGCTTCAATGCCGGCGCCAGTGAGAGGTCGCGTCCGCTCTGGCCGGGCATGAATGCAGCACTGACCGTTTCGGGCGGGAAGCATGCGCGGGTGATGAAGAGGGTTCAGGTTGGTCAGGACCGGCCGTGGCAGCGGTCCGGACGTGCGCAAACAAGAGATACTGTACGTTAATATTGCTGCGTATATAATTAACAACGTAAATAATGTGCCAGTTGGACAAATATGATTGGAGATGGAGATGGAAATGGAATTTTACGTAAACACGGATATGCATGTCTATGTCTATGTGTGTGTGCGCGACGACTCTCGCGACCTGGAAGCGGGGGCGTGTTTTTCATCGAGTTTTCTTTCTTGGTACGTTAGAAAATCAGTTTGTCTAATTCACATCTAGATGTTATTTAAGGATATCACATCTAAGCTCCCACAAGTATATAATGTAGCAACAAGAAACAAAAAAAACTAGGAAAAAAATAGACCACAAACAGACTGGACATCAACTTAGATGTGACATAACTATGTCACATCTAGATGTGTCCTAGACAGACCCTTAAAAAATTGTCCGCCAGTTTTCGTTTCTTTTTTCCGGGAACGCGCGTATTCTATTTAAAACCACTGCTATGGAGAGATTTTTTACTCCGTTATAGCCTCTTGTTTGATAGAGTTTCTCGCGTCTCGCTCTCTCACCCTCTCCATATAGGTTACACGCTGGAGGCGCAGTGTTCATTTGCTAGGGTTTGCTATATTCACAGTCTCTCACCCTCTCTTCACCAGATCTAAACAAGACTACGTTGGCCTCTTGTCTCTCTCTCCCCCCTCACAGCTGGTGAAGGAGGCGTCCGTATCCCGTCGCACCGGGAAGGGGAGGAGGTGCAACGTTCACTCTATCGCCTTCGGCGAGGGAGGCAATCCACAGCCGGCTACGCTGTTCTCTTTCACCCAGTGCCTGTGCGGGAGGTCCACCGACCCCTTCTTCCTCGCTGCCATATGTAGTGTGGGCAGATCCGGCTTCCCGCCGCACGCCTTGCCACATCCCGACGACCCTAAGGTATAAGTTTCTTTGAAACCGTCATTGCTCTAGCTGCATGTGGATCTTTTTCGATCTGTAGTCGAATCTAGGTCTTGGTTCAAAGAGGAAAGAAGGGTGCGGTGGGCTGGAGCAAGAATCTAGGACGTGGTTCAATGAGGAAAGGAGGGGCGGAAAGTAGTATAGGCTGGCTATCCAGCCGCTTTGTAGGTCGAAAAGGGAAAAAGGGGGTAACCCAGTACACATATCTGTAAGGAACCGATCTCTTTGTTGAAAAGGGAAAGAAACTGGGGGGTCGGGTAGTTTGTGCAGGACTAGATTTGCTGCCCTCACATAGGAAGAAGGTTCAAAGAGAACAAATATGGGACCAGCGCATATATGCTGCTTGGCTACATACTCTGCATCACCCATTTATACGTGTGGACGCACATGGTGCTGGCATGTCCCATACAGCTATTTTGCTGTTGTTAATCTAAGAATGCCGCTGGAAAATTGAAGCAATGCCACTGTTAAAAGTAAATTACATTTTTTAACGAATGTTGTTTCAAGAGAATGTCTCTGTTAATATGAATCAATGCAACCGTTTTAGAAATGCTACTGTCCTACTTTGTTTTCCATCCAAGATAAGTTAGATGCTACTTTCTGTCACCGTTTGTTTCATCCTCCTTTATCGGCAAGTAATTGTTTCCTTTTTTGCCTCTATTAAAACAGGGCTATCGATTCAACTTGTTGCTATTGCGACATTTTGCTTCGCTACTCGAAACACTTATGTTTTAAGAGTGTTTTGTGCAGTTCAACTTGAATGTCACACCGGTGACTTTGCTTAATTTTGGTGGAACTACACAAAAGGAGATCGAGATTTGTTTCCAGTCGTCGTGGCGAGTTGTTTCAAATCTTGGTCTCAACCACATGATGTGCAGTGTGCTTTGAGATGTTGTGCTACTTATTTTGGTACTGTTTTAAATAAATGTTGAATTGAAGCTATTGTATTGCTGTCTTTTTCCATTAAGTAGTGAACAAAAATGGGACCAACCCAGACATGATGCTTGTTGCTTTGTTACAACAAATTCAGCATCACCCCCTTTATAAGCCAGTAATTGATGCCACTCTCAGAATTAACTACTGAATCTTATTTCAAAACTGAAACACTTGTTAGGGATTGGCGGGATTACCATTTTTGTGGCCGCATGTTTCATCCTCCTTTATTAGCCAGTAATTGATTCCTTTTTTGCCTCTGTTTAAACAGGGATATCTATTCAACTTGTTGCTATTGCGACATTTTGCTTCGCTACGCGAAACACTTTGCTTGATTTCAGTGCAACTGCACAAAACGAGATTGGATTTCCTATTCGTGTTGGCAGATTGGTATTTTATCTTGTCCGTCTCATGAAAGGTCAGTACAGGCCTTCATCCACATGATTGTGCAGTGTGCTTTGAGACGTTGTGCTACTTGTATTGGTACTGTTTTAAATAAATGTTGAATTGAAGCTATTGTATTGCTGTCTTTTCCCATTAAGTAGTGAACAAAAATGGGACCAACCCAGACATGATGCTTGTTGCTTTGTTACAACGAACTCTGCATCACCCCCTTTATAAGTAGATGGAAGCACATACTGTAGTTGCGCCCACTCTCCCCTGGAACTGTTTATGCTTTTCGTTAATCTAATGCCGCTGGTAAAATTAAGCAATGCCACTCTCAGAATTAATTAACTACTGAATCTTAGTTCAAAACTGCAACACTTGTTAGGAATGGTACTATCCTGCTTTGTAGTTCTTTCTACATGTTTAACCAAGGTATTGTTAAGATAATGTCTCTGTTAAAATGAATCAGTTGCATTGTTTTAGGAATGGTACTTTTCTGCTTTGTCGTTCTTTATACATGTTGAAACAAGGCATTGTTAAGATAATGTCTCAGTCAATATGAATGAATCACACTGATGGAGAATTGCTACTCTCCTGCTTTGTTTCCCATTAAGATAAAGTAGATCAGTAGATGCTTTTCTTCTGGGAGTACAAGTCATCAACCGTTATTTCTTAGTAATTGTTTCCTTTATACCTATTGTTGCTTACAGGGATATCAAAATTAAAGCTCGGTTTTATTCCGACTTTGATTTTAGTTGAACTGCACAAAAGGAGCCAATGTGTCCAGGGCAAACTGCTGCATTACTGGGTCCAGTTGGTCATTCCACTTTGTAGAAAGAAGCAGTCACTGTTTGCGCTACATTACAGAAGGAATGACCGAGAAGCTTTACAGAGTATTATTAGACACCGCTGACATGACTAGTCTGCAGAGACCATTGGCAATTTGACAACACGTGGAGTGCCCTGGGCAAAAAGTGCCGAAACAAGTACAAGGAGCTACGACAGGACTCCACGATCCTAGGCATTACATATTTTGAATGGGAAAAGCTTGTCAAAGTTTAATCGTTGATGTTAGCAAGAAGACGTTAGTTTAATACATTGGAATTGGAATACCTTGTCAAAATTTGCTCATTGATGTTAGCCAGAAGACATGCATTTGATATTTTTGAGTGGGACGCCCTTGCTGTGATCAGCGTCGAGTGTTTTTTCCTATTCCTGTGTTCAGTTTAGAAGAAAATAGTTACTCTGCTGAGATATTCCTATGTTAAGAGTTTGTTCTGAATATTGTCTATGTAATGCCAGGCCTTGTGTTTGATTGCAAAGTTGAGCTTGGAATGTTGTGGCATGCGGCATCACGAGCTGTTCACCGTGCCTCCTGAGAATAATGCTTCGTATTGTTTTGCATGTCGATCTAATGCCAGTGATTTGCTTGTTAAGAAGATCATCCTCTTCTGTTGTTTCCGTGCTTAAGAAGTTCATCGTCTGATGTTTCATTCATAGCCTATACGACAAGTCGGGTAGGTTAGACGTGAAACCATATGATCTTCCGACCAACTCATGATATTAGGCCGTGATTGGATCGTCGTTTTCCAACCAAAACCGCTTGTAAAACTGACGCTTGTAAATTAAAGCAGATGGTCTCGGGCGAAGGCGCTTGGTTGGTCGATTTCGACTAGTTAAATATCGGAAGTACTTCACACACGATAAAAACGCTGAACGACACTCAGACGATTGCTAATCCAGCCGTTAGCTACTGTTTCAGCCTTGCCCATGGATGGCATGATACGCACGTCGTGCATGTATCGTCTGGTAATGTTGTCCATATAGCAGTGCTCGTAAAATATACATTGGTCTCTCAAATTACACCTGTATTTTACGCGTTTTTTCCGATGACGAGTAAATTACACTTGTATGTTAATACAGGTTTGAAATAAACCAGAGCTCCCAAGCGCGGCCTTACCGTTTCATGCCGTCTCAGTTTCTCGAAGGTGCTCATAGGTGTCCGATGATCCTGGCTTCCTGAATGAGCAGCGGGCGCTGTATCAAACCATCCGTAGGGCCCGCGAGGCCCTCTCCGTTGTCCTTCGAGTTGTTGCGCTCGCCGTGGCGCCGAGCATTGTTAACATCATCAACGAACATGAGGATTCAGGAGATGACTTTATTTTGACTGGATGACACTAGGGACCCACTAGGGCCATAGCCGTACGTACGCAAGTGCCTCCTTATTATGTACAACTATATATTTTTGCTTTCTCCTGGTTTCCTGACATCACGGTCCCACACCATTGTCAACCTATGTAGTCAATATAAACAAGAGAATTGCACAAGGTGCGGCCGACAGCTGGGACCAAGCAGCTCGAGCAGTATTTGTGATTTTGAGGCATGAGCACTGCAGAGTTTTTCTTGGCGATGATTTCGTTGTTGTTCAGAGGAGAGCAGGGTATTAACTGGGCGGGCTGTGGCCCGTCTAGCCCAGGCCAGATATCCAGCCCAGATACTAATTTTTTCAAGATGAAAATGGCTAGCCCAGCTATACGTCTTTTTGAGGAATACCCAGGCAAGGTCAACTTGTTATTCTCCGCCCCGCTGGGCTGCAAATCTTTCCTAGGAGGGATGCATTAGGCTTAACAGGAAAATGGGCTTTAAAAAATAATAAATGGGATGTAATTATAAAAACTGGGCAGTAACTATAAAAAATGCACCAAACACGAAATTAGTTTATAAAATATTATTTATGGATTTTGAAAATCTTAAAATTTCATTGTTGCGCGCGCAATGTTTCGTTGGATTTTTACGTAATACAAATTTATATTTAATCTGACTAGAAATTTCGGGATAAAAATATTTCGGATCCCATCAAAATGTGGGAAATTTTATTGAATTCTGTCTTCAACGGTTGGTTGAAATTATTAATCGTTGTCCTAGCTAGAAAACGGGCTGTACTTTTAACAAACTGTAAATGGGCTGTTGTAAATTCCATTAGAATTCAAAAATGGGCTGTACATTCTTACAAAACGCAAATGGGTTATAAGTTCTCTGCCACACACTTGTGGGCCTACTAAGTGACGTGTCCCCTAAAAAAATAAGTTGACGCGTATGCAAGGCTTTGTCAACTTATTGTAGTCAACACACGGTTCTAGCAGCAGTGGCCGTTGGATGTCTATCCAACGGATGTCGTGCTTCTTCTTCAATCTCGGATATTCTTAGCTTCCGCCGCCCAAAAAATGATTCCTCCCCCTGACATCTGGGGCGCACCGTTTCGGAGGCTGACCTGTGGGCCTACTAAGTTGGAGCGTACCAAGGGATTTGTCAACTTAGTCAATATAAACGATTCTAGCTTCAGTGACCGTACGATGTCCATCCAACGGCCGTAGTGCTTCTTCAACCTCTGGTCTTCTTGGTCCAGCCGCCCAAAGCAGCGCCGGTCGTGCCGCCTGCTCCTGCCTCCCGTGGCCGGCTATGCTGCCGCGGAGGCCTCACCGCACCCATACTACTCCTACCGCTGGCCAGGCCATCCCTCCACTCACCCACACCCCCTGTTATTCTGCGGCGACGGCAGCCTCACACCGCAGCCGAACCAGTGAACCCTCATACTCCTCTCCGCGCAGGCTTCCACTGCTGCGTCTTCCCCGGCTCCGCGTCGTCCCCTTCCTAGGCCTCGCCGTCGTCCGCCGCCCTGGCGCTCTCGGCATGGCGTGGTCAACGTGGTCAATGACCGACTTCCATCGGAAGAGTACTGTACGTGGAGAGGCTGACAGCTGGGTCCACGGCGGCCGCAAGGAAGTGCCACCTTATTACGCGCAAAATAATTATTCCTCCACCTGACAGCGGGGACCCACCGGACGGGCCACCTTATTTCGCGAAAAAACGTTTCCCCCCTGACTGTTGGGACCCACCGGACGGGCCACCGTATTTCGCGAAAAAATGTTCCCCCCGCTGTCAGCTCGGACCCACCGGAAGTGCCTCGTTATTACGCACAAAAAAATGAATACTCCCCCTGCTAGCTGGGACCCACCTTGGTGGGAGGCTGACTTGTGGGCCTACTAAGTTGACGGGGATGGAGGGCTTTGTCAACTTAATCAATATGAACGATTCTAGCTCCAGTGACCGTACGATGTCCATCCAATGGCCGTAGTGCTTCTTCAACCTCTGGTCTTCTTGCTCCAGCCGCCCAAAGCAGCGCCGGTCGTGCCGCCTGCTCCTGCCTCCTGTGGCCGGCTGTGCTGCCGCGGAGGCCTCACCGCCCCCTACTATTCCCACCGCTGGCCAGGCCCTGCGGCGACGGCAGCCTCACACCGCAGCCGAACGAGTGAACCCTCATACTCCTCTCCGTGTGGGCATCCACTGCCGCGTGTTCACCGGCTCCGCGTCGTCCCCTTCTTAGGCCTCGCCGTCGTCCACCGCCCTGGTGCTCTCGGCGCGGCGTGGTCAACGTGGTCAAGGAACGACTTCCATCGGACGTGGACTGTACGTGGAGAGGCTGACAGCTGGGTCCACGGCGGCAGCAAGGAAGTGCCTCCTTATTACGCGGAAAATAATGATTCCTCCACCTGACAGCAGGGACCCACCGGACGGGCCACCGTATTTCGTGAAAAAAACGTTTCCCCCCTGACTGCTGGGACCCACCAGCTACACCATTGCACGCAAGGAAGTGCGTCCGGGCAAAAAAAAAAACGATTCGCCCCCTGACTGCTGGGACCCACCAGCTACATCTTCGCATGCAAGGAAGTGCGTCCGGGCAAAAAAAAACCAAAACGATTCGCCCCCCTGATTGCTGTGACGCACCAGCTACATCTTCGCACGCAAGGAAGTGCCTGACAGTCGGGACCCACCTGGTCGAAGCGTACGTAGCGTTGTCATTCTGGTGGCGAACGTGTACGTACATATATACTGGTCGATGTAGAGGCGCGCACGTGTCGTAGTAGAGGCGCGTACGTGTCGTAGTAGAGGCACGCACGTAGCATGTACACGTACGTACAGCGGCCAGGGTGCAAGAAAGAAAATACGGCCACATACGTACATACGGGCAGGGTCTCGAACGCCTACTCGCGCATACGTACGGCGAGGGCTCGTGTACATGGTTGGGTCGGAACGGAGAAACAACGTCGTTGTCGTGTTCATGGGGAGGCAACGAAATGCGTCGTGTTCATGGGGAGGCAACGGAATGCGTCGTGTTCATGGGGAGGGGTGTGGCATACCGTAAAACAGAGGAAACGGACCTCGTACGGTCGAAACGGGGGTCCTGTTGATCGGGAGGAGTGTGGCATACCGCAAAACGGAGGAAACAGACCTCCTACGGTCGAAACGGGGGTCCTGTTGATCGGGAGGGGTGTGGCGTACCGCAAAACGGAGGAAACGGACCTCCTACGGTTGAAACGGGGGTCCTGTTCATCGGGAGGGGTGTGGCGTACCGCAAAACGGACGAAACGGACCTCCTACGGTCAAAACGGGGGTCCTGTTCATCGGGAGGGGTGTGGCGTACCGCAAAACGGACGAAACGGACCTCCTACCATCGAAACGGGGGTCCTGTTCATCGGGAGGGGTGTGGCGTACCGAAAAACGGGACTCCACGGGATACTGTTCATCTCCATCGTCGACCTCCTCCAGCCTCCATGGGCTACCGTCGACCTCCTCCAGCCTCCATGGGCTCCTGTTCATCCAGCCTCCACCGCGCACTACTCCACCGGCTACCGTTCAACCACCCCGCCACGGGCACCCCTCCACCATCTACTGTTCATCCAGCCCTCCACACCACGGGGTCCTGTTCAACCACCCCTCCACGGGCACCCCTCCACCATCTACTGTTCATCCAGCCCTCCACACCACGGGGTCCTGTTCATCCAGAGGCAACGCCACCCGCTCACTGTTCATCCAAACCCCCCCGCAACGCTCACTGTTCATCCAATCGATCGGCTTCAGTTAGCAGCAGTAGCGAAGGAATCGCTCGATCGGGTTCAGTTAACAGCCATCGATCGATCGCTCGTTTTTAGTAACGCGTAGCCTGTAGTGCAATCGCTCGGGTTCAGTTAGAGCCCAACGCCTCGCTCGGGTTCAGTTAGAGCCAACGCCTCGCACACGCGCGCGTACGTGTACGAGAGAAACGCGCATCGCTCGGCCCCCGACCTCCCACCGTAACCGGGAACTCCCCGAAATTTTCCTCCCCCTTGCTTCTACCACGGTTTTTTTGTCATGGACGGCCCAAAGAATGTCATGCAGCTGCGTCTCTGGCCCGCCCAGGACGAAAAGCCCATTTTCTGTCATGATTTTTTGTCATAGAAGTAGGAGCCCACCACATCTATGATGATACCGGGTTTTGTCACAAGTATCGTCATAGAAGTGTCATATGTATGACAGAATTTTTTTTCGTTCGGCCCAAAATGTCACGGATGTGTCTTTTTTTGTAGTGGGCGCAGCCAGCCTCTGGTGCAAGTACGGTGCAGAGGGCCTCTGCCCACTCCTGGTGAGGAATGGGGGTACTGACGGGACGTGTACCCAGCTGCGATGCCCTATCAACAGCAGCCAAGCGCCGATGGATCCGCTCTTGTTGTGCGGCGCGCTGCACCTCTCGCTCCGTGGCGCTCCAATGGTCTTGCCGTGCGGCAAGCCGCAGCCAATCGGGGCGGACGCGCCATCGATCAAGTTGTGCGGCGAGCTGCAGCCTCTCGGCGCTGACATGCCTATCTTGATCCATGGCGCTGAAGCGCCATGCGCCAAGGGTCTTCTCAACCCTGGCGATGACGCGCATCATGGCGTCGTCCATCGCGTTGCCGGGGAGCGCCTCGGCCTCGACGGGTCATCGCGCCTTCTTGTTTTCCTTGTCGACGAGGTTGATGGCAGAGGCGGCGCTTTGGTGGGTTGGCATGCTTGGAAAAGGTGGATGTGCTATAGGCTGTGCTTGTTGCCTCCGTGCGTCGCGCGCCGCCGGTTTATGCGCAATATCGCTGGGTGGCGGGAAACATGTGAGGAAATGGCGGCAAACGGTGGCATGTTCATAAAACACCACCAATTAATGGAAACTTAGCATATAAGGAAGATCGAGCTAGCACAAGAAGTAGATGATGATCAAATAATCACGGACCACACTAGGGAACCTGTCGGTGATGAATTCATCAATCACAAATGGTTGTATACTAGCAAGCGTTTGCCCACAACACACACGGCTTATTCCATCAAAAACAGGTCGGATGGATCAATTGTATGCCACGTACCGCACATTGTCAAAAAGTAATGCGGTAGACCTTCTTTAACATGTGTTAAAAAAACAAAAAAAACAAGGACCTCGAGGTTAATTTAACTGATGGGATGGATCATAGAGGTCATTTAATTTTCCTCTATGACCCATCCCATCAGTTAATTTAACATCAAGACAACTTCCCATCCAGTCACCCATCTAATGGCTGCTCCAGCCTGAGCACAGTTAACTTGAGAGTTCTCTTAGATGAGCTATTGGTGGAACAGCTAGTCCTTGCTGATATAGGATGCCTCTTCACATCCTTATGGCGTACCCAGATAACCGCCTGTCGCCCAATGGCCCATAGATAATATCACATACGTCTTATTAGAAGCAATCGTCTATGTTATTATCAGTCTTCGCACACGTTTTTGATTACAGACTTGTTTATCGCGTATCACACACATCTTATTATATTGAAACATTTCTGTTATCTTGGCTCAACGCAAACAGTTCATCCGAGTGAACTGTTTGCCCTCTATCGCACACACCTTGATCTGGCCGACTGTTTCTTTTGTTCCGCCTAATCACAAACAATTCATCCGAGTGAACCGTATGCTATATATCGCACACACCTTCAGCTGGCTGCCCGTTTCTGTTCTTCTGCCTCATCGCAGACAGTTCATTGAACTGAACCTATGCCCTAGATCGCACACGCAACTAAAATCTGAACCATGTTTGATGCATCTGTCATCGCAAACATTTTGCACCTTTTTGACGGTTTTTTACATCACCGTTTGCGATTATTGCATCGCACACAGTTTCGTCGAAGGGTCTCTAATTGTAGTGGCGCGTTAGTAGCATCCTGCAGTAGTGCCCCCCAAGCAAGGGGGAGGCAGCCCTATGGGGGCGCGCCACCCTCCTGGTGATCGTGGGATGGGGTGAGGGGGCGCACAACCCCTTAGTGGGCTGGTGTGCTCCCTTCCCCTGGCCCATGAGGCCCCCAACACTTGTCGGGGCCCCCGAAACCCCTTTCGGATCTCCTGGCCATAACCCGGTACCCCGGAACACTTCCGGACTCGGATATCCTTCGTCCTATATATCAATCTTCACCTCCGGACCACTCCGGATTTCCTCGTCACGTCCGGGATCTCATCCGGGACTCCAAACAACCTTTAGTTACCACCATAACAACTCAATTATACTTATATCGTCACCAAACGTTAAGTGTGTAGACCCTGCGGGTTCGAGAACTATGCTGACATGACCGAAACACCTCTACGGCCAACAAACAATAGCGGGACCTAGATGTCCATATTGGTTCCTACATATTCTACGAAGATATTTATCGGTCGAACCTCGATATCAAGGATTTAGATAACCCCGTATGCAGTTCCCTTTGTATATCGGTATGTTACTTGCCAGAGATTCGATCGTCGGTATCACCATACCTAGTTCAATCTCGTTACCGGCAAGTCTCTTTACTCGTTCCGTAATACAAGATCCCGTGGCTAACCCATTAGTCACTTTGCTTGCAAGCTTATTGTGATGCTGTATTACCGAGTTGACCCTGAGATACTTCTCCGTCATACAGAGTGACAAATCCCAGTCTTGATCCATGCCACCTCAACAGACACCCTCAGAGATACTTGTAGAGCACCTTTATACTCACCCAGTTACATTGCGACATTGGTACACACAAGGTAATCCTCCGATGTCAGTGAGTTGCATGATCTCATGGTCATAGGAACATATACTTGGCATGCAAAAAACGATAGCAGTAAACTTGATACGATCATATGCTACATTTATAGTTTGGGTCTTGTCCATCACATCATTCTCCTAATGATGTGATCCCATTATCAAATGACAACTCATGTCTAAGGCTAGGAAACCACAACCATCTTTGATCAACGAGCTAGTCCAGTAGAGGCTCACCAGGGACATGTTGTTGTCTATGTATCTACACATGCATTTGAGTTTCCGGTCAATACAATTATAGCATGGATAACAAACGATTATCATGAACAAGGAAACATAATAATAACCACTTTATTATTGCCTCTAGGGCATATTTCCAACATGTTGGTCCATCACCACCTTAATAGCCAGTGGCCGTTGTTCCGTAGCTCGATCCCGGGGCACCTTCTGGCGTTGAATCGCAACCTTCCGGCTCATGTTGGCAACCAATAGTTGTATCTTTTTTATTCGGCTTGCAAAATTATGTGAGACAATTTGATTTTTATTCGGCTGGTAAAACTATGCTTAATTTATTTGGTTGTGAAACTGTGCTTTATTTGGTTGTGAAACTATATGTTTGCTTGTGAAATAATGCAAAATGTGTGCATATTTGTTGAGAAAGGGCGGCCAGCCGGCCACGCCGGCAAATATGGGTCGACGCGTTGGTGCACTGCCGGCAAAAATGATAAACAGGGCGGACACCGAGCGGGCGACTGACCCAAACAGACAAAAAGCAGACAAAAGCGCTATCCTTTTGGGTCGGCACGTTGGAGTTGCTCTTAGGACCGATTGTTGATTGGTTTTTAGATAGCTTACCACCGTCTGGATAATCAGATGATGCCCACAATGTTGTTGCGGGAATATTTTGTAATACTAGTATATTTTAGTGAGAGTTATTGTGTTTGATTATTGTATAGTTATAAAATATTTATTAAGTATGAATTAGTAATACTATTCATCACCCAGGTTGCAGAATAAGTTATTCTTCACCCGAGGTAATCTTACGATCGCTTTATATATACATTATGTTTGGAATACAAATAGTTACATTCATATTGATTCACTACGTAAAATTTGGTATAAGAAAACAAAAAATAGGTTATAAGACTAGAAATATCGCATTTTATGTATGTTTTTATGTTCGTAACTTTATGTAACATAAAATATTTTTTACAGCGAGTATTTTTTTTTATGTTCTCTTTTTACGTATGAAATAAGACAAAATTTACAAAACCTAAAAATATGGTGCATTGGTGTCAAAATAGAGAGGGGTGAAGAATAACTATTCCTCACCCAGGGTGACGAATAGCGCGACCCAAGTATGAATATCATATACAGTAAAAATATTATGACAATAAAAATATTAGTATCATAATAAAAGAAAATTCTCATGCATTTTTACTTCTGAAGTGCCTTTTTTCTTATGTATAGTTGCGATTGAGGTTGGCATTTCTCATGCTTGCTTGTTGAAATAAGTATGATAGAGCATCTCTAGCAGACCCCGTATAATGTTGACCCGCAAAATGCGTTTACAGTTCGCGAAAAAACGGCTTTGCGGGTCGGCCCGTAAATCAGTAATATGCATTTCAATTTCAGGCATGAAAACACATTTCTTTGCTTCTTTATTTTCTTCAAGGGCATTGGATACATAATAATTCACCAAATCTTTGCTAGAATAGCAAGACCAAAGAAAACTAGAACACAATTAGGCATTTTAGAAGATATCAAACTTCCATAACTGCTCCCACTAGTTGGACCAACATCTTCTTCATGCCTTCATTGCTGATCTGCGGATTCTTGATCTTGCATTCCTCATTCTTCTTCTTTGATTCTAAAGAAGTAGACGTTGCTTCCCCTTTTGTTTCTTCTCTAATTGCACATGCAGCCGCATCATTAGCCTCAATTCTACCAACAAGTGCACGAACATCTATTAAGTTTCTTCCTATCAATAAATCGATGCATTGTTCTTCCCAATACGAAAATGAGCATCCACCTTCCTACACACATGAACATCTCAATAAGCTACCGAAATTGAACCTAAAATGTTGACAAAGCCGAATGAAAACAAGAACATACCCCGTCATTTTCTCTTTTGAAGAATACCCATCCGGGGTGTTGCGACGTGCTAGATGTTAGCCGCATCACTGTTTGTGTGCAGTCACCACACTGTATGAGCGGCATCGGCGAGCCACTGTGCAAGCGCAGAGCCCGGGTGACGTCTTGCCGACTCCTTGCCGGCAAACCAACGACGGCGACTAGAGGACGAATCAGTCCGTGCCCCGCAAAAATATTTACGGGTCCGACGCGTTTGCGGAGTCTGATCGGGCAACTTTTTTTGCACGGACCCGTATTTGGTGGTCATTTTGCGGGTCGGGGCATTATACGGGGTCTGCTAGAGATGCTCTTAATGGGGCTAGCCATCGCGCCTCCCTCGTCGGAGTCGGATAAGCCTTGTTGTAGCAGACAATCCGGAAATCGTCGTGCTACGGCCCCATAGGATCAGCGCACTAGAACAACACCTGTCGTCGATAAAGAGAAGTCCTTCAGGGGCATCCCCAAGCTTAGTTGCTTGGATATTCCTTGAATATTACCTTGGGCATCCCCAAGTTTAGGTTCTTTCCACTCCTTATACTTCTCATATCGACATCTCACCCAAACCTTGAAAACTTCAATCACACAAAACTTAACGGAACTTCATGAGATAGGTTAGTATGATAAAAACAAATCATTCACTTTTGTACTGTCAAAGAAAGATTCATAATTGTTCTCACACAATGCCTACTGTACCTTATCATTTCCACAATTTATATTGAGCAATATAAGCCATAGAAACTAGGAAACAAGCAAACTATGCATTGAAAACAGAATCTTTCAAAAACGGAATAGTCTGAAATGATCTGGAGAATGATCATACTTCGGTTACTACAAAAATTCTAAAAAATTAGGATAACGTAGAAAATTCGTATAACAAGCATCTGTAAAAATTCAGAATTTTATCACGTTGCAATGAATTTAAACAATTATGTTACTAGAAGCAAAAACTTCTGTTTTTGCACAGAATCAATTCAACTACCATCCACACTATCTCAAAGCCTTTACTTGGTACTGTATTGGACCACAAGCTGTAAAACATGATTACTACATTAGCTTAATCATGTGAGCACACAAAAGCAGTAGGGGTAAATGTTTGGCTGTCTGCCAACAAGCGCTTTTCTTTAATGCCTTTTTAGCTAGCCATGATGATTTCAATGATGCGCACGTAAAAGATAATAATTGAAACATGGGAGCATCATGGAACACATGGCAAGAAAATTTAAGCCAAAGCCACTTCCTATGCATGGGGATTTTGTGAGCAAACAATTTATGGGAGCAAGAATCAACTAGCATAGGACGGGAAAACAAGAAAAAATTCAAGATTTTCAACACATAGAGAGGGAACTTGATATTATTGAGATATGTAGAAGAATAAGTCCCTCCCCCATAGTAATTTTCAGTAGCATCATAAATGAATTCAACAATATAACTATCACATAAAGCATTCTTTTCATGATCCACAAGCATAGAATATTTATTACTCTCCACACAAGGAAATTTCTTGTCATCCATAATAGTGGTGGGAGCAAACTCAACAATATAACTATCATGAGATACTTGATTGGCATAATCAAATTGAAAATTAAAATCATGATGAGAAGTTTCATGGTTATCATTATTCTTTATAGCATACTGATACGTCTCCAACGTATCTATAATTTTTGATTGTTCCATGCTATTATATTATCCATCTACGATGTTTGATATGCATTTATATGCTATTTAACATTATTTTTGGGACTAACATATTAACCTAGAGCCCAGTACCAGTACCAGTTTCTGTTTTTTCCTTGTTTTTGAGTTTTACAGAAAAGGAATATCAAACGGATTCCAAATGACCTGAAAATTTACGGTGATTTTTTATGGACCAGAAGAAGCCCCCAAAGTAAAAGAGTTGGGCCAGAAGAGTCCCAAGTCAATGACAAGGGTGGAGGGTGCCCCCACCCCCCTAGGGCGCGCCCCCTGGTCTTGTCGCTGATTCGTGGACCCCTCTGACTTGTTCCCGACGCCAAAAATTCCTATAAATACCAAAACCCCCAGAAATAAACCTAGATCGGGAGTCCCGCCGCCGTAAGCCTCTGTATCCATGAAAAACCAATCGGGATCCCGTTCCGGCACCCTGTCGGAGGGGGAAACCATCACCGGTGGCCATCTTCATCATTCCGGCGGTCTCCATGACGAGGAGGGAGTAGTTCACCCTCGGGGTTGAGGGTATGTACCAGTAGCTATGTGTTTGATCTCTCTCTCTCTCATGTTCTCGATTTGGCATGATCTTGATGTACCGCGAGCTTTGTTACTATAGTTGAATCATATGGTGTTTCTCCCCCTCTATCCTCTTGTGATGAATTGAGTTTTACGTTTGAGGTTTCACTATTATCGGATCAAATACTATTATGGATTTGAGAACACTTTATGTATGTCTTGCGTGGGATAGCCATTGTCGGTTCTATATCCGGCATACTCGTAGTAGGGGTCGTAAGCTAGGCGTCTTGGAGTGATGGTAACATGGACACGTGATTTTACCCAGGTTCGGGCTCTCTTGATGGAGGTAAAACCCTACATCCTCGATTCTTCTGAACTGTTCTTCATCTTCGGTCGTCGTTCTTGAAAACTGGTTCAACAAATCTTCTCATCTTCGATCTTGAGGATCACCAAAGTGAATCTGAAGAGTTTACACGTCGGGTATCCGAGGAGCCCCCTTAAGGTCTCGACCTTTATCAATGCCTTGTTATTTTTATGCCACACCTTGGGTTTGATATTGTTCTCGTGCGGCGGTGTCCTCTTGCATCTGAGCTCCAACGCTGGACTGCATTCGAGGTATCTTTTGCAGCCGAGCACCAACGCCGGACCGCTTCCGAGCTCCAACGCCGGAATGTATCCGAGCTCCAACGCCGGACTGTATCTAAGGTGTCATAGATTACCTCGGTCTTGAAAAAGTCAAAAGGGTTCAAACGAGCTTAATGCTGAAGATGCCCTCTATGGATTTAATTTCGATTTGTGCAATGTATTCTCTGCCGAGATGTATAGCGAGTAGCCCTCAAGGTGTGTGTCGGCCAAAAATCCGAGATGCACATTAGAGGAGATAGTGATCGGCGAACGGGCCCTTGAGAGAGGGTTTTGAGAAGTCGCCGTAATATATTATCTTGATGCTGGATAAGTTCCGGATGGTACCTATTGTTGTCCGAAGACGCGTTTGCCCCTAGTTCGGTCAAGCCGAACACTAAGCACTTTGAATTTTCTGCATTGAATAGGCAATGCAGTAGCCCCCGAGACACTGGTCGGGTGGCAACACTAGATTAGGGGATCGATGTGCCCCCTTAATATTAGTAAATGATAAGCTCGAAGCCCAGTAGCCCCCAAGCCTTAATGTGGGCACGAGTGGCCGAATTAAGGACCGATATCCAGAGTAAAATCACAAATTATGTGTAATGATTCTATGTATCCAAGTACTCTACATCATTAATGCTCGGATCCACACTGTACAAAACTTTGTTGACCGACCATCGGCTTCAACCTCCTCGGCCAGTAGCCGGGAGTGTTTGTCCTACTTTATAAAGCCGTTATAAGGGCAAGGATTTATGGCAAACAAGGCAATCCAGCCATACGTTTTTATAAACAAAGGTATGCGGAGAGAATGTTATATTACTATTTAACGTAAGAACCATCTTCCAAAGAAAATAGTCCCACTGTCGGTTCCTTTCTTTGGGTTGTCATGCCGACCATGATCATGAAACCTCACCTCTGGGCAATGCGGGAGGAAAATATTGAGGATTTAATGTGGGGAAAGTTTCCGAACTCTATGGTCTTAATGAACCGAAATTTTCACTTCCGTCATTGCTGACCAATTATATTCTTATGATAGCTAGCTTTCGGCTTCACCCAGTCTGAGGTACTAATCCGGATGACCCGATAGTAACAATCACAGAGGTGCTCCCTTTACCCCTTAGCCGAACAATCGGGAACGTAGGGTTAAACACAGGAGCCAGGCAACCCAGCTTGGCCAAAATATTAAGTCAAATTTGATGCATATTTATGGCTTTATAACGATGATTACAGAAGGCAGGGCTTGTATACTGAATACAAATGCTGATGATATGTTTATTTTGACTCCGTTGCGACCATTTATTAGTTGAAAGTGGCCCATCGTCGGCTTCCACCCCCTTGTAGATGCTACGCAGGGTGTTCCGCAATAACAAAACAACCTTAGCCGACGTCTCGGTGCCTGAAGGCGGTTGTGTGAGCGGAAACGAGGCAATCAGATATGCGGGCTTTATAACTTTCACTTAGTCATAGGAGCTTAAAGTTGGGAGGCCAGTTATTAGCCCACGATTAGTGTTCGGCGACAGCCGAGGTCAAGCCATAAACACTTCGGCCAATGTTCTGAACGGCCCGTCATTTAACACGTGGTGACCTCCATCGATCTTATATTTTAACACTGTCATCCGATCGCTGACCAGTTTACGCTCATTGTGCCAGTCAGTTTTCGGCTTTCTCCACTGAGGCGCTTAACCATTGGAGCTGGAAGCACAATCGCAGCGGTTCTCCCTTCGCGCACCTAGCCGAACAAAGCGGAACATAGGAGGCAAGCACAGGAGCCGGGCAACCCAACTATTTACCGAAGACACAATTCGAAACCGATGCATATATAGCAATATCCGAGAATGTTTTTGCCGATGACTCCATGAATTACCTTGGCTTTTCATGGGTTCGGCTCTAGTTGCAACCCCCTGTTGATATTGGCAAATCCCTAAAGGTGTCCGGCGTTGCACTGCAAGACTTATGCTGGAAACACACAAATAGGTTAAAAGTACCAAGGCTTCAAAAAACCAGAAAACTTCAGTAAAAACTTTACGCCCTAACTAAATCAAAGTTTTTGGTGCCAATCCGAAAATTGGTCTTAAAGTTTTTTGTGCTTCTGTCATGCTTTAACATGACACATCCGATCTCTAAACTATAAGTAGGTCAGCATCGGCTTCAACCTCCTTATCCCGAAGGCGGAGTGCTTGTCCGAGGCCAGTTTAGCGAACTAAACTCGAGCGGCTTTAGAGAGAAGCCATGCTATCCGGCTATTGACCATACACTTGAGTCGAAAAAGGAGTGGTAGAACAAGACTTTGCAACAACCAAGAAGAAAACACATTTACTATAAAATAGCTCATATAAATTTTAAGAGCCCCCAGTTAACATGGGTAAAAGGAGTTCCTTTTAGCAAACAACGTATGTGAGCAAGGTCGAACTGAACACAAATTAAAATTTTAAAACTTTGAGCATGAAAGCGACTTAGCTGGTTAATGTGTGCGGTATTAATGACGCGGTCCGAGCTTGATGCGGGACAAGGTTCCAGCCCCCAGGCTGGTCTCGAGGTGGCCGAGCGGGGAGCTCGACACTCCGGAGTGGCGACACAGCATGGATGCTGTGGCGAGGTGAAGCCCGGGGTCCAGCCGAGGAGAGAAAGTAGGTCGGCAGGGTGACTATACAACTTGGTCGACGGAGGCGGGACGGCGACGTCGACACATCGAGGTGACCACATGACGCAGCCGAAGTCGACTACCTGCACACATAAAATAGGGCAAGCCAAGAAAAAAAATCTTCTACTTAATTGTCCTAAGTGAGGTAAATAATTAAAGGAATTTGGCCTGTGTGCCGAAGACTCGACGAGGTAGAGCTCTCTCGGCAATGCCGAAGTCCCCGAGGCAACCAAACATGTCGGTATGGCAATTTGACCAACAAGGTGATCACGCGAGCCAATATATGCCCATTGGGACGATGACGTTGGCTTGCCGAGGCGGCGGCACAACATGACCATAGTTAACTTTCCTGCATACATAAAGCAGCGCAAGATGGAAAATAAAAAATCCCTTTATGTAAGTTATCTATGCAAAATAAATAATTTAAGAAATATAGCCTGTTGGAGGGACGACGGCGTCAGTTCGCCGAGATGGCGATGTAGACCAGCCGAAGTTGGTTCACCTGTGCATGTAAAATAGTGCGAGACAAAAGTAATAACAAGTAATGATAATAATAATATATCTTTTGTTGAAAAAAGGTTTTTTACTTAATTAACTTAAGCGAAGTAAATAATTAAAGAAATATGTCATGGGAGCCGAGGTCGGGTTGTCGAGGTTCCAACGCGTAGGTCGGCTGGCTGAGATGACGACATGACATAGTCACAGTTGATTTTTAATATCTGCTAGGCAGCGGTCAAGGAGTTGACCGACGAGAAGCTGGCCATATTACGCACACATAAAGTACAACGTTAATAGAATATATCTGCAAAAATAGTGCAGTATAAACCAACATAAAATATTTTATATATAATGATTTTACGTGCTAAACGAAGAGTTCAGGAAAAATAAAACCTGTTCGGCGTCGGCGACCGCAGCAGACGAAAGCGGGAAGAACTGATCCGTACTGAGCGTGCTAATGTGTGCTCGGAGATCCTTCTCTCCACATGGTCGTTTGGGGCCTGCTGCCGCCGCATTATGCATGTATTGCTGGGCATGCGCCGCTGAGAAGCCCTCAAGCCGCTGGACCATCCCGTGGTCACAATAACGGCCAAAATAGGAATATTGAATTAGTAATCTAAGATGGATTAGTAAAACCAAACAAAAAAGGGGTAATATCTATCAATTAGATACGGCAAGCATGCCCAATTTAGCACAAGTAGTACTTCCCTTGCTAGCATATTCATGCTTACGCTTTTACTTTGCTAGCTCGGTTACGGGACTTGCGCGGGGATCATCTCCTCCCGTGACTTTATTTCTGGATGGGGCCGCCGTGGTTGCGGCTGCGTAGACAGTCTGAGGATCGATCACTGGACATGCTTTGAGTTTGTTGCTGCTTCGCTGGCACGCCTTTGATGGATTTTACCAAGGTCCCCGATCGACTGCTGAATTTTGCAGATTGTCCACAACCACGTACGAAACATGGCATGACCTTTCTTTTGACCTATCTGCTACCAAAATTATGCTAGACAAGAGTAATAATTCACAAAGAAAAGGTATATATATGACTTGTGCCGTCAGTCGAGATCCGGTCAAATCACGAGGATCAATTTTGACATGGATAGGAATCCATAGGACGACGACGTCGACCGTTCGATGATGATTGCGCCGTGAGAAAAGTTTCCGCGATGTCAAGCAATACAAAACTAGCTGCACTTCCACCCACCGGTCCTTGAAAAACGCGTTCATGGTTAGTACGGGGCTGCATGCTCTAAGCATATTTATTAGAAAGTAATGGCTCATGCCTCAACACTTGATTTAAAGAGGGAGAAGAAAAAAACTTCCTGGATGCCTGGAGGACCGTCCTGGCTACGCACGATTGCTGGAGACCGGATTTGCTGCCATTGTATACGGCTGCAGGATCATGGAGCAGCCGTAGTCTCGAAAACACCCACATGTCCGGTACACCCATTAAAATATTCCCTCGAATTCCGTTCTACAACGAGACTCAAATTGTTCTGTGAATAAGCTAGTACATAGCAGTACCAATAATTTGCAAAAAGGATAATTTGCATGGAACAGATCTAACTGAAAAATATCACCTGATCATCCCACCGATCCACGGCGATCACCCAGCTGGCTCTCAATGAAAGCACCAATGTCGGTTCTATATCCGTCATATCTCATAGTAGGGGTCCTAAGCTAGGTATCTTGGAGTGATGGTAACATGGACTCGGGATTTTACCCATGTTTGGGCCCTCTTGATGGAGGTAAAACCCTGCGTCCTGCTTTTGATTGTATTCATATGGGGTGTAGTACAGAGTACATGTATCTACCACGAGATTGTTCTAATGAATATTAGATGTCTTTTGACTAGCCTGGTCTCGGTTTATATAACACACTAGAGGCCCAGGGTTTAGGGGAGTCCTCGTCTTGGGCGCCAAGTCTTGTGGGATCCCCCTTGTATGCGGCATGGGCTGTCCGAAGTGGCCCATGAGTGAACTGCCATGGGGGTCCTCGGCCCGATCCAGCTGGTCGGGAGACGACGTGGTGAGTACCCCCCTAGTCCAGGACACCGTCACCCGTGGTGACAATGGGGTGTTTTATTGAATCACTTGATGTATGTTTTGGCACTCAACTCGCGGATTCTCGAGGTGACATTGGGGTAATCTATGCATAGGGGTTGATGCACGTTTTCGTCCTTGTTTCTCTGGTAGAAATCTTGGGGCACTCTTTGAGGTTCTTTATGTTGGATTGAATATTATGAATCTGAAGTTGTTTGATGCATATCGTATAATTGGCCCATGGATACTTGTGGTGATATTGGAGTATCTAGGTGACATTAGGGTTGATTGTGTGTCATATGGTGTTATTTTACTACAAACTCTAGGGTTGTTTGTGACACTTATAGGAATAGCTCAATGGATTGATCGGAAAGAAAAACTTTGAGGTGGTTTCGTACCCTACAAGCAATTTCATCTTATGTTCTCTCCGATAGGAACTTTGGAGTCACTTTTGTTGCATGTCGAGGGATTGCCATATGATCTAATTATGTTATCATTGTTGAGAGAACTTGCACTAGTGAAAGTATGAACCGGCCTTGTTTTCAAGCATTGCAATACCGTTTTTGCTCACTTTCATTACTAGTTAACTTGCTGTTTTTATATTTTCAGATTACACAAACCTATATCTACCATCTATATTGCACTTGTATCACCATCTCTTCGCCGAACTAGTGCACCTATAGAATTTACCATTGTATTGGGTGTGTTGGGGACATAAGAGACTCTTTGTTATTTGGTTGCAGGGTTGTTGGAGAGAGACCATCTTCATCCTACGCCTCCCACGGATTGATAAACCTTAGGTTAGCCACTAGAGGGAAATTTGCTACTATCCTACAAAACACTGCGCTTGGAGGCCCAACTAGAGTCTACAAGAAGAAGGTTGTGTAGTAGACATCAGATAGATATCATCATAATAATCACATAGATAGCAACTTTATTGTCATAATCAATTGAAACCTCTTCCAAAGTAGTGGAGAGTAAAGTCATGAGCTCTCCAAATCCACTTTCATCATTTTTTGATTAAGATTCAACACCTCAAAAATAGTGGGATCATTATTAATTAAATGTGACACTCTTCCAAACCCACTTTCATCAATATATTCATCATAAATAGGAGACATGCAATCATCATAAATAAATTTTCTCATCAAAACTTGGGGTACTAAAAATTTCATCTTCTTCGAACATAGCATCCCCAAGCTTATGGCTTTGCATATCAGTAGCATCACGGATATTCAAAGAGTTAATAGTAGCAACATTGCAATCATGCTCATCATTAAAATATTTTATGCCAAACATTTTATTGAATTCTTCTTCTATAAATTGAGCACAATTTTCCTTTCCATGTTTTTCAAGAAAGACATGATAAAGTCGAATAATATGAGGCCACCTCAATTCCATTTTTTTTCTTTTATAGACCGAACTAGTGATAAACCAAGAAACTAAAAGATTCAATTGCAAGATCTAAAGATATACCTTCAAGCACTCACCTCCCCGGCAACGGCGCCAGAAAAGAGCTTGTTGTCTACTATGAACTTGATTCTTGTAGACTCGTGTTGGGCCTCCTAGCGCAGAATTTTGTAGGACAGTAGCAATTTTCCCTCAAGTGGATGACACCTGCAAATATCAGCAAAACAACAAGTATTGTTAACCAAGGAAAATAACTCATGATAAAGTGATAAAGACACGATACGTTTTGACCAGAAAATCCCGTGCTCGATTATTTCGAGCACAAACTTCTTCGGTAAAGAGGAATCAGACGATTCGAGTGAAGTTTTTTGTAACGTATCAATAAGATAGAGCCATGTTACCTATTGTTTTAGGCCCTAAATAAATGTGGACGCTTAAAAACTCTGTCGGGCAGGAATATTCACACCTCTTACAATCCACACAATCTTTGGTTCTCGGCGCGGAAGCAATTTGCTTGGCTTTACATCCATCCCAGGGTATCATTTTTAATACAGTTTATCAATACGTGGGAGGCGTAGAATGAAGATGGTCTCTCTCAAACAACCCTGCAACCAAATGACAAAGAGTCTCTTGTGTCCCCAACAGACGAAATACAATGGTAAATTGTATAGGTGCACTAGTTCGGTGAAGAGATGGTGATACAAGTGTAATATGGATAGTAGATATAGGTTTTTGTAATAGGAACAATAAAAACAGCAAGGTAGCAAGTAACAAAAGTGAGCACTAAAGGGTATTTCAATGCTTGAAAATGAGGCCTAGGGTTCATACTTTCACTAGTGCAATCTCTCAACAATGCTAATATAATTGGATCATATAACCATCCCTCAACGTGCGACGAACAATCACTCCAAAGTTCTTATTTAGCGAAGAACATAAGAAGAAATTGTTTGTAGGGTACGAAACCACCTCGAAGTTATCTTTTCCGATCGATCTGTTGAGCTATTCCTATAAGTGTCACAAATAGCCCTAGAGTTCGTACTAAAATAACACCATATGATACACATCAACCAACTCTTATGTCACCTAGATACTCCAATGTCACCACAAGTATCCATGAGTTAATTATACGATACGCATCAAACAATTTCAGATTCATATAATTCAAACCAACACAAAGAACCACAAAGAGTGCCCCAAGATTTCTACCAGAGAAACAAGGACGAGAACGTGCATCAACCCCTACGCTTAGATTACCCCAATGTCACTTCGAGAATCCGCGAGTTGAGTGCTGAAACATATGTCAAGTGAATCAATCTGATACCCAATTTTCACCGTGGGTATTCATAGCAAGACATACATCAAGTGCTCTCAAATCCATAAAGGTATTCAATCCAGTAATAACGAAATCTCAAAGGGAAAACTCAATTCCTCACAACAAGATAGAGAGGTAGAAACACCATATGATCCAACTATAATAACAAAGCTCGCGATACATCAAGATCGTGCCAAATCAAGAACATGAGAGAGAGAGAGAGATCAAACACATAGCTACTAGTATAAACCCTCAGCCCCGATGCTGGACCACTCCCTACTCATGGTGGCCACCAGGATGATGTAGATGGCCACCGGTGATGATTTCCCCCTCCCGCAGGATGCCGGAACAGGTTCTAGATTGGTCCTTCATGCCTATAGAGGCTTGCAGCGACGGAACTTCTGATCTAGGATAACTTTTGGAGGTTTCTGAATATATAGGATTTTTTGGTGTCGGTTTCACGTGACGATGGGCCTCAGGGGGGCGAATACCCACCAGGGCGCGCCAGGGGGGGTGGCGCGCCCTGCTGCCTTGTGGGAGGCAGGGCCCCCCTCCAGTGGTTCTTTGCTCCGGTATTTTTCTTTATTCCAAAAAAAATCATCATAAAGTTTCGTCCAATTTCGAGAACTTTTATTTCTGCGCAAAAACAACACCACGGTAGTTCTGCTGAAAACAACATTAGTTCGGCTTTCTTCCATTCAAATCTTAACAAAACCATATACAATTGTTGTAAACATGGCATGAATACTTCATAAATTATAGATACGTTGGTGACGTATCAGCTACCACCAGATCAAGCTGGACCCGGCTGACGCCCTCAAGACGTCCTTCATCACGCCCTTTGGGGCGTATTGCTACATCACCATGTCGTTCGGCTAAAGAATGCCACGCCACTTTTCAACGCTACATGAAGATGGCCACGAGTGATGATTCCCCCCCTCTGGCAGGGTGCCGGAACGGGGTCTAGATTGGATTTCTGTGGCTACAGAGGCCTGCAGTGGCGGAACTTCTGATCTAGGTCTACCCCGAGGGTATTTGGCATATTTGGGAATTTTTAGGGCGAAGAGGGGGTGCGGGAGGCCACCCAGGTGGGCACAACCCACCTGGGCGTGCCGCCTTACCATGGCCTGGGACCGTTTGCGCCTTTTGGCTCACGTATATGATAGTGTCGCTAGCATCCATATGACAGAGAACCCGGGCCGACATGACTAGTCGTGAACCCAAAGTGGTACTAACTTACGGGGACAGGCATACATGAATCAACATCGAGCATGTCGGTCAGCAGCGTGCGAATCGAGGCTGTAGCACTGGGCTAACAGGACTCCGGTGAACCGGGCTGTAGCAGGCTAGGCAGGACTCCTGTGACGCCCCCGATTTGACCGTACACTAATCATACACGCAACGTGTATGATCAAGATCAGGGACTCACGGAAAGATATCACAGCACAACTCTAAAAATAAAAATAAGTCATACAAGCATCATAATACAAGCCAGGGGCCTCGAGGGCTCGAATACAAGTGCTCGATCATAGACAAGTCAGCGGAAGCAACAATATCTGAGTACAGACGTAAGTTAAACAAGTTGCCATAAGATGGCTAGCAGAAACTAGGATACAAATCGAAAGAGGCGCAGGCCTCCTGCCTGGGATCCTCCTAACTACTCCTGCTCGTCGTCAGCGGCCTGCACGTAGTAGTAGGCACCTCCGGTGTAGTAGGAGTCATCGTCGACGGTGGCGTCTGGCTCCTGGGCTCCAGCATCTGGTTGCGACAACCAGGTAGAAGGGAAAGGGGGAAAAGAGGGAGAAAAGCAACCGTGAGTACTCATCCAAAGTACTCGCCAGCAAGGAGCTACACTACATATGCATGGGTATATGTGTAAAGGGCCATATCGGTGGACTGAACTGCAGAATGCCAGAATAAGAGGGGGATAGCTAATCCTGTCGAAGACTACGCTTCTGGCCACCTCCATCTTGCAGCATGTAGGAGAGAGTAGATGGTAAGTTCACCAAGTAGCATCGCATAGCATAATCCTACCCGGCGATCCCCTCCTCGTCGCCCTGTTAGAGAGCGATCACCGGGTTATATCGGGCACTTGGAAGGGTGTGTTTTATTAAGTATCCGGTTCTAGTTGTCATAAGGTCAAGGTACAACTCTGGGTCATCCTTTTACCGAGGGACACGGCTATTCGAATAGATAAACTTCCCTGCAGGGGTGCACCACATAACCCAACACGCTCGATCCCATTTGGCCGGGCACACTTTCCTGGGTCATGCCCGGCCTCGGAAGATCAACACGTCGCAGCCCCACCTAGGCTCAACAGAGAGGTCAGCACGCCGGTCTAAATCCTATGCGCGCAGGGGTCTGGGCCCATCGCCCATTGCACACCTGCATGTTGCGTATGCGGCCGGAAGCAGACCTAGCCCCCTTAATACAAGCGTGAGCTTACGGTCCAATGCGGCGCGCGCCACTCAGTCCCTGACGTCAAAAAGAGCTTCGGCTGATACCACGACGCTGAGTGCCCATAACTGTTCCCGCGTAGTTGGTTAGTGCATATAGACCAAATGGCCAGACTCAGATCAAATACCAAGATCTCGTTAAGCGTGTTAAGTACCCGCGAATGCCGACCAGGGCCAGGCCCACCTCTCTCTTAGGTGGTCTCAACCTGCCCTGTCGCTCCGCCACAAAGTAACAGTCGGGGGCCGTCAGGAACCCAGGCCCACCTCTACCGGGATGGAGCCACCTGTCCTTTCAGCCCCCTCATCAGAATCACTTGAGGGTACTCAACGAGCTGACTTGACTTTAGTCACCACATGTGTCATGTATATGAAGTATATAGTATATACCCGTGATCACCTCCCGAAGTGATCACGGCCCAGTAGTATAGCATGGCAGACGGACAAGAGTGTAGTGCTACTGATGGAACACTAGCATCCTATACTAAGCAGTAGGATAGCAGGTAAGGGTAACAACTGTAGCAACAATGACAGGCTATGCTGCAGAATATGATTAACCAAAAGCAGTAACATGCTACACTACTCTAATGCAAGCTGTATAGAGAAGAATAGGCGATATCTGGTGATCAAGGGGGAGGGGGCTTGCCTGGTTGCTCTGGCAAGAAGGAGGGGTCGTCAACAGCGTAGTCGGTCGGGGCACCAGCAGCGGCGTCGGTCTCGTAGTCTACCGGAGAGAAGAGGGGGAAGAAACAATGAATACAATGCAAACAGATGCATAACGATGCATGACATGACAAAGCGGGATGCTAGGTGTGCCAAACGCGGTAGTAGGTGATACCGGCGAAGGGGGGGAAACATCCAGTTAAGTATTCCTGGTGTTTCGCGTTTTCGGACAGATGAACCGGAGGGGGAAAGTTGCGAGTTCGATATTTTAGGGATGTGTGGCGGACGAACGGGCTGCGTATCCGGATTCGTCTCGTCGTTCTGAGCAACTTTCATGTACAAAATATTTTCATCTGACTTATGGTTTAATTTATATGATTTTCTAAAGTTTAATTGAATTTCTGGAATTATCTTAATTCGAAAATCATTTTTAATATCTAAATGCTATGGCCTACGGGTACCAGAAAGTGTACCCACCATTTTGCACGTGAGGCTGACAGTGGGCCTTGAGTCAAAGTCAACGGCTGACTGTGTGAGCCTTATCCAGATGAAAAGTTCACGGGGTCCCCACATGTCATTGGGTGATATACTAAACCGAGTTAAATTTAAACCAGGGACTAATTAAGCGCGGTAGGGCCCGATGTCAATGGCTGTTTTAGGGGGCAATTAGCACCTAATTGGTTTAACACTAATTAACTAGTGTGGGTCCCGCATGGCAGTGTCAGTGGGGGGGTGTTAGCGCTAAATTACTGGGGTTTATCCCCTCCAAGTCGACAGAGGGGGGCGGCAGGGCTCGCGCGGGCACACGGCGCCGGCGGCCTCGCTTGGCCGCGACAGGGGCCGGGGAGCAGGGTGTGACCCCAGACGGCGGCAACCCTGACTATGCGGCCAGGCGCCACAGGGCGGAGGCGACGGTGGCCAGGCGCAAGCAACGGCGGTGGGTGGAGGCCAGCACGGGGGGGGGGGGGGGGCAAACAGGGGAGTTGCTGGGACCAGCAGCGGGCCGCGGCAGCCATGGGCGCTGCAGGCCGGCGTGGCCGGAGGTGCGGGCGGGCTGGCACGGCCACGGCAGGCAGCAGATGGAGCAGCGACACACGCAGAGCAGTAGCGAGCAGCGTTACAAGGAGCAGTAGGTAGCGGCAGAAGCATAAGGGGCAGCAGGGGCGTGACCAGGAGTGGTGGGGGCGCGAACGGGGCGGCCGGGAGGCGCGGGAGCACGACCACGGGCGATGAGCGTGCCGGGAGCAGAGCTCCGACTATGGCGAACACGGACGAGCAGGGAGCGGCGGTAAAACAATACAGATCGAAGGGATATGCACGAGAATCAGTCGAGGGGCTCACCCCGGTGCTCCTGGACGAGGTAGGGAGGTCGGGGAAGCTCGGGAGGCGGCGAATCCGACGACGAACGGCGGCGGCCGTGGCAGGGAAGACGGCTCGATCCACGCGTACGGTGCAGCTCCGGTTGAACTGATGCACGCGGATGACGGAGTCGACGACGAGGAAGTCCCTGGACGACCTCCCGGTCGTCGGGGAGGCTAGTGGCCGCAGGGACGGCGACGGCGCGTTGACGACAGCTCGGACACGAGGTTAAGACGAGAAACGCGAGTTGGAGAGGGGAATTTCGGGGCTAGGGTTCCAGAGGGGTCGCGGGGTTCCTCTTGTAGGCGTCCAGGGGGAGCTGGATGCTCAGCACGTGGAGATCCCCGGCCATGGACGTGCTCAGATCGTCCATGGGGTGTGTTGTGAACAGGAAGAAGAGGATGAGGTGAGTTGGGCTGTGCCTTGTACTATCCATGGTGGGCCAAGTGCACAGGAGACTTTCTTCTTTCTTTTCTTTTATGTTTTCTATTTCTGTTTTATTTCTAGTTCCTTTTATGTTTAGTTTTATAAAATATAAAAATAGTCTCTAAGTTAGCATTACTAAATATAATACTGCCACTACAACTTGGTTATCCAATAGAAAATAGTTTAACTTTTCATAAATTATAAAAGGCTTTTAATAATTGTTTTGCTGCTGTTTTATTTATTTTAAAGCATTTAAGCATTTTATAACAATGTGGTTTCTTCACCATATTTACTTATGAATTATTTGGCACAGCCAGAACATTTTATATTCAATATTTGAAAACTGTTGTTGTTTGCCTTTAATTAAATTTTGAATTTGTTTCGGTTTTGAATTATCTAGAGTTTATCAACAGTAACTGAGGTGACGCGGCATCATTAGCGGGGGATCACTGTAGCTTAATTATCCGGGCATCACAATTCTCCTCCACTACAAGAAATCTCGTCCCGAGATTTAAGAGGTAGAGTAAGGGGGAAAAGTTTGGTTACGAAATTCTAACGGATCTTCTCGGTCTTGGCGGCTCTTCTCGAAGCGGTCGATCCATCAGTTATGTTGGCAACAATGTCGATACCAAGGGCGAGGGACGAAGAGAACCATTTTTCTGCTCGTTGAACGAGGCGGACCAATAAGGCAAAGTTCTCGTCCAGCGGTGGTTACCCGAATGTCCTCAACAATAGTAACAGGGTCTTACTGACAGAGTGGTACAACGAGGTGTTTACATAAGCAGGGAAATATTACTGCTTATATAATATAGATCACAAGAAGGGATAAACAAACCAACGGAAAGGAAAAGTGATTATCAGTTTTAAACAGAACAATGGAAAGGAAAATGTGTTTACACACATATTTCAAGGGTATATCCTTCCCAAGGACAAGCAGAGCCTAATATCCATGACATGATGTAATGTAGAAAACTCTTTAGGTAAGGGGAAGAATTTTTCATGACATTACCCATACAGCGGTGTTTGGATAATTGAGCAGGAAACATTTAGCAATGGGCTTCAAATGTTCTTGTTGAAAATCGGAGTACCATAGCATGCTTCGTGATAGCATTGACATGGTCATCAGGTGAAGATCAGACTTTGGAAACACAAAGGATCCATCAGGAATAACTTGTAGAATAAGTCTTACAATTTCCTCAGGGAAGAATGGATAACCTTGCTACAAGAAAACTATAACAATAGGTCCTCCGGCCAGGTGTGCTAGGCATGACATCACCTTACCGGGTCATATAAACACCAATGTTATAACTCTTGGAAATATGTCCCAACCATCATATCTAACTGAGATTCAGATCTGATTAGTGCCAGGTTACCTCAGACTTAGGATGCCTGAGAAGAGAAGGTGCGACACAAATTGACGAGATGACATTGTAAGATCCTCGGGAAATGAACTATGGAAGTGAGTTCTGAAACAAGAGTTCATCATTAAACCAAGGAGGGGATGAGGAGGTGGCTGATGGGCTTAGCGACAATTCACCGAGAATTCCAAACGGATGGATTTCCACAATAATGTGAACAATAAGATGACACTTGTCAATCAAATGGTATAATGAGGTATGCTGGAGGAAAACATACACAGTTAAACATTGGTTGAAAGGTGCACCCGAAATATGGGCTTAGGTAGCATGATCAATGTTAGAATGGTGATCCGATAACCAATGGTCTAAGAATAAAATATCGACCATTAACTTCAAAGCAATAAGGTTGCTAGAAGTTTTGAAGTCGCACATCATTGTTCGATTGTCGGTTTCCGGTTAGAAATAACACGGGGACCAAGGAATGAACGAATATGGCAAAAGGTATCACCTGCATCAAGAATTCTTAAGAGGTGGTGAAATTCTCACGACATTCTTGACATAAACGATGGTAATACTCCAAGGTAAAGAAGAACAAATGCTGGATAGCAAGGATCTCAAGGTATAACACAAAACACAAACAAGTTTGTGTTGAACGGAAGGCAATCAAGTGGTCGATGATAACACAAATCATCGAGGGCAAGGATGGTATTTCTCATCAGGAATTCAATTGATATCCTTGAGGAGCTCGGAATGTTGATGATGATCATGACACATTTGTCGAGAGGTTTCATGAAGATATAATCGCTCATCGACAACATCAAGTCAAAGGAATGATGAAGCAAGAGGTTATTGGAACCATGGGTACGACACAAACTCGAAACCAAGCTTGTTGTTCGAGATGGAATGATAAGACAAGGAAATCAACGCAAGCTTAGCTCAGCGTAAAAAAAAATTGTGTTCCGGGAAGAAGGACCGGGTAGCACAGTTAAGATTTAGCACAATAATGATATAGCCAATCAGGCTAGGAAAGACATGATCGAGTACAAACTCGCAAGTAAAGGAGATTACTAAGAGTTGTTTAATCGCGACGCGGACTCGATTCAGTTATCGATGTCCTTGAGTGTTTAATAACTCGAAGCCCGTGAAAAACTGTAATCAGTGAGAATGTAGTACTTTATGAAGAACTCATAAGAAGTTATGCAGTTCCAAGATAATATCGAGATACCAGGGGGGTAATACTCGACGACGAATCAAGGTAGAGGTTGGACTGGGGTATTGCTCTGCAAAAGACAAGTGCTTAAACTTGCACGAGAAATGGTATTTAAAGGAGAACATGGTTGGAACCACGATTGCAAAATACCAGATCCCAGATATAAGATAAACTTATATCAAGGAAATATTTATTTGAAAAGAAGCTTTAATGATACGTTCTACATCGTTTCCATGGGCATGAACACAAAGTTCAAGGTCGACTCCCACTTCTCCAATGCATAACCTTTCATCCACTTCTCACTTTCGAAGAAGTTGTAGTGTTGTAATTTTATCTGACAAAATGCCAGAAGAGTATGACTCGTGAAAACTTTCGAGTTCACAAATATTAAGGAAGGCACAGGTTCAAACTGTCAGGGTATCGTGGAAACATATACCACAAGCTTCAATAGTAAATACCACCAGCTCAAAAACAGAGCATGGTTGAGAAAGCAGAGGATACAATTTACCAAAGGCTTTATATATCCATGGAAAGGCTCACAAGGTTATTTGAATAGGGAGGACACTACCGGATAATAATCCAACAAGAGGTCTGGTGGTTTACAACGAAGCTGATGTGAGTATTGGTACTCGATCAAAGGAAGAAGGAATGCATGTGCATCGGATTATAGAAACAACTGACTAACTCAAAGCTCAAATGCAAAAGAATTATGAATTCCAAGACAAGGGATCAGAAGCAAACGCTCTGATTAAGGATGGGTAAGCTGAATACACTTTGGGGTACAATCGACGACAATTTGATTGGTCGATAAACAGCTCATGTTCAAAATGACATCTCATCCGGAAAGATAATTTTAAAAGGATCAACCGATGATGGCGTGCATTCGCACTCATGTTGAATCAATAGGATTCAAAATGACGGTGTCAAAGGAGACTAATGAATGTTGCTAGACCTATGGGAAGCACCCATAATGCAAGCAGACAAGTATATGTAGAGCAATAGTTTTAAAGAGGATTCTCGAAAGATTGGATAGAATTTCAAAGTATCATATGAAACATATGAACAACTGGGGATGGATGAATACTCGATAAGTGCGAGTAATTATTTGCAAGGGTATTCATGTGGTAAAGAACTGCAAGGCAGTAGACACAAGGGATTCTTAAAAGTCGAAGAATAATTCGATGCATCTTGTAATAACAAGAGCAGCTGGGAATGAAAGTAGGAAGGACAGGTGTAAGTATTTATCCATAGGGATGTTATCGGGGGTAGGAGATTGCAAATGCAATGAGCACAAGTTCTCGGGATAATATCAGAGAGTATCTTCGAAATCTTCTGGTGCAGCAAGCGATCATCTGGAGCGAGGGGCTCTCCGGGAGAAAGTATTTTCGAGAACCTAAAGTTAGTCTGTTTTTAGCAAAATCATTTAACCCGAATAGTAGAGAGATCAGATTCCCAGAGTATAGACGAGGAGTAAAAGATCCTAATACCTCCCAATGGCGACGTGGGCCCGTAAGCCGCACAGCCATGTTAGTAAAAACTTTTTCAATGACTAGACTCAACTTCGGCCAAGGAGTTGGAAAGGGGGATTCCTACAGGCAGTCGGCTCTGATACCAACTTGTGACGCCCCCGATTTGACCGTACACTAATCATACACGCAACGTGTACGATCAAGATCAGGGACTCACCGAAAGATATCACAACACAACTCTAAAAATAAAAATAAGTCATACAAGCATCATAATACAAGCCAGGGGCCTCGAGGGCTCGAATACAAGTGCTCGATCATAGACGAGTCAGCGAAGCAAGAATATCTGAGTACAGACATAAGTTAAACAAGTTGCCATAAGATGGCTAGCACAAACTGGGATACAAATCGAAAGAGGCGCAGGCCTCCTGCCTGGGATCCTCCTAACTACTCCTGCTCGTCGTCAGCGGCCTGCACGTAGTAGTAGGCACCTCCGGTGTAGTAGGAGTCATCGTCGACGGTGGCGTCTGGCTCCTGGGCTCCAGCATCTGGTTGCGACAACCAGGTAGAAGGGAAAGGGGGAAAAGAGGGAGAAAAGCAACCGTGAGTACTCATCCAAAGTACTCGCAAGCAAGGAGCTACACTACATATGCATGGGTATATGTGTAAAGGGCCATATCGGTGGACTGAACTGCAGAATGCCAGAATAAGAGGGGGATAGCTAATCCTGTCAAAGACTACGCTTCTGGCCACCTCCATCTTGCAACATGTAGGAGATAGTAGATGGTAAGTTCACCAAGTAGCATCGCATAGCATAATCCTACCCGGCGATCCCCTCCTCGTCGCCCTGTTAGAGAGCGATCACCGGGTTATATCTGGCACTTGGAAGGGTGTGTTTTATTAAGTATCCGGTTCTAGTTGTCATAAGGTCAAGGTAAAACTTCGGGTCGTCCTTTTACCGAGGGACACGGCTATTCGAATAGATAAACTTCCTTGCAGGGGTGCATACGCGGCTGGAAGCAGACCTAGCCCCCTTAATACAAGCGCGAGCTTACGGTCCAATGCGGCGCGCGCCACTCAGTCGCTGACGTCAAAAAGAGCTTCGGCTGATACCACGACGCCGAGTGCCCATAACTGTTCCCGTGTAGTTGGTTAGTGCGTATAGACCAAATGGCCAGACTCGGATCAAATACCAAGATCTCGTTAAGCGTGTTAAGTATCCGCGAACACCGACCAGGGCCAGGCCCACCTCTCTCCTAGGTGGTCGCAACCTGCCCTGTCGCTCCGCCACAAAGTAACAGTCGGGGGCCGTCAGGAACCCAGGCCCACCTCTACCGGGATGGAGCCACCTGTCCTTTCAGCCCCCTCATCAGAATCACTTGCGGGTACTCAACGAGCTGACCCGACTTTAGTCACCACATGTGTCACGTATATAAAGTATATAGTATATACCCGTGATCACCTCCCGAAGTGATCATGGCCCAATAGTATAGCATGGCAGACGGACAAGAGTGTAGGGCCACTGATGGAACACTAGCATCCTATACTAAGCAGTAGGATAGCAGGTAAGGGTAACAACTGTAGCAACAATGACAGGCTATCCAGCAGAATAGGATTAACCGAAAGCAGTAACATGCTACACTACTCTAATGCAAGTTGTATAGAGAAGAATATGCGATATCTGGTGATCAAGGGGGGGCTTTCCTGGTTGCTCTGGCAAGAAGGAGGGGTCGTCAACAGCGTAGTCGGTCGGGGCACCAGCAGCGGCGTCGGTCTCGTAGTCTACCGGAGAGAAGAGGGGGAAGAAACAATGAATACAATGCAAACAGATGCATAACGATGCATGACATGACAAAGCGGGATGCTAGGTGTGCCCAAACGCGGTAGTAGGTGATACGGGCGAAGGTGGGAAACATCCGGGAAAGTATTCCCGGTGTTTCGCGTTTTCGGACAGATGAACCGGAGGGGGAAAGTTGCGAGTTCGATATGTTAGGGATGTGTTGAGGATATAGACCTTAGAGTCACCCGCCAGAAGGGGCCGGGTTACTCATAATAGTCATGGCCAGAAGCCCGGCGACAAGCTTGAAGACGGTGGGCCAACGATGGGCTTAAGACCCGGATATGGCTTAAGGCCCGTAGTTACAACCATCATTATGGTAGAACTTGTAGTGTAAGGCAAGAATAGTTGAGAGTCCGAGCCGGACACTCTTATGAGCCGGCCGGGACTCTGAGAGCCGCTGGGCGTCAACCTCTCTATATAAAGGGACGACCCGGTAGCGGTTTAGGGACAAGAAAGATCTCATCGAGAGCCAGGCATAGCAGTTAAGCTCCCTGGTCATCGAAACCCTAATTAATACCACCTCAACTGGACGTAGGCTTTTACCTTCACCGTAAGGGGCCGAACCAGTATAAACCCTCGTGTTCCTTGTCCCGTTAACCCCTTCAAGCTTCCTAGCGGCGATGGCTCCACGACTAAGTCCTAGTTTGAGGACATCTGCCGTGACAATTCCACGATAGTTGGCGCCCACCGTGGGGCCAGCGCACGACGGATTTGAGTTCTTGAAGGGCAACTTCGAAGGGCTCAAGGGATACGTAGTGGGCCGGATGACCAAGAGTCGTCGCGGCAAGCTCTACATCGACGACGCAAACTGGGGCCCCGACGCCGGCTCAATTGAGTACGGGTACCGGGTCCCCTTCGGCGGAATTCATATTTTCGTTGGTAAGATTGGTGAGCCGGGCCCTGAGCCGGATCTCTGCGCCGATCTCATCCAGACGGCTCAGCGCGCACGACCCGCCCGGGCCTTGCCTGCCTTGAAGCATGCTTTTGTGGGATGTATCCATGGAGGACTCCCTGATGGATCTGGATCTAGTGATGAGACGGCCGCCGGCTCTGGTGGCGAGTCGTCCACAGATGAGTCAAACTTGTTGTATCAACCTTAAGACGGCAGGCTCATGGGTTGTTCCGATGGTGACAGTATTCCGGACCCGTTTGAGCCGCCGAGCCGGGTCGGAATTTTCATGGCCGGTGCACAGCCTGTTCAGAACCCTGCTGCTGGGGCAGGAAGCCCTGTGCCCTCGCCGGCTCAGGTACTGATGGATCTCACGGACAAGATGACGGCCATGTTAACCGCCGCGGTTGACCCGGCGGATCAAGCTCAGCATGACGCGGAGGTGGCGCAGTTAAAGTTAGATCTAGTGAAAGCCAAAGAGGATCTGGCAGCAGAAGGGATCAGGATGGCTGCGGAGAGGGCGGCTCTCGACGCCCAAACTCAGTTGATTCAGGCACAGTCCTTCCGGCTCACGATGGATCAGAACGCGTCCAATGAGGTCATGAGAAGGAGGCATCAAAAGGCCCAATCTCGACTCCCTCCGGTTTATGATCCACGAAACCTCTTCAACACGCCAGGTGCAGGGTCTAGTAACCCGCCAGGGATCATAGTGCCTGGGTCTGGTCCCCCTGTTTAGCCACAAGTGATGGGGCCTCCCCGGGTGAACCCTGCCCCGCCTCAATACGTGCCAATACCACCGGGTCATTATGCTAACCCGCTGGAGAACATGGTCGCAGCAGCAGCGCGGCTGGCAGCCCTCCCAATTGACGGCGACTCTCCGACGGCTATTGAAACCCGCCGGGTCAGGCAGCTCCTTCAGACAGCACTGGCGCAGCAAGAGGCGTACTCTTACAGCCGGGACAGGATCCACTCGACCCCTCCGTCCAGGCAGGAGCCCGAGTTACAGCAGACACATGGTCTCAGCGACCGGCTCAAGTAATGTCCGACGCCATGACCCGCCCCCTGGCCATGGCCCGGCTCATAATGGAGCCTTTCACGCAGCAGACCAAGACAGAGCACGGCAAGAGGCGGAGCAGGTGCCTCAGTTGACGGATTACCAGACTCCCCCGGCTTATCCGATGGCTTCCGTCGACGTGGGTGTCCCTACCAGGACTGGAGGTGTCCCTTGCTTGGTGCCGGCTCTCCGCAATGAGCGTCTACCCAAGGACTTCAAAGGCCCTAGGAAGGTGCCTAATTACACAGCTGACTTACAACCCGCAGCCTGGATCGAGAGTTACGAGATGGCCATGGAACTGCTGGAAGTCAGTGAAGCAGCAATGGCCAAGTACTTCACCATGATGTTAGATGGGACTGCCCGCACTTGGTTGAAGGGGCTACCACAGAATTCCATCGGGTCTTGGGCTAAGCTGAAAGCCCGGTTCATCCAAAACTTCAAGTATACCTGAAGGCAGTCTATGTCAATTGTGGATTTGACTAACTGTAAGCAGCAGGAGGGTGAGTCTACGACACATTGGGTTCGCCGGGTTAAGGAAATAATACATTCATCTGATAAGATGGATGCCGGCTCTGCAGTCTTAATGTTGGAACAGAATTGTCGCTTCGTGCCCCTGAAGATGAAACTCGGGCGGCTTAAGCGCGACTGCAATGATATGGGTACACTGATGGCGGCTCTTGTCAAGTACGCCGATTCTGATGGTACCAAGGACCCCGCTTCAGATGATGAAAGGACAGGGAAGGGAAAGAAGAACGACAATGGCAAGGGTCATCAGCATAACCCGGGGAACCAAGGAGGTGGCAAGAGCAAGGCCGATGGCAGCCTAGAGTTCGTGGCCAACGCCAGTTCACAGGGTAATAGCCAGAGACGCAAGGGGAGGCCCCCTCCCCGAGGCGGCGGGTCAGGCCCGATGCTGGAGCAACTGTTGAATGAGCCTTGTCCGAGGCATGGCTCTAGAGAGAAGCCAGCAACTCATCTATGGAAGGATTGTGCAATCATGAAGGCCTTTAAGAATTCCAACGCCTTTAACGGCAACAATGGCCCGGGCGGGGGCTCAGGTGCCGGCGGCTTTCATGGCCCGGGCGGCGGCTCAAATTCTAATCCTCAGAACGGTCAAGGGGGCTTTAATCAGCAGTCTAACCAGGGCCATCAATAGCAGCAGGGGGGTTATCAGACCAATCCAAAGCAGCTTAGCGGTGGACAGTATCATGCGTTTACCACCAGTCTGTGTAAGCGAGATCAGAATCTTCATAAGAGGGCTGTGAATGCTGTTGAGCCGGCAGTTCCACGCTACTTGCGGTGGTCTGAACAGCCTATAGTGTGGAGTAGGGAGGATCACCCTCCCCGGGTGGATAATCCGGGTCACTTGGCCTTGGTGGTGGCTCCTCAGGTGGGAGGATATAAGTTCACTAAGGTGCTCATGGATGGAGGCAGCAGCATCAACATCCTCTATTATGAGACTTTCCGTCGTATGGGGTTGATTGATAAGAACCTCAGCCAATCAAACACTATTTTCCATGGTGTGGTACCTGGTAAGTCGACTTATCCAGTCGGCAAGATCGAGTTGGAAGTGGCCTTTGGAGATGAGCCCAACTATAGGGTGGAAAAATTGACCTTTGAGGTGGTCAAGATAAGAAGTCCGTACCATGCCATATTTGGGCGGCCGGCTTACGCCAAGTTCATGGCACGGCCGTGTTACGTGTATTTACAGCTCAAGATGCCGGGTCATAATGGGACCATTACGGTTCACGGCAGCCGGAAGGTGGCCTTGGAGTGTGAGGAAGGCGATGCAGCTTATGCAGAGTCTGTTTGCGCAACAGAGGAGTTGAAGTTTTACAAAGACAACGTTGACCCAACAGATATGACCTCTCTGAAAAAGCCGACTACGGAGCATGAGCCGGCGATGAAATTTAAGTCGGCTGATGAGACTAAACTTGTTGATTTCGTTCCAGGAGATTCATCTCAGCAGTTTAGCATCAGTGCCAATCTGGATCCAAAATAGGAAAGCGCGCTCATCGAGTTCATCCATGGGAATAGGGACATTTTTGCATGGAAGCCGTCCGACATGCCAGGTGTACCTAGAGAACTCGCTGAGCACACTCTCAATGTTGATCGGAAATTTAAGCCGGTCAGGCAATTCCTTCGGCGGTTTAATGAAGAGAGGCGGAAAACCATTGGAGAAGAGGTGGCCCGGCTCTTGGCAGCCGGGTTTATTGTTGAAGTCTTTCACCCAGAGTGGTTAGCTAACCCGGTGCTCGTACTCAAGAAGAACGGCACCTGGCGGATGTGTGTGGATTACACGGACTTGAACAAGGCGTGTCCGGCTGATCCTTTCGCCCTTCCCCGTATTGATCAAATCATTTATGCTACGGCGGGTTGTGAGCGCCTGAGTTAATTGGATGTTTATTCTGGATATCATCAGATTAAAATGGCAGTTAAGGACCAGGAGAAGACGGCGTTCATCACTCCCTTTGGAGCCTTCTGCTACGTGTCTATGCCCTTTGGACTCAAAAGTGCACAGGCGACTTATCAGCGTTGCGTGCAGAACTGTCTTCATAACCAGATTGGGCGCAATGTTCATGCTTATGTGGATGATATTGTGGTTAAATCCAGGAAGGAGGAAACCTTGATAGATGATTTGAGGGAAACCTTTGATAATCTCCGGGTCTACAAGATGATGCTTAACCCGGCCAAGTGTGTTTTTGGTGTTCCTGCAGGCAAGCTCTTGGGTTTCTTGGTTTCTAACAGGGGCATTGAAGCTAACCCGGAGAAGAGCAAGGCCATCACCTCCCTGGCTAAGCCGGCGTGTATAAACGATGTCCAGCGCCTGGCGGGTCGTGTCGCTGCTTTAAGCCGTTTTATAAGCCGTTTGGGGGAGAAGGCCATGCCGTTATATCAGTTGATGAAGAAAACTGATGACTTTGTCTGGAATGATGCAGCTAATACTGCTTTCGAGGATTTGAAGAGACAGCTGGCCGAGCCCCCAGTCCTTGCTGCTCCGATTGACAAGGAGCCTTTATTGCTGTATGTGGCTGCTAACACACGAGCCGTCAGTGTGGCCGTGGTGGTGGAGCGCAAGGAAGAGGGTAAGGAGCATCCGGTTCAGCGGACAGTTTATTATGTCAGTGAAGTGCTCATTGAATCCAAGCAGCGGTATCCGCATTGGCAGAAGATTGTTTATGGTGTGTTCATGGCAAGCCGGAAGCTTAAGCATTATTTCCAGGGTCACCCCATCACTGTGGTCAGTTCTGCCCCCCTTGGGGATATCATTCAAAACAGAGAGGCCACAGGGAGAGTGGCTAAGTGGGCTATAGAGCTCGGACCTCATGGTCTGAAATACGTGCCACGCACTGCTGTTAAGTCTCAAACCTTGGTGGATTTCATCAATGATTGGACAGAGCTACAAGTGCCCGAACAAAAACTGGATAACACTTATTGGACTATTCACTTCGATGGGTCCAGGCAATTGGAGGGCTCGGGGGCTGGAGTTGTATTGGCTTCCCCTAAAGGTGACAAGTTCCATTATGTAATACAACTAATATTTCCTTGCACTAACAATGCGGCTGAGTATGAGGCCTTGCTCCACGGTCTTCGGATGGCTAAGGAGATGAATTTGAGTCGAGTAAGGTGCTTCGGCGACTCAGATTTGGTGGCTCAACAAGTATTAGGAAAGTGGGACTCCAAGGACCCTCTCATGGCGGCTTATCGCCGTGAGGTTGATGCCATTGCTGGACACTTTCAGGGTTATCAAGTAGAGCACATTGATCGCAGGAAGAACGAGGCGGCTGATGCTTTAAGCCGGCTCGGCTCTCAGCGAAAGCCGGTGCCGCCTAATACTTTCCTGGACATCTTGCATAACCCTTCTGTTAAGTTGCCTACAGAGGAAGACTTGGCTGTCCGTGACCCGGAGGCACGACTGGTGGCGGCTCTCCACATCATCCCAGACTGGACATTGCCCTATCTGGCTTACATGACCCGGGAAGATTTGCCTGAGGATGAAACTTTGGCCAGACAAATAACCCGGCGGTCTAAGTCAATGATTGTTATCAATGGTGAGTTGCATCGCCGCAGTGTTACGGGAGCGTTCCAGCATTGTGTCTCCCCTGCGGAAGGTCAAGAGATCTTGCGTGAGATTCATGAAGGGGATTGTGGCCATCACGCTGGCTCAAAGTCTCTTGTGGCCAAGGCTTTTCGTCATGGTTTTTATTGGCTGACGGCTCATGCTGATGCGGAGGACTTGGTCAGTAAATGTGATGGTTGCCAAAGGTTCTCGCGACGGGCTCATGTGCCGGCTCAGGAGCTGAGGATGATCCCAATTACTTGGCCCTTTGCGGTCTGGGGGCTTGATATGGTTGGGCCTTTTAAAAGGTCTAAGGATAAGAAGACCCACCTCTTGGTGGCAGTTGACCAGTTTACCATGTGGGTTGAAGCAGAGCCAGTTAGCAAGTGTGATGCAGCCACGACAGTTCAGTTTATGAAAAGGGTGATCTTTCGCTTTGGCTTTCCACACAGCATTATAACTGACAATGGTACTAATTTATCCAAAGGCGCCATGGAGGAGTTTTGTCAACCAGAGCATATTAGACTTGATGTTTCATCAGTGGCTCACCCTCAGTCCAATGGTCAAGCTGAGAGGGCTAATCAAGAGATTCTGAAAGGCATCAAACCCCGGCTTTTGGTCCCTTTACAACGGACGCCGGGTTGTTGGGTGGAGGAGTTACCCTCCATGTTGTGGAGCATCAACACTACTCCTAACAGGTCTACAGGTTTCACGCCTTTCTTCATGGTTTATGGAGCGGAAGCAGTCCTCCCCAGTGACATCCGTCATGACTCGCCTCGAGTGGCGGCTTATGTTGAGGTGGATAATGAACAGGCGCGCCAAGATGCTCTTGACTTGTTGGACGAACAGCGTGATGTGGCAGCAGCTCGCTCAACGATTTACCAACAGGACCTGCGCCGTTATCATAGTCGCCGGGTTAAATCCCGGGTCTTCCAGGAAGGCGATCTGGTGCTCCGGCTCATCCAAGATCAAACAGATGCGCACAAGCTATCCCCGCCTTGGGAAGGGCCCTTTGTGGTCAGCAAGAATTTGCACAACGGGTCATATTACCTCATTGACATTCGGGAGCTCAAAGATTCACGTAAGTCGTAGGAAGAGACCCGTCGGCCGTGGAACATAGCTCAGCTTCGGCCTTATTACACTTGAGCCACCGGCTCTCATAATGTACATATTTCCCTAAGCCATGTATATATTATGATAATCAATAAAGCAGGACCTCTGTCCTTTTTTCTCCTCCAAAGATAAACGTGTTGTTTTCATTACAAGATCATATGATAATTTGAAGGAGGGTCCGGCTTATGATCGTATTCGAATCTAGCCATACACAATATAGTCACTTGGGGGCTTCTTGTTCAAACATAGGTTGTATTAGAACCAAAGAGAACATAGATGTCGATACCCATTTGATTGGCAAAGTGCCGGGCTCATTGGGGAGTTTTCTTTGATCATATTTGAATCATAGTTTAACCCCTTTGGGAACCGACGTGGATCGTATCCGAATCAGCGTCGTTAAACAATTCTTAAGTCATTTGGGGGCTTCCTGTTCAAACATGGGTCGTATTCGAACCAAAGAGAACATAGCTGTCGGTACCCTCTTGATTGGCATCGCCACACCCACTGGGGGCTATATGATCGTATTCGAATCTTAGCATAACCCCTATGGGACGGGTCTCGGGTCGTATTCGAACCGGAAGCCTCTAAGTTTTTTCTGATTTATAGCAAGTTCTTCTGATTATTTCAAGTATGCACGGCGGGTCTCACCTTGCCGGCTTAAACTTTGATCTACAGTACTAGTTGAATACAATCGGTGTTCTTAAGACTGGTAAACCGGAGTTGAGGTACCAACCTTATTACCCGGGTTATATAAGCCGGTAGTGTGCTTGCAGGCCGGTAAGTGTGTTATTACGGGTATGTCAAAGACATGATTGAGGACCAGTCTTTTTTGATTCATCTTCCGGGTTATATGTCTAAAACTACGATTCTCAGTGCGGTAAGCTGCCTAGAGACTTGTGATTTGTCTTTCTATGCAGGATAGTTAAAGGCAACTATTTGAGACTAAGGAAAATGAATGACCCGGGGAAATATAAAGGAGACAACTTCAATGGACTTCAGCATTCAACGCGTGCACGATGGCACGACAAAGTTAAAGTGTTGGTCCTACTCTATTACAAGACTCATTGAGTCCAAAAGGGTGGAGCATTGTTTAGTAAGCCGCTTGCAGAGTTACGATGCTTGCTGAGTTGAAGTTTCCGGCTCATCCCTCTCCTCTCCTCCGGCTGTTCCCAAGACCTGGAAGGTTGACGACTTCCAGTCAATGCCGCTCAGAGCTTCAAATTGAGCTTCCTCGTCAATTAACCCGGGCGGGTCAACTTCCGGGGCAAATGTGTGCTTACGAATCGGCGGGATTAAGTTGATGGCTTCGTAGCACGGAGTGGGGATCCTCTGATTTTCTGCATTGTAACCCGGCTGGTACTTAGTCAGATCAGTATCATTGCCAATCAGAGTGGCCACCGGGCGTACGGTCTTCACGCAGGCTGCAAAGTCCCTTTGATCGAAGGGGGTGCCGTCTTCCTTCAAACTGGGGTAGCCCAGAGAGATGTCCGCCGGGTCTAACTCTGGAAGGAACGCCTTGGCCCGGCTCAGAGCGGCGATAGCTCCGGCTCTTGCCGAGGCCCGCCGCAGCTCTTGGACACGTTGGGGAAGAACGGCAAGCCGGCGAAGAACTTCTGCCAGATGTGTCGGCACCTCGTTGGATAGGGCTACCACGGCCAAGGCGCGCTGTGACCCAGTGTAGAGTTGCTCCACCAGGGTGTACACGGCCTTCAGCTTGGTTACCACGGTTTGGTTGAGGTTGGCGCTTCTGGGACCTGTGTAACAGAGTAAGATGAGCCGCCGGCAATGATGGGTTATGAGACATAAATTTTTTTAAACTGCATGAAAGCTGGTGGATGACTTACCGAAGATTGCGGCAACCATCCGGGACACTTGGCGTTTTAAGCCGGAGAGTTCGGCGGTCTTCTCTGACAGAGCCTTCTCCGCCTGTTCGGCCCGGTTCACAAGAGTAGCCTTCTCTTCGGCCCAGGCTCTCCGTTCAGCGTCAAAGTCCGTCTTCAGCTTTTCTTGCGCTGCAATACTGGACACAAATTTGGCATTGGCCTTCCGGGTCTCAGTTTCTTGCGTCTTTAGGCGGGTCTTCAGATCGGAGATGTCAGCTTCAAGCTTCTTGCAAGCAGCCTGCATAATTTCTGGGTTATAGGATGAACAGTTATTATGCAATTTTCAAAGTCCCAAGCACTTTCCAAGCAAAGACACTTGGCACTTGGGGGCTAATGCATATCGAACGTTTCTATCTACAATTTGCCGGTTCAAGTGATTAAGCCGGAACTTAAGTCTACAACATATTCTATCATAAGTCGTAGACTTGGGGGCTAGAGCATGGTAAGAATAACAAGATAACTATACAGTAAGCAAGAAGAAAGAAGTGTGGTACCTCAGACTTCTGCTGAATCTGGTTCACCATGCCGATCTCTGCATCCCGGCTCTTGTGCACTTGGCTGACGTAGCCGGAGACGATTTCTCTGATGTTCAGGTTGGCGTAGTCGGTGAGGTCCAGATTAACCCGGCGGGGTTGTAGCAACTCCCCCTTGGCGGAGCACTTGGCCAGCGCAGTAGGTCTCCCCGGCTCAACAAATTCCGTCCGGGTGATTACCACATCCGGGTCATCTGCTGGTTGAGCCGAGCTGGAGGCCTCCGGGTTAGCAGAAGCTTCTGCTATTGGCTTGTCGGTTGGAGCAGTGGCTTCAGGCGCAGAGGCAGCTGGCGGGTCTTGAGCGGCTACTTCCGGTTCAGGCAAGTCCGGCTCTTCGACCGGCTTGTTCTTCTTCGCCCTTTTGCTGAGTTTTGCCTGGGCACTGAAAAGACAAAAAAGTTAAGTACAAAAGTGTAAGTAAAAACAAGTACAACATGAGATGATCATCATTACCCGGGCACGGTCTTGAAAGCCGGCAGGTTCGACTGCATAGAGTCGCCAGAAGAGGGGGAAGTTTCCTGATAATTTGAGTCAGAAGAGTTGAGCGGTTGACGTATAACACCCGCCAAAGGATGAAAAGGGTACAAGTTTGAGATCACCTCGGTCCGGCGTTTCCTCGACGCGTCAGGTAAGCCGGAAGAGAGGTCAGCGTCCTTGTTGGTCCGGGTGTGCCGCCGGCTCTCATGAGTCTGTCGCTTCAAAAGAAATTGAGGATCTTGATAAGCTAAAGGATGTGAAAATCTTACTTTCCGGGTTACCCTTCGGACTTTCAGCCTTGGCAAGGGCTCCGAGTAGGAGGAAAGTGACATTACCTCTTCAACCACCGGGTTACTTGCTCCGGTGTCATCCTGTTGATGAACAGTATTGATAAGGCGGACAGAAATAAACAATAAACATAACAAAGAGCTTACAGGTTCAGGGGTTACCTCTAACTCGGAGCTGTCGCTTAGTTGCATCAGCTCTGAAGCAGTAGGCCTACTTCCCTTCTTACGGGGAGCGGCTCTCTTGGCGGCTTTCTTCGCCTTCCTGGCCTTCTTGGCCGCCTCATGGTCATATTTGACCTTCCAGAATTTGTCATTAGCCTGAAAAATACAATGATGATTTCTTAAAGATTCAGATGAAAGTTATCTACAGAAGAAGATAAAATGTTCAGATCAGCGGCGTACTGCTGGGGCTGGATTGGTCTTGCAGAAGGGGGCTAACCCGGTCCTCCCGCAGTCTGCCAAGCTCTTGTTCAAGAGAGCCTTGGTCATGTCTTCAGCAACATCTTCAGGAAGATCGTTGCGGCTGTGTCGCAGGGGGTCATCTTTCCGGCCGGTGTACTCACACATTAAGCCGGGGCGGCGGCTCAGGGGGATCACCCGCCACGAGATCCACACCCGGACCAGATCAATTCCGTTGAGACCATTGCCCAGGGGAGCCTTGATCTTGTTGATGGTGGGGAGCAGAGGTTGGCGCTCCGCCTGAGTTAACTTGTCACAGAGGGTGAGTCGGCTCCAGACGTGAAGGACGAAAGCCGGGCAGCGGGCTCTCGTCAGCCGGCGATGTGTCTTGGCAATAGAACCACGTCTGGTTCCAGTCCTTTGGGTGGCTTGGCGGCTCGGCGTAAGGGAAAAGGCAGTCCCTCCGTCGCTGGATGGAGATGCCACCAAGTTCCAAGCTTGGCCCGTTGGCGCACTCGTTCTAACGGTTCAGGTAGAAGAGCTCTCTGAAGAGCAGCAGGCTGGGTTCTTCTCCAAGGTAGACCTCGCAGAACACTTGGAAATTGCATATGTTGGACACCGAGTTGGGTCCTATATCTTGTGGCCGCAGGTCAAAGAAATTCAATACATCCCTGAAGAACTTTGAGCCGGGCGGTGCAAAGCCCCGGCTCATGTGATCCGCAAAAATCACTACCTCCCCGTCCTTTGGCTGTGGTCTCTCCTCTGACGGGTCAGGGGCACGGTAGGACATGACGTCCTTCTTAGGTAGATAACCTGACTTGACAAAATCCGCTAAAGTCTCGTCGGTGACATTGGACCTCATCCAATTACAAGTGATGGATGCTTTAGGAGCTTTGGGAGGCATGGTGAAAGTCGGCAGCCTATGATAAAAGGAAACGTCCGGTTTAACTATAAGCCGGAGGAAATTTACAGTTCAATGTTAAAGTTGCGGCTTATGGAGGGGACTAATGATATATGTCTAAGTGCATCGGGTTATCTAAGCCGCTGGTGTGCTTGAGAGTAATTCAAATCGTCTACAGCCTTGTTGTAAGTGAGCCGGAAAATTTTACGGCGCGTGGTTTCCTTTGAGCCGGAAGGTTCTACGGCGCGTGATTTCTTTAAACCGGAAATGTAAACCGCCATGACTCAACGAGTGCAGTTTTTTACTAAGTATGGTGAAAACAGGTTTCACACATTGCAGTAAATAATTTGGATCAAAATCGTCGGTCAAAAGGAAAGTTCCTAGACCTAAAAACAGACGCAGGGGAAGGTCTTGGGCTCGAACGAGGCCTTTATGCAGTAAAAAGAGGTCTACTTGCATTTGAAATGAGTACTAAACAGCCGCCGCATTGATTCTATACTATCCTAAGATCAAGGAGAGGCAGTAAAAATCAAATCTACCGAGGGCCGCGAAGAATGGCGAAGAACATGGGAAGAACAGGAAGAAGCTCCACGGCGGATCTGTTCTACGGGGCCGCAAGAACTTACAGGGGCTGGTGAGTCGCGGAGGTCGCTGCCATTCTCTGGACACAACAGGTTGATGCAGTGGCCGGAGTCGGTGAGGACGAGAAGACCCGCGGCGGCGACGGCAACAGAGCTCGAGCGGAAGAACAGTGGCGCGAGGAGGAAGACGGGTGGCTGAAGGCCCGTCGGGCCGGACTATTTATAAGGGCGAGCTCATAAGTGGGCGCGAGAAACGAGGAGGCCACGGCGCGGTTATCTCGCCCGAGAAGCGCCTCGATTTTCGGCATAGCAGTAAAAGATAAGATCCGTTGCGGATCTGGTGGAGTAAAAAATGGACTTAATGGAAGATGACGTCACGGTGGATCACCCGGAGTCCGGAGGATGACGTCACGCTGGGTTATGGCCTTCACACAATTGTAAGCCGGAGGTTTTCTGTCGAAAGAATTGAAGATTGACATGAGCCGGCTCAAATCAATCTGGGGCCTAATGTTGAGGATATAGACCTTAGAGTCGCCCGCCAGAAGGGGCCGGGTTACTCATAATAGTCATCGCCAGAAGCCCGGCGACAAGCTTGAAGACGGTGGGTCAACGATGGGCTTAAGACCCGGATATGGCTTAAGGCCCATAGTTACAACCATCATTATGGTAGAACTTGTAGTGTAAGGCAAGAATAGTTGAGAGTCCGAGCCGGACACTCTTATGAGCCGGCCGGGACTCTGAGAGCCGCTGGGCGTCAACCTCTCTATATAAAGGGACGACCCGGTAGCGGTTTAGGGACAAGAAAGATCTCATCGAGAGCCAGGCATAGCAGTTAAGCTCCCTGGTCATCAAAACCCTAATTAATACCACCTCAACTGGACGTAGGCTTTTACCTTCACCGTAAGGGGCCGAACCAGTATAAACCCTCGTGTTCCTTTTCCCGTTGACCCCTTCAAGCTTCCTAGCGGCGATGGCTCCACGACTAAGTCCTAGTTTGAGGACATCTGCCATGACAATTCCACGACAGGATGTGTGGCGGACGAACGGGCAGCGTATCCGGATTCGTCTCGTCGTTCTGAGCAACTTTCATGTACAAAAGATTTTCATCTGACTTACGGTTTAATTTATATGATTTTCTAAAGTTTAATTGAATTTCTGGAATTACTGGAATTATCTTAATTCGAAAATCATTTTGAATATCTAAATGCTATGACCTACGGGTACCAGAAAGTGTACCCACCATTTTGCACGTGAGGCTGACAGTGGGCCTTGAGTCAAAGTGAACGGCTGACTGTGTGAGCCTTATCCAGATGAACAGTTCACGGGGGCCCCACATGTCATTGGGTGATATACTAAACCGAGTTAAATTTAAACCAGGGACTAATTAAGCGTCGTGGGGCCCGATGTCAGTGGCTGTTTTAGGGGGCAATTAGCAACTAATTGGTTTAACACTAATTAATAGTGTGGGTCACGCATGGCAGTGTCAGTGGGGGGGGGTTAGCGCTAAATTACTGGGGTTATCCCCTCCAAGTCGACAGAGGGGGGCGGCAGGGCTCGCGCGGGCACGCGGCGCCGGCGGCCTCGCTTGGCCGCGACAGGGGCCGGGGAGCAGGGTGTGACCCCAGACGGCGGCGACCCTGACTGTGCGGCCAGGCGCCACGGGGCGGAGGCGACGGTGGCCAGGTGCAAGCAGCGGCGGTGAGTGGAGGCCAGCACGGGGGGGGGGGGGAGGGGAAAACAGGGGAGTTGCCGGGACCAGCAGCGGGCCGCGGCAGCCGTGGGCGCGGCAGGCCGGCGTGGCCGGAGGTGCGGGCGGGCTGGCACGGCCACAGCAGACAGCAGATGGAGCAGCGATGCACGCAGAGCAGCAGCGAGCAGCGTTACATGGAGCAGTATGTAGCGGCAGAAGCATAAGGGGTAGCAGGGGCGTGGCCAGGAGTGGTGGGGGCGCGAACGGGGCGGCCGGGAGGCGCGGGAGCGCGGCCACGGGCGGTGAGGATGCCGGGAGCAGAGCTCCGACTATGGCAAACACGGACGAGCACGGGAGCGGCGGTAAAACGATACAGATCAAAGGGATAAGCACGAGAATCGGTCGAGGGGCTCACCCCGGTGCTTGTGGACGAGGTAGGGAGGTCGGGAAAGCTCGGGAGGCGGCGAATCCGACGACGAACGGCGGCGGCTGTGGCAGGGAAGACGGCTCGATCCACGCGTACGGTGCGGCTCCGGTTGAACTGATGCACGCGGATGACGGAGTCGACGACGAGGAAGTCCCTGGACGACCTCCTGGTCGTCGGGGAGGCCAGTGGCCGCAGGGACGGCGACGGCGCGTTGACGACAGCTCGGACACGAGGTTCAGACGAGAAGCGCGAGTTGGAGAGGGGAATTTCGGGGCTAGTGTTCCAGAGGGGTCGCGGGGTTCCTCTTGTAGGCATCCAGGGGGGAGCTGGATGCTCAGCACGTGGAGATCCCCGGCCATGGACGTGCTCAGATCGTCCACGGGGTGTGTTGTGAACAGGAAGAAGAGGATGAGGTGAGTTGGGCTGTGCCTTGTACTATCCATGGTGGGCCAAGTGCATAGGAGACTTTCTTCTATCTTTTCTTTTATGTTTTCTATTTCTGTTTTATTTCTAGTTCCTTTTATGTTTAGTTTTATAAAATATAAAAATAGTCTCTAAGTTAGCATTACTAAATATAATACTGCCACTACATGGTTATCCAATAGAAAATAGTTTAACATTTTAGAAATTATAAAAGGCTTTTCATAATTGTTTTGATGCTGTTTTATTTATTTTAAAGCATTTAAGCATTTTATAACAATGTGGTTTCTTCACCATATTTACTTATGAATTATTTGGCACAGCTAGAACATTTTAGTTTCAATATTTGAAAACTGTTGTTGTTTGCCTTTAATTAAATTTTGAATTTGTTTCGGTTTTGAATTATCTAGAGTTTATCAACAGTAACCGAGGTGACGCGACATCATTAGCGGGGGATCGCTGTAGCTTAATTATCCGGGCGTCACAACTCCGGATGTCACCGCGTGACATTTCCCCGAAGGGACACACACAAGAACGAAGTGAATCACATGCCGGCGAGTCAAGTGTTCCGGAGAAGTAGTGCTGGGCTAGCAGGACTCCGGTGAACCGGGCTGTAGCGGACTACTATGGCTCATGGAAGCACAAGACTACATTTCCCCATGAGAGAGGCTACCAAGGATAAACAACTAGGTTGTCGGATCCCACACATACCAAGCATTTCAATCATACACACAATATGCTCGATATGTGCAAATACAACATGGCATCACAACAAGACTCTACGACTCAGAGTATTTATTCATTAGGCTCCGAGGAGCCAAGTATTACAAACATGGGTCTCATGACCCAACATACAGAGCATACAAGCAACAAGCACATGCGGAAACTTAACTTTTCTGAGTACAGACAAATACAAAAGAAAAAGGCTGAGAAGCCTGACTAACTACAAGACCTCCCAAGGTACAAGCTCGTAGCTGAGGTTACAAGCTAAACGTCGAAGTTCACGCGGAACTACTAGCGAGACTGAAGTTTCTCTGCAAAAACATAAATTAAGCAAACGTGAGTACAAATGTACCTAACAAGACTTACATCAGAACTATCTACATATGCATCGGGATCAACAAAGGGGTGGTGGAGTTTAACTGCAGCAAGCCAGCTGTGACTCAGTGGCTAACCTGAACTACGATTGCAAGCAACTCTTTTGAGGTGGCGCACACGAGTCCACATATTCACCAATCAATACACCACTAGGGATCCACTCCCGTCTCCTCACGAGAACGCCATCCATAGCACTCACGCTTATCTTGCGAGTTTTAGAGTATCCACTTCAAATTATCTATGAACTGTACAGGCAACCCAGAAGTCCTTTACCGTGGACACGGCTATTCGAATAGATGATGTTAACCCTGTAGGGGTGTACTTCTTCACATACGCTCTCGCCACTTACCACCATGTACACATCATGTATCATGGCAACCTTCAAGCGGAAGCCTGGCGAGGGAGTCAGCCACGACCTGACTAACCACACAAGTCTCTCGTCCAGGTTTATCGCCTATTCGGGTTCCATCCGCAAGGAGATCCGGCCGGGGTGTCGCTCACGGCCCCAAACGATGTGAGCAGGGTTCCCAAGCCCACCATCCGGGTGCCACTTGGTACACCGTGCCACTGTGCCTAGTCTGTCCCAAGCCCACCTGTACCGGGTGCCACTTGGTAGACTACTAACACGATCTACAAACACCAGAAACTAGTTGCAACTCCTAGACAGAGATGAGGTTGATTAATAAGTCGAGAGAGCTTGGAGCGCGCGGAGCCCAATGTGTGGTAGTAACTGTTCATGGATCACAAACACAGAACTCAGTTCCTGAGGGCGGTTTCAATGAGACAACCCACCATGTACTCCTACATGGCCTCTCATCGCTACCTTTACCAAATCGTGTTCACACACTTAGCTCTCAACAGTAGGTCATGTTCACAACTTTCCAATTCACCCCTGATGAATCAGAACTGACACAACTCTAAGCAATAGCAGGCATGACAAACAAGCATGAATGAGTAGGCACATCAGGGCTCAAACAAATCCTACTCATGCTAGTGGGTTTCATCTATTTTCTGTGGCAATGACAGGTCATGCAGAGGAAAGGGGTTCAACTACTGCAACATGTAACTGTTGAATCGCTGTTGTCCTAATGCAGTAAAAGAGAGCAGGAGCGAGAGAGTGGGATTGTATCGGAATGCACAAGGGGGTTTTGCTTGCCTGGCACTTCTGAAGATAGCATGGGGTCTTCATTAGTGTCAACGATCACAGCGTCGGAACAACGTCTACCGAGGGGAACAACACCGGCAAACAGAGAATAAACATGATCAATGCAATGCACAATATGATGCATGAACATGGCATGTATATGTTATGTTGTTTGTGCTGAAGCCAACAGCAACAAGTTCAATGGAGCTCATTTGAATCAAGGATTCAAATGCAACTCCAAACTTAAGCATTTTAAATGCCCTTTATGTGTTTTCATCTATACAGCAGGTTTCGGTTGGTTTGTCATGCATGAAACTAGTACAGATGGATAGATTGAATTTTTCTGATAATTTTTCATATCTAAATTATTTCATTCTGAGCTACGGTTGAATTTCTATGATTTTTAGAAGTTTTAAATAATTTCTGGAATTTCTGAATTATTTTAAATACAGAAATTATTTACTGCGTCAGCATGACATAACCATGAGGTCAGCAGGTCAACGGCGCTAGTCCAGGTCAAACCTGACGTGTGGGGTCAGTCAACTGCCAAGTCAGCACGGTCAACTCTGGCAAGTGGGTCCCGCTGGGTTATAAACTAATCTTAACTAGGAAAATTAGGCCGCTGAGTTAAACATGCGGGTCCCACTGTCAGTGACTCTAGGGGGGGGGGTTAGTTAGGCGCTAATGACGGTGCCACGTCACCAGCCACCGGAGTTGGACGCCGGTGACCAAACCCGACGGCGGAGGATTGCCGGAGTTGCTCGGGACGACGCTACAGGGGTCGGCTCGACGCGCTGGAGGCACCAGAGGGATGCCCATCCTCGCGCGCATCCAGGGGATCATGCGGGAGGCTGCGGGGTGGCCGGAGACGATGGCCACGGCAACCATGTCGGTGGCCGGAGCTCGGCTTCGTCGGCGGGGCTTGCTGGTAGACGCAAAAGACGGCGGGGTTAGGGGGAGAGTGTGGCGGAGCTCACAGCGGGCCGATAGAGCAGCTTAGCGGCTCGGGGACGCGCTGACGACGGCGTACGGTCGCCGTAGATCTTCACAGCTGAGGGTTGAAGAAGCGGGCGAGGACGACGGTACGGGGCTCCCGGCGACGTGCGGCTCGGCGATGAGAAAGAGGACGGCGAGGCGGAGCTCGGGGACGCGGAGAGGGAGTGAGGGAGTGGCTGCGGCCGTGCTGGAGCTCGTCGGTGGCAGCGGCGGGGTTCGGTGAGGTGGGGAACAGCGAGGGGGAGAGAACCAGAGGAGGGAAGAGAGAGCAGCGAGTGAGGGAGAGGAGAGAGGGGTCTTGGGGCGTCTCCAGGCGCGGGATAGGGAGAAGGATGAGCCTCCAGCGCGAAGCAGGAGGTGGCGGCTCGGGCACGGGCGCGTCGACACGCCTCTGCCAGTAGGCAGAGGTTGAAGACAGCGGTGCCCCTGGTGGGCTGGGCCGCCAAGTGGACTGGCTAGGTGGGCTGCCCAGGTGAGTGCCAGGTAAGGTTGCTCTGTTTTATTTTTCTGTTATGTTTTCTATTGTTTAATATTCTGGCACTGTTCAAAATACAAAACAATTTCAAAACAGTGACAAAACCCTTTGAATAATTTTATGTTGCAGAATGGACATTTCCAAATTCACATAAAATGTTTCAAAGATATTTGAAATTATATTCTTGTTATATGAATATAACTCAAATTCAAATAGCTATTGATTTAAATTCAGAGTCCCAAAAATAAATCCTTAAAAAATGTTCCTAAATTCTGGTTTGATATATAGCTCTTGCCAAAATTATCAAACATTGCAAAAGGACATCTTGGAAACAAAGAATGAGATTTCTAGGGTTCTTTGCCCTTCTTTTATTCAAGTTTTTGAGGCTTCCACTTTCCTCAATTCCAAGTTTCAGAAATTTAGACATGATGCATGAGTGCTCTATGATGCAACTAATACAAGCAATAATCTAGGGCTGTGACAACTCGCCCCAACTAAACAAGAATCTCGTCCCGAGATTCAAGGCGTGAGGTAAGAAGACAGCGGGGACACAAAGCTAACACGATCTTCTCGATCCAACTGACCTTCTCGGAGATGTTGACCCGCTACATCATATTGATTATGACATCCTTTCCTTCAAGAACTTCATCCAACATGGCGACAAGTGAGCAAGACAACCTCACAAGAATGGATCATCGATCTTAATGAACACGAGATCAACTCATGGAATGTGACGTAGAAACATTTCTTGAGCTGAGGCACAAGACACACATCTGGAGGGATGGAAGAAACAGATGACAGAGGTTCAATTTGGTAGGCAACAATTCCACGCTAGAGTAGGATGGTGCATGGTTTCAATGTAGCGAGGAGACTGATTGCCATGATTCCAAACGGGGCACCTTAGGGAAGGTGACTCGTAGAATTATTCTCTTAAGTGGCAAAAAGAATTACTTTTGATATCTAGATCATTGAAACTCTTTATACCATCCTAAGGCAATCACAATCAATCGTTTGGCGGAGTTCAAAGGAATGACATATCCGGATTCGAATGGATGATGTGGACTACCTTGTTGAAGACAACGCGATGAATGATTTTGATTATCATCGGAAATGGATGGGACACAAGGTAGTACACTTTTGAGTATGATCCTGGACAGCAACTGCTGGGAAGGGAAGCCCATGGGAAATTGGCACAACGGCGGTGCAAGCTAGGAACAAAACGAAAATGTTGGGAATGTTCCAACCATAATATCTGCCTGAGATTCAGATCTGGTTAGTAACAGAATAGTTCAAACTCAAAATGTCTGGAAAAGAAAGTTTTCAACACAATTCGACGAGAGGACGTTGCGAGATTCTCGGGAAATGAACTACGATAGCAAGCTCCAAAACATGAGCGGGTTCTGCTACAACATGCGAACACGCTGTCCCAGACAAGCATGACCACATAGTAGTCTTACAACGAAACACTACCGAGTTCAGGTGGGAACCATCAACAAGGATATCGAAGTGCTTAATTTCACAAGTCCGGATTAGCTCTTATGAAGGAACTCCTTCTCCTTGAACAAATCAGTCAGTGGCTTGGTGTGCTAGGGACACATATGGAATGAAGGTTGCAAGTCTCCAAACCACAGAATACTTCGCACGAGTGCATGACTGACTTGGGATGATTCCAAAGGAAACAAAACAAACTTTCTCGGATTCACGGCGACAACTTTCACCAAATGCACGTGAATCAGAGGTAGTCACTTCTCTCATCCAAACATATGCTTCATGAACGAAACACAAAGAAATGCTTACACAAGTTTCCAACACTAGCTTGATGTCCAACAAAATCATGGAGAAGATAAAGATGTTGTCGACGGGCTCAACTTCAATTTATCAAGATTTCCATAAAATGGAATTCCACGACTATGTGAACAAGGTGTTAGCATTGGCCAGACCCAAAGATATAATGGTGTATGCTCGAGGAAACAACCACGAGCAAGACAATATTACGAGCATCATTGGTTCTGATTTGATTTGATGATAGCCCATGCTCAAATCAAAGTCTGGACAAGACAAAGATCCAACAATTGATCCCGAGGACCAATCGATGAAGATATCATCTTTCTTCAACACACACACAACACAAGACATCCCTTAAATGAACTAAGTTAGGCAAGCTTTTATCTTCCAACTCTCCAAGTTGTATTTTAGCTTAACCAACTAGCTCAGGGGTATCCAACACAAATTCTTGGAGAAGGGGTGGTTTATAAGAAAACCAACTTGATCACGAGCTCAACATAACAGTCAGAGACAAGCCTGGTAATACTTCCGAGAAGATATTCAGAAAATCACGAACCACCAATATGTTACTAAGCTCGAGAACAATCTCGCCTTTCAGGGCAATACGATATGATCAAGAGCGCGAGGGACTGACACAATCCTAACTCATTGATCGAAGAGTGCACCAGGAAAAATGGACTAGGTGGCACGATCAGTCTTAGAATGATAATTCAATAACCAGCACGCTAGAATGAGAGTATTGTCCATTAACTACCAAGCAACGGAGTTGCTAGGAGTATTGATTTTGCACATCACAGTACACTTGTCGGCATTCCGGTTACCAGAACACGGGAACCGAGGAATGAACAATGATGGCAAGAGTTATTACTGCGTCAAGAATTCATAAGAGGTGGTGCAATTCTCATGACACTCTTGACATAAAGATGGCAACACTCCAAGGTAGAGCAGGGCAAAGCTGGATTGGCATTTTGATCTGCGGAATACAATTGCTTTGACCCAATCCTAGATATGGATGAGGTTCTGGAGTTTGTTTCTCCTATTCATTCTGAATTAGAACGGCTTGACGGACCACAAGAATAATAGGCATCGATGAACACGAATGCACACATACTCTTGGCTACCAATTGATAGACGAAGGTGAGAAAACAACTAAAGGGGGACAACTCAAAGGAACATATGATTATCCGAGTTGTAGATGCATAGATTAATATATCGAAGAAGTTCAACATGTTTCTTCCGGATAACCCATGCAGAAAGGTAGGATTGGCAGAGTCAGAAATATAATGGAGAACTCATCAAGAGCGCTCTGGTTGTGATCTTTCGGTTCAACGAGGAGCTTCTGCATTAGTAGTTCATGGTATTTGGAAAAAGGAAATACCACGGACCTCGAGGACTATCGCAAAGGTTACTAACATCCTAAAGGAACTAGCAAACACTATCAACATGACTGAGTAGGGTGAATCTCGGGTTCAAAAACCCGTGAATAGAATGCCTACTAACTAAATAACATCACGGGATGCTTTCGAGAATGGTGGCCAGAATTATCACACTGGGGATATAAAGCATTGCTAGATTAGTGGGTGGTTCTCTAGGATGCCTAGGGTCATAATACTAGCTCCAACATATATGTCAAGGCAATGGAGTACCTCAACAGACCGTTTATTGTGCCTAATCTGGCCCAAAAGGACATTGGAAACGGGAAGAAGGGATTTGCAAATGCATCAGACTATTTAGAAACCTGGGATGACTCAGACAGCATAACGGCTGTAATGCTCAAAATATTTGAGGCATCCTGCAAAAATGGTGGCATAACCACTTAACAACATCATACCAGGGTTCTGAGACCAACTGTTAACACACAGAAGTAGTAGGAACTGACTGAGATTTGAATCCATCAATTCTATAGGTCTCCGGATTAGTAACACGTGATCCTGATAGAAAGAAGAGGAAGCCTAGTTTCTTAACCCCCGTAGAAAAGAAGAGGTTGACTCAGATCAGAAGGGCATAAGGTAAAGAAGTAAAAAGAGCATTACGTTCCCTTCCACAATCAATTCCCTTATATAACTAAAGCATTTCTAAACACGACTTCGACCAGTTTGGCTTGGTAATCCTACAGGCAGTCAGGCTCTGATACCAAATCTGTCAGGACCCGATTCCAAGTCACATCGATCTAGCTGGTAACACCACATATCAATTTGCGGCCTCACGCACAGTATTCCCACGGGTGTCGCCTTACCATGGCCCGGGACCGTTTGCGCCTTTTGGCTCACGTATATGATAGTGTCGCTAGCATCCATATGACAGAGAACCCGGGCCGACATGACTAGTCGTGAACCCAAAGTGGCACTAACTTACGGGGACAGGCATACATGAATCAACATCGAGCATGTCGTTCAGTAGCGTGCAAATCCGGGCTGTAGCAGTAGGCTATTAGGACTCCGGTGAACCGGGCTGTAGCAGGCTAGGCAGGACTCCGGATGTCACTGCGTGACATTTCCCCGAAGGGACAAACACAGGAACGAAGTGAATCACATGCCGGCCACTCAAGTGTTCCGGAGCAGTAGTGCTGGGCTAGCAGGACTCCGGTGAACCGGGCTGTAGCGGACTACTATGGCTCATGGAAGCACAAGACTACATTTACCCATAAGAGAGGCTACCAAGGATAAACAACTAGGTTGTCGGATCCCACACATACCAAGCATTTAAATCATACACACAATATGCTCGATATATGCAAATACAACATGGCATCACAACAAGACTCTACGACTCAGAGTATTTATTCATTAGGCTCCGAGGAGCCAAGTATTACAAACATGGGTCTCATGACCCAACATACAGAGCATACAAGCAACAAGCACATGCGGAAACTTAACTTGTCTGAGTACAGACAACTACAAAAGAAAAAGGCTGAGAAGCCTGACTAACTACAAGACCCTCCCAAGGTACAAGCTCATAGCTGAGGTTACAAGATAAACGTCGAAGTCCACGCGGAACTACTAGCGAGACTGACGTCTATCTGCAAAAACATAAATTAAGCAAACGTGAGTACAAATGCACCCAGCAAGACTTACATCAGAACTATCTACATATGCATCGGGATCAACAAAGGGGTGGTGGAGTTTAACTGCAGCAAGCCAGCTTTCACTCAGTGGCTAACCTGAACTACGACTGCAAGCAACTCTTTTGAGGTGGCGCACACGAGTCCACATATTCACCAATCAATACACCACTAGGGATCCGCTCCCGTCTCCTCACGAGAACGCCATCCATAGCACTCACGCTTATCTTGCGAGTTTTAGAGTATCCACTTCAAGTTATCTATAAACAGTACAGGCAACCCAGAAGTCCTTTACCGCGGACACGGCTATTTGAATAGATGATGTTAACCCTGCAGGGGTGTACTTCTTCACACACGCTCTCGCCACTTACCACCATGTACACATCGTGTATCTCGGCAACCTTCAAGCGGAAGCCCGGCGAGGGAGTCGGCCACGACCTGACTAACCACACAAGTCTCTCGTCCAGGTTTATCGCCTATTCGGGTTCCATCCGCAAGGAGATCCGGCCGGGGTGTCGCTCATGGCCCCAAACGATGTGAGCAGGGTTCCCAAGCCCACCATCCGGGTGCCACTTGGTACATCATGGCACTGTGCCTAGTCTGTCCCAAGCCCACCTGTACCGGGTGCCACATGGTAGACTACTAACACTACCTACAAACACCAGAAACTAGTTGCAACTCCTGGACAGAGATGAGGTTGATTAATAAGTCGAGAGAGCTTGGAGCACCCGGAGCCCAATGTGTGGTAGTAACTGTTCATGGATCACAAACACAGAACTCAGTTCCTGAGGGCAGTTTCAATGAAACAACCCACCATGTACTCCTACATGGCCTCTCACCGCTACCTTTATCAAATCATGTTCACACACTTAGCTCTCAACAGTAGGTCATGTTCACAACTTTCCAATTCACCCCCGATGAATCAGACCTGACACAACTCTAAGCAATAGCAGGCATGAAAAACAAGCATGAATGAGTAGGCACATCAGGGCTCAAACAAATCCTACTCATGCTAGTGGGTTTCATCTATTTACTGTGGCAATGACAGGTCATGCAGAGGAAAGGGGTTCAACTACCGCAACATGTAACAGTTGAATCACTGTTGTCCTAATGCAGTAAAAGAGAGCAGGAGCGAGAGAGTGGGATTGTATCGGAATGAACAAGGGGGTTTTGCTTGCCTGGCACTTCTGAAGATAGCATTGGGTCTTCATTACTGTCAACGATCACAGCGTCGGAACAACGTCTACCGAGGGGAACAACACCGGCAAACAGAGAATAAACACAATCAATGCAATGCACAATATGATGCATGAACATGGCATGTATATGTGATGTTGTTTGTGCTAAAGCCAACAACAACAAGTTCAATGGAGCTCATATGAATCAAGGATTCAAATGCAACTCCAAACTTAAGCATTTTAAATGCCCTTTATGTGTATTCATCTATACAGCAGGTTTAGGTTGGTTTGTCATGCATGAAACTAGTACAGATGGATAGATTGAATTGTTCTGATAATTTTTCATATATAAATTATTTCATTCTGAGCTACGGTTGAATTTCTATGATTTTTAGAAGTTTTAACTAATTTTTGGAATTTCTGAATTATTTTAAATACAGAAATTGCGTCAGCATGACATAACCATGAGGTCAGCAGGTCAACGGCGCTAGTCCAGGTCAAACCTAACGTGTGGGGTCAGCCAACTGCCAAGTCAGCACGGTCAACTCTGGCAAGTGGGTCCCGCTGGGTTATAAACTAATCTTAACTAGGAAAATTAGGCCGCTGAGTTAAACATGCGGGTCCCATTGTCAGTGACTCTAGGGGGGTTAGTTAGGCGCTAATGACAGTGCCACGTCACCAGCCACCGGAGTTGGACGCCAGCGACCAAACCCGACGGCGGAGGATCGCCGGAGTTGCTCGGGACGACGCTACAGGGGTCGGCTCGACGCGCTGGAGGCACCAGAGGGATGCCCATCCTCGCGCGCATCCAAGGGATCACGCGGGAGGCTGTGGGGTGGCCGGAGACGATGGCCATGGCAACCATGGCGGTGGCCGGAGCTCGGCTTCGTCGGCGGAGCTAGCTGGCGGACGCAAAAGATGGCGGGGTTAGGGGGAGAGTGTGGCGGAGCTCATAGCGGGCCAGTAGAGCAGCTTAGCGGCTCGGGGACGCACTGACGACGGCGTACGGTCGCCGGAGATCTTCACGGCCAAGGGTTGAAGAATCGGGCGAGGACGATGATATGGGGCTCCCAGCGTCGTGCGGCTCGGCGATGAGGAAGAGGACGGCGAGGCGGAGCTCAGGGACACGGAGAGCGAGCGAGAGAGTGGCTGCGGCCGTGGTGGAGCTCGTCGGGGGCGGCGGCGGGGTTCGGTGAGGTGGGGAACAGCGAGGGGGAGAGAACCAGAGGAGGGAAGAGAGAGCAGCGAGTGAGGGAGAGGAGAGAGGGGTCTCGGGGCGTCTCCAGGCGCGGGGCCAGGGAGGAGGATGAGCCTCCAGTGCGAAGCAGGAGGTGGCGGCTCGGGCACGGGCACGTCGACAGCCTCTGCCAGTAGGCAGAGGTTGAAGACAGCGGTGCCCCTGGTGGGCTGGGCCGCCATGTGGACTGGCCAGGTGGGCTGCCCAGGTGAGTGCCAGGTAAGGTTGCTCTGTTTTATTTTTCTGTTATGTTTTTTGTTGTTTAACATTCTGCCACTGTTCAAAATTCAAAACAATTTCAAAACAGTGACAAAACCCTTTGAATAATTTTATGTTGCAGAATGGACATTTCCAAATGCACATAAAATGTTTCAAAGATATTTGAAATTATATTCTAGATATATGAATATAACTCAAATTCAAATAGCTATTGATTTAAATTCAGAGTCCCAAAAATAAATCCTTAAAAATGTTCCTAAATTCTTGTTTGATATATAGCTCTTGCCAAAATTATCAAACATTGGAAAAGGACATCTCGGAAACAAAGAATGAGATTTCTAGGGTTCTTTGCCCTTCTTTCATTCAAGTTTTTGAGGCTTCCACTTTCCTCAATTGCAAGTTTCAGAAATTTAGACATGATGCATGAGTGCTCTATGGTGCAACTAATACAAGCAATAATCTAGGGCTGTGACACCCTGGTGGGTTGTGCTCCCCTAGGGGCACCCCCTAGGTGCAGCTCTGGCCCATTGGTGGTCTTCTGGTCCATAAAAAATCCACAAAAAATTTCGCGGTGTTTGGACTCCCTTTGATATTGATTTCCCGCGATGTAAAAAACATGCAAAAAACAACAACTGGCACTTGGCACTATGTCAATAGGTTAGTCCCAAAAAATGATATAAAGTTGCTATAAAATGATTGTAAGACATCCAAGAATGATAATATAACAGCATGAAACAATAAAAAATTATAGATACGTTGGAGAGATATCAGCATCCCCATGCTTAATTCCTGCTCGTCCTCGAGTAGGTAAATGATAAAAACAGAATTTTTGATGTGGAGTGCTGCCTAACATGTCATGTCATATTCTTTTCTTTGTAGTATGGACATTTGGACTTTTATATGGTTCAAAGCAATAGTCTAGTTTTGACATGATAACTTAAATACTCAAGCATATCAACAAGCAACCATGTCTTTCAAAATATCAACGCTAAAATAAGTTATCCCTAGCCCATCATGCTCAATCATTGATCCATTCATGAAACACACTCGCATATTAACTACACCCAATGCTCAAGTGAGATCATAATGCCCCCTAGTTGGTGCTTTATAAGAGAAGATGGAGACACAAAATAAAATAAAAATTGCATAAAGTGAAAGAAAGGCCCTTCGCGGAGGGAAGTAGGGATTTGTAGAGGTGCCAGAGCTCAAAGCAAAAATTGAGAGATAAAAACATTTTGAGAGGCATACTTTTCCCACCAACGAAAATGACTTAGAGCTCCCAACACTTTCCATGCTAGATATATCATAGGCGGTTCCCAAACAGAAAATGAAGTTTGTTCCTTTTTCAACCATACTTTCACTTTCCATGGCTAGCCGTATCCACGGTTGCCCTCCATACCAACACTTTCCAAGGAATTTATTATTTGACAACATAAAGTAAATTCATTTTGCATTTCGGGACTGGGCATCCCTAATACCTTTGCCTTACTCTCGTGCAATGACAAGTGAATAAACACTCATCGTGAGAATAACACATCTAGCATGGAAAATATTAGCCACCCCTCACCGCCTCGCGAGCGGTACGAGCACACAAAAGAGACATTTATTTTGAAAATTAGAGATGGCACATACAAATTTGCTTAGAACGGCAAAAGAATACCGCATCTAGGTAGATATAGTGGACTCATGTGGCAAAACTAGTTTAAAGGATTTTGGATGCACAAGTAGTGATCATACTTAGTGCAAAATGAATGCTAGCAAAAGAATGAGAAGCGACCAACCAAGAAACGAATAATCTATAGCATTGATCATAATTAACACCGAATAATGCACCACAAGTAGTATGTAATTTCATTGCACAACTATTGACTTTCGTGCTTGCATAGGGAATCACAAACCTTAACACCAATATTCTTACTAAAGCATAATTACTCATCAACATGACTCACATATCACATCATCATATCTCAAAACTATTACAAGGAATCAAGTTTATTTTGTCCAATGATCTTCATGAAAGTTTTTATTATATCCTTCTTGGATATCTATCACTTTGGAACTAATTTTCATGTGTTTCTTTTGATAAGCTGAAACAAATATAAGTGAAGATCATGAGCATAATATTTATTTTCTCTCAAATTAATTTAATTGAAGCATGATAGAATTTCTTCAAAATACTAAATCACACCGTGCTAAAAAAGATATAAGTGAAGCACTAGCGCAATTCCATAGAAAAGAGCTTCGTTGACGGGATGTGAGTACCGCTTACCTAGCCTCCCTGTCAACTATTTGAGGACTCTATTTTATTTAAAAACTTTCAAATCTAAGTATTTTATTAAAACAACAAGAAAAATGAAAATAAAATGATGTTTCAAGGATAGCACAACTCATGTGAAGAAGCATAAACTTAGGCTCAACCGATAGTAACCGATAATTGTTGGTGAAGAAAGGTGGGATGCCTACCGGGGCATCCCTAAGCTTAGATGCTTGAGACTTCTTGAAATATTATCTTGGGATGCCTTGGGCATCCCAAAGCTTGAGCTTTTGTGTCTCCTTAATTCCTCCCATATCATGGTTTTCCTAAATCGCAAAAGCTTCATCCACAAAAAACTCAACAAGAACTCGTGAGATAAGTTAGTATAAACCAATGCAGAAACCTTATCATTCTCTACTGTAGAAAATCACTAAAATTATTATTCAACATTGCATACTAAATGCCTCTGCATATTTAATACTCCTATCCCCAAATAGGATCATTAAACAAGCAAACATATGCAAACATAACAACAATCTGCCATAACAGTACAGTTTGTAAAGAATGCAAGAGTATCAATACTTCTTAAGCTCCAAAGATTATGAAAATTTACCACACTGTAGAAAATTTATCAGAGCTTATTTTGCAAAAAGTTTCAACATTTTATCACATTTTGACTTTTCTAGGGAATTTTTGGAATAGCGGTAAACTTTCTGTTTTCAAACAGCAACATGTATACTTGCAAAATAAGCATGGCAAAGGCTATCATTGCCACTTTTATTGAAATAAAAGGTGCAAAACATTATTCTAAATAACAGCAAGCAAATCCTGAGAAAATAAATTGACGCTCCGAGCAAAACACATATTATGTCACGAATGAAAACATAGCTCCAAGTGAGGTTACCGATAATGTTGAAGACGAAAGAGGGGATGCCTTCCGGAGCATCCCCAAGCTTAGTTTCTTGGATTTTCCTTGAATATTTACTTGGGGTACCTTGGGCATCCCCAAGCTTAGGGTCTTGTCACTCATTATTATCCTCATATCGACATCTCACACAAAACTTGAAAACTTCAATCACACAAAACTTAACGGAACTTTGTGAGATAGGTTACTATGATAAAGAGCAAACCATTTCACTTTGGTACTGTCAACGACAAGATTCATAATTGTTTCCACACAATGCCTACTGTAGCATATCATTTACACAATTTATATTTAGCAATATAAGCCATAGAAACTAGAAAGCAAGCAAACTATGCATTGAAAACATAATCTATCAAAAACAGAACAGTGTGTAGTAATCTGTACTCCAACCATATTTCTGCTACTCCAAAAATTCTGAAAAATTATATTAATCTTCTGCAAAAAGGATCAAATCGAAAGCACTCTTCTGTTAGAAATTAGAATTATTTTCATGAGCGCAAATGTTTCTTTTTTTCAGCAAGATCAAATCAACTATCACCCAACATGATCGCAACGGCTTTACTTGGCACTTTATTGAAACAAAAGCAATAAAACATGATCAATACAGTAGCATAATCATGTGAACACACAAAAACACTAGGTAAAAGTGTCGGGTTGTCTCCCAACAAGCGTTTTTCTTTAATCTTTTTTTTAGCTAGGCATGATGATTTTAATGATGCTCGCAAAAAAGATAAGAATTAAAACATAAAGAGAGCATCATGAAGCATATGACTAGCACATTTAAGCCTAACCCACTTCCTATGCATAGGGATTTTGTGAGCAAATAATTCATGGGAACAAGAATCATCTAGCATAGGAAGGCAAAACAAGCATAACTTCAAAACTTTGAACACATAGAGAGGAAACTTGATATTATTGCAATTCCTACAAGCATATGTTCCTCCCTCATAATAATTTTCAATTGCATCATGAATGAATTCAACAATATAGCTATCACATAAAGCGTTCTTTTCATGACACCAAAGCATAGAAAACTTATTACTCTCCACATAAGCAAAATTCTTCTCATCAATAGTAGTGGGAACAAACTCAACAAAATAACTATCAGTAGTGTGAAAATTAAAATAATGATGAAAACTTTCATGGTTATCATTATTCTTTATAGCATACTTGTCATCACCATAATCATCATAGATAGCAACTTTGTTATCATAGTCAATTGAAGCCTCATCCAAAATGGTGGATTCATCACTAAATAAAGTCATGACCTCTTCAAATCCACTTTCATCATTATAATCATCATAAATAGTAAGCATGCAATCATTATAAGAAATTTGCACATCAAATCTCGGGGGACTAAAAATATCATCTTCATCAAATAAAGCATCCCCAAGCATATGGCTTGGCATATCATTAGAATCATGGATATTCAAAGAGTTCATACCAACAACATTGCAATCATGAAAGTGCTAGTTATCAACTAGAGCGGGGGGGGGGGTGAATAGGCGATTTTTATGAACGTCTTCAAAACATGAGAGTTTCAAAGACAAACAATAGAATGAACCTATTGATATGCAGCAGAAGGTAGACTACACTAAGCAAGCCATAGTCAAGTATGCAATGAAGTGAAAGCTCGAAGACTAATAGCAGCTAGGTAGTAAAGATCAGGATGGAAGATAGTATGAAGCCAAACAATGATAGTAGTCACACAGTGAAGTCAAACAGGTAGTGTAAGCAGACAATGACTTCACGAAGACAAACTGTAAGTAAAGAGAGGGAGAGGATAGAACTAGTCACTTGTTGAGGACACATGATTTGTTGGACCAGTTCCAGTTGCTGTGACAACTGTACGTCTGGTTAGGGAGGCTGAGATTCAACTCAGAAGACCACGTCTTCACCTTATTCCCCTTGAGCTAAGGACACCCATTCCTCGCCCAATCACTCTGGTAAGTCTTCAAGGTAGACTTCCAAACCTTCACAGACTTCGTTCACCGGCGATCCAATATGACTCTTGGATGCTCAGAACGCGACGCCTAACCGGCTGGAGGATTCATAGTCCTCAAGTGTAACAAGTCTTCGGGTCACGCGGACAGAATGACTTCAGTGATGCCTAACACTCTTTGGCCCTGGGTGTTTGGGCTTTGTCCTCGCAAGGATTTCTCTCTCTCAAAAGCTTCGGAGGTGGGTTGCTCTCAAATGACAAAAGCCGTGCACTAACTCTGAGCAGCCACCAATTTATGGTGTAGGGGGTGGGCTATTTATAGCCACTAGGCAACCCGACCTGATTTGTCCGAAAGACCCTGGGTCACTAAGGAACTGACATGTGTTCCAACGGTCAGATTTCAAACACACGCGACAGCTTGACTTGGGCTACAAGTAAAGCTGACGCATCCAGCTCTGGATAAGATTTGCTCTCATTGTCTTCGCTCGAAGACATAGGATTTGGTTGAGCATCACTTCAGTCACTCTGACTTTGTTCACTGGGACCCCACTTAACAGTACGGTGGTTCCTACAACTCAACAAAGAAGAAAAGGAAACAGCGAAACAACTAAGTCTTCGTGCTCCATAGTCTTCATGCAATGCCTTCTCTTGTCATAGTCTTCAATGTGAATATCTTCACATACCACCATTGTCTTCAATGTCTTCATACATTTTTAGGGGTCATCTCCGGTAGGTAAACCGAATCAATGAGGGACTACTACCTGTGTTATCCTGCAATTCTCACAAACACATTAGTCCCTCAAGCAGGTTTGTCGTCAATACTCCAAAACCAACTAGGGGTGGCACTAGATGCACTTACAATCTCCCCCTTTTTGGTGATTAATGACAAACTGGTTGAAGTTTTCAATGGGGATAAAAGTATGTGAAATTGTAAAGGATTTAGGTATTGTCTTCATAAGTAGCAAAAGGCTCCCCCTGAAGATGTGCATATAAGTAATTTGCTTTTGGAATGCAAATGCACATGGCAAGTTGTACTTGTGGAGATCCTCTCCAACTTATGAAGACAATTCGTCATGCATGATTTGATATAACGAAGATAATGACATGCATAATGAAAAATGGACGTCTGCAATATGACTTCGTGCGGGATTTATCATCGCACATGCGGTATTTATCATCGCATCACAGAATAGCAAACAAGTAGCAGACGACCTTCAAGTTTAAGTGTTACAACTCAAAGAACCAATCGTATCAAAATCGAGAGTTGTAAACACTAGGCAAAATATAAAGCAACCGCCCATATGGACCCGCTTGAAGACTATCAACTCATATGCTTCTCCCCCTTTTGTCAGTAAGGACCAAAAAGGTTTGAAGACATAGATCCTCTACTCGTTCCCAGAAGGAGTAGGAGAAGATGCAGGGTCGGCGTCGGGGTTTGGCGGTGCAGAAGAACTTGGTGCAGTGTCGATACGCGCTGAAGTTGGAGGTTGTGAAGTAGCATCATCTTGATCATCTATCACTCTGGCATTCACCATTGCAGCCGAGGAGGAATAATCAGAGTCTTCAAGAGACGGAGTTCGACGCAAGACAAAATTCTTTGGAGGAGTGGAGTCAAACTTGAATCTTTTAGTGAAGCCATCGTCTTGAAGATCTGCTTCAGCACTCAGCATGTCAAACTCTTCCAAGACCTCCGACAGGTTTCATGAGTGACAAAGGCATTCTTGGTGGCAATATTGCGAATGCGATTGACGTCCACCAAGAGGCTTTGCATCTGATGCTTCAGCCAGTAGTGATGCTTATCCTGTTTCTGATGCGGGGCAACGAGAAGTTCTCGGTCATTGAGAACACGAGATCGCTTCTGAGGCCTTTGAGCAATAGTGCTTTCAGTGGCTTCAGTTTGAGCATGGTGAGGCAAGCGTGTATTGCCAGCCAAAGGATAAACATGAGTGACTGCCTGGACTCCTTCAATGGGTTGCGTGAAGCTTTGGTGATCAGCATTCTGAAGACAAACATGCTCCTTGGCAGGCTCTGGGTATATGGCTTCAACTGACATATCAACCTCTGGCAGAAAGATCAGATGGTTGCGAGCAGAGGGCTGATAGTTGACAGCTGAATGTAGCTTGATGAGGCGCATAACCCATGGAGCGTAGAACTTCAGTCCAAAGAGATCAGAGCCTGATGCAGCCAATTGCCTGATAAAGAAGTCTTGAGCATTGAAGCTGATGCCGTTGAAGATATAAAAGACCAAAGTCTTCATTGCTCCTTCAAGTTTTGCTGCTGAAGAATGTCCTTTGACAGGCCATAGAGTTCGCCTGATGATATGATAAATAGGGCGGGGCAGATGCTCTAGGTCTTCGACAAAGAAATCCTTTGGGTAATCAGCGTCATGTGGCAGAGGCTTCATCATGCTCAGCATTTGGCTCATGTTGGGCTCTGGCATCTGAAAGATGCTCTCCAAAGCATTGCGGTGAAGCTGACAACCAGGTTCATATAGTTCACCTAGAGTGGGCAGACCAGTGAGCTCAATAATGTCAAAAGCTTTAGCTTCATAGTGTACGTTGCCTGTCATCCACTCAAGGATCCATGTCTTCGGATCCCTGTTGTAGCCGCGAATGTGGAGGGTGGCATAGAATTGCAGCAGAAGCTCTTCGTTCCAATGCTCCTTATCAGTCACAAAATTCAGCAATCCAGCATCACGGAAGCAGTCAAGGGCTTCTTCAAGGCATGGCAATCCAACAATGGCTTCACAGTCAAGACGCATATGAGGGAAGATGCGCCCTTGATCATAAAGAACACAAGAATAATAACTGCGCTGCTGATAGCTCTAGAACCGATCTGATGAAATCCTTGGCTTGGAACAGGGCTTCTTGGCGCTATCAAAGAAAGTGTTGTGCGCAATGAAGCCATTTGAATTGAAGGACCCTGGTGAAGTGGCAGTACCTGGAAACCTGGGCAATCTTGGCTTTGGCTTCTGGACCTGAGGCCTGTGCTCGACATGATAATCAAATTGTGGACCAGCAGCAGGTGGAGGAACCAGAATAGGCCATCTGACAGTGACCAGCTGACCATAGTTGTATGCTTGCTCAATAGTATGTGGCCTGGGAGGCGGTACAGGAGCAGTGGCAGTGGCTTCAGGCTGCAGATTTGCATCAGGTGCAGCATTGACTTCAGGTGCTATCACTTCGGGCACCACATTGACTTCGGGCGCCACATTAGCTTCAGCCATGACAACGTCATTGGCTTTAGTGTTGGTGTTGGTGGTCGCCTCAATGTTGTTAACCTCCACTCGAGTAGCTGGAGGGTCGGACACGTTCTCCTCGAGAACAACTTGGTTGGTTGGGGGTGTAACAACACATTCTTCTTCTTCTCATGGTTCTTTTTGGTCATCGGCTGATGCAGCCGGAATATCTTCAGCCATGTTAGCTTCAGTCTCGCGGTTGTTCACAGTTGGAGAGGCTTCAGGTAAGACTTGGCGTGAAACCGATTGGCGCTCTTCTCCTTCTGGAACACTTGACAGAGTGACCTGTGGCCTTGGTCCTTTGCGAAGCCTGCGGAATGCTGGTGACGCTTGTGGAGATGGAGTTGGTTGGGCCACAAAGTCTTCATCTTCAATCACCGGAGTGGTGACTTGAGTTGGGGGAGTAACTGGTGTTTCTGCTTCACGATGGGAGTCTTGTGGGTGATCAGCCCATGAGTCATCCTGAACAATTGGCGTCAATAGACGACCAATGCTGATGAGTTCGCTGTTCATGAGAACAGGCGATGATACCACATTGTGCTCGATCTGAGGAAGGACTTCATCATCTTCAACATTGTCTTGATGACAGATGTCTTCAGCTGTGGTGGGGTCAACAGCTGGAATGTCTTCAGCTTCAGGAGCCTCTGGGGAAGCAGGCTTGTGAACTATCAAACGACGTTCTTGTTGTGCAGATGGAGGACGAGCAACAGAAATTGACTCGACGACAAGGGGCTCTGTAGGAGCAGCCCGATCTTTCTTCTTGGTCTTGCGCTTCTTGGTGGGTGGAGCATCGTCAGTGGTGTTCTTGGTCTTGTGCTTTCTGGCTTTGGCTTCGGCTGCCCTTGTCTTCTGAAGCTCTGAAGCCACTGTGGGGACCTTAGGCTTCACGACTGTCATACTAGCGGGGAAGACAATGCGAGGTTCTTCCCGCCTGGATGGTTCAGCTTGGTCCACTGCAGGCAGCCATGTTAGGTTCTTCTGCTTGGCAGCCATGTTAGGGTCGATGCCAGGACGCCCAAGTGCCTTGCGCTTCTCAACTTCATTCTAACCTTGAACACACTTGTCAGCGAGAATCTTCATGCGCTCACGAGAACCTTTGGCTTCATCACATTTCTTGTGAAACGCTTCCTTGAGCTCATGCAGCATGACCTTGAAGTTTTGGACGTCTGCCACGCTGAGCTTGGCCATGTGCTTCTTGAACTGAGCCTTTTCATAATCGATCTTGTGCTTCAGCTCAACAATTTTCTGAGCAAGAGCCAGCTGAGGAGCAATGGCGCCATGGAAGGAGACGCTTAGGCCAATGGGAAGTTGCAGATCGTCAAAGCTGAGATTGGGGGGTGTCAAACCACTAATCAATGAAGTTGTTCAATACTTCCACGTCAAAGAGAGGCAAATCATTGAAGATTTCCGGCTCTTGCTTGCTCTTTATCAGCTGCTCAAGAGCATCATCAGCAAGATCGTCGTCACTTGAGAGATCAATGGCGTCATTCTCATTCCTCAGAACAGCAGCAGGGGTCAGAGCTGGACCAGTGGTGTGCATAGGCTTCTTCTTCTTCTTCTCAGACTTGGAGATGCGTGAGAGATCTTCAGACTGCACACTTGGTGCAGGAGGAGCAGTGGCCAGAGGCTTCGCTCGTGAAGCTTTTGGTGCAGTGGAAGGCTTCGAAGCCTTGGGTTTCTTCAGCTTCTTAGGCTTCGGTGGTGCAGGCGCTTCGTCAGAATCAGCGTCGTCTGCAGGTTCAGCCATGGCTGTCCCTTGAACCATAATATGAGTGATGAGACCTTCTAGGTTGTAGAAGGCCCAACAAGATTGGGTTCAGCTTCGCGTGTGCCATCGGCACGAGGAGCAGAGGGACCGGGGTTGAAGTCTAATCCCCGCGACTTCTTGTTTTCTTTGGCCGAGTTCTTGGCAAACTGGAAGTTGCGCTTGAACAGATTGTCGTCACGACACCATAGCAATGAAGATGGGTCGGCATTTGCAGGTTGTGGTCCACAGACCATGCAAGGGTAGAAGCCTTGTTCAATGGCTTCAGCTCTAGACCTGGGTGAAAGATTTTTGTACAAGATGTCTCCCCAGGGTCGCTTGATGGCATTCTTCTCAGCATATTCCTGGGTCACGAACCTGTACTTGTACCACTGTTCTGCCCAATATCTTCGAATCCATTGAATTCGGGTTTTTCGCTGATTGTAGTCCTCCTCTGGGTCTGTCTTGTACATCTCATAGAGGCCAGGAGGCAAATCTCTTGATGTATTCCCACGGCGCTGTCTGCCACCCTTCCTTGCAGACTTCTTTGTTGCCATGAGGTTCAGATTGAATGGCTTCAACACTGTCAAAGGCTTCCGTCTGCTGGTCAGACAGGAACTGGCTTCGGGAGAGTTGATGTGATGCTGTAAGAATTCTGCAAATGAATGCAGACTATGTGAACCAAGGGATTCTCCCACGGACATGTACCTGTGACAGCATTAGAGATGCGAGGGAAGGGGAAGAGGTCATATGCATTCTCAGAAGATTTTGAAGATAAATCAGTTTAGAAGACATTGACCTCATAGCGCCAAGACATTCACTTATATGTTGAGAGTTGGTTCCAGATTTGTACAAATCCAAGAATAAGTACAAGTGAGGAATCTAACTACGTGTGAAGCATAAGTGAATATACTAGGCATCATATGAGATGCAGACAGGATAGATCCAAATTTGTGGAGGCAGAAACCACTTTTGGTAGAAAGGATGAATCCATAGGATCAAAAAGACGGTAAAAAGAGGGTTTTAATTTACCACACGATGAACTGCTAGACGGAGTAGAAGATGAGGCCGAGCAGTTCGATCTTCCGTGCCCTAACTTGGCGACGGAGGACACCAACGGCGGCGGCGGAGAAGACGATGTCCGCGGCCGGCGTGAAGACGGCGTCGGAGAGGTCACGGCAGCTAAGCGCTTCGTCGCCGGCGTCGTCGAGAGCTAGCGGTGGCGCTAGGGTTTGTCGAGGTGGAGAGGTGGAAGAAAGATTTTGACCGCGACTGGATGTGAATTTATAGGGAAAGGGACGGCACAGCGCAATTACGCAGGTGCCCCTGGTGGTTCACATCTGAGGGACACGTGGCAAACATGCAACACATTGGGAGTTGTCCCACGTTGCCACGCCCGCCTGGACTGTCGGATGGTCGTTACGGCTTCTCCGGGTTTCAAGCAATAAGAATTGAGCATTTAAAACAGAGTTAATGTTTGTCTCTGTATCTTTTGCTGACAAGGACGCAGAGAAGACATTCGACAGTTTCAACAGAATGCATATGATTTGGATAGATAGAGTTTGAGGTAGAAATCATAGAGAGGTTAGGGTCCGATCACATTCACATAGTTCAAAAGATTCAAACGAGGAGACATAGCTATAAGTGAATGCTGTAGAGGACAGAACACTAATATATGTATATATCAGAATAAAACAAAATCAACATTGTGAAGATAATAATGAAGTCATGTTGTTAATGAAGACAAACCAAATGCGAAGACATAGCAAATGTAGCGCCATGAGAAAAACACTTCAAATAGAAGAATTTGGTGGTGGCGTTACCCACCGTATAGGAAGTATTAGACCCAGACACGGCGCACAATTATCGTGGCGCTTCGAAGTCAAATTCCGCGTTAATGTATTCACACTTAGAGTGTAAGTTTTCATTGATTGAAGATATACTTTACTTCGTGAGTTGCACATCTAAGTCATCAACATGCATAAGTGTTAGGCTGTGTGCCTGATCACATGACATTTGAGGATTCCAAGATATTTAGCTCACACCGCAATTTACAAAACCTTTTCTCATCCAAGGGCTTTGTGAAGATATCTGCCAGTTGCTCTTCAGTGTTGACGTGTGTGATATCAATATCTTCCTTCATGACATGATCTCTGAGAAAGTGATGACGAATTTCAATGTGCTTTGTCTTCGAGTGCTGAACTGGGTTGTTGGCAATCTTGATGGCGCTTTCGTTGTCGCAGTAGAGTGGTACTTGTTTCAGATGGATGCCATAGTCCTTGAGTGTTTGATTCATCCATAGAAGCTGAGCGCAGCATGATCCAGTAGCAATGTATTCAGATTCAGCAGTGGAGAGTGATACATAGTTCTGCTTCTTTGAAGACCAACAGACAAGTGACCGTCCCAGAAAGTAACATGTGCCTGATGTAGACTTGCCATCCACCTTGTCACCAGCATAATCAGCATCCGAGAATCCAACTAGATCAAACTCTGAGCCATTTGGATACCATAATCCTAATGTTGGGGTGTAAGCCAAATATCGAAGAATTCGCTTCACAGCTAAGTGATGCGATTCCTTTGGTGCCACTTGAAATCGAGCACACATGCAAACACTAAGCATAATATCTGGCCTAGATGCACATAAATAAAGTAAAGAACCAATCATGGAGCGGTATACCTTTTGATCGAACTCTTTACCATTGGCGTCAGGACTCAAATGACTCTTGGTTGGCATTGGCGTCGTGTAACCTTTGCAGTCTTGCATTCCAAACTTCTTCAGGCAATCTTTGAGATATTTCTCTTGAGATATGAAGATGCCATTACTTTGTTGATGGATTTGAGGACCAAGGAAGAACTTTAGCTCACCCATCATGGACATCTGATATTGCTCTTGCATCATGTGTCCAAACTCATCACAGTATTTCTGGTTGGTGTAGCCAAATATAATGTCATCCACATATATTTGGCACACAAACAGTTCACCATCATATGTCTTCGTGAAGAGTGTGGGATCCAGGGACCCACGTTTGAAGCCTTTGCTCTTCAGGAAGTCTTTGAGTGTATCATACCAAGCGCGAGGGGCTTGTTTGACGCCATACAGTGCATTGTTTAGCTTGTACACCATATCAGGATGTTTTGGATTTTCAAAGCCAGGAGGTTGTGCAACATACACTTCTTCTTCAATCTTGCCATTGAGAAATGCACTCTTCACATCCATTTGATACAGCAGGATGTTGTGATGGTTTGCATAGGCTAGCAATATGCGAATAGCTTCAAGCCTAGCCACAGGAGCAAATGTTTCATCGAAGTCAATCCCTTCAACTTGAGTGTATCCTTGAGCAACGAGACGAGCCTTGTTTCTGACAACTTGACCATGCTCATCTTGCTTGTTGCGATATATCCATTTTGTGCCTATTATGTTGTGCTTGCGGGGGACAGGACGCTTGACAAGTTCCCAGACATTGTTCAGCTTGAACTGTTGAAGCTCTTCTTGCATAGCTTGAATCCATTCAGGTTCCATGAAGGCTTTAGGAACTTTCTTGGGTTCAGATATTGAGACAAATGCAAAGTGCCCACAGAAATTTGCTAGCTGTGTTGCTCTTGAACGAGTGAGTGGACCAGGCGCATTGATGCTGTCAATTATCTTCTCAATCTGTACTTCATTTGCAACACAAGGATGAACCGGACGAAGATTTTGCTCTTGCTGATCATTGTCGTTGTTAGGAGGATTGTCTTCGGGCTGAGCATTGTCTTCAGGTTGATTAGGTGCAGAAATGATAAGTTCAGCTTCAGGCTGTGCTTGAGACGGTATGATTTCTCCAGTTCCCATTAGCTTGATGGATTCACTGGGTGGAACTTCATCTAGCACATTTGGCAGGTGCTCTCTTTGCAAGCCGTTAGTCTCATCGAACCGCACATCCATAGTTTCAACCACTTTAGAGTGAAAGAGGTTGAAGACTCTGTAGTAGTGCGAATCCTTTCCGTAACCAAGCATAAAACCTTCAGGTGCTTTCGGTGCAAATTTTGAAGTGTGATGTGGATCCTTGATCTAGCACCTAGCACCAAATACTCTGAAGTAACTGACATTTGGCTTCTTACCAGTGAGGAGTTCATTGGATGTTCTCTTCAGAAGCTTGTGAAGAGAAACACGGTTGATGACATGACATGCTGTATCAATAGCTTCAGGCCAGAACTTTCTTGGAGTCTTGTATTCATCAAGCATTGTCCGTGCCATCTCAATGAGTGTTCTGTTCTTGCGCTCCACGATGCCATTCTGCTGAGGTGTGTACGGAGCTGAGAACTCATGAGTGATGCCCAATGTATCCAGGTAAAGATCAAGGCCAGTGTTCTTGAACTCTGTGCCATTGTCACTTCTGATGTGCTTGATCTTGACACCATAGTTGTTCATGGCACGGTTGGCGAAGCGTCTGAAGACGTCCTGCACTTCAGTCTTGTAGAGAATTATGTGCACCCACATGTATCTTCAATAATCATCAACAATGACGAAGCCATAGAGACAAGCAGTAGTAGTGAGAGTAGAGTAGTGGGTCGGGACAAATAAGTCCATGTGTAGCAGCTCGAAGGGTTGAGATGTCGTCATGATTGTCTTCGAGGGATGCTTGGCCCTAGTCATCTTTCCAGCTTCGCAGGCACCGCACAAGTGATCCTTCTTGAACTTGACGCCCTCAATGCCTATGACATGCTTCTTCTTTGCGAGAGTGTGTAAGTTCCTCATGCCAACATGCCCTAGCCTCCGATGCCAGAGCCAGCACTCTGAAGCTTTTGCTAGAAGACATATGGCAAGCCGTGGTCCTTCTGAGAAATCTACCATGTACAGATCATCTTTCCGGTACCCTTCAAAGACTACAGACTTGTCAGATTCCATTAGTACAAGGCAACGATATTTTCCAAATATCACAATCATGTTCAAGTCACAAAGCATTGAGACAGACATTAAGTTGAAACCAAGGGATTCAACAAGCATCACTTTATCCATGTGCTGATCCTTTGAGATTGCAACTCTACCTAGACCCAATACCTTGCTTTTACCAGTGTCAGCAAATGTGATGTGACTCTTGTCAGATGGACGTAAGGTTGAGTCCATGAGAAGACTTCGATCACCAGTCATATGATTAGTGCATCTGTTGTCCATAATCCATTCTGAAGCATGAGGTGTCATACCCTTGGCACCACGCGCCATGAAGCAGTAGGTGGGAGCAGAGTCATCCTTGTCATTAGCTTCAGCGTTGTTGACGGGGCCATTGTCTTCAGTGTTCAAGATGGACTTGGCAATGTAGGCTGTAGCTAGAGCCAGACTTGCAACGCCAGGGTCGGACTCCTCCTCAGACTCCACCTCCGCCTCCTCAGAAGCAGACTCCTCCTCTGAATCCATCTCCTTGCCAACAAAAGCACGAGCCTTGTCAGATGAGCTCTTCTTATGAGATGAAGACTTGGATGAGGACTTGGAAGAGGACTTTGAGGATTTCTTCTTCTTCTTGTCATCAGAATCATATTCCTTCCTCTTCTTCTTCTTCTTGTCCTCATTGTCCCACTGTGGACACTCAGAGATGTAGTGTCGAGGTTTCTTGCACTTGTGACATGTTCTCTTCTTGTAGTCATGAGTGGAAGCTTCATCATTTCTTGAGCTGGATCGTGAAGACTTTCTGAAGCCCTTCTTCTTCGTGAACTTCTAGAACTTCTTCACAAGCATAGCAAGTTACTTTCCAATGTCTTCAGGATCATCAGAACTGCAGTCAGATTCTTCTTCAGATGAGGAAACAGCTTTTGCCTTCAAAGCACGAGTTTGGCCGTAGATATAAAGATTCAATTGCAAGATCTAAAGATATACCTTCAAGCACTCACCTCCCCGGCAACTGCGCCAGAAAAGAGATTGATGTCTACAATGCAACTTTATTCTTGTACACACGTGTTGGGCCTCCAAGCATAGTGTTTTGTAAGACAGTAGCAAAATTCCCTCAAGTGGATGACCTAAGGTTTATCAATCCATGAGAGGTTTAGGATGAAGATGGTTTCTCACGAACGACTCTGCAACCAAATACAAGAAATCTCGTGTGTCCCCAACACACCCAATACAATGGAAAATTGTATAGGTGCACTAGTTCGGCGAAGAGATGGTGATAATAGTGTAATATTGATGGCAGAAATATATATTTATAATCTGAATCAATAAAAATAGCAAGGTAGCCAATAGTAAACGGGCATAAAAATGGTATTGCAATGCTTGAAAATGAGGCCTAGGGTTCGTACTTTCACTAGTGCAATCTCTCAACAATGCTAATATAACCGGATCATATAACCATCCCTCAACGTGCAACGAAGAATCACTCCAAAGTTCCCATCTAGCGGAGAACATAAGAATAAATTGTTTGTAGGGTACGAAACCACCTCAAAGCTATTCTTTCCGTTCGATCTATTCAAGAGTTCATACTAAAATAACACAAAGCTATTCTTTCCGTTCGATCTATCGTAGAGTTCATACTAAAATAACACCAAAGCAAATTCATATTCATAATACTCAATCCAACACAAAGAACTTCAAAGAGTGCCCCAAGATTTCTACCGGAGAAACAAAAGACGAGAATGTGCGTCAACCCCTATGCATAGATTACCCCAATGTCACCGTGGAAATCTGCAAGTTGAGTGCCAAAACACATATCAAGTGAATCAATACAATATCCCATTGTCACCACGAGTATTCAATTGCAAGACATATATCAAGTGTTATCAAATCCATTAAATTATTCAATCCGATAACAACGAAATGTCAAAGGGAAAACTCAATTCATCACAACAAGGTAGAGAGGGGAAAACACCATATGATCCGACTATATTAACAAAGCCCGCGATACATCAAGATCGTGACATCTCAAGAACACGAGAGAGAGAGAGAGATTAAACACATAGCTACTTGTACAAACCCTAAGCCCCGAGGGTGGCCTCCGGGATGATGAAGATGGCCACCGCTGATGATTCCTCCCTCTGGAGGGTGCCGGAATGGGGTCTAGATTGGTTTTCGATGGCTACAGAGGCCTGCGGCGGAGGGGCTTCTGATCTAGGTCTACCCCGAGGGTTTTTGGAATATTTGGGAATTTATAGGGCGAAGAGGGGGTGCGGGAGGCCACCAGGTGGGCACAACCCACCTGGGCGTGCCTGGGCCCTGGTGGGTTGTGCCCCCCTTGGGGCACCCCCAGGTGTAGCTCTGGCCCATTGGAGGTCTTCTGGTCCATAAAAACTCCACAAAAAGTTTCGGAGTGTTCGGACTCCGTTTGATATTGTTTCCTCCGATGTAAAAAACATGCGAAAAACAGCAACTGGCACTTGGCACTATGTCAAGAGGTTAGTCCCAAAAAATGATATAAAGCTGCTATAAAATGATTGTAAAACATCCAAGAATGATAATATAACAGCATGGAACAATAAAAATTATAGATACGTTGGAGACGTATCAGGACGATGCACATTTTTGTCCTAGTTTCTCCGGTAGAAATCTTGGGGCAGTCTTTGAGGTTCTTTGTGTTGGATTGAGTATTACGGATACTCGTGGTAACATTGGAGTATCTAGGTGACATTAGAGTTGCTTGATGTGTATCATATTGTGTTATTTTAGTATGAACTCTTGGGATGTTTGTGACACTTATAGGAATAGCTCTATAAATCGATCAGAAAGGATAACTTTGAGGTGGTTTTGTACCCTACAAACAATTTCTTCTTATGTTCTCTGCTAGATAGGAACTTGGGAGTGATTCTTCATCGCACGTTGAGGGATGGTTATATAATCCAATTATATTAGCATTGTTGAGAGATTGCACTAGTGAAAGTATGAACCCTAGGCCTCATTTTCAAGCATTGCAATACCGTTTGTGCTCACTTTTGTTACTTGCTACTCCCTCCGTTCCTTAATATTTGTCTTTTTAGAGATCTCAAATGGACTACCACATACAGATGTATATAGACATATTTTAGAGTGTAGATTCACTCATTTTGCTCCGTATGTAGTCACTTGTTGAAATCTCTAGAAAGACAAATATTTTGGAACGGAGGGAGTAGATTGCTTTTTTATTGTTCCTATTACAAATATCAATATCGACTATGATTATTACACTTGTATCCCCATCTCTTTGCCTAGCTAGTTCACCTATACAATTTACCATCCTATTTGGTGTGCTGGCAACACAAGAGACTCTTTGTTATTTGGTTGCAGGGTTGTTTGAGAGAGACCATCTTCATCCTACGCCTCCCACGGATTGATAAACCTTAGGTCATCCACTTGACGAAAAATTGCTACTGTCCTACAAAACTCTTCGCTTGGAGGCCCAGCACGAGTCTACAAGAATAAAGTTGCATAGTAGACATCAAGCTCTTTTCAGGCGCCGTTGCCGGGGAGGTGAGTGCTTGAAGGTATATCTTTAGATCTTGCAATTGAATCTTTTAGTTTCTTGTTTTATCACTAGTTTGGTTTATAAAATAAAACTACAAAAAATGGAATTGAGGTTGCCTCATATTCGTCTTTATCATGTCTTCCCTGAAAATGATGGAAAGGAAAATTGTGCTCAATTGATAGAAGAAGAATTCAATAAAATGTTTGGCATGATAACTTTGAATGGTGAGCATGATTCAAATGTTGTTAGTATGAATTCTTTGAATATCCATGATGCTAATGATATGCAAAGCCATAAGCTTGGAGATGCTATGTTTGATGAAGATGATATTAATAGTCCCCCAAGTTTTGATGAGAATATTTATTATGATGATATCACACCTCTTATTTGTGATGATTATATTGATCAAAGTGGGTTTGGAAGAGTGTCAACTCTAGGTAGTGATCCCACTATTTTATAGGGTGTTGAATCTTATTACAATATTGAAAAAAGTGGATTTGGTGTGGTCTTGACTTTATTTAATGATGAATCCAGTATTTGGAAGAGGTTTCAATTGACTATGATAAAAAAGTTGCTATCTATGATGATTATTATGACGATATGTATGCTATAAAGAGTAATGATATCCATGAAACTTGTCATCATGATTTTCATGCTCAATTTGATTACCCAATCAAGTATCACATGATAGTTATTCTATTGATTTTGCTCCCACTACTATTCATGAGAATAAATTTGCTTATGTGGAGAGTAATAAAAATTTTATGCATGTGGATCATGAAAAGAATGCTTTATTTGATGCTACTGAAAATTATTATGAGAGAGGAACATATGCTTTTACATATCTCGCTAATATCAAGTTTCCTCTCTATGTGTTGAAAGTTCTGAAGTCATGCTTGTTTTGCCTTCCTATGCTAGTTAATTCTTGCTCCCATAATTTTTTCTCACAAAAACGCTATGCATAGGAAGTGGGTTAGACTTAAATGTGCTAGTCATATGCTTCATGATGCTCCCGTTATGTTTCAATTATTATCTTTTATGTGAGCATCATTGAAATCTTCACGGCTGGCTAAAAAATGCATTAAAGAAAAGGCTAGTTGGGGGAAAACCCAACACTTTTACCTATTGTTTTTGTGTGTTCACATGATTAAGCTACTATAGTAACCATGTTTTATAGCTTTTGTTTCAATAAAGTGCCAAGTAAAGCTTTGTGATGGTGTGGATGATAGTTGACTTGATTCTGTGCAAAAACAGAAACTTTTGCTTCCAGTAACAGAACTGTTTAAATTCACTTGAACGTGATAATATTCTGAATTTTTTACAGATGATTGATATACAAATTTCCTATGTTGTCTTAATATTTAGGAATTTTTGGAGTAACAAAAGTATGGTCATTGTTCAGATCATTACAGTCTGTTCTATTTTTGTCAGATTCCGTTTTCAGTGCATAGTTTGCTCGTTTTAGTGTTTCCATAACTTATATTAAGTGATATAAATTGTGGAAATGATAAGGTACAGTTGGCATTACGTGTAAATAATTATGAATCTTGTCTTCGATAGTACCAAAGTGAATGGTTTGCTCTTTATCATACTAACCCATCTCACGAAGTTCCGTTAAGTTTTGTGTGATTGAAGTTTTCAAGTTTTGGGTGAGATATCGATATGAGGAGAATAAGGAGTGGCAAGACCCTAAGATTGGGGATGCCCAAGGCACCACAAGGTATATTAAAGGAATAGACAAGCAACTAAGCTTGGGGATGCCCCGGAAGGCATCCCCTCTTTCCTCTTCTACATTATCAGTAACCTCACTTGGACCTATATTTTTATTCATCACATGACATGTGTTTTACTTGGAGCGTCATTTTATTTTATTTGTATTTGTTTGCTGATATTTAGATTAATGTTTTGCATCTTTTATTTCAATAAAAATTTCAACTATAGCCTTTACCATGCTTATTTTGCAAGTCTATATGTTGTTGTTTGAAAACAGAAAGTTTTCTATTATTGTCTGAATTCTAAAAAAATGTTAGAACATGCTAAAATCTTGAAATGTTTACACAATAAGCTAGAACAAATTTCTACAGTGTGGTAAATTTTCATAATTTTTGGAGTTAGAGAAGTATGAATCTTCTTTCATTCTTTACAAACTGTCTGTTTAGACAGATTGCTGTTATGTTTGCATTGTTTGCTTATGTTTTCTTATTTACTAATTCAATTTGAGGATAGGAGTACTAAATATATAGAGGCATTTAGTATGCAATGTTAAATTATAATTTTAGTGAATTGTTACAGTATAGAATGATAAGGTGTTGAGTTGATTTATACTAACGTATCTCACGAGTTCTTGTCGAGTTTTGTGTGGATGAAGTCTTTGAGATTTAGGGAAACCGTGATATAAAAGGAATTAAGGAGACACAAGAGGTCAAGCTTGGAGATGTCCAAGGCATCCCAATGTAATATTCCAAGAAGTCTCAAGCATCTAAGCATGGGTATGCCCCGGTAGGCATCCCACCTTTTTTCATCAACAATTATCGGTTAATATCGGTTGAGCCTAAGTTTTTGCTTCTTCACACGTTGTGTGCTGTCCTTGGTGTGTCCTTTCATTTTAAATTTGCTTGTTGTTTTAAGAAAACACTTAGATCTTAAACTTTTTAAATAAGAGAGAGTCCTCAAATAGCTACCAACTTACTTAACTACTCACTTGATCTTCACTTATATATTTTTGGAGTAGCTTGTCATTTACTCTTATGCTTTGCTTATATCCTATGAGTAAATTGTTGAATGAATTAAATATCATGAAGTTGAAATTATATGTTCATATCATGCCTAGTAGTATATTCACATTGGGTTTAGAAAGTGAAATCTTTTGAAGCTTGAGAATCACAATATTGGTCACACAAGCAATTCATGAACGATTAGTATAAGGAAGAGAATTTCACATATAAATATATTATCTTGGACATATTCTATGATTGTGAATATCCATTAATTATTTTCAAACTTGTGGTGTTTGATTACGATCTTTTGCTAGCCAAAAATTCGTACTAAGTAGAGATACTACTTGTGCATCCAAAAACCCTTAAACCCAGTTTCTTGCCATGAGTGTCCACCATATCTACCTATGGTTTGAATAAGATCCTTGAAGTAAGTTTTCATTGGTGCATAAAGCAATAAAAATTGCTCCTAAATATGTTTGATCTCTTATTGGAAGGGAAAATAAACGTTGTACAAACTTGTGATGGCAAAGTAATAAAAGCGACGGACTGCATAATAAAGGTTCCTATCATAAGGGGCAATATAACATGATGTTCCTTTGCATTAAGAGATTGTGCATCCAAAAATAAAAAGCACATGACAACCTCTGCTTCCTTCTGTGAAGGGCATATCTTTTACTTTTCAGTATTTACTTTTATGCAAGAGTCAATAGTATGCATTCTCATTTCAACCTCAGTTATTCTCTAGTTGGAAAGCATCATGTGGTGGGGAAAGATCTAGGCACATATGGCCAGTCAAATATATTTGATCATGATTTATTATTGTTGACAATTATCTCTATGATAAATGAGTTGGCAGGCGAAACATTAAGCCCCTATATTTCTCTGTGTTCGATGGATGTCGTTTGTTCTAAAAATATGCTTTGAGTACTAGCAATCATAAAAGACTATATGATGATTGAGTATGTGGAGCTCTGACTTAGACTTTGTTGAATAAGTTGAATTGGACTTGCTTGGTGACTGAGAACATAGGTTGTTAAGTTTCAAGAGAATGCATTGTTTGAACCGCAACATGTGAATTGATTGCTAGTTTATCATGATGAGTTTTATGAGAACGAGTTGTTGCAATGATGCTAGGAAAAGTGATTGAAATTATCATTGATCAAACTTATACACTATGCTAGCATTCACACTTCACAAATTATTTATTTTATCATTTACCTACTCGAGGAGGAGCAGTAATTAAGCTTGGGGATGCTGATATGTCTCCAGCGTATCTATAATTTATGAAGTATTCATGCCATGTTTACAACAATTTTATATGGTTTGGGTGCAATTTTATATGATTTAAGGGAAACTAAACTAGACTGACGCTGTTTTCAGCAGAACTACGGTGGTGTTGTTTTTTGTGCAGAAATCAAAGTTCTCCAAATGCATCGAATTTTTTTGATGATTTTTTTGGAAAAAAAGAGGCACTAGAAGCTTCGTGGGAGGATGAGAAGGTGAAGGAGGTGGCCACTACCCACCAGGGCATGCCAGGGGCCTTGGCCGTGGGCTGGTGGGTAGTGGGCACCTCGTGGCCCATCTAGACATGAGACCGACGCCAAAAAATCCTATAAATACATAAACCCCCAGAAATAAACCTAAATCAGAAGTTACGCTGCCGCAAGCGTCTGTAGCCACGAAAAAACAATCTAGACTTTGTTCTGGCACCTCGCCGGAGGGGGGAAATCATCACCAGAGGCGATCTTCATCATCCCATCGGCCACCAAGATGAGGAGGGAGTAGTCCACCCTCAGGGTTGAGGGTTTGTACCAGTAGCTATGTGTTTAATCTCTCTCTCTCCCGTGTTCTTGATTTGGCACGATCTTGATATATCGCGAGCTTTCTTAATATAGTTGGATCATATGGTGTATCTCCCTATCTATCTTGTTGTGATGAATTGAGTTTTCCCTTTGAGATTTTGTTATTATTAGATTGAATACTTGTATGGATTTGAGAGCACTTGATGTATGTCTTTCTATGAATACCCGTGGTGACAACGGGGTATCATATTGATTCACTTGATATAGCTGACATTGGGGTAATCTATGCATTGGGGTTGATGCACGTTTTCGTCCTTGTTTCTCTGGTATAAATCTTGGGGCACTCTTTGAGGTTTTTTGTGTTTGATGCATATCGTATAATCAACTCACGGATACTCATGGTGACATTTGAGTATCTAGGTGACATTATAGTTGGTAGATGTGTATCATATGGTGTTATTTTAGCACAGACTCTTGGGTTGTTTGTGACACTTATAGGAATAGCTCTATAGATAGATGGGGAAGGATACCTTTGAGGTGGTTTCATACCCTACAAACAATTTTGTCTTATGTTCTCTGCTAGATACGAATTTGGGAGTGATTCTTCATCGCACGTTGAAGGAAGGTTATATGATCCAATTATATTAGCATTGTTGAGAGATTGCAGTAGTGAAAGTATGAACTCTAGGCCTCATTTTCAAGCAATGCAATACCATTTGTGCTCACTTTTGTTACTTGTTACCTTACTGTTTTTATTGTTCCTATTACAAAAATTAATATCTACTATCATTATTACACTTGTATTACCATCTCTTCGCCAAACTAGTGCACCTATACTATTTACTATTGTATTTGGTGTGCTGGGAACACAAGAGACTCTTTTATATTTGGTTGCAGGGTTGTTTGAGAGAGACCATCTTCATCCTACACCTCCCACGGATTGATAAACCTTAGGTCATCCACTTAAGGGAAAATTGCTACTGTCTTAAAAACTCTGCGCTTGGAGGCCCAACACGAGTCTATAAGAATAAAGTTGCATAGTACACATCAGGCGCCGTCGTGGGCTCAGCCAATCCTTGCTTTCCTCGAAAGCGGCAAGCTCCCGGCAGATGTGGTCGAAGCCCCGAAGTGCCGCGTCGGGCATCCGCCTACACTATCATCAACAACGAGCTCGTCAAGCGTATGACCGACGTGTTCCAGCGCTGCGTCGAGCCGGACAAGGGGCATGAGATCCTCCTCGAAATCCACCAGGGCAAGTGTGGGCACCATGCCGCCTCGAGGGCCCCAGTGGCCAAAGCACTCCTTCATGGTCTCTACTGGCCCACGGCCCTGGAAGATGCTGAGTGGCTAGTCCTCAAGTGTGAGGGTTGCCAACGCTTCAGCAAGCGCAACTACCAGCCGGCTTAAGCTCTCTAGACCATTCCCATCATGCGGCCGTTCGCCGTCTGGGGCCTCGACATGGTGGGGCCGTTCAAAACTGCGTGAGACGGCATGACACACCTATTGGTTGCCGCAGACAAGTTCACCTAGTGGATCGAGATGCGACCGATCAAGAATCTCGACAGGCGCATAGCAGTCAGGTTCATCAAGGATATCACAGTTCGTTACGGTGTCCCCCACAGCATCAGCACTTACAACGCCACCAATTTCGCCAGGGGCGCCTTGGCCAGTACTGCTCCACGTCCGGCATCCGGCTCGAACTGGCTTCAGTTGCACACCCCCAGTCAGACAGCCAGGTGGAGCGGGCTAACGGCCTGATTCTGACTGGGATCAAGCCACGACTTGTCGAGCCGCTCGTGCGCTCGCCTGACAGCTAGCTCGACGAGTTGCCGGCCGTCCTCTGGAGCCTATGAACGAGGCCCAACCGGTCGACCGGCTTCACGCCATTATTCCTCGTCTATGGAGCCGAGGCCATCATCCCTACCGATGTCGAGTTCGAATCGCCCCGGGTCACTTTGTACACGGAGGCCGAAGCCAAAGAAGCACGCGAAAACGGCATCGACCTGCTCGAGGAGGCGCGCTTCCTGGCCCTCAGCCGGTCGGCCATCTACCAGCAAGGCATGCGCCACTACCATAGGAAGAAAATCAAGCCCCTCACGTTCTGCGAAGGAGATCTGGTGCTCCGGCTCGTCCAATGGATAGCCGGCCCACACAAGCTGGCCTACAGATGGGAAGGCCCCTTTATCATCAGCAAGGCTTTGCACAACAGAAACGCCTATGATGTCTACTACGCAACTTTATTCTTGTAGACTCATGTTGGGCCTCCAAGCGCAGAGTTTTGTAGGACAGTAGCAATTTTCCCTCAAGTGGATGACCTAAGGTTTATCAATCCTTGGGAGGCATAGGATGAAGATGGCCCCCAACACACCCAACACACCCAATACTATGGCAAATTGTATAGGTGCCCTAGTTCGGCGAAAAGATGGTGATAAAAGTGTAATATGGATGGTAGAAATATATTTTTATAATCTGAATAATTAAAAACAGCAAGGTAGAAAGTGATAAAAGTGAGCACAAACGGTATTGCAATGCTTGAAAACAAGGCCTAGGGTCCGTACTTTCGCTAGTGCAATCTCTCAACAATGCTAATCTAATTGGATCATATAACCATCCCTCAACGTGCTATGAAGAATCACTCCAAAGTTCTTATCTAACAGAGAACATAAGAAGAAATTATTTGTATGGTACGAAACCACCTTAAAGTTATTCTTTCCATTCGATCTATTCAAGAGTTCATACTAAAATAACGCAATGTCATTCTTTCCGTTTGATCTATCCAAGAGTTTGTACTAAAATAACACCATATGATACACATCAACCAACTCTAATGTCACCTAGATACACCAATGTCACCACAAGTATCCATGAGTTAATTATACGATACACATCAAATAATTTCAGATTCATAATACTCGATCCAACACAAAGAACCTCAAAGAGTGCCCCAAGATTTCTACCGGAGAAACAAAGACGAGAATGTGCATCATCAACCCCTATGCATAGGTTACCCCAATGTCACCTCAGGAATCCGCGAGTTGAGTGCCAAAAAATATATCAAGTGAATCAATATGATACCCCATTATCACCACGGGTATTCATAGCAAGACATAGATCAAGTGCTCTCGAATCCATAAAAGTATTCAATCCGAGAAAACGAAATCTCAAAGGGAAAACTCAATTCATCACAACAAGATAGAGAGGGAGAAACACCATATGATCCAACTATATTAACAAAGCCCGCGATACATCAAGATCATGCCATCTCAAGAACATAGGAGAGAGAGATTAAACACATAGCTACTGGTACAAACCCTCAGCCCCGAGGGTGGACTACTCCCGCCTCATCAAGGAGGCCGCCGAGATGATGAAGATGGCCTCCGGTGATGATTCCCCCTCCGGCAGGGTGCCGAAACAGGGTCTAGAATGGTTTTCATGGATACAGAGGCTTGCAGTGGCGAAACTTTTGATCTATCGACTCCCCTCGGGTTTTTGGAATATTTGGCAATTTATAGGGCGAAGAGGCGGTGCGGGAGGCCACCGAGGTGGGCACAACCCAGCAGGGCGCGCCACTGAAGCCAGGTCGAGCCGGATGCCGGACGTGGAGCAGTACTGGCACTACTAGGAAAAGGCCTGTTAGTGGCGCACCTGTTTTGGCCATTAATGGCGCACTACAGGTGTGCCACTATCATCATGCCATTAGTAACTAATACTAATGGCGCACCCCTAGTGCGCCATTAGTATACCAGACAGTAGTGGCGCACCAGGCAGTGCACCATTAGTATGTCCCATGGTGCGCCATTAGTATGCCTCCCAGGGGGCCATATTTACCTTGTGCTCTGGGTTAGTAATGGCGCACTAACAGAGAGTGCGCCACTAGTATTTGTTATAGCAGTGCGCCACTAATGTGCTGTATGGTGCGCCACTAGTATGAATATTAGGATTTTTTTTCTTTTCTGATATTTGTACAGGTTACAAAATATATTACTGCATAGAATATAGACAACAAAACATATAAACAACAGATTCATCGAATACAATAGAAGATTAGTCTCCGAATACAATTCATCATATTAGCTAGTCTCCGAATTCAAAATATCGAACAAAGTTAGAACATTACAAGCCTCGAGACCGCGAGTAGCGAGTTTGTCTTCACATTACAAGTCGATATCGATCATCTAAACTACCATCACATAGAATAGAGCTACGGTCATCACGATGAGCATCATCGCGATGAAACTGGTCTTCATCCGGTTCCTCCTCCGCTCCCTCCTCTCTCCCGCTAGATAGCGCACGTATCTAGCTCCTGCCTCCGCCCTAGTGGTGTACCCTTTGTAACTGTTACCACTGAAACGGTGAACCTGTCTCTGACACTCCTCCCAGTCGTCGTAGACTCCGGGTACCTTACCCTTGTACACGACATACGACGGCATCTCTATGCACTAGCCAAACAAAACGTTATTAGTAGCAATTCACAGACAATACATAAGCAATATATAAGTATGCAACAAAAGGATCAGAAGAGAAAAGCAAGACATTAATAGCACGATTCATGGTCCTACTAATAAATAGCATCGATTACATATAAGTTGAGCGACTGTCCAAACCAAGGAGACATACAAGTTCATTAAAGTTTAATTACAACATGAGCTAATCGATATTTCAGAACTACATAGCATCACAACTTTCGACTCGACTCAGGGACCGGAGCGTGGATGAAGCCGCCGTCTGTCGTGATGGTCATGAAATCGCGGGCGTTGTCAGCCTGCATTTGTAGCGTTGTTTCTATCTCACTGTTGGACGGTTGATATCTGAGGTAGAACTGCCCCGAGGTACGAAGGACATCTTAATGGATGATTTCCGCAAACTCCGACTGGATGCGAAAGAATTCTTGTCTGATGTCCGCGTCCTGGATTGCCGACAAGCGTGCGGCCCAATCTTTGAGATTATTTGGTAGCAGAAGGTGATTATTGTTGGGGATATTACCACTGGGCGTAAACCGGCCAGGAGAGGCCGGGTTAACCCCATAAGTAGTTCATCTGTATCTGAAGTCCATGAAAACAGACGGTGACGCTTTATGAAAGCCCAGGGCCCAAAGCCGGTCTAAGGCCTGTAGACATAAACCGGCGTTGATATGTAAACTTGTGTTGTAAGATAGAAGTAGCAGAGACCGAGCCGGACACGATTATGAGCCGGCCTCGGGATTCTGTAAACCGACGGGCGTCAACCCATGTATATAAGGGGACGACCCGACGGCGGTTCAAGGACAACAGACAACAACTCGAGATTCAGGCAAAGCATATTCGCTCCCTGGTCATCGAAACCCCATCAATTCCATCACAACTAGACGTAGGCTTTTACCTTCATCGAAAGGGGCCGAACTAGTATAAAACTCTCTTGCGTCCCTTGTCCGCTTTAACCCCTTTAAGCTAACCCGTAGTGATGGCTCCACGACTATGTCCTTTCTCTAGGACATCTGCCGTGACAAAACCACGACAATTATGGTCCCGTACGATCGCCCGCATGTAATGGAGGGCGTAGTAGGCATCCTTCTGACCGCCAGGCGGCTGCTTGACGCAAGGGAATGTCGTATTGTGGGTGAACACGTGCTTGCCGTACCTACGAACTGGCCTGCTGAAGGTGCCTCCAGATCTGGCGTAACCGGGGAGAACATCATCAAGAACTTTCATGATATTTGTGTAGTCTTTCTTCGACTGATGGTCCGAGTCGAAATACGTGGCCATGGAATATTTCGGGCTTAAGAGGATGAGTGTGCAATGTGTGTCACTGCACAAAACACGGAATGTTAGAAAAAAAAGAACGATCGAAATGTAAGAAATCATATGTTACGGGGCGGTGAGGGGATGACTTACTTGGGAAAGTAAGACACAAGGAAGTTATCCTTATCTGGGTTTGCCAGAATGACGCCTTCGAGGTATGAACTCGCGACTTGCCGGTCCCCAGCGCTGCCCAAGATCTTGGCACGCATGTAGAAGGGGTCGACTATCACGATGTCCGGGATCTTGTCTATAATGATCCGCATCTCCATACTCAGCGAAAATAGCCGAACAAAGGTGTAGTGCAGCAGATGAAGATTAAACATAGCGAAGATGTCATCAAACCGCAGGATGATCGTACCCCCGATGGCGCTATCCACAAAACCCTTGCCCTCTGGCACCTTGGCCATGAAAACCGGGTATGCCACATCATTCTCGGAGAGACGCCGCTTCTCCAAAGAAAGAACACTGTCATGCAGACTCCGCATAGCACCGGTTACATCATTGAGCAGATTAGTCGGTAGCATCGGCCTACCCGCCACATGCACCCTCCTCGAGATATCCTTAGGTGAATGTGGACCGTCCTGAGCACGGATCGTACTCGGTGCCGGCTGGCTCGCACCCTTGTTACTCTTTCTTTTCCGTCCCTTCTTCTTCTGCTGTAATGGGATCGAGTTCTGCTCAGAGACCGCCTTCTTGAGTGTGTTGGGGCTGATAATATTTCGCACCTCGGCTATCTGAGGCTCGGTGAAGGCGGCAGATGGAGGCGTCTCCTGAGAACTGAACGCCAGACGACGCCTGTTGCAATTGGGTTTCTCCGCGGTACCAGCTAGATCGTCTTTTGCAGGGTTGGGTTCTTGAGAAGGAGGCCCCAAGAATTCGTCACCGTACCCATGTTCGTTGAAGTACTTATCGACGTTGGTAAATGTACCGTCGTCGTCGTCGTCCGGATCCTGTGCCATATGCATGTCCGGCATGTCCGGTAGCGTTGCGGGGGTCTTGCCATGGCTTGGCGCCGGCACGACTGGCGGTGTTGTCTGTGGGGTGGTGTCCCCCACCCCCAAAGCATGGGCCAGTTTATGCAGGCGCTGAGGGTCATCACATCATCTTCGTCGGCCCCATGGGGTCGATACGGAGGTAACATGTCGTCGAAGCCCGGCAGCACCCGAACCAGTTGAACCCTATAAACGGTGGGTGGCATCGGATTATCGTGGAACACGCGGCTGCCCGGTTGAACGATTCTGCCCTTAGAGACATCGACCAACTCGTCGTTCTGAAGTGTAGGAGAGTGCACGGAACATCGGCGGCGCCCTGCGAAAACATGTAGGGCGTCAGGGATGCCCAGTCAAAGGCAAGGAGATGAAGTCATCGACCGAGAGGCTTAATTAGTTACCGTGATGGCGTCGAGCTCGGCTAATGTCGAGGCACCGCCAACGGCGGGCGTGCAACTGACGGAGGGGCTGCTTGCTGCCAAGGTGCCGGCCAGCGTATTCTTCCCACACCCGGGTGCATTAAGCTGCAATGTCGGCGCCGCCGCGGGAGACACCAATGCCGCCTCTGCCGGAGACACCAATGGCGCCGCCGCAGGAGACACCAATGCCGCCTCCGCCGGAGACACCAATGCCGCCGCCAGCGTGTTGCGCGAGTTGCTGCCCGTGAAGCTGGGAATCGGGGGCGGCCCCTGTTGGCCGCCCGCCACCCACGCCTGCAGCCCAGAAACCAAGGTAGGTATAATGGCAGTGATCGTCGCTCCCAGTTGGTCTCGCACTTGCTCTTCGACCATCTCCGGAATCCGCGCCACTTGTGCCTTGAGTTGTTGAACCTCGCGCTGCTGGCTTTCCGAGCTGGTCTTTCTCTCCTTTCGCCCAGCGGTATAGTATTCCGACCATTTCGTGGACAAGCCTTAGCCGGCCACACGACCAGCTGACGACGGCTTACTGAGCTTATCCTTGTTTTTCATTATGTTCAACGCCCTATTTAAAGGGTTGTCGAAAGGGGAGCTCTAAGACGACCCCGCGCTACTGCTTTCAGTGTCCTGCGGAAGGAACGTGAACCATTTAGAAATTTGGCTTCATTAACTAGAATGCAACCATATGGAGCTAATTACGCGGGGGTGTATTCCTTACCAAAACACTCTCAAGCGCCTTGGTCTTCGGATCCGTGGTAAGCACCTTGGTTATCGGGTCAATCTTGTACCGGGCCCTGACATAGTTCCTGGTCTGCTTGTCACGGTATTTCTTGAAATGGGGCGGTAGGTCTTACTCGGCACGCTCCGCGTCCTCCTTGTCCCATGTAGGTTCCGCCACTCTGTAACCGCCGGAACCGAGTTTGTGGACCCCTAAGTTCAAGTCCCGCATCTCTTTCCCCCACTGACTTGATTCCTCGGGTGCGTTGCTCTCGCACTTGATCTTGAACTCCCAGTAGTCATCTTCGTTGATCGAAGGATTTTTCTCCTTGATCTTCTCATAACTATCACCTTTTTAATCATGCTCTTCACTGCGCCTCTCCAAGTAGCCAGGGCCTTGCTCATCTTCGTGAGGGCGGCACTGTTCACTTTATTCGCTGAGAGGCGTGTGTTTGCGAAGTCACCGGGGAACTTGTATCGTTCGTGCAGCTTCGTGAAGAGGAGGTTGCGCAAATTCCCTCGGTCACGATGCCTTAGGTTCTCGGTGTTGATCGAGACGGTGCTCCAGAGAATGCACCCGAGCTGTCCCGCGTACCCCTTGACTATTTCTTTGGGCGCCGTTGGATGCCCCTCGGAGGACACTTCAGTAAATTCCTCCTTGACGGTGCCGAGCACGATCGGGCGCCAGTCCTTCTGTTGCCTCTTCGGTTGGCTGCCATCTGTGCGTGCGCCGCCATCATCAGTGGTGGCATCCTCGGCGGCACCATCAGTGGTGTCATCCCCGACGCCACTAGGGGTTGTGTAGTCAGGATCGGTGTCTTCCACAGCGTCCTCATAGCGGTGAGGTTCTTCCTCCATCTCCTGGGACAGCTCCCAGAATGCCTTGCCCGAACCGCCGGCCTCATCGTTGTGGGCCATGTTTTGCTCTAAATAGGAAAAACGTTTGGTCAAAAAGTTGGTTATTGTCAAGGAACAAGATCATGGTCTCATCATTTAGGGTTTGTCGACATCGAGGCATGCTAAAAGCTAAGCTTTTATCATTTAGGGTTTGTCGACGCCGAGGCACCCTAAAAGCCTAAGCTTTCATCATTTAGGTTTTTATCGACACTGAGGCACCCTAAAAGCCAAGGTTTTATCATTTAGGGTTTGTCGACGCTGAGGCACCCTAGAAGCTAAGTTAAGTTTTCATCATTTAGGGTCTATCGATGCCGAGGCACCCTAGGTTGACTGATATATATATATATGGGTACTCTAAATGGTAGATCACATCGGCAGCACCGCCTACTCGAGTGCCTACGAAAAGAGCGCTGGTGCTTCCGATCATGCTACCTCCTCACAACAAGAGAAACAGAGAAGGCAACTTGCAGGTTAAACTATCCCAAACAGAGTATTATATCACAGGCACACACATATGTATATATATCACACATACTTGAGTTAACACAGACTACAAAATGAAACAAGTCCACAAGGTTGGATATACATATATGGTGACAGATAGAGTAATAACTATGAGTTGATATCACACTTCTATATGTATAACACAAGAGGCAGTTGATCCTACTTAATTAAGTACTAAGATACCCCGGCCCATGCATTAGTCGCAAGTACCCCATATGTCCTATTTTTAGCAAAGTCATGCTAAAATTCACGAAATATTTCAGCATGACCTTTGCTGAAAATAGGACATATGGAGTACCCGAATTTACCGGAACGGAAGTTAATCGACATTCCAGCAAACTCAAGGGCCTCTCGGGGTACCTGCAAAATCATCATGACATGATGGTCGGGGACAAAACCCGGCAAACTAGCACCACAATGTGCCTCTACTTTCATATGGATGAAAAGGCCGAAGACCATATGGTCCTCTGCTTTCATATGGACAAAAATCAGCTCAACTTATGTGAGCTTCCATTCCAGATCTAATAGGTCACCCAACGAAAAATCATCAATAGTTTAGCAAGTCGTACCCTCAAGAATGAACATACACTAGTGCAGAACAGGCCTTTATCACCGTTTCGTAAGGGCCTTTAGTGCCGGTTCTGCAACTTGCACTATGGAGTGGAGACTAAAGCCCCCCCTTTAGTACCGGTTTGGCACGAACCGGTGCTAACGTGCCACCACGTGGCACGAGCCAGGCCCGGGTGCGTGTAGGACATTAGTACCTGTTGGTAACACCAACCGGTACTAAATGTTTGGGTGTGTTTTGGTTTTAATATTTCTTTTTCTTTTAGTTTTGTGTTTTCAACTTAATTTAGTGATTGTTTTACATTATAATGAGTTGTTAAATCATTAGGTGAAAGTACCGCATATTAGTTTCGACTGGATGCATGTGGATCCTAGCTAAGTGAACAAGTATATGCCATATCCATATTACTTAGATCACTAAGTGATCTAAGTAATATGGATATGGCATATACTTGATCACTTAGCTAGGATCCATCCAGTTGAAACTAATATGCGGTTTCTTTCATAAATGATATAATAACTCATCATCATCATCATCATATTAATATAAAAACTCTTGCATCATATCATCACCAACAACAGTATATACTAACTAGCAAAGATATCATCGAGTTCAACATGGTCATGATATTATAAGCGTTCATAATACAACAAAAGCAAATCACTCTTTGAGATTAAGTTCAGGACGAAGAACACGTACACGCATGAGAGGACAACAAGTACTAAGAGCATGATAACTAGCTAAATCACTCCTGCTGCTCTCTCTCTCTCTCACAGGTAAAATAGCATAGAACATGTATTGCTCTCCTGATTCATCATATTGGAACATGCAGATGAACCTGTCTCCTAATCGTGGGCCGCGCTTCTGATTGCTGCCCCCTAGTACTTCTCTGCGATCGTTAACAATTTTTCCTCAATCTTTCACTATTAAGCATTCATCGCTTTCAGAAATCCTGAATGCACTCATGTGCACTGTAGGATATCTTGGCCGTAAGCTAACAATTGACATGCGACCTTTAGTCTCGATCCACTGAGGCACAACTGTCATCGGGAGTCCCTGTTGAAGAACATCGTATAGTAATTAATATACTTAGCAATGAAAGTTTAGCTTGAAAAATAATGTATGCAAAAGATGCACTGAGGACTAATAGTAAAAATCTTACCATCTTTCCTAAATACATGTGACCGTAGTTCAATACGATCAATATATGTCGCACGTTTTGAGTACTAAGATTTTCAAATTCAGGAAAATGATTTCTCTTAACAACATCAAGATCCTCAAGCCATGGAACATAATGACTTATCTCCTCGCAGTTTAGTTCAGCTCCGGGACAGTAGTAGGTCCTGTCTACCAAGCGCCGGACATGTTTGCTTGAATGGAAATAAGCTGTCAATAGAAATTAGTTGTCAACTATTTTTCAATAAACAATATCAAAGACATAAATATGGTTGAGAAACTCACATAATGGTAGAACTGGAGGCGTCTGCACATCGACCCAGATGTCCCTATTACCTTCAATATCATCTTCCGGACGAATATCAAAGGTGATAACCATATCAGGCTCAAATGCAAAAGCCTTGCATAGTGCTTGCCAAGTTTTGCATTCAAGATAGGTGTACGTGTCTGCATTGTATAATTTGACGTTGAAAGTATAACCAGCATGCTCAGTCTTCAGGTAAACTCTCTTTACCTCCATAGTTTCCATAGCACTAAAACCTATCTTATCCAAGACAAAAATTCTTGCATGGCAGGGAATGCGCTAGTAGAATAGTGAAAATTTAAAATTATAAGTTGAAGCAAATGAAGCATATATAAGTCATGCTTAATTACGAAAAAAGACTTGTCGTTGTGACTTACTGTATCCACTTCGAAGGTCTCATCCAGCTTGATGCTGAAGCGCCTATCATCAACAAGGAAATTTCTGTCGCACAGGCCGCGCTGGTCTTCACAGAATTCGCACTTAATGAAATCTTTTTATCGTCAGACGACATTTCCTATGTTCATATAGGTGAAACGTTAAACACTTACTAGTTCTATTAATTCAACTAATTCAACTACTTCTATTAGTTCAACTAGTTCTATTAATTCAACTAATTCAACTAAGCATTTAATAAAAATAAACGTGTTCTATTAATTTTCTTACTAAAATAAAGTAGCTAGTTCCATATAGTAATATCTTAATTAGATCATCAAATCTCAGATATCTAAATTTTCTTACTAAAAATAAACTAGTTCTATTAATTCAACTAATTCAACTAAGAATTTACTAAAAATAAACTAGTTCTATTAATTTTCTTACTAAAATTTATAAAGTAGCTATATATATAGTAATATTTTAATTAGATCATCAAATCTCATATACCTAAATTTTCTTACTAAAAATAAACTATTTCTACTAATTCAACTAGTTCAACTAAGCATTTACTAAAAATAAACTAGTTATATTAATTCAACTAGTTTAAATAATCTCATATACCTGAATTTGCTTACTAAAAATAAACTTGTTCTATTAATTTTCATACTAAAAATAAACTAGTTATATTAATTCAACTAGTTCAAATCTCATATATATACCTAATTAATATCTAGCTAATTCATCTAAAATTGACATTAATATTTAACATCTTTTCCATATAATTCATCTCACATTAACATTCTAACATTCCTATCTACGTAATTTATCTAACATTAATCTAAACAACAGAAAACAGAAAATAAGTAAAAACAATATGTGTGTGTGTGTGTGTCTCTGTGTGTGTGTACGTATGTGTGTGTATGTGTGTGTGTGTACGAGCGGGGGGCGGCGGCATACGGGCGGCGGCGCGAGACGGCGATGCGACGGGGTCCAGCTTGATGCTGAAGCGCCTATCATCAACAAGGAAATTTCTGTCGCACAGGCCGCGCTGGTCTTCACATAATTCGCACTTAATGATATCTTTTTCGTCGTCAGACGATATTTCCTATGTTCATATAGGTGAAACATTAAACACTTACTAGTTCTATTAATTCAACTAATTCAACTATTTCTATTAGTTCAACTATTCTATTAGTTCAACTAATTCAACTAAGCATTTAATAAAAATAAACGTGTTCTATTAATTTTCTTACTAAAGTAGCGAGTTCCATATAGTAATATTTTAATTAGATCATCAAATCTCAGATATCATCAAAAACAATATGTGTGTGTGTGTGTCTGTGTGTGTACGTATGTGTGTGTGTATGTGTGTGTGTGTACGAGCGGGGGGCGGCGACATACGGGCGGCGGTGCGAGACAGCGATGCGACGGGGACGGCGCGACGACGAGCGGCAGGCCGGGGCGACGGCGCGATCGAGATGGCGACGTGGTACGGGGCGGCGGCGACGGGCGGCGGGGGCGACGGTGGTGACGGCGACGACGGGCGGTGAGGGCGACGGCGGTGACAGCGACGACGGGCGGCGGGGGCGGCGAGGGCGGCGGCGATGTTGCGCGAAGTAGTTGGAGAAGAAGTGGTGGTCGATGAAACTGAATTTTTCGTAAGTGTCATATATATAGGAGGGGCCTTTAGTACCGGTTGGAGCCACCAACCGGTACTAAAGGCCAATTTTGGTCAGGTCAAGCAGCGGGAAACTGCCCCTTTAGTACCGGTTCGTGGCTCCAACCGGTACTAAAGGCCCCCCTTTAGTACCGGTTGGAGCCACGAACCGGTACTAAAGGTGTGCGCTGGCGCAGGAGCGGTGCGGGCAAGTTTAGTCCCACCTCGCTAGCCGAGGGGCGCTCGCACCAGTTTAAAAGCCCCGGCGCGGCTGCTGTCTCGAACTCCTCTCTATAGCAGGCTTCTCGGCCTAACTTTGGCGCGCTGCCCGTTGAGCCTCCTAGCCCTTCTGGGTCTGTATTTGCAAACCCGAGGGTTGGCAGGCCGAGCGTGCAGCGCCCCAACAATTTTTTATATAATTTTCTTCTATTTATTTCTAAGTAATTTTTTTGCTGTATTTAGTTTCTTTGTGAATATAAAAAAAATTATATAGTTTTTTTTCTTTTATGCATTATTTATTTCTGCTATTCATTTTGTAGTGATTTTCAATTTCACCGTCATTTAGCTCTCTAAACAAATCGGTAAATGAATGAAAAACAGCAAATGATGTCAGAATGTGTTGGAAATTGATGACGTCGCTTTGAGTTCAAATAAGTTTAAAAAACATTGAAGTGCCCGTGTAACAGATGAGTTCTCGTCCGAAACCCTGATACTCCGAAAGAGATTGTCCAGTTTGTACACGAGGTGCGTCCAGTTTTCGCCGTGACCCTCTGTACTCTTTTGCACATGCTATGCGGGCGAAATGATGATACCATGCCAAGTTCCAACATTTTCGGAGTTCATTTTGTAGTGATTTTCAATTTCACCGTCATTTAGCTCCCGTGGGGCCACAGCTTGACCACAGCCTGACGCAGCATCATTAGTACCGGTTCATGACACGAACCGGTACAAAAGGTTGCTCACGAACCGGTACTAATGATCTCCGCCCGCCTAGCCGTTGGAAACGGCACAAATGGACACATTAGTGCCGGCTCAAAATCAAACAGGCACTAATGTGCTTCACATTTGACCCTTTTTCTACTAGTGATATAGCAATATCGGTTTCCCCCCATAACACACGGAAATCAAAATCAGCTCAACTTAGATGTAAATTGCCTTTGCTGCATGGAACAGAACATAACTTAAGGACCCTAATTCGTATACAGTATTAGTGTGATGTATTCCAATGCAGGACAACAAATTATGCTATTATATGTTGACTGTGAGCAAACGACCTATTGAAGCAAAGGCAAATATCTCTGAAGTCTGAACTAAAGCACGGTTTCCTTGCTAATGATCCACAGTCCCACACTACTGAATGGGTTTTTGCAGAACCAAAACAGACATCACAGGAGGGAAGTCCCAGTGGACAAGTCAGAATGGCGTAAAAACATGACTGCATACATTAGGGCAGATGTGCTTTTGGTACAGCTACACTACTGCAGGCTGCATACATTCAGTCATTCTAAAATTTATTTTAGTCTACTCCTAAAATTCAGCACTAGCAAATCTTCAACACTCCAATTTCTTTCAGTTTTGGCAGTTTATTTCCAGCTTCAAAATGGAAAATACACATCTTCAATACTGCAATTTTACAAACTTGAAATTATGACAGTACAGTACATCACACTAAATAATGACAGTATAGTACATCACACTTCAATTTTACAATTAGACATGAATAAGAACTCTGTCTAGACATCCAGTTTTGTCATAAATAAGAACTCTGTCTAGACATGAATAAGAACTCTGTCTAGCATGGCCACTGACCTGTGGATGGCATCTAGACAACACACACACACACATACAGTTTACTGAATTAGAACCCACAAAGACACCTGGGCACTTTCTTTGTCAACTGAATTTTGACGGTAGTAAAAATGAAAATTTCACACTTTACCCAATGCAGACTTGCAGAGCACTTGTGATTCAGTACTGCACAACAATGAGCAAATCTTATTGAACTTTGAGACATTACTAATTTCAGAGTTTAGAGTTCATGGGTGAATTTTGAGACAGTACAAATCTTACTAAAATGTTGGATTTGGGTCGCCTATGTGTCCTGGATGTACAATCATCTTTTTTAAAACTTAACAAGGTTCATGATTCAGAAATTCCAATGGTTCAGAACTTAAATGATTCAGAACATGATTTAGTTACAAGGTTCAGAACTAAATGGTTCAGAACTTAAATGATTCAAAAACCTTTTGCTGCTGCTGGAGGAGAACGGAGAAGGTCGGTTGTTTGGTTGCAGAATCTCCAGGCCCGTGCTGCTGCAACTGCAACCGCAACTTCAATTTTTCAGTTTTACTCAAATTTTTAGTCAAACATTACAGTTTGGATCCTCACCTTTGCTGGGTGGCGAAGGCGGGGATGGTTGCTCATGCCGATAGGGGAAAGTAGAGAGCTTCTGCTGGCTCGAGGGAGGTGCGCCGGAGAGCGAGGTGGACGAGAGGTTGGTGGCGACGCGGGGCCGGCGGCAGCGCTGGAACCCTAGCACTGGCCCTGCTCGAGTTCGAGCCGAGCGAAGGAGGGTTGTTCGCCTGTTCGGTTGGAGCACCTCGTCGGAGCGGGCATGGCGGTCGTCGGAGCGGGTGCGGGGTTCATCGGAGCGGGTGTGGAGCGGGCGTGGGGGTCGTCGGAGCGGGCGCGGGGGTCGTCGGAGCGGGTGTGGCGAGGGAGGGAAGGGGGATCTGGCAGGGAGAGGGAAGGGGGATCGGGTGAAGGGGTATCTAGCTAGAGGGGGGAAGGCTAGTAATGGCGCACCATCTACGGATGCGCCATAAAAACACTGATAGCAATGGCGCACCCTCCTCTGGTGCGCCATAAGTAACTTTTTTTTGGACAGCAATGGCGCACCACCCAGCGGTGCGCCATAAGTAACTTTTTTTTTTATAGCAATGGCGCACCACCCAGCGGTGCGCCATTAGTAATTTTATTATTATTATTATTATTTGTTGCATCTAATAATTTTTTAGAAAATGAATATGAATATGAAACAGTAATAATTTTTTATAAAAATAGTAATAATTTTTTAAAAATATCATCAAAATTGTTATTTAAAAATATCATCAAATTTGTTATTTAAAAATATCATCAATAATTTTTTTGGATTTTTAGTTGCATTCATTTGTGAATTGGTAAAACATTTATGAATTTGAAAAAATATCATCAAATTTGATAAAATATTCATGAATTCAAAAAGTGCCCATGAAATTTAAAAATATTCATGAGTTCAAAAAATATTAACAAATTCAATATTCATGAGGGATAGAACAGAAGAAATATCATTTCAAAATGTCGAAATACAATCGAGAAATGAAGACTACGATTTAAATACAATCGATCTTAGCTAGCTATCTTTTCACAATCTTCTTGCCCTTGTTTTTCGCAAATGGAGTTCTTCTGTTGAACGGACGTCCTTTAGGTAGGGTGGTCCTGCTTCTTCTTGTGGTGTATGGCACTTTATCATCGTCATCATGTTCCATCTTCGGGTGGTCGTACTTGTCGAAGTCTTGCTCATTGGTGACTCCATCCATTCCGATGATCTTCCTTTTGTCTCTCCTCACGACAACACGACTGGGCTTTGACGGGTCGGTAATGAAGAAGCATTGGTCCACTTGGGAAGCCAGTACCCATGGCTCATTTTTCGCGGTGACGTTTGCGCCCGCGGTCTTGGATTTGGCTTCGGGTATAACCATGGTGGTGAAATACCGGTCTTCTTTTATGACGCTCTTGGCCCATCTGACACGGAACATCGGGACCTTCTCTCCAGCGTAGCCCAGCTCCCAGATCTCCTCGATCCTTTCGTAGTATCTGTCCTTGTCGTTACCAGTGTAGGATTCCATCGTTACCCCAAAGTTCTGATAACCATCGCTCTGCATGTCCTTGTCCTCGGTGTAGAATGTGTAGTCGTTGATATCGTACGCCTCATAGGTCATCAGGTTGTGCTCGGCGCCCTGTGACAAGGCGAATATGAGTTTTTCTTCCGCGGAAGAATCCTCATGTAAAGGGTACGACAGAAGCTTCTCCTTGAACCAACGCGTGAAACATGAGTTGTGCTCTTTGATTATATCTCCGTCCGTCCTCTGTTGGCCTCGGTCATTGTACGTCTTCTCAATAAAGGTTTTGTGCTCTACCACCCAAGGATCGACCACGTCTATGTGTTGTAGCGCGACTAGGTTTGCTCTTTCAAAGTCGGCGAGTCGACCCTCGAAGTAGACATGCATTTCGTGGCGACCTTCGCGGTGACCCCATCTAGCGAGCCTGCCGAGGTGCCTGTTGACGGGCAGACCAACGGGGTTCTCGATGCCTAGATAATTCATGCAGTAGGAGCTGCACTCTTTGGTCAGAAAGCCCCTGGCTATGCTTCCCTCTGGACGTGACATCTTGCGAACGTATCCTTTGATGACACCATTCATCCTTTCGAACGGCATCATGCTGTGCAGGAACGTCGGCCCGAGTTGGATGATATCCTCCATGATATGGACCAGCAGATGCACCATAACATCGAAGAATGCGGGCGGGATGTACATCTCAAGCTCGCATAGTATCACCACGATCTCTTCCTGTAGCCTTCTGAGTTGCCTCACGCCAACCGACTTCCGAGAGATGATGTCGAAAAAGTTGCATAGGCCAAATAGCATTTCACGGACGTGCGCGTCCATGATCCCACGGATTGCAACTGGAAGTATCTGCGTCATCAGCACATGACAGTCGTGAGACTTCATCCCGCTGAACTTCTGCTTCGCTGAGTCTAGGTATCTGCTTATCTTCCCCGCGTAACCGTAAGGAAGTTTTACTCCTACGAGGCAGGTGAAAAACTGCTCGACCTCCTCCTGACTTAGAGTGAAGCACGCGGGAGGGTAGTCATTTCCGGTCTTCTTGGCCTTTTTGCCTTTGCGACGACTTTCCGTGTCCTGCTTCGCCTCATCATCATCATCATCATCATTAGCGTGAAGCTCCTCCCTGATGCCCATTGATTTCAAGTCTGCCCTTGCTTTCGGCCCATCTTTGGTCCTCTCTAGCATGTTGAGCAGGGTACCAAGCAGACTCTCGCACACGTTCTTCGTGATATGCATGACATTAAGGCTGTGAGGCACACAGAGGATCTTCCAGTACGGCAAGTCCCAGAAAACAGACCTTGTTTTCCATACCTTCAGCAGCGGCTCTGGCGCCTTTCGCTTCTTTCCCGGCTCTGGCGCCTTTTGCTTCTTTCCCGGCAGTGGTCAATCTTTCCAATTTTTCAACAGCTCGTCTATTTCCTCGCCGCTCCTCGTACGCGGGCGTCTTCGGGGTTCGGTTTCACCATCGAACAGATCCTTGCGTTTTCTCCATGGGTCATCATCGCGAAGCCACCTTCGATGTCCCATGAACACAGTTTTCGAAGACCCGGGATCTCTATCTAGCTGGCGATACGTTGTGTCATCCATGCACCTGACGCATCCAGAAAATCCGTAACCGAGATAGTCGTGCACCGTCGTGAGCAGTGCGGCTCTCATAGGGAAATATTCTTTCTCTGCGGCGTCCCACGTATTGGCTGGCATTTTCCACAGCGTGTCTAGCTCCTCTTTCAGCAGCCCCAGAGGTTTTTTCGGCCCTTCAATTAGCATACTCATGTGAACGTACTTCCTCCTCATGCACAACCAGGGGGAAGGTTGTACATCCAAACAAACACAGGGCAGGTGCTATGTGTGCTTTCTCTGGCTGCCAAACGGATTGACTCCATCGGTGCTCGCGCCCAGCATGATGTTCCTTGGATCGTCCCCAAATTCTGGGTGTTCGAAGTTCAACGCTTGCCACTGGCTCGCATCCTTAGGGTGACTCAGCATCTTGTCTTTTTTATTTATCTCTGGATCATTTCTGTCATCTTCTCGCTTCTTCTCCTCCCTATCCGCGTGCCAACGCAGGAGCTTTGCTAGCTTAGGGTCCGCGAAATACTGATGCAGACGAGGAGTGATCGGAAAGTACCACACCACTTTTCGAGGAGCTTTCTTCCTCTTCTTGTATCGAGTGACGCCGCACACCGGACATATGGTAGACTCCGCCTGCTCGTCCCGATAAATGATGCAATTGTTCATGCACACGTGGTATTTCACGTGCGGTAAATCTAGAAGACACACTATTTTCTTCGCCTCCTCGAAACTTGTCGGGCACTTGTTCCCCTCTGGAAGACGTTCGTGCCAGAATGACATGTTCTCGTCGAAGCATGCGTCGGTCATTTTGTGTTTTACCTTCATCTCCAGAGCCATGATCGTTATTTTCAGGCGGGTATCTTCGGGCCTGCATCCTTCATAAAATGGAGTAACCGCGTCTATCTCCAGTTGATCCAGCTTGGCTTTCTCTCGGGCGGCAGCTCTTGCGTTATCCGTCTGCTTGAGAAGCAGCTCTTGAATATGAGGATCCTGCACCCAGCTCATCGATGGTCCATCGTATTCTGCTCCGGCATCTTCATCTTCATGATCATGCCCTTCGTCTTGATCTTCCTCATCATCATGTCCGGCATCTTCTACATGATGATTGTGTACAGCATCACCGTCGTGATCATGTCCTGGAGATTCTTCGTCTTCTCGCCCGCCCTTGCCGCGGTGGTTGCCTTGCTGCCCTTCCTCATTTCTTGCCCGGCCCCCATGGACGACCTCATAGTCATCTTCATCACCTCGCCACCGATAACCATCCATGCAACCACGCAAGAGCAGGTGGTCCTGCACCTGCCCGGAATCCGGGTCCACAATAAGGCTCTTCAGCTTGCATCTTCGACAAGGACATCTTATCTCCATCTCGTTCTTTTGAAGCATCTCGGCCTTCACGGAGCTCAAAAACCTATTCACGATGCCTTCGATCATCGTGCGGACCCTGGTCGCCTGCGGGCTAGAGCAAAATGATATTTTAGAACCAAGAAAAAATTTGGCATGACTTTTCCTAAAAATAGGACCAAAAAGAATGCATAGTGCCAAATTCTCGCCGAAACGGAAATGAATCAACATTCCGGCAAAATATTGGCAACTATCGCATTTCAAATACCGGTACCTGCAAACACAAACATATATGCAACAACACAAACATATGCAACACCACAAACATACGTAGATCTAGCTAGGCCATAAAAAGTGCATGTGCATGTTGTTGGAGGGAGAAAAAAGTAGATCTAAAACATAAAGAAAGCTTTCCCCTTACTTACCTATCAAAAAAAGGTAATTTAACCAGTTAATTTGGGTGAATCTATGGTGAAATTGAGGTGAGGAGGAGGAGGCAGCCGAGACAAGCTTGGAGGAGGAGGTGGAGAGAATGAAGTGGGGAAAGTGAGTGTGGTAGGTGGCTGTCCAAAATATCTAGCTGGTCTCAGGTTACTAATGGCACACCACCTAAAAGTGCGCCATTAGTAACCAGGGTTACTAATGGCGCACCTATTAGGGGTGCGCCATTACTAGTTTTGCAAAAAAAATTGTTAGTAGTGGCGCACCGTGGCTGTGGTGCGCCATTACTTGTTTGAACTAGTAATGGCGCACCACAACCACGGTGCGCCCTTACTAGTTTTGAAAAAAAGTAAAAAAAAAATTGTCAGTAGTGGCGCACAGAGCGTGTGGTGCGCCATTACTAGTTAAAACTAGTAATGACGCACTGTGCCCAGGTGCGCCATTAGTAGTTTTGGAAAAATAAAAAAAATAAAATTTGCCTGTAATGGCACACCGTGTGCCTGGTGCGCCATTAGTAATGAGGACACTAATGGCGCACCTGTATATAGCAGTGGCGCACCAGATACATGGTGCGCCATTAATGTCCATATCAGCTATAGCCCTTTTCCTAGTAGTGTGGCCATGTAAGAATAAAAATTGCATAAATTAAATAGAAAGGCCCTTTGCGGAGGGAAGCAGGGATTTGTAGAGGTGCCAGAGCTCAAAGCGATGAAATAGAGATAAAACAGTTTGGGTGGCATGCTTTTCCTGTCGACGAAAACGATCGAGTAGTTCCCAATACTTTCCATGCTAGATATATCATTGGCGGTTCCTAAACAGAAAGTAAAGTTTATTCCTTTTTCCACCATACTTTCACATTCCACGGCTAACCGAATCCACGGGTGCCGTCCATACCAACACTTTCCAAGTAATTTATTATTTGACAACATAAAGTAAATTCATTTTTCATTTCGGGACTGGGCATCCCTAATACCTTTGCCGAACTCTCGTGCAATGACAAGTGAATAGACCCTCATCTTGAGAATAACACATCTAGCATGGAAAATTATCAGCCACCCCTACCGTTTCATGAGTGGTACGAGCACACAAAAAGGAAATTTATTTTGAAAATTAGAGATGGCACATACAAATTTGCTTAGAACGGCACGGAAACACCGCATATAGGTAGGTATGGTGGACTAATATGGCAAAACTGGGCTTAAGGATTTTGGATGCACAAGTAGTATTTCTACTTAGTACAGATGAAGGCTAGCAAATAGATTGAGAAGCATCCAACCAAGAAACAACAAATCTCATAAACTAGCATTAAGCATAACTAACACCGAATAAAGCACCACAAGTAGGATGTAATTTCATTGCATAACTATTGGCTTTCGCGCTTGCATAGGGAATCACAAACCTTAACACCAATATTCTTACTAAAGCATAATCACTCACCAACATGACTCACATATCACTATCATCATATCTCAAAACTATTACAAAGAATCAAGTTTATTTTGTCCAATGATCTTCATGAAAGTTTTTATTATATGTTTCTTGGATATCTATCACTTTGGGACTAATTTCATATATTGCAATTGCTTCTAACAAGCTCAAAAAATTTAAGTGAAGAACATGAGCATAAGTATTTCTTGAAAATTTTCAACTCTCAAAATAATCTAAGTGAAGCACAAGAGTAAATAACAAACTACTCCAAAAAGATATAAGTGAAGATCAAGTGAGTAGTTAAGTAAATGGGTAGCTATTTGAGGACTCTCTCTTATTTAAAAATTCAGATCTAAGTATTTTATTCAAACAGCAAACAAAACAAGATAAAATGACATTCCAAGCATAGCACACCTCATGTGAAGAAGCAAAAACTTTGTAGAAAATTTATCATAGCTTATTCTTCAAAATATTTCAACATTTTATCATATTCTGACTTTTTTCAAGAATTCACGCACTAGCGTGCAACTTTCTGTTTTCAAACAGCAACATATAGACTTGCAAAATAAGCATGGCAAAGGCTATCCTTGACATTTTTATTGAAATGAAAGATGCAAAACATTATTCTAAATAGCATCAAGAAAATACAAATAAAATAAAATGCCGCTCCAAGTAAAACACATATCATGTGATGAATAAAAATATAGCTCCAAGTAAGGTTACCGATAATATTGGAGACGAAAGAGGGGATGCCTTCCGGGGCATCCCCAAGCTTAGTTGCTTGGATATTCCTTGAATATTACCTTGGGGGTGCCTTGGGCATCCCCAAGCTTCGGGGCTTGTCACTCCTTATTCTCCTCATATCGATATCTCACCCAAAACTTGAAAACTTCAGTCACACAAAACTTAATGGAACTTCGTGAGATAGGTTAGTATGATAAAGACAAATCATTCTCTTTGGTACTGTCAAAGACAAGATTCATAATTGTTCTCACACAATGACTACTGTACCTTATTGTTTCCACAATTTATATTGAGCAATATAAGCCAATGAAACTAAAAAACAAGCAAACTATGCATTGAAAACAGAATCTGTCAAAAACAGAACAGTCTGTAATGATCTGGACAACCACCATACTTCTGCTACGCCAAAATTTCTTAAAAATTACTACAATGTAGGGAATTTATATAAATACCACCTGTAAAAAATTTAGATCAAACGCATGTTCCAGTGAAAATTTAAAATTCCTGGAATGAGTGCAAAAGTTTCTGTTTTAGCACAGAATCAAGTCAACTATCATCCGCACCATCCCAAAGGCTTTACTTGGTACTTTATTCAAACAAAAGCTATTAAACATGATTACTATAGTAGCCTAATCATGTTAACACATAAAAGCAGTGGGGGTAAATGTTCGGTTGTCTCCCAGCAAGCTCTTTTCTTTAATGCCTTTTAGCTAGGCATGATGAGTTCAATGATGCTCGTATAAAACATAAGAACTGAAACATAACGGGAGCATCATGAAGCATATCACTAGCACAATTAAGCCTAACCCACTTCCTATGCATAGGGATTTTGTGAGCGAACAATTCATGGGAGCAAGAATCAACTAGCATAGGAAGGCAAAACAAGCATGCAGTCGAAACTTTCAACATAAAGAGAGGAAACTTGATATTATTGAGAAGCCTACAAGCATATGTTCATCCCTCATAATAATTTTCAGTAGGATCATGATTGCATTAAATAATATAACTATCAGATAAAGCATTCTTTTCATGATCCATAAGTATAGAAATTTTATTACTCTCCACATAAGAAAATTTATTCTCATCAATAGTAGTGTGGGAGCAAACTCGACAAAATAACTATCATGAGATTGAAACTTAAAATCATGATGAAAAGTTTCATGGTCATCATAATTATTTATAGCATACATGTCATCACCATAATCATCGTAGATAGCAACTTTGTTGTCATAGTCAATGGAAACCTCTTCGAAAATAGTGGATTCATCACTAAATAAAGTCACGACCTCTCCAAATCCACTTTTATCATCATTCCAATAAGATTCAACACCCTCCAAAATAGTGGGATCATCATTACATAAGGTTGACACTCTTCCAAACCCACTCTCATCAATATAATCATCATAAATAGGAGGCATGCTTTCATCATAATAAATTTTCTCATCAAAACTTGGGGGACTAAAAATATCATCTTCATCAAACATAGCATCCCGAAGCTTAAGGATTTTCATATCATTAGAATCATGGATATTAAAAAATTCATACTAACAAAATTGCAACATGCTCATCATTCATAGATTTTTTGTCAAACATTTCATAGAATTCTTTTTCTATCAATTGAGCACAATTTTCATTTCCATCTTTTTCACGAAAGACATTATAAAGATGAACGATATGATGCAACCTCAATTCCATTTTATTTATAGTTTTCTTTCACAAACCAAACTAGTGATAAAAAAGAAACTAAAAGATTCAATTGTAAGATCTAAAGATATACCTTCAAGCACTCACCTCCCCCGCAACGGCGACAGAAAAGAGCTTGATGTCTACTACGCAACTTTATTCTTGTAGACTCGTGTTGGGCCTCCAAGCGCATTGTTTTGTAGGACAGTAGCAATTTTCCCTCAAGTGGATGACCTAAGGTTTATCAATCCGTGGGAGGCGTATGATGACGATGGTATCTCTCAAACAACCCTGCAACCAGATACAAGAAATCTCCTGTGTCCCCAACACACCCAATACTATGGAAAATTGTATAGGTGCACTAGTTGGGTGAAGAGATGGTGATAAAAGTGTAATATGGATGGTAGAAATATATTTTTATAATCTAAATAAATAAAAACAACAAGGTAGCACATGATAAAAGTGAGCACAAATGGTATTGCAATGCTTGAAAAGAAGGCCTAGGGTCCGTACTTTCGCTAGTGCAATCTCTCAACATTGCTAATATAATTGGATCATATAACCATCCCTCAACGTGTGATGAAGAATCACTCCAAAGTTCTTATCTAGCAGAGAACATAAGAAGAAATTGTTTGTAGGGTACGAAACCACCTTAAAGTTATTCTTTCCGTTCGATCAATCCAAGAGTTCGTACTAAAATAACACCATATGATACGCATCAACCAAATCTAATGTCACCTAGATACTCCATTGTCACCACAAGTATTCATGAGTTAATTATATGATGCACATCAAACAATTTCAGATTCATAATACTCGATCCAACACAAAGAACCTCAAAGAGTGCCCCAAGATTTCTACAAGAGAAACAAAGACGAGAACATGCATCATACCCCAATGTCACCTTGGGAATCCGCGAGTTGAGTGCCAAAAAACATATCAAGTGAATCAATATGATACCGCATTGTCACCACAGGTATTCATAGCAAGACATAGATCGAGTGCTCTCAGGTCCATAAATGTATTCAATCCGATAAAACGAAATCTTAAAGGGAAAACTCAATTAATCACAACAAGATAGAGAGGGAGAAACACCATATGATCCAACTATATTAACAAAGCCCGTGATACATCAAGATCGTGCCATCTCAAGAACACGGGAGAGAGAGATTAAACACATATCTACTGGTACAAACCCTCAGCCCCGAGGGTTGGACTACTCTCTCCGCATCATGGAGGCCGCCGGGGTGATGAAGATGGCCTCTGGTGATGATTCCTCCGTCTGGCAGGGTGTCAGTACATGGTCCAGATTGCTTTTCGTGTATATAGAGGCTTGCGGCAATGGAACTTCCATGTTGTCGACTCCGCTCGGGATTTTGGAATATTTGGGAATTTATACGGCGAAGAGGCGATGCGGGAGGCCACCGAGGTGGGCACAACCCACCAGGCGCGCCCAAGTGGGTTGTGTCCCCCTCGGGGCACCCCTTTGGTACTTCTTTGGCCCCTAGGTGTCTTCTGGTCCAGAAAAAATCTCCAAAAAGTTTCGCTGCGTTTGGACTCCGTTATTGATTTTCTGTGAAGTAAAAAACAAGCAAAAAACAGCAACTGGCACTATGTCATTAGGTAGTCCCAAAAAATGATATAAAGTTGCTATAAAATGATTGTAAAACATCCAAGAATGATAATATAACAGCACCGAACAAGCAAAAATTATATATACGTTGGAGACGTATCAGCCTACTAGCTCATCGATGCCATGAAGCCAAACAAGTGCAAGAGAGACGCCTCCGGCGAGGAGACGGAGCGCCCCTGGAACGCGGAGCCCGTCCGTTTTACTGTTGAACGCATGTATGTACGCATCACCCCTGTTTGGGTTTCATGAAACAACAGGTCCCCCGAACAACACTCGGGGCCTACCCTTTTGATCACAACAAATTATGTGGTCTATGCATCATTCTACTTCCGTTTCCCTCCGGGTCGGCATGGCCAACTCGAGGGCTCGGGGGCTCGCCGGCTAGTCTGCACCTTGCCTTCTCCCTTAGTTGGTTTCAAAATGTATGTGCTGGCAAAGCCTTCCCTTCGTCGGCATCGCAGTTCGGCCTTCAACCGACCGACCGGCAAGAGCTAAAGGTCAGAGTGCCGTAACGCATGAAAAAGCTAAGGGGAAGATGAAGGAAATGTGCCCTAGAGGCAATAATAAAGTTGTTATTTACATTTCCTTATATCGCGATAATTGTTTATTATTCATGCTAGAATTGTATTAACCGGAAACTTAGTACATGTGTGAATACATAGACAAATAGAGTGTCCCTAGTATGCCTCTACTTGACTAGCTTGTTTGTCAAAGATGGTTATGTTTCCTAGCCTTAGACATGTGTTATCATTTGATGAACAGGATCACATCATTAGAGAATGATGTGATGGACAAGACCCATCCGTTAGCTTAGCACTATGATCGTTTAGTTTGTTGCTATTGCTTTCATCATGACTTATACATGTTCCTCTGACTATGAGATTATGCAATTCCCGAATACTTGAGGAACACTTGGTGTGCTATCAAACATCACAACGTAACTGGGCCATTATAAATATGCTCTACAGGTGTCTCCGATGGTGTTTGTTGAGTTGGCATAGATCGAGATTAGGATTTGTCACTCCGATTGTCGGAGAGGTATCTCTGGGCCCTCTCGGTAATGCACATCACTATAAGCCTTGCATGCAATGTGACTATGAGTTAGTTGCGGGATTATGCATTACAGAACGAGTAAAGAGACTTGCCGGTAACGAGATTGAACTAGGTATGGTGATACCGATGATCGAATCTCGGGCAAGTAACATACCGATGACAAAGGGAACAACGTATGTTGTTATGCGGTTTGACCGATAAAGATCTTCGTAGAACATGTAGGAACCAATATGAGCATCCAGGTTCCGCTATTGGTTATTGACCAGAGAGGTGTCTCGGTCATGCCTACATAGTTCTCGAACCCGTAGGGTCCGCACGCTTAACGTTCGATGATGATTGGTATTATGAGTTTATGTGATTTGATGTACCGAAGGTTGTTCGGAGTACCGGATGTGATCATGGACATGACGAGGAGTCTCGAAATGGTCGAGACATAAAGATTGATATATTGGACCATGTTGTTCGCACACCAGAAGTGTTCCGGAGAGTTTCGGATAAAACTGGAGTGCCGGAGGGTTACCGGAACACCCCCGGGAAGTTATGGGCCTTGGTGGGCCTTAGGGGAGAGAGAGGGCCGCAGCAAGAGGTGGCGCCCCCCCAAGGGGAGTCTGAATAGGACTAGGGGAGGGGGTGCGGCCCCTCTTTCCCTCTCCCTCCCCCTCTCCTTCCTTCTCCTCCTAGTTGGACTAGGAAAGGGGGAAACCTACTCCTATTAGGAGTAGGATTCTTCCCCCCTTGGCGCGCCCTTGTGGCCGGTTGGCCTCATATACGGGGGAGGGGGGCACCCCATAGACACACAAGTTGATCTTTAGCCGTGTGCGGTGCCCCCTCCATAGTTTTACACCTCGGTCATATCATCGTAGTGCTTAGGCGAAGCCCTGCGCCGGTAACTTCATCGTCACTGTCACCACGCCGTCGTGCTGACGGAACTCTCCCTCGGCCTCAGCTGGATCTAGAGTTCGAGGGACATCACCGAGCTGAACATGTGCAGATCGCGGAGGTGTCGTGCATTCGGTACTTGATCGGTTGGATTGCGAAGACGTTCGACTACATCAACCGCGTTACTTAACGCTTGCACTTTCGGTCTACGAGGGTACGTGGACACACTCTCCCTGCTTGGTGCTATGCTTCTCCTAGATAGATCTTGCGTGACCGTAGGATTTTTTTTTTTGAAATACTACGTTCCCCAAGAGTGGCATCCGAGCCAGGTCTATGCTTAGATGTGAGCCATAATAGTCATACTGCTTACCAGCATGTCATACTTTGATTCGGCGGTATTGTTGGATGAAGCGGCCCAGACCGACATTACATGTCCGCGTTCATGAGACTGGTTCTACTGTCGTGCTTTGCACACAGGTGGCTAGTGGGTGTCTGTTTCTCCAACTTTAGTTGAATCGAGTGTGACTGCCCGGTCCTTGTTAAAGGTTAAAACATCACACTTGACGAAAAATCGTTGTGGTTTTGATGCATAGGTAAGAACGATTTTTGCTAAGCCCGTAGCAGCCACGTAAAACGCAACAACAACAAAGCAGGGCATGCTGTGATGTGATATGGTCAAGACGTGATGTTATATAATTTGTTGTATGAGATGATCATGTTTTGTAACAGTTATCGGCAACTGGCAGGAGCCATATGGTTGTCGCTTTATTGTATGAAATGCAATTGCCATGTAATTGCTTTACTTTATCACTAAGCGGTAGTGATAGTCGTAGAAGCAATAGTTGGCGAGACGACAACGATGCTTCGATGGATATCAAGGTGTCAAGCCGGTGACGATGGTGATCATGACGGTGCTTTGGATATGGAGATCAAAAGCACAAGATGATGATGGCCATATCATATCACTTATATTGATTGCATGTGATGTTTATCCTTTATGCATATTATTTTGCTTAGTACGGCAGTAGCATTATAAGATGCTCCCTCACTAAATTTCAAGGTACAACTGTTCTCCCTGAGTATGCACCATTGCGACAGTTCGTCGTGCCGAGACACCACGCGATGATCGAGTGTGATAAGCTCTACGTTCACATACAACGGGTGCAAGCCAGTTTTGCACATGCAGAATACTCGGGTTAAACATGACGAGCCTAGCATATGCAGATATGGCCTCGGAACACTGAGACCGAAAGGTCGAGCGTGAATCATATAGTAGATATGATCAACATAATGACGATCACCATTGAAAACTACTCCATCTCACGTGATGATCGGACATGGTTTAGTTGATATGGATCACGTGATCACTTAGATGATTAGAGGGATGTCTATCTAAGTGGGAGTTCTTAAGTAATATGATTAATTGAACTTTAATTTATCATGAACTTAGTACCTGATAGTATTTTGCATGTGTATGTTGTTGTAGATAAATGGCCCGTGCTACTGTTCCGTTGAATTTTATTGCGTTCCTAGAGCACTACAAAAAAATACACTTCCGTGATGATACGTGTTTGTCACAGTAGGTCACGTTTTCTGTCATGCATGTACATCCATGACAAATTTATGACAGAATCAAGATAGTCATACATGTGCTGTCGTAGAAGTGTTCCATGACATTACCAAAATAATCATCACGGAAGTGTCCACTTCCATGACGATAAATCGCGGGTCACAGAAGTGCTTTCGTCAAGGGTGACCGACACGTGGCATCCACCGTAACGGAACGCCGTTAAGCTATCGGGTCCGGTTTTGGATTCGATAACCCGTTAACAGCCCCGACCAATGGGGATTTTCCATGTGTAAAATCTTCATTGGCTGGAGGAAACACGTGTCGGCTCACCGTTGGGACAGATGTCATCCACTCATTGGACCCAAAGCGCCTATGATACGTCGACACGTGGCACGGCCCAACAGAGGCCCATTCCTCTGAAAAGGCTAGCCCGTTTGACTTGGTCAAAAGGTGGCGGGCCGGCCCACGGCAAGCCTGTTAACGGCCTGTTCGCATATAGCCCATTTACAGCCCGCTAACCCAGGGCCCGTTTACGACCTATCCGAATTAGGCCCAGTAGCGTAATCTGGGCCGTCCAATATAATTCCAGCCCGTTTTAACTTCCGGCTCATGTATGGCCCATGATGTCTTTTGGCCCATATGAGGCCCTTAGTAACCGTCGGCCCATTAACGGCCCGTGGTAAAACTGGCCCGTAATGAATAGTGTATCACTTTATACCCATTAACGGCCCATTATTCCATTGGGCCATTTCCAGCCCATGTTATCTTTCGGCCTTCTCAGGGCCCATTTATTCTTGGGCTCATTTCCAGCATTCGGTTACTTACGACCCGTTACTGTCATTTTCTGCTTGTGGGCCAAATTCAGCCCGTGCTTACAGTCGGCCCGTTTGTGGCCCGTTAATACGTTGGGCCGTTTTCATTGCGTCATCAAATACGGCCGATTAACGACGGCCCATTATGGTCGTCCCATGAACGGACGATTCCAACTCTAGCCCATTTACGGCCATAAAGCGGTATGTTATTGGCCGATGTTTGGGCAATCGATCATACGGCCCGTAGAAGGACCAATGATGATACGACCCGTAGAAGGCCCATTGTTGATACGGACCGTAGAAGGCCCATTTTTTCTACGCCCCATAGAAGGCCCATTGTTTCTACGGCCCGTAGAAGGCCCAATGTCACTATAGTAAATATGTAGCCGATGGTTATTTTGGCCTAGTTTTAAAAAAAAGGTTATTGCGGCCACTAACAAACCGCGGAAAAAGAACAGCACTGACTACAAGCAAACAAATAAACAAGACAACAAGGAAATAAATAAGCAAGCAACTTACGCTAGGCTATCACGGCTATTACACATATTACATCCACTAGGCATCAAAGTTCGCCACCAGTGCAAATATAGGGAAAATAGCAGCATATCATATACACTCGTTGTCAAACATGGCGACCAGTGCAAATAAATGCCGCAGCAAAACAAGTCCAGAACTGAAACCACTTCAGAAGATCTCAAGAAACAATATCCTGGGTACCCATAATGCTGGCAAGATGCTTAGCAAGCTTATTAACTTTCTCTTGTTTGGCGCTTAAATGCTCCAGCGCTTGCTGTTGCACCAGAAAGTATGCATTTGGATTCTGCAAGGACTTCCTCAGTCCTTCAGCTTCCTGTCGCAACACATCTGATCGCTGCCTTTCAACTTGGAGTTGAGACTCAACAAGACAAACTGATTCAGGCAGCGAGTTCGAAGAGCTTGTGCCAGCAGTAGTGGCCAGTAACTCAAACACTACATCAAGACAGGACTTCTGGGTTCTCTCACTGTCGTCAAGGTAGTTTTTATCAGCTATCTTGGAGACCAACAGGGATGTATCACTATCTTGAACCTTATCTGCATTACTTCGTTCTCCATTGCATAATGGAGTACTGTTCTCCAATATTTTGTCCGCATTCTAAAAGAGAAACAAGCAGACACATCACAGGTTTACCATGTTGTATATGAAACTCATTTTGGTAAATCAGTTCAGTAGTAAAGTGCACTGGATAACAGCATGAAACAAACATATATCTATGTACCATGGTCACTTTATGGTCTATATCATTCTAGTTTTTGTTGCCAAATCAAGAGAGAGACACAGTTCAAATAATATTTGTTCAAGACAAAGCAGAATAGACAGAATATAAGTGTGGGAAACCATAGAGACACTTGTAATGTGCATGACATGAGAACATAACTATTTATTCAATTGAAACTGAAATCAATATAGAGCAAGTTACAACAGGAAACCAGTTAAAGAAACAAGTTTAAAACATACCAGTTGTGCCATTGGAGTTTCAATTCCGTCGTTCAAATTTGAAAATAGTTGGTCTGAGTAAATACAGTGATGCAAGAGCAAAGGAGTATAAACCATAGCTACAAAACCTGACCTGAGAACAATTCTTCTTCTCCTTTAAGCGTTTAGTTGGAATTCGGAGTGGTGGGCCTCGTGCTTTGGGCACTGCAGTTCCCTTACTAACTGCTTGTGTTTGGGTGCTCTGTGGTGGAGACGGTGCTGTGTCAACTGGAACTGGGTTACTATCTGCTGGGGTTGGGGTTAGAAGGGTTGTAGCTGGTTCTCTGTCCAACTGGGTAGGGGTACAATCTGTGAGAGTCTGGGTTATGTGTGGTGGGCTGGTTCTTGGGCAAGTACAACAGTGGTTCTATCTGCATCAACTGCTAGCACTATCTTTTCTGAAGACCGTGTTGTTACTCCCTTAGATACTGCCATCACCCTCTCCAATTCAAATGGCTGATAAACAAGAAAAGTAATTGAATGTACAGACATTGTATGATAGACAGGTGCAATGGATAGTGGGGAATAAAAGAGGGCATGAAATAATTCACATTTATGTTGTCTAACCAAACAGGATATCATGACACAATTTCACATATATGATGGCTAACTAAACATGATAGCATGATACAATTTCACATCCTGATGGCTAACTAAAAAAGATGGAAAGACATAGTTCAAAATATGATGACTATGTAAATAGGATGACATGATATAACTGTATAATGTGTTTATTAAATAGGTTGGCATGCCATAATTCACATACATGATGCCTATGGAAACATGATAGCATGATATAATTCCCGGATAGAATGACATAATTCAAAATATGATGACTGTAAACACTAAACAAGATGAGATGATATAACTATATGATGTCTTTATTAAATGGGTTGCCATGCCATAATTCAGATAGATGTTGTGTATGTAAACAAGATGGCATGATATAATTCAAATATATGATTTATATAGTAAGCAAGTAAGCAGATGGCACTACTAGGAAAAGGCCTGCTAGTGGCGCACCTGTTTTGCCTACTAATGGCGCACTACAGGTGCGCCACTAGCATCAGGCAGTGCGCCATTAGTACATCACACGGTGCGCCATTACTACCTGACTTAGTAATGGCGCACCACATAGAAGTGCGCCAGTACTAACAATTTTTTCAAAAAAAATTCAGAAATATTTTTTTTCTTAATCTCGCGTCACTATGGCTTAATCTCAGATCAATATGCTTAATCTCAAGTCAAATCGCACTCCGTGGTCAAACTTCCCAAAAGGTCACCCATCCGCACACTACTCCAGCCCAAGCACGCTTAACATCAGAGTTCTATCCAACCCCAGGACCAGCTCACTTAATAGGCACTTGTTGATATATCTAGCATATCAATCCTATTAAACCTTGTTGATGTCTAGGACTTTGTTCATGTTCATGAGTGTGATGAAATTTTGAAAAAATATTTCAAACTTCCCGGTCATATTACGTATCATATTTTGAAAAAAAATTCCAAAAAAAAGTTTTTTTGAAACCAATTTTTTTTCTGTTACTAGTGGCGCACCTAGCAAATGGTGCGCCACTAGTAAGTTTGAATTTTTTTTCATTTTCCCCCCTCTAGATCTTAAAAGCCCCGTATCTTTCGTTCTGTTAGGTTTTTGGGGATTTTGAAGATGTTCAACGGGGTTCCCCCGGTTCAATACCTATGTAACTTTTTGAGTAGATGATTTTTCATATAAAAAACTTTTTAATCCGAGTTCGCATGCAAAAGTTATGCCCATTTTACAAATTTCAGAGAGATTTTGCAAATAAAGTCGAAATTCATATTTGTAAATTTTCCCAACAACTAGACCACATATCACATGGGAAACTTATTTTATTTTATTTTTTGACATTTCCATCATTTTCTTTTATTTTTTCTAAAACTGAAAAGGCGGTCCACGAGGGGGGGTGCATTCGGTGGAATTTTTGGGCAAAGTTAGTAATGGCGCACCGTGTGTGTGGTGCACCATTACTAACTTTGAAAAAAAAAATGAAATTTGTTAGTAGTGGCGCACCGAGGGTGTGGTGCGCCATTACTAGTTAAAAACTAGTAATGGCGCACTGTCCCCTGGTGCGCCATTACTAGTTTTGAAAAAAAAATGTTAGTAATGGCGCACTATCCCCTAGTGCGCCATTAATAGTTTTGAAAAAAAATAAAAAAATTGTTAGTAGTGGCGCACCGTGGATGTGGTGCGCCATTAGCATTTGGACACTATTGGCGTACCAACACATGGTGCGCCATTAGTATATAGTAGTGGCGCACCACATTTGTGGTGCGCCATTAGTGTCCATATTATCTATAGCCCTTTTCCTAGTAGTGTGGCAATCCATATATGATGTAAAAACTAAGCAATGCAAGACAACATGCATGACATGGGTAATATAACCCTGCCAATTTTGAGCATAGACCTCAGGGGGGAAATAGGACTGGTCATCAGTCTCTGAATCCTCCTTTGAGGAGCTCTCTGTATCCAACAAGATGTCTGCTTCAGCAGGTAGCATTGTCTGCTCTGAATACCGTGTTTTCACTCCAGATACTTCCATCACCGCTTCAAATGGCTGATGCACATGAAGAGTAGTTGAATATACAAACGTTGTCGACAAATGGAACACATAATACAAAAAAATGATAGCATGATATAATTCACATACATGATGATTGGCTCAACAGCATGGCATTGCATAATTCACATATATAATGCCTTTGCAACAAGATAGCATTGCAAAATTCACATATATAATGTCTTGCAACAAGATGGCAATGCATAATTCACATATATGGTAATTAGACACTGTCGGGGAAACAACACCTATGGGATCACAAGAATCCCTACTACGGTTGGCGGGGCGCGGGGTTGTGAGAAGAGCAGGTCTAACATGAAGCACATGGATGGTTTACCCAAGTTCGGGCCATGAGGATGCGTAATACCCTAGTCCTGCTTTGGTGGTTGTATTGAGTGTTCTTGACCTAGCTACGGCGTGTAACTTGCGCAAAAGAGCCGAATCCCTCTCCAGTATGGCATGGGCCTCCTTTTGTACTCGAAAGGGGCTGCCATAGTGGCTCACAGGAGGTGGAAAGGTCTACAGTGCTACGAGCTTATCGCCCGTTTTACATGACAAGACGCATTTAATGCATCACTTAGGTGTCCCTTAGCTTTATCGGGGACGGGAATGAGGCCCGTCCCGTCCGTAGCCGCCTCGCCTTGCTTCGACACGCGCCCAGGCCAGCGATGCATGTGGCGCCATGTAGGCAGGCAGGCAGCTGAGGTGGCGAGGTGGTAGGGTCTTCACGAACATCTGCATGCCACCACGCAGGTGCTTGCTGAGTTGGTGTAGAGGCCGCCCGTTGCCACGCAGGTGCCTGCCAAGCTGGTTGGGCTGGCAGCTGCATGTGAATAGCGGCGGAGTCTTGGTCGATGCGAGCTGGCGGTGGCCTCGCTGATGTCCTTGGCAAGGGCATTGCCGGGGGCCCGGCAAGGGTCTAGTCATGACGTTGCGGTCATCCCCGGCAAGGTGCTTGCCGGGGGTCTTGTGGATTCCCTCGGCCGGGATCCCGCCGAGGGTCTCCATCTTCTGGTCCTCATCTGATCTCACATGTTTATGATCTTGACGAAGATCTGCATGCCACCACGGAGGTGCCTCCCGAGCCCTGGTTCCAACGTATCTGTTGACGGCGTCCGGAACCCCTGAGCTCAAGGGTGGCTCGCTCTGCAGGCGTCGGGCAAGTAGCCCCGGCAAGGCCCTTGCCGGGGCGGGGGGGGTCCACCTCGCCTTCTTGCTCTTTGGTGTTTCTGGTCTTGGCGTTTCCTTGTTTGTCTTGGGCTTTGGCTTTTCTCCGGCTTCCCTCCTCTGCCCTGCTAAGTGTGGCCGTGGCGCGCGGCTCTGACTGCCCGTGCACAAGTAAAGGGGTCAAAAGGAGAGCCCCTACTTTTGTACACCGACAGGAGCCCCCAGGCCTGGGCCAGACATAAGCGCGACGCATTGTTGGGCCAGGCCCAGAACGGTGCGCGGGCAGGTGGGGCGGATTTTTACCGCAGTAACTATTTCTTCCACTTCGCTTCCCCACAACCCACGTTGAACGCGCGACGTGGAGGGTCGTGCGTGACGTGGGGTTCATGCGTGGGGCGGTTCCCGCACGCATGCGTCACATCGTGGTTAATGGGAAAAGAGGCGGCCCGTGCCTTCCCCGTAAAAAGGAATAACCGCGGGCACGCTACTCATTCACCCTTTGTGTTTTCCCCAATCTTGGAACTGCCGTCCCCTTCTTCCTCCACCTCAAGCCCTTCGCCTTTGCTCGCCGTTGCTGCATCTTTGCTATACTCTTTCCCCCGCCTCTCGCAACCGCCATGGCCCCCAAATCCACCAAGGGCAAGGGAGTGGCCAAGGACGCTGGAGCGACGGAGCCGCCGGAGAGTGCGTTGGCGGCGCAGCGAACGCAGCTTGCCTACTTCCCCTCGACGGTTGATGTGTTCGAGCTCCGGGACTGCTTCAGACCCCTGTGGGGGTGCAAGACGGGGGGAAAGACGACGGGGCATCCAGCCATGCGTGTCATCCCCGCCAATTGCGCCGAGGGCGCCCCGAATTGGTATCCGTTCTTTGTCGATTACTTCTCTTGCGGCCTCTGCCCCCCTTTCTCCGATTTCTTCAACGATATTATGCACACATTTGGCTTCCACCTTCTGGATTTTACTCCAAACGCCGTGGCGTGCATGGCTCTGTTCGGCCACCTCTGTGAGGGCTTCGCCAGAGTTCTTCCCAACATGGCGCACTTCCGCCATTATTTTTACCCTCGCATCCAGAAGGGGGGCGCCATCTCTGGCTGCGTTGCCTGGATCCCGAGGTCCAAAGGAACGTACCCGGAGGGCGCCCAGAAGGAGAGGTGGGAAGAATGGCGGGGCTGGTGGTGCTGGATTGAGGAGGACGATCCACAAGAGTTCTGCCGGGTCCACCAGGCGCAGCCGGTCCGCAGGAAGGACTGGGGCGACGTCGACGCCCAAGACGACAAGCTCAAGATTGCCACCATCAGGATCCACCGCCTCACCGTAGCCGGGCTTACCCTGGAGATGATTTGGGCGGATTTCCTCCGCCGCCGAATCGCCCCTCTGCACAACAAGGGAGGCCGGCTTGGCTTTTCCAGAACGCGGCTGACATCATGAGGCTTCGCCCCGGCCTCAATCACAACTTCACAATGATAGGGCACGCTCACTTGTGCCAGCGGATCTTTCAGCTCGACGTGAACCGCGAAGGCTGGGCAGAGAGGTCCGGCAAGGCTGCGAAGGCCGGCAATGTCGTCAAGGGGCCCTTGTTTGGGTTGCCGGTGGGGGTGGTCCCGCTGAGCAACAACTCGCGCCAGACCGACATCATCGCCATGATGCCGGACTGCAATGCGCACGGTCCCATCCAAAACTGGGCCCCGCCGGTGAAGGAGCAGGTGCGGGAGTTCTTTGACGACTTGGTGGAGATATACGTCCGCAAGGAGCCGCTACTTATCCAGGACACCACCCAGGCGGAGCTAGACTACATCGCCGCCAGGGCAGTGGAGGCCGGCAGTGTCGGCGGCGTGGAGGACGAGGTCGCGGCAGCTGCGGAAGAGAGGGAGCTTGCCCAGTGGGCGGAATCTGCTGGGCAGGCTAGCAGCGCCGGCACCGGGGCCCCTCTTATTGAAGACGTGGTTGACGAATCGTCGGAGGAGGAGGCCGAGGCTGTCGACCCTCCGGTTGCGGGGAGAGGGCGAGTCCTATGGCTGGCCACCTCCAACGAGTCGGTCCGACCTGGCAGGGCCATACAACCGCGGCAAGCCCAGGAGGGGTTCACGCGCCAGACAAGGGCTGCGGTGGCGAAGAAGTTGGTGAAGGCCGCGGCGGCGAAGAAGAAGGCAACTCCCTGTGCTTCCCCCAAGCGTCCATGGACCCCATCTGCTTCCCTTCCTCCCGCAGATGACGACGTGGGGGTTGTTTGCGATTTTGGGTCCCTCAGCCCAAGGAGGAAGATGAAGGAAATGGAGGAGGAGGTGGAGGACGAGTAAGTATCTTGCCCTTTTCTGTCATCTCCATCCCCTCAGACCGTGCCACTTATCTTGATTTGTTCTCCTGCTTTGCAGGGATACGGAGACACTGGACCACAGGGTGAAGAGGGTCAGGGCTTCGGCGAGCGGCCAGTCCCCGGCAGGTACTTCCGGCACACCGCTGGTGGTGTTGAGCAGCCCGGACAGCAGCCCCCGGCACAGCCCCCAGCGTAAGCTCACCACTCACCCCTCGTCGACGTGTGTTGGGGGCACGATCTCTTGGTGCTGACCTTACCGTGGTTGCAGGAGGAGGACATCAGCAGGAGGAGCCACAGAGGGCTACCCCCAACACGCCGCCCCATCGACTACGCCGCCCCGAGGGGCGTCCCCGGCAAGGGCGCCAATTACCGAGCCCATGCACACGAAGGAGGAGGAGGAGGAGAACCCGAGCGCTGGTGGCTTCGCCTCGGCGCCAAATGTTGGCGGGGAGGGGACCTCTGCTTCCTAGCCCGGCACGGGTAAGTCACTCGCCTTCCATCCCTATTCCTTTTCTGTCCTTTCTGACTCTTCGTCTGGCTTCGCCTCATCCTCTTCTTGGAATCCAGATCCCCCGTCGGCGGACCAGGAGGACATAGACACCATCATCGAGGATGTGGCCAAGGCCGCCGAGGCGGAGGCCGAGAAGATTGCCGTCGAGGAGGCCGCCAAGGGCGCTGCTGAGGACGCCGCCAAGGGGCGTCGAGCTCCGAGGCGCCCGTCGAGGGAGAAGTGTTTGAAGAGGAGGTGCTTGCCGCCACCGGGCTCGAGGTTGTTGACGAACCGAGCACCGGCGGCGACGGTTCTCAGGAGGAGCGGCTTCTCCAGGCCCTGGGCGCCAATTTTCGGAAGCTCCAGGCGCTCCACCGCGCCCGCCTGGACAAGGCCAAGTCCAGGATGGCAATGGTGGTCAAGGCGGAGGCGGACCTCAAGGTGCGCGTCGCCGAGACACAGACTTGGTTCCGCCAGGCTTGTGAGGAGCCGAAGGTCGCCCAGGGTGAGCTGGCCAAGCGCGATGTGGAGCTCACCATGAAGCGGGCCGACATCGAGAAGGCCCAGGAGACGGCAGAGAGCTTGGCCGCCGCAGCCGAGGCCGCTCGGACCCAGCACCAGGCCGCACTGAACTCCTAGGAGGAGGATCTTGTGGCGCGTGAGGAGAAGCTTGCCGCAACGCTCCGCGGCAAGGATGAGGAGGTGGAGAAGCTCGTCGTGCAGCGGACCCAAGAGCTGGAGCAGAGGCACAAAGAGGCGCTCGATGCCCAGGCTCTGGTTCACGCCGGTAGGGTGAATGAGCTGGAGGTGGAGCGGGACGAGCTGAAGGACCAGGCCCTGAAGTTGTCCAAGGAGAAGGACACGCTCAACGGCGCCCGGACGGAGGCGCGGGGCTCGGCCGTCAGCAGGGCTGGGGAGCTCTCCGAGGCCAACAACTCCATCAAAGACCTGAAGCTAAAGCTGGAGGGCCTTGAGGGGATGCTCTCTGAGGCAAGGGCTCGGGAGGAGACCCTGGCCCAGGATCTGGAGGCCGAGAAGCTGCAGTGGAAGAACGAAGCCGCCAACCACAAGGACTTTGTGGATGGCGAGAATCGCTGGATCAGCCGCTTCGAGGACGTCGCCGGAAGGATCACCATGCAGCTGGCCACCATGGGTATGCCAAACGTGAGGTACGCCCCGAATCGCAGCACGACCTCCGACGCCAGGCTGACCCTATTCTTCGAGTGTGTCCTCGGGGCCCTGGAGCAGCTCCACTCCAACCGGGAGGCCTCACTGGCCGATGAGTCCCGGAGGCATTGCCGGGGTGCCATGACCAAGGTCCTCGCCAAGGTGCTGAAGGAAATATGCCCTAGAGGCAATAATAAAGTATTATATATTTCCTTATAGCATGATAATTGTTTATTATTCATGCTAGAATTGTATTAACCGGAAACATAATACATGTGTGAATACATAGACAAACAGAGTGTCACTAGTATGCCTCTACTTGACTAGCTCGTTAATCAAAGATGGTTATGTTTCCTAGCCATAGACATGAGTTGTCATTTCATTAACGAGATCACCTCATTAGGAGAATGACGTGATTGACTTGACCCATTCCGTTAGCTTAGCACCCGATCGTTTAGTATGTTGCTATTGCTTTCTTCATGACTGATACATGTTCCTATGACTATGAGATTATGCAACCCCCGTTTACCGGAGGAACACTTTGTGTGATACCAAACGCCACAACGTAACTGGGTGATTATAAAGGTGCTCTACAGGTGTCTCCGAAGGTACTTGTTGGGTTGGCGTATTTCGAGATTAGGATTTGTCACTCCGATTGTCGGAGAGGTATCTCTGGGCCCACTCAGTAATGCACATCACTATAAGCCTTGCAAGCATTGCGACTAATGAGTTAGTTGCGGAATGATGTATTACGGAACGAGTAAAGGGACTTGCCGGTAACGAGATTGAACTAGGTATCGAGATACCGACGATCGAATCTCGGGCAAGTAACATACCGATGACAAAGGGAACAACGTATGTCGTTATGCGGTCTGACCGATAAAGATCTTCGTAGAATATGTGGGAGCCAATATGGGCATCCAGGTCCCGCTATTGGTTATTGACCGGAGAGGTGTCTCGGTCATGTCTACATAGTTCTCGAACCCGTAGGGTCCGCACGCTTAACGTTACGATGACAGTTTTATTGAGTTTTGATGTACCGAAGGAGTTCGGAGTCCCGGATGAGATCGGGGATATGACGAGGAGTCTCGAAATGGTCGAGACGTAAAGATCGATATATTGGACGACTATATTCGGACATCGGAAAGGTTCCGAGTGATTCGGGTATTTTTCGGAGTACCGGAGAGTTACGGGAATTCGTATTGGGCCTTAATGGGCCATACGGGAAAGGAGAGAAAGGCCTCAAAAGGTGGCCGCGCCCCTCCCCATGGTGTGATCCGAATTGGACTAGGGAAGGGGGGCGCCCCCTTCCTTCTTTCTCCTTTTCCCTTCCCTTCTCCTATTCCCACAAGGAAAGGAGGAGTCCTACTCCCACTGGGAGTAGGACTCCCCCCTTTTGGCGCGCCTCTCCCCTTGGCCGGCTGCCTCCTCCTTGCTTCTTTATATACGGGGGCAAGGGGGCACCCCATGGACACAACAATTGATCTATTGATCTCTTAGCCGTGTGCGGTGCCCCCCTCCACCATATTACACCTCGATAATACCTTTGCGGAGCTTAGGCGAAGCCCTGCGTCGGTGGAACATCATTATCGTCACCACGCCGTCGTGCTGACGAAACTCTCCCTCAACACTCGGCTGGATCGGAGTTCGAGGGACGTCATCGAGCTGAACGTGTGTAGAACTCGGAGGTGCCGTGCGTTCGGTACTTGATCGGTCGGATCGTGAAGACGTACGACTACATCAACCGCGTTGTGATAACGCTTCCGCTGTCGGTCTACGAGGGTACGTGGACAACACTCTCCCCTCTCGTTGCTATGCATCACCATGATCTTGCGTGTGCGTAGGAAATTTTTGAAACTACTACGTTACCCAACAGTGGCATCCGAGCCTGGTTTTACACGTTGATGCTATGCACGAGTAGAGCACAAGTGAGTTGTGGGCGATATAAGTCATACTGCTTACCAGCATGTCATACTTTGGTTCAGCGGTATTGTGAGATGAAGCGGCCCGGACCGACATTACGCGTACGCTTACGCGAGACTGGTTTCACCGTTCGGAGCACTCGTTGCTTAAAGTTGACTGGCGGGTGTCTGTCTCTCTCACTTTAGTTGAACCGAGTGTGGCTACGCCCGGTCCTTGCGAAGGTTAAAACAGCACCAACTTGACAAACTATCGTTGTGGTTTTGATGCGTAGGTAAGAACGGTTCTTGCTAAGCCCGTAGCAGCCACGTAAAACATGCAACAACAAAGTAGAGGACGTCTAACTTGTTTTTACAGGGCATGTTGTGATGTGATATGGTCAAGACATGATGTGATATAATTTGTTGTATGAGATGATCATGTTTTGTAACCGAGTTATCGGCAACTGGCAGGAGCCATATGGTTGTCGCTTTATTGTATGAAATGCAATCGCCATGTAATAGTTTTACTTTATCACTAAGCGGTAGCGATAGTCGTAAAAGCAATTAGTTGGCGAGACGACAACGATACTACGATGGAGATCAAGGTGTCGCACCGGTGACGATGGGGATCATGACGGTGCTTCGGAGATGGAGATCACGAGCACGGTGCTTCGAAGATGGAGATCACAAGCACAAGATGATGATGGCCATATCATATCACTTATATTGATTGCATGTGATGTTAATCCTTTATGCATCTTATCTTGCTTTGATTGACGGTAGCATTATAAGATGATCTCTCACTAAAATTTCAAGATAAAGTGTTCTCCCTGAGTATGCACCGTTGCGAAAGTTCTTCGTGCTGAGACACCACGTGTTAATCGGGTGTGATAGGCTCTACGTTCAAATACAACGGGTGCAAAACAGTTGCACACGCGGAATACTCAGGTTAAACTTGACGAGCCTAGCATATACAGATATGGCCTCGGAACACAGAGACCGAAAGGTCGAGCGTGAATCATATAGTAGATATGATCAACATAGTGATGTTCACCATTTAAACTACTCCATCTCACGTGTTAATCGGACATGGTTTAGTTGATTTGGATCACGTAATCACTTAGATGATTAGAGGGATGTCTATCTAAGTGGGAGTTCTTAAGTAATATGATTAATTGAACTTAAATTTATCATGAACTTAGTCTTGATAGTATTTTGCAAATTATGTTGTAGATCAATAGCTCGCGTTGTTGCTTCCCTGTGTTTATTTTTGATATGTTCCTAGAGAAAAAATCATGTTGAAAGATGTTAGTAGCAAAGATACGGATTGGATCCGTGATCTGAGGATTATCCTCATTGCTGCACAGAAGAATTATGTCCTTGATGCACCGCTAGGTGACAGGCCTATTACAGGAGCAGATGCAGACGTTATGAACGTTTGGCTAGCTCAATATGATGACTACTTGATAGTTTAGTGCACCATGATTAACGGCTTAGAATCGGGACTTCAAAGACGTTTTGAACGTCATGGACCATATCAGATGTTCCAGGAGTTGAAGTTAATATTTCAAGCAAATACCCGAGTTGAGAGATATGAAGTCTCCAACAAGTTCTATAGCTAAAAGATGGAGGAGAATCGCTCAACTAGTGAGCATGTGCTCAGATTGTCTGGGTACTACAATCGCTTGAATCAAGTGGGAGTTAATCTTCCAGATAAAATAGTGATTGACAGAATTCTCTAGTCACCATCACCAAGTTAGTAGAACTTCGTGATGAACTATAGTATGTAAGGGATGACGAAAGTAATTCCCGAGCTCTTCGCGATGCTGAAATCGATGAAGGTAGAAATCAAGAAAGAGCATCAAGTGTTGATGGTTGACGAGACCACTAGTTTCAAGAAAAGGGCAAAGGGAAGAAGGGGAACTTCAAGAAGAACGGCAAGCAAGTTGCTGCTCAAGTGAAGAAGCCTGAGTCTGGTCCTAAGCCTGAGACTAAGTGCTTCTACTACAAAGGGACTGGTCACTGGAAGCGGAACTACCCCAACTATTTGGTGGATAAGAAGGATGGAAAAGTGAACAAAGGTATATTGGATATACATGTTATTGATGTGTACTTTACTAGTGTTTATAGCAACCCCTCAGTATTTGATACTGGTTCAGTTGCTGAAGAGTAGTAACTCGAAAAACGGGAGTTGCAGAATAAACAGAGACTAGTAAAAGGCAAGGTGACGATGTGTGTTGGAAGTAGTTCCAAGATTGATATGATCATCATCGCACACTCCCTATACTTTCGGGATTAGTGTTGAAACTAAATAAGTGTTATTTGGTGTTTGCGTTGAGCATGAATATGATTTGATCATGTTTATTGCAATACGGTTATTCATTTAAGTTAGAGAACAATTGTTGTTCTGTTTACATGAATAAAAACCTTCTATGGTCATACACACCAACGAAAATGGTTTGTTGGATCTCGATCGTAGTGATACACATAATAATGAAGCCAAAAGATGCAAAGTTAATAATCATAGTGCAACTTATTTGTGGCACTGCCGTTTAGGTCATATTGGTGTAAAGCGCATGAAGAAACTCCATACTGATGGGATTTTGGAATCAATTGATTATGAATCACTTGATGCTTGCGAACCATGCCTCATGGGCAAGATGACTAAAACGCCGTTCTCCGGAACTATGGAGAGAGCAACAGATTTGTTGGAAGTCATACATACAGATGTACGTGATCCAATGAATATTGAGGCTCGTGGCGGATATCGTTATTTAGTCACCTTCACAGATGATTTGAGCAGATATGGGTATATCTACTTGATGAAACATAAGTCTGAAACATTTGAAAAGTTCAAAGAATTTCAAAGTGAAGTGGAAAATCATCATGGCAAGAAAATAAAGTTTCTTTGATCTGATCGCAGAGACAAATAATTGAGTTACGAGTTTGTCTTCAATTAAAACAATGTGGAATAGTTTCACAAATTTATGCCACCTGGAACACCACAGCATAATGGTGTGTCCGAACGTCATAACCGTACTTTATTGGATATAGTGCAATCTATGACGTCTCTTACCAATTTACCACTATCGTTTTGGGGTTATGCATTAGAGACAACTACATTCACGTTAAATAGGGCACCATCAATATCCGTTGAGACGACGCCTTATGAACTGTGGTTTGGCAAGAAACCAAAGTTGTCGTTTCTTAAAGTTTGAGGTTGCGTTGCTTATGTGAAAAAGTTTCATCCTGATAAGCTCAAACCCAAATCGGAGAAATGTGTCTTCATAGGATACCCAAAGGAGACAGTTGGGTACACCTTCTATCACAGATCCAAAGGCAAGACATTCGTTGCTAAGTATGGATCCTTTCTAGAGAAGGAGTTTCTCTCGAAAGAAGTGAGTGGGAGGAAAGTAGAACTTGATGAGGTAACTGTACCTGCTCCCTTATTGGAAAGTAGTTCATCACAGAAATCTGTTCCTGTGACTCCTACACCAATTAGTGAGGAAGTTAATGATGATGATCATGTAAACTTCAGATCAAGTTACTACCAAACCTCGTAGGTAAACCAGAGTGAGATCCACACCAGAGTGGTATGGTAATCCTGTTCTGGAGGTCATGTTATTTGACCATGATGAACCTACGAACTATGAGGAAGCGACGGTGAGCCCAGATTCCGCAAAATGGCTTGAGGCCATGAAATCTGAGATGAGATCGATGTATGAGAACAAAGTATGGACTTTGATTGACTTGCCCAATGATCGGCGAGCCATTGAGATTAAATGGATCTTCAAGAGGAAGACGAACGCTGATAGTAGTGTTACTATCTACAAAGCTAGAATTGTCGCAAAAGGTTTTCGACAAGTTCAAGGTGTTGACTACGATGAGATAGTTTCTCACTCGTATCTATGCTTAAAGTCTGTCTGAATCATGTTAGCAATTGCCGCATTTTACGAAATCTGGCAAATGGATAAACAAAACTACATTCCTTAATGGATTTATTAAAGAAGAGTTGTATATGATGCAACTAGGAGGTTTTGTCAATCCTAAAAGTGCTAACAAAATATGCAAGCTCCAGCGATCCATCTATGGACTGGTGCAAGCATCTCGGAGTTGGAATATACGCTTTGATAAGTTGATCAAAGGATATAGTTTTATACAGACTTGCGGTGAAGCCTGTATTTACAAGAAAGTGAGTGGGAGCACTACAACATTTCTGATAAAGTATATGTGAATGACATATTGTTGATCGGAAATAATGTAGAATTATTCTGCAAAGCATAAAGGAGTGTTTGAAAGGAGTTTTTCAAAGAAAGACCTCGGTAAAGCTGCTTACATATTGAGCATCAAGATCTATAGAGATAGATCAAGACGCTTGATAAGTTTTTTCAATGAGTACATACCTTAACAAGATTTTGAAGTAGTTCAAAATAGAACAGTCAAAGAAAGAGTTCTTGCCTGTGTTACAAGGTGTGAAATTGAGTAAGACTCAAAGCCCGACCACGGCAGAAGATAGAAAGAGAATGAAAGTCATTCCCGATGCCTTGGCCATAGGTTCTATAAAGTATGCCATGCTGTGTACCAGATCTATTGTATACCCTGCACTGTTTTTGGCAAGGGAGTACAATAGTGATCTAGGAGTAGATCACTGGACAGCGGTCAAAATTATCCTTAGTGGAATAAGGATATGTTTCTCGATTATGGAAGTGACAAAAGGTTCGTCGTAAAGGGTTACGTCGATGCAAGTTTTGACACTAAATCTAGATGACTCTAAGTCTCGGTCTAGATACATATTGAAAGTGGGAGCAATTAGCTAGAGTAGCTCCGTGCAGAGCATTCTAGACATAGATATTTGCAAAATACTTACGGATCTGAATGTGACAGACCAGTTGACTAAAATTATCTCACAATCAAAACATGATCACACCTTAGTACTCTTTGGGTGTTAATCACATAGCGATGTGAACTAGATTATTGACTCTCGTAAACCCTTTGAGTGTTGGTCACATAGAGATGTGAACTATGGGTGTTAATCACATAGCGATGTGAACTAGATTATTGACTCTAGTAAACCCTTTGAGTGTTGGTCACGTAGGGATGTGAACTATGGGTGTTAATCACATGGTGATGTGAATTATTCATGTTAAATCACATGGCAATGTGAACTAGATTATTGACTCTAGTGCAAGTGGGAGACTGAAGGAAATATGCCCTAGAGGCAATAATAAAGTATTATATATTTCCTTATATCATGATAAATGTTTATTATTCATGCTAGAATTGTATTAACCGGAAACATAATACATGTGTGAATACATAGACAAACAGAGTGTCACTAGTATGCCTCTACTTGACTAGCTCGTTAATCAAAGATGGTTATGTTTCCTAGCCATAGACATGAGTTGTCATTTGATTAACGAGATCACCTCATTAGGAGAATGACTTGATTGACTTGACCCATTCCGTTAGCTTAGCACCCGATCGTTTAGTATGTTGCTATTGCTTTCTTCATGACTTATACATGTTCCTATGACTATGAGATTATGCAACTCCCGTTTACCGGAGGAACACTTTGTGTGCTACCAAACGTCACAACGTAACTGGGTGATTATAAAGGTGCTCTACAAGTGTCTCGGAAGGTACTTGTTGGGTTGGCGTATTTCAAGATTAGAATTTGTCACTCCGATTGTCGGAGAGGTATCTCTGGGCCCACTCAGTAATGCACATCACTATAAAGCCTTGCAAGCATTGTAACTAATGAGTTAGTTGTGGGATGATGTATTACGGAACGAGTAAAGAGACTTGCCGGTAGCGAGATTGAACTAGGTATTGAGATACCGACGATCGAATCTCGGGCAAGTAACATACTGATGACAAAGGGAACAATGTATGTTGTTATGCGGTCTGACCGATAAAGATCTTCGTAGAATATGTGGGATCCAATATGGGCATCCAGGTCCCGCTATTGGTTATTGACCGGAGAGGTGTCTCGGTCATGTCTACATAGTTCTCGAACCCGTAGGGTCCGCACGCTTAACGTTACGATGACAGTTTTATTGAGTTTTGATGTACCGAAGGAGTTCGGAGTCCCGGATGAGATCGGGGATATGACGAGGAGTCTCGAAATGGTCGAGACATAAAGATCGATATATTGGACGACTATATTCGGACATTGGAAAGGTTCTGAGTGATTCGGATATTTTTTGGAGTACCGGAGAGTTACGGGAATTCGTATTGGGCCTTAATGGGTCATACGGGAAAGGAGAGAAAGGCCTCAAAAGGTGGCCGCGCCCCTCCCATGGTGTGATCCGAATTGGACTAGGGAAGGGGGGCGCCCCCTTCCTTCTTTCTCCTTTTCCCTTCCCTTCTCCTATTCCCACAAGGAAAGGAGGAGTCCTACTCCCGGTGGGAGTAGGACTCCCCCCTTTTGGCGCGCCTCTCCCCTTGGCCGGCTGCCTCCTCCTTGCTCCTTTATATACGGGGGCAAGGGGGCACCCCATGGACACAACAATTGATCTATTGATCTCTTAGCCGTGTGCGGTGCCCCCCTCCACCATATTACACCTCGATAATACCGTTGCGGAGCTTGGGCGAAGCCCTGCGTCGGTCGAACATCATCATCGTCACCATGCAGTCATGCTGACGAAACTCTCCCTCAACACTCGGCTGGATCGGAGTTCGAGAGACGTCATCGAGCTGAACGTGTGTAGAACTCGGAGGTGCCGTGCGTTCGGTACTTGATCGGTCGGATCGTGAAGACGTACGACTACATCAACCGCGTTCTGATAACGCTTCCGCTGTCGGTCTACGAGGGTACGTGGACAACACTCTCCCCTCTCGTTGCTATGCATCACCATGATCTTGCGTGTGCGTAGGAAATTTTTGAAACTACTACGTTACCCAATAGGTGCCGCACTGGAATCCTGACCTCGACTTCGAAGCTGCGCTGGAGAGCTTGCCCGAGGATGCGGACATCGTGGCACTCAAGGAGCGTATCAAGCCCATCGTCAGCCGCATCGATGAAATCCAGAGGGTGGAGGACGAGCGCCGGAATTAGGCACCCCGTTTCTCACCGCCGCTGCGGGTTCATGACCAAGACAATTTCTATCTTTAGTTAGAACCACGGCAGCAATTTATGTAATATAACTCTGCAGTACTTTTCATACAATGCATGTTATTTTCCTGTTCGATTTTCCTTTGTATGTCCACCCTACGTTAACCGGGTAGGCTTGTCGGCGCGTAAACCCAGGGCGGCATCTTGAGGAAGGATCCCCAATGGCCTGCCGGGTGTGCTTGCTGCCGGGCAAACCACCTTACCACCCTTAGCGCGGCCGCTCGAACTGTCGAGCTTGACTCGAGTCAGAATCGAGAGCGTTGCCAATTGCGGAAGGCTATCCTGCCACTCCCGACGTGGCTGCTTGAGCTGTTGCAGGCAGCGCCGTTCTTTGGGTTGTCTTCTTCTCCAGAAGCCGTGGCCACGAGAAACTGCTAAACCGGCTGCTAAACCAGATTCTTACAACTGCGCCCCCTACCTGGCGCGCCAAAGATGTCGGGGAAACAACACCTATGGGATCACAAGAATCCCTACTACGGTTGGCGGGGTGCGGGGTTGTGAGAAGAGTACATCTAACAGGAAGCACACGGATCGTTTACCCAGGTTTGGGCCGCGAGGATGCGTAATACCCTAGTCCTGCTTTGGTGGATGTATTGAGTGTTCTTGTGTTCTTGAGCTAGTTACGGGGTGTAACTTGCCCAAAAGAGCTGAATCCCTCTCCAGTATGCCATGGTCCTCCTTTTATAGTCGAAAGGGGCTGCCACAGTGGCACACAGGAGGTGGAAAGGTCTACAGTGCTGCGAGCTTATCGCCCGTATTACAGGACAAGACGCATTCAATGCATCGCTTAGGTGTCCCTTAGATTTATCGAGGACGGGAACGAGGCCCGTCCCGTCCGTCGCCGCCTCGCCTTGCTTCGACACGTGCCCAGGCCAGCGATGCATGTGGTGCCATGTAGGCAGGCAGGCAGCTGAGGTGGCGCGGTGGTAGGGTCTTCACGAAGGTCTGGATGCCACCACGCAGGTGCTTGCTGAGTTGGTGTAGAGGCTGCCCATTGCCACGCAGGTGCCTGCCCAGCTGGTTGGGCTGGCAGCTGCATGTGAACGGCGGTGGAGTCTTGGTCGATGCGGGCCTGGCGGTGGCCCTGCTGATGTCCTTGGCAAGGGCCTTGCCGGGGGCCCGGCAAGGGTCTTGCCATGACGTTGCGGTCATCCTCGGCAAGGTGCTTGCCGGGGGTCTTGTGGATTCCCTCGGCCAGGATCCCATCGAGGGTCGCCATCTTCTGGTCCTCATCTGATCTCACATGTTTATGATCTTGACAAAGATCTGCATGCGACCATGTAGGTGCCTCCCGAGCCCTGGTTCCAACGTAGCTGTTGATGGCGTCCGGAACCCCTGGGCTCAAGGGTGGCTCGCTCCACTAGCGTCGGGCAAGTTGCCCCGGCAAGGCTCTTGCTGGGGTCGCGGATGCCGCCCCGGCAAGGGGGTCCACCTCGCCCTCTTGCTCTTTGGTGTTTCTGGTCATGGCGTTGCTTTGTTTGTCTTGGGCTTCGGCTTTTCTCCGACTTCCCTCCTCTGCCCTGCTAAGTGTGGCCGTGGCGCATGGCTCTGACTGCCCGTGCACAAGTAAAGGGGTCAAAAGGAGAGCCCCTACTTTTGTACACTGACAGACACTAAATAGGTGGCGTTCACACAAAGCATGTCTAAACTAATCAAATGACATCGCAATGCAAGACACCATACGCACGATATGAGCAACATAACCCTGCCAAGTTAATTAGAGCATACACCTCGGGGGGGGGGGAATAGGACTGATCATCTGTCTGTGAGAGCTATCCGTAACCAGCGAGATATGCCCTTCGTCAGATAGCATAGTCTGCTCTGAAGACCTTGTTTTCACTCCAGAATTTTCCATCACCGTGTTAAATGGCTGATGCACACGAAGAGTAGTTGAATGTACTAACATTGTTGACAAATGTAATACGTAACGGAAAAAAAGGATGGCCTGATATAATTCACATATAAGATGACTGGCTAAGCAGGATGGTATTGCAAAATTCACATAAATGATGCCTGGCTAAACAAGATGGCATTGCATAATTCACATAAACGATGAATAAACTAAATAGATGGCATTCTCACAAAGCATGTCTAAACTAAGCAGTTGACATATTTGATGTATAAAGTAAGCAATGCAAGGCACCATATGCATGATATAACCAACATCAGCATACCAAGTTAGAGCGGAGACCTCATGGGGTAAATAGGAGTGGTCTTCTGCTTCTGAATCCCCCTCAGAACAGTAATATTCCTCTTGATTACGATCTGAAATGGGTAGAGGGGGGCTGCCTTTGCGCCCACCATGGAGCGACGTCTGCATGAAATTTTATTGCCACGCAAGGCTCGTCTCATTTGCTCTACATGTTCAGTTCCATTGTGTACAATAACTGACATGCATAGGAATAAAATAGAGTGAGATTATGTAAGGAGTGCATGCACAAATCTAGAGTGATGGTAGCAAACTGTGAATAGACCCAAAACCAATGATAGCAGGAAGATAATAGCTTTAGTTAAAAAGTACAGATAATGGCTCCTTTAATGTTTGTTTGCACCCAACATGAAACTCATAGTAGACACCCGAGATTAACCAGATAGTAGACAGATAGTACTGATTGCTGCCCCAATATGTACCCCACAACCATTTAAAAACTCAAGTTTCAGCATAAGTTTGGACCTGACTCGGAGTCTAATAGGCGAACACGACGATAAAGTAGCATGTCATCATATTAAGCGATGCATAACGTAAGCAGACACGGAAGAGTGCGACCTCTCTTGCGGACCCGTGTAGTCCTCAAGGTCATCTGCTCAGTTGATGATGGTAATGCAGTTGTCGTGGCTGCCGGCGGCGGGGAAGAAGATCTGAGGCGGCAAAAGACAGTCTGGAGAGCGGACCCCTGCTGTGGTAAACCCTTCGGTCGTTGGAGCAGCTGAGCTGGGGTGGAACACAGCACCGCAGGAGCAGGACAAACCACACAAGGTTTTCTTTGACACATATCTTTAATAGAAGTAATTGTGTAAGGGCTTGTTTGAATTTGAGGATTCTAACAATGCACGGATAGGAAATAGACAGGAATAGGATAAGAATGCATGTGCAAAATAGAGAATTTAAAAACACAGGATTTCTGCCAATCTGGGTGTTTGGTTCATAAAAATTGGAAGATCACGGGATGCAAAGAAGCATGGTGAGATTAAGTCAAACCACAAGAAAATGTACGGTTATAATGCTATTATGCTACTATCTCTTAGTCTTGTGCTTCATGAATAGAAATTTGAAAAGGAGGACAAGTGGAAATTAAAATTCCTACGGTTTTTCTTTCAAGGAGACACTAAAGGAACAAATCCTACAGTTTTCCTTTGCTCCATTCCCTTGCACCAAATTCATTAAAAGTAGTACCATACGAAACTTTCCAATACCTATGTTTTTCATTCACTTTTCCTTTCAAGCACTGGCGATTCCAGTAGGCAGGCTTGAGCAAGGAAAAACCTACACTAAAAAAATATTTTTGTGCTACTTCTATTACTTTGGACCCAGGCCACTGTCCTACTAGCTCAACTCCCAGGGCCATCGACAAATGCACAGCTCAAACGCGCGGAGATAAATAATGATGGCATTCAAGAGAGTCCATCACGGATAGCTAAGTTGCCTGGTACCTCACTGCTTATCATATAGTAGGATAAAATAATAATATTTCCCGTTACTCCGTGTGCTCAGTGGACAATATATATAACATGTAGAGTAAAATAACATATGCAACAAGTGTACAACCTCTTTGGCGAAGCCATGTCGATCTCAGCGTGATTGGGTTGGCCGGTGAGGATGCTTCGGCTGACTTACCTGTCGGAGGAGGGGAAGATCTTAGGCGTATGGAGATGGAGCCCGAGGTACTGCTCCGCTGTGATGGAGGGTTTCTTCGTTGGAGCAGCTCCGGTGAGTTGTACAACGCTGAGGCTGAAGCAGGACAAGAGAGACAACGTTAACCTGAGTGGAATTCTCATAGCATCTCCAATAGATGACGTAAAATACATAACCATAAAGTGCTAGATGTATACATCAGCCACTCATCTCTGAACTTAACTGTCGAAACTGAATTTAACTATCGAAACTGAACTTAACTGTCGAAACTGGATTTCGTTGTCGAAACTGAATTTTACTGTCGAAACTAAACGCACTAGAGGTGAGGCTACACATCAGTCGACTTACTTTTTCATCTCTGGTTAGTCAATTTTGCAGCCGTTGGATACGAAATCAAGGGCCTCTAGTTCATCTTCAACCTCCACCCCCTGAGCCGCCAGCCACCACCGGCCAAACAGCCACCCCCGCCGCCCGCGGCTGGCGGTGCGCCGCCCCGCCCGCCCTGAAAACACTCCCCACCGCCGGTCCGCCGCCGCCCCGGCATCTCTCTAGGCCCCCCGTGCGAGCTTTTTCTCTGGCGATCCCCACGCCACCGCCCCACCACCGCCGGCGACCACCACCCCCACCCTGAACCCTAAGATAGATAGTGGGGTACTTCTCCGGCGAGCCCCCCTACTCGCTACGGCTGGTTCTTCCTTAACTACGGCGAGCCCCCCCACCCCCTGAAAATCGACTGACCCAAAAGTCGATTCAGTCGACTGAAGTGTAGCTAAATCGGAGCAGCATCGCAAGCAAGAGCAAGAGCGAGAGCAGCAACGCGAGTGCGAGCAAGAGCAAGAGCAGGCCAGGCAGGGGACCGAGAGCAAGAGCAGAGCAGCAGCGCGAGCGAGAGCTAAAGCAGGAGCAACTCCTACTGATGTGGACGTCGCCGCCGAGGGAGCGACGCCGTGAAGGAAGTGGTTGGCGACGCCGCCGTGGATGGAGCCGCGCCGTGTCGGCTCGGGACCGAGCGCCGGCAGCACCATGAGATCGAATCAAGAAGAAAATTCGGCGATTAGTGTACAACCTTTTTGGTGGTGCGAATTAGGCCGCAGCTTCATGCGAGGAAACAGTGATGATGATGTCTTCCGGTGGTGCAGGTGAAGACGGCGGTGTGGGAATGGTGGTGGCGTGAAAGACGAGGGGAACGTCGGGGCAGCTCCTTGGAGGTGGAGGACGGGGTGGCTGAACCGGCGGGACGACTAGATCGACGACGGATCCTCATCTGGTACAGTGGATGAGGGACGTCGAGTTGTTGCTGTGGACGACGTCGTCAGGGAAGAGGCTACGGCTGGGTGGCGGACAGAGGAGGGTGTGGGGCTTCGCGGGTTTTCCCGACCTCGGTGTACGAATGGGTGGGCGGATGGGATGGGAGGCGGGAACCATGGCTTAGGGACACGCTTGTCTGAAATGTGGGGTAAGTTACAAAAGTACCCCCACCGATTTGAGGCGGTTCTTTCAGTTCAGGGGTATCACGGGCATTTTGCGTGTCCGGATTTCACAGGAGGTGGCAGTTTTCGCGCGCGTTGTAATTTTGGAATAGAAAGGCACGGGTTGAGATGGAGGGAGTTGTCGGAGCACAACGACACAAAGATTTATCTTAAATATTTCGGGCTAACAAGGTGCGGGTTGAAGAGGCAGGAGAACAAGCTTAACGTGTACCCAAAAGAAAAAAAGACAATTTAGACTAGTATGATATACTACGTACAATGTGTTTAACACGCACAACACACACACAGACACCATTTAGACTAGTAAGGTACACGTGCATTGCACGCATGAGATTTGGCAACCAAATTATGAATAAATACCACATTATAGTATGTAAGCTTTGAGTCATATATGCATGATGTAGATGTTCGTTTAATTCTTATAGTTCATTTCATTCAAAATCATCTAGTTTTTATAATAAAGCTAATCTATCTTAAGATTCATGGAATTGTGCGTTGTAAGGCATAAATTAAAAACAAATCATGTAGAAAAACATTTGGGCAATTCTGATACGGAAGATTATAGAAGAAAGAAGAAGTGCTTGTGTTTTGAGGTTTGTGCATTATGCTTAAGTTCAACCATAGAGTCTTGTAGATTGTACATGTGGCAAAATCAGGTGGAATCTAGATGATATCCAACGGCCAGTAGTTATCAAATTTGCCAGCTCTACACCATCGGATTGGCCTCATCCAACGACCATCCTTCAAAGTTAAAGTTATCCGCACACTATATAAAAAATCTAAAATATTCTATATATATATATATATATATATATATATATATATATATATATATATATGGGTATAGATATAGATATGTGATGCGAAAGCCACCCATCATCTCCAATTAAATAGTGTGTCCATGCACGGATGCAATGTGGCCAAATGATGTCTGCCATCGGTATCTCAAATTCAAACCAGTCTGACCTTGTTCAATGTGTATACATTACAACATGCTCGTTTCCAAACCACACCGCACAGATCTCCGTTTTATTCATGCATGCATGGGTTTCAAACTTCATGATCTCTTATTCAAATATTTGAATTCAACTTTACATTGATTATGACCTCACCTAGTCTTTTACACCCACACATTGGCCTTCTCTTTATAATTGTACCACTAACTTTCTCTCGTGCATGCATGCACACACACTACCGGTCGACATTATCCATCGCACACATGCAATCTTTTTCTCCAGGTCGGTCTCCCATGAAGGCACACACACACACATCCCCCTCTCCATCATATCGGGCATTCTTTATCTCTCACATGCATGCGCAACGATCGATGTTCCTCTATGTGTGTGTGTATATAGCTAGGTCTTTCATAGTTTTCCACATAAACCGATCAATCTATATATCTAGTGACGTCTCACCCTCTTTCCCACGTCCACATCGATCAATCTATACCTCTCTATATAGGATTACATATATAGATAATACACCCACATTAATTACATATCCAACGCCCCCTCTCATCATCCATGCCTTCCGCTTCATCTCTCAGATGTGCGCACAATGGCGAAGACAGGGGGCAGCAAGGGCCCTGCCCCCCTAACATCACTATATATCGAGTGTAATATGAATGTGATCATTAGACAATTGCTGGTAAAAATGGTTTAAGTTGATGAATTGGCCCTCCTCGTAAAGGATTAGCAATGCTTGGCCCCCTAGCTCATGGGACATTTTTCATGGCTCCGCCACTGCGCGCAACAGCGCACGTTCTCGCCCCCTCTCTCTAAATATCGATCTCGCAGGTGTGCACTCCTTCATAGTCTCCCTCCACTCGGCCCCTCACACCATTTTCTAGCCCCCCACCGGATTTTGCCACATGTACAATCTAGAAGACTCCATGGTTGAACCTAAGTATAATGCACAAATCTCAAAACAACAGTGGTTCTCCTTTGTTCTAGAATCTTCCGTATCATAACTGCCCAAACTTTTTTCTAGTTGAATTGCCATTATTTGTTTTTACTTTATGCTTTACAACGCACAATTACATGAATCATAAAATAGATTAAGGGCTTCTTTGATTCAAAGGATTCTTGAAGCAATTTTGGAGGATTCCAATCCTTAGGAATTTTTCCTATCTTGGTTGTTTGATTCGTAGGATTGTAAACCATAGGAATTTTTCCATATGATTCATTTGCACTAGATTTCATAGGAAACATCCCATCCACTCAAAACTCTTTGAAAGAATTCTGCGTTTTCTCTATGCACAATCAAACACTCATACCATCCTGTAGGATTCAAGACGACATTCCACTCTAATCCCATGTTCTTCCTATTCCTGCGTTTTGGAAATCCTACGAATCAAAGAGGCCCTAGGTTTTTTATAAAAACTAATTGATTTTTAATGAGATGAACTATAAGAATTAAACGAAGGTCTACATCAGGCATATATGACTCAGAGATTACATGCTACAGTGTAGTATTTATTCATAATTTGGTTGCAAAATCTGACGCGTGCAATGCACATGTGCCTTACTAGTACTTTGAGTATGTGCAAAACACAATGGCACGCTACACAGTGTCTCTCTTACAGTTCATGAAGCCATGTGGCACATGTGGAGGCGTTGTCGCGACATCCTTGTGTGGATTGATCACAGTGACGTGCTGCTGGTTCCAGAAGAATGTACTCGTCCACTACTAGGGAAAACCTTATACACAGAAATTTAGCAGTAGCGCGTGTCAAAAATGGGCGCTAGTGCTAAATAGCAGTAGCGCGCATGCGAAAACCGCGCTACAGATACAACAGTAGCAGTAGCGCATGCACATGAAAAAGCGCTACCACTAATATTCCCATTGTTAAAACGATAGGCTACGCATAGCAGTAGCGGTCTTGAGAGAAGCGCGCTACCGCTGGGATATAAGTAGCTGCGCGTTTCGCACGGAGAGCGCTACTGCTAATGGAAATAAAATAAAATGAAAAACAAATGGAAAATTAAATGAAAAAGAAAGAAATAGAAAAGGGAGAAAGGAAAAAATAAAATGTAGAGCAAAATAAATGAAAAAGCGAAAAAAGGAGAAAGGCGTAGCAGTGGCGTTTGTTCGTAAGAGGCGCTATAGCTAACGTAACTGCAGCGCGTTTCCTACACCCCCGTTGTAGAAACAGAAAAGGAAATAAGAATTATGAAGGAAATTACATAGCTATAGTAGTAGCGCGTTTTGTGAAAATCGCTATAGCTAACTTAGCTATAGAGCGTTTGGCGAAAAGCGCTACCGCTAAGTTTGACTTAACCAAAAAACCCGTTTCCCCCCGGCCACCACTTCTCCCCCAAATCCCTCGACCCACCCCGCCGCCGTCTGCCCGATTCACTGTCGCCCCTCTTCGCTGCCGTCTCTTGCCGACGTTGACGCCCCCGGAGCCACCAGAGCCGCGTGCCGTCGTCGCCACCGGAGCCGTCCCGAACGCCGCCGGAGTCGCACGGCCTCATCAACGCCACCGGAGCCGCAGTCGACGCCACCGGATCCTCCCTCGCCACAACTGCCTCCCTCGCCGTCACCGGAGACGCCCCTGCCTCCCTCGCCACCACTGCCTCCCACGCCACCACCGGAGCCATCCTCTGTAAGCCCCCACCCCTCCTCTCTCTCTCTCTCTCTCTAAATTAGTTAGGTTAATTTAGTTAGGAAAAGAATTTAGTTAGGTTAATTTAGTTAGGAAAAGAATTTAGATAGGGCTTTGACAGAGACGCCCCTGCCTCCCTCGCCATAGGAAAAAATTGTATATGCTTAACTAGGGCTTTGACAGAGACGCCCTTGCCTCCCTCGCCACATCTACCTCCATCTATATTTGGTTTTTGAATTGAGTTTCAGAGAGCATGAGATTTGTGTAGATTTTCTTGAAGTGTCAAACACTAGGAGATGCAAATTTGAAGTGGTCATGATATATGAAAATTCCTCAATTGTGTTTGCTCATTGATCATAATCGACATTGAAGTGGTTCGATTGTGCCCAAGTGGCCTTTTGTTGTTTCCAAGGAATGAAGCCGAGTGGCCTATGTTCTGCCGGAATGTTGATTCATTTTCGTTCCAGCAAAATTCAGGTTCTCGATTTGTCCACTTTTTAGCAAAGGTCATGCCGAAATTTTCCGTGAATTTCGGCATGACTTGTGCCACAAACTAGGACATATCGAGTGCCCGGGATTTGCCGCACCGGGAAGGAGTCAACGTTCCTGCAAAACAATAGGTCTTTTTATGTCATTATTCATATAATTAGGTCTAGAATTAATTGACTAGATTTAATCGTAGGAAACATGGCTAGCAACGATGAAGGACAGGGTTCTGGTGATTGCGACGGCGTCTACCGGGCGGCAGACAAATTTTTGAGTCTTACCGATGAGACTGAGACCGGCGCTGAGACTGAGACCGGCATCGAGACCGGCGCTCAGACTGAGACCGGCGCCGAGACTAGCGGAGCCGGTCTAGAACCGAAAGCAAAGAGGCAACGACTTCCTAACAAGCTCAGGACTACTAGACTGGTGGTCATGGAGGTGGACGACGGCAATTTTGAGCCAAAAGCGCCCCAGGAAGCACGCGCGTGCTACGGCAATCAAATAGGTTGCATCATACGGACAACCGCCACCATCAACGATGAGAAACTACAGAAGATAGATAATATGAGGACCTCCCTCCTAAAGAAGTTTCACCAGATATTCTTGTTCCCGGGCCGGAATGAAAAGGATTATAAAGATCCAGATAAGGACCCGGCAATGAAGAAGATAAACAAACACGCCATGACCAAGTTTAGCGACACGTTGGCCGCCTGGAAAACAAGGGTGAAAGCAAGGATCATCGACAAGAAGGAACCCTACTCCGAGATTGTAAAGGATAATCCGACAATCATGGAAGAGCAGTTTCAAATATTCAAGGCGGCTTGCGAGGCCGAAGCTGCCAAAAAAAGTCTAAGTACATGAAGGGGTTTCAACAGAGGAACATTGGGAGCCACCACCCCGGAAGTCGTGGTTACGGCGGGAAGAGGTCCAAATGGACCAAGGAGGATGCGGAAGCCGCGAGTCTGGGCCTCCCAGACCCCTTGGCGGAGTTCACCATCCCGCAGGAGCGTGACGTCCTCAGGGCCCGGCACCGTTGGGACCCAGTGAAGAAGGTTTTCGAGACGAACGCGGTCACGATGGAGTTCATCAGACTGCTGGTAATTTTAGTTTTTTATCAATTCGACTGCACGTTAGTCATAGTTGTAAACGATCCTTGTGCCTTTTGCAGAGAGAGCAGCACAGGATTGCGGCCGAAAGCGACTCGCCGTCTGAGGCGTTGGCGAGGCCCAAGTGGGACACTCCATTCAACCGGGCGTTGAACATATTGAAACGACTCCCGGTGGATACTCGACCGTCGTATGGACGTGTGCACGGTGTCGGAGACGGCGCCACGTGGAAGAAGTACTACAGTGAGACCAAGGAGGAGAGAAAGGAAAGACGGAGGTTAACCGAAGAAAACATCGACAAGAAGGTTGAGATTGCGGTTGAGAAGAAATCATCTCAGACACTCGCAACAGCGGTAGCTGCCGCAAAACAGATGGTTGTAGATATGTCCAATTCCTTGGTTCCGGCTGTTTTCAATTGGACCAGGCAAAATCCAGAAAAAAATGCAGCGGACTTTCCCCTTGCTGACTTCTTGGGGAGCAGATCGACTAGCGTTGCACCAGCACCTGCAGCTGCACCTGCTCCTACACCGGCTCCCGCACCGGCTCCCGCACCTGCTCCCGCACCGGACATGCTCGGCGGTGCTTCGTCTTTGGCTGAGCTCGACGCCGTCACGGTATCTATCACACCGGCCCCTTCAATAAATGTATAATCTCCCATTTTCTTTGCCTTTCGGATGTCTCACGTCGCAGACTTTTCTTTGCAGGCCGACGAAACCCCGTGCACCATATTGTACACCATCGGCGACCAGAAGGTGGACGTGGGGAAGGCGACGATAATGAAGCCGAAGGAACCATTGTTCCACACCCGGCCGATCCCCCCGAACGCCTTCAAGGTTTCCGTGGCCAGTGTCAAACCGGGCCACGAGAATTTGCCTCCTCTGGTACCAGGGGGGATGACGATAAGACCCCGCGGTGGCTTGGTGATTGTTGCAATGGGTGGGTCCTGTTGTGGACAAAGAGTCTGCGTCGTCTGGAGGCGGCCGGGAGCACACCCACGAGCACGCAGCCTCAGCAAGGTATGAACATCAACACCCCACCTACCCAATTAGCGTCGGGTGTCGGGTTGGGTGATAGCGGACTGGGTAAGGAAGATGCTCCATTAGTCGCTGATGACGTCGCCATGGATGAGGATGAGGATGACGATGGCACTCAATAGTATGTCTATACTGGCGCCTACTCAGGGTTTGAGCGTCATGAGTCAGTGCCTGAATTGCCGCCTCCGGAGGCTCAACGTATTACAGACGACCTTCCGGCAAAGAAGCCCAGGAAGAGAGCGAGGAAAGGCAAGAAAGCTGATTCTATGATCCAGCCGCCCCAGCAGCCTCGGGTTCAAGACCTTATAGATATCACCGGTGCGGATAAATTGCATATCCCCGGTCAACCAATCCTACCTGCAGCAGCGCTAAACGCCATATTCGGTGATCTAAGGAGTCTTCATGACGATGTGCTGCGGATAGAGAAAGGCCTCATCGCCTCGAAAGATCCAGGGTACCCACTCTACGTGGTTAACGTTTCGTGGCAATTGTCGTACGTCGACTTCTTCTCCGCGGATAAGTTCTTCCTTCGATTCGATTACATATTCGACATGTTTCACGTGAAGAAGCTGGATTTTACGTTTGTCCGCCTTTATGCCTTGCACATGAACTACATCATCGGGGTTGAGCAGATACCTCATATTTGTGTCGCTGACCCATACTTTATGCACGAGAGCTTCTTGGGAGTCTGCGCAAAGCACCGTGAATACGCGAGGGACTACATAGTCAATTTCATGCTCGCCAATAAGGACAAGGAGGCGATTCTCCTGCCTTATCATCCCCTGTAAGTCATCCGCGTAGATATCCTTCCTTCGATTTCAATCATTCATTTACACGGTGGAGGCTAATTAATTTGAGGTGCACTTATTTTGCGCAGCGGCGGGCGCGCCGTCCTTATCATCCTCTACCCCCGATACTCCCACGCTCTTTACTTGGACTCGTCGAAGAACATTAACAAAAAGGATTACACCCACATCAAGGATGTTCTCGACAGTGCTATCTATCACTACGGCGCACGGGGTGGAGAGGTCAAGGACAAGAAGAGAAGGGACGGCAGGCCCGCCTTCGGCCATAAGACCGACTTCTGCTGCATCCAACAACCGAAAGATTCTCTTAATGATGGATTCTATGTCCTACACCACATGCTGGAGTACAGACGGGATCACCAGAACCTTCGCATGTCAGCTAAATCCGGCGATGCCCATATTCTACAATGGGCAAAGAACGTAGGAGATATCGAGGATCATCGACTTCGAGCTGAGTTCTATCACATCCAGCGCGAACTTGCCCAAATCATCATGAAGGAGGTCGTCGGAAAAACAGGGATGTTCTACGAAGAAGGACAAATGTCGCGGGAAGACGTCCGAACACGGGTAGCCTCTCAGCGTCTCGACCTGAAGCCTTTCACTAGGCTCGGGGACTATCTCCCTGACTTGGATGGATGGCACGACATGTTGGAGTGATTGTCGATATATGACAATGTGTTCGTTTAGTCCATACTTTCTGTACGACGAAACTTTGAGTTATGCACGACGAAACTTTATTTGTGATGTAATTAAACCGTCCTCCTCAACTAGCGACGATCACTCTAGTTAGGGCATTTTGGGTACGATCAACTTTGTTATTTATGCTTATGATATGTTGCTTCTATTTTTGCCAAGTCTGTCTCTTTCTGTTGCTCAACTATATATGTTGCATATCATCGACTCATGTGACGATGTAGGTGCATAGATCATCGATGGCGAAGAAGTGCTACGCCAGGAGTATATATACGACGAGTGGCCGGAGTGTTAGGCCCAGGTGTACCGGTTTTCGATTTCCGAGCGACAGGCAGTAGTTCGTTTAGGTTCACGCTAATGCGAGAGAGGGATACGAACTCATGTACTGCATAGTTCCGCTCTCACTCAAAGTGATAGCTCTTCTCGCGTATATCATTGTTTAGATGGATGACGATGTAGTTGCAAGTAATCGAGACTTGTATCGCTATTCTCGAGATGATGACGAGATACCACTTTGTGTTGGATGATGATTATGATGAGACTATTTGTATGTATATGCTATGATTACATTTGTGGCCTCGCAGCCATTTGTATGTGTATCATGATGACACTTGTATCTGCTAAAGATTCTTGTATAAAGCATGTTCAAATACAAAACAAATATGCAGAAAAAAAACAAAAACTACTAAAATTAGCAGTAGCGAGTGGAGAAAGTTAGCAGCAGCGTGACAGTAGCAGTAGCGCGTCCAGCCCAAGCACGCTAGAGCTATTAGCAGTAGCGAGCTTGCACGAAGCACGCTACTACTACACTGATATACCAGCAGCACGGGCGCCCACGCGCTGCTGCTAAGTGTTAGATGTAGCGCCTTATTAGTAGCGCCGGTCCCCGCGCTACTAATGTACCTAAAACCCGCGCTGCTGCTAGGCTTTTCCCTAGTAGTGGTCCTCCCTGAGCCGCACTGGCGGTACATGCACGAAGCGAAGGTGTGCACGCACGCCACACACACACTCATTCCCTCGCACGCACACGCTTGTACACGGGCAGACGCAATTTTGTACCAAGATCCACCCCATGTGATAATTTGACGCGTGTAAAGTCCTTCACTTCATTGATGGTCAATTAATGCAGCGCATGCAAATTGAGTGGATGTGAGGGCAGAAGAAAGACATTACTACTCCACTGCGCGCATGCGAGTAGTTAAATCATGGGTTGCTAGTAGTACTTCCATTGGTCTCCTTCATATTTTGTGCCAATTTTTGACAGTAACATAATATTTACGCATCTGAGCAGTGTAGTCTACTTGAAATTTATGTTCCACTAAACTCATCGGGAGCCGTTTCGAGCCTCAAAAACAAAAACCATCAATTAATCTTTACCTTGTTCCCATCACATTCGAAAGTTCTAGTGCTACAATTAAGTGCAAGCCTGCTCACACCTACCAGTACGTACCAAACCTGAACGTGTTCCCACTATGCAGGTTTTAGTACTAGTGCTAGTACTTCGGTTATAAAAAGGGGAACTACCTAACCGAAAATTACTCTACCTTCCTCATCATAACTCCTCCTTCTTCGTCCGTCCTTGCCATGGCCGGTGTGCTGAGTTCTAGGTCGAGAACTACTCATAACAAGGGAGCGGCAACCAAGGCTGCGGAAAAAAAGAGGGCTCGCCGCCACGCAGAGACCTCGAAAGATCTCTCACGGGCAGGCGATGGCTCCCAGGAGCGCCCTAGACGCGAAGGCGAACATGCCGAGCTGGCGGCGCTGGAGTCCTTATCCCTCGACGACATGCCCGATCAGCTCAATAAGCACCTCAATGAGTAGAAGGAGTTCATCCACGGCTTGGTGGAGCTGCTGAAGGAGAGCCTCGACGACATGCCCGCTGAGCTCAATGAGCAGGGGGAGTTGACCGCCGGCTTGGTGATGTTGCTGAAGAGGAGCATTGCCTCGGAGAAGAAAGTGACCAGCGAAATCCTGCAACTTCAGGAGGACAAGGCGAAGCTCTGCCATGAGATCGACCTGCTGAAGGAGGAGAACGCCGGCTGGAAGAAGCTGCATGAGAATTGTAGTTCCTTGATGAAGATGTTGCAGGACCTCGCCATGGAACAGAAGGAGGAGTTGGCGAAGCTCCGCATCGAGCACCCGGCTGCTATGAAGGTACGTAATGCGGCCGTGGAACAGATGATGAATGCTCGCGTCGAGAAATCCCGTGTCATGGACACAATGACGAAGATGGCGGAGGAGATGCGCAAGGAGATGGAGGTCGTGGAGGTGATGAAGAAACAGTTACGACTCCGCGGCCAGCAACCCTTCATGTAGTGAGAGCAGCGCCCCAGACTTGTGTGTGCGTCTTCCTTCTTTTTTTGGAGTGATAATCCTCCTTCTTCTTTTGCTCCTATGTTTCTTATTTTGCTTCGGGTGGTTCGCCGCACGTGTCACCTTCTCTGCGAGGCATGAATAGAACAATGCTAAAAATGAGATGACTAGCAAATTAGATCATTCTTTATCACCAATAGAACAATGCCTCTTGCTAGTAATATATAATAAGAGTAGAGGATATGGCACTGGGCTGCCGTGTTTCGTGCTCCTCCCTCGTACTCCAGTGGAAAAGTTGAGTATACCGCACGGTTCTTTGCTCCTCCTCAGGTCGTCGGCACATTTATACGAGCAGTCAAATCACAAGGCCCCGCCTTCCAGCAGTAATGGGCCGTCAAATCACAAAGGCCCTCGCCTCTCGTGAAAAGGATCAAGCTAGACTGCCCCGCCCTCGAGCCTTTAAAAAAATGTATACATTTGTACAGTAGTAGTATCGATGGATTGCGCCATGGAGCAAAACTAACAAGATGTAATTAAAGAAAAAAGGTGGTACATATAGAGAGTTCTCGTCACCAAACTATGCATATACTATATGACACTACCCACTATGAAGGTACTAGTAACATAGACTAGTAACTAGTCTATGCTACTCTCCACTATGACCAGCCAAAGTTGAGGCGCGGATACCAACGAGGGCCTGGTTGTGTCTATACTTGGACAACTCACCCGACTGCATGCGCACCAGGCAAACGAAGCTCGTGTCGTGTTGGTGCCGTGTGCGGCCCGCACATTAACCAAAACCTCGCGCCTCCATCTTAGCCTCCGCGTTTTAAACTTCTCAATCTCAAGGCCAAGGAGCAACGTGAAACCTATGATAGAGCCAATCGGATGGTTGAGAACACTACAATTCGTAGGTACAGATGCGTGTGTGAGAGAGGACGAGTGTGTGCGTGCACCTCTTCTCAGAGTACAAGTGTATGTGGGTGGCATCGACCTAGGGAGCAGTGATGGTGCGTGCGAGAAGTCACGGGAGATAGGTGTAATGCCTGTGAAAAAAAAGACTAGTCTATAGCTCGCCACGAGGCTATTCCTGTCGAACGCCAAGCGTAAGATATGTATCCGACGGTGCCAGTTTTTGCACGTACACATCAGTAGAAAAAGACCTAGTACCATGGCATATGCTACACCACGGCCGAGAAAACGTGTCGACGTTATGCCATCCGGGAATAGTGCCGCACTTCGAAACTACAACCGTCAGTAAATTTTGAGCGCGTCTCGTCACATTCCAAATTACTACTACTACCACGCTATATTTAATTGCAAACCTGTTCACACCGATCACAACCTAAACGGTTTCCCACTTAGGAGCGTACTAGTAGTACTCGGTTATAAATACTACTATGCTAAGATGACTGCACATTCCTCCTCAACTCCTCATCCACAAAAAGCAATCAAGTCAATCAAGCCATGACCAGCGTGAGTTCTGGGTCGAGAGATTTCCACCAGGGAGTGGTGAGCATGGAAGAGGAAGCACGAGAGATGTCCCGCTTCGCCGCGAAAGCAGCCGACATGTCCAGCCGCGCAGCAGTTACAGCACAGAGGTCCCGCCGCGCCGCCGAAGCAGCACGGAGGTCCCGCCGCACCGTCGATGTAGCAGACTGGTCCGGCCATGCCGCGGAAGCAGCAGAGATGTCCCGACGCACCGCCGAAGCAGCACGGAGGTCCCGCCGCGCCGCGGCGGCCTGGGAAAATTTCTCGCGGGCAGGCGAGGACTCTTACAGGCGCATGCGTGCGATGGTCCATAGCCAGATGGATCAGATCTCTGGCTGGGCGAGGTTGCAGGACGAGGCTACCGGCGTCATCCGGCAACTAGGGGAGGGTAATGCGAAGCTCCGGGGCGAGCGCGACCTGCTGAGGGCGAAGATCGCCGGAAGGGCGAAGCAGGCGGAGGAGACCGCTGCCTTGTTGCAGAGGACGGGCGTCATCGTGAAGAAACTTATGGACGAGAATGCCATGCTCTGCATCGAGCGCAACAGGCTGGTGGAGGAATCCGTGGATGCTGCCAAGCAGCGTATTAAGGACATGAAACTGATGAAAGAGATCATCGCCCGCCGCGAGAACTAGTCTCCGTGACCTGCAGCGCATAAAGAAAGTAGAGATCAGCGAGCCAGATTGTTGTATGTGTCTTCCTTCTTCTTTTGCCCTTGTGTATTTCGGGCGTAGCCGCATGTGGCTTTTTTAATTATCTTCCTAATTATGTAAGACAACTATTATCCACTCTCGTTGTCCTTATATATATATATATTCATCAGTCTTGCTATAAGTCGCAGTAGATGCTATATAGGTCCGTCGGATCTTACATCAAGATCCGTGCAAAATATTCTTTTCAGATTTTCTTTTTTCCCTCTTAAATCTCAGTCGAGTGAGACATTGCCACGCCATTAAACAGAGGCTCGGGCACCATTAATGGAGACCTTGAGAGAGAGGTGGACGACAGATGGAGGTCAAAGGGCTCTCCTCCCGATAAGCACACCCAGGGGTCTGATCGTACGCCTCCCATACTCAAATAGCTACCCTCCACGGCGCCTCCAAGCTAATAAAAAAGGGGACGTGTGGCGGCACGTAAATGGTAAATAGAACGCCCACAGTTTCAATAATACTTGTGTTTCCGATTGTAACATGACAGCACTTGTTCCAAAATGACTTTGTTGATTGTTAATGTGTGCGCCTTCGCAAATCGGACAGCAAAATTACCATAGCATGTTGGTGCCATGTCATGACACCAAGCCAAGTTTCATGATTTTCATGCATGTTTTGGATTTACAGGAATTAAAAAACCAAGTTCAAGCCGAGCAATGACCCCCAGATGTTTGAATTTCATTTCCATTTCTGGCATGGGACCTAGAAATTTACCCGAGGACACACATGTGATTTTTCAACCAGCTTTGGTGCACTGGAGCATGTGCTTGTATTTAAAATTTTAATTATGCACACAAAGGTGATACGTTCCCTCTCAGAACCACGAGCCTTCTTGAGAGAAGCTCCGGTTTGCAAAAAGCTTATACCAAAACTTGTTCCTATTCTGCAATTTTTTTACCACAGCATGGTAGTACCATGACATGACACCATGCCAAGTTTCATGATTTTCAGGCATGTTTTGGATTTACAAGAATTTTAAAACCAAGCTTCTAAATGTTCTCGGCCGAACCACAATGCCCATATGTTTGAATTTCATTCCCATTTCTTGCATGGGACCTAGAAATTCACCCGAGGACACACATGTGATTTTTCAGTCAACTTTGGTGCACGGGAACATGTGCTTGTAGTTCAAATTTGAATTATGCACATTAAATGACCAAAAACTCAATTAATGTATAAAAAGGCCAAACGAACCCGAAATAATTCCAAAATTTAACATGGCACTTATATAGTTCTATGTTGCCTCTGTAAAGAAAATCTGGGGGGGGAGGCAGCGTATATTGTTTCGCACACAAAGGTATGAAGAAATAAAGAAATTAGCATACCTATTTAATTCTTGGGTTCTTATTATTTATGCCACCAGTTGTGTATCACTACTCATTTTTGCCATTAGAAGTTATAACTACTCAAAAAATGCCATCGATCCGTGAGATGCCTGGTCAAAAATGCAATTAGATATCTAAAAAATGCCATCGTTAAATTAGATGTTTGCTCAGAAATGCAATTAGACATTGTTATTTTCACGTCAAACCCGTTGACCATGTTACATGAAAAAAATAGGCCGATTCTCACAATGATAAGTTAATGGTGTCCAGCATAACACACCCCTCAAATAAAACTAAGCACCCTGGAATTCTTTGACAAAACTAAGCACCCTGAAATTCTTTGACAACTAAACTGCCGGCTATATGATGTTTGCCATATATATTGTACGTATATAATGTCAAGAAACGAGTGGTACTACTATACCAACTAAAATATGAAATGTACGAAATATAACGAGAAGAAACATAACATAGTTCTGCTGGAGGCTCAGCACAACACACCCCTCAAATAAAACTAAGCACACCAGAAATTAAACTAAGCAACTAATCCGGTAGACACTGCATTAGAACCACCATGAGCAACGACACTGCCACCTTACTCGGATTCCTCGTCCACGTCCTCGACTTTGTCCTTGTCCCTCTTCCTCTTGGCCGATACTTCTTTGCTTGAACCGCACACTTGGCTCTTGCTCTTCATCCAAACCTTGTAGATATTGAAACAAAGGTAGACATCCATTGCAGCGTAGTGGATGTAGTCCATATCTAGTACATTCCACTGCCATGCATGACGATGAAACGTGTATGGAGGTTTGTCTAGTTTACCGTACGAAGGATGAACCATGGCTCCTGCCAGGGTCAACATTGAAGGCTGATCAAGGGAGGACACCAGGCCTGCCTTCTGGAGATCGAAGGGCTGGCCTACAATGAGGCCTATCCGACCCAGGATTTCCTTGTCGTTCTTAAAGTCTACAGTAATGAATTTGACTCGGCCGCCCATGAGGAACTTCTTAAATTCCTCGCACTCAACGTCGGCATGGCATATGTGGTAGAACAAGCATAAGTCATGCACGCAAACCTGGATCACGGCGGGCTTCTTCTTCTCTGCCCCCTTAGTTTCTTCTCGCTTCCCAGGACTGTGGTGTACTCAACATCTAGCCCAGCGACCCACTCATCATTTGAGTTTTCGAACATGCGTTTGAAGCGAGCAAGGCATTCTTTCACCGTTGCGGAGAACGGGTGTAGATGACGTCGAACTCATCGCCGGTGATGGTTCGAACCTTGTACTAACCGCCGATCATGGAGATTTGGGACGCCATGGATTTGGGAGGAGGGTTAGGATTAGTGGAACTGCCGTAATGTGAAAGGACGGGACGACTAGGAGCAGTTTATCGATTGTAAAAATGTCGAGTGGGGGGCGCGTGCGAATGGCAGGGTAGTGGCTTGCATGGTGGATAAATGGATTCATGCACAGTACTATGGGGGCCCAATTAGATGTCATGTCTACTCGACACCCAATTAAATGGCTTTCGATGTCATGTCAAGCATCGGCAAAATTACAGGTGATATGAAGCTTTCCATTCTCCCATGATACGGGCTTCCGAGAGCCATTGGATCTGAGATCGAACGGTTGCATGGCGTGATTCTAGACCTATGGGTGAATATCCTATCCTAGAGGGTTATTCTGCAAATTTTCAGCAACTTAGCATGCGACCTTTCGATCTCAGATCCAAGGGCTACCAGCAGCCCGTATCATGGTCGCGCCTACCACGACCGTTGCCTCGCTTGCGCGGTCGCGCCCTTGGAGATTTAACACGGTGCGTTAGGCTATCTGATGTTGGCATGTCATACATAGTCATCACTTAGTCACTCATACAACAAGGTTAGCTATAAGGTTGGCTATAAGAGTATTTTTTGCTTACTTCTCTCTATCTCTTTCTTCGTAGTATTTATTGTATTTGCCAAGGAGTGACCTCTTCCAATGAAATGGTGCTTAGATGACGTGTTATGGGCATTAAATGGCTTAGCAACTCAATTCCCCAATGCATAGGTGCTTAGTTTTTGTTGCTAAGTTTGCTTCATCTAGGTACACGCACTTATTACCGTTTCTTCCTGGGGTCACCAAACTAGTCTCTCTCTTCTTAATTAACTTGCCACATCAGACTTTATGCCTATGTGGCAGGCTTAGCACCTGTAGGATCAAGTACAATAGTGGGTTATAAGCCCGATTTACATGGCATTTTTGCATATGTGGGGGAAAGAGGCAAGGAAAAAGTGGAGGAGTGGGCTCTCAAGCAAGAGCCAGCCTCTACATGGTGGAGCATCGGGAGAGGCACCTGTATGGAGGTGGTCAGGAATTGGGAGACTCACGCCGGTCGTAGCGCCACAGTTAAAATGATAATGGCAAGTCAAAACACCGGGCCCCACCTGTCCAGAAGTAACTCGCTGTCAAATCACACAGCCCTACGTTTGCAGCAGCCTACTCCCTCATCTTCTCGCGTCTCTGTCGAACCCACTAGGCGGAACTGCCCCACCTACTGCGCGGCAAAAGCGCCGCCCTCGACTTTTAAATAGTACAGTATACTAATTTTGTATCCATGGATTGTGCCATGGAGCAAAGCATCAAGAAAACGGTGGTACACATGTACGGAGTATACAACACGCCCGTCGCGTTCGCGTCGCACCCCAAACGGTCGGTCGGTCTGGCATGCCGCTCTCTGAATGGAACGCACGTCATATTGCGTTTGCACACACATGTGGGACCGCAATTGAGAACCGACCATAAGCACACTCCCCGGCCCCGAAGTCGGGTGAGTTAATAGAAGAGAGAGACGAGCGATAGTACTAATAGAGAAGTGTTGTAGGAGTACATACGTTGGTACCTGGTCGATCCCCTGCAAGACACGGAAGATCAGTTCGTCCATGCATGTGACCAGACTCCAGCAGACATGCCTGGATTGGCTATCGTCTACATATCGTGCAGGCTGTGTTGTACAGGGCTGTAGTTCTGGTGAGAAATCTAAAAGAAGGTTCCTTATCATCTCGCAAAATTAGGTGTCATGTGCTTCGGATCACTGCGAGGGTTAAACAGCGACAACTGAGTTGGGCTAGTCATTGGGGGCACATGCACGAAGATTACTCGGCTGCCATCTAGGTCAAGCCGGCTATGTTAATTAGGACATCTATTGACGGACCCCTTTTCCATGAGTTTATCTTTAATTTGAGCTTTGATCCTCGTCTAGTTTGTCCGCCAGGATTCATCTTGTCTCCTTTGGGCAGTGAGGTTATGATTTCTTGCCATGTGGCATTTTTTCGTGTTATATGTTATAATCCAGTGCTTCAGATCAAAATGACGAAAACTGTGCCTCCGGGGCACGTGCATGAAGACTTCTCGACAGTCATTGCCGAGGTCAAGCCGGCTCCGGCTGGTAGACAAAAGAAAACTAGTACTCCACTATATAGACAGGAGCCTCCGCGCTTGCTTGCTAGTGTTGCTCTCTTCACAATGTCTCGTCCTCTCCAGATCTAAACACGATAGCGGTGGCCACACACTCTCTCTCTACTCACCGCTGGTCACAGATCCAGCCGGATCCTCTCCGCCGGGGAAGGTGAGAAGCTGCAACGTTCACGCGGTCGTCCTCGGCGACGGCTCTTACCCACTGCCGACGCGTCCCAATCAGCGTGCCTTGCCGTTCTCTCCCAAGCATCGCTGGCGAGGGAGGGCCTCCCACCCCTTCTTCCTCGCTGCCGTAGTGTGGGCAGATCCGGCCTCCCGCCGCCCACCTAGCGACATCCCGGCGACCCTCGGGTATAAATTCCTTCAAAACCGGCCTTGCTCTACTTCCCGAGCTCCTGACGTTGCTGCATTTGTATCTTTTACTATTTCTCAGGCCCCCTCGTGTAGATAAGATCGATCGGCTGTTCGAAAACCACCTAATTTTTTATTGTTAAGAGGTAAAACTAGTTCATGCACTCGAATCTAGTAGTACTTGGTTCAAACAAGGAATAAAGGGGGTGGGGGTGGGGGACGATTTGTTACCTGAATCTAGGACTTGGTCGAAAGAGGAAATAATGGGGGCGAAAAGTAGCAGAGACTGGCTATCCAACTGGTCTCTAGGTCTAATAGGGAAATAAAGGGAACGCAGTACAAACTCAATATAAACCCGATCTATTGGTTGAAAAAGGAAAGAAAGTGGGGACTGGGGGACAAGTTAACAGAGTATGTCCAGCACTAGATTTGCTAGCCTCACAAAGTATAAGGTGGCTATATACCGAACAAAAATGGGACCAACCCAGATATCCTCTTTTGTTGTTTGTTGCCCCGAGCCGCTCTTATGTAATGCCACTGGTAAAATGTAGCAGTCGCACTGTTAAAAGTAAGGACACGTTAAACCAATGTTGTTTTCAATGTAATGCCTCCTGTAATATGAATCAATGGCACTTTTTTTCATGTCCTCCTAAATTTCCCATTAAGATAAGTTGCTTCTTTTCGTTAGAGATGCAACTGTCCTGGTCCGCCTACTCTCCAGGAGCTTCACGACCAACCTTGATGTTGCTCAATTTTATTGCAACTAATGAAGAAGAAGCTCTGTGGGTTTCGTTTTCTGATGGAAATGGAACCGGGGTTGGAGCCCTTTTCTTAAAAGAAGAAGAAGAAGCTGCTAGCTCATGGGACATTGCTTCAATTTAGGTGAACTGCACCAAAAGGTCCCATGAATTGAATCATCCATGTTGGTGACTGGTGTCATCCCTTCTACGATGGCATTGACTGCAGATATGGTTCCCATCACGAGGTATGTTCCTTTTTTGTCTGACCGTTTGCCAAAGATCCTGCATGTTGATCCTGCTCTTGTGCTACTGTTTTGGCACTGCCATGATAAAGCAGTAATGTTATTATTTTGCACCTTAATCTAGTGGCACTATTAATTTGAGGTAATGTTTTGGCACCGCTAGTGCCACTGTTTTTTTATATATCGAAAGAGGGGGTTCCCTCCGATTTCATTAAAGAAACCCAACCATAGAGAACCATTATCCGACAACATCTCAGTGTAAACGGGTAGTTATGCAACTACTACTAGAACGGACTAAGTACTAGCAGGAGACAAGTTTGCCACATAAGCTAGGAAGGTAGGGGGACGCAGCACCAGCTCGACCAAGTTTGGATTACAACCCAAATGCTACCACAGAAACATCAGGGGGAAGATAGGGACTGAAAGAGCCAGCTTCAGCATCCCAGTCTAAGCACCCCCGGCCTTCATCCTTGCGACGCACGGTACACCTCGTTTGCCACCTGCTCGACCCTAGTGTCACTGATAAAATGAAGTAATAATATAGTTAAAATAGAGCGAGTGTTCTCTCTATCATTTCATTTCCAATGTAGATAAAGAAAGTGCTTCTCTTTGTTAATGTATGTTTCATCACCTAGTCCCATTGTTAATGTTTAAGTGTTTCTGCAAACTAGGGTGCTTAATTTTAGTTGATCTGCACACAAATAGAGATTTGAATGTCTCAAGGCCCCTCCTTGTACTACCGTTGTACACTAATGTTCATCACTGGCAGAAGGTGTATCAGGGAGACTTGGGTCGATTTCCAGTATGATGTAATATTTTATTCTGTTTATTAGTGTATGTTTCATCAACTAGTGCCACTATAATGTAATCATGCCTTTTCATTATCTGTGCAAACAGGGTTATGCAGCTGCATTTTGGTGGAACCGCACAAATGTACGGATGGAACCGGCATATATGCAGAGTGCGAGGTGCCAAGTAAAAATTACCAACACCAACCCTCCTCCATCTAAGCATTGGCATCCACCACCATCAGTGGGATGTGTGGCGCTCACTGTGGACGGATCTTTCTCGGCAGCAAATCCTCTAACCAAATACTAGTAGCTTAGACTTAAAAAAATACTAGTAGCTTATATTGGCAGTTTTCTAGGGGGTGTACTCTTTTCTGAAAGAAGCACCAATCTATTTTTCTTTATTTGTACACAGTGTCACAACTTTGACCCAAAGGTCCAGAGCTATTTTAGGGTGATTGGCGTAGTACTCAGAGACTGATTGTAAGCATGATTTTTATTAGTTGTCACACTGATTGTAAGCATGAGCAAATGGAAGATTAGGTTAGTGCGAAGCTTACCTTAAACCCTACCGACAGCGTTGAAATGAGGCGAGCGTCGAGGTAACCGTGGAGAACGGCGGGGAAGCGACATTACGCCATCCAGCCTCCTCTTGCGGTGGGAGAACGAATACTCCTGTGGCTCCGGCTGGCTCTGCACCCTCACGAACGGCACAGCGTACTCGATCGATTTGTTATCCTTTGGGTGCTCGACCTTCGACCTGTACGCCCACCACCTCCGCCTGACTTTCGCCTCAGGCGAATCTGTCTGCTCCATCGCCCAGAGGAGATACTCGATGAACTCGAAGGACTGCGGCGCGACTGCCGCCGAGGAGTACATCACCGCCCTCATCGCCGTCGTCTCGCTCTTTCGCATACATTGCCACATGGCCCTCACCGTCCTCGAAATCTCCCACTCATTGTCAAACCAAGTAAGGATCTCCTTCAACCTGGCTAACTTTGCCTGGTCGCCGCCGGTAATCTCCCTGATTCGCTGCTGCATCCCCTCCATAGATGTCCTTCTAAGTGGTCCGGTGCTAGCTTTGGAAGATGGGAGGAGAGACGGTGGTCTTGCAATAGAGAAGAGGGAGAGGCGAGATGGTGGTTTTGGAATGGAGATGATGGAGAGGTGAGGTTCCCCTGCCTTTCGGTCGCTGGCAGGAGGGCCCCGCGCTTGGTGGTACCCATGTGTCAGTGTCTCGACGACAGGATGGGCTACGTCAGGGGATCCTCGTCCGAGGAGAGAGGAGGTGGTTTTGTAATGGAGAAGAGGGAGAGGCGAGACGGTGGTTTTGGAATGGAGATGATGGAGAGGAGAGGAGGTGGTTTTGCAATGGAGAAGAGGGAGAGGAGCGTGCGGCAGCGATTTAGGATTGGACGAGAGGGCCGGCGCGCTGTGACTGGATCAAAATCAAAATCAATTTACCCTTCAATTAAGAAAGCGACACCACATTAACTAGTCTCCCTTTTATTCTAGGTCATAATTGACCATGATTTTCGCAAATAAAATATATGTTATACGTTGCAAAAATAATATAATTTGAAAGTACATTCAGATACGAAACAAACGATACAATTTTTGGTGACATGCATTCACATTTTGCTTGTCAAATACAGTACGTGGTCAAACTTTGACCCAAAATACGCAAAACAAAAAAATACTTCCAAGACCAGCGCCGCTCTTCCGCTCTTCTCCTCTTAAACCGCCGCCGCTCCTCTCCTCTTCCATTTCAAAACCATCGCACCTCCTCTCATGTTCCAATCCAAAACCAGCGTCGCTCCTCTCCCGTTCTAAACCAAAACCAGCGTTGCTCCTCTCCTCCTCCATTAAAAAACCACCACCGGCGAGTGAAGGTGTTGTGGAGAAGTAGATCGATGGAGGAGTACAACTGATACGTGAGGATCGCAGACGGCGACCCTGTGAAGCTAGCTAGGATGTTGGAGATACAGTCTTGGTTTGACAACAAGGACAAACTAGCGGCGACGGCGACATCCGTGGCCAAATATCTGCAGAGTGAAAAGGCAGCGATACTCCCGGAGGGAGTTGCGCGGGCGTACATAGAGCTGCTCCTCTGGGCCATGGAGCAAACAGATTCACCGAATCCGATCGTGAGGGAGCGGTGGTGGGAGTATCGATCCCAGAAGGAGCATCCACCAGAGATTGAAGGATCGAGCATCTACAGGGTGCCTTTTGTGAGGGTTTCGTGCCAGAGCGAGCCGGTGGAGTCTTCGTCGACCGAACCCAACTGCAAGAGGAGAAAAACAGTTGGCCCGACGACGCTTCCCCGCCATCCTCTCCCTCACCGTTCACATCTTCTCACGGGGCGGCTGTCTGCCGCCGAGGAATAGGAGGGATTGCCCCCCGCCCCCAGACCAATAGTCGGGCAGGTTGTGAATTGTCAGGAGGAGCTTAGGGTTGTTAGTAAATGCAGGTTGTGAATTGTGTTTTGTGTTGTGTATTTTGAGAGTACTTTCAGATATGAATGTCTTTTGAATTTCAGATTTGCAGTATTGAGCATATGAAGTATTTTATGAATTCTAGAGATCTATTTTTAGCACTTAAAAAATGTAGTTTCATAGGAGTATAATAGTGCAGACAACGTGATTCTCAGAGAAGAAACTACAAGTTTCAGTTTCAGATAAGAAACTCCAAGTTCAGTTTCAGATAAGAAACTGCAACTTTCAGAGGCAGAGCATTTATATTAACACGGCCTTTTCAGACAGTGTTAACATCATGCTGGAAGTTTTATTCATGGTCGAAACTGGAACTACCAGCCAGTTAACATCATGCTGATCAACATTCATGCATAGCGCATCTTCATATGATGCACAGTCAAAAAGATATGCTATTTTCAAGATGCCCACACAATGTCGAGTGTGCGAAAAACAAAGAAAACGAGGGACGAAGTTTTGGAAAGTGTTGGACGTGGTGTGCGTAGATGACAATTGGGACCCACATGTCAATAAAGGCAGACGCAAAAAATTTGGAGATATTTTCTCTGCACAGGTGGAATCGAATCCGGGCGGAATAGCTGTCGGGTAGTGTCAGCCACTAGGCTAGTTCAGTTGTTTCGTTACTTATAAGGCACTTCCTCAGGTGGTAGGATCTCCTCCTGCGCCTTTGTGCGCTCGCCATGACGTCGCTGTCTGCCGTTGTGAACATGCTGAACAAACAAGAGGAATCTGGAGAGGACTGTACGTGGAGAGGCGGACAGTCGGGACCCACCAGGTCTATGGCCGTACGCAAGCAAGTGCCTCATCAAAAAATACTTCCTCCTAATGCTATACTGACGTTGGGGCCCACGGGTTTGTCAACGTAGTTACATTTTTAGGTGCTTCAACGTAGTTACTATAGGAGATAAATTCACAACAAAGCCGGGGAGCTGGCAGGTATCATTTATTATCACTGGGGCAGCAAGTATCAGCTGGGTTTTGGGCTGCCCCGTCTAGGCATTCTTTTTTAACATGCGCAGCCCTCGACCTCGGATGGGAGGTCCATAGGCCTGTTTGTATTTTCTTGAGGGCCGTCATGTATCTACCGGCCTATGGACCTCCCATCCGAGGTTTTATTTTTGGGACAATTGCATTTTTACCCCTAGTTGGTTCCTACCCACGGGTTTTGCCCTTACTTTTCGAGCTTGCTCAGTTTTTCCCTTACTTTTTCCGTCGAGTTCCCTCGAATGCCCTTTGACCGTTTGACCAAAACTTTGAAAATTCATAACTAATTCATATGAACTCAGAAAAATGCAAATAAGACATAAAAATGTTCAGATAAACATTACCTTTATGTGCATATCATTTGCATTCAGGACAAACGCACCTTTTCAACTACCTAAGTTAATTAATGTTTAACATTATTAAAAATAAAAAGGTATATACAATATTTTTTTCATGAATAAAAATTACATGCAAATGTAGGTGATGTTTCTGAACTTCCTGATATCTTATTTACATTTTTCTGAGTTCGTATCAACTCGTGCCTCACAGTTTCCAAATAATGGTCAAAGTCGTTAGAACATTCTTAACAAGATGATACGAACTCAGAAAAATGCAAATAAGATATCTGGATGTTCAGAAAACATCACCTACATTTGCATGTAATTTTTATTCATGAAAAAAATATTGTTTATACCTTTTTATTTTTAATAATGTTAATAACATTAATTACCTCAGGTAGTTTAAAGGGTGCTTTTGTCCTGAATGCAAATGGTATGCACACAAAGGTAATGTTTATCTAAACATTTTGATATCTTATTTGCATTTTTCTGAGTTCATATGAATTAGTTATGAATTTTCAAAGTTTTGGTCAAACGGTCAAAGGGCATTCGAGGGACCTCGACGGAAAAAGTAAGGGCAAAACTGAGCAAGCTCGAAAAGTAAGGGCAAAACCCGTGGGTAGGAACCAACTAGGGGTAAAAATGCAATTGTCCCTTTATTTTTCCTGAAACATCGGCAGCCTAATTTATGTATTTTTTTGAAGAAAATGCAGAGGTCTATTCTATTTTTCTATATAAGAATAGGAACGCCTGGTCCAACTTATGTTTCCCTTCTAACTATATTATATATATTTAAATTATTTTATATGTTATTATATATTATTATTATTGTCATCATCTTTTTTAACAGATGCTTACATATGTAAGAGAACAATATCCCACATATTATTAACTTATAAAAATATTTTCTTAATAATAAAATCCTGGATTTTTTTTGGCAACGAAAATCCTAGTGATTGTGTACAAAAGCTTGGTAAGATTTAAGGACCAATGTAATAATAAATCACTTATTATTTAATATATATATATAACAAAATGCTCAGCCCTGTTTATTTTTTGATAACATTGCTACGCCCACCCCAACATTATAATTAGAATAAGCCCAGCAAAATCGTGTATTTCGAGAAAGTGCAAATGGCCTGTAATTCTTTAGGAAAAACATAAATGGGCCGCATGTACGCTACATTATTTGTTCACCCAGCCCAGCTAATGGATTGTAGTTCAAAAAAAAGAGATCAAATGGACTGTAAATTCTACCCCACAAAAAAAAGACTGTAAATTCTGAAAAATTGGGTTGAATACGTGCCACATTTTTGGAGGTTGAAATGTGGGTCAATAGGTCAAAGCCAATGCAAGTCGTTGTCAACTTAGTCAACAAATTATTCTGACATCGTTAGCCGTTGGATTTACATCCAACGACCGGCATCCATCTTCAATCTCTCGTCTTCTTCCTCCAGCGCCGCCGGGACCACCTGCTCCCGCCTCCTGCTGCTAGCAGCTCTGCTTAGCACGCTTCGCTGTGAAGCGCTACTCCACCGTTGGACAGGCCATCCCTCCACCCCTCCCCACCTCCTGTTCTTCTCCACCGATTGCCGAACCACACCGCACCAGAACCAGTTAACCCTCGTACACCTCTCCGTCTGCGACTCTACTCCTGCGTCTTCCCATCTCCGGCTCGTTGCTGTCCGGGGCCTCGTCATCGTCCACAACCTTGGATTCGCTCGGCGCGGAGTGGTCAACATGGTCAACAAATGACACCATCGGAAGTAGACTATGCGTGGAGAGGGTGACAGCTGGGTCCACGGCCGCACGCAAGGAAATGCCTCCTTATTACGCGCAAAATAATGATTCCTCCACCTGAGAGCTGGGACCCACCGGAAGGGCCTCTGTATTCGCGAAAAATGTTCCCACCGCTGACAGGTCGGACCCACCAGCTATATCTTCGCACGCAAGGAAGTGCCTTCTTATTACGCACAAAAAAATGAATACCCCCCTGCTAGCTGGGACCCACAATAGTGGGAGGCTGACTTGTGGGCCAACTAAGTTGACGGGGATGGAGGGCTTTGTCAACTTAGTCAATATGAACGATTCTAGCTCCAGTGACCGTACGATGTCCATCCAACGGCCGTAGTGCTTCTTCAACCTCTGGTCTTCTTGCTCCAGCCGCCCAAAGCAGCGTCGGTCGTGCCTCGTGCTCCTGCGTCCCGTGGTCGGCTGCGATGCGGCGGAGGCCTCACCACCCCCTACTACTCCCACCGCTGGCCAGGCCATCCCTCTACTCACCCACACCCCCTGTTATTCTGCGGCGACGACAGCCTCACACCGCAGCGAACCATGAACCCTCGTACTCCTCTACGCGTGGGCATCCACTGCCGCGTTTTCCCCGGCTGCGCGTCGTCCCCTTCCCAGGCCTCGCCGTCGTCCGCCGCCCTGGTGCTCTTGGCGCGGCATGGTCAACGTGGTCAAGGAACGGCTTCCATCGGACGTGGACTGTACGTGGAGAGGCTGACAGCTGGGTCCACGGCCGCAGCAAGGAAGTGCCTCCTTATTACGCGGAAAATAATGATTCCTCCACCTGACAGCAGGGACCCACCGGACAGGCAACTGTATTTCGCGAAAAAAAAAGTTTCCCCCCTGACTTCTAGGACCTACCAACGACATCTTCGCACGCAAGGAAGTGCGTCCGGGCAAAAAAAAATGATTCGCCCCCCTGACTGCTGGGACACACCAGCTACATATTCGCACGCAAGGAAGTGCCTGACAAGGCGTACGTAGCATTGTCATTCTGGTCGCGAACGTGTACGTACATACTGGTCGACGTAGAGGCGCGCACGTGTCGTAGTAGAGGCGCGCATGTAGCATGTACACGTACGTACAGCGGCTAGAGTGCAAGAAAGTAAATACGGCCACGTACGTTCATACGGGCGGGGTCTCGAACGCCTACTCGCGCGTACGTACGGCCAGGGCTCGTGTACATGGCTGGGCCGGAACGGAGAAACTGCGTCGTCGTCATGTTCATGGGGATGCAACGGAATGCGTCGTGTTCATCGGGAGGCAACGGAACGCGTGGGAGCCAACCGGCTTGGACAGAACAGCCGATGGAAATGAGGCCTGGCGTACCGCAGAACGGAGGAAACGGCCTTGTGTTTGACCGGCCACGTTTGAAACGGGATCCTGTTCAACATGAGGGTCTGGCGTACCGCAAAACGGAAGAAACGGATCTCCTACGATCGAAACGGGGGTCCTGTTGATTGGGCGGGGTGTGGCGTACAGCAAAACGGAGGAAACGGACTTGTGTTGGAGCGTTATGGTCGAAACGGGGGTCCTGTTCATCGGGAGGGGTGTGGCGTACCGCAAAACGGGACTCCACGGGATACTGTTCATCTCCACCGTCGACCCCCTCCAGCCTCCACGGGCTACTGTTCATCCACCGTCGACCTCCTCCAGCCTCCACCTGCGACTGTTCATCCACGGGCTCCTGTTCGTCCAACCTCCACCGCGCGCTACTCCACCGGCTACTGTTCAACCAGCCCTCTCCACGGGCTCCTGTTCAACCACCCCTCCACGGGCTACTTTTCATCCAGCCCTCCACATTCTACTGTTCATCCTGCCCTCCACGGGGTGGTCCTGTTCATCCTGCCCTCCAAGGGGTCCAGTTCATCCAGCCCCGACCGGCTCGATCGATCACGGTCCTGTTCATCCAGAGGCAACACCACGGGGTCCTGTTCATCGACCCCCACCAGGAACTGTTCATCCAAACCCCCCAGCAACGCTCACTGTTTATCCAGAGGCAACATCGATCGGCTTCAGTTAGCAGCAGTAGCGAAGGAATCGCTCGATCGGGTTCGTTTAACAGCCATCGATCGATCGCTCGGGTTCAGTAACACGTAGCCTGTTGTGCAATCGCTCGGGTTCAGTTAGAGCCCAACGCCTCGCTCGGGTTCAGTTAGAGCCCAACGCCTCGCACCCACGCGCGTGCGTGTACGAGAGAAACGCACATCGCTCGGCCCCGACCACCCACCGTAACCGGGAACACCTCGATATTTTCCTCGCCCTCGCTTCTACCACGGTTTTTTGCGTCATGGACGGCCCAAAGAATGACATGCAGCTGCGTCTCCGGCCCGCCCAGGACGAAAAGCCCATTTTCTATCATGATTTTTTGTCATAGAAGTAGGACCCCACCACATCTATGATGATACCGTGTTTTGTCACAATTATTGTCATAAAAGTGTCATAAGAATGACAGAAAAAAAATTTGTTTGGCCCAAAATGTCACGGATGTGTCTTTTTTTGTAGTGGAGAAAGCTAAGTTGAAAGATGATGGTAGCAACTACACGGACTGGGTCCATAACTTGAGGATTATCCTCATTGCTGCACAGAAGAATTATGTCCTACAAGCACCGCTAGGTGCAAGACCCACTGCAGGAGCAACACCAGACGTTGTGAACGCCTGGCAGAGCAAAGCTGATGACTACTCGATAGTCCAGTGTGCCATGCTTTACGGCTTAGAACGGGGACTTCAACGACGTTTTGAACGTCATGGAGCATATGAGATGTTCCAGGAGTTGAAGTTAATATTTCAAGCAAATCCCCAGGTTGAGAGATATGAAGTATCCACAAAGTTCTACATCTGCAAAATGGAGGAGAATAGTTCTGTCAGTGAACATATACTCAGAATGTCTGGGTACCACAATCACTTGACTCAACTGGGAGTTAATCTTCTGGTTGATAGTGTCATTGACAGAGTTCTTCAATCACTGCCACCAAGCTACAAAAGCTTCGTGATGAACTATAATATGCAAGGGATGGATAAGACAATTCCCGAGCTCTTTGCGATGCTAAAGGCTGCGGAGGTAGAAATCAAGAAGGAGCACCAAGTGTTGATGGTCAACAAGACCACTAGTCTCAAGAAGAAGGGCAACGGGAAGAAGGGGAACTTCAAGAAGAACGGCAAGCAAGTTGCTGCTCAAGTGAAGAAGCACAAGTATGGAGCTAAGCCTGAGACTGAGTGCTTCTAGTGCAAAGGAAATGGTCACGGGAAGTGGAACTGCCCCAAGTATTTGGCGGATAAGAAGGATGGCAATGTCAAAGGTATATTTGATATACATGTTATTGATGTGTACCTTACTAATGCTCGCAGTAGTGCCTGGGTATTTGATACTGGTTTTGTTGCTCATATTGCAACTCAAAACAGGGGCTACGGATTAAGCGAAGATTGGCTAAGGACGAGGTGATGATGTGCGTGGAAAATGGTTCCAAATCGATGTGATCGCCGTCGGCACGCTACCTGTACATCTACCTTCAGGATTAGTTTTAGACCTGAATAATTGTTATTTGGTGTCAGCGTTAAGCATGAACATTATATCTGGATCTTGTTTGATGCGAGATGGTTATTCATTTAAATCAGAGAATAATGATTGTTCTATTTATATGAGTAATATCTTTTATGGTCATGCACCCTTGATGAGTGGTCTATTTTTATTGAATCTCGATAGTAGTGATACACATATTCATAGTGTTGAAGCCAAAAGATATAAGTTTAATAATGATAGTGCAACTTATTTGTGGCACTGACGTTTAGGTCATATTGGTGTAAAGCGAATGAAGAAACTCCATGCTGATGGGCTTTTGGAATCACTTGATTATGAATCACTTGATGCTTGCGAACCATGCCTCATGGGCAAGATGACTAAGACTCCATTCTCCGGAACAATGGAGTGAGCTACAGAGTTGTTGGAAATAATACATACTGATGTATGCGGTCCAATGAGTGTTGAGGCTCGCGGCGGGTATCGTTATTTTCTGACCTTCACAGATGATTTGACAGATATGGGTATATCTACTTGATGAAACATAAGTCTGAAACATTTGAAAAGTTCAAAGAATTTCAGAGTGAAGTGGAAAATCATCGTAACAAGAAAATAAAGTTTCTATGATTTGATCATGGAGGTAAATATTTGAGTTACGAGTTTGGTCTTCATTTGAAACAATGCGGAATAGTTTCGCAACTGATGTCTACTACACAACCTTCTTCTTATAGACATTGTTGGGCCTCCAAGAGCAGAGGTTTGTAGGATAGGGGAAAATTTCCCTCAAGTGGATGACGTAGGGTTTATCAATCCGTGGGAGGCGTAGGATGAAGATGGTCTCTCTCAAACAAACCTGCAACCAAATAACAAAGAGTCTCTTGTGTCCCCAACACACCCAATACAATGGTAAATTGTATAGGTGCACTAGTTCGGCGAAGAGATGGTGATACAAGTGCAATATGGATGGTAGATATGGGTATTTGTAATCCGAAAATATAAAAACAGCAAGGTAACTAATGATAAAAGTGAGCACAAACGGTATTGCAATGCTAGGAAACAAGGCCTAGGATTCATACTTTCACTAGTGCAAGTTCTCTCAACAATAATAACATAATTGGATCATATAACAATCCCTCAACATGCAACAAAGAGTCACTCCAAAGTCACTAATAGCGAAGAACAAACGAAGAGATTATTGTAGGGTACGAAACCACCTCAAAGTTATCCTTTCTGATCGATCTATTCAAGAGTCCGTAGTAAATAACACGAAGCTATTCTTTCCGTTCGATCTATCATAGAGTTTGTACTAGAATAACACCTTAAGACACAAATCAACCAAAACCCTAATGTCACCTAGATACTCCAATGTCACCTCAAGTACCCGTGGGTATGATTATACGATATGCATCACACAATCGCAGATTCATCTATTGAACCAACACAAAGAACTTCAAAGAGTGCCCCAAAGTTTCTACCAGAGACTCTAGACGAAAGCATGTGCCAACCTTAAAGACTCAAGTGTTCACATGAATATCCCAAAAGGTCACTGAACCCGCAAGTTGATCACCAAAACATACATTAAGTAGATCACATGAATATCCCATTGTCACCACAGATAAGCACATGCAAGACATATATCAAGTGTTCCGAAATCCTTAAAGACTCAATTTGATAAGATAACTTCAAAGGGAAAACTCAATCCATTACAAGATAGTAGAGGGGAAGAAACATCATAAGATCCAACTATAATAGCAAAGCTCGCGATACATCAAGATTGTGCCACATAAAGAACACGAGAGAGAGAGAGAGAGATCAAACACATAGCTACTGGTACATACCCTCAGCACCAAGGGTGAACTACTCCCTCCTCGTCATTGATAGCACTGGGATGATGAAGATGGCCACCGGTGAGGGATCCCCCCTGTGGCAGTGTGCCGGAACAGGGTCCCGATTGGTTTTTGGTGGCTACAGAGTCTTGCGGCGGCGGAACTCCCGATCTAGGTTAAGTTCTGGAAGTTTGGGGATTTATAGGAGAGGTTGGCATCGAGAACAAGTCAGGGGGCCCCAAAGGGAGTCCACAGGGCAGGGGGCGCGCCCCAGGGGGGTGGGCATGCCCTCCACCCTCGTGGGGCCCACGGGACTCCCCTCCGGTAACTCTTCATTCCAGTATTTTTTATATTTTCCAGAAAAAATCTCCGTTGATTTTCAGCGCATTCCGAGAACTTTTATTTCTGCACAAAAACAACACCACGGTAGTTCTGCTGAAAACAGCGTCAGTACGGGTTAGTTCTAACCAAATCATACGAAAATCATGTAGAAATATTATAAACATGGCATGAATACATCAAAAATTATAGATACGTTGGAGACGTATTAGCATCCCCAAGCTTAATTCCTGCTCGTCCTCGAGTAGGTAAATGATAAAAATAGAATTTTTGATGTGGAATGCTACCTAACATATTTATCAATGTAATTTTCTTTATTGTGGCATGAATGTTCAGATCTGAAAGATTCAAGACAAAAGTTTAATATTGACATAAATATAATAATACTTCAAGCATACTAAGCAATTATGTCTTCTCAAAATAACATAGCCAAAGAAAGCTCATCCCTACAAAATCATATAGTTTGGCCATGCTCCATCTTCGTCACACAAAATGCTCTAATCATGCACAACCCTGATGACAAGCCAAGCAATTGTTTCATACTTTAGTATTCTCAAACTTTTTCAACTTTCACGCAATACATGTGCGCGAGCCATGGACATAGCACTATGGGTGGAATAGAATATGATGATGGAGGTTGTGTGGAGAAGACAAAAAGGGAGAAAGTCTCACATTGACGCGGCTAATCAACGGGCTATGGAGATGCCCATCAATTGATGTCAATGTGAGGAGTAGGTATTGCCATGCAACAGATGCACTAGAGAAATAAATGTATGAAATCTCAACAAAAGAAACCAAGTGGGTGTGCATCCAACTTGCTTGCTCACGAAGACCTAGGGCATTTGAGGAAGCCCATTGTTGGAATATACAAGCCAAGTTCTATAATGAAAAATTCCCACTACTATATGAAAGTGACAAAATAGGAGACTCTCTATCATGAAGATCATGGTGCTACTTTGAAGCTCAAGTGTGGAAAAAGGATAGTAACATTGCCCCTTCTCTCTTTTTCTCTCATTTTTTTGGGCCTTCTCTTTTTTTATTTGGCCTTTCTCTCTCTTTTTTTGGGCCTTCTCTTTTTTTTTGGCCTTTATCTTTTTCTTATTTCCTCACATGGGACAATGCTCTAATAATGATGAGCATCACACTTCTATTTATTTACAACTCAAGGATTACAACTCGATACTTAGAACAAAATATGACTCTATATGAGTGTGTCCGGCGGTGTACCGGGATGGCAATGACTCAAGAGTGACATGTATGAAAAATTATGAATGGTGGCTTTGCCACAAATACGAGGTCAACTACATGATTATGCAAATATTTGGATATTTGTAATCTGAAAATATAAAAACAGCAAGGTAACTAATGATAAAAGTGAGCACAAACGGTATTGCAATGGTATGAAACAAGGCCTAGGGTTCATACTTTCACTAGTGCAAGTTCTCTCAACAATAATAACATAATTGGATCATATAACTATACCTCAACATGCAACAAAGAGTCACTCCAAAGTCACTAATAGCGGAGAACAAACGACGAGATTATTCTAGGGTACGAAACCACCTCAAAGTTATCCTTTCTGATCGATCTATTCAAGAGTTCGTTGTAAAATAACACGAAGCTATTTTTTCCGTTCGATCTATCATAGAGTTCGTACTACAATAACACCTTAAGATACAAATCAACCAAAACCCTAATGTCACCTAGATACTCCAATGTCATCTCAAGTATCCATGGGTAGGATTATACGATATGCATCACACAATCTCAGATTCATCTATTCAACCAACACAAAGAACTTCAAAGAGTGCCCCAAAGTTTCTACCAGAGAGTCAAGACGAAAACATGTGCCAACCCCTATTCATAAGTTCAAAATTAAAGGTCACTGAACCCGCAAGTTGATTACCAAAACATACATCAAGTAGATCACGTGAATATCCCATTGTCACCACAGATAAGCACATGCAAGACCTACATCAAGTGTTCTCAAATCCTTAGAGACTCAATCCGATAAGATAACTTCAAAGGGAAAACTCAATCCATTACAAGAGAGTAGAGGGGGAGAAACATCATAAGATCCAACTATAATAGCAAAGCTCGCGATACATCAAGATCGTGCCACATCAAGAACACGAGAGAGAGAGAGATCAAACACATAGCTACTGGTACATACCATCAGCCCCAAGGGTGAACTACTCCCTCCTCGTCATGGAGAGCACCGCGATGATGAAGATGGCCACCGGTGAGGGATCCCCCCTCCGGCAGGGTGCCGGAACAGGGTCTCGATTGGTCTTTGGTGGCTACAGAGTCTTGCGGCGGCGGAACTCCCGATCTAGGTTAAGTTCTGGAAGTTTGGGGATTTATAGGAGAGTTTGGCGTCGAGAACAAGTCAGGGGGCCCCACAGGGAGTCCATGAGGCAGGGGGCGCGCCCCAGGGGGTGGGCGCACCCTCCACCCTCGTGGGGCCCATGGGACTCCCCTCCGGTAACTCTTCGTTCCAGTATTTTTTATATTTTCCAGAAAAAATCTCCGTTGATTTTCAGCGCATTCCGAGAACTTCTATTTCTGCACAAAAACAACACCATGGTAGTTCTGCTAAAAACAACGTCAGTCCGGGTTAGTTCTAACCAAATCATACCAAAATCATGTAGAAATATTATAAACATGGCATGAATACATCAAAAATTATAGATACGTTGGAGACGTATCACAACTCACGCCACCCGAAACACCACAGAGTAATGGTGTGTCCGAACGTCGTAACCGCACTTTATTAGATATGGTGCGATCTATAATGTCTCTTACTGATTTACCGCTATCGTTTTGGGGTTATGCTTTAGAGACGGCTGCATTCACGTTAAATAGGGCACCATCTAAATCCGTTGAGATGACACCATATGAACTGGGGTTTGGCAAGAAACCCAAGTTATCATTTCTTAAAGTTTGGGGCTGCGATGCTTATGTGAAAAAGCTTCAACCTGATAAGCTCGAACACAAATCGGAGAAATGTGTCTTCATAGGATACCAAAGGAAACTGTTGGGTACCCCTTCTATCACACATCTGAAGGCAAGATTTTTCGTTGCTAAGAATGGATCCTTTCTAGAGAAGGAGTTTCTGTCGAAAGAAGTGAGTGGGAGGAAACTAGAACTTGATGAGGTAATTGTACCTGCTCCCTCATTGGAAAGTAGTTCATCACAGAAATCTGTTCCAGTGATTCCTACACCAATTAGTGAGGAAGCTAATGATGATGATCATGAAGCTTCTGATCAAGTTACTACCAAACCTCGTAGGTCAACCAGAGTAAGATCCGCACCAGAGTGGTACGGCAATCCGGTTCTGTACGTCATGTTACTTGACCATGACGAACCTACGAACTATGAGGAAGTGATGATGAGCCCAGATTCCGCGAAATGTATGAGAACAAAGTACGGACTTTGGTTGACTTGCCCGATGATCGGCAAGCCATAGAGAATAAATGGATCTTCAAGAAGAAGACTGACGTTGACGGTAATGTTACTATCTACAAAGCTTGACTTGTTGCGAAAGGTTTTCGACAAGTTCAAGGAGTTGACTACGATGAGACTTTCTCACCCGTAGCGATGCTTAAGTCTGTCTGAATCATGTTAGCAATTGCCGCATTTTATGATTATGAAATTTGGCAAATGGATGTCAAAACTGCATTCCTGAATGGATTTCTGGAAGAAGAGTTGTATATGATGCAACCAGAAGGTTTTGTCGATCCAAAGGGTGCTAACAAAGTGTGCAAGCTCCAGCGATCCATTTATGGACAGGTGCAAGCTCTCGGAGTTGGAATAAACGTTTTGATAGTGTGATCAAAGCATATGGTTTTATACAGACTTTTGGAGAAGCCTGTATTTACAAGAAAGTGACTGAGAGCTCTGTAGCATTTCTAATATTATATGTGGATGACATATTGCTGATTGGAAATGATATAGAATTTCCGGATAGCATAAAAGGATACTTGAATAAGAGTTTTTCTATGAAAGACCTCGATGAAGCTGCTTACATATTGGGCATCAAGATCTATAGAGATAGATCAAGAGGCTTAATTGGACTTTCACAAAGCACATACCTTGATAAGATTTTGAAGAAGTTTAAAATGGATCAGTCAAAGAAAGGGTTCTTGCCTGTATTACAAGGTGTTAAGTTGAGTGAGACTCAATGCCCGACCACTGCAGAAGATAGAGAAAAAATGGAAGTCATTCCCTATGCCTCAGCCATAGGTTCTATCATGTACGCAATGCTGTGTACCAGACCTGTGCCTTGCTATAAGTATAGTAGGGAGGTACCAAAGTAATCCAGGAGTGGATCACTGGACAGCGGTCAAGAACATCCTGAAATGACTGAAAAGGACTAAGGATATGTTTCTCATTTATGGAGGTGACAAAGAACTCGTTGTAAATGGTTACGTCAATGCAAGCTTTGACACTGATCCGGATGACTCTAAGTCTCAAACCGGATACGTATTTATATTGAATGTTGGAGCTGTCAGTTGGTGCAGTTCCAAACAGAGCATCATGACGGGATCTACGTGTGAAGCGGAGTACATAGCTGCTTCGGAAGCAGCAAATGAAGGAGTCTGGATGAAGGAGTTCATATCCGATCTAGGTGTCATCCCTAGTGCATCGGGTCCAATGAAAATCTTTTGTGACAATACTGGTGCAATTACCTTGGCAAAGGAATCTAGATTTCACTAGAAGACCAAGCACATCAAGAGACGCTTCAATTCCATCCGTCATCAAGTGTCAGAAGGGGACATAGAGATTTGCAAGATACATACAGATCTGAATGTTGCAGACCCGTTGACTAAGCCTCTCTCACGAGCAAAACAAGATCAGCACCAAGACTCCATGGGTGTTAGAATCATTACTATGTAATCTAGATTATTGACTCTAGTGCAAAGTTGGAGACTGAAGGAAATGTGCCCTAGAGGCAATAATAAATTTGTTATTTACATTTCCTTATATCATGATAAATGTTTATTATTCATGCTAGAATTGTATTAACCGGAAACTTAGTACATGTGTGAATACATAGACAAACCGAGTGTCCCTAGTATGCCTCTACTTGACAAGCTTGTTTGTCAAAAATGGTTATGTTTCCTAGCCATAGACATGAGTTGTCATTTGATGAATGGGGCACATTATTAGAGAATGATGTGATTGACAAGACCCATCCATTAGCTTAGCACTATGATCGTTTAGTTTGTTGCTATTGCTTTCATCATGACTTATACATGTTCCTCTGACTATGAGATTATGCAACTCCCGAATACCGGAGGAACACTTACTGTGCTATCAAACGTCACAGTAACTGGGTGATTATAAAGTTGCTCTACAGGTGTCTCCGATGGTGTTTGTTGAGTTGGCATAGATCGAGATTAGGATTTGTCACTCCGACCATCGGAGAGGTATGTCTGGGCCCTCTCGGTAATGCACATCACAATAAGCCTTGCAAGCAATGTGACTAATGAGTTAGTTGCAGGATGATGCATTATGGGACGAGTAAAGAGACTTGCCGGTAACGAGATTGAACTAGGTATGGTGATACCGACGATCGAATCTCGGGCAAGTAACATACCGATGACAAAGGGAACAACGTATGTTGTTATGCGGTTTGACTGATAAAGATCTTCGTAGAATATGTAGGAACCAATATGAGCATCCAGGTTCCACTATTGGTTATTGACCGGAGAGGTGTCTCGGTCATGTCTACATAGTTCTCGAACCCGTAGGGTCCGCATGCTTAACGTTCGATGACAATTGGTATTATGAGTTTATGTGATTTGATGTACCGAAGGTTGTTCGGAGTCCCGGATGTGATCATAGACATGACGAGGAGTCTCGAAATGGTCGAGACATAAAGATTGATATATTGGACCATGTTGTTCGGACACTGGAAGTGTTCTGGAGAGTTTCGGATAAAACCGGAGTGCCGGAGGGTTACCGGAACCCCCGCGGGAAGTTATGGGCCTTGGTGGGCCTTAAGGGAGAGAGATGGCCGCAGCCAAGAGGTGGCGCCCCCCCAAGGGGAGTCCGAATAGGACTAGGGGAGGGGGTGCGGCCCCTCTTTCCCTCTCCCTCTCCCTCTCCTTCCTTCTCCTCCCAGTTGGACTAGGAAAGGGGGAAACCTACTCCTACTAGGAGTAGGATTCCTCCCCCTTGGCGCGCCCCTTGTGGCCGGCCGGCCTCCTCCTCCTCCCCTCCTTTATATACGGGGGAGGGGGCACCCCATAGACACACAAGTTGATCTTTAGCTGTGTGCGGTGCCCCCCTCCACAGTTTTACACCTCGGTCATATCGTCGTAGTGCTTAGGCGAAGCCCTGCGCCGGTAAATTCATCGTCACCGTCACTACGCCGTCGTGCTGACGGAACTCTCCCCCGGCCTCAGCTGGATCTAGAGTTCGAGGGATGTCACCAAGATGAACTTGTGCAGATCGCGGAGGTGTCGTGCGTCCGGTACTTGATCGGTTGGATCGCAAAGACGTTCGACTACATCAACCGCGTTACTTAATACTTCCGCTTTCGGTCTACGAGGATACGTGGACACACTCTCCCCGCTCGATGCTGTGCTTATCCTAGATAGATCTTGCGTGATCGTAGGAATTTTTTTGAAATACTATGTTCCCCAACAGAAGAGTCCGGCCTGGTCGATCCGGCGGCCTTCCTTTTTCCTCATCTACTGTCACATGACCGGCTACGCGACGGCCGTCTTCACTATCCGCCGCCCGCCGGCCCAGTGTGTATTTCGCTCGCACTCAACGACTGAAAAAGCCTAAGTACTGTCAACTTCTCCCTAAGGCCGGATCCCCAGCCACAACCGGCTCCCGGCTGTCCGGCTAGCGGGTAGGAAACCAAAAGGGAAAGGTCGAACAGGAAAATGGGCCCAAGGCCGAAAGCAAGAACTAGCACACATGCATTTATGTACATAACCAAAGGCCCACGGCTAGGAGTTTATTACGCAAATTACACCCCAAGTGGGTGGACCCGCTACCTAATTGAGTTTGAGTACACGAAGATAAGGGGCATCGTAGGCAGCATCCGTGCTGGCTTCAGTCTGCACCACCTCCTCCGGGGTGGATGCAGCCGCCGTGTCTGCTCTGGAGCGCGCCAGCTCCTCGGTCGTGGCGGTGTTGTCCAGCACCATGACGTCGTCATCCGCATAGGCCCGTGACTCGGCTGAGCTGCCCTCTGGGTCGTCGAGCCGCAGGCCGAAGTCATCGGGGGGACCTCCGCGCCGTGTTCCGTGCGCTCCACGATGTATTCGTTGTGTGGGGCGAAGGACGCAAGATAACTAGCCCGCGCTGCAATCGCCGCTGCCTGCGAAGCGATCTCCTCTGCCGCCCCGGCGCGCTGGGCGGCTGGACAGCCCAAGTCCACGTCTGGATACCACGACATCACAAACCGGAGCGCCATCTCCGTGCCGGCCTGAGATGCAGAAGCTCTCCAGGCGCCCCGTAGCGCTACACCGGCCTTCAGCCACCGCGCCAGCCGGGTGGCGCTATTGGGAACCACCGCGTTCGGCCAGAGGGCGTCCACCATGCCCAGACCGGCCTCGAACAGCCGGTTCATCTATCCCTCCACAGCCTCTAGATGAGTCCCAGTAGCGAGGGTAAGCTCCAAAAAAGTCTAGGCGACGTACTCCTCGACCTCCACCCCGGCCACCTCCTGGTGAGCCCGGTGGGCGCGCATGGCCGCCTCGGCAGACTCCTGCATCTCCGGAAAGACCCCTGACAAGAAAACAAGAGAAGTTAACAAAATGAACAAGAATGCGCCAAGGCAGACTCCTGCGTCTCCGGCCAGGCAAAGGGAAAAGAAAAATACTCACGAACGAAGGCTTTATAGAGATGCTGCATCTCGGCCAGCATCCCATTCTCCCGCAGGGCCCGCACACGATCACGGCTCTCGAGGTCCTACTCAAGCTCGGCGCTCTTCGCAGCGGCCATCGCTAGCTTCACGTCCTTCTCGGTGATCGCCTTCTGTGCTCCTCCGCCAGCCGGCTCAGCTCCACCCAGTGGGCGGCCGCCGTCTCTGTTCCCTCCGCCGCCAGCCAGTTCACCTCAGCTTGGAGCTGATCGTGGTCGGCGGCGGCCCGGTTGCACTGTAGGCCGGCTTCTGCCAGTCGGGTTCGGAGTCCCGACACCTCGGCCGCGGCGGCTACATGCCAAAGTTTTCGATCGGACGCAAGAAAGTTGAAAAGAATAATGCCTTAAGATTTGACCCGGCTGCTCTGCAACCGGACTGAATATCGGCTGCTACACCCAGTGGGTGCGCTGCCGCACCCCCACTGTAAACATGCGAGCCGTACTTTGGCCTGGCATATCTCCCCCTACTTGGTGGCGAGCTGGGCCTGGACCCTGCTGTACCGCTCCAGGCGCCGGTTGTACCCGTCCTCCTGCTGGTCGTACATGCGTTGCACGAAGATGAAGGTTCAAGAAAGAGAAAAGATGCAGGTAAAGACCCGACCCGGCTGCTGTGTAGTTGGCCCGGGCCTCGGGGGCTACACCCAGTGGGTGCGCTGTTGTGCCCCCACTAGAGAACAACCGAATCAAACAAACAAATCTACAGAGGCAAAGTGAATTACCGCGACCGCCTGCTCCTGCTCCTCCCGGACGAAAGCCTGTAGACAATCGTCCCGTCCGCGGAGATGCTGGCGCAAAGCATCTGCCACTGCATCCTCTTGAGTGCGCGGCCTGAACATGACCTCGCCCGTGCCCGTGCTCGCCTAGCACTGCTACGCCGGCGTCAGGGTCGCGGAGCCGGCAGTGGACCCGCTTGCTCCCGACGTTTGCGTCGGGTTCTCGAGCGACCATGGTTGGGTGACCACCATGGCCTTGGAGCCCCCGGTTGTCGCATCCGGGGCTGCTGTCGGCCGCATCTTGCTGGTTGTTGCGGCTCCCGGCCCGCCTCGCCAGCGTCGGCCCCTCTGCCCGGGTTGGCCCAGGGCGGCGTGTCCATGACGAGGTGCTCGTCGAACTCGGACACGCCATCGGCCATCTCTGTCCGCCCAGCCGCCTCACGCTCCTCGTCTGTTCGGGGCTCGAGGACCATGACGTCCGGTGTCAAGTTTCTTTCCCACGCCGGCCAGGCCGGCTCCATGGCGATCCGCCCCTGCGCCCGGACGACTCTCTCCCACGCCTGGGTCGAGGCCTCCTCGGCCCTCCTCGCGGCCTCCGCCGCCTCCTTCTCCGCCATCGCCTGGTACCGCCATGTAGCGTGCTCGGCGGCTTCGGGTTCCAGGCCGGTCTGCCAGGCCACGAGGTCCTCCTCCTTGGCCCGGCCCGGCTCGCACACTATGGCGCTGCTTCGGGTCCTTCGCCAGACGGTTTGCTCCTTGGAAATGGCAGCTGTCGCCGCCAATGCCAGGTCGAGAGCGGATCTGCATGGAGCGAGAAGAGCATCAGAAAAGCGCAGAGAAGCGGCAAGCAATGAAAAAGAATAGAGTCCACTAACCCGATAGCCGTCGAAATCGCCCACCTTGGCCCCGTCGACGAGGCGAGCAGGTGTTTCTTCTTCAAGGCGCCCTTCTCAGGGGCAGGATGTGATGTGCTGGACGCTTCACACCCAGACGTGGTTCGACCGGCACCTTCCCGTGCGGCCGACGGCTGGCGGCCGGCTTGCGTGACGGCCCGGTCCCGGCCGTCTTCCGCAGCCATCTTGGCGGGTCGATGCTAGCACCCCCCCCTCCGGCGGAGGTGCTGCACCATGGCCACCAGTCAAGTCCTCGTCGACGCGATCCAACCATCCACGTAGTAGATCGGAAGGCGGAGACTTACCCGCGTGGCGCGATCCGCCGTCTTCGGCGTCGGCCAGGCGTGCCTCGGACGCTACCTCGTGTTCGACGGCGGCCCCCTCTTCGTCCGAGTCAGGCAGCTCGTCCAGCAGGAGCTGGGTACTCTGCTCGTCAATCGTCACGGGTCTGCTGGCTCGCGAACAACTGCAACTCTCCCATCGCGTCAGGGCGCAGGAACAACATGGAGGTGGCTAAGTACAAAGACCAGGGACTCACAGCTGGCGTCGAGTTCTGTCGGTCGTAAGGCGCCTTCCCAAAGCGCCACGTCGACCCGACCAGCCCGGCCTTGGAAATGTTGTTGACCCGCTCGGTAATTTGGTCCGGATTCAGCTCCCGGGTCGTCATCCGGCATGGGTCATGCCGTCCACTCATCTCGCACATCCTGTGCACCCGGCGATGTAGCGGCAGGACCTGGCGCATGATGAAGGCCCTGATGAGGTCGGTCCTCGAGAGTCCCTCGTGCGCCGTCATCTCCTTAATCTGGCTCCAGACATTCAGTATCTCCTGCGACGGGTTCTTGGGCTGATAACCCCGGTTTAGCTTGGTGTGCGGCCTCTCGTTGTTGAACGGCGGCAGGTTGATGAGATCCACCGCCGAGTTTATGTTGCACACGTAGAAGAAGGACTTCTGCCAGTTCTTCACCGAGTCCTCGAGGGGCAGCTTGGGGAACACCCCGTTCGGTTGGCCGGTGACCACAGCTGCCCCGCAGTCGGACATGGCGACGGCTGCCGCCCCCTGCTGCTTGCGAAAGAGAGCTTTGCCCACAAGTCGGTAGTCGGCATCAAGCCAAGAAATCCCTCGCACTACATGGCGAAGCCTGCGAGCTGCAGCACAGCGTTGGCGCCCAAGTGGTGCAGCTGCAGCCCGAAGAAATCGAGGAAGGCGCGGAAGAAAAGGCTCGCGGGGAGGCTGAACCCACGGGCAAAGTGGGTGTAGAACACCACGTATTCGCCCTCTTGTGGCTCCGGTATCCGCTCTCGGCCAGGCGCGCGCGCTGCCACTGCCTCTGCCGGCGGCAGCCGCTTGGTTACTTGATATAGGTGTCGCTTGTCTCGGAGCCCTCCCAGGAGCTCTTTGTCCACGCCATCTCCGGAGCTCTCTGAGGGTGCAGGTGCAAGGTTGAAGAAGAAGAAGAAGAGAGAGGCTACACAAGCGCGCAACAGTTGGCAGCACCGCACGCTGTGACTCTAGCGTCAGGCGGGCGCTGTGGCAGGGCTTCGCCTTAGCTCTATGGAGGAGAAAGAGGAGGAAGACGCGTGCGTGGGCGTTTCCGTCGCCCCCTCCCCCTCCTCATTTATACCACGGCGAGATCATGGGGGAGTAGGATCGTCTACGCCCAATATCGCCACTCCCCCGCATTAAGTGGGCACGTTACCCACGAGCATTAACTGCGCCGGGAACACAACCATACCGCTCGGCCACAGTAAATCCCGCGCGCGCGGGCCGAGGGCGCAGCCTAGCCTGCTGCCCCGTTTCGTCGCTCGCATGGCCTGGCAGGGTCACCCCTTCACAGGCCGGTACGTGGCAGCCCTCCAGCCAGCGGCAGGAGCGAATCGAGAGACAACCCGGCGGACGTTTCCGTTTCCCGCCCTGGCCGAGTTCGGCGATCCGGCTTCCAGAAGCCAACATCCAGTGGGTGTTGCCTACATCCACGACTTCAAAACCAGGGTCCAAGTTGGCCGCTTCATCCGGCCCGGTGATTCTACTGCACCAAAGCCTCAGGGTAAGCTGCAAAGGCCCTCTCGCTTTGAGCCGGCGGGCCTTCATAGCTTCAGGGACAACTGTTGGGGGGATGACCCCCGGGTAGGCCGCGGAACCCGGATCCCTTCTTAAAACATCAGGACAACAGGCGCCCCTCAACCCGGCGGATCGCTGTCCGGCTACCTAGCAGGAGCCGGCTTGATGCCGCAAGCCGGTTGGCCGGCTGGCCGTGTGCCGGATAGCCGAGGGCCAGCAGTCGTCCCATCCGGACGTACGACAAGACAACTCCCCACGATGGGGCAGGCATGGCAATAGTGTGCTACCTACCCGCGCTAACCGAAGCAAGCGTGGGTACAACGCTCCCTCGTATCGCTGACTGGGGCGGACATCGATCGAGCAACGCGGCACTGAAGCCATGCGGCGCCAACCACTCCATGACGCTAGACAAGATGGGTCAAAATTTCGTGCAGCCGGCGGGACCCGCGCCCGGTGGGAAAACTTCATTCTCGATTCTACGAGAATTTTTATGAAAGCGTTTACCAAAAGTGTATTGTGATCTTTTTGTTCAAATAACAATTAAGGCCAAGCGAACCCAATGACCCGGCGGGCACCATCGCTGGCTCCCGGACGATGACAGTAGGGCGCCGCGCCAATGTGACATTACCATTGTAACCCTGGGGGGCTAACCTATAAGACCCCCGGTGCCCCTCCATGCAGAGGGTCGGCTCTTAGATCATCCCACCCAAAACACACACATCCCAGAGGCAAGGTAGAAGGCCAGCTCCTTCTCCCTCCTCGCCCCCAAACAACTCCAGGAGCAACCTTGTAGCACTTGTGCTCTCCATACTACATTCGGCAGGACTAGGGGTGTTACCTCTCTGGAGGGCCTCGAACCTGGGTACGTCTTGTGTCACACACCTGCGCGTGCCAACCTCGCCTCCGGAACCCACCGGCGTCCTCATGTACCCCCCACTTTAAGCCATCCCAAGGAATCTACCGTGAGATCACCATGACATAATACAATGTTTGCATTAATCATTTCTAATCTTTTTTTGCAGTAATGCATGATGATTCGAGGCAAGAATCTAATCAAATCTTCTAGGAAACAGGTAGTGGCCTTGTAAGGATGCAAATTGTATTTTTGACAATGACCATGTATACAAAAACAGAGGGGGTATATGAGGAGAAACCTATATGATTCTAAGCAAAGGGTAAAAAAATAAACAAACACAAGTGGCAAATATCGCGAATAGGAATGAACGAGGTGGCTAGAGAGGAAAATATATCCCGATTTTAATTTCCTTGGGGCGCGCCAGTGGCTGGTGGTGGTGTCTAGTAAATGTTGGAGGGATGTGGGACCATGAAGGTTTCCCAACCCCCAAGTGACCCTTGAGCCTCTAGTATGAAGGTGGATCTCAAATCACTAGTGGTTCACCTAGAGGTGACACTAGTAGAAAACAGGGCTTTGGTTGAAGCCTGGGTAAGGGCATTAATCCCGGTTCACTCATGAACCGGGACCAAAGGGGGCATCAGTCCCGGTTCGTGAGGCCAGGGCACCGGCCAGGCCTCAGGGGCCATTGGTCCGTGTTCGTCTGACACTTTTGGTCTCGGTTCCAGACACGAACCAGGACCAATGTGCCTCGCTCCTGGCCCAGCACCTTTAGTCCCAGTTAGTGGCTGGAACCGGGACCAAATGTTTCCCTTTAGTCCCGGTTTTAGCCACAAACTGGCACTAAAGAGAAGCCTATATATACCCCTGCCCGCGAACAAAGCCACTGCTCTATTTTTTGATCGGCCGTCGGAGAGATGTGTGGTGCTCTAGCTCACCTCCTATGCACATGAGGTGTTCGATGAAATGCCCGAGCCACACGTAATCTTTCTCCTCTCGAAGCTCCTTGTCCAATCTCCATTTTCCTCAAGATTTGTCTAGGTGTGGTGGTCCGTCCTGTCCCGTCCCCGTCCTCACAACCGTCGATCACCCGCACCGATCTCGTCGCCGGCACCACCGTGGTGAGCCTATTGTTCTTATCTTCTTTCTAAAAGAAAAAAATTCTTACTTGTATGATTTAAGTAGATACTTGTATAATTTTCTTACTTTTATTATTGTTTGTTATTATATAGTGCGATGGTTTTGGTATCCGCCCGCGTCGGCCCTCGTCCTGATATGATTCGGATGTGGTATATTATCTTTTATAACTATTTGTTTCGTTTAGTTTTTATGACAATTATGCCGACGAACGTGACATGGATGCTTTTATCTAGGAGGTATGTGAACCGAAGTATGCAGACATGACTGCAATGCTCCAGAAGTAAGTTCAATCGATCATTATCGCACCATATCGGCAACTTTGTTCATTTCCTGATACCAAGTAATTATTTTCTTTGTCTGGCAGGGTTTGGAAACAGTTCACCGGAATGGTTCTGAGACTGCAGAGGGAGCTGCGATTTACACAACCGAAAGTAAGTAGTACTAGCTAGTTCCGCGCATCTCTCATTGATTCTAGTTTCATCAATACCATTAATCATGCTTGATTATCAGTTTGATTGAACTTTATTTCTCGTAAAGTGCTTGTGGCAGGAAGGCGGGAATAATTTATGTGGATACTACGTTTGCGAGTTCATGTACAACGCGACCTCTCAGCGGGGCTACTCTCACGAACAATATGTAGTACGTAAACAATAATATTCACAATTTTATTTTATTACCATCAATTGTGTTGAGTTTCTTTCATATATATGTATTGACCCCCTTCTTTAAATTAGATGTGGCAGATGCGGGATGAACTCCTACCACATGATCGCATATGAGCAATTCAAGAGGAATTGGCGGGATTCTTTCTTGACCACGTCATAAATGAGAAGGGAGAATACCATGTGGAAATTGAAATGGATTTTAGATGTTAGGGATTGTAAGAGATGCTATATTGTATATATGTAGTAGCGTCGGATAGATATACGAAAACTTGTTGTTCGACCAATCTCGGAGAAAGAGAGGTCACTTGTCTCTGTATATGTTCATGACGATCTTGTTTAATTAATGGTCCTTCATTTACTTACTAGCTAGCGTGTCGAGTTCTCTCTATATGTATAGTAACTAGCATCGACCAAGCACGGAGAAAGAGAGGTCACTTCTCTCTATTAGCTAGCTAACACAATATGAAACCCCTAAATTAACCCTCCAAAACCCCTAACCCCCCCCCCCTTCAAAACAAAAAACAAAAACCCCAGCGCCCGCGAGCTGCTGACGCGTGGCCGCCTTTTGGTCCCAGTTGGTGTTACCAACCGGGACTAAAGGTCCTTCTTCCTGGGCGCCCCGCGGTGGCCACGTGGAGCCCCTTCGGTCCCGGTTCGTAAGCCAACCGGGACTAAAGGTTTTGGGCTTTAGTCTCGTTTATTTTGTCCCGGTTGCAGAACCGGGACTAAAGGCCCTCTGGAACCGGGACTAGTACCCTGTTTTCTACTAGTGTGACCACCAAACCTTCACAACTAACGTTTGAAGCCTTCCCACATCTTGGAAGTTTCTAGAAGGAACTCCTACCACCTAGTATATAGCCACTATGTGACCAGTTGTAAATAACCACCACATCACTAGTAGAAAAAGGCCCATTTGTCCCGGTTCATAAGGCCCATTTGTCCTGGTTCGGGAACCGGGACTAAAGGGTCGGTACTAAAGCCCAATACCTTTAGTCCCGGTTCTTATACGAACCGGGACAGATGGGGCTCCACGTGGCAGCTGCGGCTTGCCCAGGCAGGGGGGCCTTTTGTCCTGGTTGGTAGCACTAACCGGGACCAATAAGTGTCCACGCGTCAGTAGTTCAGAGGCTGTGGTTTTTTTTTTGAAAGGGGGGTGTTGGTGGTTTTGGGGGTTTTGTAGGGTTAATTTAGGGGTTTCATATATTGTGTTAGCTAGCTAATAGAGAGAAGTGTCCTCTCTAATCTCCGTGCTTGGTCGAAGCTACGTACTATACGTATAGAGAGGACTCGACACGCTAGCTAGTAAGCAAATGAAGGAAACCATTATGTACACAAGATCGTCATGAACATATACAAAGAGAAGTGATCGACCTCTCTTTCTCTGAGAGATTGGTCGAATAACAAGTTTTCGTACATCTATCCGATGCTACTAGCTACATATATATAATATAAGATCTCTTACAATCCCTAGCACATGATGTCAACTTCCACATGGTATTCTCCGTCTTTATCTATGACGTGGTCAAGAAAGAATCCCGCCAATTCCTCTTGAATTGCTTTTATGTGATCTTGTGGTAGGAGTTCCTCCCGCAGCTCCCAAAGCTAATTTGAAGAAGGGGGTCAATACATATATATGAATGAAACTCAACACAAATTATGATAATAAAATAAATTGTGAACATTATTGCTTACGCACTACAAAATAGAGTAGCCCCGCTTAGAGGTCGTCGCATTGTAGATGTACTCGCAAACGTAGTATCCACAAAAATTATTCCCGCCTTCCTGCCACAACCACTTTACGATAAATAGAGGTCAATCAAACTGATAATCAAGCATTATAAATGGTATTGATGAAACTAGCTAGAATCAATGGGAGATGCACGGAACTAGCTAATAGTACTTACTTTCAGGTGTGTAAATCGCAGCTTCCTCGGCAGTCCCGGAGCTTCTGCGGTGAACACTTTCCAAACCCTGCGAGACAAAAATAATAATTATTACTTGATATGAGGAAATGAACAAAGTTGCCGATATGGTGCGATAATGATTGATTGAACTTACTTCTCAAGCATTTCAGTCATGACCGCATACTCCTTGGGATCTTTTCATCTTGAGTCTAAGATGGTTACTAGTCCCTGCTCAAGCTCAATCTCTAGGAGAATAAAGTGGAAGCTACGCACACATGCATAACTCATCACATTAACCTCGAGTAAAAAGGGAAACCGAATATGCACAAGACAGTAACACTCACTTGAAGTTGTAAGGAAAGAGTATTTTATATTTGTTTTGATTTTGAAGCAACGATTTTAGCAAGTTGGCCTTGGCCTCTTTGCCATCATGTTTAACCGTCCAGTCATCTATGAGATTTGTGTTAATGAACCCAATATCGTAGATTTGTCTTTTCTTGCATTTGACGATCTTCAATCTGCATATTATAGTGAGGATAATTATATATACATGCAATGAAAGAGCTAAGCTATATATAGAGACTTAATTACAGAAGTAGTACTTACAGACAGTAGCAAGTGATGATTATTTTATCGAGGGCCTTTTGATTGAAAAACTGGAAGAACTCCTCAAATGGAACAGACAACAGATCAATTCCAACGTGGTTGTGCTCCTATTTAACTCTCAGCGTCAAAATATCCTTCCCAGACTTGTAGGTGTCCATGTACCACTTATGGAATCTTCGCATCATCGTTGTTAGAGGAGGATGACCAGGTTTGACGAGAGGCCTCCCGTACCGGTATTTGTGTTCGTCCACCTCCATTGTATCAAAATGTGCAGAGTCGGGAAGGTAATCACCAGGATTGGTACCGGGCAGCATCCCCGGCAGATTTGCGACGATATCGCTAGACACCTTCAGCGGGGGGCACGATAGGTTCGCCTGTTCGCCGAGCTAGGGAAATTTTTTCCCACTTCTTCGTTCTTGTAACCTTTTGTCACTTGAAGTAGTCCCCGACTTGCGCGCTTCTTGCGCTGCCTTTTTAAGAGCCCGGACATGGTTGTCATCCGGCGGAGGCGGTGCCGGTCGCTTCAGGGCATCCAAAGTGCGCTGAACTTTCACCATATCTATCTTCTCCTCCGGAGGTGGATGTTTCTTAGATCTTTGCGTTTCAAAGATGTCCCTCACATAGGCTTGACAGTTCTCCGTGTTTTCGTCCACGGTCCTCTCGTATGGTAACTTCTCTAGAGGCTTGAGAGATGGACCGAATCTGTATTGACTCCCGCCTCTGGCTGTACTGCTAGACGCCGGAGCAGCCGGAGCGGCGGCGGCTGTCTTCCTTTGTTGCTTACGTGGCGGAGAAGGGGGCGGAGTGCTACAACGCGCTGGAGCAGCCGGAGTGGCGTCGGCTCTCTCCCGCCCTTGCTGACGAGGCGGAGGAGGAGGCGGGCTGCTCGGACACGCCGGCGCAGGCGGAGAAGTAGGCAGAGTGCCGCCACGCGCCGGAGAAGGAGGCGGACTGCCCTGATCACTCGCCGGAGGAGGAGGCGGAGTGCCCTGACTCGCCGGAGGAGGAGGAGGAGGCGGAGGCATCCAGTTCGGAAGGTTGATGAGCTCCTTCCGCCATAGACATGGAGTCTTCAGAGCAAGACCCAGCCGAGTCTCCCCTTCACCGGTAGGGTGGTCAAGCTCGAGCTCCTAAAATCCCTCCGTTATTTCATCCACCATCACAGCAGCATATCCTTCTGGAATAGGACGCCAGTGAAAAGTTGCGCCTGGTTCAGGAGGTGCAACATAGCCGACAGCCGCCTTGACTTTGAAGTTTTGCCATTGTGTCATAAGGTGGCAATCTTGAGCCTCGGTGATAGCATCCACGGGGTAGCTAGCAAGAGCCGTGAAGTCAGGCTGCTGAAGGAGCTCGGTGGAAGCCACGCTGCTTCTCCGCTGAGATGGCGGGGTAGCTTCTGGGGTAGCTCCGACATGTCGCTGGTTGTCCTTTTCCTCTAGCGCTTGTACCCTTGCATGCAGCTTCTGCAGTCCGGTCTGCTCCACTTTCCTCCTCCTCTCCCGAGTTTTGTAACCGTCTGCCTCGGGAAACCCAGCCTTCCACGAAACAGAGAATGGCGTGCCTTGTGTCCGTCCAGGGTGCTCAGGATTCCCGAGGGCCATTGTGAGCTCGTCGTTCTCTCTGTCGGGAACGAACGTCCCTTGCTGCGTTGCAGCGATATACTCCTGAAGCTTCATGACGGGTATTCCCAGTTGCTGGTTCGTCCAAACACACTTCCCTGTTTTCAGGGTCCAACGTTCCCCCAACTCCGAAGAACCAAGTCCTTCAACGGCCTGGCCAGTGTAATGTCTCTGGTTTGACCCCTTTATCAAGCAGGTCATTCTCAGCCTTGTCCCACAACTGCCGGGCTTTGAGGTAGCCACCTGACCCCATGCGATGGTGAAGCTCCTTCTTTGCAGCATTTTTCTTGTTTGTCGCTGACATCTTCTTACTCTTCTCCGATGTCTTGTGGGCCACAAATGCGTAGCAGTGATCTGTTATCTTCTCAAATCCGCATGTGAATTCTGGAGTCTTTTCTTTGTCGACAAACGTTGTTTTCAACTCATTCTTCCACCTCCTGAATAGATCTTCCATCTTCTTAAGAGCATGAGCCTTGACCAATGGCTCTATAGCTGGCTTCTCCGGATCCTCCTCTGGCGGTAGGGTGAAATTTGCCTTTAGCGCGGTCCAAAGATCATCTTTCTTCCTTGACATAAGACACCTGAGGGTCTTCCTTCTTAGGCTAATACCATTGGTGGATGCTGATCGGGATCATGTCCCTAACAAGAACCCCGCACTGAGTAGAAAATGCTTCCTTGGTCTGGATGGGTTCAATCGGTTGGCCATCGCGTGTCATTGTTGTGATCGTGAACCTTTCATCCTGGCGCAACCTTTTCTTCGGGCCTCGTGTCGTTACCAATGTTTTGCTCGATCCGGAGGGCTAGAAAAGAAGAAGAGAGTAAATATGTGTACATACCAAAACAACTAATGCATCAATTAGCTAGTCAGCACATGCTTAATTAATATATATATATACTTGGACGGACTCCGTTCGGTCACCGGAGCCGTCATGACGGTCTCCTTCTTCCACCGTCATTCGGTCACTGGAGCCATCATAATCATGTCCTTCCTCCTCCATTGTTCGATCACCGTAGCCTGCTTCACCCTCTCCTTTCAGACCATCGGTGTAGTTGAGATACGATAAGACATCACCTCCGCCGAGGATTATGTCCCCCAACACCTGTTCTGCTTCCAAGTATCGGTGCTCCATAGTTTCTGCAAATATTACAACATGGCAATTAATATACAAACATGACAGATGGATATATTAGTGGAAAACATAGACCTAGCTAGCTAATCACAACAAGGAATCATATTAGTGGCCTCGACGCTTCTACGGTTTGGGGTGGCCTCGGCAACGCTTCTAGGGTTTGGGCTGGCCTCCACGACAACGCTCTTTTAACTTGGTAAATTTGGGTGGACTCTGCAACGCTTCTAGGGTTTGGGGTGGCCTCGACAATGCTTCTAGGGTTTGGGCCAGACCGCCTCTCTCATGAATGTCCGACGTCCAGACCGACAAGGGATTTAACAAAATGACGCCATTCTGGATGTCCAGAAAATGGTCCCTATTTTTCGTGATCTCATCTACCCTATATGTCACATTGTCTAGTGTCAAAGGATTCAATAAAACCATGGTTTCATCATTAGCCAGAAGTAACAGGCTCATGATGGTATGAAGGTCTCCAAAATTATTTTGGAATGGAGTCCTGATAGGATAATTCTCTTTTTGGTACAAAGTTCAACAAGAGCCTTTTGAATATCGCTATTTGGATGGCCTTAGGTAAAATTCGTACCAAAAGGCGAATTATCCTATCAGGACTCCATTCCAAAACAATTTTGGAGAGCTTCATACCATCGTGCGCCTATTACTTCCGGCCAATTATGAAACATGGATTTCTTCCATACTTTGACACAAGAGAACATGCACATATAGAATGGAAGATGAGATCAGAAAAAATATGGATCAACTTAATTATGCACATCCATAATGGGGGCATTCTTGATAAATCTGGACCCTCGACCCCTGGACGACCCTCGACCCTAGTTCACGACCCTCGACTGCTCGGTGATCCACAACCCTCTACCCTAGTTCTCGACCCTCGACCCCCTCATGTCACGTTTGTCTAATGTCAAAGGATTCAACAAAACCATGGCTTCATCATTAGGCGAAAGTAACCGGCGCATGATGGTACAAAGCTCTCCAAAGTTATTTTGGAACGGAGTCTCAGATAGGGTAATTAGCTTTTTGGTACCTAGTTCAGCAAGAGCCTTCCGAATATCGCTATTTGGTAGGCCTTTGCTGAAATTTGTACCAAAAGGCGAATTATCCTATCCGGGACTCCGTTCCAGAATAACTTTGGAGAACTTCATACCATCATGCCACGGTTACTTCCGGCTAATGATGGAGCCATGGATTTCTTCAATACTTTGACACAAATTAACCTCGACCCCTCGGTGACCCTCGACCACCCTCGACCCTCGAACCCTCGGCGGCCCTCGCCGATACATACATGGAAAAAATATCGACCCCCCCCCTCATGTCGAAGTTATCGGGGAGGGGGTACATATATCGAAAATGACAACATACGTACATGGAAAAAAATTATCGGGGAGGGGGCATATCGACCCCCCCTCATGTCGAAGTTATCAGGGAGGGGGTATATCGACAACGATATACCCGATAAAAAATAAGAAGAGGAAGAAGAAGAAAAAAAGAGGAGAAGAAGAAGGAATAGAGGAGAACAAGAAAAAAAGAAAAAAAAAGAGGAGAAGAAGAAAAAAAAGAAAAAAAAAAGAGGAGAAGAAGGAAAAATAGAATAATATTCCTTCTTCTTCCTCCTCTTTTTTTTTCTTCTTCCTCTTTTTTTTTCTCCTCTTCTTCTCCTCCTTCTTCCTCTTCTTATTTTCCTTTTTCCCTCTCCTTTTTCTTCTTCTTCCTTCTTCCTCTTTTCTTCTTTTTCCTTATTTTCCTTTTTCCTCTCCACTAACCTAAAATCTACTAACCTAAAATGCACTAACAGTCCAACTAACATAAAAATGCACTAGATCAACTAACCTAAAATGCACTAACAGTCCAACTAACCTAAAAATGCACTAGATCAACTAACCTAAAATGCACTAACCTAAAATCGATATCTACTAACAAACTAAGTAAAAAATTAATACTTATATGAAAAAACCATATATAAACAAAAAAATGCTATGAACAATATATTCATACATACATAGCCACATCCATTCATCATATAGCTACCACATACATATATACATTATATATATGAAAAAAATGCAATGAACAAAAAAATAATACACATTATATGAAAAAAATGCGACGGCGACGGTCGGGGGCGCGGGCTGGGGCAGGGGTGTCGCCGGCGACGACAGCGATTGTGGGGACCGGTCGTGCCGCAGGAGCGCGGCCGGGCGCGCTCGGAGGCGGCGGACGACGACGGTGAGGGGCGCGGGCCGGTGCAGGGGCGTGGCCGGTGACGGCGGCGATGGTGGGGGCAGGTCGTGGCGCAGGGGCGCGGCCGGGCGCGCTCAGGGGCGGTGGACGGCGACGGCATGGGCGGCGGACGGCGTCGGCGTGGGCTCGGGGGCACGGGCGACGGCGACGGCGGTGGGGCAGCCTGGCGGCGTCGAGGAGGTCGGCGTCATCAGGGGCAACTGGCGATGAAAATCTGAATTTTTGCGAAGTGTTTCTTATATAGTCAAAGCATTGGTCCCGGTTCGTGGCACCAACCGAGACCAATGCCACCCTTTAGTCCCGGTTGGTGCCACCAACCGGGACCAAAGGTCTCTTTTCAGAAGCCTAAAGGGTGGGAAACAGAGACCTTTGGTCCCGGTTGGTGGCACTAACCGGGACTAAAGGGGTGTATTGGTCCCGGTTGGTGGCACCAATCGGGACCAATGGTGGGCATTGGTCCCGGTTGGTGCCACCAACCGGGACGAAAGGGGTGCTGCTGCCGCGGCCAAAACTTTAGTCCCATCTCGCTAGTTGAGAGGGGCTCGGAGTGGTTTATAAGCCCCACTCCCGCTGCCCTCTCGAGCTCCTCTCAAATGCAGGCTTACGGGCCTAAACACACTGTATCTGCCTGTGGGCCTACTAGGCCTTCTGCGGGCCTGAATCCTGGCCCATTGGTGGGTTTCTAGTCGTATTCAGGCCGTGGTGGCCCAGTAGGTGGCATTTTTCCAGTTTTTTTGTTTTGTTTTTGCATTATTTATTTTCTTTTGTTTTTTGCTTTATTTTTAATTCTTTTGGGTTTTAGGCCAGAAAAAATATAAACTTTCTATTAGTGCCATTAGTTTTCAAATTTGAATAGTTTAAATTTGAATTATTTGAAATTTGTGTGAATCACTAGTTTGTGATTAACTTTACTATAAAAATAGATTTTGGAGTGATTCTTTTTCCTGCTATTTAATATTACTGTGTTTTATCATTATATTGAAAAAACAGTTTTTGTTATTTTAGTTTCTAACAAAAAAATCTTTATGATAATTCTTTTTGCTATTAAAGTTTCTACAAAAAAAGTTATTTATGAAAATTCTTTTTGCTTTTAATGTTTTGAACAGAAAATACTTCGATAATTTTAGTTGCATAAATTTTAGTTTATTATTTTTGCTATTAGAGTTTCATAAATTTTTTCCAGTTCATTCTTTTTTATATTAGTTCATTCTTTGAGCTAAATGACCCTGAAATTGAAAAGCACTTCAGATGGACTCTGAAGAGGTTCAAATCCTCATACGCACCGCGGTAGAGGATGCAGTAATTAGGGCATGCATGTATCTTCTCCACCTCCAATCCTAGAGGGCATACGACCTTCTTTGCTGCGCACGTACTGTCGGGCAATTCGTTATCCTTTGGAAGCTTCTTCTTCAATATTTTCAGTAGCTTCTCAAATCCTTTGTCAGGCACAGCATTCTCTGCCTTCCACTGCAGCAATTCCAGTACGGTACCGAGCTTTGTGTTGCCATTTTCGCAATTGGGGTACAACCTTTTGTTGTGATCCTCTAACATGCGATCAAACTTCAGCTTCTCCTTTTGACTTTAGCACTGTCTCCTTGCATCAACAATGACACGGCAGATATCATCATCGGGCACATCGTCTGGTTCCTCTTGATCTTCAGCAGCTTCCCCCGTTGCAGCATCACCGTATTCAGGGGGCACATAGTTGTCATCATCCTCTTCTTCTTTGCTGTCTTCCATCATAACCCCTATTTCTCCATGCTTGGTCCAAACATTATAGTGTGGCATGAAACCCTTATAAAGCAGGTGGCTGTGAAGGATTTTCCGGTCAGAGTGAGACTTCGTATTAACACATATAGGGCATGGACAACACATAAAACCATTCTGCTTGTTTGCCTCAGCCACTTCGAGAAAATTATGCACGCCCTTAACATCCTCGGAGGTGTGTCTGTCACCGTACATCCATTGCCAGTTCAGCTGCGTGCATTATATATAATTAAGTGTGTCAAAAACCATTACAGAACATCATGATTAGATAAATGACCAAATTAATAGAAGTTCATCATCACATTAAAACCAAATTACATACATACATAGTTCTCATTGAACAACATATAGCTATCCAGAGCATCTAATTAAACCATACATTGAAACTATGTAAAACATTTCAAAACAACAACAAATGCGATGATAATCGCAACCAAGGTAACAATTGATCCAATGGCATAATGCTACCAAGCCTCGTATGAATGGCATATTTTCTAATCTTTCTAATCTTCAAGCGCATTGCATCCATCTTGATCTTGTGATCATCGACGACATCCGCAACATGCAACTCCAATATCATCTTCTCCTCCTCAATTTTTTTTCCTTCAAGTAATTGTTTTCTTCTTCAACTAAATTTAACCTCTCGGCAATAGGGTCGGTTGGAATTTCCGGATCACATACCTCCTAGATAAATAAAATCTATGTCACGTTGGTCGGCATAATTGTCATAAACAATAAATGAACCAAATAGTTATAAAAGATAATATATACCACATCCGAATCATAGACAGGACGAGGGCCGACGGGGGCGGATACCAAAACCATCGCACTATATAATAACAAGCAATAATAAAAGTAAGAAAATTAGACAAGTATCTATCTAAGTAAGAATTTTTTTTTCTTTCAGAAAGAAGATAAGAACAAGAGGCTCGCCATGGTGGTGCCGGCGACGAGATCGGCGCGGGCGATCGACGGCGGTGAAGACGGGGACGGGACGTGACGGACCGCTAAACCTAGACAAATCTCGAGGAAAATGGAGCTTGGAGGTCGAGCTTCGAGAGGAGAAAGGTTAACTAGTGTGGCTCGGGCATTTCATCGAACACCTCATGTGCATAGGAGGTGAGCCAGAGCACCACAAAGCTCTCCCCTCGCCGATCAGAAAAAAAAGAGTAGTGTGGAGTGCTCTGCTCCGGCGATGGGGTATATACAGGCAACTCATTGGTCCTGGTTCGTGGCTGGAACCGAGACTAAAGGCCCCCCTTCTATCCCGGTTCCAGCCACGAACCGGGACCAATGGATGTGGGCCAGGAGCGAGGACCATTGGTCCCGGTTCGTGCCTGGAACCGGGACAAATGGGTCCAGACGAACCGGGACCAATGCCCCATGATGCCCGGCCGGCCCCCTGGGCGCACGAACCGGGACGTATGCCCCCATGGGTCCCGGTTCGTGACTCAACCGGAACTAATGGGCTGGCCAGGTCCGAACCAAAGCCATGTTTTCTAATAGTGCATGATCATCGACACTTTTTCGTTCTCTTTCCTATCCAAATTGCTCTCCATTAGTTAGAGGCATCATTGGTAGTGTTTGATTGCAATGATCGTAGGTTGACAATGGTCGGTTGATTGGTGATATGGATTTCCGCAAAAAAAAAAAGATTGGTGATACGTAGGATTGCAGAGATATGTACGTAACCTCTTTTTTTCATTGCATCTCAACATTCACGTAACCAGGATTGCAGTGCACATTGCGTCGTAACCATAAAAAGCATGTTCTTGGAGAATCAGTTGTTGTTTCTTGAGTTTTTGCATCGTCTTGTTATTTATGGAACTTTTGTGTTACTATCGGATCTGTTCCTTTGATTCACGGTATTTAGTTTTGTCTACCCCGTAAAGAGACGAGAGGCTTGAAATCTTTGTAATCGTATCAGCTCCGTAGATTTATTCAAACTTCTTTTTTCAAAAATATCAAAAGATTTTTGTTTTTCAAAAGAGAATGTCACTCAGCTGATTTCAGGAAAAAGAAAGAGAAAATGTCATCCCGGTAACGCCAAACATATGCTACTGATAAACCAGATCTGGGAGGAGATTACATCGATCGATGGATTAGCAAATTGTGGTGAAGTCTCCTATGCTGGCAGATGCGGTGCCAGGACCTGTCGCTCAAGATTAGCAAGGAGACAGACATATGCATTCCAGCAGGCCCGTGCTCACGTCCCTACCAATTATAGCCGGTCCTAATAATAATATTAAAAAAGAATCACATATGTACCCTGTTGGTATATTGACTTGTAAACGCATGCCGGAAGTGGAATGCTCCTTGGCCTGTTCCGGGGTGGGTGACCTGCCGGTGCAGGTTAATTGCATGTCGAAGCAACAGGTATTGAACCCGAAACCAAGCATGGGCTTGCTGTGTGGCAGCTCCTCATCGCGGCAAAATTTTGTGTTTTGACCCTTTTCTGAAACCTATTTGAGATCTGACCTTAGTTTGAATTTTTTTGAGATCTGCTCATTTTGCTACCGCCAGGGCTCATGGCGGTAGGGTGTAACAACCTACCCCCAGGGCCCATGGCGGTAGGAAACAACCCTACCGCCAAACGGGCTGGCGGTAGCCTGTACAACTCTACCGCCAAGGTGCTTGGCGGTAGGCACGAGCACGCACTGTGTTCAAAAACTTAAAAGAAAATGGTGGTAGGGCATGCAACCCTACCGCCAGGGACCTTGGCGGTAGGCTGTTATACCCTACCGCCATTGACCCTGGTGGTAGCAAAAAGGGTCAGATCTCGAAAAAAATTCAAACTAGGGTCAGATCTCGAATAGGTTTCAGAAAAGGGTCAAAACACGAAATTTAGCCCCTCATCGCTGGATCAGCTATAGTAATTGGTCCCGGCTATAGAGGGCCCTAACTAAGCAGTGCAATGTGGGAGGCATTGGTACTATTATTATTTTGAACTGGAAAGGCGCGTCAGGTGCCATATATTAAACTTTAAACACATCTTACATCAAGCATACTGAACCCTTCAGTTACAAAGTTGGTTAGGGAGAGCAACATCGGGCATTGCATACCCCTATGAAAGGAATTCGTATAATAAGACGAGGGGAAGACAATGGAAAGATTCTTAAGAGCATCTTTTGCACAGATGTGAACAATCCCATTCAAATCTCTCTTGATATGAGACATCTATATATATAAATGCATATTTTGACAATCACACCGTTGGATCATCTTATTATATTAGAGTGAGGCTCCCCTATTTATTTCATATTTTTAATAACTTTTACACCGTTATTTATATATATATATATATATATATATATATATATATATATATAGAGAGAGAGAGAGAGAGAGAGAGAGAGATAGATCTGCATATTTTAAGAGATCAGCAACATCCGACCTGATTTCCCAATAACCTGGATTTGAATGAATATCCCCTGAAGGGGTAACTTTGGCAGGAATCTGATTATCCGATAGAAGTGTTGCGTGTTGAAGATAGAGAGCTGAAGCTATACGAGAAGCAAGCAGGAGGCCTTTGGTTTCAACAGGACGAGGGGAGTTGACCGCGTCACGGAAAGCCTATGTGTGTGTCTCTATATATATACACGGTTCGTTTTGCTTTTTCTGTTTTGTATTAGTTTGCTGCTCTGGTGGATTTTTTGTATTATTTTTTGGTATGGTGTGGCAAGGCGGTTGAGCATTGTTCTGGGGCGTTCGGTGCTCTTAGGAACGGGTGTTTTTTGGAGGTCTGCAGTCCGATGACACTTTCTTGTCAAGTAGTCAGTTCGTGTTGTTGTTGCTGGATGCCGGCTCCGGTGGTTGGGTCCTCATAGGGGAGGCGCAGGGCGTGTTGATCCCATGGCCGGCGGTGGGTATAGGGTAGCTGCTGGCCGCAGCACTCTGCGGCGTTGTCATCCCTCCAATCATGTCGTCCTGGTCTCGTCCTCATGGCCGAGTGTGCATCCTCGTCAGGTGTCGCGTTGTCGCTGCCCGCCGTACCCATCACAGAGTACTAAGGAAATCAGGAAGATGTATCAATTGGATAACACCATCCAGTATAAGATTATCACCTAGCTACTACACACATTGCTACTTCTTGAGCACTGTGTTGGTTTTCCCTTGAAGAGGAAAGGGTGATGCAGTAAAGTAGCATAAGTATTTCCCTCAGTTTTTGAGAACCAAGGTATCAATCCAGTAAGAGACCACGCTCGAGTCCCACACACCTACACAAACAAATAAGAACCTCGCAACCAACGCGATAAAGGGTTGTCAATCCATTCATGGTCACTTACGAGAGTGAGATCTGATAGATACGATAAGATAATATTTTTGGTATTTTTGTGATAAAGAGTAAAAGTAAATAATGCAAAGATAAACGACGCCAGAAATAGCTTGTTGACGGAAGATTAATATGATGGAAAATAGACCCAGGGGCCATATGTTTCACTAGTGGCTTCTCTCAAGAGCATAAGTATTACGGTGGGTAAACGAATTATTGTCGAGCAATTGATAGAATTGAGCATAGTCATGAGAATATCTAGGTATGATCATGTATATAGGCATCACGTCCGAGACAAGTAGACCGAAACGATTTTGCATCTACTACTATTACTCCACACATCGACTGCTATCCAGCATGCATCTAGAGTATTAAGTTCATAAGAACAGAGTAATGCTTTAAGTAAGATGACATGATGTAGAGGTATAAACGCATGCAGTATGATATAAACCCCATCTTTTTATCCTCGATGGCAACAATATAATACGTGTCGTTTCCCCTACGGTCACTGGGATGGAGCACCGCAAGATTGAACCAAAAGCTAAGCACTTCTCCCATTGCAAGAAAGATCAATCTAGTAGGCCAAACCAAACTGATAATTCGAAGAGACTTGCAAAGATAACCAATCATACATAAAAGAATTCAGAGGATATTCTAATATTGTTCATAGATAAACTTGATCATAAACCCACAATTCATCGGATCTCGACAAACACACCGCAAAAGAAGATTACATCGAATAGATCTCGAAGAAGATCGAGGAGAACTTTGTATTCAGATCCAAGGAGAGAGAAGAAGCCATCTAGCTACTAACTATGGACCCGAAGGTCTGAAGTAAACTACTCACACATCATCGGAGAGGCTATGGTGTTAATGTAGAAGCCCTCCGTGATCAATGCCCCCTCCGGCGGAGCGCCAGAAAAGGCCCCAAGATGGGATCTCACGGGTACAGAAGGTTGCCGTGGTGGAAATAGGGTTTTGGCTCCGTATATGATGTTTCCAGGGTATATATAGGAGGAAGAAGTACGTCGGTGGAGCAACGAGGGGCCCACGAGGGTGGAGGGCGCGCCCAGGGGGGTAGGCGGGCCCCCTGCCTCGTGCCTTCCTCGTTGATTACCTTACGTAGACTCCAAGTCCTCTGGATCACGTTTGTTCCGAAAATTACGTTCCCGAAGGTTTCATTCCGTTTGGACTCCGTTTGATATCATTTTCCTTCGAAACACTGAAATAGGCAAAAAAACAGCAACTTGGGCTGGGCCTCTGGTTAATAGGTTAGTCCAAAAATAATAAAAAAGTGTATAATAAAGCCCAATAAACATCTAAAACGGAATATAACATAGCATGGAACAATCAAAAATTATAGATACATTGGAGACGTATCAAGCATCGCCAAGCTTAATTCCTGCTCGTCCTCGAGTAGGTAAATGATAAAAACAAAATTTTTGATGTGGAATTCTACTTGGCATAATTTTCAATGTAACCCTCTTAATTGTGGTATGAATATTCACATCCGAAAGATTCAATATAATAGTTTAATATTGACATAAAAGTAATAATACTTCAAGCATACTAACTAAGCAATTATGTCTTCTCAAAATAACATGGCCAAATAAAGTTCATCCCTACAAAATCATATAGTTTGGTCATGCTCCATTTTCGTCACACAAGAATGCTCTCATCATGCACAACCCCGATGACAAGCCAAGCAATTGTTTCATACTTTAGTAATCTCAAACTTTTTTCAACTTTCACGCAATACATGAGCGTGAGCCATGGATATAGCACTATGGGTGGAATAGAATATAATGATGGGGGTTATGTTAAGAAGACAAAAAAGGAGAAAGTCTCACATCAACGCGGCTAATAAACGGGCTATGGAGATGCCGATCAATTGATGTTAATGTGAGGAGTAGGGATTGCCATGCAACGGATGCACTAGAGCTATAAATGTATGAAAGCTCAACAAAAGAAACTAAGTGGGTGTGCATCCAACTTTCTTTCTCACGAAGACCTAGGGCATTTGAGGAAGCCCATTGTTGGAATATACAAGCCAAGTTCTATAACGAAAAATTCCCACTAGTATATAAAAGTGACAAAACAAGAGACTATCTATCATAAAGATCATGGTGCTACTTTGAAGCACAGGTATGAAAAAAGGATAGTAGCATTGCCCCTTTTTTTCTTTTTTTCTTTTTTGGGCCTTTCTTTTTTTTTTCTTTTGGCCTTTCTCTTTTCTTTGGGACAATGCTCTATGAATGATGATCATCACACTTCTATTCATTTACAACTCAATGATTACAACTCGATACTAGAACAAAGTAGTGTACTGGGATGGGCAATGAATCAAGATTGACATGTATGAAATAATATGCATGGTGGCTTTGCCACAAATTTGATGTCAACTACATGATCATGCAAGGCAATATGACAATGATGAAACGTGTCATGATAAACGGAACGGTGGAAAGTTGCATGGCAATATATCTCGGAATGGCTATGGAAATGCCATAATAGGTAGGTATGGTGGCTGTTTTGAGGAAGATATAAGGAGGCTTATGTGTGATAGAGCGTATCGTATCACGGGATTTGGATGCACCTGCGAAGTTTGCACCAACTCTCAAGGTGAGAAAGGGCAATGCATGGTACCGAAGAGGCTAGCAATGATGGAAGGTTAAGAGTGCGTATAATCCATGGACTCAACATTAGTCATAAAGAACTCACATACTTATTGCAAAAATCTACAAGTCATCAAAAACCAAGCACTACGTGCATGCTCCTAGGGGGATAGATTGGTAGGAAAAGACCATCGCTCGTCCCCGATTGCCACTCATAAGGAGGACAATCAAAGAACACCTCATGCCTCAAATTTGTTACATAACGTTTACCATACGTGCATGCTACGGGACTTGCAAACTTCAACACAAGTATTTCTCAAATTCACAACTACTCAACTAGCACAACTTTAATATCACTACCTCCATATCTCAAAACAATTATCAAGCATCAAACTTCTCTTAGTATTCAACACACTCATAAGAAAGTTTTTACTAATCTTGAATACCTAGCATATTAGGACTCATTTCACAATTAAAGCAAATTACCATGTTGTTTTGTAGGCTCTCAACATAATATAAGTGAAGCATGAGAGAACAATAGTTTCTATAAAAAAATCCACCACCGTGCTCTAAAAGATGTAAGTGAAGTACTAGAGCAAAAACTATATAGCTCAAAAGATATAAGTGAAGCACATAGAGTATTCTAATAAATTCTGAATCATGTGTGTCTCTCTCAAAAGGTGTGTACAGCAAGGATGATTGTGGTAAACTAAAAAGTAAAGACTCAAATCATACAAGACGCTCCAAGCAAAACACATATCATGTGGTGAATAAAAATATAGCTCCAAGTAAAGTTACCGATGGACGAAGACGAAAGAGGGGATGCCTTCCGGGGCATCCCCAAGCTTTGGCTTTTTGGTGTCCTTAGATTATCCTGGGGTGCCATGGGCATCCCCAAGCTTAGGCTCTTGCCACTCCTTGTTCCATAATCCATCAAATCTTTACCCAAAACTTGAAAACTTCACAACACAAAACTTAACAGAAAATCTCGTGAGCTCCGTTAGCGAAAGAAAAGAAAACACCAATTCAAGGTACTGTATTGAACTCATTCTTTATGTATATTGGTGTTAAACTTACTGTATTCCAACTTCTCTATGGTTTGTAAACTATTTTACTAGCCATAGATTCATCAAAATAGGCAAACAACACACGAAAAACAGAATCTGTAACTAATGCAAACTTCTGTAACTCAAAAAATTCTACGAAAATAGGACGACCTAGAAAATTTGTATATTGATCTACTGCAGTTGGAATCAGTATTTTATCACGTTCTGGTGATTTTTAACAATTATTTTCGTGAGCAGAAAGTTTCTGGAATTTTCAGCAAGATCAAATAACTATCATCCAAGAAGATCCTATAGGTTTAACTTGGCACAAACACTAATTAAAACATAAAATCAAATCTAACCAGAGGCTAGATCAAATATTTACTCCTAAACAGAAGCAAAAAGCAAAAAGTAAAATAAAATTGGGTTGCCTCCCAACTAGCGCTATCGTTTAACGACCCTAGCTAGGCATAAAAACAAGGATAGATCTAAGTATTGCCATCTTTGGTGGGCAATTCTTCAATAAGACACCTAGAACCCCTAGGAGTTTCTTTCTTTCTATTATCAAACTCCTAGGCACAAAATCAAGAAAATCATTTGTAGCAAACGGTTCCTTAATGATAGCAAAAAGATTGGGATGAACACTTATTGATTTTAAATCCGCAGTTTCCTTACTAGAGGATTCACCCTTATTTTTAGGAACATAAACAAGCTTGGCAATTTTGGTAGGGGGATTTGGAGTATTTTAATGGAAGAAAAAGCGGACACCAAGTTGGTGATAATTCCCTCAAGTTTATCGATTCTAGTAGAATCTTGATCTATTCTTTCATTAACTATGGGTTCTTTTTCCTTAAAACTTTTCAGAGTAACTCCCACCTTAGATCCATATTGGGTAATTTGGTTGTGGATCTTTTTATCCAAATTCTGAATCAACTCTACAGTAGCAACTTTATTTTCAATAATTTCAAGCCTTTGCATCACATGTTCCAAAGTTAACATAGTTCCATTAACCAAAAGGGGTGGTAAGCCAAACAAATCTATCATAGCATTATAAGAATGAAAAGTATGGCTACCCAAGAAATTCCCTCCGGTAATGGTATCAAGAATATATCTGTACCAAGTAGTAGCGCCTACATAAATATTGCGGAGAAGAACGGAAGTAGATTGCTTCCTGGTAGATCTATTTTGAGCATTGCAAATTATATACCAAGCGTCTTTTAGATTTTCTCCCTTCCTTTGCTTAAAATTAAGAACTTCATTCTCGGGAGACAACGGAGACGATAAGGGACTAGCCATAACGTCAAGGCAAGCAAGAAAGCGACGAACGGAAAAGAGAGGGCGAATAAAACGGCAAGGGTGAAGTGGGGGAGAGGAAAACGAGAGGCAAATGGCAAATAATGTAATGCGAGGGATAAGAGTTTGTGATGGGTACTTGGTATGTCTTGACTTGTGCGTAGACTCCGCGGCAACGGCGCCAGAAATCCTTCTTGCTACCTCTTGAGCACTGCGTTGGTTTTCCCTTGAAGAGGAAAGGGTGATGCAGTGAAGTAGCGTAAGTATTTCCCTAAGTTTTTGAGAACCAAGGTATCAATCCAATAGGAGACCACGCTCGAGTCCAACGCACCTACACAAACAAATAAGAACCTCGCAACCAACACGATAAAGCGGTTGTCAATCCCTTCACGGTCACTTACGAGAGTGAGATCTGATAGATATGATAAGATAATATTTTTGGTATTTTTGTGATAAAGAGTAAAAGTAAATAATGCAAAGATAAACGACGCCAGAAATAGCTTGTTGACGGAAGATTAATATGATGGAAAATAGACCCGGGGGCCATAGGTTTCACTAGTGGCTTCTCTCAAGAGCATAAGTATTACGGTGGGTAAACGAATTACTGTCGAGCAATTGATAGAATTGAGCATAGTCATGAGAATATCTAGGTATGATCATGTATATAGGCATCACGTCCGAGACAAGTAGACCGAAACGATTCTGCATCTACTACTATTACTCCACACATCGACCGCTATCCAGCATGCATGTAGAGTATTAAGTTCATAAGAACAGAGTAATGTTTTAAGTAAGATGACATGATGTAGAGGGATAAACTCATGCAATATGATATAAACCCCATCTTTTTATCTTCGATGGCAACAATACAATACGTGCCATTTCCCCTACTGTCACTGGGATCGAGCACCGTAAGATTGTACCCATAGCTAAGCACTTCTCCCATTGCAAGAAAGATCAATCTAGTAGGCCAAACCAAACTGACAATTCGAAGAGACTTGCAAAGGTAACTAATCATACATAAAAGAATTCGGAGGAGATTCAAATATTGTTCATAGACAAACTTTATCATAAACCCACAATTCATCGGATCTCGACAAACACACCACAAAAGAAGATTACGTCGAATAGATCTCCAAGAAGATCGAGGAGAACTTTGTATTGAGATCCAAAGAGAGAGAAGAAGCCATCTAGCTAATAACTATGGACCCGAAAGTCTAAGATAAACTACTCACACATCATCGAAGAGGCTATGGTGTTGATGTAGAAGCCCTTCGTGATTAATGCCCCTCCGGCGGAGCGCCGGAAAAGGCCCCAAGATGGGATCTCACGGGTAGAGAAGGTTGCGGCCGTGGAAATAGGGTTTTGGCTCCGTATATGATGTTTCCAGGGTATATGGGTATATATAGGAGTAAGAAGTACGTCGGTGGAGCAACGAGGGGCCCACGAGGGCGGAGGGCGCGCCCAGGGGGTAGGCGCGCCCCCTGCCTCGTGCCTTCCTCGTTGATTACTTTACGTAGACTCCAAGTCCTTTGGATCACGTTTGTTTCGAAAATCACGTTCCCGAAGGTTTCATTCCGTTTGGACTCTGTTTGATATCATTTTCCTTTGAAATACTAAAATAGGCAAAAAGACAGCAACTTGGGCTGGGCCTCCGGTTAATAGGTTAGTCCCAAAAATAATATAAAAATATATAATAAAGCCCAATAAACATCTAAAACAGAATATAACATAGCATGAAACAATCAAAAATTATAGATACGTTAAAGACGTATCACACATCTAGCCCACACACCACACGCAACAGCACAAAAGCCGTGCAACCACGCGACGAAGCAACAACCTGAGCAAGCAGGAAGCAAGGGGCAGCAGGATTCAAAAGAGTGAGAAGACACAGCCGTCGTGTGCTCACCGTCATGTAGTTCACGTCGAGGCAGATCGACAAGAAGATGAGAGACTCCTTGCGAGGGCTTCGGCGCTGGCCGACACGAGGTGACCGGACGTGGACGACGTGGCGGCTGCGACCTCGAGGCAAGGACGGGGCCGGCATGCTGCTGTGGCCCGAGTTCCACATCCCACATAGACACAACCTCCGCCCTCCTGCATGCGCCACCACCCCGACCGAGCACAGGTGAAGGAGGTAGGAGGGGGACGGGGATGGGATTGCGGCGGAAGGAGACGACGGCGTGGAGCGTTGTTTGTTCAACAAAAAGAAAGAACATGAACTATATATAGGAATAGGAAGAGACAGTCAGTTCTTTTTCCCTAAAGAGAAGATCCGTCAAAGCGACAACCGCCTAACAAGAAGCATCGTGGCTAGCGTAGAAGGAACAAAAAACAAACAGATGAACAAGCAGACCAAACCCCACGAGCAGCTGCCGCCCGCCACACCTCCACCAACCCAGCAGATCAGAGAGGCCGATGCAGAAAGGAAGACGGCGGCAACAGGACCCCAGCGACAGGAGCAGCTCACCCTCCGGAAAGAACAGCACACGCACTAGCCAAGAAGAACAGGACCGCCCTCGACCGCGAATGGAAGAAAAGGGCAAGACCCCCAGCCGCCACCGCCTATGGTATCGGGAAAGACAACGCTAGACCAGAAGGAACCAGCTACACAGGGTAAAAAGGCCTCGCACGCCCCAGTCAAAAGCCCATTTATAAACCAACCATAGGCTAAACTGGGCCCACATACCGCCTAAACCAACCCCGATCAACCAGAGGCTCCCATTTCGTGGGAGCTTAGTATATGTACCGATACCAATCCCTGTAGAAGGTTGAAGAGATTTGTACTTCCAAGCGGCATCCGAGAAGATCTTGAAACTTGCAATATTCAAATCAGTTTTGATGGTGCTTCCTACGGGAGGCACACTGAGTGGTGTTCAGTTAATCTATTGTTCATTATTTTCTTGATGATGATCGTCTCCGTTTACCTGTCCTTCTACCTTTTGTCCCTCTATAAGATCATTAGTAGCAAAAAGAACCTGCGAGGGGTACCCCTGTTTCCTCTCAAAACGCCTATCATTCCTGTTCTTTTTTTTTGGAAAAGGGGTGATACCCCGGCCTCTGCATCAGGAGAATGCATACGGCCACTTTGATAAATAAAATAGGTTCCACAATGTCAAGAAAGTCGTAAAAGAAAACTACGTCGAGCTCACATAGACCTCGTCAGGAAGATACAAAATAAAAAGGCCATAAAGCCACAACCGGCTGGCAGAAAATTAGGAATGGAAATTAATTGCCAATCCTATTACATGACCGCCATCCAAACCGGTTGAATATATCCCGCGCTACCATCTCCCACCGGACAGATCCAGTAACCAAACGCTCCCTGGCCTCCGTCGGAGTGAGTAGGGACCAGATACGGATCAACGCCGTAGCTCGGAATACAACCTGCAAAAAATGAATAGTAGTTATTCTGTTAAAAGCCAGATCATTTCTGCAGTTCCAAATTGCCCATAACAACGCACAAACTCCTACACGAATATGTCTAGCTGTACCGGACTCTATCCCATCCAGCCACGTTCCAAATAACGACCCGACCGAACTCGGAGGAGTAATGTTAAAAGCAATTTGCACGGAGCGCCACAAAATTTTTGCCAACGGGCACTCAAAGAATAGATGCTTAATGGTTTCATCCCGATCACAGAAACTACACCTAGTAGATCCTGTCCAATTGCGCTTAACCAAGTTATCCTTTGTTAAAATGACCTGTTTATGTACAAACCACATAAACACTTTGATTTTCAAAGGAACTTTAACTTTCCAAACATGTTTGGAGTTAGGAATGACACTCGAGTTAATAACATCGATGTACATCGATTTAACGGTAAAATGTCCAGACCTAGTAAGCTTCCAACACAACTGATCGGGCTGATTTTGTAGCTGAACCTCCATCAGTCTACGCACCAGATGAAGCCAAGCTTCCCATCTATTACCAACAAGCACCCTTCTAAACTGAATATTAAGGGGTGTGGCTTGCATACTCGTTGCCACAAGCGCATCACGGCGATGCACAATACGATATAGAGTTGGGTACTGTAACGCCAACGGAGTCTCACCAAGCCAGGTGTCCTCCCAGAAGCGAGTATCATTCCTGTTCTTTTGAAGACACTAAAGAAAGATCATTAAGAAGCATGTGGAAACGTGGGAATGACCTGAAGTCAATATAGCCTGGATAATTGCTGGTACCATCCTGTAATGTTGAACAAAACATTCTGACCTGAGAAACCAAGGACTACAGAACCATATAATTTTAGCAAAGGGGCAAGAGAAAAAAAATGAATATCATCTTCCTCAGCACCACAAGTTGAGCAAAATTTGCTTATATGAATGTTGTACCTACCCGCTCTATACCTGTGGGGAGAGCTCTCCTTAGTAGTTCCAGGCGAAAGTTTTAGGGGGCATGGTAGGACGCACTGCAATGTGTTCAAGGCACTACTGGAAAAAGTGTTTATAGCTGGTCTTTAATAAGTGAAAAGGCGTCGTCTAGCATCCTCCACAGCTATTTTAAAACACTTCTTCTTCGGTACAACCCCTCTGGACACATGTACGGTCCAGATCGTCTTATACCCCTTCACCTGAAAACTTAAAAAAGGGTAAGATGGTCATTCCCCCTCACCCTCCCCACAGCCCCGCTCCCGCGACGTACCCGCGCGGCCCGGCGACATACATGCTCCCGTGGCTTGAGACGGCTTTTTTTCCACTGGGGCGATGTACGTACGTGTACGCGCGTCGGACGACATCTTTTTCTACACTAGGGCGATGTACGTACGTGTACGCGCGTCGGTGGTCAATCCGCGACGCGTGGCCCGGGGAAAACGCGTCGTGGCGCGTGGACTGCGGCCCCGCCGCCCCGTCCCGTCCGTCCCCTCGACTACCGCCCCGCCGCCCCGTCCCATCCGTCCCCTCGACTGCCGCCCCGCCGCCCTCGACTGCTGCCCCGCCGCTTGCCGGCCCGTCGCATCCCGTGGGCATCAATGCCGTCCACTCACCCGCCCATCGCGATTACTGCCCGTCCGCCCGCTGCCCCGCCGTTTGCCCTATAAAAAGCACCCCGTCCGCCCGTCGCCGCTCACACCAGTTCTTCCCCCGACCCGTCGTCACATCCACCTCCCAAAAGCCCGCCAGCGAGATGTCGTTCCACCGCGGCAGCAGCTTCGGCACCAGCTGCGACGTCGGCCCGAGCGCATGGTCGTCGAGCCTGAGCAAGCCGGAGACAGAGGGGCTGTACCGGTTTGGGCTCCTCGTGCCGCCGGGTAGCCGTCTTCCGCACGACTGGAAGCTCGACAAGGATGGTACCCCGCCCCGCCGGAGGTGGAACTGCCGCCGGAGCAGGTCGTTCTTCGGGAGGACGGCGATCCCGACGATACGCCAGGCTACCTCGTCGCATTGCAGAGGCGGCGGCTGCTGCGAGGGAGGCCGCCGAGCAGGCGGCAGCGATCCAGGCGGCGGCAGCGATTCCGTCGGTGGTCCCGCAAGCGGAGGCGGCGGAGTCCTCGGAGGAAGACGTCATCGACTGGGACCGCTTAGCCCAGAGCAGCGACGACGATGACGACGACGGCGGTGACGGCGCGGTGGAGGTCATCGATCTCGTGGCTAGTGACGGCGAGGAGTAGTTGTTTTCAAAAAAAATCGTTCTAAGTATGAATTATGTTTGGAACCGTTTAGGTTTGGATGAACTCGTTTAGGTTTGAATGAACTATGTAAAATATCTCTATGTTCAATGTAGTTTGTTTGAATGTTGCTTTAATGTCCCTTCAAAGTTTGTCGAAAAAATTAGCAAAATATTCAACGTTTATTTTGAAAAAAATAGTCGGTATGTATTTGAAAATTTTCTGACCTATGCATAAAAATGTGCACAATATATTTCAAAAATTAGCACAAAAAAAGGTCTGCAATTATCAAAAAATTGTAGCACAAAAAAATCATGAAAACACATAAAATATAAAACAAAACTGAAATAAAATGTCAAATGTGTATCTAAAATTTTATAAAGTGCATTACAAATGTTCAGATTGTGTTAAAATATGTTCATATAATAAAGCCGGGTGGATGAAAGAATTAAAAGTTTGAAATAAAAAATATAAAAAATAAAAAACAAAAATAATAAAATGTGAGATATTTTAATTCATTAACATTTTCTGAAATATTTTTAAATTCATTAACATTTATGAACCAGAGAATATTTTTAAATTCATTAACATTTATGAATCCAAGAATTTTTAAATTCATTCACATTTTCTGAAAGATTTTTAAATTCATTAACATTTATGAACCAGAGAATATTTTTCAATTCATTAAAATTTATGAATCTTTAAATTCATTAACATTTATGAATTCGAGAATTTTTAAATTCATTAATATTTTCTGAAATATTTTTAAATTCACTAACATTTATGAATCAGAGAATATTTTTAAATTCATCAACTTTATGAATCCGAGAATTTTTAAATTCATTAAAATTTCTTGAAATCCGAGAATATTTTTGCAAAACTGTTTTTGAAATTCGGCAGCAATTTATCAAATTCATGAACTTTTATAAATCTGCTAACATTTTGTTTGAATCGACAGACATTTTCTGAAATTTGAAAATAACATTTGGAATTCTTGTACTCTTTTTGGAACTCGCAAACACTTTTTCAATCGGTGAACATTTTTTGAAATTCAAAACATGTTTTGAAATACATAGATTTCTTTGAGAAAAACTGGCAAACATTTATGGAAATTCATGATTTTTTCTAATTCATGAATTTTTTTAATTTGAAACTCTTTTAGAATTTTTGAAATCCATAATCATTTTTGGCGGATGCGAAGGAGAGATGTGCGACCGAGGGTCCTCTCCGCCCATACCGAACCACCGCCTTCCACACCAAGTACCTGAGCAGTTTCTTGGATTGCACCCAACTTTTGCTAGCGCGTGTGGGGCCCACCCAGGCACCCATGCCAAAAGTAAACGAAATCCGACAACGAACGCACGTTGCGTCACGTCCGGGCAGTATTTTAGGGGTTTTCGGCCCGGAAAATCGTAGAAATTCCATACAGCCTCGAAACGCGACAAAATTTGGCGTGCGTGCCCTGCATGGTCACTGTAGCACGTGGAAAAAATGGGCCCGTTTGGCGGATGCGAAGGAGAGACGTGCGTCCGAGGGTCCCCTCCGCCCATACCGAAACCACCCCCTTCCACAGCAAGTACCTGAGCGGTTTCACGGAATGCGCCCAACTTTTGCTAGCACGTGTGGGGCCCCACCCGGGCACCCCACGCCAAAAATGAACGAAATCCGACAACGAACGCACGTTGCGTCACGTCCGGGCAGTATTTTAGGGGTTTCCGGCCCGGAAAATCGTAGAAATTCCATACAGCCTCGAAACACGACAAAATTTGGTGTGCGTGCCCTGCATGGTCACTGTAGCACGTGGAAAAAAATGGGCCCGTTTGGCGGATGCGAAGGAGAGACCTGCGCCCGAGGGCCCCCTCCGCCCATACCGAAACCACCCCCTTCCACAGCAAGTACCTGAGCGGTTTCACGGAATGCGCCCAACTTTTGCTAGCGCGTGTGGGGCCCCACCCGGGCACCCCACGCTAAAAATGAACGAAATCCGACAACGAACGCACGTTGCGTCACGTCCAAGCAGTATTTTAGGGGTTTTCGGCCCAGAAAATCGTGGAAATTCCATGCAGCCTCGAAACGCGAGAAAATTTGGCGTGCACGCCCTGCATGGTCACTGTAGCACGTGGACAAAAATGGGCCCGTTTGGCGGATGCGAAGGAGAGACGTGCGCCCGAGGGTCCCCTCCGCCCATACCGAAACCATCGCCTTCCACACCAAATACCTGAGCGGTTTCACGGAATGCACCCAATTTTTGCCAGCGCGTGTGGGGCCCCACCCGGGCACCCCATGCCAAAAATGAACGAAATCCGACAACGAACGCACGTTGTGTCACGTCCGGGCAGTATTTTAGGGGTTGTCGTCCCAGAAAATCGTAGAAATTCCATACAGCCTCGAAACGCGACAAAATTTGGCATGCGTGCCCTGCATGGTCACTGTAGCACGTGGAAAAAAATGGGCCCGTTTGGCGGATGTGAAGGAGAGACGTGCGCCCGAGGGTCCCCTCCGCCCAGACCGAAACCACCCCCTTCCACAGCAAGTACCTGAGCGGTTTCACGGAATGCGCCCAACTTTTTTCAGCGCGTGTGGGGCCCACCCGGGCACCCCACGCCAAAAATGAACGAATCCGACAACGAACGCACGTTGCGTCATGTCCGGGCAGTATTTTAGGGGTTTTCGGCCCGGAAAATCGTAGAAATTCCATACAGCCTCGAAACGCGACAAAATTTGGCGTGCGTGCCCTGCATGGTCACTGTAGCACGTGGAAAAAAGGGCCCGTTTGGCGGATGCGAAGGAGAGACGGGCGCCCGAGGGTCCCCTCCGCCCATACCGAAACCATCGCCTTCCATACCACGTACCTGAGCGGTTTCACGGAGTGCGCCCAATTTTTGCCAGCACGTGTGGGGCCCCACGCAGGCACCCCACCCAAAAAATAAACGAAATCCGATAACGAACGCACGTTGCGTCACGTCCGGGCAGTATTTTAGGGGTTGTCGTCCCAGAAAATCGTAGAAATTTCATACAGCCTCGAAACGCGACAAAATTTGGCATGCGTGCCCTGCATGGTCACTGTAGCACGTGGAAAAAAATGGGCCCGTTTGGCGGATGTGAAGGAGAGACGTGCGCCTGAGGGTCCCCTCCGCCCATACCGAAACCACCCCCTTCCACAGCAAGTACCTGAGCGGTTTCACGGAATGCGCCCAACTTTTTTCAGCGCGTGTGGGGCCCACCCGGGCACCCCACGCCAAAAATGAACGAATCCGACAACGAACGCACGTTGCGTCATGTCCGGGCAGTATTTTAGGGGTTTTCGGCCCGGAAAATCGTAGAAATTCCATACAGCCTCGAAACGCGACAAAATTTGGCGTGCGTGCCCTGCATGGTCACTGTAGCACGTGGAAAAAAAGGGCCCGTTTGGCGGATGCGAAGGAGAGACGTGCGCCCGAGGGTCCCCTCCGCCCATACCGAAACCATCGCCTTTCATACCACGTACCTGAGCGGTTTCACGGAATGCGCCCAATTTTTGCCAGCACGTGTGGGGCCCCACGCAGGCATCCCACGCAAAAAATGAACGAAATCCGATTACGAACGCACGTTGCGTCACGTCCGGGCAGTATTTTAGGGGTTGTCGTCCCAGAAAATCGTAGAAATTTCATACAGCCTCGAAACGAGACAAAATTTGGCATGCGTGCCCTGCATGGTCACTGTAGCACGTGGAAAAAATGGGCCCGTTTGGTGGATGTGAAGGAGAGACGTGCGCCTGAGGGTCCCCTCCGCCCATACCGAAATCACCCCCTTCCACAGCATGTACCTGAGCGGTATCACGGAATGCGCCCAACTTTTTTCAGCGCGTGTGGGGCCCACCCGAGCATCCCACGCCAAAAATGAACGAATCCGACAACGAACGCACGTTGCGTCACGTCTGGGCAGTATTTTAGGGGTTTTCGGCCCGGAAAATCGTAGAAATTCCATACAGCCTCGAAACGCGACAAAATTTGGCGTGCGTGCCCTGCATGGTCACTGTAGCACGTGGAAAAAATGGGCCCGTTTGGCGGATGCGAAGGAGAGACGTGCGCCCGAGGGTCCCCTCCGCCCATACCGAAACCATCGCCTTCCATACCACGTACCTGAGCGGTTTCACGGAATGCACCCAATTTTTGCCTGCACGTGTGGGGCCCCACGCAGGCACCCCACGCCAGAAATGAACGAAATCCGACAACGAACGCACGTTGCGTCACGTCCGGGCAGTATTTTAGGGGTTTTCGGCCCGGAAAATCGTAGAAATTCCATACAGCTTCGAAACGCGACAAAAATTGGCGTGCGTGCCCTGCATGGTCACTGTAGCACGTGGAAAAAAATGGGCCCGTTTGGCGGATGCGAAGGAGAGACGTGCGTTCGAGGGTCCCCTCCGCCCATACCGAATCCACCTCCTTCCATAGCAAGCACCTGAGCGGTTTCAAGGAATGCACCCAACTTTTGCCAGCGCGTGTGGGGCCCCACCCGGGCACCCCACGCCAAAAATGAACGAAATCCGACAACGAACGCACGTTGCGTCACGTCCCGGCAGTATTTTAGGGGTTTTCGGCCCGGAAAATCGTAGAAATTCTATACAGCCTCGAAACGCGACAAAATTTGGCGTGCGTGCCTTGCATGGTCACTGTAGCACGTGAAAAAATGGGCCCGTTTGGCGGATGCGAAGGAGAGACGTGCGCCCGAGGGTCCCCTCCGCTCATATTGAAACCACCGTCTTCCACACCAAGTACCTAAGCGGTTTCACGGAATGCACCCACACTACTTGTTTGAATATTTAAGTTGAGAATGACATTTGGATTATTATTTTGTCTTCATGCCGTCGTCTATAATTTTCAATTACTCATATTCATACTTCTGCCGTCGTCTACTTGTTTGAATAAAACATAGATGTTAAAAAATGCTTCTGCCGTCGTCTACTTGTGTGACTTAAACAGTCCATGTTTATATAATGTTAAAAAAATGCCCGCCCGGTGAATACCTTTGCACGCCGGCAAACGGGCCAACAGGGCAGCCAAGACGGCCCAGTGATTGTCGAGTTAGTAGATAAGTTCAACAGCAATGCCCACGTTTCGTATATAAGCCGGACGACGCGTCGTTCGGCAGGCAAGGTGGGACTAAACGTTCCATCGCCGCCGCCGTGTCGGGAGCGACGCGCGTAACAGCGTGGGCCAGCCTAATAACACTTTACAGCCGGACAGACGACGACCCAAGTACCCCGCGGGGCGACGGGAACCTGAGCGCATTGGTTTAGTCCCACCTCGCCCGACGAAGCGCGCGGCGACCTGCTTAAATACCCGGCGCCACAGAGGTAGTCAGACTCCTCTGATTTACTCACTATGCTACCGCCGTCCGTCGCTGCCCTGTGGGACAGTGCAGTCGGTCCGGTCTGTGTAATGTCAGACTGGCCGACGCACTTGTCGGGCTATTTTTTTTTAAAGCTAAAAACGACGGTGTTATAAGCGACAGTGACAGTGTAGAAAAACAACATTAAACAGTGACGGCACTACAGTGCATAATGAACACATCAAAATAAACAGAGTAAAAATACTTCTTGCATAACATAGTCTGTCATCAGCAAATACTTATGTGGGTATCTTAGAAAATAGTCTGACATCAACAAAGTAAAATAAGTCTCATATACCATAATCTAACAATTAAAAATGGTCTCATAGATAGAAGCAATCCATCAGGAAACTGTCTTCAATCAAACGGCGAAGCAATCTTTCATACTACCGAATTCAAGCAAAGTTCCTACATACCAAAACAGTAAGATATGTGTTAATTCACAATAAACAAATAAATTTGGTTTGAACAATAAGATTTACATGAACATACGAAAATTGTACTTAGAATTTTGAGGGCACGTGGACTTATAATGACCCGTAAGACCGCACTAGCCACATTGACGTTTGCTTTTCTCATCAAAAGCTTTAGGTCGCCCATTTTTAGTGACATCAGGACTATCCTTACCGCGGCCTTTAACATTCTGTTTTGGTGCGCCTTTGGTGTTAATTTTTGCAGGATCTCGAACCAGAACATGATCTTGATTAGGCTCAAATGCATCGTCGTTCACAAACTTTTTCTCCGCACCAGGCTCACCCTCCTCAGTGTAATCATTATCTATTATGTCCCTCAGAGACGCCTTCAACTTGTCGAATAAAAATGGTTTATAGCATGCTTTATGAGTTGCTTCGGCAGATAAGATAGTCAACTCGCTGTACCTAGCTCTCTCCCCTGTGCCTACCCATCCCCACGCAAACAGACCGCTAGTGCGCTTCACGGGAAGTCCACCCCTTGCAATTTTGCTCAACCTCCGCAGTACTAAACACTTAGGTATCTCACGTAAGCGTAGCTGAATCAAACGTGAAGAATATGTTTGCAAGGAAATCCTTTGCGATCCATACTTCTGCCCATCTCTCCTCAAATACTCTTTTTGAACAGGCATAATAAAGTAAAGACCTGAACTCCTTTAGAGACTTATGATGAAGGTGTTTCTGCATGTTCTTCTCAATATGCCACGAGCAAAGACGATGCCAAACCTCCGAAAGTACCTTTCTGATGGCTTTAATCATAGCTGCATCTCCATCAGTAATTACTGACCTGGGCCTCTTCTGACAGTGAGCCCTCAAAAACGTCTGAAGCACCCAGACATATGTATCTTCTGTCTCGCCAGACACAAGAGCACAACCGAATACCATGGTGCAACGGTGGTTGTTCATACCGACAAAAGGTATAAATGGCATGCCATATCTATTCATCCTGTATGTGCTGTCGAAGACGGTCACATCACCGTAGTTAATATAGTCTCGACGTGATTGAGAATCACACCAGAATAGGTTTTTCAGCCTTCCTCCATCATCGACGGTGTGCTCAAAGAAGAAATCTGGATCCCTCTCTCTTCTGGTTATCATGATCCCAATGGCAGTGTCTGCATCACCTTGTGCAAGCAACTTCATTTTTTCTCTATAACACATGTTATAAAGCTTCTTCCTCCCCAAACCAGCCTTTGCATATGACCCGTACCTACTGACGAGATTATCATAAATCATATGTTTCCTGATTCCAGCACCTGCCATAGTTAAGATCTCAGCTTTCTGAAATTCTTTTATCTAATTATGAGACCGAAGAAACGTGACTTCATCCGGTCTAGCTAGAACGTGACTGTGATCATTACTGAAACTGCTGACTTACTAAACGTCACGCTCTTTATCAAGCTTCAAAGTTATATGCGCATCGCAGAAGCAACGAGTCTTCGATCTGAGCCTGCGGGTCCTGCCTTCCATTGTACAAAGTTTTGCCTGTCGTTTCCCAGCTTTCGCACACAGATACTTTCTCAAGCGCATAGTTCCCTCAGGACCTTTCGAAAATTTCAGCGAGTCCTTTCTTACGCTGAAACCACGCTCCTTAGCATACTGGTTATAGAAAATGTAAGCCTCTCCTAGTGACCTGAACGTCTTCCTCATGACCTTCCAATGCCTATGCCTGTCCAATGAATCTTGCTGATATTCATCAAATCGGATGTCAAAATTGAACAGATCATCAACAACATGCTCTTCCTTCCCGCTAGGACCATCTACATCTCCCTGTAAATTAGGGCATGGAACCATGTCTGTCAGTCAGTTACTATTTTAATATGTAATGTATGTGAGTTTCAAAACTTACTTTGCTGGACCTGTCACAATATTCCTCACAAAGTCCCCGTCCTCGTCCATCTGCGCACATTTTTAAAAAATACATGTAAGCGCTCATACGGTTATTATGTCATTTCTTCTCCTATTGTTTTTAAAACATACCCGGAGTGCACTTTCAGCAAATGAATCATCTATATCCATATCATCATCATTAACGCCAAGTCGCTGCATGATGCAAAAAAACATGTAATTGTCCGTGCGGTTTATCGTATTTATTGTTTTTATCAATATTGATCAAACTTACATTGCCACTATAAGATTCATCCAAACTCATGTGGTTCTCCTCAGCAGGTTCATCCATATTCAGTGACGAGGTTCCGTTGTCGTCGCCGTAATCATCGCCATCATAATCGCCGCCCTCCTCTATCTATACATGTTTAAGAAAATTCTAAGATCAGTCGAACACCGTGTAACATCATCCCTAAAATAAGTAGTTCATCAAGCACAACAACGTCTCAAACCAACCTCTTGCACGACGGCGAGGATGTCAGCTGGATCCATTTTGTCCGATGACCAATGCGCTGACGGCGTGACGTTGCTGGCCGGCCGAGGCAGGTGTCGACGGCGTCAGGATGGTGGCCGAGATCATGGGTGGGCGGCCATCTGGCCGACGGCAAAGGAACGCGGCGGCAGCAGCAACGGTGCTGGGGCACGCGCGACGGCCTGTTTGGGCGACGACTTAGAGATGCGCGGCGACTACGTGGAGACGGGCAGCGACGTAGAGACGGGCGGCGACATGGAGACGGCGTGGATGCGTTTAGGGTTTGGGGTTACGACTGCGGGCGTCGGCGGATCCCGTGACGTTTTGTTTCCATAACTATCAACGCCAATGTGGAGACGTGCGGGCGTACAGTAGCGACTTACGGCGACGCGTGCGGCATACGCGTGCGGGCGTACAGCAACGGGTGCGGCATACGCGGGCAGGCGTACGACGTCGCGCGCATACGTACGGCGTCGGGTGGGTATTCCTATACCTAATGTGAAATGACCATCCTGTCCATTATACGTTTTAGGGGGCTTGCAGTCCCCATTTTAAAAAGGTAGCAGTGGCGGATGCTATTAATAACCGGTCTCCTATTTCAACTCAACAGTTGTGGGCATTGTCCATCACCCGCCCTCATAAATTTTTCCAAATTTCTTCACGGGTGATGAACGGCAGTGGCGGGCCGCATGGGCACGCTCGCCACTGGTGCCTGCCAAATCAGTGACGAACTCTATGCAGTGCCTGCCACAGCTATATTTGGGCGACCCGCGTCCAAATTTTTCAAATTTTCCAAGAGTTTTGCAGTGGTGGTCGTAAACAAGCACTCATCACTGCTACATTCTTCTAAAATCCTTCGCGGGCGAATAACAGCAGTGGAGGGTACTCTCTCTCGCCCATCACAGCTGTGCACGCCCTTATCCACCTGCCCCTCGGACCCGCAGCCACTCACACCTTATCCAGACACACAAGTCTCTTTCTCATTCTCGCTCGCTTCACCACCGTTGCTGTTGTCGTGGCATCCTCCACCGTCGCGGTCACCGTTCGCCGCCTCGAACGGCGTCACCGAGCCAATGTTCCCCGTCGCCCATGCCATTCGTTGCCAACTTGGTCTTTATTGCCCTCGCCATCCGCCGCCACCTCCAACATCCTCCCCGCCACCATGTCCCGCGCCATCCGCTGCCTCAAACATTGTCAGTTTCCCCCCGTCGACCTCACGTCGTCTTCGTCCGCCCCGGTAACCATATCTCAGCTCTCTTATTGTAGATTGTAGTTGTTCTTAGTTACTGTACTTTTACATTAGCAATATTTTGTTATTGTAGTAAAAGTTGATGGCTTTTGTTAGCAATATCTTGTTAGTGTAGTAAAATTTTGTTATAGGATGTACCATTGAATCATTCTAATTAGACGTCTCAAATTTGATGGCTTGTGGTAGAGAATACATACTGCATATTGGCGAACATATAGTATCATATTTTATTCATGATGCAGATATTCATAATGTGTACCAATGTTTTCGCGAAACGTTGGTTAACTTCCGTTTCGCTTAATTTTTTACACTCAATATGTCCAATTTCTAGCAAAGGTCATGCCGATTTTTTCTGTAATTTTTTGAACCTTTTTTGGACGAGCCACTTAATTTTTTTTTTCATTCGAGTGGACAATACTCACTCTTAATCCACACACTGATATGTGAGTTGTTTTAAGAGGAGGACACCGACTGTTGTCGTAGGGGTCGTCCTTCTTCTTCTTTTCCTCACCTTGATAAAGTAGGAGGAGAAGGTGAAGGACGACTATCACCGACAGCTGAAATAACAGTGAGTGCATGAGTGTACATCATATATACAACCACCTGAGAGATGAAGAACGGACATCACCGACAGTCAAAAGAACAGTGAGTGGGTGAGGGTACACCATATATACAGGAACTTGAGAGATGGACCGACCTTTTTTGTAGGGGGTCATTCTTCTCCCTCTTCCTCCACAGCATCCCCAATGCGCCCACTTAGTCTGAAGTTTTATTTGAGATTGCATGCAAACTACTACCTCTATAAACTTTTATAGGATCCTTTTGGTCACTACTTGGAGTAGTTTGTAAAGAAACAAAACTTATGCAAACTGGACCACGAGTGGCAAAATCTTGGCATGTATTGAGACATCATCATTGCGTCGACGTAATCAGTTCGTTCTATATATGATTTCCATACTATTGCTGGCAATGACTATTAACTAAGTTGTTGGGACTTGATTAACACGAACTGTTCGTGCGAGCGAAAGGTAAAAGTAATGAAGCCGACAACGGATGTTGTTAATGCATCCATGAGGTCGCCATTAATCCTAGCTAGCTAGATGGCCTGAGCCGTCAGGCACCAACGCGTGCATAGCCACATATAGAAAAAAGATCGATGGATCTTTACCAGCAAACAAATAGAGTACTAGAGTACTCCTACTAGCTAGAGCATCACAATGTCTATGGTGCGGGTTCCATATGCTGAGAGTTGCCAAGCTGACGTGCATGTGGTGTGACCGTACGTCAGGTCCCATCTCCATTTCACCTAGCTGAGGTAGATAGCTACTCTCAACTTGTCCGGTTCCTAGTTACTACACAGATGGCCAGATGGGCATACTGCATACAGCACTACTCGAAGATGGGATGTCTTTTGGCCGCTTACTGGGTGGGTTACCGGCTGTGTAGGTGGACGTTGCCATTGCTGTTCGCCTTGTGGGGATCGATACCGATCGCTGATCAGCTACTAGTGATTGGTCCAGGTCAGGGGCCCTCGTCGTTCGTTGTCACTTGTCACTGTCTCACGTGGCACGTTAATTTTATATCTGGCCTTCATTAAAAGCATCTTGGAAAAATTACAAAAGGTCTCTAAAAATAATTCTTTTAGGCCTCTCAGTCTTAAGGGGGTGCACCTGACACTACAATGCTTCAAAAATTTATTTTCTATCGCATATATTTCAATAATATTTATATTCCAATTTCAAAGTCAAATGTAACATATGGTCAAAACAAACTAAAATTATAGATAAAACATGAAGGTACATGAAGAAACTATTTCACCGAACTCTTTCGAGAGTAAACCAATGGGGCACCGGTGCGGAGGAGACCATGCCGGCGGACTAGGATTGCGCCATGGTGCACGACGGGCTACAATACCTCGAGTTAGCCGTGACAGAGAAAGCATGTTAACAACCTTGGCGCACAACGGTCATGAGGTGCCACGGCATGGGGAGGCGCACACATGCGGGGAGGGCAGACACGCATTGGGGGATGCATTGGTGAGGTGGGGCTGTAGACCAGTTACGGCGGTGTGGGTTAGAGGGCCCCTCCTCGTACATACGTAGCCTTGTAAAAGCTAGGCCCAAGCCCACCCCACCCTGGTGTGAGACCGATCATGGACCACATTCATTTTTCCTGGGTTTCTAATGGGGGGAAATGGGCTTCCAACAATGGCCCATCAGCCACCAGAGCACTTGAGTAGAGGTTGCGAGGCCACTGGCAAATACCTGTTCTAGCACCGCGCCTAGGAGCTTGGAGCAGGACTGGAATACACTTGCCTTTTTGTTGTGTGTGGCTACCTCATCTACAGAGACAAGAAGCGCATGCATGGATGTGGTTTTGACATAAGCATTAGGATGCATGTGTTGGTACAGAAAAAAAGAGTGTACTCATCCCCGTCCACAATTACATAGAAATTGCCCCTCTTTCTCTAGACGGTGGCCTGCCTTCAGACCGGGAGAGAAAACACCGGACGAGTGTCTGCTCAGAGAGCAGACTTGCCACCTTAAAGATTCCAAAATTTCTCCAAGCAAATCAAGCAGATCAATGAAGAATTTGCAGTTATTACCAAGAAAGGGGACAAAGCGGTGATCCTTCTTCGAAACATTGGCAATACCTGAAGAATTTATCCGAGAAGTGAGGTTGTAAGAAGTGCCCCTAACCAGCAAGGCAACCTGTCTATATGAGTCTGGGAGGATGGTTGATAGGCAGAAAGGGTTGAGGAGCCAAGTGTTCTCGAACCTGAACTAGCGCAGGCTAGTAATGGTAGTTGTGGCGATGTTGAGGAGGGACGTGATCGGAGGTGGGGGTGGGGGCACTAGGTTAGGGAGAAGTTGGGGGTGTTGAGTTTTGGTTCTTGTTCAAGATGCTGGGATCAAGCTACGAGGATGAGGGGATGGGGAGGGAGGGGGGGGGGGGTCATGATTCTTTGTTCACGTGAAACAACGGTCGAGCAAGGGACGACATATATATATGGAAAATACTTCCTACCACCTGGGGTACTTACCCTCATGTCTCATATATTATCATGTAGTAGTATATATACTACTTTATCATTGTAAGTATCACTACTGCAGGTTGCTGCTAACGCGACACTACGATCAGAGACTCTTCGATGAAACTGTGTGCAATGCAATAATCGCAAACGGTGGTGTAAAAAACCCGTCAAAAAAGGTGCAAAACGTTTGCGATGCCGGATGCATCAAACACAGTTCAGATTTTAGTTGCGTGTGCGATGTACGGCATACAGTTTAGTTCAATTAACTGTTTGCGATGAGGAGGAACAAAAGAAACGGGCGGCTAGATGAAGGTGTGTGCGATATACAACATACGATTCACTCGGATGAACTGTTTGTGATTAGACAACACAAAAGAAACGGTCAGCCAGATCAAGGTGTGTGCGATATACGGCATGCGGTTCACTCGGATGAACTGTTTGCTTTGAGCCACGAGAACAGAAACGGTTCAATATAGCAAGATGTGTGTGATACGCGGCAAACAGGTCTGCAATCAGAAATGTGTGGGAAGACTGATAATAACAAAGACGATTGCTGCTAATAAGCCGTGTGTGCCAAACGCTTGGTGGTATACAATTGTTAGCGATTGATGCAATCATCACTGACGGGTTCCCCAGTATGGTCCGTGTGCGATGTCATTGCATACAGAACAACAACATATGTACTTATAACTTATAAGGACTTGATTCCATAAACAGATTGAACATCCAATTACATATGTGGCTAGTACACACATGACCTTTGCACACACCAAAGTACGTTCCAAAATGCCTAGGGAACTCAAATAATGTATAAAAAGGCAAAACGAACCGTGAATAATTTCACATTTTTAGGACGACGCTACTATAGTTGCATGTTGCCTCTGTAAAATAAATCAAGGCGGGAAGAGATGGCGTATGTCGTTTCGCACACATAGGTGACAAGGTCCCTCTCGGAACCATGAGCCTTTTTGAGAGAAGCTCCAGTTTGTAAGAAGTTTGTACTAAAACTTGTCCCAAATTGGACTAATTTTTTACCACAACATGTTGGTGCTATGACATAACACCATGCCAAGTTTCATGATTTTGAGGCGAGTTTGGATTTACAGTAATTTTAAAACCAGGTTTCTCAATGTTTACTATCGAGTCGGCACCGCCCTGGATAGGCTTTTTCCTCGTGGCTCCCAAATGATAAATCCAAATCTGTCACTACCATGCAGCTTTTCTTATTAAGAATTACAGCCCATTTGGTGTGCAAACTGAAAATAAGTTTGTGGGTGCTGGTGGGCGCTAAGAACTTGCGGTTCTGTAATGAACAAAGATTTCAAGGATCCCGGGAGAGTGATGTTCTTTCCCTATGTTGTGAATGCTTATAATATTGATGTCTTAATTAAAGAAATGGCAAGCCATTGGCCCAGTATGAAAGAAAATATGGGTCAAAGCCGAGTTTAAAAGGGCAACAATATCTAACTCCAGCTAACAAACATTAGAAAAGCACGAGGATTAATTGCTCATTAGGTTTAGACAAAATCAAGATTGAACAGGACAATGGCATCTAACTCAGCTAAAGTTTTCGGCAGTCACAATCAAATGGATCGGTCTTATCCATAAAATCAAGATCCCGACTCAGAAATTCTACTGCTCCATGATGACAAGCTGTTGTAAATAGATGCCAAGTGAGGGAGTCCTGGATTAAGGGGTCCTCGGGCGTCCGGACTGTTATCCATGGGCCGAACTGATGGGCTGTGAAGACATGAAGGCCGAAGACTGTACCCTGTGTCCGGATTGGACTCTCCATGGCGTGGAAGGCAAGCTTGGCGACCGACTATGAAGATTCCTTCTTATGTAACCGACTCTATGTAACCCCAGATCCCCCCGGCGTCTATATAAATCGGAGGGGGTAGTCCGGAAAGGATATACTCATTGCCATAGTCATACATGCTAGATTTCTAGGGTTTAGCCATTACGATCTCGTGGTAGATCAACTCATGTAATACTCATATTCATCAAGATCAATCAAGCAGGAAGTAGGGTATTACCTCCATAGAGAGGGCCCGAACCTGGGTAAACATCGTGTCCCCCGTCTCCTGTTACCATCGACCTTAGACGCACAGTTCGGGACCCCCTACCCGAGATCCGCTGGTTTTGACACCGACATTGGTGTTTTCATTGAGAGTTCCACTGTGACGTCGACGAAAGATTCGATGACTCGCCTTGTCCTTAAAGACAACATCACCTTCGGGGGAGTTCTGGCCCCAGGCTAAACCCTCCGGCTGGGCGGCTTTACCATGATCGCCCGTTCGGCCGTTAAGCCGACGATGACCTCTCGGGCCATCGGAAACCACCTTCGCATCAAATCCGAACACTCCAAGCAGATGGATCCGGCAGAGTTTTTATCATTAAATGAGCTCCTAGATCGCATCGCCGCTTTGGGAATCGCCACAGATGATGATCGGATCGGGCCTAAAACCGATCAGGGAGAAACCGAAACTCCACCGGTCACCCACAAGATAGTGGTGGTCGAGGGGCAAGACGTCGAGTCTTCTTCTATATCGAAGACGGACTATGTCCGGACCGCCGATCAGGAAGAACCGGATACCCACCAGCGAAAGGATGCGACCAGCCCTCCGAACATAGAACCGGACGACAGTCCTAAACAATCAGAAGATACTCGGGAGCCCGGACTGTTGAGTCTGGAAGGTCTTCAGACTCCGGATAATCGGTCAGGTCAGGGTTCGGATTTAATTCCACCCACCCACCCGGACATAGACGCTCTCATGAGCATAAAACAACAGTCTCAGGAAACGGTCCACCACTTCTGGGCCAGATTCCTCCTTGTCAAAGACAAGGTAAAAGATTGTCATGACGAGGACGCAATATCAGCGTTCTGCAACAATTGCGTGGACGAAGGAATCCTCAACGCCATCAATCGCCGCTGCATACTGAAGTTCGCTGACTTAGAAACTATCGTACAAAAGTACAGCGCGATGGAAAGCGCCTGGAAAACTCAGGCAGCTTGCTGGGAACCGTCGGTCCCAACTCAACTCATCCTATAGGCGAAGAGGGCGCACCCCCGTGGCACGCCCAGTCCAACAGTCAAGAAACAAAAAACCACTATGCGGCACGGCACCGTTCTGGAGGGATGGCTCGATGGCCCATGCAAAATACACACAACACCAGATACCGTGGCAACCCACAGCCTTAGAGCATGTTGGATACTACGGCAGGTAGCCAAGAGCGGAGAGGACATCCTTATCAAGGACGCCCCAGAACAGCTTCCCCCAGAAAACGATGACACAAGAGTATTGACGGTCTTCGAGACATTCGCTTCAAACAATAAGCGCAAAAGGGCACTTCGCGACCTCACCGAAGTCTGCCAAATCGCTGCAATAAACCCTTGGAACGACACGGCTATAACATTTAACGCCAGTGACGAACCAAAGTACAGAACAGTCCGAGTGCCAGCCGCGTTAGTCCTCCGTCCCATCGTGGACGGGTTTCGACTTACTAAGGTCCCTGTGACGCCCCGATTCAATCGTACACTAATCATACACGCAAATGTGTACGATCAAGATCGAGGACTCACGGGAAGATATCACAACACAACTCTAGACACAAATTAAAATAAAACAAGCTTTATATTACAAGCCAGGGGCCTCGAAGGCTCGAATACATAGCTCGAAAACACAAGAGTCAGCAGAAGCAATAATATCTGAGTACAGACATAAGTTAAACAAGATTGCCTTAAGAAGGCTAGCACAAAAGTAGCAACGATCGAAAAGGCAAGGCCTCCTGCCTGGGACCTCCTAACTACTCCTCGAAGCCGAACTCCACGTAGAATCATCCTCGGGATCTCTAGCTCCTGGACTCCATCATCTGGTTGCGACAACCACGTATAGAAAGGGGAAAAGAGGGAGAAAAGCAACCGTGAGTACTCATCCAAAGTACTCGCAAGCAAGGAGCTACACTACATATGCATGGGTATATGTGTAAGGGGCCATATCGGTGGACTGAACTGCAGAATGCCAGAATAAGAGGGGGATAGCTAATCCTGTCGAAGACTACGCTTCTGGCCACCTCCATCTTGCAGCATGTAGAAGAGAGTAGAAGGTAAGTTCACCAAGTAGCATCGCATAGCATAATCCTACCCGGCGATCCCCTCCTCGACGCCCTATTAGAGAGCGATCACCGGGTTGTATCTGGCACTTGGAAGGGTGTGTTTTATTAAGTATCCGGTTCTAGTTATCATAAGGTCAAGGTACAACTCCGGGTCGTCCTTTTACCGAGGGACACGGCTATTCGAATAGATAAACTTCCCTGCAGGGGTGCACCACATAACCCAACACGCTCGATCCCATTTGGCCGGACACACTTTTCTGGGTCATGCCCGGCCGCGGAAGATCAACACGTCGCAGCCCTACCTAGGCACAACAGAGAGGTCAGCACGCCGGTCTAAATCCTATGGCGCAGGGGTTTGGGCCCATCGCCCATTGCACACCTGCACGTTGCGAGGGAGGCCGGAAGCAGACCTAGCCTAGCAGGCGTTCCAGTCCAATCCGGCGCGCGCCGCTCAGTCGCTGGCGTCACGAAGGCTTCGGCTGATACCACGACGTCGAGTGCCCATAATTGTTCCCGCGTAGTTGGTTAGTGCGTATAGACCAAATGGCCAGACTCGGATCAAATACCAAGAACTCGTTAAGCGTTTTATTTGATGTAACCGCAGACACCGACCAGGGTCAGGCCCACCTCTCACCTAGGTAGTCTCAACCTGCCCTGTCGCTCCGCCACAAAGATCCACCCAGAGGGCCGTCGGGACAAAGGTCCTTTCAGCCCCCAATCCGTGAATCACTCGCGGGTACTCCTCGAGCCGACCCGACTTTAGTCACCACATGTATCATGTATAAAGTATATAAGTATATACCCGTGATCACCGCCCAAGTGATCACGGCCCGATAGTATAGCACAGCAGACGGACAAGAATGTAGGGCCACTGATGGAAAACTAGCATCCTAGACTAAGCATGTAGGATTGCAGGTAAAGGTAACAACAGTAGTGGCAAAGACAAGCTATGCAGCAGAATAGGATTAACGGAAAGCAGTAACATGCTACACTACTCTAAGGCAAGAGTATAGAGAAGAATAGGCGATATCTGGTGATCAAGGGGGGGGGGGGGGTTGTCTGGTTGCTCGGGCAAGGAGGGGTCGTTGTCGACGTAGTCGATCATAGGGGCAACATCGGTCTCGGGGTCTACCGGAGAGAAGAGGGGGAAGAAACAGTAAATATAAAGCAAACATAGCATCACAAAGCATAACATGACGATAAGCAGAAATAGGGTCGACCTAACGTAGTACTACACATTGCAGACGGAGGGGATAAACATCCGAGGATGAATTCCCGACGTTAGGCGGATTCCGAACAGAGGAAATGAGGGGGAAAGTTCCATGTTCAGCATGCTAGGGGCATGTGACAGATGAACGGACCACGTATTCGGATTCGTTGGATTTTTCTGAGCAACTTTCATGTAGAAAACATTTTCATCCGAGTTACGGTTTATTTCCTATGAATTTTGCAAGTTTAAAACATATTCTGGAATTATTTATATTAACAGAAAAGGAATACTACGTCAGCATGACATCACTATGACGTCAGCAGTCAACAGAACAGCTGACCAGGTCAACATGACCAGTGGGACCACAGGGACCCACATGTCAGCCTCTGTGGGTTAACAGTGGATTAATTGTTATCAAAAGGGGTTAATTAGGGGTGTGGGCCCCATCTGCCAGTGAGTATTTTAGTTAGCAGATTAGTTTGAAAACTTAATTATCTTAATTAAGCGCAAGGGCCCACAAGTCAGTGGCAGGGTGAACGGTGCCCGCGTTGACCGTAGTCAACGCGGTCAACTGAGGCGCTGGGGGCCTACAATCAGTGGCTCAGGGAGCGGGCCCAGGCGTCCTCGTTAGCCCACGCCAGCGCTGGTGACCGGAGTAACTCCGGCGGCCGTTTCGCGGCGGCGCTTCGCCGGCGATGTTCGGAAACAGCCGTCCGGGGTTTATTTGACGCGCGAGAGGCGCCGTTCGGAAGCGGTGAACGAGCCACGTCGAGTGGCGGCAGCGGCAGCAGCTGGGGAGGCCGGAAGGGGCGCCGGCGACGAGGAGGGGCGGCGGCGGCGTTCGGGGCGCGTCGAGAAAAGCCTACGGGGCACCAAATCGACCGCGGGTGGCCGCGTTCGAACGGGAACAATGTTCCGCGTCGATCTGTGGCTTTAGCGTGAGCTAAAACAAACGGAGCCGAGCGCTAGGTCGTCGCCGGCAGACGCCGGAATCGGGCGTTGGTGGCTACGGTGATGTGGGGCGCGACAGGCGATGCTGAGAGCACAGCTGGGTTCCTACGAGCCCCAGGAGCTCGACTACGAGCTCGGATGCGAGCTCGGGCCACGGTGGCCACGACGGTGAGGTGATCTGCGGCGGCGAGCTCATGGCAACAACGGCGGCGGCACCGCGAGCCATCTACGGTGCATGAGGAGGAACCAGAGGAAGGAGGAGGGTGCAGAGGCTTACGGCGCGGCACACGGAGGCCCTCGAGTGAACGGGAGCGCAGAGGGGAGGCGGAATCAATCGCGGCGGACGACGGCGATCGGGGTTGGGGAAAAGCTTGACCCGGCCGCTGCAGGGCACTCCATCTCGTCCTGAAGCGCGGGGTCGACGAGGACGACGTAGAGGGAACTCGGGGACTCGACGGCTCGACGAACGGTGGTCGGGGCCACGCCTATGGCGAGGCTTCGGCGGCTATCTCGCTCGGGCGAGGCGGGAGCAGAGAGAGAGCAGCCGAGATGGAGAGGGGACTGGGTGGAGGTAGGTAGGGGGGAGGACTCGAGGCGTCCGGGGGCGTGGAGGCCTTATCCTCTCGCGGGGGGGGGGGGGGGTCATCGCCGGTGAGGTGGTTCGGCGGCGACCAGCCTCCTGTAGCGACGCGCACCGGGGGAACAGTGGGGGAGAGGAGAGCGACCGGGGAGGGGAGCTGGGCCTAGCCGGCTGGGCCTGTCTCTGTGGCCTTAGGCCCAGGGGCAGGGGGTTTTTTTTCCCCCTGTTTTTTGCATTTTCTTTTATTTATTTCTCTTTTCTGTTTTATTTCATTTTAATGTATTCAGACATTTTCTAAAAAGGTGTTTGCTACACTATAATTACCTATGCCATTTTTGGCACTGCCCGAACATTTTTGTTTCAATGTTTGGAGACATTTGTGTGTTTGCCATATTTTTAATTGATTTTTGAATCAGTTTGAACTAACGAAAGATTAGCCACTGTAACGGAGGTAACGTGGCACCATTAGCGTAGGATTACTGTAGCTTAATTACTCGGGCGTCACAATCCCCATGGACGGCGGCACCGGACTAAACCAGGTTTATGAGGACACACTCCACAAAATGGAAATAGACAGGAGCCGCATCAAGCTAAGTAGCACAACCTTCCGAGGGATCATTCCCAGTCGAGAGGTGCGATGCGCGGGAAAAATAACACTTGACGTGGTATTCGGCTTGTTGGAGAACTATCGGTCCGAAGAAATCACTTTCCAAGTGGCCCCTTTCAGTAGCGGATACCACGCCCTGTTGGGGCGGGATGCTTTTACACGCTTCCAAGCTATACCCCATTACGGGTATATGAAGCTCAAAATGCCTGGACTAAACGGTATAATCACTCTCGTTAGTGATCCGGACATAGCACTCCGCGCTGAAAACAAAACCGCATTCCTGGCCCTTGAGGCGCTATCCGAAGCTCTCGCAGCCGAAGAATTAACCGCACTGCGCTCCATGGTGGACAGGGATGACGTAATCCTCGACAAATGCCCCAAATCCACCTCCTTCAAACCAGCAAAAGAAATAGTCAAATTCCAGGTCCACCCAACGGACCCCAAGAAAACAACATCTATGGGAACGCAACTGAACTCAACAGTTGACGCCGCAGTACGAGAATTCCTGCGCGAAAACTGGGACATATTCGCCTGGCACCCTTCAGATATGCCAGTGATCCCATGCAAGCTGGCCGAACATAGCCTCAATATATTAAAGGAATTTAAACCGGTCAAGCAAACACTGCGGCGCTTTTCCAAACCCAAGCGACAAGCCATGGGGGAGGAGCTGGCCAAGCTTATCGAAGCCGGATTCATTAGAGAAATCAAACATCCGGATTGGCTGGCAAACCTGGTGATGGTACCAAAGAAGGACAAATCCTGGTGCCTGTGTGTCGATTTCAAAGACCTCAACAAGGCTTGCCCTAAGGATCCCTTCCCCCTCCCCGCATTGATCAAATCATTGATGCCAGCACAGGACACGATTCACTGTGCTTCCTCGATGCATATTTCGGATACCATCAAATCAAAATGAAGGAATCCGATCAAGCTGCAATAGCATTTATCACCCCATATGGGTCATTCTGCTTCAACACCATGCCCTTCGGGCTCAAGAACGCCGGCGCCACATACCAACGCATGATTCAAACATGCCTGGAGAAATAGATCGGCAAGACAGTAGAAGCTTACGTCGATGACGTTGTCATCAAAACTAGGCATGTCGAAACACTAATAGACGACTTACGTCTTACATTCGACAACCTCCGTGCGTATGACATTAAACTCAACCCGGAAAAGTGTGTCTTCGGTGTCCCCGTTGGAAAGCTGCTGGGCTCCATCGTTTCCAGTAGAGGAATAGAAGCAAACCCAGCTAAAATCCGAGCTCTGTCACAGTTGGCTACACCAACAGACCTCAAACAAGTCCAGACACTAGCTGGTTGCGTGGCAGCATTAAGTCGCTTTATCTCCAGATTAGGAGAAAAGGCACTACCACTCTATCGCCTCTTACGGCGCACCGATAACTTCGAATGGACAGACGCGGCGACCGCCGGACTGGAGGAAATAAAGGCCCTCCTAGCAAGCAACCCAATCCTGGCCGCACCAAACGCTGGCGAACCCATGTTGCTATACATATCGGCAACACATCAGGTGGTGAGCGCCGTGCTCGTCGTTGAACGAGAACAGGACGGACACAAATTCCCACTTCAAAAACCAGTATACTACGTATCTACTATCCTCACACCATGCAAATCCCGGTACCCCCACTACCAAAAGATAGCATACACGGTCTTCATGGCATCCCGCAAGCTATGACACTACTTCCAGGAGGGTACAATCACGGTGGCTTCTGAGGTCCCACTCAATGACATAATAAACAACCGTGATGCCATGGGACGGAACGCCAAATGGGCCATAGAGCTACTTCCATTTGACATAACATACAAGCCACGCCGAGCCATCAAATCCCAAGTGCTGGCTGACTTCGTTGCCGAATGGACAGAGGGCGAACTCCTTAAAGAGTACGGCGCATATTCCAATTGGGTCATGTATTTTGACGGCTCGAAAATGTTGGCGGGGCTGGGAGCAGGCGTCATGTTAACGTCCCCCACTGGAGATGTCGTCCAGTATGTACTCCAGATATTATACACAGTTCCAACAACACAGCCAAATACGAGGCCTTATTGCATGGTCTTCGGATGGCTGCATCCATGGGCATACAACGCTTGGAGGTGCGCGGGGACTCAAACCTCACAATATCTCAAATAAACGGAGACTTTGATGCCAAAGATCCAAAAATGGCAGCTTATCGTAACGTCGTCTTAAAAATGTCGGCTCGGTTCGAGGGGCTCGAATTTCATCACGTCGCCCGAGAAAGTAACCAGGCGGCGGACGTCCTTGCTCGCATTGGCGCTAAGCGCGACCCCGTTCCACCTAACATCTTCCTGGAAAGGCTTTTCAAGCCATCCGTGGTGTGGCAAGGGGAGGGCGGCAACAACAGTCTAGATCTGAATACAACCCCAAATCCCGAACACACCGATAGTATCGGGGGATCAGCTACCGAAATAACACCAACGGCCCATCTCATTATGGCAGTCATTGCCCCATGGACCAAACCCTTCTTGGCCTACATTAATAGGAAGGAGCTTCCCGAGGACCAGAATGAGGCTCACCGCATTGTCAGGATTTCGAAGACGGAGAGCTCTACAAGAAAAGCACTACCGGTGTACTTCAAAGATGTATCTCCGAGGAAGAGGGGCGGCAGCTTTTAGCGGAAATTCATGCTGGTCTCGGCGGACACCACGCCACAGCTCGGGCCCTTGTTAGCAAGGCCTTCCGTACTGGGTTTTATTGGCCGACAGCCCGAGCAGACGCGCAGGACCTTGTACAACGCTGCGTCGGATGCCAGCTCTTCGCCAACCAAAGCCACATGCCCCCAACTGCCTTACAAACTATCCCCATTACTTGGCCTTTCGCGGTCTAGGGACTGGATATGGTTGGACCCCTTAAAGGGGGAAGCCATAAGAAAAAATATCTGCTGGTCATGGTGGACAAATTCACTAAGTGGATAGAGGCTAAACCGGTCAAAACAGCCGAGTCCGGCCTGGTGATAGAATTCATATCCGGTGTTGTGCACCGTTATGGTGTCCCACACAACATCATCACCGACAACGGCTCTAATTTCACAGCCGACGAGGTAAAAACTTGGTGTAATAATCTCGGCATTAAACTTGATTACGCCTCCGTCTACCACTCGCAAACTAACGGTCATGTCGAACGGGCTAATGGTCTTATTATGAGCGGCATCAATCCCAGACTAGTGCGGTCCTTGAAAGAATCTGATAAGCACTGGGTTGAGGAGCTCGACTCCGTGCTCTGGGGGCTGCAGACCACACCGAACCATACTACCGGATACACATCTTTCTTCATGGTGTACAGCGCAAAGGCTGTGTTGCCCTGCGATATCATTCACGACTCGCCTCGAGTGCATATGTATGAAGAGAGAGAAGCCGAGCTAGATCGGCAGGACAACCTAGATGCCCTGGAGGAGGTGCGCGACGTACGGGCCAAGACTTACAACAGTGGTGAACTCATTCTATGCTTGCCGGAGAAGAAAAAGGACAAACTCAAGCCCAAATGGGAGGGTCCCTTCATAATTGACGAAGTTCTCACCGGAGGAGCGTACCGTCTTCGTGATGCATCAGACAATCGCCTAGAGCCGAACCCATGGAACGCGGCCAGACTCCAAAGATTCAATGTCTAGCGCCGAATCCTTTGTTCGTCTCCTTCTCCCCTGTAGTTTCCATTATTATTCCTCTTTTTCCGCATTTATTTTTTTCGCTTTAAAGCTCTCATATGGCTCAACCGTACAACGCTGACGTACACATCTTCAAATTTGTACGTCCACCATACCTGGGGGCTTCTTGGATAGAAGCTTTTTCATTATTCCTCGAGCATCAAGCTCTTTACATATGCGTTCTCTTCCATATGTACCTTTTCTTCGCCATTATATGCATCGATATGACTTAAGTTTTTGCCAAGCTGGGTTGCCTGGCTCCTGTGCTTATGCCCTACGTTCCCGTTAGTTCGGCTAGGGCATAAAGGGAGCACCTCTGCGATTGTTATTGCCGGGTCATCCGGATGTGTACCTCAGACTGGGTGAAGTCGAAAGCTAGCGTTCTTATGGGAATATTCGGTCGGTGAATTAAAGACGTTTTTATGCACTCCATTGCGAACCCCCAGAAGTTACATACACTGTGATTTTATCATCACAATTCGGACATGTACATTTAATACATGCACACCCAGGGAAAGGAACCCTTAACGGAACTATTCTCTCTGGAAGATGTTTCTTACAATCTCAATGTAATATAACATAGCTAGTCGGATACAACTTGTCTGTTCAAACAACTATGACCCCTACGCCTAGTTTTCCATGCATACCCCGGTCTATTCGGCCGCGAGGGTATTCGGAAACACTCCTTACCTTCGGGTCCGGAGGTTGAAGCGAAAAGGTCTGCCATGACAAATGATATACAATTCAGCTAGAGTTCCACATGTCGAGGACAATACATAGTCACTTGGACTCAAACGGTTCCTCCTCTACACCGTCCAACAGGCAGTCTAACTTACAATCCTGTTGGGAATATTTGGCGGCCACCTCTACTTGGTCATATACTAAATTAACGGGAATTTCCTCCCCATTTGACCCTAACGGTCCAACCCGGGCCATGTGATTAGGATCCAGCTTGGTATACCGCATTTTCACCATGGCCCAGGCCTCTCGCGCACCCTCTTGGCAGGCCGATATCTTCCATAGTCGGATACGCCGCCGCGCTCCCTTGAACAGCTCTACAAGCTCCTCCATACTTCCTGGAGGGGAGGCAGATGGCCACAAAGCCTTGGCAACACTCCGCATGGCCAGCCGAGCATGTTCGTGCACTTGCGACAGCCTTTGCAGCAGATCACTTGATGATCCGGACACTTCCTCTTCAGGATGGGCCGTCAATATGCCTGCAATCATAACTATATCAGTTCCATTTATCTCCGAACTACTTTAAAAATAGTTCAGACACATACTGAATATGCCGCCCCGCAGCTTCTTGTTCTCCTTCACGGAATCAATTAGCTGGGCTTGAACATCTTTCAATTCTTCACCCAATGTAGTGTTGGAATCCTGTAGCTTCTTTTTCTCCCCTCTGACGCGGATCAGCACACGCTCGCCTGCGGCGTGTAGCCTTTTTGCCTCTCTTTCTCCCTGTTGGGCGATCTTCAACTTCTTTTCAAGTTGATCAGGTGATCCTATTATGCGATCAACAACAGTATTAGCACAGTTGGTATACAATCATTGTTCCTCGATGGACGGGAACGTTACCGGAAAACGCCTTCTTGAAGTTTTCCAGTTCGGCGGTAGCAGCATTTAGCTGCGCCCGACACTGCTCCAGCTCTTGGGCTAGCAGGCCATTCTTCTTGGTAAGGGCCTGGTTATACAACGATCCTTAAATCAGTTGTACCAACTGCTTTCAGTCTTGGGGGCTACGGGCATATGGTCATCCTCTTTTGGAAAAAAATACTTACCCGCACATCTGTCAAATATTGCTTCGTGGCTTCTCTAAGTCCATCTCGAGCAGCTCGGATGTATGCGTCACCCGAGCTGAAGGCATTGAATGCCTCTTCCGAGAACTTGGGGTCTCCCAAGACAGCCCAGCAGCGCCGATGATTCATGGTGCTCTCTACTTCCGAGTTGGTGACGGACATGTCTTCCGAACCCTCGGTTGAAGGACAATCCGGCGTTGTTCTCATACCAGCCCCCGTGTCTCCGGCAGGACCTGAATCCCGGTTGTCAGGAGCATGGCCGGCCGGGCTCCCGGACATAGTCCGGCGGACCCTTTTCCTGGAACTAGACAAACGCACAAAGTCACAGTCAAGCGCGGCCGCTGAAAAACATATTTATGGATCCGTACCTCTTCGATGAAAGCCTGGCTGTGTCTTCACTAGCCTTCCTCTTCGAAGGCTGGCCCGGTGTGGGAGCCGATCTTCTCGGAATCGCCGAACGCCTCCTCTTTGGAGCACAAGACAGTACGGTGGGTAAGGTAGAATAAGAACACTCTTTTAGAGGAGGTGTCTCTTGGTTACTTACGCGCGAAACGGGAAGAAGGCCAGGGTAGTCGGCGGTAATGGCCACTTCTGTGCCATCATAGCTCCTCTGGTAAAACACTCCCTCCGCGAGCACCACGTATATATCCGGATCCTCCTCAAACCCAGGATCAAGCTCCCGGTTGCGGTTCTCCGGCTGTGGGGCGTGACTATGAAGTCCTTCGGTGACCTTTCGCCAGTGCTGTCATAACAAATGGATTTGAAATCTATCAAAAGTAATCCGGAAGTGGAATCAGTGAAACAGGGGTGTTGAGGCTTACCCAACTGGGAGGATCATACATAGAATACCCATCTCTGCACTTAATGCGAAGAAATTCCTCTTCCTCCCCTTTAAACAGCTCGGCCAATATCTTGGCCAGAGCGGCGGGGGTATCCGGACCTTTCCGGCCACAGCGGGAGGCGTCATCCTCTCCATTATAGTGCCACATTGGCAGCCCTCTGTATAGTAGCGGCTGAACCCCTCGCACTATGGAGGTTGCCATTACCTTGATTATTGTGAGTCTGGACTGAGCGAGCGTCTTTATCTTGCTCATAAGCTGACGAACTTCTGCGCTGTCATCCTCTTCAAGACTCCGGGGACGCCAACTGTGGCGTTTCTTCAGCGGAACACTCGCAAATTCAGGAAGACCCTTTCGAACTAGGTCAGGAAGCGCGACGTCCTCAATATAGAACCATTCGGAAGGCCATTCTTCAGATGCCTTCCTTGGTGTGCCGGACAGATATCCGGTATTGGCGATACGCTATACTTCGGCTCCGCCCAATTCAAATATTGACCCCTCATGATTGCGCGGGACAAGACAGAACAACTTCCTCCACAGATCAAAATGGTCCTTGATGCCCAGAAATAATTCGCATAAGGCAACATAACCTGCAATGTGTAGAATGGAGGCAGGGGTGAAGTTGTGCAGCCGGAGGCCATAATATTCCAGAAGCCCTCGGAGGAACGGATGGATTGGAAATCCGACGCCTCTTAGCAGGTAGGGGACAAAACACACCCGCTCTCCCCCGGATGGATTGGGAAAGCCCTCTGCCTGAGTCTCACCATTGAAGAAACCTAGCCTCGCTCGAACAGGGACTAGATCTGCAGGGGGAAGTAATCCCTGCGTCTGCAGCTTCGTCAATTGACTCTGGGACACAGAACACCTCTCCCACCCGCCTTTCTCTGGGCCGGAACGGGAGGAGGAGCTGGGAACGCTAGCCATGCTGGAATGGTTTCTCCTAGCAGTCTCCGGGGATTCCCTCTGCGTGGTGCCGAATGGATCTACGATCTAATCTCTTTAAATAGGCGCTCTTCCTTGCATGGATGGGGTGTTATTCATAAAAATTCCCTGACCTTCCACTTCGCCTTACACGTGGAAGACGAAGTTATTTAACGCACAGAAGATGAGCGGAGCGACATTGGATCAATGGCCGAATACATTACTTGGAGATCATTAAAGGAGGAACCCGCCTTGCAATGCCGAAGACAATTTGTGTGCCAAACACCTCGCTATTGAAGACTGGTTCGGGGGCTACTGAGGGAGTCCTGGATTAAGGGGTCCTCGGGCGTCCGACCTGTTATCCATGGGCCGGACTGATGGGCTGTGAAGACATGAAGACCGAAGACTGTACTCGTGTCCGGATTGGACTCTCCATGGCGTGTAAGGCAAGCTTGGCGACTGACTATAAAGATTCCTTCTTATGTAACCGACTCTATGTAACCCTAGATCCCCCCGTTGTCTATATAAACCGGAGGGGGTAGTCCGGAAAGGATATACTCATTGCCATAGTCATACAGGCTAGACTTCTAGGGTTTAGCCATTACGATCTCGTGGTAGATCAACTCTTGTAATACTCATATTCATCAAGATCAATCAAGCAGGAAGTAGGGTATTACCTCCATAGAGAGGGCCCGAACCTGGGTAAACATCGTGTCCCCTGTCTCCTGTTACCATCGACCTTAGACGCACAGTTCGGGACCCCCTACCCGAGATCCGCTAGTTTTGACACCGACACCGAGCACGGTCAGAAGCCCTTAGGTCCACCTCAAACTTCTTTTTATGCTCCACAACACTTGCAGCCATAAGAAATTTGTTGTCGAAAAACTTAGTCCTCGCGGACAATAGTGCCCTCGCATTCAACATGAAGAATGTGACAAAGCTAGTGTTTGCATTGTTGGGTGCATATCCTTCCAGTATTACTGTCTTCAAATGAATGTCATGAGATCTGAGAAAATCCTGGTGCTTCTTGAACCATCGATTGGTTATACCTTCTCGTCCATGTGTTAGTGCCTAAATAGAGATGAAAATTGAATACAGTTAATGTCTAAAAAAATTATGTTGAAAGAGTGATAGTTGAACGATTAATTATAGTACATTATATATGGGATTTCAATGTGCATGAAATCATCACCTTTATATACAAATTCTCCAGACATGGAAAGCATTGCAGCAAGCCAATAATCATATCCAGATCAAAACACCACATACTGATATGTAAGGTCTTGACAGAATCCACCACCACCGATATGATGGACAAGCTCTTCATTAAGCATAGAACATAATATTAGTACCAAAAGTGTACTCCAAGATAATACTTAACTTATGCGCACAAATGAAAAAAGCAGATTACAAAAGTTTACGTGAATAATATACAATACCTCAATAGGTGTGGAGCCAAACACCATCTTGAACCATCTAAAAGGATCATGAATTGCACCCAAGGCCTCCAGTTTAGACGCAAAGACTACAGTTATTTGCGAAGGTACTATAACAGAATCAAGGAGCAACCTTTGAAGTGAAGGGGCATCTTCGATCATGAGATCATGCCCAAAAAAACAAATTCCCATGCTTACAAGGTGGGGCGGCTTTATTTCGAGACAACGGATACGGATTTCCATTCGAAAAACAAGCAGCAAGTGTTCCAGGGCAGGGCAGCTGGAGTGGATGATGCTGTGCAGTGCGGCCTCCGACAGATCAACCACCACAAGCGCAAGTTTTTTTAGCAGTCGGAGTTGAAGCATTTGTACCAGATTGTCTGCTAGATGGCACCGGGAGAAGGTGGCGGTGTGCAGAGAGGAGGAAAACCACAAGATGGACATCGATGGTGAGGGCACAGATACATCGGTTTGTGGTATGTTACATCCATAGTCATGGTAGAACTCAAGCTGCTGGAGTTTATTGAATTGACGGGATGTCAGCCAGGCGGCCACCGTGCAGGGTATGTCCAACAGGTAGCATGCCGGGATGCAGATGCGTTGAGTGGAGCCCTCGTGGAAGGAGATGATGGCTCCGGGTAGTTCAGAATCATCATCGACAGATAGCTGACAACAGTCGAGATTAAGAGGCGCGGTGCGCCACCGACTGCGAGGACTTGTGTGCGGCAGCCATCCTTGGTGGGGAGAAGGGAGATTATATCCCAAGGATGCCGTCCGGGAGATCGCTGATACGGTCCGCCGGAGATTCTACTGGTTCCTCAGGTCCAGGTGGGCAGCTTCTGGCCGCACAGCCGGGTCCAAGATCTACATCCGGCGGCGGCGCTGGCCGGAGCCTCATCTGTGTACATACCAATCTGAAAAAATGGCATAACATGTAGGACATTCAAAATCAATTCTCGAGATCAGGAAGAAAAACAGGGACAAACATATATGTAGGACATTCTAAATCAATTCTCAAGATCTAGCCACGAATTATTAGCACGCAAGCTAACCCTAGTCGGTTTTACGTTGGAGTCGAGTCGTTGCCGGAGTTGTTGTTGACCTCCAACTCCGGCTGGGGGGGGGGGCACGACAGCGTCGGCGAAGTCAAGGTCGTGCTGCTACCCGCGCGAGAACTCATCGGCGGCGACGGCGACCTCTGTGCCCAACTTCACGCATTGCGTGGGTGCTTCACCAGCCCCGGCGTCGCCACTCCCTCCGATCGTGCGCTTCGACGGCATCCTCATACACTCCAGAGTCCAGACGTTGGTGACCACTATGGACCGGGGGTGCGGCCGCCCATTATGGTCGGTGGCTCGGGCGCGCAATTAATACGGACCAGTGGGAGCGAGGCAGCCTGCGGTCAAAAGTTGTCTCGCCTCCGGTTGATCCTGTGCGGCGGACTTCTGCCATTCCTACCATCATTTCACACAGCTACTCACACGCCTCCCTGTCAATACGCACACCTGTACGCACGCCTTCCGGTATGCCTGCATGGCGGACTGCTCGCATGCATCCCATCAACTCACGCCTGCTCGCACGGTACACGGGGCGTGCGGCAGCACGTATATTTTTTAGTTTATTTTCTGCCGCTTTACTACTTAACTGAAGCATGGCACGGTCTAACGCACACGGTCCAAATAAATAATCCGTATGAGATATTGGTTGCTAGTTTTTAATAATCTCCCATTTATACCAAAACGGGTCTCATCGACGAAAAAATACAATATGACAGTCTACTGGTGTCCATATATGACACCACGATAAGTTTCATGAATTTCAACTAAGTTTTGGATTTATCGAAGTTTAAAAATATACATTCTCAATATTTTAAAATCTCTTGCACAGGGAAACATGCACCCAGGGACACATATGATTTTGCAACCCATTTTGGTGCACATGTAGCTCAAAATTTATTTTTTGCATAGTAAATCCCTAGGAAATCAATCAATGTTTAAAAATGGTCGAATGATGCCTGTTTTTTTAAATAACACGACACTCTGCCTTTCGTCACATGTTCACTGCAGAAAAAGTTTGACATGCCTCAGAGTGGTTGTGGTGGTGCGGGATGTGTGTGTCTATCTCTGTGGGGGTGGGGGGGGGGGGGAGGGGTCCGGCAGTACACTACGAGTCGTGAAGCTCCGTGTGGGAATATTGATCATTTTGTGAATCATATATGCCACATCAAAGTCGTGAATTGGTTATTTAAAGCCTTACACATCCCTTTCATACATAATGTTCGGGCCACATGCATGCATTGGTGGTCCTCTCGGACACTCTTTCTCGTGCGGTTCTCAGCGACGTGCCCATTCGTTAGCCCGCAAAGGTTTTTAGTTTCCACCGACAACGAGAGGCATTAATTTGACCAAAAGGTGGATTCATCTTGGCATTTGTGTAGTGTGGATCATGGTGGGATTCCATATCAAAGTTCAAGCACGTGTGTACACACTCCCGCCGGCTTAAAGTGAGGGGGCTACACGCATCGTGGTGTAGTGCGTTTCCGTTTTGCAAAGCATGTGCCACGTCAAAGTTGTGCATTGGGTATTCAAACATCACATAACACACGGGCGCCTGCACGCGATGGTTTTGTCCTATGACATCACTCGTGTGTGCCTCTCTCTGTGGGCCCACGAGGTCGTCGTCGACCAGTTGAACGTACAATGAGAGAGAGAGGCCAATTTGACCAACAAAGATGGTTCTTTTTTGGTTTGTGTTATGTATATGCACGGTATAGGAGTATGTAAATGTCAAAGAGGGGGCAACAAGAATACTCTCTATATATATGTGTGTCATAACCTCGCTCCATGTGGGGACTTTTCAGTTCCCGAGGCAGGTTCCACCTCAAAGTTGCACATTATATTGGTATTCAAACATCACGCAATACCATCCAGGCGGTGGTTGCCCTATATATTGGAACTCACTCGCGTGTGGCTCTTCCATCCGTGGGCATGCGAGCTTGTCCTCCATCACTTTGACCCAATGAGAGAGAGGTTAATTTGATCATCAAGGAATGATTCTTTTTTGGTTTGTGCTATACAGAAGAAGTACATATATACCACGCGTCGAATGGGGGCGTGCATATAGCACATGCCACGCGTAATGAACCTCGCGCTCTCTGCGGGGACTTTTTGGTTTCCTATATACGTGGTGCCACAACAAAATTGTGCATTGCGTATTCAAACATCGCACAAACAGCTCCTTGGACCACATGCATGCAGACGGTGGTACGTAGTCCTATATAGGATGATCATTCGCGTGCGACGTACGCTTCGCTTCTGTGTTGGGCCCGCGAGTTCATCGTCCACACTTTGACCTAGCGAGAGAGACGTACGCGTTTGACGAACAAGGAGGATTAATTCTTTTAGGGCTGTGTTACTAGGTGTGTATATATAGTGCGCGTCGAGGGGGGGTGACCAGTTTGGTCCATCACTTTCACCAACAACGCGAGAGAGGTTAACTAATTTGACTTAGGAGGGGATTAATTTTTTGTTTTGTCTTGATATAGATCATGATGTGAGATTACATATATATATATATATATATATATATATATATATATATATATATATATAATAGCGCATCTGTACACATGAATCCATCCCGTTGGATCGAAGCGGGGGGAGCACATGACATGTCATGAACGACCTCTTTCTCTGTGTCGGGACCTCTGCGATTTTCAACGCATGCACCACATCCATGTTGTGCATTGGGTTGGGCATTTAACACATATGCATGCACTCCATCAATATGTTCGGGGCACACGCATGCAATAATGGTAGTCTTTGGACACACTCTCACTCGCTTGGTCATGGGTGGCAAGCCTATATATATTCGTGGGCCCGCATGGAGACGTCCATCATTTCGACCAACGACGAGAAAGGTTACTAGGGTGGGTATATTCTTCTTCTTTGCTTCGAGTTACCGTATAGTAGGTCGACCCATTCCAAGCCTAATTAAGTTTGAGTGCATGCTACGTGTCGTGAACCCTCGCTCGGTGTGGGCATTTTATGGTTCCAAAGCATGGTGCCACATCAAATTTGCGCATTGGGTATTCAAACACCACACACCACTTCCATATACATACTTGGGCCACATGCATATAGTGGGTTTGTCTTCATACCATACTCCCTCGCGAGGTTATCGGTGACAAGCTAGCCCATTTTGCGGGCCCGTGTGGACGTCTATCACTTTGATCTGCTTGGTCCGTGTTACAGTACGTCTTGGTGAGATGCCCACCCCCCCGACGCGCGCGTGTGTGTGTGTGTGGGGGGGGGGGGGGCTACTTCGCGCTACCTGCAGCCTCCGTAGGGTCGGGGAAGTCCGGTTAATTTGCGAGGCACACGTGCCACATCAAAAGTTATGAGTGGTAGTTAAATATCACACACCACACCATTTTCATACATATAGTAGGGCCACCCGCATGTGGTTCGTATGTGGTCTGACCCTTCTCGTGCCACAAGCACACTTTGTGGGTCGGCACACAGTCCACCTTTGTCGGGAAGCGAAAGGGGAAATTTGACCATATATATATATATATATATATATATATATATATATATATAAAACTCCTATAGGTTTTGTGTTACGGTAGGGTGAGATTTCAGACCTAGCTATTTGGGGCATGCATTCATAGCTAGGATTCCCTTACCGGCGACACGAAGTGGGGTTCGTAGGGGGGGTGGCTGACTAGCAATATTGTGCTTTTGTGCGACAGGTGCCACATCAAAGTTGTGCATTGGGTATTCGAACATCAAACCACCGTTTTCATACATATATTTGGTCCACATGCAAGTGCGTTCGTGTTCTGAACCTCTCCCGCGTTATTCTTTTTGCCAAATTTATAAACAGCACACGAGTTGGATGTAGAAACCGTCTGCGATTGGGTACGCAACATACACGGTTCGGTCAGTCTACTCGTGTGACACGCCTGTGCCCTACAGTCCCTCACATCAGCACAGTAGATTGGGCTCCACGAGGCTTGCCTCCCAGTCTTGAAAATATCTACTGCCTTGTAATCTCGAAAATATCTACCACGTGGAAGGTTTTAATGTTGATAGCACACGATTAGTATGTGCAGACCGTGTGCAATGTCTGTTACTCCCGCTCTGCTTCAGTCCCTTGATTCAAATTTTCAGTAGCCCCGGGCCCCGGCATTTTACTCCCGCCTCTGCATCTCTCGCAATCTCAAAAATATCTGCTCGCCCTTAAGCCAAATTTTCAGTAGCCCCACCTTGTTACTCCCGTCTAGTAAAATTTTCAGTTGCCGCGGTCTTTCCACAAACACCACCTTGCCCCCTCCTCCACACACACCACACACTCCCCAAACCTCCACTCTCACAGACACACACCATCCCCGAAACCATTGGTAGGTCACCGCCATCGCTACCGCCTCCATCCTCAACCTCTGCCTGTGTGCCAGGGAGCTCGAGGAGCCAATGGCCAAAAAGAGGTTTATCGCGTCCTCTTCGCCCGACGCCGGCGAGGTGTCCGCCAAGGTGTCCCCATCATCCTCCACGGGCTCTTTATCGATCCACTACTAGGAAAATGCTTATACACAGTAGCTTAGTAGTAGCGCTGTAAAATAGTAACCGCTGCTGCTAGTTAGCAGTAGCGCTTTTCGTAGCAAGCGCTACTAGTAACTCCATAGTAGTAGCGCTGGAAAACAAAAACACGCTACTACTATGTGGGACCAGACGAGGCCACAAACAGTAGGTGGAGTTGTAGCGCTGTACAGAATCCAGCGCTACTACTAAAAGTTTAGTAGTAGCGCTTCGTTTTATTGCACCGCTACTGATAATGGGACCCACTTAGTAGTAGCGCTTTTCCTGGAAAGCGCTACTAATAAGTCCCTTAGCAGCAGCTTGTTTTTGTAAGCAGCGCTACTGGTAGTTGCGGCTGGTGCCACCTTCCCCACCCCTCCCCCTCCTCTCCCCCACTTTGCCCTCTCTCCCCTCCTTTCCCCTCTCCCCTCTTCACTCTCCACTCTCCACCATTGTTGCTCTTCTTCTCTCTTCCTCCTACATCTCTTCTCTCCTCATTAATGGCACCCTCCTCCATAAATGGCCTCTCTCTTGCTCCTACACCTCTCTTCTCTCCCCCATTAATGCCCCCATCCACCATAACACCTCTCCATTAGTTAGCTAGCTAGATTCACCTCTCCTCCCCAACAACTAGATCTAGCTAGCTATTTAGCCAACCACACATGCTCTGTCGATCGTTCTCTCTCTCATCATCTAATTAACCGCGTGCTCTCGGTCTCTCTCAGGAGTAAAAAGTTGTTCATTTCAAGAATGGGAATATGTGTATGAATGAGAATATGTGTGTTTGGGATATATATATATATAGAGAGAGAGAGATTTGTGCTAGTGACATGCCCTCGAGTTGCTTATGTTTTGCCGAAATGTCGATTTATTTCTGTTTCGGTGAATTTCGAGCAAACTCATTTGTCCTATTTTTAGGCAAGGTCATGCCAAAATTATATATATATATATGACTTTGAAGCATGCATTATTTATTTCATAACCCTTTTGCTTGTTATACCGTGCAGTCGGTCATGAAGGTGAGTGGATGGAAGGTGCAGCGGTACATGCAATCCGCGATGATGGACATGTATGCAAATGATCAGAGTAGGATTAGATGTCCGTGTGCAAGATGCAAGGAAGGAGTCCTTTTGGACACTTTTGATTGTGGCACTTTGAAGGCGCACCTGCTGAGGAATGGTTTCATGGATGGCTATACTCCGTGGATAAGTGAAGAAGATGATGATGATGAGGACGTCCACATGGCAGGGAATAACGACATGGGGCTAGACGAAGAGATGATCGATCGACAAAAAGACGATGGCGCCGGACATGTCGACGGGGAAGAGTCCGGAAATGACAACGGCGGCGAGAAGATTCCGGACACGGCGAAGAAGAGTCCGGACATGGCAGAGATGAGGCGGCGGTCACGCCGCAGTCTTCGACTCTACTAAGTGCAGTCGTGCAGGACCCTCATGTTCGAGACCTCCTTCGCAAGAGTACGACTAGCGAGAGAGCTGCTTCGAGAGAGGAAGCCAAGCTGGCGCAACTTGAAGTAGACTCGAGGACTCCATTGTATGACGGTCGCAATCCCGAGGTGACCCGCTTGAGTTTCACGCTCGAACTTCTAAAGGCGAAGGCCAAAAACAAATGGACCGACAAAAGCCTCGATGAGCATTTGAAGTTTCTACATAATAAAGTTCTTCCCATGGGTAACCAGTGTCCTACTAGTGTCGAGGAGGCCAAGAAAATCGTTTGCCCTTTTTACTTGCCGCACATTAGGTACCACACATGCATCAACGATTGCATCATTTATCGGGGGGAGCACACGGAGAAAACCAGTTGTCTAGTGTGCAATGCTTCTCCATACTAGAAGGCAGGAAAGAAAGCTCCTCAGAAAGTTGTATGGTACTTTCCGCTCACTCCCCGTCTGCAGCGGTATTTCGTAGATCCTAAGGAAGCAAAGCTCATGCGCTGGCACGCGGAGAGGAAGAAGCCCTATGATGGAGATGATCCGAGGCTGAGACACCTCGTAGATGGTAGCCAGTGGAGAGCATTCAACACCGTATATGGATTTGATGTAGAAGATCCAAGGAACATCGTGCTTGGTGCGAGTACCGATGGCATGAATCCGTTTGGAAACTAGAACACCAACCATAGCACATGGCTCGTGTTTGTATGGATGTACAACCTCCCCCTATGGAAGTGTATAAAGACAAAGTACATACACATGAGCATGCTGATTCAAGGGCCGAAAAAACCGGGAAACAATATTAACCTGTATATGGGGCTTCTGCAAGAGGAGCTAGACACATTATGGAAAACACCGGCATGGTCATGGGACGCCAGCAAAGGAGAATATTTCCATATGAGAACCGCGCTGATGACGACGGTGCACGACTATCTCGGTTATGGGTACATCTCAGGCCAGGTGTGCCACGGATACTGCGGATGCACGAGGTGCATGGATGATACAATGTCTCAGCAGCTTACGTCAACAAAAGATGGCGGGTCCGAGAAAATCGTGTACATGGGGCAACGTAGATGGCTTGAGAAGGATGACCCGTGGAGAAAGCGTGGAGATCTATTCAATGGGTTAGCTGAGCTTCGAGGACCTCCACGTAAGAGGAGTGGCGCCGAAATCAACGAGTTGTTGAGAAACTGGGAACAATGCCCCACGCCGGGAAAGATCAAAAAGGCGCCGGAGCCACTGCTGAAGGTATGGAAAACGAGGTATGTTTTCTGGGACTTGGAGTACTGGCCCAATCATGACACGCGTCATTGCCTTGATCCAATACATATTACGAAGAATGTCCTCGAGAACTTGCTTGGCACACTGATGAACATGCCGGAGAAGACCAAGGATGGGCCCAAGGCAAGGAAATAATTGGAAGATTTGAAGATCAGGAAAGATCTACACCGTAAAAAGTTGATGGAGAGACGGAGACAGAGGAGGGGGAAAGGGGCAGAAAAGTCAACAAAATGGAGGAGAATTATTGCCTCCCTTCTTGCTTCAACTTAAGGGCGAAGGAGATCGATCAATTCATCAAGTGCCTTATGGGAATCAAAGTCAGTTCCGGTTACTGTGGGAAGATAAGCAGATTTCTAGACCCCAAGAAGAAAAGGTTCAGCGGGATGAAGTCTCATGACTGTCACGTGATGATGACACAGATACTCCCGGTTGCCATTAGAGGGATAATGGAGAAGCACGTCCGTGACACGCTTACTGGTCTCTGCAACTTCTTCGACTTTATATCTCGAAAGTCCATAAGTGTGAAGCAGCTCCGAAGGCTATAGGAAGAGATCGTTGTCATACTATGTGAGCTTGAGATGTACTTCCTGCCCACGTTCTTTGACGTCATGGTGCATCTGTGTGCCCACATCGTGGACGACATCATCGACCTCGGGCAGACATTCCTTCACAGCATGATACCGTTCAAGAGGATGAATGGGGTCATCAAAGGATTCGTTCGTAACATGTCCCGTCCCAAAGGGAGCATCGTCCAGGGGTATCTGACGCATGAGTGCCTCTCCTTTTGTAAGAATTATATAAGCGTTGGAGACCCTGTTGCTGGTTTGCCCGTCAAGAAGCACGATGGGAAGCTCGAAGGAGATGGTCACAAAAACGGCCGGAGGGAATTGCACGTGGACTACTCGGATAGACGGAACAACTTTGACAGGGCTAACTTAGTAGTGCTAGAACACCAAGATGTGGTAGATGATTATGTGGCACAGCACAAAGAAACCATCGCAAAGAAGTACCGTGATAAGGGGATGCTCAAGACGGACGACGAAGTTACTGTAGAGCACAACGCCACGTTCTTGCGCTGGTTTAAACAGCAAGTTCTTGAAAATCCCCCGGAATAGGGCAGTTCGGACGGATTGCTCATACACGCCTTAGCACAGGGCCCCGCGCCCAAGCTCGTGACCTATCAGTCCTACGATATCAATGGGTACACGTTCTACACGGAGGCCAAAGACATGGACAATGATTACCAGAACTCCGGGGTGACAATTCAATGCGTGACCGACGCCAACGGCACAACTGAAAGATTCTATGGACGGGTCGAAGAGATCTGGGAGCTTGACTATGCTAGAAGGCATGATGCGACGATGTTCCGTGTCAGAAGTACCATCATAAGGGGATGCTCAAGACAAACTTTGACAGGGCCAAGGACGTCGTAAGAGAAAACAAGTATTTCATCATCATGTCTATACCCGACGTGAAGAGCACTCCCGTGAACGTTAAAGTCATCGCCAAAAATGAGCGATGGGTACACACTAAGCACGTGACACAATGCCAGCCGTGTTGTGTCGTGAGGAGATCCAAAAGTAGCATCGTCGCAATGGATGGAGTCGCCAACAAGGAAGACTACGACCAATACGGCAACCCGATGAGGGAAGATGACGATGACGATGAAGCATACATGAAAAGAAGAATCAATACTACATTACCTAAGAAAGATCGTACTCCATGGCTCCGCAAAAGTCACAAGGAGGGGCTCAATTACTCGGCAGCGAACAAGAAAGGGAAGAAGCTCAATGTGAAACGTCGTCGACGCAGCTGATCAGAAACCTACATATATATATATATATATATATGTATCTATTTTGTGTACGCACTTAAGTAACCGTTATCGATCAACTGATATGTTACCACCAGATGCATGGTTCCGGTGATATTCGCGCAGTGGGGGAGAGGGAGACGCCGTCGTCAGGAGAAAAAAAAACAAAAAAGGGAGAAAGCAGTACAAAAGAAAAAGAAAAGTAAACAGAAAAGAAAAGGAAAATAAAAAATAAAAAACAAAAGGAAAATAATATAAGAAAAGAAAACTAAAAAATAGAAAGGGAAAATAATAAATAAAAAAGAAGAATAGTAGTAGCGCTTGTCTATGGACCAGCGCTATTGCTAAGTATTTTAGAATAAAAAATAAACAATGGAAAAGATTGCGGTAGCGCTGCTTTACAAACGAGCGGTATAGCTAACTTAGCTATAACACTTGTTTGTAAAGAAGCGCTACCGCTATTGTGAGTTAACCCCGGCCGCGCGGGCTCTCAAAATTTCACCAAGTCCTATTCCCCCCATCTCCACCTCGCCGCTGCGCCCACCGGCAACGCCCTCGCGACCTCGCCGTCGCCCTTGCGCCCGCCGTCGACGCCCTCACGACCTCGCCGCCACCGGCCGTCGCCCCTACGCCCGCCCTCGACCTCACCACCGGTCGTCGCCCCTGCGCCCGCCCTCGACCTCGCCGGCCATCTCCCCTGCGTCTGCCCTCGACCTAGCCGCCGCCCTCGACCTCGACGCCGCCGCCCTCTACACTACGCCGTAAGCCTCTCCCTCTCCTCTCCCCTGCCCTCCTCTCTCTCTCTCTCTGCTCTCTGCTCTCTCTCTAATTTGAATTTAGCCTAGCTAAGTGTTGGATGTATGAACCCTAGCTAGGATATATAGCAGAGAGAGAGAGAGAGCAATTTAGTTTAGGGAAATTTACCAAATTTAGTTTAGTGCAATTTAGTTTAGGGCTATTTCGTTTAGGGCAATTTAGTTTAGGAAATTTAGTTTAGTGCAATTTAGTTTAGGGCAATTTAGTTTAGGGAAATTTATAAAAAACAGTAGCAAAATGGTTTTTGTAGGTATAAAAAACAGTAGCTAATTAGTTTTTGTAGGTATATAAATTAGCTATAGAAATAGTAGCAAAAATTTATAAAAACCTGTAGCTAATTAGGGTTGTAGCAAATATAGCTAGGGCCAATTTGTTTTAGCAAATGAGCAAATTTAGCTAGGGCAAATTTGTTTAGGGCAGTAGCACATCAAACCCTAGATGATGTTTTAGGAGCATATAGTCTATACAATGTTGTTGTTTTTAACACTTGGTTAATTTGCTAAGTCCTGGAAATCAGTCATATAATGTTGCCATGTTCTCTTGAGATAACATTAAATCTGTTATATGAACTTGTGCCATTTGTCGAAAAGTATCTGAGTGGCCTATGTTTTGCCATAATGTTGATTCATTTCCGTTCCGGCAAATTTCAGGCGCTCCATATGTCCACTTTTTAGCAAAGGTCATGCCAAAAATTTCCGTGATTTTCGGCATGACTTGTGCTAGAAACTAGGACATATGGAGTACCCGGGATTTGCCAGAAGGGGAATTAATCAACATTCCGACCAAACATAGGCCCCTTGTTCCTCTTCATTATATCTTTTGTTTACAATTGTTGATCAATAGGAAACATGTCTACCAACGCCGAAGTCGTGGGTGGTTCTGCTCGCCTCGAAGACCCCGTCGAGGCAGCAAATCACTATTTCGATTACCTGGACGAACACCAGATGGGGTTGCATGGTGGCGGCAGTGGCACCAACCCCGACATCGACGCCGACACCGGCACCGGCACCGACACCACCCCCGAGACCGGCAACGATGCTGTCATAGCCGGTAAAGCACCAAAGAAGAAGAGGACACGAAGACGAAACGAGCTTGGCATCGGACAAATTGTGGTCATGGAGATGCACCCCAAGAAGTTAGAGCCAACGGAGCCGGAGAAAGCGCGCTCGTGCTGGGGCAATCAACTTGGATGCATCCTCAGGGAAACCGCCAACATCAACGACGAGAGGTTGAGGCAGATACCACATATGGAGAACATGCTCCTAAAGAAGTTGCACAATAGGTACTTGTTCCCCGGCCAGAATGAAGAAAAATATAAAGATCCGTGGGAAGACATCGCCATGACAAATATAAACGGCAAGGCGATGGTGACGTTTACCAACGACTTGTCCTCCTGGAAAGTTCGGGTGAAAAAAGCGATTGCGAAGAATGAATCGTGGTTCAAGATTCATGCTGATAATCCGTCAATAACAGAAGAGGGCTTTGCAAAGTTCAAGGAGAATTGCGGTAAAGAAAGTGTCAAGGCAAAGTCATAGAAAATGAAGGTGCTCCAGGCCAGGAACACGCCTCCCCACCGCCTCGGAAGCCGTGGTTACGAGGGGAAGAGGCACGTATAGGACAAGGAGGACGCCGAACGTGAAAGTCGCAGAATCCCAGACCCCTTGGCAGAGTTCACCGACCCGCTGGAGCATGACTGGATCAGGGCCCAGTATAAATGGGACAAAGTCAAAAAGATCTTTTACACGGACCCGAACACGAGGGAGTTCATGAGACTTCTGGTAATTGTTATACACTAGTAGGAAATGGGGCTTTTACCCTGGTTTGTAAGGGCCTTTTGTCCCGGTTTTTGAACCGGGACTAAAGGGTCGTTACTAAAGCCCTAACCCTTTAGTCCCGGTTCTTACACGAACCGGGACAGAAGGTCCTCCACGTGGCCGCTGCTGCCTGCCCAGGCAGAGGGGCCTTTGGTCCCGGTTGGTGCCACCAACCGGGACCAATAGGCAGGGCCTTTTGTCCCGGTTGGTGTCACCAACCGGGACCAATAGGCATCCACGCGTCAGCATTTCAGGGCTGGGGTTTTTGTTTTTTTTGAAGGGGGGGGGGTTGGGGGGTTTTGGGGGGTTAATTTAGGTGTTTCATAAATTGTGTTAGCTAGCTAATTAATAGAGAGAAGTGTCCTCTCTTATCTCCGTGCTTGGTCGACGCTACGTACTATATACGTATGGAGAGGACTAGACACGCTAGCTAGTAATCAAATGAAGGAAACAGAAGATCGTCATGAACATATGCATACAGAGAGAAGTGATATCGACCACCTCTCCTTCTCCGAGAGATTGGTCGAACAACAAGTTCTCGTATATCTATCCGACACTACCGGCTACATATATACAATAATTATCTCTTACAATACAATCTCCTAATTAAATTGTAAGAACACAGGGTCCACATAGTATTCTCCGTTTTTAGCGATCACGTGGTCAAGGAAGAATGCCGCCAATTCCTCTTGAATTGCTCGCATACGATCTGGTGCTAGGAGTTCATCCCGCTTCCGAAACATCTAATTTGAAGAAGGGGGTCAATACATATATATATGAATAAATGAAACTCAACAGAAATGATGGTAATAAAATAAAATTGTGAATATTATTGCTTACGCACTTCATATTGTTCGTCAGAGTAGCCCCGCTCACAGGTCGTGTAGCGGATGGACTCGCAAACGTAGTATCCATAGTAATTATTCCCGGCTTCCTGCCACAACCACTTTACAAGAAATAGAGGTCAATCAAACTGACAAGCAAGCATGCTAAATGGTATTGATGAAACTAGCACTTGAATCACTAGGAGATGCGCGGAACATGCTACTATAGTACTTACTTTCGGGTGTTTAAATTGCAGCTTCTTCGGCAGTCCCGGAGCTTTTGTGGTGAATTTTCTCCAAACCCTGCCAGACAAAGAAAACAATTACTTGATATCACGAAATGAACAAAGTTGCTGATATGGTGGATAATGATCGATTTAACTTACTTCTCGAGCATTTGAGTCATGTTCGCATAGTCCTGGGGATCTTTTCGTCTCGAGTCTAAGACGGTTACTACTCCCTGCTCAAGCTTAATCTCTAGGAGAATATAGTGGAAGCTGCGCATGCATGCATAAGTCATCAATTACATTACCATAACCTGGACTAATAAGGGAAACCAAATATGCACAAGACAGTAACACTCACTTGAAGTTGTAAGGAAAGAGTATTATATCTTTGTTTTGATTTAATACCAACGATTGTAGCAAGTTGGCCTCGGCTTCTTTGGCATGTTTTTCAACCGTATATGCATCTATGAGATTTGTGTTAATGAACCCAATATCACCGATTTGTGTTTTCTTCAATTCGGCGATCTTCAATCTGCATAATATAGTGAGGATAATTATAAATACATGCAATGAAAGAGCTGACCTATATAGAGAGACTTAATGACAGAAGTAGTACTACTTACAGACAGTAGCAAGTGATCGTTGTTTTATCGGGGGCCTTTTGATTGTAAAACTGGAAGAAATCCTCAAATGGAACATTCAGCAGATCAATTCCAACGAGGTCATGCTCCGGTTTAACTCTCTGCGTCAAAGTATTCATCCCATCAGTCTCTCTGCAGGTTTTCATGTACCAATCATGTAGTCTTCGCATCATCGTTGTTAGAGATCTTTCATCTTTGACGAGAGGCTTCCCGTAATGGTATTTGTGTTCGTCGACCTCCATGATTTCATAATGTACATCGTCAGGCAGGTAATCTCCAAGATTGCTATAACCGGCCACCATCCTCGGATCATTAGTGACGATGTCTTTTGACACCTTGAGCGGGGGGCACGATTGGTTCGCTCGTTCGCCGAGCTGGGCAATTTTTTTCCCAGCTCGTCGTTCTTTTAACCTTTCATCACTGACAGTACTTCCCGACCGCTCCGCTTTGGCATATGTCTTTGCAAGAATGCGCTCATAGTTGCCTCAAGGCGGAGACTTTGGTGGTTTTGTCAGGGCAGCCAGAGTGCGCTTTGCTTTCACCGGATCTACCTTCTCCTCCGGAGCCGGATGTTTCTTTGCTTTCACCCCTTCAAAGAAGTTTGTCACTTCGGCTCGCACGATCTTCCTGGTTTCCTCCTCGGTCCTCTCGTATGGTAACTTCTCTGGAGTCTTCGGAGAAGGACCGAATCTGTATTGCCTCCCGCCTCTGGCAGCTGTACTGCTAGACGCCGGCAGAGCAGACGGATCGGCTGCGGCTGTCTTCTTTCCTTGCTTACGAGGCGGAGGAGACGGACTACGACGCGCCGGAGCAGCCGCAGCGGCGGCGGGTCTCTTCCGCCCTTGCTGACGAGGCGGAGAAGGAGGAGGCTGGCTGCTCTGGCGCGCCAGCGCAGGCGGAGAAGGAGGCGGAGTGCCGCCACGCGCCGGAGAAGGAGGCGGAGGAGGAGGCGGTGTGCCGCCACGCGCCGGAGAAGGAGGCTGAGTGCCCTGATCACTCGCCGGAGGAGGAGGCGGAGTGCCCTTACTCGCCGGAGCCGTCCAGTTCGGAAGCTTAATGAGCTCCTTCCGCCATAGGCATGGAGTCTTCAGAGCAGAACCAAGCCGAGTCTCCCCTTCACCGGTAGGGTGGTCAAGCTGGAGGTCCTCAAATCCATCCGTTATTTCATCCACCATCACCCTAGCATATCCTTCTGGAATCGGCCGACAGTGGTAGGTTGTGCCGGGTTCAGGAGGTAAAACAGAGCCAACAGCCGCCTTGACTTTGAAGTTCTGCCATTCCGCCCTAAGGTGGCAATGTTGAGACTCCGTGATAGCATCCACGGGGTAGCAAGCAGGAGCCGTCAAGACATGCTCCAGTTGAAGCAGCTCGGTGGAAGCCACGCTGCTTCTCCGCTGAGATGGCGGTGTAGCTTCGGGGGTAGTTTCGGCATGTTGATTGCCGTCTCGTTCCTCTAGCGCTTGAACCCTTTCGTGCAGCTTCTGAATTTGGATCTGCTCCACTTTTTTCCTCCTCTCCTGGCTTTTGTAACCGCCCACGTCCGGAAAACCAGCCTTCCACGGAACGGAGCCTGGCGTGCCTCGTGTCCATCCAGGGTGCTCAGGATTCCCGAGGGCCATTATGAGCTCGTCGTTCTCTCCGTCTGGAACGAACGTCCCTTCCTGCGCTGCATCGATATATTGCTGAATCTTCTTGACTGGTATTCTCAAAAGCTCGTTCGTCCAAACGCACCTCCCTGATACAGGGTCCAAGGTTCCGCCAGCCCCGAAGAACCAAGTCCGGCAACGGTCTGTCCAGTTCATTGTCTGTGGTTCGATCCCTTTTTCAAGCAGATCATTCTTAGCCTTGGCCCACTTAGGTCGGGCTTTGAGGTAGCCACCTGACCCCGTGCGATGGTGAAGCTTCTTCTTCGTAGCATTCTTCTTGTTTGTCGCTGGAATCTTCTTACTCTTTTCCGATGTCTTGTGGGCCACAAATGCGGGCCAGTGATCTCTGATCTTCTCATACCGGCCGATGAATTCTGGTGTCTCTTCTTTGTCAACAAACGTTTTCAGCTCATTCTTCCACCTCCTGAATAGGTCTGCCATCTTCTTAAAAGCATGAGACTTGATTAATTGCTCTTTAACTGGCTTCTCCGGATCCTCCTCTGGCGGTAGGGTGAAATTTTCCTTCACCTCAGTCCAAAGATCATCTTTCTGCATATCATTGACATAAGACACCTCAGGGTCTTCCTTCTTAGGCTTATACCATTGGTGGATGCTGATCGGGATCTTGTCCCTAACTAGAACCCCGCACTGAGCAGCAAATGCATCCTTTGTCCGGATGGGTTCAATCGGTTGGCCATCGCGCGCGATTGCTGTGATCTCAAACCTTTCATCCGAGCGCAACTTTCTCTTCGGGCCTTGTCTCTTTACCGAAGTTGTGCTCGATCCGGAGGGCTAGAAAAAAGAAGAAAGACGAGTGTTAATTAATATGTGTACATACCAAAACAATGAATGCATCAATTAGCTAGTCAGCACATGCTTAACTAATATATTTACCTGGCCGGACTCTGTTCGGTCAACGGAGCCGTCACCACGGGCTCCTTCTTGCACCAGCATTGGGTCACCGGAGCCATCATAATCATGTCTTTCCTCCTCCACTCTTGATCACCGTAGCCTGCTTCTTCACCCTGTTCTTCTAGACCATCATTGTCGTTAAGATACGACAAGATATCACCTCCGGCTAAGATTATGTCCCCCAACACCTCTTCTGCTTGCTCGTCTCGACCGTGCTCCATTGTTTCTGCAAATATTACAACATGGTAATTATTACACAAACATGACAGCAGGTGGATATATTAGTGCAAGCGTAGACCTAGCTTATTCCGGGTTTGGGGTGGCCTCGGCAACGCTTCAAGGGTAGGGGCGCGGCGGGAGGGGGTAGGAGACCGACATCGTTTTTTTCTAGGCTTTGGGTGTCCTCGAGAGTTTTGGTCGAGCGAGAGGGCCGGGGGGTGCTCCCGTGGTATAAGTTATCACGGTCGAGAGGGGGTATAAATATCGACCGTCCATCATGTCGAAGTTATCTGGGAGGGAGTTATATATATCGACAACGACGACATACATACATGGGAAAATAATGTTATCGGGGAGGGGGTATATCGACCCCCCCCACGTGTTGAAGTTATCGGGAGGGGGTTATATCGACAACGACGACATACGTACATGGGAAAATAATATTATCGGGGAGGGGGTATATCGACCCCCCGTTGTGTTGAAGTTATCGGGAGAGGGGTATATCGACGACGACAAACCCGATAAAACATAAGAAAACGAAGAAGAAATAAAAAGAGGAGAAGAAGAAAAGGAATAGAGGAGAAGATCGAAGAAAAAAAAGAAGAAAAAAAAGAGGAGAAGAAGAAAGGAATAGAGGAGAGAAGAAGAAAAAATAGAATTTTTTCTATTTTTTCTTCTTCTCTTCTATTCCTTTCTTCTTCTCCTCTTCTTTTTCTTCTTTTTTCCTATTCTTAGTTATTTCTTCTCTTCTTCCTCTCCTCTTCTTCTCCTTTCTTCCTCTTCTTATTTTCCTTTTTCCTCTCATTCATAAAAAAATGTTCAAATAGAAAATTTCGAAAAAAGTAAAGGTTTTGCCTAATGCATTGTTCATATGAATATACAAACATTTGCATATTCTACAATAATTAATATCACCAAAAAAATCTATGAACAGAAAAAAATCCTAACTTTTCTAAAAATCTATCTTTTGCATATATACATGAACATATATATACACAGAGAACATATATACATACATATACTCATACATGAACATATCATCATATATATGAAAAAACAAGCATATATATGAAAAAAAACAAACATATATATGAAAAAAGGGCGCCGGCCGGACCAAGGTGAGGAGGACCGCAGGGTCGGCGACGAGGGTGGCGACGGGGCAGTGGGCGCGCGCTCGGGGTAGGAGGCGACGGCGGTGAAGGGCGGGGCAGGGCGACGACGGGGACGGGGCAGGGGCGCAGCTGACGGCGAGGGCGCGGGAAACGGCGACGGCAACGACGGGCACGGGCGACGGCGGGGGCGGTGGGCGGCGTCGGTGCGGCGGGCGGCGTCGGGGCAGCCTGTCGGCGTCGGCGTCGTCGGGGCAAACTGCCGATGAACTCTGAAAAATTTCCGAAGTGTTTGCTTATATAGCAAAGCCTTTAGTCCCGGTTCGTGGCACCAACCGGGACTAAAGGTAGGCATTAGTCCCGGTTGGTGCCACCAACCGGGACCAAAGCCCTCTTTTCAGCAGCGCAAAGGGCGGGAAGCGGCGGCCTTTGGTCCCGGTTGGTGGAACCAACCGGGGCTAAAGGGGGGGCATTGGTCCCGGTTGGTGCCACGAACCGGTACCAATGCACCCCTTTAGTCCCGGTTGGTGGCACCAACCGGGACCAAAGGCCTCTTGCTGCCCGCGTCGCGGCCAAAAGTTTAGTCCCACCTTGCTAGCCGAGGGGCGCCCGCACCAGTTTAAAAGCCGCGGCGCGGCTGCTGTCTCGAACTCCTCTCTATAGCAGGCTTCTGGGCCTAACTTTGGCGCGCTGCCCGTTGAGCCTTCTAGCCCTTCTGGGCCTGTATTTGCAAACCTGAGGGTTGGAAGTCCCAGCGGGCAGCGCCCCAACAATTTTTTTTGCTGTATTTAGTTTTTTTGTTTTCTTTTTTGCTTTATTTATTTTGTTTTGTTTCTACTTACAACAAAAAACTTATTTATTTTATTTTATTTTGTTTCTAATTAATTATTTATTTTACTTTATGATAATTCTTTTTGCTATTAAAGTTTCTATCAAAAAAAGTTCTTTATGAAAATTCTTTTTGCTGTATTTAGTTTTTTTGTTTTCTTTTTTGCTTTATTTATTTTGTTTCGTTTCTACTTACAACCAAAAACTTATTTATTTTATTTTATTTTGTTTCTAATTACTTATTTATTTTACTTTCTATTAGTGCCATTAGTTCTTTACGAAAATTCTTTTTGCTGTATTTAGTTTTTTTATTTTCTTTTTTGCTATATTTATTTGTTTTATTTCTACTTACAACAAAAATCTTATTTATTTTATTTTATTTTGTTTCTAATTACTTATTTATTTTACTTTATGATAATTCTTTCTGCTATTAAAGTTTCTATCAAAAAAGTTCTTTATGAAAATTCTTTTTGCTTTTAATGATTAAAAATAAAAAAGAGGCGCAATGCGCGTTGATTTGCTTCAAGCCTTTCGGAATAGTGTAGACTGCACTGCACATAGCTCGATGCAGTCTACCTTATTCCTCAAGGCTTGAAGCTAAGCAACGTGAGCATTGCGCCTCTTCTTCATTGTCTCTGCACTCAGGGCTTATAAACCGCTCCTAGTGCCTCTCAGCTAGCGAGGTGGGACTAAAAAACTGCTTAGCTAGTAAGAAACTCTAGTACTGGTTCGTGCCACGAACAGGTACTAAAGGTGCTCGTGGGGCCACAGCCTCATTAGTACCGGTTCGTGGCACCAACAGGGACTAAAGGGTGGAATTGGTCCCGGTTCGTGCCACCAACCGGGACCAATGGCCTTGCACAACGGCGTGGTGGTGAGTTTAGTCCCACCTCGCTAGCTAAGAGAGAGCCGCACCTGTTTATAAGGTGCGGTGCGCCTGAGCTGTCGAGCTCCTCTCTAAAGCAGGCTTACGGGCCTAACCTCTCTGCACTCAGGGCTTATAAAGCATTTCAAATGAACTCTGAAAAGGTTGAAAGTTGGCATGGTATCATCATTTCATCCACATAGCATGTGCAAGAAAGTTGAGAGGGTTACGGCCAAAACTAGATGCACTTCTTGTACAAAACGGACAATGGTATCATACTCGTCTATTACAAAGTTGGCATGGTATCATCATAATAGTTGCGGGAGAAAGTCTTCACTTTTTCTTCGCTTGTGTCATTTGCTTATTGCGCCGTAACCATGGATAATCTTCATCATTTATCAGGATGCTTGGGTCAGCCTTGACTTTGAAGGGAGGAATTTCATGAAACTTTTCATAATCTTCAGACATGTCTGTCTTGCCCTCCACTCCCACAATGTCCCTTTTTCCTGAAAGAACTATGTGCCGCTTTGGCTCATCGTATGATGTATTCGCTTCCTTATCTTTTCTTTTCCTCGGTCTGGTAGACATGTCCTTCACATAGATAACCTGTGCCACATCATTGGCTAGGACGAACGGTTCGTCAGTGTACCCAAGATTGTTCAGATCCACTGTTGTCATTCCGTACTGTGGGTCTACCTGTACCCCGCCTCCTGACAGATTGACCCATTTGCACTTAAACAAAGGGACCTTAAAATCATGTCCGTAGTCAAGTTCCCATATGTCCATTATGTAACCATAATATGTGTCCTTTCCCCTCTCGGTTGCTGCATCAAAGCGGACACCGCTGTTTTGGTTGGTGCTCTTTTGATCTTGGGCGATCGTGTAAAATGTATTCCCATTTATCTCGTATCCTTTGTAAGTCAATACAGTCGAAGATGGTCCCCTGGACAACGAGTACAACTCATCACAAACAGTGGTGTCACCTCTGAGACGTGTTTCCAACCAACTGCTGAAAGTCCTAATGTGTTCACATGTAATCCAGTCATCACACTGCTCCGGGTGTTTGGAGCGCAGACTGTTCTTGTGTTCATCGACATACGGGGTCACCAAGGTAGAGTTCTGTAGAACTGTGTAGTGTGCTTCAGACCAAGAATATCCGTCCCTGCATATTATTGAGTTCCCCCCTCCAAGCGTGCCTTTTCCAGTCAGTCTCCCCTCATACCGCGATTTAGGGAGACCTATCTTCTCAAGGCCAGGAATGAAGTCAACACAAAATCCAATGACATCCTCTGTTTGATGGCCCATGGAGATGCTTCCTTCTGGCCTAGCGCGGTTACAGACATATTTCTTTAGGACTCCCATGAACCTCTCAAAGGGGAACATATTGTGTAGAAATACGGGCCCCAGAATGACAATCTCGTCGACTAGATGAACTAGGACGTGCGTCATGATATTGAAGAAGGATGGTGGGAACACCAGCTCGAAACTGACAAGACATTGCGCCACATCACTCCTTAGCCTTGGTATGATTTCTGGATCGATCACCTTCTGAGAGATTGCATTGAGGAATGCACGTAGCTTCACAATGGCTAATCGGACGTTTTTCGGTAGAAGCCCCCTCAATGCAACCGGAAGCAGTTGCGTCATAATCACGTGGCAGTCATGAGACTTTAGGTTCTGGAACTTTTTCTCTGGCATATTTATTATTCCCTTTATATTCGACGAGAAGCCAGTCGGGACCTTCATACTGAGCAGGCATTCAAAGAAGATTTCTTTCTCTTCTTTCGTAAGAGCGTAGCTGGCAGGACCTTCATACTGCTTTGGAGGCATGCCGTCTTTTTCGTGCAAACGTTGCAGGTCCTCCCGTGCCTCAGGTGTATCTTTTGTCTTCCCATACACGCCCAAGAAGCCTAGCAGGTTCACGCAAAGGTTCTTCGTCACGTGCATCACGTCGATTGAAGAGCAGACCTCTAGCTCTTTCCAGTAGGGTAGGTCCCAAAATATAGATTTCTTCTTCCACATGGGTGCGTGTCCCTCAACGTCATTCGGAACAGCTAGTCCGCCGGGACCCTTTCCAAAGATTACGTGTAAATCATTGACCATAGCAAGTACGTGATCACCGGTACGCATGGCGGGCTTCTTCCGGTGATCTGCCTCGCCTTTGAAATGCTTGCCTTTCTTTCGACATTGATGGTTGGTCGGAAGAAATCGACGATGGCCCAGGTACACATTCTTCCTGCTTTTGTCCAGGTATATACTTTCAGTGTCATCTAAACAGTGCGTGCATGCGTGGTATCCCTTGTTTGTCTGTCTTGAAAGGTTACTGAGAGCTGGCCAATCGTTGATGGTTACAAACAGCAACGCGTGCAGGTTAAATTCCTCCTCTTTGTGCTCATCCCACGTACATACACCGTTTCGAGTCCACAGCTGTAAAAGTTCTTCAACTAATGGCCTTAGGTACACATCAATGTCGTTGCCGGGTTGCTTAGGGCCTTGGATGAGAACTGGCATCATAATGAACTTCCGCTTCATGCACATCCAAGGAGGAAGGTTATACATACATAGAGTCACGGGCCAGGTGCTGTGATTGCTGCTCTGCTCCCCGAAAGGATTAATGCCATCCGCGCTTAAACCAAACCATACGTTCCTTGGGTCAGCTGCAAACTCAGCCCAGTACTTTCTCTCGATTTTTCTCCACTGCGACCCGTCAGCGGGTGCTCTCAACTTCCCGTCTTTCTTACGGTCCTCACTATGCCATCGCATCAACTTGGCATCCTCTTCGTTTCTGAACAGACGTTTCAACAGTGGTATTATAGGAGCATACCACATCACCTTCGCAGGAACCCTCTTCCTGGGGGGCTCGCCGTCAACATCACCAGGGTCATCTCGTCTGATCTTATACCGCAATGCACCGCATACCGGGCATGCGTTCAGATCCTTGTACGCACCGCGGTAGAGGATGCAGTCATTAGGGCATGCATGTATCTTCTGCACCTCCAATCCTAGAGGGCATACGACCTTCTTTGTTGCGTATGTACTGTCGGGCAATTCGTTATCCTTTGGAAGCTTCTTCTTCAATATTTTCAATAGATTCTCAAATCCTTTGTCAGGCACAGCATTCTCTGCCTTCCACTGCAGCAATTCCAGTACGGTACCGAGCTTTGTGTTGCCATCTTCGCAATTGGGGTACATCCCTTTTTTGTGATCCTCTAACATGCGATCGAACTTCAGCTTCTCCTTTTGACTTTCGCATTGCGTCCTTGCATCGACAATGACCCGGCGGAGATCATCATCATCGGGCACTGGTTCCTCTTCATCTTCAGCAGCTTCCCCCCTTGCAGCATCATTGGGCACATCGTCTGGTTCCTCTTGATCTTCAGCAGCTTCCCCCGTTGCAGCATCACCGTATTCAGGGGGCACATAGTTGTCATCGTCCTCTTCTTCTTCGCCGTCTTCCATCATAACCCCCATTTCTCCGTGCCTCGTCCAAACATTATAGTGTGGCATGAAACCCTTGTAAAGCAGGTGGGCATGAAGGATTTTCCGGTCAGAGTAAGACTTCGTATTCCCACATGTAGGGCATGGACAACACATAAAACCATTCTGCTTGTTTGCCTCAGCCACTTCAAGAAAATCATGCACGCCCTTAATGTACTCGGAGGTGTGTCTGTCACCGTACATCCATTGCCGGTTCATCTGCGTGCATTATGTATAATTAAGTGTGTCAAAAACCATTACAGAACATCATGAATAGATAATTAAGTGACCAAATTAATAGAAGTTCATCATCACATTAGAACCAAAGTACATACATAGTTCTCATCTAACAACATATATATAGCTCTCCAGAGCATCTAATTAATTAAACCATACATTGAAACTATGTAAAACATTTCAATGCGAAAACAAATGCGATCATAATCGCAACCAAGGTAACAATTGATCCAACAGCATAATGATACCAAGCCTCGGTATGAATGGCATATTTTCTAATCTTTCTAATCTTCAAGCGCATTGCATCCATCTTGATCTTGTGATCATCGACGACATCCGCAACATGCAACTCCAATATCATCTTCTCCTCCTCAATTTTTTTTATTTTTTCCTTCAAGTAATTGTTTTGTTCTTCAACTAAATTTAACCTCTCGACAATAGGGTCGGTTAGAATTTCCGGTTCAACCACCTCCTAGATAAATAAAATCTATGTCACGCTGGTCGGTATATTTGTCATAAACAATAAATGAATCAAATAGTTATAAAAAGATAATATATACCACATCCGAATCATAGACAGGACGAGGACTGACGGGGGCGGATACCAAAACCATCGGACTATGTAATAAGAAGGAATAAAATAGTAAGAAAATTAGACAAGTATCTATCTAAAGTAAGAATTTTTTTCTTTCAAAAAGAAGATAAGAACAAGAGGCTCACCACGGTGTTGCCGGCGATGAGATCGACGCGGGCGGTCGACGGCGGTGAAGACGGGAATGGGATGTGACGGGCCGCTAAACCTAGACAAATCTCGAGGAAAATGGAGCTCGGAGGTCGAGTTTCGAGAGGAGAAAGATTAACTAGTGTGGCTCGGGCATTTCATCGAACACCTCATGTGCATAGGAGGTGAGCTACAGCACCACAAAGCCCTCCCCTCACCGGCCAGAGAAAAACAGAGCACTGTGGAGTGCTCTGCCGTGGCGATGGGGTATATATAGGCACCTCATTGGTCCCGGTTCGTGGCATGAACTGGTACTAAATCCGGGCCTTCTGTCCCGGTTCATGCCAAGAACCGGGACAAATGGTTGTGGGCCAGGAGCAACGACCATTAGTCCCGGTTCGTGGCTCGAACCGGGACAAATGATTCCATACGAACCGGGACCAATGCCCACGAGGCCCCGGCCGGCCCCCTGGGCTCACGAACCGGGACGAATGCCCCCATGGGTCCCGGTTCGTGACTGAACCGGGGCTAATGTGAAAACTGCCCTGTGACCTTTGCCCCGTTTTCTACTAGTGGTAAGTGATTTCTTTCTGCAATTGAAGTCTCAAGCTAGCTGTAGTGCTCATTGATCGATCATTACCTGTAATTATCCTCACTATATTCTTTTCTGTGGTATTATGCAGGATGAAGATGTATGAAATGAAAAACGCTGGACGCTATGGCATTGGGTTCATTGACCCAAATACCATTAATGAACACACATGGAAATTGGATTGGTATAAAGCAGATGTAGAGAATAAAATGCTAGAGTTCTTGAAGCGCCTCAATACCAATGTAGATATACTACTTCCTTACAACTTCCTATGAGTCACACTGTCTTGTACTACAAATTCTGTTTTTGCTTACTAGCTAGCTAGATGTTGATTAGTGTTATGCACATGCCCGCTTAATTAAGACATGCAAACGTGTGCGCATGCAGTTACCACTGGATCTTGTTAATCATTAAAGTTGAAGAAGGAACAGTTGAAGTACTGGACTCACTACTTAAAAAAGAAAGTGACTTCACCATCTTGAAGGGGATAGTCGACATGTAATTTCAATCATTATTAACTATATCTCGGCCTATTTAGTTCGTCATTTCCTAATATCAACTATTTAATAACCCATTTCTTCATTTTCTTTGCCGGTGGGCAGGGCTGGGGCAAAGTTCATCAAGGTGACTCCAGGCAAATGGTGAGAAAAGCTGTTTTGGTATCGACCCAAGGTAAGTAATTAAGTAGTACAAGCTAGCTACCATCTCTTTAATTCTTGTTTCAATACGATTAATTAATTATCATGTTTGATTAATTATTATCTGATTAAATTCTATTCTCGTAAAGGCCCTGAAGCAGGCGCCGGGGACTAAAGTGTGTGTATACTACGTTTGACAGAACACTATTCACAATTTTTACATAATTATCTATATCTACTCACACAACTAATACACATGCATATTGATCTCCTTCTTAACAGTTCAAAGACGTGCGGGAGCAGCTCCTACCGACGGAGCGCATACGAGCACTTCAAGAGGAAATAGCGGGATTTTTGCTCGACCAGGTCATAGATCCCAAAGGAGAATACCACTACCCGCTACCGCCCCCATGAACCACTCCCAATTGTCATCGTGCTCTGAAGGCACCAAGGCAACATGTAGGAGAAATTGTGTGTATACCTAATTGTATATATATATACATACATGTGTATGTGTGAATAATGGTGGTTATGAGACATTCGATGATAATATTATCAGAATAGTTATTCTGATAACACTTCCGCACTGCATGCTCAACGCGAGGGCACTGCACTTTCTTTAGCAAGAGCACTGCATTACAGAGACTAGTGAACTTCGCGTCGGAAAAAACTGCGCGTGGTGTTTTTTCGGTACTGGTTTCGCTCTAATTTTTAAACTGTTTATCGGAACGAGGCATGTAATATACTATTGGAAAGCTTCGGACTAGGCGCAACTTCTCCATGTTGAACACTTTTCAAGATTCCCCGCGGTTTAAGAGCAGTTTCAAAAAGGTGCGGCCCATAAAGAGTGGCAGCGAGCGTTTTTTCGCGTTTTTTTAAACCGCTCGTCAGAATGAGGCAAATGATACACCGTTAGATAGATATCGTTGAGGCGCATCTTTTACATATCTATTATTTTCTCTAATTCGTTACGGTTTAAGAGCAGTTTCAAATTTACTAAATCGCGGAATTCTGTTTTACAAAAAAATTCAAATTTTTTGTAATGTTTCCGCTCTAGTTTTCTAACCGTTTGTCGAAATGAGGTGTCTAATATACCATTGAAAAGCTATGGACGAGGCACAACTTTCATATGTTGAAATGTTTTTGAGATTCCTTACGGTTTTAAGTTAATTTTGAAAATCGTGCGGCGAACGACGAGTGGCAGCGGTCGTTTTTCGTGAAATTTTTACAAACCGCTGGTCGGAATTTCGAATTTACCGAAATGCGGACACTCTGTTTTTCGCGACACCCAAATCGACGTGGGTACTTCATCCGACTGAAAACCGCACTGCATAGGACAGAAAAACCGCACTGCATCAGACGGGTAAGAGAAGTGCATGGTTTCTCTTATTCAAACGTAATTTGCTCAAGGACGAGAAAGTAGAGTGCACTTCACATCGGGTGTAAATGAAGCACAACACTACCAAGAAGTAAACCGCATTACTTTTTCGCTTCCGTAACAATTTTTTTGCACTTACGCGATGAACAACATCACACGGCCGACCGCACTGCTTCAGAATGAAAATCACACTGCATCGAACGGGCAAGCGAGCTGCATAATTTCTTTTGGTCGGACGTAATTTTTCTCAGACGAGTTTTTGTTGTATTTTTTTAACATTTTCATGAACGAGAGTCGACCACAACACTTCCGAAAGTGAACCGCAATACTACCAAAAGTGAACCTCATGAGTTTTTGTTGTCTTTTTTCATACTTTTGTTAGGCGTGTATTCTAGGCAAATGGACCGCAGGAACTAAGGTGTGAACTTCATCTAATAAGAAGCTAGCTTCTTTTGGAGATGTTTTTTTTTTTCTATTTTCTCAGTGAAGAGAACTGCATGCTGGGATTTTTCTGTACTTTTCTCACCTTCTCAAAGAGCGAACCTCTCTTCAGAAAATATAAAACTTCACTAGATACTATAGTGAACTTCAGACATACACTTAAACATTCGAATCACACATTTTTTCTCCTTCTCGAAGAGTGAACCTCTCTTCAGAAAATATAGAACATCACAAATACATACATCCAGCCAACTAAAAAGAGTATACAAAAAAATTGGTGCCGGAACTGCGCACCCGCACTGAACATGCACAGCTAGCGCACTTCATGCATGAGCCGTCCGCACCGCCGGGAGGTTGCGGAGGCCACAGCCGCAGCGAGGCCACGCCGACCTCAATTCGGTTGGAAGTCAAAAGGGCGAGGGAGGGGAACGTCGTCGTCGTGCCTAGCGACCTCCCGCGGATCGGCCACCGCGTCAGCAGACTCCCGCTCCTCCAAGTCCACCAACGCGTCAGGCCACTCCTCCTCCTCCAAGTCTGGCAGAGTGTCAGGCGACTCCTCCTGCTTCAAGTCCGGCACAGCGTCAGACCACTCCTCCTTCTTCAAGTCCGGCACAGTGTCAGACCACTCCTCCTGCTTCAAGTCCGACACCACGTCAGGGCACTCCTCCTGCTTCAAGTCCGGCACAGCGTCAGGCCACTCCTCCTGTTCCAAGTCAGCCACGTTAGCCGTCTCCGCCGCCTCAGCAATCGGGGAAGAGAGCCGCCACAACTATGGTGCGTAGCGGTACAAGTCGAGGTAGTACAGGAGGTACAGGCGGAGGCAAGCGATATAAATATGGTCCAAGCCTCACTCCTCTTCCTCAGAGGCCTTACGACATGACCGAGGAGTAAAACACAGCCATAGTGATGGCCCAAGTGGACGCCCATTTTGGACCGAAACCGCCACCGCCGCCAAAGGAGAAAGTGCGTGAGAAAGTCGTTGACCACTTTATTCGTATGGCTAGAGCACCAGCTCCCAAGCCTGTTGACTCAGACTATGAGCGCCAAATCAGGAAGGCACATCGAGCACGACTACGGAAGGAGTCGAGCTCGAGCTCGAGCCAAGCAGCTGGCAAAAAATGCGGGAAAACCGTTCCCCGGCTAGGAGAACAGGCGACACAATCGATCCCCCCGCTTGTTGTACCAACACATGAGAGTACCGGCGCCGGTCAGCTGGTAATAACCGACGAGCATAGAAGGCAGGCTGAAATGCTCGGTATCAATGTTGGACAACTCATCGAGATCAAGCCCATGTCTCCGCTTAGAGAGGAGGTCATAAAAAGGAAATATGTCTGCGGCCAACCTTTGGTCGATCCTGAGGATGTCAAGAACCCCCCAACGAGAATGTATGAATTTCATGATTGGTACATGAAAATTACCAAGAGTTCCAATCGAGAGTCCCTCATGGTGAACGTCAAGGAAGAGCATTACTTCCATAAGCTGGCTCTGTCCGTTGAGTATTCAGAACTATTTCAGTTATTCAATCAAGAAGCACTCGACAAATCTCTCGTCAGTTGCTATTGTCTGTAAGTGATTTCTTTCTGCAATTGAAGTCTCAAGCTAGCTGTAGTGCTCATTGATCGATCATTACCTGTAATTATCCTCACTATATTCTTTTCTATGGTATTATGCAGGATGAAGATGTATGAAATGAAAAACGCTGGACGCTATGGCATTGGGTTCATTGAACCAAATACCATTAATGAACACACATGGAAATTGGATTGGTGTAAAGCAGATGTAGAGAATAAAATGCTAGAGTTCTTGAAGCGCCTCAATACCAATGAAGATATACTACTTCCTTACAACTTCCTATGAGTCACACTGTCTTGTACTACAAATTCTGTTTTTGCTTACTAGCTAGCTAGATGTTGATTAGTGTTATGCACATGCGCTTAATTAAGACATGCAAACGTGTGCGCATGCAGTTACCACTGGATCTTGTTAATCATTAAAGTTGAAGAAGGAACAGTTGAAGTACTGGACTCACTACTTAAAAAAGAAAGTGACTTCACCATCTTGAAGGGGATAGTCGACATGTAATTTCAATCATTATTAACTATATCTCGGCCTATTTAGTTCGTCATTTCCTAATATCAACTATTTAATAACCCATTTATTCATTTTCTTTGCCGGTGGGCAGGGCTTGGGCAAAGTTCATCAAGGTGACTCCAGGCAAATGGCGAGAAAAGCTATTTTGGTATCGACCCAAGGTAAGTAATTAAGTAGTACAAGCTAGCTACCATCTCTTTAATTCTTGTTTCAATACGATTAATTAATTATCATGTTTGATTAATTATTATCTGATTAAATTCTATTCTCGTAAAGGCCCTGAAGCAGGCGCCGGGGACTAAAGTGTGTGTATACTACGTTTGACAGAACACTATTCACAATTTTTATATAATTATCGATATCTAGTCACACAACTAATACACATGCATATTGATCTCCTTCTTAACAGTTCAAAGACGTGCGGGAGCAGCTCCTACCAACGGAGCGCATACGAGCACTTCAAGAGGAAATAGCGGGATTTTTGCTCGACCAGGTCATAGATCCCAAAGGAAAATACCATTACCCGCTACCGCCCCCATGAACCACTCCCAATTGTCATCGTGCTCTGAAGGCACCAAGGCAACATGTAGGAGAAATTGTGTATATACCTAATTGTATATATATATATACACACACATACAGGTGTATGTGTGAATAATGGTGGTTGTGAGACATTCGATGATAATATTATCAGAATATTTATTCTAATAACACTTCCGCACTGCATGCTCAACGCGAGGGCACTGCACTTTCTTTAGCAAGAGCACTGCATTACAGAGACTAGTGAACTTCGCGTCGGAAAAAACTGCGCGTGGTGTTTTTTCGGTACTGTTTTCGCTCTAATTTTTAACCGTTTATCGGAACGAGGCATGTAATATACTGTTGGAAAGCTTCGGACTAGGCGCAACTTCGCCATGTTGAACACTTTTCGAGATTCCCCGCGGTTTAAGAGCAGTTTCAAAAACGGTGCGGCCCATAAAGAGTGGCAGCGAGCGTTTTTTTCGTGTTTTTTTAAACCGCACGTCGGAATGAGGCAAATGATACACCATTGGATAGATATCGTCGAGGCGCATCTTTTACATACATATTATTTTCTCTAATTCGTTACAGTTTTAGAGCAGTTTCAAATTTACTAAATCGCGGAATTCTGTTTTTCAAAAAAATTCAAATTTTTTGTAATGTTTCCGCTCCAGTTTTCTAACCGTTTGTCGAAATGAGGCGTGTAATATACCATTGAAAAGCTATGGACGAGGCACAACTTTCATATGTTGAATTGTTTTTGAGATTCCTTACGGTTTTAAGTTAATTTTGAATATCGTGCGGCGAACGACGAGCGGCAGCGGTCGTTTTTCGTGAAATTTTTACCAACCGCTGGTCGGAATTTCGAATTTACCGAAATGCGGACACTCTGTTTTTTGCGACACCCAAATCGACGTGGGTACTTCATCCGACTGAAAACCGCACTGCATAGGACAGAAAAACTGCACTGCATCAGACGGGTAAGAGAACTGCATGGTTTCTTTTATTCAAACGTAATTTGCTCAAGGACGAGAAAGTAGAGTGCACTTCACATCGGGTGTAAATGAACCACAACACTACCAAGAAGTAAACCGGATTACTTTTTTCGCTTCCGTAACAATTTTTTTGCACTTACGCGATGAACAACATCACACGGCCGACCGCAGTGCTTCAGAATGAAAATCGCACTGCATCGAACGGGCAAGCGAGCTGCATAATTTCTTTTTGTCGGACGTAATTTTTCTCAGACGAGTTTTTGTTGTATTTTTTTTAACATTTTTATGAATGATAGTCGACCGCAACACTTCCGAAAGTGAACCGCAATACTACCAAAGGTGAACCTCATGAGTTTTTGTTGTCTTTTTTCATACTTTTGTTAGGCGTGTATTCTAGGCAAGCGGTTTTCTCTCAGAATGAAAACCGCAGGAACTGAGGTGTGACCTAGGAAGCTAGCTTCTTTTGGAGATGTTTTTTTTTCTATTTACTCAGTGAAGAGAACTGCATGCTGGGATTTTTCTGTACTTTTCTCACCTTCTCAAAGAGCGAACCTCTCTTTAGAAAATATAAAACTTCACTAGATACTATAGTGAACTTCAGACATACACTTAAACATTCGAATCACACATTTTTTCTCCTTCTCGAAGAGTGAACCTCTCTTCAGAAAATATAGAACATCACAAATACATACATCCAGCCAACTAAAAAGAGTATATAAAAAATTGGTGCCGGAACTGCGCACCCGCACTGAACATGCAAAGCTAGCGCACTGCATGCATGAGCCGTCCGCACCGCCGGGAGGTTGCGGAGGCCACAGCCGCAGCGAGGCCACGCCGACCTCAATTCGGTTGGAAGTCAAAAGGGCAAGGGAGGGCAACGTCGTCGTCGTGCCTAGCGACCTCCCGCGGATCGGCCGCCACGGATCTCACCGGCGGCAGTGGCTCGAGCTCGCCGACCTCCTTTTCCCCTAGGCCCGATGGAGCCTGACCGGCAATCCGGCGCTAGTGCAGCAAGGAGGCCGAAGTCTCCGGATCAGGTCACGCTAGGGTGCCTCGGGTGCTCGCCGGAAGGTGGCCGCCCTGGATTTAGCCGGCGATGTAGGAGGTAGGGGATGGAAATAGAGGGGAGCTTGAAGTGAGCTGGCAGTGGTGGATCTGGGCCTCCTCGATGCATTCGTCGCCGGCACCACCGCACGACCAGATGGCCGTAGTTGATGCGGGGCTCAATCCTGATCCGCGGGATGACACGAACTGCAGAAGAGAGGCTCGAACTGGTGGGGATGGGGTGGGGCTGCGGGCGGAGAGCAGAGCATCGCCCGCCATGGCGACGTCCAGCTGAGGAAGACGGGGAGGGAGGTGGCGGGGAGGGCTTGTTGTGGCGGCACGTCGTCGGGCCTCTGGAAGAAGGCCGGCCAGGGGGCGACGTGTGGCCGAGCGGCGAGCGGCGGTGCCATCGCCGATCCAGCGGCGAGGCGTCACGGTGGACTGGATCCGGCTGCCCACGGGCCGGCGCGAGGATGCGGTGGTGATTGGGGAAGAACCCACGAGGCCGCTCCGCGGTAGAAGGTGGGTGGGGGGAGGTGCTCGGGGGGCGGTCGCCAATGGCGCCTATGTGGAAGAAAGCTGGGATGGGTGGGGGTGGGTGGGGAAGAAGGTACGGTGGGGGTGGGCCGGTTTCTTTTTTGATCGCTGCATGCAGTTCGTTTCTTGGTTTTTTGTCTTCGGGCAGGTGTTATCAGAATAAGAAAAGTGTTATTAGAATAAGGTCTTAAGGGGTGCTATTAGAATAGACCCACCCTATATATATATATATATATATATATATATATATATATATATATATATATGATCGGTTCTACGAGAAATTCTCTTTATATATATGCATAACGTGTACAATACGTAGTATCGTAAAATACCAGCAAATGAAAAAGAATTAAATGGAAAACACAAAATTAAAGAAAAATAAATCATGAATCCAAAACCCCCCCGCAAACATTTTAGTACCGGTTGGTGTTACCAACCGGTACTAAAGTGCTCCCCGCCCCCCGGTGCTAGCTCGTGCCACGTGGTGGCCCTTTAGCGGTGGTTCGCGTAGAACCGGTACTAAAGGGGGATCTTTAGTCCCCACCCTTTAGTGTCGGTTACAAAACCGGCACTAAAGGCCCTTACGAACCGGTGCTATAGCCCGATTCTGCACTAGTGTTCCCTAACAACCCCGACGACGGCACCAGCCCGGACCCGGCTCGTGGCACACCGTACCTGACAAGGAAGGATTGGCTCGACCTCTACTTCGATCGAAAGTAGTTTAGCTTAGTTTAAATTTATGTTTTATGTTCGGTTATGCAAAACTATCTATATTTTATGTTTGAATGCATGCTAATTTCGGTTGAACCTACTTTGAACTTTATCAAATTGAAGTTTACAACATTAAGTTTAGGGGATCGACTAGAAACGACCAAAAATTGCTGGCGTATATATATATCCACTAAGGGTTTTAGTCCTTTAACTTTTAAAGGATCGGCTAGAGATGGCCTTATGCCTTGTTATTTCGGTTCTTCACAATGTGATGCTCTATATGTGCAACTATTTGCCGTGCAGTTCAATTTCACCAACAACAGTTTCAACAATACCACTATGAATTACGATATTTGGTTGTTGTTAAGGATATTGCAGTTAACATGCATTTTCATTTTTTAACAATAACTAGTGTACTTTAGACCTACACAATACCAGTTTGAATGACTATTTGCTTGTTTTTAAATGTTATGCCTGATGCAGTTAACACACCTTTCCACTTCTTGTTTTGCTTAAACTAGCGTGCTTAAGCCTGCACACTAAAGCTATCATTTGTAGATTATGTTGTCTACCATGGATACATTTGGTTGATGTTTAGCCTGTTGTGCTTAACATGCCTTTATATGTACTCATACATGACAATATTGAGAACAGTGTTGTTTTCCATCGAGGTTAGTTTCATCGCATTGCTTATATGTACTCACTGTTTAGGATCTCGGTAGCTGGTACCATATAGCCTGGGGCCTGATAAGGGATTAATCGTCGAATCGTACATTTCACTGAATATATCTATAACCCATTTATCAGTAGGTGAACTAGGGCCATATTTAATATATCTGAGGCTACATAGCAACATGCATTTGACTTAATGACTAAATATGCAATCCCAGGCTACATAGCAACCAGGAAGAGTGTTACCTTAATGTTCTGATGATGTCTAGATATACATGTAATAAAATCTTATATAATGGGATGGAGGGAGTGTTGTGCTACATCATTTTGCAATTGTTGTTTAGCTTCTAATATTAAGTTGGTGCTTTTAGGTACACATGTCATTGCCAAAGATCCACACTTCGACCCTTTCTGCGTATGGGGCAATGTGATATTCATGAACCAGCATAAAGGGAGGAAACTGATAAAGATTGTTATTAAAATGGGTCAAAAGATGTCAATCGAATTATTTGTTTACACTTTATGCAAGACAACAGTGAACTACAGGATGGTAAGTAATAACCCTGTAGCCTTCTTTTTACTGTCTGTAATGAGTTGTGTTAGATGACAATGTCTGAATCTTCTTTCCTTTGCAGTGGATCCTAAAGCAGTTTACTCAAGATTAACTCTCAAATTACATGATTGGCAGCCGGCCATCACAAGGGGTTGGACGAAAGTCGTGTGTGCCTTCTGCATCCACGAGAGCACAATAGGGCCATTCCGCTTCACCTTGTTGAGGAACCAGAATGTCTATCACCTCTTTCTTTACCATTTGTAATAGTACAAGTATAGAACCCTGGTTCATCATTCTTTATTTGGTGCTGATGTAATTCTTAAACATATGTACCTGTGCATTGAATAATGCATTGGGTTTTTGAACCTGATGGATATGAATAAAGCTATAGCCTACTTTCAAGTTTAAATTAGGAACAATTTTAAATAGTAGCAGTTAAATTAGGGCGACCTTACAGTGTGCAGATCATTACGGCACACACGGTTAATAAAGCACAGCGTGTGCGATATACATCATAATACCGTGTGTAACAATGCACACAGTTGCCGTTTGCAAAGCGTTATGATGCCAGACACTATGCCATATGGTGCGTGAAAACTAAATATGTGTGATTGTCTACCTGTCGTACGCGGTTTATAATCATGAACTCTTTGTGATGTGCCAGGCATCGTAAACATAGAGCCAGTTTGGTACGTGCCTGGAATCTGCCTGGTTTTAGGTAAAACCAGAAAACTCTAACTACGATGGCAATCCGAGCACAAACGAGTAGCAAGGATGAAGCGTTTGAGACATTCGAGATTCGGAAACGGTTATATAGGGACAACTGTATGCACCAAGGCCCCATATCCCCGACGGTTTCTGGGTCGTGTGGGAAGGACCCCCCTATCGCCCACACTCACTTGGCGACGGTTCCAAAATGCCGTCGCAGAAAGAGGTTAAAAACTGTTTGTATAGCACCGACGCGTACCAGTGTATGTTCATATACTATATATAAGATACTTAAAAGTGAGTTACACGAAAAAATTGCAAGTTGGCATGGTTTTTATTAGATTTGGGAAATACAAACATATTTGGACGTAAAAGGGAGCATACTCAAAATATGATACATACTATCAAAAAAGTAGTATATTACTACCTAACCATTCTTATATACTACATACTATGCATACATACTCTCCGATTTGATAGATACGACATACAACATACTTAACACAAGTGGTGGTAACTACGAACGGGTAGTAGGAAACATTTGTCCATATATAGGGAAAATACATCCTACCACCCAGGGGTAGTTACAGTGCACAGGGTGTGAATTAGGCCATTGAACGTACATGCAAGGTAGTGGTTGAAGTTTTGATTTTTTTTCATGGGAGTAACGTATGAGATTAAAGTCTCCCATAATGAGCTAAGCCAATGATCGTAGCCAGGTCAATCATCTCAGCCAAGAGAGCAAGGGCATAGGAGTTGGTGATGGTCAAGGTGAGGGGAAATGACATGTCGTGGAGGGCAGTGGCGAGAGTGTAGGATCCAGTGTTGTTTCAGGAGAGGTCAAATAGTTTAAGATTCTTGGCTAAACAACACCTCCTCACAAGACAAAAGCATTGCCCCTAAATGGGACAGGATCATTGGAAAATGAATTACATAAGCTTGTTCCTTGATATAAACAGATTGCCAAGACATCTATTGAGAACGGTAATTCAGCTCTGCTATGGTAGGATCATTAGGGGGTTGTCTCCATTAAAGGGCTATATCCTGAACGATACTCGTTCACCCTCAGCCATCACATTTCTTTTAAAGAGTTTATGGTTTCCCAGGATCCTTGTGCACACTTTCATACACCACTACCTCAATAGTCTTTTTAGAAGTTTCACACCATGCAAAACACTATGGAATCTACTGAATTTACTGATGCTCAAGACAAATGGAAATATCACTGGAATAGCTACTCTTTTTTCTGGCATCAAGATGTATAAATGGTACTCCAATGGGCAACCTACTGCTCCCATTTTCAGGAAACTTTGGAAGAATGGCACCATGCTCAGGTACCAAATCTTCTTTTGGCTAATCTTGCATGACATAATCAACACTAGGAATTTGCTTCACAGAAAATCCTTCTTCCTCCCATCCTATGCCTATGAGTTATGCAATATTGCCTCTGAAGAGACTGCCCTTAATCTTTTCTGGAATTGCTCCTTTGCCCTGGAATGTTGGGATTGCTTGGTTAACAACAACAAGAGACCCGTATCCACTATGGATGAGACCATGCTCCTATTGCAAGAACTTCCACCTAAATTTGATGGAATTTGTTAGTATGGCTTGCTGGAATATCTGGACGCAGAGGAACTCTAAGATTTTCAAACCTGAGGCACCTTCCATCTTCTCATGGAAGAGACTACTCATGAATGAACTCCTTTTTTAGCAACACACGGTGGGGAAGGTGAGGGAGTCCTAGACTAAGGGGTCCTCGGGCGTCTGGCCTGTTATCCATGGGCCGAACCGATGGGCTGTGAAGATACGAAGGCCGAAGACAATACCCGTGTCCGGATTGGACTCTGCTTGGCGTGGAATGCAAGCTAGGCGACCTATTATGAACATTTCCTCCTATGTAACCGACCTCATGTAACCCTAGATCTCTCTGGTGTCTATATAAACCGGAGAGCATAGTCCGGATAGGACAGATTCATTACCATATTCACATAGGCTAGACTTCTAGGGTTTAGACATTACGATCTCATGGTAGATCAACTCTTGTAACACTCATATTCATCAAGATCAATGGAGCAGGAAATAGGGTATTACCTCCATAGAGAGGGCCCGAACTTGGGTAAACATCGTGTCCCCCGTCTCCTGTTACCATCGATCCAACACGCACAGTTCGGGACCCCCTACCCGAGATCCGCCGGTTTTCACACCGACATTGGTGCTTTCATTGACAGTTCCACTGTGCCGTCGACATAAGTCTCGATGGCCCCTTCAATCGTCGGGGGTGGCGTTGTTCAGGGAGAAACCTTTCTCCCCGGATAAATCTTTGTGTTCGGCGGCTTCGTACTGCGGGCCAACTCGCTCGGCCATCTGGAGCAGATCGATAGCTACGCCCCTGGCCATCAGGTCAGATTCGGAAGTTTGAACTACGTCGCGGACATCCGTGGGGACTTGATCTTTGACGGATTTGAGACCGCGGCAATCGCTCCCCTTCGCCCCGTTGAACATGGCTTAAACCTGTCATCGGGCCGCATCCAGGAGATAGCCCCTGTAACAACTCCGGCCTTAGATCCGGAGCAGATCAAGACGTCCAAAGATGAGAGACTCAACCCCATCACGGGGGCTACCGAGTCTGCGGCATTGGAGCCGCGCGCAGATCCCGCTTCATACGATACCCGCATCAACGGAACCCCGGACTCGTCTCCGATATCGAGTTCCGAACCCTGCGAGCTCGCGAATACCGAACTCGGTCGTTTATCGATATTCAAGTTCAGCGCCGCAGATGTCTTTCAGCACGCGCCTATGGGCGATCTACTAAGCTCACTAAAAAACCTATCGCTGGCAGATGGCTCGTCGCCGAACTATGTCCGGTTCGACCTTACAGCGCATGACGGAGAATTTTGCTTCCCACCCGCCACCCACTTCATAGCCACTGTCGAAGACCCAACCAACATGCTTGACCTCCGCCCCGAAGACATCGACGGTATGGACAACGATGAGGGGCAAGGCCAAAGCTTACTATCCGCTAGACGCAGGACGACCACTTCCTGGTATGACGTGTGTATGGTAGACACACCCAACGACGGTATCCACGATGACAAGGAGGATCCAGTTGAGGATAAACCTCCTGGTACACAATCCGAACACCGGCACCCCCGGCGCCGCTCTAGGTCACGTCGCCCAAGAGAAAACAATACTAGCAACGGAGGTGATACTACTCCAGACAACAAAGACCCTGTTGAGGAAGGATCCGAACAGGAGGACCAGGAAAGCGGGCAAGATAGCCCCGATGAACAGGTCATGTACGGAGACTCGGAGGATAGCAATTATCTTCCCCTCTCGGATGAAGAGGAGAGCCTCGACAACAAAGAATTCATCATGCCGGAGGAACCTCTCGAGCAGGAGCGCTTTAAACGCCGGCTAATAGCCACAACAAGGAATCTAAGAATAAAGCAGCTGCAGCTTCAAGCAAGCCAAGATCTGCTCAATGATAAATGGACCGAGGTCCTAGCCGCCATAGAATATGGCCCTAGTGGCCCGGACAATAGCCACCCCAAATGCAGGTGGCTCCCTCCACATGATGGCAAGGCGCTGGAGCCCGTTCCACCATCGAATAATGCGGCAGGTCGACCACAATTCGGTCCGGATAACGCAGCAGCCGAAGCAGAATACCATACCAACCAATCCGGCCGTAAGAACAAGAACAAGATGGTTCGGGGAAACAATGGCGACATCCGCCAAAGTTTAGTGGGCGGAGTAGGACAGACAAGATCGACGTACAGATCGCGGGGATGTGCCCCGACCGGTTATGATGGTCAATCAGCCAGACTCAACCAAGCCAACCACGCCCGAAGCCACCAACGGCATCCAAAGGAGGTGTTTCACAGTGTGGCCCAACATAGAGGAGCCACGCACCCGCTTTGCTTCACCAACGAGGTAATGGAGCACGAATTTCCAGACGGGTTCAAACCCATCAACATCGAATCATACGATGGAACAACAGATCCCGCAGTATGGATTGAGGACTATCTCCTCCATATCCACCTGGCTCGCGGAGACGACCTTCATGCCATTAAATACTTGCCTCTCAAGCTTAAAGGGCCAGCACGGTACTGGCTAAACAGTTTGTCAGAAAATTCTATTGGCAGCTGGGAAGATTTGGAAGACGCCTTTCGTGACAACTTCCAAGGAATATATGTCCAGCCGCCAGATGCCGACGACTTAAGTCATATTGTCCAACAGCCCGGCGAGTCAGCCAGGGAGCTCTGGACCAGGTTCTTAGTCAAAAAGAACCAAATTGTCGACTGTCCGGACGCGGAAGCCCTCGCGGCCTTCAAACATAGCGTCCGGGATGAATGGCTAGCACGCCACCTCGGCCAGGAAGGACCTAAATCCATGACTGCCCTTACCGCTCTAATGACTCGCTTTTGTGCGGGAGAAGACAACTGGCTCGCTCGTAAAAGCAACAGCACCAGCGACCCGGGCACTTCCGAAATCCGAGACGGCAAGCCATGACTAACCGAACACAACAGTCGCAACAATAATGAAAGATTACGCGACATAGTGGTCAACGCCGAATTTCAAAATCCGAAGCCCGGCCAATGGAAGAAGCCATTTAAGGCCAGCCAGGATGGACCATCCGCCCTCGACAGGATACTGGACCGACCTTGTCAGATTCACGGTCACCCTGATAAGCCAGCCAATCACACCAACAGAAGCTGTTGGGTCTTTAAGCAGGCAGGCAAACTTAACGCCGAATACAAGGGGACAGAAAGCAGGAGGCCACCAAACGATAAAGACGACGGAGCGGCTCGCCAGCCGAACACCAGGGGCCAAAAACAGTTTCCCTCCGACGTTCGACAACTACCGGAGCGGAAATAGCAGCTCGGCTTCCGCCACCCACCCACTATGCTGGCAAGATCTACACCACGCATACATCACTACGTGCTCAAGATACCATGGCCATCGGCGGCGGCACAATACGGGCACCCCTGCAAACATTCCCGTAACGTTTTTTATCCGTTTTCTTCACTTTTCTTTATTATAAACAGGTGATCAACAGGACAACACCTACAACGGACTCTATCGAAGTTCGGATCCGTACACTCACCTAAGGGGCTACTTCTGTTAAGGATTCCCCTCCTAGAGGACGGGCGGCGCAGACGTGCGACAGGAGGTCCAAAATAGCTTTTTGTAGACCGCACTCTTTATTTTGAGCCTGTACTATGCCCTTTTTCCTCCGTTCCCGACCCCGAGCATGTCAAATAGCCGGGTTGTGGTTTTTCTTTTTTATATATGAATTTATCATTGGCATATTACTCCATCTCCCAGTAAAGTTTATCCGAGCTAATCTTAAAATACTCTTGCTACAATGAGTATGGCTGCAACGGCTGTGTCACAAGACGCGTCTCGGCATAACATGCCAGAGGCCCGATATGGGAGCAAATGAGTCGCCAATAAAAGTCCGAAAAGCTCTACAGCGTACTTCGGCGTCGCAAGTTTGGCCTTATATGCATCAGCTCTGAATCGTTGTCTTTGGTCAATAGTTGGGTTGCCCGGCTCCTGTGCTTGCTACCCTACGTTCCGCTCTATCGGCTAGGGTAGTAAAGGGAGAACTACTGTGATTGTGCCCTGGCTTTGACCGGATGAGCACCTCAGTAGAGAAAGCCGAAAACTGACTATCATGATGCGACGAGAGCTGGCCAACCACTTGACGATTATTCGAATCTTTAGCGATTCTCCGTGTTACACGAATGATGTTTTTCAGATCAAAACATGTAAGGCACAATATTACGATACGCCGCATACATACCAGGGGCTATGTCGTAGCCCCACCATAAAACTCCTATGGCTAAGTGAAAGTGTTAACGTCCTATAGTCCGATTGCCTGGTTCGCCGCATTATCACCTCCTTTATGGACCAAGACGTTGGATAAAGAGTGATTCAATGCTTTTCCGAACACCCCCGTATTTCGTACGAGGGGGCTGAAGTCGACGACTGGAAAACTTTCAAATTACATTAAAACGGCCGCACGGGAGGAATACAAGCTTTCGAGCAAAAAAATAGATTAACTATAAAGTTGTCTGTTACAACCCTTGTACACATCACTCGAATATTATGTCTTTCGAGCATTGCCCCTCTATCAAGTGGGCGGCCTCTAGGACGTCTCCAAAATGATGACCCGGTTCTGGACGGTCCTTGCCTTTGGGTGGACTCTTCGTCGCAACATCGATGGCCTTTATCTTCCCCCGGAATATCTTGACTCGGGCGAAGGCCATCCGTGCACCTTCAATGCACGCCGACCGCTTCACAGCGTCGATACGCGGCACCGCGTCAGCAAGCCACTGCACCAGGCCGAAGTAACTACTTGGAACAGGTTCAGTCGGCCACAAACGGACTAAGACGTTCTTCATGGCAGCGCCGGATATCCTATGCAGCTCGGCCCACTGGGACATCTGTTCATTCAGCAACGGAGGGCGCTTCGACGCGCCAAATTGCGACCAGAAAAGCTTCTCCGTCGCATACCCCTCTAGCGCCTGATAAAACTGCGCCGCATCGGAAGAACTCTTCGGCAAGTCTAAAAAATTGTCCGGAGAACTCAATACTTGGTTAAGCTGAGCATAGTTTGGGTCGCCGAACTTAGCCTGTAGCAAAAAGGGCTTGCCAGCCACAATCTCCCCAGCTTGCCGGATCTCCTCACAGGCTGCTCTAGATTCAACCCGCGCTTCCCTCGCCTCTCGTAAGGCCTTGTCAAGTTCAGCCGTTTTGGCTTCATTTTCCTTCTCAAGAAGTTTACAGCGGCCAGCCGCATTCTCTAACTCGCGCGCCATGGTGGACATTGCCTCCTTGTCCTGGCGCCGCGCGGCTTGTTCGGCCTTCAATTCAGCCGGTGCCTTTTCGGCAGCCGCATTACTAAACCGGGCCTGCTCCTTGGCCCGGGCTAGCTCCGCCCGAAGGGCTTCCACGGCGGCAGCACCATCTGCATTGATGCACATTTCATATCAAACTCTCTTCAGAGTCAGGCTTACATTACAAGCATATTTGTCTAAGGAATGCTCGAAACATATACCTTGCGAGTCGTCAAGACGCCTGTTGATCAAAGCAATGTCATCCTCCGCAATATCCAGCTTTCGCTGCAGTTCGGTTACCTCCGAATTTCGGGCAGTGGCAGGAGGGGAGACAGCCTGCATTCCATATTAAACCAAGGTTAGTACCTGAAAATATCTTTTCGATCCTTCGATCACTTCCTTTGGAAGGCGATCCGAGTCTCAGGGGCTACTGCATACACAACAGGTGCATTCTGTCAATATTATTCAATTGGAAACATTACATCACAAACCTCAAAACCTCTCAGAAGGCTCGTAAAGGCCTCGCTCAACCCGCTCTTCGCGGATACAACTTTTTCGACCACCGTAACCATTAAGGCACGGTGCTCCTCTGAAACGGACGCTCGTCGCAGCATGTCCGTTAGGGTCTCCGGCACTGCTGGGTCTTCGGACACCGCTGCCAGAGCACGACATTCCTTTGAAGGAATCCGCTTACCCGCCTCCAGCATTGTCTCCGGCTGTAAACCAGACAGTTCGGGGCCGTCATTCTTGGTCCCCGGACCCTGAGTGACAGAGGCACCAAATTTGGGTAGCTCCTTCCTCGTTTCCTGCGCTACTTGCCGGTTGGGAGGAGCCCTCCGGGACGACACCTCGAGATCATCCGCCCTGTTAGGCGAGGAGGCCGGAGAAGGCGTGTCACTCTCCATCATCTCCGGAAGAAGGTCTCCGAGGAGGAGGACGATGGAGAAACACCAGGCGTTAACCTGCGAGGACGCACATATGTCGGAGGGTTATTTCGGTAATAAGAATGAGGTATGATTAAAGTGCCCTGCTCCACTTACGGTCTGGCCGGAGGTTCGTCCTCATCATCAAGCTCAACGATGACATCGCTTGCCCGGCCCAAGCCGCCCGACGATGGCATTTTCCCTTTCTTGGAAGGCTTCCCCTCCTGACCTCCAGAGGCGGCCCTCTTCTTGCCATAAAGTGCCCCTCCACGCCTTTGCCCCTGGGCAAAAGGGTTTCGGTTTCCCCGAACACAGCGCCTAAATAACCCGTAGGATGGGCATCTCCTATGGGCTCCCCGCTCTCGCCCCCCTCTGTAGACACCAGGTACGGTGTCGAGATCAGCATCCGCATCAGTAGGGCGGACACAGGTTCTTCGGGAAGGGGCGCCGGACACCAGATTAAACACCGCTTTGTTTATCCAGTCCTGTATAAGGGCAGGTTGTTTAGTGTGTTGTCAAGAGATACTTGAATGAAAGGTGTGCGGGGATCGAATACTTTCTGGAGTGTCCGGATGATTGCATTCGAGGCCGACGTCTTCGGTGGTGTCCGGCCATTGCTCTCGATCCCCGAAATATAACTACAACATTCCTTCGTGCGTAGTACCAAAGAAGTGCTGAAGAGTCCGCCGCCCTTCTGGATTGAACTCCCACATACGGAGAGGCCGCCGTTGACACGGCAGGATCCGGCGGACCAGCATTACCTGAACGACGTTCACAATATCGATGCCCTTCTCGGTAAGGCTTCGGATGCGACCTTGCAGAGTCTGCACCTCATTAGCGGATCCCCAGTCCAACCCCTTGTTGATCCATGAAGCAAGCTGAGTCGGAGGGCCGGGTCGGAACGCAGGCGTAGCCACCCACTTGGAGCCCCGCGGCTCGTTGACATAAAAGCACCCCTGCAGCCATAGTTAGGAAGACTAGGCGAAGGATCCTTCAAACCAAACTGCGCTGGCAAGCTTGTTTATTACAATGCTGCCGCACTCTGCCTGCTCCCCCTATATCACCCGTGGCCTCACATCAAAGGTCTTGAGCCACAAATCAAAGTGCGGAGGAGACCGGAGGAAGGCCTCACACGTGACGATGAATGCCGAGATGAGAAGAATAGAGTCCAGGGCCAGATCGTGAAAATCCAGTGAATAGTAGAACATGAGCCCCCGCACGAAGGGGTTAAGCACGAACCCTAACCCATGGAGGAAGTGGGACGCAAATACTACCCTCTCGCCGGATTTCGGGGTGGGAATAATCTGCCCCTCGGCAGGAAGCCGATGAAGGATTTCAGGGGTCAGGTACCTCGCTACGCGGAGCTTCGCAATATCCTCCTCTCTGACAGAATAGGCCACCCACCGGCCTGAACGGTTGGACCCGGACATGATTGGGGCTGGTGTGATTGGAACTCGAGGGCTAGAACTCGAGGTGGCTGGGGTTGAGGAAGAAGCGAGCACAGAAGAAGAAGACAAGTCTGGGTCCCTATATGAAGGCCCAGAATATCGAGCGTCCCCTCATGGGTCTTGAAACTTACCTATCCCCAAAGAGTTGTACCCAGGGGATGGTTGGGTTACCGATACCTGCATTCTTCAAAATCCCGCAAATAAGGGGACACGATCTCTGCGTTGACAAGACGTGCCAATAAAACCGCTTCCTGAGACATGGGGCGACGGGCTAGCCAGCGGTTGGAAATAATAACCGGGCAGGCGTGATACAATGTCATAAACTGTTGTCAGCAGATTGGACTCGTGGAGTATTGTATTTTCTGCAAATTATATACACAGGTCCGAATACAATCGTCACATCCGAAGACTACCTTGGGGTTCGGAAGAAGGGGAACCCGCCTTGCAATGCCGAAGACAATCTGCGCACCAAACTCCTCGTCATTGAAGCTAGGTTCAGGGGCTACTGTGGGAGTCCTGGACTAAGGGGTCCTCGGACGTCCGACCTGTTATCCATGGGCCAGACCGATGGGCTGTGAAGATACGAAGGTCGAAGACAATACCCGTGTCCGGATTGGACTCTACTTGGCGTGGAATGCAAGCTAGGCGACCTATTATGAAGATTTCCTCCTATGTAACCGACCTCATGTAACCCTAGATCTCTCCGATGTCTATATAAACCGGAGAGCATAGTCCGGATAGGACAGATTCATTACCATATTCACATAGGCTAGACTTCTAGGGTTTAGCCATTACGATCTCGTGGTAGATCAACTCTTGTAACACTCATATTCATCAAGATCAGTCGAGCAGGAAGTAGGGTATTACCTCCATAGAGAGGGCCCGAAACTGGGTAAACATCGTGTCCCCCGTCTCCTGTTACCATCGATCCTAGACGCATAGTTCGGGGCCCCCTACCAGAGATCCGCCGGTTTTGACACCGACAGAAGGCCCCCACAGTAACTCATTTTCTATTAATATGAAGGACAGTTACAAGAATTTACAAAGATTTCAAAACAAGGATGATTCACAAATAGTCTAGCCAGGGTTGCAGTCCTTCTTTCAAACTAGGACTAGCTCTTTTAATGATCATGTCACAGTGCTCCTTGAAGCTAGCAATACATTGATTGATATTTCTGGTCTGGTGGTCAAATATGATGCCATTTCTGTGTTTCCAAATGCTCCAACAACCTGCAATTAGGCATTCATTAAAGCAACAAATGTTTTTATGCTTCTTCCCTTCCACAAGCATCTCCATCAGATTTTGGTAAGTGTTCCATTGGAATCCAATAGATAACCAGAAATTGTGGCTAAAATCACAGCTAAAAAATAAGTGGATGAATTGCTCATTGGGCTCATCATCACATAGGACACATCTGCTGCTTTCAGTATGGAAACTCTTCCTCATAACGAGATCTCAGGTGTTGAGTCTGTCTTGTAGAAGCAACCAGAAGAAGAAAATTTGTTTAGGGAGGGAGCAAGATTTCCAGGTCCAATGAAAAGGCTTGGGAGCATCGGGTGGATTACCAATATATTCGAGATAAATCCTTTTATTGGAATACTTTGTGCCACCCCAATAGAACTGCCATATGTCAGCAGATTGAATTCCAGTTATGTTGTTAATCAACTCTCTTACAACATTACTCTGCTGGACAACGATAGAAGACATAGGAAGATAGAACATATCATAGAAACTATCAACATCCAAATTTGTTGCTTGAGCAAGAGTAATATGCTTGTTCTTAGCATAAGAGTGAAGGTGAGGCATTGTGTTCTCTAGGATATCATCAGCCCATTTGTCAGACCACAAGGCAATAGTGTCTCCCTTTCCAGCATTACATACTGCCATCTGTTTAAAATTTTCAAGGATGGAGCAGCAGTCTCTCCACCAGAATGAGCCAACCTTAGTTGGAAAACTGAGAAGATCACCATTATCATAATATGAGTTCCATATTAGCTTAACCCAAGGCGTGTCAACTCTGTTAAAGAACTTGTATAAGAATTTAGTAAGCAGAGCTTTGTTTTGAACTCTAAGGTCTAGGACACCTAAACCACCGGCCTTTTTTGGTAAGCAAACCTTCCCATTTCACAAGACATTTCCCACTCTTATTAATACCTTTTCCATACCATAAGAAGTTCCTTCCAGATTTTTCAAAGTGATCCAAGATGGTAAAAGGCACTCTGATGCTGCACATGGCAAAGATTGGAAGAGCAGATATGATGGCCTTCAGATGAATGAGCCTACCTGGGTATGTCATCATGGAGGCAATACCAGATAATCTAGAGTCTAGTCTAGAAACCATGGGCATAAGATCTTCTAGTTTTATCCTAGTAGAGCCCATAGGCAAACCCAGATAGGTGAAAGGCATATACTCTTTCTTACAATTCAAAATGTTGGCCAGTTGTTGTGCCCTGTCATCAGAGATGTTTATGGGCACCAATGAAGATTTATTAAAGTTTATCACTAGACCAGTATATTTGGAGAAGGACTCCAGAATATTCATGAAACTAATAATCTGGTCCTCAATGGCAGGCAGAACGATAAGTGTATCATCAACATATTGTATAATTGGGTAGCTTTCAGTGAATGCACTGTCAATGGGGAGTCTTAGGATATCATTATTCCATGCCTCGTTAACAAATATTTGCAACAGTTCCCCAACCAAGACATAAAGGAGGGGGGAGAAGGCATCTCCTTGCCTGACACCACATTTGCAATGTATTGTTTTTCCAGGTAATCCATTTAGCACTACTGACGCTGTAGCTGAAGATAAAATCATTTTAACCCACCTAATCCATTTGCTACTAAATCCCATGTGTTCGAACATGTACTGGATAGCATTATACTCCACCTAATCAAAAGTCTATTTTGAGAATAATGATTTCTTTTTTTAGATTTGTAACACATGTGGAGGTATTCAAAACTCCAAGCAAGGCAGTCCTGAATATTTCTGGATTTAATAAAGCCATACTGGTGTTTGCTGACCCTAGGAATGATGATAGGATGGACCCTGTTAGCCAGTAGTTTAGTAAGTATCTTAATAGGAATACTTAAAAGAGATAGGTCTGAAATCATTGGGAGATTCTGGCTGATCATTCTTCGGAATGAGGGTAATATAAGCACTATTTATTGGCTCCAGATTGGCTTTCTCATTATAGAAATCATCAATTAATTTGTAGAAGCTATCCTTGATTATATGCCAGCATTTCTTCATAAACAAACCATTAAAACCATCAGGACCTGGTGATCTGTCATTAGGCATTTGCTTGATAATGTCATCAATCTCATCTTTAGAAAAATGCTTATCCAAGTCCCGTAGGTTATTATCCATTGCAAGATGGGATATATCAAAGTTTAGAGAAGTATCACTAGATGTAACAATACTTTCCTTAAATGAGGCCCATAAGATAGCAGCTTTCTGATCATGTTCATACACATAGAAATTATCACAGGTTTTAAGAAATGTGATGTAATCATGTCTGAAGACCTGGGTGGCAATGGCATGAAAGAATTTAGTATTTTCATCCCCCAGATTAGCCCATCTAATATTAGCTCTAATCCTCCAATATTTTTTTTTGCCTAAAGAAGTTTGTTGGTATGTGCTATCAGAATTTTCCTGAAATTATATTCCATGATGGTGACAGCTCTCTGATCTTCAATGCCATCAAGCATTTTCACATAGAAACAACATTTGTCAATGTTTTTACTGAGTTGGGAGAACTGCTTACTCCATTTTTTCAGACCTCTTCTAAGTGCTTTGAATTTTGCACAAATATTCTTAGCAGAATCTGAGAAATAGATTGTGTTTTTCCAGTGGTCCTCAACTATTTCAATGAAACCATTAAACTCAGTCCAAAATTCCTCAAATCTAAAAATCTGGCTTTTAGGAATATTGCTGTCAATCTGAATCTTTATAGGGACATGATCTGAGGTAATCCTGGCCAGTGGGGTGGCCATAGTAGAGGGATGGATGGTAGTCCAACGAGAGCTAGTAAACACCCAATCTAACTTTTCAAGCAGTGGCTGATCTTGCTTATTGCTCCATGTAAAAGACCTACCTTTGAGGGGAATTTCAACCAAATCAAGGTTGATGATGATATTATTGAAATTCATCATACTTTGGGGATCTCTGACAACCCACAAGTATAGGGGATCAATTGTAGACTCTTTCGGTAAGTAAGAGTGTCGAACCCAACGAGGAGCTAAAGGTAGAACAAATATTCCCTCAAGTTCTATCGACCACCGATACAACTCTACGCACGCTTAACGTTCGCTTTACCTAAAACAAGAATGAAACTAAAAGTACTTTGTAGGTGTTTTTGGATAGGTTTGCAAGATAATAAAGAGCACATAAATAAAAAGTAGGGGCTGTTTAGATAAAGACACAATAAAGTAAATATAGCGAGTGTGGAAAAGTGGTGGTAGGAGTTGCGAAATTGTCCCTAAGAAATTGACTACTTTACTAGACCGATAGCACGTTTTATGTGGGAGAGGCCACTACTAGCATGTCATCCCTGACTTGGAATTCTATGCACTTATGATTCGAACTATTAGCAACCGTCCGCAACTACTAAAGTTCATTAAGGTAAAACCCAACCATAGCATTAAGATATATTGGTCCCCCTTCAATCCCGTATGCATCAATTTCTATGCTAGGTTGAAGCTTTTGTCACTCTTGCCCTCCAATACATAGTCCTATCAACATACAACTAACCCTATGGTGTGATCCACGTGCGCGCTCATATTATGGGCACCAAAGGACAGCAACATAACCACAAGCAAATTAAATCAATCATAGCAATTCATCAACCACCGATAGGACAACGAAAATCTACTCAGACATCATAGGATGGCAACACATCATTGGATAATAATATGAAGCATAAAGCACCATGTTCAAGTAGAGGGTACAGCGGGTTGCGGGCGAGTGGACCACTGTAGATAGAGGGGGGAAGGTGATGGAGATGTTGGTGAAGATGGCGGAGGTGTTGGTGTAGATCGCGGTGATGATGATGGCCCCGGCGGCGTTCCGGTGCCACCGGAAGCGAGGGGGAGAGAGCCCCCCTCCTCCTTCTTCTTCCTTGACCTTCTCCCAAGATGGGAGAAGGGTTTCCCCGCTGAGCCCCTCCGAGATTGGATCTGTCTCTCCGTCTCTCTCTGTTTCTGCGTTCTCAGATTCTACCCTGGCACCGTTTCTTTTATATCCGGAGATTAGTAACTCCGATTGGGTTGGATCTTTCGCCCAGATTTTTCTCATAAAATTAGCTTTCTTGCGGAAAAAGAAGAGCGTCAACCACCTTACGGGGTGCCCACGAGGGTCCAGGGCGCGCCTGCCCCCCTGGGGCGCGCCCCCTGCCTCGTGGCCCCCTCGGGCACCGTCTCGCGTTGATTTTACTTCCCAAAAATCATAAATATTCCAAAATAATTCTCCGCCCATTTTTATCCCATTTGTTCTCCGTTTGATATTGGGTTTCTGTGAAACATAAAACATGTGACAAACAGGAACTGGCACTGGGCACTAGATCAATATGTTAGTCCCAAAAATAATATAAAAAGTTGCCAAAAGTATATGAAAGTTGAATAATATTGGCATGGAACAATAAAAAATTATAGATACGACGGAGACGTATCAGCATCCCCAAGCTTAATTCCTGCTCGTCCTCGAGTAGGTAAATGATAAAAAAGACAATTTTTGATGTGGAATGCTACCTAGCATAATCTTGATCATGTATCTAATCATGGCATGAATATTAAGACACGAGTGATTGAAAGCAATAGTCTATCATTTGACATAAAAACAATAATACTTCAAGCATACCAACCAAGCAATTATGTCTTACTAAAATAACATAGCCAAAGATAGCTCATCCCTACAAAATCATATAGTCTGGCTATGCTCCATCTTCACCACACAAAGCATTCAAATCATGCCCAACCCCGATGACAAGCCGAGCAATTGGTTCATACTTTTTAACGCGCTTCAGCCTTTTCAACCTGTTGGGGAACGTAGTAATTTCAAAAAAAATCCTACGCACACATAGGATCATGGTGATGCATAGCAACGAGAGGGGAGAGTGTTGTCCACGTACCCTCGTAGACCGAAAGCGGAAGCGTTAGCACAACGCGGTTGATGTAGTAGTACGTCTTCACGATCCGACCGATCAAGTACCGAACGCACGACACCTCCGAGTTCAGCACACGTTCAGCTCGTTGACGTCCCTCGAACTCCGATCCAGCCAAGCTTTGAGGGAGAGTTCCGTCAGCACGACGGCGTGGTGACGATGATGATGGTCTACCGACGCCGGGCTTCGCCTAAGCACCGCTACAATATTATCGAGGTGGATCATATATGGTGGAGGCAGGCACCGCACGTGGCTAAGAGATGAAGAGATCAATTGTTGTGTCCCCCTCCTCCGTATATATAAAGGGGGGAGGAGGAGAGGGCCGGCCAAGGGGGTGGTGCGCCCTAGGAGGCGGAAACCTACTCCAAGTAGGTTTGCCCCTCCCTTTCCTAGTCCAAGAAGGAGGGGGAAGGAAGGAGTGGGAGAGGGGAAAGGCAAGGGGGGCGCCGCCCCCCCCCTCCTTGTCCTATTTGGACACAAGGGGAGGGGTGCGCCTCTTGCCCTGGCCGGCCCCTCTCTCTCTCCACTATTGCCCAACAAGGCCCATTAGTTCCCGGGGGGGGGGGGTTCCGGTAACCCCCGGTACTCCGATAAATGTCCGAAACCATCCAGAACCTTTCCGGTGTCCAAACATAGTTGTCCAATATATCGATCTTTACGTCTCGACCATTTCGAGACTCCTCGTCATGTCCGTGATCACATCCGGGACTCTGAACAACCTTCGGTACATCAAAACACATAAACTCATAACATAACCGTCATCAAACTTTCAGCGTGCGGACCCTACGGGTTCGAGAACTATGTAGACATGACTGAGACACGTCTCAGGTCAATAACCAATAGCGGAACCTGGATGCTCATATTAGCTCCCACATATTCTACGAAAATCTTTATCGGTCAAACCGCATAACAACATACGTTGTTCCCTTTGTCATCGGTATGTTACTTGCCCGAGATTCGATCGTCGGTATCTCAATACCTAGTTCAATCTCATTACTGGCAAGTCTCTTTACTCGTTCTGTAATACATCATCCCGCAACTAGCTCATTAGTTACAATGCTTGCAAGGCTTATAGTGATGTGCATTACCGAGTGGGCCCAGAGATACCTCTCCGACAATCGGAGTTTCCCTTTTTGAGTCAAGTGATAATCCCTAAAGTATTCACGTTGATCCAACGAGTCTCCCATTACATAATTGAATGGGGTTTCCTCTGGATTATCAAAGTAGTACATAATATCTGTGACATAACGAGCATCGAGGGTTTTAGGAGGTTCCCCATCTCCATGAGTAGCAAGTACACCTAATTTTCTTGGTATTTCGTGTTCCATATCCATAACTAAAGATAAAGAACAACTAAGAACAGCAAATAAAAATTACTTAGTGATAAAGCAAACAAGCACACACGAGAATATTCACCCCACACTATGACTCCCCGGCAACGGCGCCAGAAAAAGGTCTTGATAACCCACAAGTATAGGGGATCAATTGTAGCCTCTTTCGATAAGTAAGAGTGTCGAACCCAACGAGGAGCTAAATGTAGAACAAATATTCCCTCAAGTTCTATCGACCACCGATACAACTCTACGCACGCTCAATGTTCACTTTACCTAAAACCAGAATGAAACTAGAAGTACTTTGTAGGTGTTTTTGGATAGGTTTGCAAGATAATAAAGAGCACGTAAATAAAAAGTAGGGGCTGTTTAGATAAAGACACAATAAAGTAAATATAGAGAGTGTGGAAAAGTGGTGGTAGGAGTTGCGAAATTGTCCCTAAGCAATTGACTACTTTACTAGACCGATAGCAAGTTTGATGTGGGAGAGGCCACTGCTAGCATGTCATCCCTGACTTGGAATTCTATGCACTTATGATTGGAACTATTAGCTCGCGTCCGCAACTACTAAAGTTCATTAAGGTAAAACCCAACCATAGCATTAAGATATATTGGTCCCCCTTCAATCCGATATGCATCAATTTCTATGCTAGGTTGAAGCTTTTGTCACTCTTGCCCTCCAATACATAGTCCTATCAACATCCAACTAACCCTATGGTGTGATCCACGTGCGCGCTCATATGATGGGCACCAAAGGACAGCAACATAACCACAAGCAAATTAAATCAATCATAGCAATTCATCAACCACCGATAGGACAACGAAAATCTACTCAGACATCATAGGATGGCAACACATCATTGGATAATAATATGAAGCATAAATCACCATGTTCAAGTAGAGGGTACAGCGGGTTGCGGGAGAGTGGACCGCTGTAGATAGAGGGGGGAAGGTGATGGAGATGTTGGTGAAGATGGGGGAGGTGTTGGTGTAGATCGCGGTGATGATGATGGCCCCGGCGGCGTTCCGGCGCCACCGGAAGCGAGGGGGAGAGAGCCCCCCTCCTTCTTCTTCTTCTTCCTTGACCTTCTCCCTAGATGGGAGAAGGGTTTCCCCTCTGGTCCATGGTCTCCATGGCGTGGGAGGGGCGAGAGCCCCTCCGAGATTGGATCTGTCTCTCCGTCTCTCTCTGTTTCTGCGTTCTCAGATTCTGCCCTGACACCGTTTCTTTTATATCCGGAGATCCGTAACTCCGATTGGGTTGAATCTTTCACCCAGATTTTTTCATAAAATTAGCTTTCTAGCGGCAAAAGAAGAGCGTCAACCGCCTTATGGTGTGCCCACAAGGGTCCAGGGCGCCCCCCCTGCCTCATGCCCCCCTCGGGCACCGTCTCGCATTGATTTTACTTCCCAAAAATCATAAATATTCCAAAATAATTCTCCGTCCGTTTTTATCCTGTTTGGACTCCGTTTGATATTGCTTTCTTCATGACTTATACATGTTCCTATGACTATGACATTATGCAACTCCCGTTTACCGGAGGAACACTTTGTGTGCTACCAAACGTCACAACGTAACAGGGTGATTATAAAGGTGCTCTACAGGTGTCCCGGAAGGTACTTGTTGGGTTGGCGTATTTCGAGATTAGAATTTGTCACTCCGATTGTCGGAGAGGTATCTCTGGGCCCACTCAGTAATGCACATCACTATAAAGCCTTGCAAGCATTGTAACTAATGAGTTAGTTGTGGGATGATGTATTACGGAACGAGTAAAGAGACTTGCCGGTAGCGAGATTGAACAAGGTATTGAGATACCGACGATCGAATCTCGGGCAAGTAACATACCGATGAAAAAAGGAACAACGTATGTTGTTATGCAGTTTGACCAATAAAGATTTTCGTAGAATATGTGGGAGACAATATGAGCATCCAGGTTCCGCTATTGGTTATTGACCGGAGACGTGTCTCGGTCATGTCTACATTGTTCTCGAACCCGTAGGGTCCGCACGCTTAAAGTTCGATGACGGTTATATTATGAGTTTATGTGTTTTGATATACTGAAGGTAGTTCGGAGTCCCGGATGAGATCGGGGACATGACGAGGAGTCTCGAAATGGTCGAGAGGTAAAGATCGATATATTGGACGACTGTATTCGGACATCGGAAAGGTTCCGAGTGATTCGGGTATTTTTCGGAGTGCCGGAGAGTTACGGGAATTCGCCGGGGAGTATATGGGCCTTATTGGGCTTTAGGGGAAAGAGAGAGGAGAGGTTGTGCGCCCCCAAGGCCTAGTCCGAATTGGACTCGGGGGAGGGGCTGCGCCCCCTCCTTCCTTCTCTTCTCTCTCCCCTTTCCTTGACTCCTACTCCTACTACTGGAAGGGGGGGAATCCTACTCCCGGTGGGAGTAGGACTCCTCCTAGGGCGCGCCATAGAGAGGGCCGGCCCTCCCCCTCCTCCACTCCTTTATATACGGGGAGGGGGGCACCCCTTGGAGACACAACAATTGATCCCTTGGATCTCTTTGCCGTGTGCGGTGCCCCACTCCACCATAATCCACCTCGATAATATCGTAGCGGTGCTTAGGCGAAGCCCTGCGTCGGTAGAACATCATCATCGTCACCACGCCGTCGTCCTGAAGAAACTCTCCCTCAAAGCTCGGCTGGATCAGAGTTCGAGGGACGTCATCGAGTTGAACGTGTGCTGAACTCGGAGGTGCCGTGCGTTCGGTACTTGATCGGTCGGATCGTGAAGACGTATGACTACATCAACCGCGTTGTGCTAACGCTTCCGCTTTCGGTCTACGAGGGTACGTCGACACACTCTCCCCTCTCGTTGCTATGCATCACCATGATCCTGTGTGTGCGTAGGAAATTTTTTGAAATTACTACGTTCCCCAACAGTGGCATCCGAGCCCGGTTTTATGCGTAGATGTTATATGCACGAGTAGAACATAAGTGAGTTGTGGGCGATACAACTCATACTGCTTACCAGCATGTCATACTTTGGTTCGGCGGTATTGTTGGATGAAGCGGCCCGGACCGACATTACGCGTACGCTTACGCGAGACTGGTTCTACCGACGTGCTTTGCACACAGGTGGCTGGCGGGTGTCAGTTTCTCCAACTTTAGTTGAACTGAGTGTGGCTACGCCCGGTCCTTGAGAAGGTTAAAACAACACTAACTTGACGAACTATCGTTGTGTTTTTTATGCGTAGGTGAGAACGGTTCTTGCTCAGCCCGTAGCAGCCACGTAAAACTTGCAACAACAAAGTAGAGGACGTCTAACTTGTTTTTGCAGGGCATGTTGTGATGTGATATGGTCAAGGCATGATGCTATATTTTATTGTATGAGATGATCATGTTTTGTAACCGAGTTATCGGCAACTGGCAGGAGCCATATGGTTGTCGCTTTATTGTATGCAATGCAATCGCCCTGTAATTGCTTTACTTTATCACTAAGCGGTAGCGATCGTCGTAGAAGCAATAGTTGGCAAGACGACAACGACGCTACGATGGAGATCAAGGTGTCGCGCCGGTGACGATGGTGATCATGACGGTGCTTCGGAGATGGTGATCACAAGCACAAGATGATGATGGCCATATCATATCACTTATATTGATTGCATGTGATGTTTATCTTTTATGCATCTTATTTTGCTTAGATCGACGGTAGCATTATAGGATGGTCTCTCACTAAATTATCAAGGTATAAGTGTTCTCCCTGAGTATGCACCGTTGCGAAAGTTTTTCGTGCGGAGACACCACGTGATGATCGGGTGTGATAGGCTCTACGTTCAAATACAACGGGTGCAAAACAGTTGCACACGCGGAATACTCAGGTTAAACTTGACGAGCCTAGCATATAATAGATATGGCCTCGGAACACTGAGACCGAAAGGTCGAGCGTGAATCATATAGTAGATATGATCAACATAGTGATGTTCACCATTGAAACTACTCCATCTCACGTGATGATCAGACTTAGTTTAGTTGATATGGATCACGTGATCACTTAGAGGATTAGAGGGATGTCTATCTAAGTGGGAGTTCTTAAGTAATATGATTAATTGAACTTTAATTTATCAGGAACTTAGTCCTGATAGTATTTGCATATCTATGTTGTAGATCAATAGCTCGCATTTAGCTCCCGTGTTTTATTTTTGATATGTTCCTAGAGAAAACAAAGTTGAAAGATGTTAGTAGCAATGATGCGGATTGGATCCGTGATCTGAGGATTAACCTCATTGCTGCACAGAAGAATTATGTCCTTGATGCACCGCTAGGTGACAGACCTATTGCGGGAGCAGATGCAGACGTTATGAACGTTTTGACAAATGCTCGGTATGATGACTACTTGATAGTTTAGTACACCATGCTTTACGGCTTAGAACCGGGACTTCAAAAATGTTTTGAACGCCACGGAGCATATAAGATGTTCCAAGAGTTGAAATTGGTATTTCATACTCATGCCTATGTCGAGAGGTATGAGACTTCTGACAGTACTTTGCCTACAAGATGGAGGAGAATAGCTCAACCGGTGAGCATGTGCTCAGATTGTCTGGGTACTACAATTGCTTGAATCAAGTGGGAGTTAATCTTCCAGATAAGATAGTAATTGACAAAGTTCTCTAGTCACTATCACCAAGTTACTAGAACTTCGTGATGAACTATAATTTGCAAGGGATAACGGAAACGATTCCCAAGCTCTTCGTGATGCTAAAATCGACGAAGGTAGAAATCAAGAAAAGCATCAAGTATTGATGGTTGACAAGACCACTAGTTTCAAGAAAAGGGCAAAGGGAAGAAGGGGAACTTCAAGAAGAACGGCAAGCAAGTTGCTGCTCAAGAGAAGAAGCCTAAGTCTAGACCTAAGTCTGAGACTAAGTGCTTCAACTGCAAAGGCACTGGTCACTGGAAGCGGAACTACCCCAAGTATTGGCGGATAAGAAGGCTGGCAAAGTGAATAAAGGTATATTTGATATACATGTTATTGATGTGTACTTTACTAGTGTTTATAGCAACCCCTCAGTATTTGATACTAGTTCAGTTGCTAAGATTAGTAACTCGAAACGGGAGTTGCAGAATGAAGATAGACTAGTTAAGGGTGAAGTGACGATGTGTATTGGAAGTGGTTCCAAGATTGTTATGATCATCATCACACACTCCCTATACTTTTGGGATTAGTGTTGAACCTAAAATAAATGTTATTTAGTGTTTGCGTTGAGCATGAATATGATTGGATCATGTTTATTCCAATACGGTTATTCATGTAAGCTAGAGAATAATTGTTGTTCTGTTTGCATGAATAAAACCTTCTATGGTCATACACCCAATGAAAATGGTTTGTTGGATCTCGATCGTGGTGATACACATTTTCATAATATTGAAGCCAAAAGATGCAAAGTTAATAATGATAGTGCAACTTATTTGTGGCACTGGCGTTTAGGTCATATTGGTGTAAAGCGCATGAAGAAACTCCATGCTAATGGACTTTTGGAATTACTTGATTATGAATCACTTGATGCTTGCGAACCATGCCTCATGGGCAAGATGACTAAGACTCCGTTCTCCGGAACAATGGAGCGAGCAACAGATTTGTTGGAAATCATACATACTGATGTATGTGGTCCGATGAATATTGAGGCTCGCGGCGGGTATCATTATTTTCTGACCTTCACTGATGATTTGAGCAGATATGGGTATATCTACTTGATGAAACACAAGTCTGAAACATTTGAAAAGTTCAAAGAATTTCAGAGTGAAGTGGAGAATCATAGTAACAAAAATAAAAGTTTCTACGATATGATCGCAGAGGTAAAATATTTGAGTTACGAGTTTGGCCTTCAGTTAAAACAATGTGAAATAGTTTCACTACTCACGCCACCTGGAACACCACAGTGTAATGGTGTGTCTGAACGTCGTAACCGTACTTTATTAGATATGGTGCGATCTATGATGTCTCTTACCGATCTACCACTATCGTTTTGGGGTTATGCATTAGAGACAGCTACATTCACGTTAAATAGGGCACCATCTAAATCCGTTGGGACGACACCATATGAACTGTGGTTTGGCAAGAAACCGAAGTTGTCGTTTCTTAAAGTTTGGGGTTGCGATACTTATGTGAAAAAATTTCATCCTGATAAGCTCAAACCCAAATCGGAGAAATGTATCTTCATAGGATACCCAAAGGAGACAGCTGGGTACACCTTCTATCACAGATCCGAAGGCAAGATATTCGTTGCTAAGAATGGATCCTTTCTAGAGAAGGAGTTTCTCTCGAAAGAAGTGAGTGGGAGGAAAGTAGAACTTGATGAGGTAACTGTACCTGCTCCCTTATTGGAAAGTAGTTCATCACAGAAATCTGTTCCTGTGACTACTACACCAATTAGTGAGGAAGCTAAATGATGATGATCATGTAACTTCAGATCAAGTTACTACCGAACCTCGTAGGTAAACCAGAGTGAGATCCGCACCAGAGTGGTACGGTAATCCTGTTCTGCAGGTCATGTTACTTGACCATAACGAACCTACGAACTATGAGGAAGCGATGATGAGCCCAGATTCCGCGAAATGGCTTGAGGCCATCAAATCTGAGATGGGATCCATGTATAAGAACAAAGTGTGGACTTTGATTGACTTGCCCGATGATTGGTGAGCCATTGAGATTAAATGGATCTTCAAGAGGAAGACGGACGCTGATAGTAGTGTTACTATCCACAAGCTAGAATTGTCACAGAAAGGTTTTTCGACAAGTTCAAGGTGTTGACTACAATGAGAGTTTTTCACTCGTACCTATGCTTAAGTCTGTCGGAATCATGTTAGCAATTGCCGCATTTTATGAAATCTGGCAAATGGATAAACAAAACTGCATTCCTTCATGGATTTATTAAAGAAGAGTTGTATATGATGCAACCAGAAGGTTATGTCAATCCTAAAGGTGCTAACAAAATATGCAAGCTCCAGCGATCCATCTATGGACTAGTGTAAGCATCTCGGAGTTGGAATATACGCTTTGATGAGTTGATCAATGCATATAGTTTTATACAGACTTGCGGTGAAGCCTGTATTTACAAGAAAGTGAGTGGGAGCACTACAGCATTTCTGATAAGTATATGTGAATGACATATTGTTGATCGGAAATAATGTAGAATTATTCTGCAAAGCATAAAGGAGTGTTTGAAAGGAGTTTTTCGAAGAAAGACCTCGGTGAAGCTGCTTACATATTGAGCATCAAGATCTATAGAGATAGGTCAAGACGCTTGATAAGTTTTTCCAATGAGTACATACCTTGACAAGATTTTGAAGTAGTTCAAAATGGAACAGTCAAAGAAAGAGTTCTTGCCTGTGTTACAAGGTGTGAAATTGAGTAAGACTCAAAGCCTGACCACGGCAGAAGATAGAAAGAGAATGAAAGTCATTCCCTATGCCTCAGCCATAGGTTCTATAAAGTATGCCATGCTGTGTACCAGATCTATTGTATACCCTACACTAAGTTTGGCAAGGGAGTACAATAGTGATCTAGGAGTAGATCGCTGAACAGCGGTCAAAATTATCCTTAGTGGAATAAGGATATATTTCTCGATTATGGAGGTAACAAAAGGTTCGTCGTAAACGGTTACGTCGATGCAAGCTTTGACACCGATCTGGATGACTCTAAGTCTTGATCTAGATACATATTGAAAGTGGGAGATATTAGCTAGAGTAGCTCCGTGTAGAGCATTGTAAACATAGAAATTTGCAAAATACTTACGGATTTGAATGTGACAGACCCGTTGACTAAAATTATCTCACAAGCAAAACATGATCACACCTTAGTACTCTTTGGGTGTTAATCACATAGCGATGTGAACTAGATTACTGAATCTAGTAAACCGTTTGGGTGTTGGTCACATGTCGATGTGAACTATGGGTGTTAATCACATAAAGATGTGAACCATTGATGTTAAATCACATGGCGATGTGAACTAGATTATTGACTCTAGTGCAAGTGGAAGACTGAAGGAAATATGCCCTAGAGGTAATAATAAAGTTATTATTTATTTTCTTATATCATGATAAATGTTTATTATTCATGCTAGAATTGTATTAACCGGAAACATGATACATGTGTGAATACATAGACAAACAGAGTGTCACTAGTATGCCTCTACTTGACTAGCTCGTTAATCAAAGATGGTTATGTTTCCTAGCCATGGACAAAGAGTTGTTATTTGATTAACGGGATCACATCATTAGGAGAATGATGTGATTGACTTGACCCATTCCGATAGCTTAGCACTTGATCGTTTAGTATGTTGCTATTGCTTTCTTCATGACTTATACATGTTCCTGTGACTATGAGATTATGCAACTCCCATTTACCGGAGGAACACTTTGTGTGCTAGCAAACGTCACAACGTAACTGGGTGATTATAAAGGTGCTCTACAGGTGTCTCCAAAGGTACTTGTTGGGTTGGCGTATTTCGAGATTAGGATTTGTCACTCCGATTGTCGGAGAGGTATCTCTGGGCCCACTCAGTAATGCACATCACTATAAAGCCTTGCAAGCATTGTAACTAATGAGTTAGTTGCGGGATGATGTATTACGGAACGAGTAAAGAGACTTGCCGGTAACGAGATTGAACTAGGTATTGAGATACCGATGATCGATTCTCGGGCAAGTAACATACCGATGACAAAGGGAACAACGTATGTTGTTATGCGGTTTGACCGATAAAGATCTTCGTAGAATATGTGGGAGACAATATGAGCATCCAGGTTCCGCTATTGGTTATTGTCCGGAGACGTGTCTCGGTCATGTCTACATTGTTCTCGAACCCGTAGGGTCCGCACGCTTAAAGTTCGATGACGGTTATATTAAGAGTTTATGTGTTTTGATGTAACGAAGGTAGTTCGGTGTCCCGGATGAGATCGGGGACATGACGAGGAGTCTCAAAATGGTCGAGACGTAAAGATCGATATATTGGACGACTATATTCGGACATCGGAAAGGTTCCGAGTGATTCGGGTATTTTTCGGAGTACCGGAGAGTTACGGGAATTCGCCGGGGAGTATATGAGCCTTATTGGGCTTTAGGGAAAGAGAGAGGAGAGGCTGCGCGCCCCCCCCCCCAGGCCTAGTCCGAATTGGACTAGGGGGAGGGGCTGCACCCCCTCCTTCCTTCTCTTCTCTCTCCCCTTTCCTTGACTCCTACTCCTACTACTTGGAAGGGGGGAATCCTACTCCCGGTGGGAGTAGGAATCCTCCTAGGGCGCGCCATAGAGAGAGCCGGCCCTCCCCCTCCTCCACTCCTTTATATATAGGGAGGGGGCACCCCTTGGAGACACAACTATTGATCGCTTGGATCTCTTAGCCGTGTGCGGTGCCCCCCTCCAGCATAATCCACCTCGATAATATCGTAGCGGTGCTTAGGCGAAGCCCTGCGTTGGGAGAACATCATCATCGTCACCACGCCGTCGTGCTAACGGAACTCTCCCTCAAAGCTCGGCTGGATCGGAGTTCGAGGGACGTCATCGATTTGAACGTGTGCTGAACTCATAGGTGTCGTGCGTTCGGTACTTGATCGATCGGATCGTGAAGACGTACGACTACATCAACCGCGTTGTGCTAACGCTTCAGCTTTCGGTCTACGAGGGTACGTGGACACACTCTCCCCTCTCGTTGCTATGCATCACCATGATCATGTGTGTGCATAGGAATTTTTTTTAAATTACTACGTTCCCCAACAACTGGATCAATATGTTAGTCCCAAAAATAATATAAAAAGTTACCAAAAGTATATGAAAGTTGAATAAAATTGGCATGGAACAATAAAAAATTATAGATACGACGGAGACGTATCAATCTCCACCAGGTTTATTCCTATTCTCAGGACCTCTAATGAAATTGAAATCACCCAAAATCATCCATAGTTTATTGTGCTAGGTGTTGAGATTTGTCATCCAGTCAATAAACTCCTGTTTTCCTTTAGCAGAGTTTGGGCCATAAACATTTGTAAGGTACTAGGAGGTATTATCAATAGTGGATGAGAATTCAATAGTGATCTAAAAGTAATTCTGAGAGATCACCTTTCCATTCAGTAAACCGCCATTCCAGATAGTTATGAGACCTCCTCAATTTCCATTGGAAGTAGAGTAACAAAATTGGTTGAATCTTTTGGGGCACAAATTCTTTAAATAGGCAGAATCAAAAAGATCTCTTTTGGTTTCTTGGAAAGTCATAATACAGCAAGAACTTTCATCAATTTTCTGCCTAATATCATTCCATCTAACAGTGGAGTTGATGCCTCTAACATTCCAATTAAGAATATTCCATTGTCTATTCATGGACAAACTGCTTGAAATTATTAATAGTCATGTTGTGAGATAGCACAACATGATCAACAAACTGCATATACTTCTCTAGGAAGATATAAAGTGGCAAGCTCTGTATTCTTGGGAGAAAATGCATCATATAACATTGAAAACCAGACTTTGCAACGAAATAACCAGGAGAGTACTGATAGCATGTGCCACATGCAGTTTTAACCTTACAGCAGAGGTTCAATAGGTAGCAATTATTACAGACCATGAAAATAACAAATGCACGCAGGCATCTGAACAGGATAAAGTAGACAAAATGCAAGCAAAAAAATCCCATGAGATGGCAGTAAAGGGAGCCACCCAGACCCATGGAGCAGGTACTATGATTAATCATCAGAGCTGTCATACTGCAGGACCTTGCTTGATACTTCATGAGGTGCCATCTTACATGGTCCTGTACCAATGGCCTGCAGAGTGTCCATTGGTAAAACTGGAGGAGGAGGTGCATTTTTGTTGATCACTGTGGCTTCAAATTGTGGGCACAGGTTAATAGCAACATTCTTCTTCTGCTTCTTGGAGGGATGAGAGGGTGGATCAGACTTGGAGGGTCCTGCCACCAGTTCTGCAGCAAAAGCATCATGTTTGCCCTTGAAACCTTTAGTAAGAAGTGCAATCCTATCACTTCTTCTGACCTGAGATTCATCAATGATCTTATTCTTTTTCTTCCTGCAGGTTGGTTTGTTGGTTTCATGGAAACTCTGCTCAGTGATCTCTTCCAGACTGGCAGAACTAGTGGGCACATGGTGTACTAGTGCTGTTTGGATTTGCAGAAAGCATCTTTTATTTGCCCCATTTGATCCTTCAACATCAACAACTTTGCAACATGCATTCACAATTTTACTTCCTCCAAGTTTAGGAATTATATCCAGAGCATTGGTAACCAGATTGCTCACAAGATCTTGGAGAACATTAATATGCTCAGCTAAACCTTCAACAGCAATGTTACAAGTCTGGTTCTGGGAAGCACTGGAGGAGGGAAGGTCATTGTACTCCATGTTTGCATTTTGAGGAATAAAAACAAGGCTGGCAGCTTGCTGAGTACTCTGTACTGGACTAGATTGCTCCAATGGTATAAATCTGGACCAGAACAAACACATGGCCCATGTGCAGGTGGAGGACTGCCATCATGCTCATGAGCAGGAGGAATAACATTAACATCCATCATGTGGTTGATGTGGTCATTGTGAGCAGCGTGCACATTCTCATATGGAGCACCAAGATTTTCATTATGAGGATTTATAACCACCTGATCCATGGGAATGTTACCAAGGACTTCATCATTCCAAAATCCTCCGTGCACATGGGGGAGGGGGTGAGGGTTACCTCCATCCGGTGGGAGAGGATCTTCATCTCCATCCTGCTGGCCAATCAGTTCACGCGAGAGGATATAAGTTGGACATGTCCAAGAGTCCCCGTATCCCACATCATCCAGATTACGAAGGACACCAATGCTAATGGGGATAGTATCAACATTCACAACCCTGACTTTGATGATGATCCTGGTTTTATCTCTCAGGTCTTTATTCCAGATCAAGAATCTGCCATAAGGGGAAACAGTACAACTAACAACGCCAACATCCCAGCACTCCAGAGGGTAATTCATCAACATAATCCATGCATCGTGGGTGAACGTAATGCTACGATAGTTGATACCTCTATCTTGCCTAGTGATCCTCAACACTGAATCCCCAATCTCACAAGGACTATTGCTAACAGCAGTATCGCGGGAGCAAGCAGTAGTAAACTGGATTAGAGGAGTACCCATACCACATCTGGAAGTGTAGTTAATACGCCAGCCACGGCCTTCAAGGAAGTTGGAGATCAAAGCAATGGCGCCGTGGAATTCTTCAGCAGAAACATCCGGAGTCAGAGTGGCGATGGCCTACTCATCGCAGACCATGGGAAGCTCGCCACCCAGCACCACGTAGCCACGACGAGCACGGAGCGGACCAGGGACGATGATGGTACGTTGCAAGGGTAGCACACCATCTCGAAGGTGGTGGGAGGAGAAGAGGAGGGTGGGCGATTGGGGAGGGAGACGAGGCGTCTAGCACTTGGGCAGGGGATTTATGAGTCAGAGCATCAGTTGTCCGTTTGCCTGATAAGTATAGTTGGAGATATTCTTGTTGAGGCAAAATCTCGCGATATGGTTATACCTGTAGCACGCGCGACACCTGATTTTATTATTGCAATTAAAGCGCGTATGACCATTGCCTAGGCATTTGCGGCAGAACAGATTACTATGATCAACTGGTCCTTGGGCCATAGTAGACGTTCCAACTTTTGAGTTATTGGGTTGCGGCCCATTCCCATCATATAGCCCAATTGGAGCCTCACGGTCCATAGTATTATTTGATTTTTGAACAGGCCTGGTAACCACTGATCCGCTATGCATGGCCGGGGTTGTTGGTGCAACAATATTGCGATGATCACGATCATCCAAACATGCATGACGGGGATGAGTTGTACCAACAGGGATAGTGTTGGCCCCGGTTAGCAGATGAGATTCTGAGCTATGTGATCTATGACTATGGGCAGAAGGCTGAGGTAGATCAAGGATTCTACGAAAAACTTGCTTAATTGGAACATGGGTAGAATGTTTATCTCGACGGTTACGTGAGACCAGTGACCATTTATTATCTTCTTCCTTATACCAACATTTCTCTTCATAAACCCAATTCAGCCCTCCTCCACTCCAAAGGTGGAAATAATATTTGAATTGCTTGCATTGAAAGTAGATCTTCCGGACCAAATAAAAAACCACTGCTTTGGAACAAACCTTGAACTTCAATACATTGCCATTAATATGAGATACCTCAAAATCTTTATAGTTGCCTCCAGTGCATGCCGAAAGTGCCAAACTCACGTTGAGAGGATCCAAGCGGAAAGAGAAACGGGAAAAAGCTACCACCATGATGAACCCATGGGATGGTGAGATAGCGTTGACCGAGGATAGGAAGAACTTACGGATCTCACCTCTAAATTGATGACCAAACGAGAAATCCAGTTGATGGGCAATGGATGATGGGTCGCCAAATGGATCCATTGGATAGGAAAAGGATTTGGGTGGATGGATCGGTGGGAATCACTGGCGTCGCCATGGCCGTCGGGAGAGGGGTGGGAGGGTGGGGGTGGGAGCCATTGTTCCTGTATCACCATGAATGACCTTTTGCCGGTCAAGCATATAATCAACAGAAAGAATCAAGAGATCTTCCTTAACTTGATTGATCATTATCTTACTTAAGCTCCCATGAACATTTTAGGCTTTCCTAGAACAGGTGTTTCTTAAGTTTGGTTCAGTTTGAGCTTCCGAGCTTTTTGTAATTCTTTGTACATATTACTTTTTTATTTATAATATATACGTAGAACAACGTTCTACGATTCATGTTCAAGAAAAGCACTATGTCGAGGAAGAAGAAAAAATAGTGTTGCTAAATTTTTATTTTATATTTTGTGTTGCTAAATAGGAAAACAACAAACTCTGGATTATTTTTGGGAAACGTTTGTATCCGGACTGCCGGCGGAACGCTCCGCCGGATGCGTGCAAGTCACACGATTCCCCTCGATCCAACGACGCGCTGGTTGCCAACGTGGGAAGGTCGCTAGCGCAGCCCCCCGGCCCACCACCGCTTTCATCCCCTCGATGCTTATCCCATGCAGAAACACCGCTCATCCACTACTTTTTTTCCTCTACCTCCAGTACTTGCGCTGGCAGCGAGCGCCCAAATCAAAGCCGCCGGAGAAATCAACTCCGCTCCCATACGCCGCCTTTTGCATCTAGATCGGGTTAAGATGGGTTTGGCAGCCGGCCGCCCCCGCCGCGCGACGCCACTGGTGCGAGTGCGAGAGAAGTACTCAGGTGCTGTTGTCCGCCATCAACTGCGGCTCCTCGACGGCGAGCTTGCGAGGAGGAGTTACAACCAGGGGGCGTGAGGGATGTCCGGCATGAGATGTGCTACAACCACGGCGAGGCGGTGATGCGACCGGCGTCGCGCACTACATTCATTCATGGCCGAGCTGAGTCCCGGGATGACATCGCCTTTTCTTGCTGCAACCGTTGTAGTTTTTGCTACACCCGTCGAGGAATTTTGCTACATCCCCTTTTTTCCTCGTGGAGCTGCAAGCTCGACGACGGCGTTGAGGATTTTTTCCTGCAACCGTTGTCTTCATTTGCTACGACCGACACGGGAAATGGCTACAACGGGCATCTCTGTTTTTTTGCTGGAACGAGTCAATCATTGATGAGGCGGAGCTGCATCCATGACAAAAAAAGCTACAACTCGCATGATTTTTTGCTGGAACCAGCTTTAGCATCGGTTAGCCAGAAAACACTAGTAGATTTCCTACCACGGGTCAGCTCGGGGATCTCCGGCGAGTGCGGGCAGCCAGAACGGCGAGCACGGACGGCCGGGGCGACGAGCACGGGGCGGCGCCATGGCCGGTGCGACGAAGCACGGGCGGCGCCCTTGCCGGGGCGACGAGCGATGCAGCGGGCGGCCGGGGCGACGAGCGCAGGCGGCGCCATGGCCGGGGCGACGAGCGCCACCGGCGGCGAGGGCGACGAGCACGGGCGGTGCCAAGGCGGCAAGCGCGGGCTTCGTGATCGCGCATCCATGGCGGCCTTGACTGGCTCGCTCCTCTCTCTGTTTGCTGGAGACGCTGGAGACGAGGATAAGGTAAAGAAAAAATAGAATAAGAAGCTGCGATCTAATGGTCTCGTGCAGCCAGATCGGGCGGCTGGGGGCAGACCGGCCGAAACTTTCGGCCGGCGCACCGGCGCCCAGTGCTGCCCATTATTTTTCGGTGGACAACAAATAGGGGATCAGATTCGTCCAAATAGAAAGTTGGCAAATCCGAGATGTAGTTTTGCATAATTGCAGGACCCACGTGTACTGCACCGGTTGTTTGAAATTTTCTTTCAAGCACTTCCTCCACAATGAGCTCCTTTCCGGGGTCCGGTGACTCGCTTGACTTTAATATCTGCACCGCACCCCGCACTACTGTAGAACCTCTCTCTGTTTTCTCATTTTAGGCCTTGTTCGGTTTGGAGTATTTTCATAGAAAATACATAGGAACAAGAATTTTAGAGGAAAATTTTCTATAGATGCATTTGGTTTGTAGAAAAGGCGTACGGGAATACCATAGGAATACTACTCATTTCCTGTGTTTTATAAGAAACTAGACATCCATTAAAAGCTCATTTTACACGCAGAAACAAGGCAAGTCAATTTTTTAGAATGACAAGTGCCATCCTAATATCCTATCAAATTCCTATACTAGTCATATTTCCTTTAGTTTCCTCCCAACCGAATGAGCCCTTAGCAGTGGTACTACCTATCGAATCCCATCGAGAGTCCATATATAGGATCGCCGCTGCTACCAGTCCTAGCAGCAGCAGCTACCTTGGCATACATATAATATTATAAACCTCGATGGAGAGGGCCACGTCGACGTGGTTCCATGCGCAGGCGGCGGCGGCGGCGGCAGCGGAGGACGACCTATTGCTGGCGTTGACGCCGGCGGGCAGAAGGCTAGACCGGTACGACGAGCGAACCCAGACGGTGTGCGTGGACGGCAAGACGGTGCGGCTGTTCCAGTGCCTCTTCTGCGACAAGACGTTCCTCAAGTCGCAGGCGCTCGGCGGCCACCAGAACGCGCACCGCAAGGACCGCCTCGCCGGAGTCCTCGGCGACCCCTACAACAACGACAGCCTGTTGGGAGGTGCCGCCACCGGGCCGTCCTGCGATTCTGCTGCCGGCTGGTCCATGTGCACTTACATCGCCTCGCACGGCGGTGCCGCCGCGGTGGCTCCAGCCACCGATGACTCCAGGCAAGAGAGGTGGGGAGGCGGCCGCGCTCCACGCTTCGCGGAGCCCGCGCCGCTACTGGACCCGTCCACTGGCCGCGACGGCGTGATGGGCCGGTCAAGGGCCTCCGTCCCTAGCGGCGGCGGCGGCGGCGGCGAGGCGCTGGACCTCGAGCTGCACCTCTAGCTATCTAGCGTCGCCGGGCCGGCTGCTGCCATTCATATTGCACAGGTGACAGTGACACCAATGAATTCATCTACTACTCGCTCTTATCGATCTCTTTGTTGATTGCTATAATTAATTAGATCCACCAACCTAGCTTAATTAACCAACTTTGTGATTAATCTCTATGTAGGTGTCGTCGACGAAAACATCAAGGAACAAATATAATCGTCTGTGTCGCCGATCGAACTTGTATCGACACGTCCGCTGCTCTTGGTACATTTGTGTTCTTGCGTGATATTGTAGTCAGCCAGCTGGCATTGTGGTTTCACCCGTTAATATTCATCTCGTGATAAAATAATTGTTAATATTCCTCGTTCATCAATCCGCAGTTCATGTAATAACGGCTCGACCGTAATAATATCAGTGTACCTGTTGCTTCCCCGTTCTTCTTTTTGTCCCGTTTTGCTATTCTGACAACTGAATATTTCTAATCTGACGGTTAAGAGGAAATCCATTGAAAATTACAATCGAGACTCGACCTGGTTATAAAGCGAAGCGAGCCGTCCTTCCTTTCGTTCATTGTGTTGTCTTCGGTTTGTTTTTAAATTTTCAGTCGCTTGATCTACAGTGGTTCTTATTTTTTACAATATTCCGTACGATGTGCTAACGTGGTATGCGACAAAAGAACGTACGGTCGTGCAGTGGCGTTGTGGATTGACTCGGATGGCAGTGGACGGACTATATGCGGGCCGTGTCGACCTGCGCTGTTTGTTTCGTTTTGAGACCGACAGGCTGTTTGTTTAATTTTGGACCGACAAGTTGTTTGTACACCACCGTGGGTTCTCTGATGTACTTCCTCCGTTTCCTTTTAGTCTATATATAAGATTTGATCAAAATTAAACTTTGTTAACTTTGACTAAGTTTATAAAAAAATATCAAGATTCACAATATGAGATCAATATTGTTAGATGCATCATAAAATTAATTTTCATACCATATAGCTTTAATATTGTAGATGTTGATATTTTCTTCTATAAATTGGTCAAATTTATAAAGTTTGACTTTGACCAAATCTTATATGCAGACTAATAAGAAATGGAGGGAGTATCTAAGGCACACATAAGTAGAGTAGTTTTAAGTGCTTATACATCACCTCAAATATGTTTGCTCTAACAAATGATGTAAAATGGGGCACCATTTTGCTCCAACAGGTTATATATATTGGACACGAAAACATCGAAACATTTCAAGTTCAGGTAAAACATGCAAATTTCAAACATAGTTTCGATATAAACTAAAATATAGATTCGATGCAAACTTAAAAGTAGTTTCGATACAAGGAGACTTTGACTACAAACTACTGCAGACTACTCATCATAGAGGTTGTCCCAGTCAATGCCGGAGCCCAACTCGTCGTCCATGTTCTACACCGAGTCCAAACTATCGAGCTCGACCACCATCGATGGGCTAGCTTCGTCTCCTCCTCCTCCTTCACCTCCTTCTTCGTCTACGATGCATACAACGCGTACTCCCCCTGCACGAGGTGCGGATTTACCGCCGCAAACCTCACCATCACAGCCTCATCCCACCGATGAACCTCGCACTGATCGAGAAAGATCCGTGTCTACCTCCTCTCGGCGATGCTCGTCGTCTCAATCAGAGGACCGATGAACTCCGCATTAGCCTAATTGTCAATCTCCGGGAAATTTAAATCCCTCTTCGACTAGTCGAACTACCAACAAGCCTTATCGGAGGTGCGGACAGCGTCGCCCAGCTCGTCCCACGTGCCGAGTCAGTGGTACACACCATCTTGTGTCAACTCGGCCGAGTAACGGCCGGATTGATGCCGACACACGCCGTTGAAGCTAGTGGAGCTCCTCGGGTGGCGGGCAAAGGCATCGCGGCGGCGGTTGAAACGATGGCTCTGACAGGCGGAGAGAAGTTGGGGGAGGTCGGATCCACGACGACGAGGCGTGGCGACGGCGGATTAGGTGGCGGCCGTGCGGGCGGGCGGATTCGATGGCAACTACACGGCGGATATGATGGCAGCTCCAGCGGGTGGAGAGAGGTGGGGGCAGTCCTATGTCGGCAAGGCGCGATGGCGGCAGCACGCGCGTGGGGGCAGTAGGAGGTTTCACGCGCGTGGGAGGGAGCGGCTCTGTGCAGGGCACATGGGGTTGCGGCTGTTTTTACGTTTGGGCAGGCAGCTACATGATGCAAATTTCCATCACCTAGGGGTGATTTTACATCAAGCCCTAAAATTGGACCACATAATTTTACATATACAGCACATGTTGGAGCTCGTTTTTTGAGCACGGTGATGTATAAAACGGTTTTTACACCAAGCTATTTATTTTACATCACAGTTGGAGATGCTCTAACATAGACTATCTCAAGCAAAATGAGCAGAGTCTTTGGTCTCTTAGATACCTCGCTAAGCATTTTTTGTACCCCTTTTTTCTGTAGTATGATCCACTAGTCCAGCAGGAAAAAAAATAAAGATCACATTATAGTAGGTTCAATAGGAAGCACACGCTAAAAACAAGATATTGTTTTCCAAATGGTCCAAATTAAAGTTGCAGGTCCAGTCAGAAACTACAGTTATATCTTTACCAGTATAAGAATACAACCAATTTTGACCCAAATAAAAAAACATGGGTGTTTTGAGGTAATCAAACACCCCACATACCACATTCCAAAGAAATCTAGAAAAAAGGAAGCAAAATGGATGATCTATACTTTCTTCAGTGCCACGTAATTACAGTGTTTATTCCCCGTCCACCCTTTCTGAGTTAGATTATCCTTGGTTAGGGTCCGACCTTTGATCACTAATCATACAAATGCTTTCACTTTTAAAGGCATCTTCATCCTCGAAAGTAAACTAAAGGAAAATACAACATTCTTTGCAATAATATAATGCTAGAGAGATTTAACAGGAAAACAACATGACATAGTTAACAAGCATTTAGCTTTGCCAGGTTCATCAGTAAAGGAGACCTGACTATACATGTCCAGTAAGTCATTCCACATACTCAAAGTTTCCCCATACAAACATCTATGGAATGTAATATAATCAAAATCTTGGCAAACACTATAGCAACAGTAACATTTTGACGAAAAAATCAAATTATATAATCGAGGGAATAATTGGAAGAGGCTTGTTGCTTAAACACAGAGGTGTAGGGGATCTATTATAGGCCTTTTGATAAGTAAGAGTGTCAAAGACAACGAGGAGTAAAAAGAATTGGTTGACAAAAACTAGTAAGAATCACTCCAAAAGCATTAAAGATTGTTCGTATAGTTGGTTGAACGCAAGAATAATTATAAAATTTAAATTGCAATAAAAATGTAATGGTGAAGCAAGTAGCTCAATCCTTAATTGTGCTAAGGACAAGCTAGTGATTTTACTTATGTGGGTCAAATCATTCTCGAGGACGGAGGGAATTTTACCTAGTTCCATTGACATTAACTTTCACTGAATTGATAAGTGTTGTGTGCTAGAGCCTAAACTTATGTATTGTTCTTACTTAAAAAAAACACATATTTATGAATATACTCAACATGCAAGAATTCGAAAATATAAAAATAATAATTATAATAACATCTAACCATAGCATTTAACTTTGGGGTCCCCAATACTCCTTATGCAATATCTTTGCAAACTCAAGACATGGTAATATATGTCACTCCGGCTATCCATCCTAAGCAAACATATAACACAATGCTCCTCTCAAGGCCTATAAAGGTGAAGTGATATGTAGTCGATGTTCATACATCACCACTAGAGAATAGAAACACAACATAATATAAAAAAAAGAGCTTTATTCAACTTCACATGGTTGCTACCAATAAGGTTCCTCCCAAGTCCTCAAGAATATAAACAGACTACTCACGAGAAATCATATAAATCATGATTGGTATAATGATATGATAAACAATCTATACACATAAAATATTTTACCAATAGATCACTAAGAATCAACTAGTAAGCAGCAATTAACACCAGGAAGTGATCAAAACAACTGATATGAAAGAATTGTTCATAGATTGAAGTCTAGGGTTGGAGATGGATGATGAAGATGGTGCTAGTGGTGATGATTTCAAATCTGAACTCTTTATCTTCCCATGAATATGTATGTGTTTTGATTCTTATCTACAACTTATATGCACCTGTTATGGTTCTGAACCCTAGACCTTGAAGGACAATAATAAGGGTATGGACGGGGATGACTATGATTTGTGGATTACATGTGTTGTTAATGATTTGCTCTGGTGCTTTGTGAAAGGAGTGCCTTAATTATCCTTAATTTTCACTAGGATCCCACTGAAATGGGGGGTAGGACAAAAGATGTTCTCCAAGTTCTTACTGCAAGCACGTACAGTTACATACAGAATACATGCATACATATGATTGATGAATTGGGTCTAATTTGTTGTCACCTTGTGCTACGGCTATTACATATTTGATTCCATCCATGCAATATCCATTATGGTCCACTGCCATGCCTACACTTTTCATAAATGTCGCTCTCTTTGTGTTACTTTTGTTCTTGGCCACTAATGGTAATTGTTGTCTTTATTACTGCTATGCAATCACAACTCATTCACTCCAACGCTTTTGCCAGTAATAAATTCTGCCAAGCAAGTATTCGTTTCTAAGTGTGGTTGAATTGACAACTCAACTGCTAAGGCCTATAATTATTCCTTGGCTCTCCTTTTGTCGAATCAAACAAATTGGGTTGTAATACTTCCCTCGAAAACTATTGTGATCCCCTACACTTGTGGGTTATCAAGACTATTTTCTGACACCGTTCCCGTGCAGCATAGCTCTACTTTTTAAGTTCACTTAGAGAGTTGCCCGTTTGCTGAATTTATTATCCATCATGGGAAATTCCAAAGATCCCAAACCCAAGATCGTTCCATCGAAGACAAGACAAGACAGGTACAAACTTATTTACTAGTTCTAGTGTTGATTCACCAACTGTTTTGAGTCAACTTGTGACACTGCCACCTTCACATCCACACACTGCATGCTCTATTATGTCACAAATAGTTGTTACTGCTTGTGTTGTTGATGAAAGTTATGCTTCTAATATGCGTGATAGTTCTGTTCCACTTGGAGATCTTTTAGATGCTCATATTGCGAAAGCTAAAAAGGAAAATGCTAAAAATCTTCTTCACCTGTCACAACTTTTGAAACATATAAATTTGGTTTGCCTGCTACACCTGCAGAACTTGATGAGGAATTCACTAGAGAATTCCTAGCTTATGATGATGTAGGTGGGATAGATGGCCTGACTGAATTAATTAAGGATAAAAATTTGAAATATACTTTTGTTCTTGATCCTATATTTGGTACTTTTCCTATAGGAACATGATACGTCTCCAACGTATCTATAATTTTTAATTGTTCCATGCTGTTATATTATCATTTTTGGATGTTTTACAATCATGTTATAGCAAATTTATATCATTTTTTGGGACTAACCTATTGACATAGTGCCTAGTGCCAGTTGCTGTTTTTGCTAGTTTTTTACATCGCAGAAAATCAATATCAAACGGAGTCCAAACGCAGCGAAACACTTTGGAGAATTTTTATGGACCAAAACACCCAGGATGGGGCTAAAGAAGTACCAGAGGGGGTGCCCCAAGGGGGGCACAACCCACCTGCGTACGCCTGGGGGCCCAGGCGTGCCCTGGTGGGTTGTGCCCACCTCGGTGGCCTCCCGCACCACCTCTTTGCCCTATAAATTGCCAAATATTTCAACATTCCCGAAAGTAACCCTTGATCGGAAGTTTCGCCGCCGCAAGCCTCTGTATCCACGAAAACCAATCTGGACCCTGTTCCGGCACCCTGCCGGGGGGGGGGGGGTGATCATCACCGGAGGCCATCTTAATCATCCCGGCGGCCATCATGATGAGGAGGGAAGTAGTCCACCCTCGGAGCTGAGGGTTTGTACCAGTAGCTATGTATTTAATCTCTCTCTGTCGTGTTCTTGAGATGTCATGATCTTGATGTATCGCGGGCTTTGTTAATATAGTTGGATCATATGGTGTTTCCCCCTCTCTATCTTGTTGTGAATTGAGTTTTCCCTTTGAGATTTCGTTTTATCAGATTGAATACTTTTATGGATTTGAGAGCACTTGACGTTTGTCTTGCTATGAATACCCATGGTGACAATGGGGTATCATATTGATTCACTTGATATATATTTTGGCACTTAACTCGCGGATTCCAGAGGTGACATTGGGGTCTATGCATAGGGGTTGATGCACGTTCTTGCCTTTGTTTCTCCGTTAGAAATCTTGGAGCACTCTTTGAGGTTCTTTGTGTTGGACTGAGTATTATGAATCTGAAATTGTTTGATGCATATTATATAATCAACTCAGGGATACTCGTGGTGACATTGGAGTATCTAGGTGACATTAGAGTTGGTTGATGTGTATCATATGGTGTTATTTTAGTACGAACTCTTGGTTAGATCGATCGGAAAGAATAGCTACGACCTCTAGGATAGATTGATCGGAAAGAATAGCTTTGAGGTGGTTTCATACCCTACAAACAATTTCTTCTTATGTTCTCCGCTAGATAGGAACTTTGGAGTGATTCTTCATCGCACGTTGAGGGTTGGTTATATGATCCAATTATATTAGCATTGTTGAGAGATTGCACTAGCGAAAGTATGGACCCTAGGCCTTGTTTTTAAGCATCGCAATACCGCTTGCGCTCACTTTTATCGTTCGCTACCTTTCTGTTTTTATTTACTCAGATTATAAAAATATATTTCTACCATCCATATTACACTTTTATCACCATCTCTTCGCCGAACTAGTGCACCTATACAATTTGCCATTGTATTGGGTGTGTTGGGGACACAAGAGATTTCTTCTATTTGGTTGCAGGGTTGTTTGAGAGAGACCATCTTCATCCTACGCCTCTCATGGATTGAGAAACCTTAGGTCATACACTTGAGGGAAAGTTGCTACTGTCCTACAAAACTCTGCGCTTGGAGGCCTAACACGAGTCTACAAGAATAAAGTTGCGTAGTAGACATCAGAACATGCTTGTTCCTCGTGACAAAAAACAAAGGTCTAACATCGTTTGAAAATTAAGATAGTTCAAGGTAGCTATGATCTTTAGATGCAAGGAAATTAAAGTCATTATTAACTCTAACCAACCTAGTGGATGTATCTATCAAATTTATGTCCAGCATCTACAACAAGTATATAGCCAACACACCATCATGAACACTTTTTCATTCTATTTCCAATCCAAATAACTTTCTTGTAGTTACAAGAACCGCATTTGTGATCTTTGATAGCAATTATCACAAGTTGACAATGATTAATTTATGGGTGATATGGAGGATTGCTGCGACCCACATAAAAAGCAAAATGAATCAGAATGATGTAAATATGCATGAAAAGTGAGGAGTTTGTGTAAATGGAAACGGTTTATAGGACAAGAAAGAGCTCCCCCTTATCAGTATGATGTAAACAATTGACGGGGCTTACTATGAAAATTCAACAGTTCCATGGGAATGAAATCGGTGGCCAGGAGCTTCCTCTTATCAGAAAAGAATGAGCAATTTAGCTCACATCTCAATTAAACGAGGGGTGTAGATAGTTCGGGGACCAAAAAAAGGGGAAGGACTCTTGTTTTCATGGTTTTGGGTTGGTGACGTTCTTGTCATCCGCTCATTTGTCTTCTTTTTTTTCTTTCGACTCGCTTGTTTAGGAAATTCCTCACCACCTTGTGTGGGTTTGGCCATTTAGAGTTTATATATAAAGTTGGACGAAGGGTTGTTTTGAGTGGTAGTTGTGTATAGCTACTGTCGCGCGCTATCACTATGCCTGCCAACGGCGGAGCTTAGTGCATTGCTGGGGGCGTGGTCCCCCGGATTGGCACATGCGGGCATAAATATTTTAGAGAGAGAAAGAGTTTAGATGATGAAATTTTGTGTGTTTGAGCACCCCCCATCCCCCACCCCCACTAGCTCATATATTCTATTTGGCCCCCCAATGAACATGGTCGAGCTCCGCCACTTAGAGTATCTACAACCGGACTCGGCAAATCCGGCCCCTCAAAAGCCCGCGGATGCGCCCGGGCGCGTCCGCGGGCACTGACCGGGCACTCCTCATATTTCCTTTTCCACATACAAGTCTCTCATACTCATCCCCTAAATCCATACAAAAACATGCAGAATATATAGCTACGTACTACATTCTATACTACTCAAATTTCGTCGTTGTCGAAGATGGCCGGAGCCGCCTACGCCGGAGCCTGGGCCGCCTGCGCCGCCTCCATCTGTTGCAGACGGCGACGCCTGGCCTCCGCAGCCGAGTTCGAGCGGATGGAGTTCAGGATGGCGTGTTGCTCCGGTCACACGCCCACGTCCTCCTCCATCGCCGGCGCCTCCTCCTCCCTCACATCCAGCAGCGGCGCCACCTTCTCCTTCTCCGCTGGCTCCTGCTCCTTCTCTGCCGGCTCCTGCTCCTCCTCCTCCACCGCCGGCTCCTGCTCCTCCTCCTCCCCCGGCACCTCCTCCTCAACCTCATCGAAATCCTCCACCGGTTCCAGAGGTAGCCTCGTCTCCCTACAGAATCAGACCTGCTCAAGGAGGAAGAGACGGTGCTGGATCGTGTAGTAGCGGCGGCGTGGGGGCATGGCTAGGCTCGAGTGGCGGCGGAGGGAGGGAAGAGGCGGGTGTGCTAGGGCTGGGGGCGCCAGCCGGCTTAAATAGCCGGCTATGGCCTCGGGCGGTGAGCCGGTGTAGCGCCACACGGCGGTCACACCGCAGCGACGGTCGAGGCGCCCGTCGTACCGTCTGGTTTCCCGGCGAGCCGTGTAGGGCCACGCCGTCGGGCCGACGTGGCGGGCGTGCCCGCGCTCGCCCGGATGGCCCCATATCCGCCCCATATTTGTGCTGGATATGAGGGTGCCGGTCAGTCCGGACGTTTGAGGGCCGTTTAAGGGGCCCGTCTGGGTTAAAAAATCGTGACTGGACAGTGACCGGACGGCCCGCCCGAGCGTATGGGGTTGGTTTGAGAGGTCTGGTTGTAGATGCTCTTATGTCTGTTGATCTGTCACGAGAGCATGGGACGGGGTCGACGACCCACTGGTGCTCCGTCTGCTCAATAAGTTGGTGCAGTAAGGACGGGACCTCGTGCATGCTGCATGCATGTGGCGCTGACATCTGCTCAGCTGGTGGCGCATGTTGTGGCCTGAGTTGCATGCATGTGTTGCTGCGGTCTGCAGCCCGGCCATATGCGTTGCCATATGCATATCTCTGGCTGGAACGCAGGCCTCGTACGTGAGCCAGCTACCGCGCACGGTGAAACCAGCCAGCAGCCATCGTCGACTAGTCACTAGTACTATGAGGCTATCGGCATGTGCCGTGCTCCTTTCCCCTGCCATGAACCATAACTGGCTAGCTACTGTGCACGTTCTTTGTTTTGTGTTGCAGCGATCTGGCAATGGCTCCTACAACTACAAGCTTGTTTTGAAATACCCATTCCAATCTTCGTTCCAACATACAAAAAAAAAATTAATCTTAGTTCAACTTCCAAGGGATCATTAGAGCATCTATAGCCACATACAACTAGACCGCCCCCTCATACGTCTGCGGACGGTGACCAGTCACATCTAAAAAGTTTGTTCCCACTTTGAGATACATCAATTAGCAAACCCCAAATCCATATTACATATGCATCGTACACTTTCGATGCAGCTGGACGTCCGGCTACTACATCAATGCATGTCATCGGCCTACCAAAATTTGGCATGTTCTACATACATACTAGCTATGGACAAAGATCATCTACGCTACCCTTGTCGGCGCCCTTGACATCTGTCGCGGAAGTAGCGATCGATGGCGCAATATAGATCAAGCCGGATCTCCTCCTCGTCGAAGTTGTCCGCTTCGTCAATGTCCTCCTTCTCCTCTTCGTGGGAGGGGTGGGGGGTAGTCCGTCCATGGCATGGTCAGCTCGGGCTTACTCTCGGGCGAGGGCGCACATATTCCTATGCGGGCACGGATGGCTTCCTCTTCCTCGGTAATGCGCGCCGCCGCATACGCCGCCTTTGCCACATCGGCAGTGAAGCGGGCCTCACGCTCCAGCCACCTCTGCTTGTTACACTTGGTACACCGGTCCCTGTAACCCTCGTACTCCTCTAGACCGGTGAAGGGGCGGAAGAAGGACCTCGAGCTTCTAGGTCCGGTGGATCCGAGTGCCAGTTGCGCCGACGCAATGGATTCCCGCTAGATCGAATCCAACCTGGGTCGGGCGCAGTCCTCCTGTGAGCGGCGAAGGGCCATGCCGACGGCTATAGCCTCCTTCCCGCATGGGACGACCCACCAGTCGACAGATCAGGAGTGATCGGAGTCGGATCCTCTGCCTGCTGTTAGAAGGGAAAGAGGGATTTGGTGGAATCATTGTTGATATTGCTTGAGCCTCGTGGGCATATGTATAGGAGTACAAAGACCAACTTGGAGTACAAGACAAGGCAGGAACAAATCCTAGTCTATCTCCTCTTTCATAATAATCATTATACTCAACATCCCCCCCTCCCCGCAGTCACAACGGTAGCGACGCAGACGGTGAGACTGGAGAAGAATCCGAAGGTAAGCTGACGGACACCCCCCCTCCCCACAGTCGTAACGGTCAATGCATTGCGGAAGTCACGGCTGGAGTGAAAACCGACGAGGTTGCTCAAACAACACTACAAAAAAATACACTTCCGTGATGATACGTGTTTGTCACAGTAGGTCACGTTTTCTGTCATGCATGTACATCCACGACGATTTTATGACAGAATCAAGATAGTTATACCTGTGCTGTCGTAGAAGTGTTCCATGACATTACCAAAATTATCATCACGGAAGTGTCCACTTCCATGACGATAAATCGCGCGTCATAGAAGTGCTTTCGTCAAGGGTGACCGACACGTGGCATCGACCGTAACGGGTCGCCGTTAAGCTATTGGGTCCGGTTTTGGATCCGATAACCCGTTAACAGCCCGGACCAATGGTGATTTTCCACGTGTAAATTCCCATTTGCCGGAGGAAACACGTGTCTGCCCCTCGGTGGGCCAGATGTCGCCCGTCCATTGGAGGAGACATGCCTATGATACGTCGACACATGGCAGGGCCCAACAGAGGCCCATATAGGTTAAAAAAGGCTGGCCCAGTCAAAGGCCCGTAGTACTTACTCAGGTACTAGTGGGCCAGCCCAATAACGGCCCGTTTAATAAAGGCCCATTTACGGCCCGAAGCGAGATCTGGCCCGTTAATTGTTCGCCGAATATTTGGGCCCAATTATAGCCCAGTGACTTTCGGCCTGTTAGAGGCCCGATGTAGACACGGGCCCATTTCAGACTGGTGTGCCTTTCGGCCTTGGAATGGCCCGTGTTGCCCATGGGCCATATATGGCCCGACGCGACATCCGGCCCACTAACGGCCCGTGATAAAGGTGGCAACAGTTCAGCCCAACGTGACTTTGGGCCTGTTAAAGGCCTGTCGTATAATTCGGCCCGTTGATGCCTGTACTAAGCTTTCGGCCTCTTAAAGACCCATGATATCAGTGGGCCAACTAAGGCCCGAGATATGTTTCGGCCTCGTAATGGCCCGTCATATAAGTAGGCCAAAAAAGGCCCGGTCTACATTTCAGCCTGCTGAAGGCCCGTCGACGACTAGTGAAAATTGAGGCCCAACATGCATTTCGGCCTGCTAAAGGCCCATGGTTTCTTCTGGGCCGTAACAGGCCAGTAGAATATTCAGCCTGTTAATGGCCCAACGCTACCTGGGCCAAACTAAGCGTTGCGTCCACAAAAGGCCCAACTAAAATTTGGGCCGAATATAGCCGGAGTAAGTCGTGGGCCTGGCGCAAAGTGTGAAGGCCCCAATGGCCATTCGGGGCCAAGAAAGATGCAGGACGGCCCAATTGTGGCCCGCTAAAAACCAGGCCCGTTAGAGGCGAATGTTTCGGCCCGGTCGACTACATCAGATTTTTTTTTCAGATAGCGAATGATGGCAGTAACTACTAGGAATTAAGAACAAACCTACTCTATACAATAAAGAAATTATGGCATAGTAACTTAGAATAAACCTACACTGTACAATAAAGGATTTATGGTATATTACATCCACTGGGCATCGAAGTTCGCGACCAGTGATCATTAAGCGCAACGAAGAAGCAGATTACAAAAACTGGGCACCATTGCAGCGTAACAAAATAATACTGAACCGAGAGCACTTCCAAGACAGTTCAAGAAAGGTTAGCCTTGCGCAGGAACTGCTGCGCAAGCTGCTGAGCAAGGCTGTGAGACCGGCCTAGCATGTCAGTCATAGCTTCCAGGTGTAGCTGTTTAGCAATGAGGTTCTCATTGGTGTTCTCCGCAATCTTTCTTAGAGATAGGACTTCAAGTCGAAGTTGAGTTGCAGAATGCATTTCTGCTAGAACTTGGGACTGAAGAAGTCGAACTGATTCAGACAGCGAATTCTGTGAGCTTGTCTGACTGCTAGTCTCAAGTAACTTGAACACTGCAACAAGACAAGACTTTGGGGTTGTCTCGCTATCTTCAAGATGTTTTGCCTTCTTTGCTGCAATATATGATGGGTTTGTCTCACAGCCTTCAGCAGACTTGTGCATGCCATCAGGCATATCACCCTGAAACAAGCAGAGAGATGATAGGTTTTGCACGTGTATAAACAAAGATGATAATTGTGTTGTCAATTTCATCCAATTTCAAATTAGAAAATAAAGAGTAAGTTCAAAATATCAATAGCATAATTTGGCATTGTTCATAATGCGAGGAGCTTCACCACACTACTGGATTACCATGTCAACATAACAAGCATAGATGAAGGGCAAAGACAATCATTGTATCTATTTTGGTTAATGTGCATGGCATGTTGTGTATATCATCAGCCACATCAGTAAGATAAAACGGGAGATGACAAGGTGCAAACGTGGGCTGCTTCACCACACACTGGATTATAGATCCACAAAAACAAGCATACATATAGGGAGTATTGAGTAATGTGCATGGTATGAATAAGGAATTTGGTTTTACAAGTAAAACATGGAACTTACGGTTCTTGCGAACATGCATTTTGATAGAAACAACAAACTAAACAATAGTAAATGATAGGGAGTATGAGCAAATTAAACAGCAGTTGAGGATAAAGGCTTTAGAAGGACTGACTTACATTAACAGTTAACACCGAATTTATAATGCCCTTCTCCATGTCAAGGGAAGGATAACTCAAGAATTTCAGTACAGAATCTTCCTCATAAGCATTGCCTGTACTCTACATTTTGTAGAGAGTAATTATAGATATGATAATACTGGAAGGGATAGAGGATAATGAAGATAAGATGCAGATTGATGCTACATAATCAACTACCAATCCCTGGAAGTACAAGCGTTACAGGACAAAATGTACTGACAAGAGCAATGGGCTACACTTCTGCACTAGCATTGTCTGCGTATTCAACTTTTTGGTAAGATTAAATATAGATCTGATATTTTTTAGTAAATGGTGGGCGAGGGAGATAAGATGCAGAATGCTACACAATGAACCAATCCCTCTTCCCATAATACAAGAGTGTTTTGAACACTGGTGTACTGTACAAAACGTTCCTATATTATGGGACGGAGGGAGTAGCTGTTAATGCAAGTACAGTGATAGACGACGTTCAGTCCTTACAAGAGGACTGCAGAGCTAAACCTCTTCAAAAGCATTGGGTTGTTTCTAAATTTATGTAAGAGTCCTTACGGATCTTATAATGTCCACCAAATGGACGATAACGAGGCTAATATGTGCAGTGATGCTACATAATCAAACAGCTATGAAAGTAAGTATGGTCATACAGGGCAAGAGGTACTCACAAGAGCAATGCAGTGTGTAGTATAGTTGCGAGATTTTGTGGTCCCTTGAGAATGAATGTTCTTCTGCTAACAGTTTTCGTACAAGTGAGACGTTAAGGCAAATGCAGAAATGTAGTTCAAATTATGATGTGATATCATAGACAGTACCTTACGCTGCAGACGAGACCAATGTGTAACAAGATTATTCCAGTCACTGTCGGATAAATGTAGCACCGGAGACTTTACAGAAATTTCGTTTAGAGGCTTGCCATCGAAGTGCGCTTGTCTCAGGTAGGAAAGATACTTCATCAATGAGTGCTTGAAAAGCGCAACTAACCCTTGCTCGTCTTGACAATCCAGTTTGGTCCTCGCCTATTTAAAACAATGAAATCTTGTGTCTTCTGTCAGCAGAAACATATGCAGTAATTACCATGAATAACATTAGTACATTACTTACGCGTAAGTTGCCGAGGAAGACTGGAAATTGTTCTGGGTCTACGGTATAATCTTTCCATGAAGGAAAGATGCGCACAAAGTTCCTGGCAACAATATAAGCTTCGTCTTCTAAACTGGGAAGAAATGGAACAAGGGTCCTATTTGCTGCAATTGGGGCTCTCTCTGGTTCGAAAAGGGATTTGGCAACTGGATTTGGTGTACTCTTTGCTGGAACGGGGGTTTTGCGTTGTAGAGCTGGTGCTATGTAAACTGGCATCATCATACTGTTTGCTGCAGTTGGGGTCTGCTGAGTTGGGGCATCAGAAATGACCAGTGTAGTAGGGCTAGAGTCTGCTAGAGTTGTGGTGTTTTGTGGGTCAGGTGATATTGCAACTACACCTAATGGGCTATTTGATTTATCAGGTGTCACTACCTTTTCCAAATACTTTGCTTGTGCTCCTCCGCGATCAGCAATCGCCCTCTTCCTTTTGAATGTCTGATACACAAGAACAACATTTGAATGGATAAATATGGTATGATGACAGATGGAATATGTACTGAAAATGGATAGGCAGGGCGTATTCACATACACGATGTGTAAACTAAGCTAATGGGAGTGCAACAAAGTAGAAGCAATGCAAGGCATCAGTTGCAAGATATGTGCGACCAATATAACCTTGGAAAGTTAGAGCAAGCACCTTGGTGGGTGAATAAGATAGGGCATCTGCCTTTGACTCCTCCACTAGGGAGCTACATTGACTTAGGTCTCCCTCTAGCTCAGAATCACTGTTAGGATCATATTTTGAGCATGAATCTGTAGGTGGAGAGCGTTTGCATTGCATTGCATCCAGCCTTGATTTCAGTCCCTTAATGCCAAGTTTGACAGCCATGGCATTGTTCTGCTTTATTCTTTTCATGCGCGCAAGCTCATAATCATTATGATGTTGTTCAGAATCTGAGATTCATGAAAACATAAAAGGTAGCCAGATTATCTATGGAATGCATTGCGGATTCAATTCGAAGAGTGTCTCCCTATAAACCCCTGCATATGCAAAGTTCACCCCCCAACCGTGCTGACCAGACCACACACAGAAATACAAACCCCTTATGTCTCTATAACAGGCAGACACACATTTCAAAACTGAAGTAGGAACATTATAATCATATCAAATTCGTATTTGAACAAATAAACTAAGGAATTATGAGTGGCATAATGTTTAGCTTCAAGGGTGGAGTGTTGGTAGTGCAACACAAAGCAAGTAGGCAGATTGTATTCTATGTAAACGATCATAGCCTATGTAAAAGCTGGAAATGACACTTTCTTCCTATACAATGCAGTGTTCGTTGCCCACACATGATGGAAGAGATCACACAGAGAAATACTATTCACTCATGTCTACGGTTCCAGTATTTTGAAACAGGGTGGTCCACCCTAAAAGAATATTGACAACAAATATGACAAGGCAAGCATAGATGTAGTGAATCAATCATTTACTTGTGAGCTTACTAGGACAAGTATGCAGAATTGTAACTGCAGTAAGAGACCATCCAAAATATGAATCAAGAAGTTTGTCTAGCACTTATTGTTTGCAACTAATCGACGTGAATAATTGGATATCCTATCGAATGAGTAAGAAAGACAAGTAAAATTGTCAACACACCTGGCCTACAGTAGTAATCTGGGTCAATGTCACTACGACCAACAATCCAAAATGACTAGTGTCTGTTCCTAGGGCTGAAATTTTGAAACCCTGTGAACTTTACAGGTACTAAAGATTACAGAAATACATCAGAACCATTAAGTGTAGGTAGCACTCAGCACACAACAAACCCTAATGACATTCCTACCTAATGAGTAATGAATCAATTAGAAAATGGGTGATGAGGAGTGTCTGCTGAGTGTTGAGGACGTATCTCAGGATAAATCGGGTTGGCTTAGTGGGTGCTGCACGCCTGAGCCCTGAACGGATTGGGAAGGTAGGCACGGCGGCGCGCCCGGGCAGCGGTGACGCTGTTGGGCGAGCGGCTCCTGACCTCTTGTTAGTACGGCGTCTCCTCCTAGAGTCATGCCGTTCGGGGACGGCAAGCCGCCGGCGAGGCAGGCGGCTGGGGGCGAGTAGAGATCGGAACCGCGCAGCAGAATAGAGGGGAATCGGGGCCTGGGACGACCCAAAATCCCAGGGTGGGCCGCGGCCCACCGTGGGCACCCTGTAGAGATACACACCCGAGCGGCGAACATGCATTTTCGAAACTAAATTAGGAACATTTAGCTGACCAATTAAACGACTCTGTTTTAATAATATTAGATTCGTATTTGAACAACTAAGCTTGTTTAGCTTGATGGGTGGAGCAGTGCTATTATGACACGAAGCACATATTCTGATCGTATAGTGATCATAAAAGGGGGAAACCCTAAGCATTATTTTTTGAGCAAAAGAGGGTTTCCCCTCCAATTTCTATTAAAGAAACCACCACGGAACCAACATGATCAATTAAACCCTAAGCATGATCAATTAAACTGTATTATGACTGTGCCATGGCAGATGTAAAGCTGCAAATCGGAGAAATGATATTTAGCATCCATTGGTTGCTTCTAACTAAGAACTAAATTCTAAGAGCTGAAAAGAAAGTAGAGTAACCAAGTTACGATCTATTTTCTGGTTGAGATCAAAAAGTTGAGGAGATATGAAGTACCACCTCTCTTGCGGCGCCGTGTAGGCATCGGGAGTTCGATGGTTGTCGGTGGCGTTGAAGCAGATCTGCGACGGTAGACGGGTGCATTGGGGGATAAGTCCCGTTGCGGTGGAAGAGAAGGTCATGTGAGCGGCCCCGGCAAAGAGGACGACGGCACCGACGAAGCGAGAGGACGCGATGCAAGGCTCTTGGTCCGTCGCCGTGGATGAGAAATGTCCATCTCTAGCAGTGGACGACGCGGTCTTGGTAGGCGCTCCGGCATGGTGGAGGACGGTGGCAATGGATGGGGTGGAGGACGGCGGCGATGGATGGGGTGGCGGACGGAGGAGGCTGGTGTGGGGATGGTGTTCTAGCGCGGACAGTGTATGAATGGGAAAATGGAGGGAGAGGTACGGGGAACCATGATTTTGGGACGCGCCTAGGAAAGTTACGAACTTAGCCCCCGTTTAAAATTTGGATGTCTCGTCGGTTGGGGATAGGACGGTAATCTCGCATCTCGCCAATATTTGCCCAGAGCGATTTCGGGTGAGGAAAGGGTGTTTTGGCACCCATGGTTGGCGCCCACAGTGTATGAACGGGGCTGGCAGGTAGGGCGGTTGTGTCATGTCTGAGTGAAGTTACAAACATGCCCCATTGAAAATGCATGCCTACATCGATTTCGGCCGAGTCGAGTTTGTTTTGCCGCCCATAGTGTATGAATGGGGAAATGAAGGGAGAAATAGAGGTCTTTCGGACGAGCTTGAATCAAATGTGTTTTGCCGCCCATGTTTGGCGCCCACCGTGTCGGAATGGGCTCAGAGGCGGTCGTGTCACGTCTAATTGAAGTTACTAACCTACCCCTATTGAGAGCAGTGGTAATCGGGCCGATGGATTGTCCGTGTAATGGGTAGACAGTAATTTCCATCTCCCAAACACTTGGCTTCGGGCAGCCGACGTGGGAGTGGACATTTTGCCGCTTCTTTCAAATTTTGGGACAATAAGCATGTCACGCCCAATATGCGATACTATCCTAAAGAGACTCGAAGGCCCCACCAAGGATAGAACCGCATATTGAAACGCTTTTGCAAGGTGGATATCATTACATCAACATTACATAATAATTGGGGATACATACAAGGCATACAAATGCCGCAAGGATACATCAATACATCAAACATAAGATCAACATCCGACTACGGATGAAACATAAACAGAAACTCAAACGACATCCACCCTGCTAGCCCAGGCTGCCGACCTGGAACCTATCCCCTGATCGAAGAAGAAGCAGAAGAAGAACTCCAAAACAAGTAAACATCGCTCTCGCGTCATGATCATCGCAAAACCTGTACCTGCAACTGTTGTTGTAGTAATCTGTGAGCCACGAGGACTCAGCAATCCCATTACCATGGGTATCAAGACTAGCAAAGCTTAAGGGGAAAGGAAAGGATAAGAGGTGAGGTTGCAGCAGCGACTAAGCAATGTATGGTGGCTAACTTACGCACATAAGAGCGAGAAGAGAAGCAAAGGAACGGTCGCGAAAGTAACAATGATCAAGAAGTGATCCTGAACTCCTACTTACGTCAAACATAACACAGAAACCGTGTTCACTTCCCGGACTCCGCCGAGAAGAGACCATCACGGCTACACACGCGGTTGATGCATTTTAATTAAGGTCAAGTGTCAAGTTATCTACAACCGGACATTAACAAATTCCCATCTGCCACATAACCGCGGGCACGGCTTTCGAAAGATAATACCCTGCAGGGGTGTCCCAACTTAGCCCATGATAAGCTCTCACGGTCAACGAAGGATATTCCTTCTCCCGGGAAGACCCGATCAGTCTCGGAATCCCGGTTACAAGACATTTCGACAATGGTAAAACAAAACCAGCAAAGCCGCCCGATGCGCCGACATCCTGATGGGAGCTGCACATATCTCAGTCTCAGGGCAACACCGGATGAGCACTACGTACAACTAAAACCAGACCTCAAGTTTCCCCGAGGTGGCGCTGCAAGTGGCTCTAGTTCGGACCAACACTTAGACAAGCATTGGCCCGGGGGGGTAAAATAAGATGACCCTCGAGAGAGCGACTCCCTAGGGAAAAGAAAAGGCTAGGCAAATGGTAAAACCAAGGTTGGGCCTTGCTGGAAGAGTTTTATTCAAGGCGAACTGTCAAGGGGGTCCCATAAATCACCCAACCGTGTAAGGAACGCAAAATCCGGGAACATAACACCGGTATGTCGGAAACTAGGGCGGCAAGAGTGGAACAAAACACCAGGCATAAGGCCGAGCCTTCCACCCTTTTCCAAGATATATAGATGCATTAAAATAATATATAAGAGATATTGTGATATCCCAACATAAACATAATCCAACATGGAGCAATCTTCATCTTCACCTGCAACTAACAACGCTATAAGAGGGTCTGAGCAAAGCGGTAACATAGCCAAACAAAGGTTTGCTAGGAAGGGTGACAAAGGTTAGAGGTTCATGGCAATTTGGGAGGCTTGAAGACCAAGTGAATAGGTAGCGCAGCAAAGCGATAGAACGAAGCAACTAGCATAGCAATGATAGTAATGAGATCCAAGGTGACGGTCATCTTGCCTAAAATCCCGCTAGGAAGAAGAACGAGTCCATGAAGAAGATGAAGCCACGAAGACGAACGAATCCTCACGATCGCAACGACACGGGAACTATCGAGAAGAAGCACACAACAAGGTAAACACCCCACACATGAACAAGGCATGATGCTCAAACAAGAATGATGCATGACGAGGCTATATGAAGCTACTCGTGATAAAAGATGACGCATACAAGAACAACACACCAAGGCAAGTTTAAATGAGGCCGGAAACAACATATAACAAATCTGGTAAGCCCTCATATGCAAATTTTCGAAATTAGTCCAGAACTGAACAAGCATTAAGTTGAAGTTGTTTAACAGCAAGTTAAGGAGCACCATGATGATCTACACGAAATTCTAGTCAAGTTACATATAAAGTTCATTAGATTCGGAGCTACGGTTTAGAAGATATGAGCAAAACAAGATAAGCATGGCATTGATGCAAAATGCATACAAACATCAAGCAAACACCTCAAAACAAGGAAGCAACATGATAATATGGAACTACATACAATTCTAAGCAAGTTTCATATAGAGCATGCTCAAAACGGAGCAACGGTGCAACACATACACTCCAAACAAGACATAGCAAAAATCTGTCCAAAACAGCAACTATGCATCTAGCAAACATCAAAACAATGTGCTACAGCAACTCAACATGAAAACAAAAGGCATGGGCATGATGTAAAGGTAAAGCACAACAAAACATGAACACTGAGCTATCTCCAGAATTCACTAGAACATGCTCAAAAGGATATGGCAAGATTGCAAATAATAACAGGTTCACAGACTTAGAGAAATTACTGGACATGACAGAAACAGCATCAGGTTACAATGTTCAGAGCACGAAATCAACATGCTACAGGAACTTAACATGGCAAAACAAGGCATGGCATCAATCTACTCAAAGCATATGACAAAAGTCCCTTACTGACCATAAGCCAAAAAGGACCAGAAGATATGATGGCAAGCATGTAAACATAGCAAGTTTCGTTATGAGGTTTCAGACTTAGCAGAAAACAGAGCATGGCAGAAACTATAATATGTAGGCATGCTGGTGAGCTTGATGCGCTCACTACAAGGCAATGCATGACAAGAAAAGCATACCTACAGCAAGATGGCATGTTTAAGAAGCTATACATGGCAAGAAAAAGTACATAGCATGTATGGATCAACTACAATAAGCTTGGCAAAATTGCATATCATGTTAAGAATCTGCCAGAAATATTTTATAGCAAAAGTAGAGCAAGATTGTGTCATGCTATGGCACTCCATAATTGCAAACAAGGACAGGAATGGATCAACTGCAACAATAGCTACAAAACATCCTTCGTGAACATCTCCAAAATATGCATGGATCTCTCTGTAGCATCAAGTTTACATGGCACCAAAATTACAGCAGACAAGGACTTAGAGAAATCACCAAGTCCCTGAAATCAGAAATATTATGGAGCCTACTTTGCATGCTTGTGCTAGTCACCACAGAGATAAAAAAAATACATGGACTACACCACTGGAAAGATGGAATGGCATACTTAAAAACACAAGTAGAGCTCATACTCAAAAGATGCACAGATATAAAGATACAAAAATGACAAATCTCCAAGTTCTGTTAAGAACCAGAGAATAACAGCAACTAGTCCTATTCCAATAGAGCTTTGGGCATCTAGATGGACTCAAATGAACATGGTGCAATTGAACAAAATGAAGAGCATCACGAGACTAACAATTTGACATATTATACGCGCGAATCGGAGCTACATGCAAGAAGTTACACACAGTTGAACATGCACACATAATAACAAAATCTGGGGACTTAGGAATTTTTCGGGGGTGAGGGAAAAAGTCAACGCGGGGGGGTTCTCACTGGATCTGGCGCTGCAAGTCCGAGGCGGGGCCGGCTCGCCAGAGCAGAAGGGCGCCGGAGCTCGGGAGGCCGCCGGGGAAGGAGGGGACCGGCCGGGGCACGGTCTCCCGCGAGGCCCGTGGCGGGGCCCGCGACGGGAGGCGACAAGGCGACGGCGGCGAGTGGCGGAGGCGGTGGCCGGCGCTGGGGCGGCACATGGCGGCGGGATCGGTCGCCGGCGGCGGGGATCCGAGGCGGGGCGCTGGGGCGGCGAAGGGCGGCGCTGGAGACGGCGGGCAGAGGCGCGCCGGGCGCGGGCGGCGGCTGCTCCCGCGGGCTCGCGTGGGCCTGCTTCGGGCCCCGCGGGCCGCGGTGGAGGGAGGCGGCGGAGGCGACAGGTGGCGGGCGGCGCAGTTCGTCCGGTCCGGGACGGACATGTCCGGCGGGCGAGAGGGGAAAAACTAGGGTTAGGGTGGATTCATCCGCGAATTTCGGGGGAGAGGGCAAATATATAGGTAGAGGGAGCTAGGAGAGTCCAAACGAGGTGCGGTTTTCGCCCACGCGATCGTGATCGAACGACCGAGAGCATGGCGGAGACTTAGAGGGGTTTTGGGACTGTTAGAAGGGGGGTTTTTCTGGACACTCAAAAGGACTTTGCGGATGCCCGGTTAACCGTTGGAGTACCAAACGACCTCCAAATGGAACGAAACTTGACCGGTGGTCTCCGGGTGGTATACTAGGACCACTTGACAAGCCTCGGTCCATTTCGAGAAAGTTTGACACCCGCACACGAAAGAAAACAAGAGGGGTGCACCGGAGGAGATAGGAGCGCCGGATTGCAAAACGGACAACGGGGAAATGCTCGGAAGCAAGAGACGAACACGTATGCAAATGCAAAGCACATGATGACATGATATGAAATGTAGATGATGACATGGCAAAACGCAACACGCAAGCAAATGACATGGCAACGACAGCGAAAAACTGGCAGACACCTGGCGCATCGGATCCGGGGCGTTACAAAGCATCCACGTTTACCCTCGCAACTAAATTCGAATCCATTTTGTATTCCTATACGAATCTTTATAAATCATTCTATGTGTTTTTATATATCTTCAAAAGCACGACAAAGATGTATTCCACTGTCATATATGCATATGATTTACAAATGCCGATACTCAAATTCAGAAGCTAGAATCCAGTTTAAGGTGAATTCGAATATTTGGAACACTTTATGTCCAACTCAAATGTCACACGCAGCATAATGTGTACTCCCATTTAGATATGTACACAAGCGATGTATCAAGATTCAAATACCGAGTCAATCAACCAAGAATGTACATAACTAATAGACATATAAACACTTATAGAGTATATGGATCAATAATATCAACTAACATACATAAGCCAAGCCGCTGTACTTTTTTTTGCTAGAACAACATCCTTTTTTGGGGAAGCTACTACAACATCTTGGCCCTTTCCAATGCGTGCCACTTATGGTCCATCTATACTACTATTATTGCTGAATGCACATTCAGCCCGATTGGCATATTTCTAGGTCTGGCACAGGAATCAAAATGAAATGTCTCTGAGTCTTATAAATTAATACAGACTTGTGCTCAAATAAAATTACAAACCAAAAAACAAAAAACAATTATTACATGATCTCTAAAACAAATGGTTTGATTGATTACATGAACAAACAACACAAAGGTTATTCAACGATGGAAAGAACATTTCACCTATGATTTACCAAGTGGAAATTTAATTTCCTTTTTTCCTTCAGGGCCTTAACAATGCGGTAAGTCTCAGCTTGCTTCGTTTTGAAATCCACCAAATATTTAACGGTTGTCTTGAGTACTGCTTGTGATTGTGCTGTTTGCTACCTCAACTTGCCAACTTCATCTCCAAGTGCAGAAGAAGAATCTCTTTCTACCACTAGTTTAGCCTCTAGAGCATCAGAAGTTGGCAATTCATGATGCACAATTGGGCCGGTGCCACTGCTGTGGGATGATACAACGTCCATGGGGACCTCGCTCTTTGATCTTGGGCTAACCTGTTTTGCCATTAAAGTTCCAATTGGATTCAGAAAAGTTGAAGTTAGCAAAACATCTCAACTGGGAGTTATAACAGCAAACCAGTTAAACAAACAAGGAATTAAAAAGTTTCAATTGGATGCTGAAAGGTAGTTATTAACATCATTGTAACCAGTTGTTGCAGCAGCAAAGAAGTTAAACAAACAAGTTTTGCAAAAGGTACATGTTATGGCATTGGAGTTTCTCTTGGATCCTGAAAAGTTGAGTAGCCAGTAACGTGATTAGAGCAACCGGTTGCAGCAGAAAAGCAGCTAAACAAACAATTTTTGCAACAGGAACCTGTTGTGGCATTGGAGTTTCTATTGGATCCTGAAAAGTTGAGTAGTCAGTAACTTGATTAGGGCAACAAGTTATAGCAGCAAACCTGTTACACAAATATATTTTTGAAAATGTACCTGCTGTGCAATTGGACTTCCAATTGGAACCTGAAAACTTGAAGTTGGTAAGATGATTACAGCAACAAGTTACAGCAGCAAACCAGGTAAACAAGGAAGTTTCTGAAAACATACCTGTTGTGCCAACGGAGTTTCAGTTGGATCCTGCAAACTTGAATGTTAGCAATCAATAAATAAAGTTTTGCAAGAGCCATAAGAAACTAACATCAAACTAGTAAAACTAACCAGTTTTGGCAACTCATTTAATTACACATGAACTAGTAAAACTAACAAGTTCTTGGCAACGTATTAAAGTAACAAGTCGGTACCGTTTACCAGCAACACAGACATCTGTAAATTTCTTTGATGTAAGCAAAATGATTCCAACACATATATAAGTTAAAAAGACGGTGTCCCTCATATAAACCTGACAATTGTCTATCTATGAACATGCAAACATTACTAGTGCTACAAGTGATAACAGCAAACCATTTAAACAAACAGGGTATCAGAACGTAAATTACACGTGAATTCTGCTGCACCCTAGAAGTACATATGACCAGCTATCTACGTGCTTAAGTAGCTATTTAAGTTCAGGCAAACAAGTAATTCTTAACAGTAAGTATCAAACACATAGATAGACGTAGTCTATAATAGGATTAACAGGCTATGGCATTATGTAATCAGTAGCAAACTAAATTAAGCCAAGCAACGTAATTGAACAATTTTGCAATAAGTGGCTAACTAAAATTACGAGAAGCAGGTAACTGAACTTACGCTAGCTCTTTGTACAGGCACACTGCAACTTCTTTTTCGCTTACAAGGTTCTACGAAGGAGTTCATGGCATCAATTGCTTGGATACGAAGTCCCAATACTTCTTTCTTCCCACACTGCATTGGTAAGTCGAATGCTCAATCTGGTAAGATGGTGCGTCCTTGATATGTTATATGAGGACGTGTAGTCAGACTAGTTGTAGCCACACACATCACACTGGCTATTACTATATATTTCATCCGATTACATTGGGCATATCGAGATCTAAGCAATCTACAATAGGATGAAGAGACTGGCATCCTTCCCATTATTGGCGAACTCAGTTCATAGAAACAAGCAATTTAACCATTCTGTGGGTAAATCAAAAGCGTCACTGGAATATTTTTCACTACCCCAATCGTACACGCAAAAAGGGGCGACGCCACCATAGGGGCTGGTATGGGCGGCCGCCTCGGGTGGCTGGAAAGTGTGCACCTAGTTTGAGTCGTCCAGGTTAGCCCAGGCTAATTTTGTTCGTCCCAACGCACAAGCAGACAATGCAAAAATGGAGTAAAATGTTTCAATTTGGATGGGCCAATAACGTAAGTGCAAGGCAGGCCCTATAGCAGGCTCGCGGACCAAACGAGCGCCTCCCATATCGATCGACAGCAGGAAAAATCCCAATTCGTTCGCTCCAGCCTCCAGTCTGGTGCACTCCTAACCTAGCCGCCGTTCGACCGACCGTAACAGCACTTCCTCGCGCCCTCGTTGGAGGGCGGTCGTCGGGCTTCAAGCGAACGGAAGAACAAGAAGATGAATATCCAACCCTGGGTGTAGCCTGCGTGGGAGGTAGCGGCGGCAGCACGTGCATGGCATCGAGCTGCGCAAACGGACAGTCGCAGCTTGCAAGAGTACCATGCGCAACGAGCAGGTACATCACATCCCTGATTATATCTAATTCAACTGTTCAATTTCTGGCCAATAGTTAAACCTGACGGTGTTGTAAAACTGCTTGTATGTAGGGAATCTATGAGAAAATAAAACCAATTTGTGCTTATTTTATAACTCCCCCAATCAATACTGAGCTGACTAAATCTGATGTATCTAATCAAGTTTCCGGTGCAAACATACAAGCTCATGTTGTTATTGAGCCTGAAGTGTCTAATGAACAGACTGCTAATGAAGGATTTGATGCAAACATTTTACATGCTCCTGGTGATGAACATATAGTGTCTAATGAGGGATCTAATGCAAGCATTTTGCAAGCTCCCATTGAAGGATTTAGTGTCTAATGATGATCTACTATGTTGAGAGAGTCATAGAGATTTGCAGGTATTGATGACAAGCAAATTATAGTACATTTTCATGGCTTGAGGAAACGTCGAGGCCATCTACCAGAAAGTCCCTGTATCATGACAATGTAGCATAAATACTTTTGTAATATGTTGTTTGAAACTATTGGCATACTTGTGCAGGATAGATATATCGATATGCAGTTTGCGCACTGGTTATAGGTGCAATTACACTTCGATATTTTCAGCCAGAGAATGAATAATTCAAGCAGGTACAGACCATGTTAGTAGTCCTCGTACACCATGTTGCATTTTGTGTTTTTTGGTGCTTGCATCATTTAGTGTTTTATAATTTGAACTACTTTGGATCATTAGCTGGTTTTTAAAGTGCATGTAGCTTCACATTTCTCAAGTTATGTTGATTTCCGGAGTGCAAGTGCCTTCGTATTTTTTAAGTTAAATGTACGCCCCTGGTAAATTGAATTTGTGGATCCGCCACTGCACACAAATCATACACGCATGCTAGTACGATTAAATGAAATGCAGGGACTTACGCTAGCTCGTTGTACAGGCTCACTGCAGCTCCACTTGCTTGGATGTGCAGGCCTTGTGCTCCTTGCATCCCCCTCTGCATTTTTGACATGTCGAATGGTTGATCAATTAAGAGGAATTGACCTTGCTGATGTACCAGAGGACAGATACTTACAGGGTTATACAAGTGTGCAGGATGTGTACTAGATCCCGTAGAACCGTCATGCTTCGCTAACAAATGGTTTTGCTTGTTTCAGATGATATCTCCAGAAGAAATAAGAGTTAAAGTCAGAGTTGCATAGGCGTGTAAGCTAAGAGAGGAGTGAAAGAATATCCAAACATCGTCCGAACAGTGCACAAGGGAGTGATGTGTGGATACCTAGTTCGGGCCGGCGTTTGGGCATGCTCGCCTAGCTAGAGTGCGGGTCACTTCAGAGCCGTTGAGGGTGAGGCGCTGGCGTTGGCTGGCCGCGTACGGATGCAGATCTTGAGTGGCAGTGGAGCGCTACGATGCGGTGGACGAGATCGTTGGTGAAGCCCCAACGGCCTCGGGGGGGGGGGTGGAGGTGTGACGATGTGCTCGGTGAAGTAGCCCTGGTGAGGTGGGAGACGGTGTCGGTGAAGCGCACCTGATGCGGTGGAAGGCGGTGTCTGTGAGGCACGTCGGTTGCGGTGGCCGACGTTGTCGGTGGACCACTCGGTGCGGTGGACGAGGGCGTAGATGAGGTAGCTCTGGTGCGGTGGTGAAGCGTGACCATCATCTTCGTCGTCGTCGTCCGGCACAGAGGTGGGGAAAGAGACGAGACGAGGGGCGATTCGAACTTTGCTTGGGTTGGCGGCGAATTCGGGATTTGAGCAATCTGGGTGCGGAGGGGGACGGTGATGAAGGGAGATTTTGCAGGGCTGGAATTGGGGCCGCCAGATATTTCAATCCGAAACATGGAAGCACGAACTTATTTTGTCGTCGTCCTTTTTTGGGGGGAGGTGGGAGGGAGGGAGTGGGGTGGGTGGCTGCGTGCTAAGCGTCCGTATGACACGCGCGACCACCACGACACGACCCTGGTCTGCCTGGTGTGCCTACATTTGAGAATGCAAACGAATTTCTTTCATTTGCAAACCAATCTGTATGTATTACCATGGCCGTGTTTCCTTGCAAATAATTAGTCATTCGAAACGAGATACTATAAATTAATTAATGAGGAGTTATCACTACTGCAGGTTACTGCTAACGCAACACTACGATCAGAGACCCTTTGCCGAAACTGTGTGCGATCCAATAATCGCAAACGGTGGTGTAAAAAAAACTGTCAAAAAAGGTGCAAAACATTTGCGATGGCGGAGCCATCAAACACGGTTCAGATTTTACTTGCGTGTGCGATGCAGGACACACGGTTAATCCATTCAAACTGTCTGCGATGAGGCAGAACAACAGAAACGGACAGCCATAACAATGTGTGTGCGATGTACGGCACACGGTTAATCCATTCAAACTATTTGCGATGAGGTAGAACAACAGAAACGGGCAGCCATATCAATGTCTATGAGATATACGGCATACGGTTAACTCAGACGAACTATTTTCGATTAGGGAACACAACAGAAACGGTTCAACTTAACAAGATGTGTGTGATATGCGGCATACAGTTCACATGGATGAATTGTTTGCGATGAGCCAAAAGAATACAAACGAGTCGTGTAAACAAGATGTGTGTGATACGTGGCAAACAGCCGACTCGGATGAACTATTTGCGATGAGAAATTACAACACAGACGGTCAATGCAGTTACTTCGTGTGCGATTCTGTGTGTACAAAAAACTTTGAAAAATGCAAACTAGTTGCTTGCGGTGGCAGAGTATCGCACACGATGCGTCTGCGAGTACTCGTGTGCTATGATTAGTATGTTACACATACGTTTCCTTATGCTAACATGTGTTAATTTGCAATATGGACAGTTAATATGCAAATGCCTTCTGGTCATTGGGCACACGCTTGAACTCAATGAACTGTGTACGATACTAATACTTTCCATGAAAATTTATGAACTTGGGTAACAGCATTTGAGTAACATATATATAGTGGTTACACTATTCGACAAAAGGAGGATCTTCGTAACATGGTTTTGACAACCATATGGTCCATATCTACATACATAACATAGTAACAACTATCACATTTTAAGAGGCTAAGGGCCAACAACCATATGGTCCATATCTACATACTTAACATATATAGTAACAGCTAGCACATTTTAAGAGGCTGAGGGCCAACAACCACAACTATCCACTGGAAGCAGCTTGATCACGGCGACTTGGCATCTCGTCAATGAAAAGGAAGAGCCCTCCTGTGCCTTGGTAGATCATGAGTAGAACAGTGTCTCCAATTTTCCAATATGGATGCATTGCCATGAGAAGTGAGAACTGATTAATTTGAATGGTTCCATTTCTGCGGGAAATGCAGTACCTTGCAATCACTTTGGCGTTATTAGCAGGCACAAGTGTAATTCGACCACGCCGGGAAATCGATCCAGGAACTGCTACAGGGGCAATTTCTGTTGACATGTAGAATAAAAAACAATTGTAACATATCGTTGAAGATATATATAGTTTATGAGCATCAACATTAAAATAAGACATTTTACCAGCGTTTTGTGCACACAATTGGTCTTGTTCAGTGTGTGCACCATAGCTCTAATTAATCCAATCCAAAATCCAGCGTTCATACGTTGTGCTATCTCTGTCAGATTATCAACAAAGTTTATGAAATGCCTCAAGTCCTTCCAGTGAAATTTGGTACGCTTAGTAACATACAGATCGTTCCCTATGCTGTGGTGCACGCACTAGAATTTTATTGCCAGTTTTCAGTTCATAACACTTAGCCATTTTTCTCCATAGGTCCGCATTAAAATAGGAGTGACCATCTTTATCAAGTTTTACGCTAACCGTCATTGTAAATCCACGCTGCGTTGTCAATATGACATCCTGGGAGTTATCAGCAAAGTAAAGACCAAGATTTCCTTCTACTCCTGTTCTTGCAAAGCAACGGATGTACTGCTTGAAATAAAAATTAAGACCGTAAATTAGATATATTGAAATAACATAGCAAGATGCAAATATGGGAGTAAGTGATAGAACAGATCCATATATATAGATAATGTAACAAAGATTTGATGCAAATATATAGATAATGTAGCAACAGACGGTATATGTTCACAAATTTAGGCCATGCCGACCGTGGTAGGTTGAGATTGAACATACCGAGTGCTCCCTGAAGTCATCCGGAATGGTGAGATAGAACTTCGTTTCCGACTGGCCACGACCACAGTTGCCCGATTTGTGCTCGCATTGTGGACACATGAATGAACACCCACGAATCAGCTAGAACAAAAATGATTCCACGGTGATTTCCGCCGGTTGATTAACAGCGACGGACGGACTGCGATAGGAGATGAGTGAATATTTTGCTAATTAAGTTGATTACCTTCTCCATGAGAAAAATCCCCGGCCCAATCCCGCAGAAAACCCCAGTCGACCAGAGTCCAGAATGTCGGTGCAGATAGGCGGCGGAAAGCGGTGGAGGCGAAATCCGGTGTCGTTTGGAGCGCGACCTATGCCCGCCGCCAACAGCCGTCGAGCTTATGGTGCAGAGTTGCGGAGGAGTCCGCGGCGAGTGAGTGGGGACGAAGTGGGCGAGGGTTTTCTTTTCCTTTTGCATGTGTGAGTGAACACACACGGTTCGCAGAGGCGACGGAGATGAATCGTGTGCGATAGTAGATCACCGAGATTGAATGGCAATCCAAATTTCCTTTGTCCTTCATCCATGAGTTTTTTTTCTATGATGAACATAAACCCTACTAATCACCGTGTTCAAATTTGACACTTTTCCGGGTTCATTTACAATACTTAGGGGATTATGTGGATTTTGTAGGCATTAATGCACGTAATTCAAATTCAAACAATCGGTGCATGAAGGGGTGCACAATAACGGTCTGGAAAAACCATACTCGTGGTATTTAGTAATTTCTCAAGCCTTTTACAAGGAATGGGCAGAGATTTCAACGGAATGCGTGGCAATAGTCAACCACAAACGCGTCATTTACTGGGTTATCAACTATAGAACAATGAAATATGTGCTTGAAAAACATGACGGCTGGCATGGTGCCATGGTATGGCCTCACCGTACCCTGGTTAAAAGCTGAGAAGGTTTGATTTATGTCGTCATGCACGCCCTTCATAAATCGAACCATCACCGACGAAGTTCAATGCTTTCGAGAGGGAAATCACCAAGATTGAAGGGGAATCCAAATTTCCGTCCTACTTTGTCATTCAGTTTTTTTCCAACGATCAACATACCGCCTCAAATGCAACGTGTTCAAATTTGACATTTTTCCGAACTCATTTACCATATTTAGGGGATTATGTGCATTTTCTAGGCATTAATTATGCACATAATTCAAATTCGAACAATCGGTGCATGAAAAGGTGCACAAGAACGGTCTGGAAAACCATGCTCGTGCTATTTAGTACATTCTCATGCCTTTTACAAGGAATGGGCAGATATTTCAAGGAAATGTGTGGCAATAGTCAACCATAAACGCATCGTTTACTGGGTTAACAACTATACAAAAATGAAATACATGCTTGGAAAAACATGACGCCTGGTGTGGTGCCATGGTATGACCTCATCGTGCCCTGGTAAAAATGTCATCATGCACTCCTTTCATAAAACGAACCATCACCGAGGAAATTTCATGGTTTCGAGGGGGAAATCACCAAGACTGAAGGGGGGTTCAAATTTCCTTTGTCCTTTGTCCACGAGTTTTTTCTATGATGAACATACAACCTGCAAATCACCGTGTTCAAATTTGGCACTTTTCCGGGTTCATTTGCCATATTTAGGGGATTATGTGCATTTCCTAGGCATTAATGCATATAATTCAATTTCAAACAATCGGTGCATGAAAGGGTCCACAAGAATGGCCTGGAAAACCATGCTCGTGCCATTTAGTAAATTCTCATGCCTTTTACAAGGAATAATGGATAGATATTTCGATGAAATGTGTGGCAATAGTCAACCACAAATGTTTGTTTGTTGGGTTTTCAACTATAGAAAAAATGAAATAAATGCTTAAAAACATGTTGCCTGGCATGGTGCCATGATATGACCTCACCATGCCCTGGTAAAAATTTGAGAAGGTTTGGCTTATGTCGTCATGCACGCCCTTCATAAATCGAACCATAACGGAGGAAGTTCCATGCTTTCGAGAGGGCAAATCCCCAAGATTGAAGGGGAATCCAAATTTCTATCCTAGTTTGTCATTCAGTTTTTTTCCAACGATCAACATACCGCCTCAAATGTAACGTGTTCAAATTTGACATTTTCCCGGGCTCATTTACCAAATTTAGGGGATTATGTGCATTTTCTAGGCATTAATGGACATAATTGAAATTTGAATAATGGGTGCATGAAAAGGTGCACAAGAACAGTCTGGAAAACCATGCTCGTGTTATTTAGTACATTCTCATGCCTTTTACAAGGAATGGGCAGATATTTCAAGGAAATGTGTGGCAATAGTCAACCATAAACGCGTCATTTACTCGGTTAACAACTATACAAAAATGAAACACATGGTTGGAAAACATCACGCCTGGCGTGGTGCCATGGTATGGCCTCACCATGCCCTGGTAAAAATTGGAGAATGTTTTTCCTTATGTCGTGATGCGCGCCTTTCATAAATCGAACTATCACCAAGGAAGTTTCATGGTTTCGAGGGGGAAATCACCAAGATTGAAGGGGGGGTCCAAATTTCCTTTGTCCTTTCTCCACGAGTTTTTTCTACGATGAACGTACAACCTGCAAATCACCGTGTTCAAATTTGGCACTTTTCCGGGTTCATTTGCCATATTTAGGGGATTATGTGCATTTCCTAGGCATTAATGCGCATAATTCAAGTTCAAACAATCGATGCATGAAAGGGTCCACAAGAACGGCCTAGAAAACCATGCTCGTGCCATTTAGTAAATTCCCTGCCTTTTACAAGGAATGGACAGACATTTCGATGATATGTGTGGCAATAGTCAACCACGCATGTTTGTTTGTTGGGTTTTCAACTATAGAAAAAATGAAATAAATGGTTAAAAAACATGACGCTTGGCATGGTGCCATGGTATGACCTCACCATGCCCTGGTAAAAATTTGAGAAGGTTTGGCTTATGTCGTCATGCACGCCCTTCATAAATCGAACCATCACCGAGGAAGTTCCATGCTTTCGAGAGGGAAATCCCCAAGATTGAAGGGGAATCCAAATTTTCTTCCTTCTTTGCCCTGGAGTTTTTTTCTACGACGAACATACACCCTGCAAATCACTGTATTCAAATTTGGCATTTTTCCGGGCTCATTTACCATATTTAGGGGATTATGTGCATTTTCTAGGCAGTTAGCGCATATAAATCCAATCCAGCTACAGGTGCACGGGTGTGATGTGAGGGACGTGGATTGTCGTTCAATCGTGGCGCATCCAATGGTGCACACGCGTGATCCGCGTGGCTTGGGTGCCGGCCAATCATAACGCAACACACTGCGCACACTGTTTATGGAGCGACGGAGATGAACCGTGTGCGATAATGGACGAGCAAAATTGTAAGGGAAGCCAAATATCTGTTGTCGTTTGTCGTTGAGCTCTTGAATACCACCACACTGTACGGCTGCCCGGCCCCTCCATCCCAGAGCTCTCTCCAGGCGTCGTCCATGGCACCGCGGCGCACATTAACTGGTAAGGAAGTGATGGCATCCCACCGCGCCGCGTTCCTCGCTGCCCGCGACCGCACACATGGTAAGGAAGCGATGGAATCTCGCCGCGCCGAGTTCATCGCCGCCGGTGGCGAGACAGTTACATGGACGGACTTTGAGGTTGCCATGGCCGAATGGGTGGTGGATCTAGAGGCGGCCAAAGCCGCACAGAAGGAGCGGAAAAGGCAGAAAGCAGTCAAGAAAAGACAGTCCCGCCGCCGCAAGAAAAAAGAGGCTGCACGCCGTGGTGAGGAGAGCTTGGCGGAGATCGAAGCACGGTGGGCTGCCGCCTACAAGGCCGGGAAGGAGAACACCGGCGTCTGGCCAGCATGCCCTGATGGCAGCATGTGAGAAGTAGTTTAAGTTTGTAGTATTAGAGCAAATTACCAGTAGTACTTTAAGTTTCTAGTATTAACGTACAATGTCGGTAAGAGCATCCTTTGAGGGCTTTGAGCATTGATTAGCATGTGTGCCCGTGTGCGTTTTTTGCGTTGATCATTAGAAGATCACCAAACACACGGTTCTATGCCGTACCCGTTTGCGTTTTTTTGCGTTAATGACCCATAACTCGGTTACCTGTGTGATATTTCCTAATAAACCAGGCATACCATTGACCGAAAAAAATCAACTACACGTGTACATTTTTTTGGAGACGGGATCTGCCAACTTTCTTTTTTCTCGCACATGAGTATTTTACGCGCTTCGTATGTGTTGTGTGTTTCCCCCGCCCAAGTTTCAAGTTTCGCACCGAAATTTTCATTAGGCGCATGATTTCAGAATTTATTCCTACAACCACTTCCCCTTCCCCTCAGTATCCCCCCTCCCTCGCGCCTCCCCCTACCGGCATCTCAAACCGCCGCCGCCGCAACCACAGCTTCAACCACATCTACGTTCTGCTCGGATCCAGTCAGGTAACCCACCTATCTCTATCACGTCCCTAGCCTGATTGCTTAAATGGCGCCTGCGAAACATCCTCGTGCCTCCAAATCCCCCTGCCAGGAGCTGATGGCGGTCCATGGAGCGATGGCCGATGTGCGTGTTGACCCGGAGGAAGACCTCGCCTCCGCCGCCGCCGCCGACATGGTGCAGGCTCTGGCCCAGAAGAAGTCCCCCAGCGACTACCCCCAGGACTTAACAGGTAAGATATGACCAGCTAAATCTTACCAATACCACCTGCAATGGCTATGATTTGTACAGTTGATGTATTAAGCATGTTCGTGCCTTGTTTATTTTAGTACTGCACACTGTGTAATGTTCAAATATTACCGTGTCCAGCTCAATTTCACCAATACCAGCAATAAACTTACAATACATGACTCAAGATATCACTGGAGATACTGCCCATTTGCTATTTTTAGTGGATGCTAACCCTGTTGTACTTAACATGCCTATCCATGTACTTACGCAGGGTCATAAAGGCCGATGCTTTTGTTTGCCGTTGAGGTGAGCTGCATCCCATGTCTTACAGTATTTCACATAATTTGTGCAATTGCAGTTTAACTTCTACCATTTACTGGTTGCCTGTAGGTACACATGTCAGTGGCACTGATCCACGCTTTGACCTGCAGGGACAGCTCGCCTCCGCCGTCGCTGACTTTGGGCGAGCTCTGGCCAAGATGAAGTGCCCCAGCAACTACGTCTCAGGACTTACCAAGTATGTACTCACCAGTTCAATCTTACCAATACCGGTTGCGATTAATGGCTATGTTATGTACGGTCGATGTATTAAGCATGTTCTAGTAAACATGCCTAACACGTTTTTGCTACTTTCCCTACCTTTTTATAGACATCTGGGCCATTCTCTACTCTGGCAGCACCTGCCTTGTGATGTTTAACTATGCCAATTGCATTTTTACCAGTACCGGTTTCAATGTCTATTAAGCCTGTTGCAATTAACAGTTGAATCCATTTTTAAACAGTTGTCTTTCAATGGCTACAAACTTACAAAACATGACTTAGGATGCTGTTAAGCCTGTTGCAATTAACAGTTGTATCAATTTTTTAATCTTTCCATTTGCTACCATGCTACTCTCCGCAATGAAGATATACTAGAGATGCTGCCCCATTTGCTATTTTTTGTGGATGCTAACCCTGTTGTACTTAACATGCTTGTCCATGTACTTACGCAGGGTCATAACGGCCAATGCTGTTGTTTGCCGTCGATGTTAGCTGCATCCCATGTCTTACAGTATTTCACATCATTTGTGCAATTGCGGTTTAACTTCTACCATTTACTGGTTGCTAGGTACAAATGTCAGTGGCACTGATCCACGCTTCGACCCGGAGGAACACCTCGTCTCCGCCGCCGCTGACTTTGGGCGGGCTCTGGCCAAGATGAAGTGCCCCAGCAACTACCTCTCAGGACTTACCAAGTATGTACCCACCAGTTCAATCTTACCAATACCAGTTGCAATTAATGGCTATGTTTTGTACTGTCGATGTATTAAGCATGTTGTAGTAAACATGCCTAACACGTTTGAGCTATTTTCCCTACCTTTTTTATAGACAACTGGGCCATTATTTGCTCTGGCAGCACTTGCCCTGTGATGTTTAACTCTGCCAATTGCATTTTTATCAGTACCGATTTCAATGGCCATTAAGCCTGTTACAATTAACAGTTGTATCCATTTTTAAAGAGTTGTATTTCAATGGCTACAAACTTACAAAACATGAATTAGGATGTTGTTAAGCCTGTCGCAATTAACAGTTGTATCCGTTATTTAATTCGTCCCTTTGCTACCGTGCTACTCTTTCGAAATGAAGATATCACTACAGATGCTGTCGTTTTATTACCATTTGCTATTTTTGGTGGATGTTAACCCTGTTGTAGTTAACATTGGCTTTCCATGTACTTACACAGGGCTATAATGGGCGATGCTGTTGTTTGCCGTCGAGGTTAGCTTCATCCCATATCTTATACACAATCTATTCCTAAATATAAGTATTTTTAGAGATTCCAATATAGACTACATAAGGAGCAAAATGAGTGAATCTAGATTCTAATCTAACCTATATCTATAATTCTATATACATCCGTATGTTGTTCATATTGAAATCTAAAAAAATACTTGTACTTAGGAACATAGGTAGTTGTATTTTACATCATTTGTGCAATCTTAGTTTAGCTTCTAACATTTACTGGTTGCTTGTAGGTACATATATGAGCGGTACTGACCGGCGCTTCGATCCCTTTTGCGTATGGGGCAATGAGATATTCATGAACAAGCGTCAAGTGAGGAAACTAAGAAAGATTGTTAGGCGAAAGAAACGGGTGATTGGAATTAAGCTCTTTATTTACGCTTTGTCGAAGACAACAGTGAACTTTAGGATGGTAAGTAATGTGTTGCCTTTTCCCCCTGCCGACAACAAGTTACTCTTTTAGACCTCAATATCTGATATTTTTCTCTTTTCAGTGGTTTCCGAAGCTATTTACTGATGATTACCTTGCAAACTACATGACCGGAGTGGAGGCAACTAAGGTTAAAGTATATAATTCATGCTACCTTGATAATGCTCTAGAAGTCTTCCTGAAGGAGGTGAAGGATGTGCGGACGATCGTCACAAGGAGTTGGACAAAAGTGGTTCGTGCCTAAGGCATGTAGGAAGGCACATTATGGGCATTCCACTTCTTCAACACCGTCGGCAGTCAAAATGATTTACACTTGTCTCTTCACCTTTACCGCCTTTAAATACTATGGTTCATCATAGTTAATTGTTGCCTAATCCTATAATTATTGAACATATTGTACTGGCAATTTTATTTATGGATTCGTTGTTGAACCATTGTGCTGAGAACTTGAATTGCACGTTTCATATTTCAAAATTTCCAATTAGAATAATAAATTATAGGCAAAAATAAAAAGAGAACATACAGTCATGGAACTTTGCAAACAGTTCTGGCAGTAAAAGCGCTTGTGATGGATAGCCCAATGCCACACAGTTTTCTACATCAAATCGTGTGTGATGTAGTTAATGAAAGCAAACAGTTAACCAAGGCAGAGCGTGTGTGATAGTTACACCTTTCACACACAAGCGCATACATAAAACTGTGTGGGATGTACACCCGAACGGAAACGTTTTCCCTGGATTGACTGTGTGGGATGTACGTAAGAACGGAAACGTATTCCTTGGATTGACTGTGTGTGATATACATACGAACGGAAATGTTTGTCTGGGATTCACCGTGTGGGATGTACATACCTACGGAAATGATTTTCTCGGATTACCGTGTGGGATGTACATACCTACGGAAATGATTGGGTTTGATGCCTCGCCCGACGATTTCTGGGTCGTGTGGGAAGGACACCCTATCGCACACACTCACTTGGTGACGGTTCCAAATGCTGTCGCGGAAAGGGGTTAAAAACCGTTTGTTTAGGACCGACGCGCACCAGTGTATTTGAAAAAAAAATTTGAAACGGTATCCACGGTATCCACGCTAATGTGGATTAGAGTGTGTGTCACATAATAAGTTATTTGAATTAGAGTGTGTGTCACATAGCGATCTCCAATTCTAACGTGGATTTCGCATTTCACTGTATCCACGCTACTTTTTTAATACAAATTCATATGTATATGATGAACATCATGGTAGTGAGAAAACTTTTGGATGGATTCAAACATATGACCTACAAAATAGCTCAACAATCGAGTCAATGTCAACTTTTCCAAACCTAGTATGGCACGAATTCGAAATAATTACCCATATGCATGGTCCTCAGTTCAAATCTTACAATGTACACCGAATTGAAACATCGATATTAAGTCTCGTACTATCTACATTCAAATGTTGTTTTTAGCACCCCCCCCCCCGGCACACACGCTACATACTTCCTGTATCGGTCAATCTTCCTCTCCTAACCACCTTAGGAAGCTACCGGTTTCAGACACATGTTCATTCTTTCTCTCCATGTTCGATCTCTAACTCTCTCAACTACACAACCCCCTTTTTCCACTTTGTTACCAAATGTATTTACCTCACACACCCGCCATTGCACCCCATGCCGAGCTCTCACTCTCTCTCGCTCTCTCTCTCTCTCTCCCTCCCACCCTCTCTCGCTAGATACATGCATTGCCTATCTAGCCCCCCAACCTCTCGTCCGAACGCACTCACGTTGTCTATCTAGGTCACTCCCTCGAGACGGTCTCACTCTTTCTTCCGCACAGCGGGACACACTCGCTCAATCTCGCTCTCTTTATCTGAGTCTCGATTAACCTCATTTTTTTCACACACAAATGATATATCTCCCTGTTCGGGCCTCGATCGACACACTATATACTCTCTCACGTAGATTGTCTATCTAGGTCAGTCCATCCAAGACGCCCCCACTCTTTCGACCTCATGGCGGGCCACGCTCGCTCAATCTCTCTCTCTCCCCCTCTCTCTTTCTCTCTCTCTCTCACTCTCTCTCTCTCTCTGTGTGTATGTCTCAATTGACCTCACTCCTTCTCGGACACAAACGATATATCTCCATGTTTGAGCCCAATTCGACATATTCATATTGTATACTCTCTCACGCACATTGTCTATCTAGGTCACTCTCTTCAACCCGTCTCACTTGTTCGATTGCACGACGACCCACACTCGCTCAATCTCTCTCCCTTTATGTATGTAATCGATTGACCTTGCTTCCTCCCACGCACTCCGCCGTGCTCTGTGTGTCGTCGGGCCACTGACCGACGGCGACGGTGATGGCCATGGCGGCGTCTTGCGTCGTTGTTGGCGTACTCCTGGACGTTGGCCCTAGCTTCAAGGAAGGCCACAATGTTCTGGACTTCGGTCTCCAGGAGTGAGTCAACTGGCGCGAAGAGGCCACTGGCATTGGTGCAAGGAAGCGGTCGACGGTGGCTATCCATGCCACTGAGGGGGGCACTGGCACCCACCCGGGGACAGGCGTTGGCAACGGCGCGGCGGAGACATTCATGTGCACAGGCACCGGCACGGGCGCGCACGTCAGTGTACGCGCAAGCGCAGGCGCTAGTAGGTGCACGGGCACTGGCATGGGCGTGCGCGTCAGTGCACGCGTAGGCGCATGCGCTGGCAGGTGCACGGGCGCGTGAAATTCGGCAGGGACCTCGTGGAACCCCGTGGCATCAAGCTCGGCGACAGTGTGCGGCTCCCAGCCCATCAATGCCACGGGGATGGGCGCTGGCGCAGTCGGGGCGACGGGAGCCGGAACGAGAGCGGGGACAGGCGCGACGTCTTCCCGCAAGGCCGGTTCAAGCTCGTCCCAAAGCGCCTTATGTTCTTGAGACTCCGGTTGGATGTCTTCCTCAGGAAACTGGAAGACTAAGGGCAGACCATCGTGATGTGGCATGGCGTACGTTTAGGTCAGGCTAGTTGGAGGTAGACGACAGGAGAATCACAGAGGAAGAGAGAAGATTGTAGCAATACCGGGTAGTGTGGGGTTGATTTTAAACTGGGGCGCCGGCGACATTAAAAGTGGGAGCAGTTGGGACGAAGGTGGGCGGCGGAGCCTGGTCAAAGGGCCTGCGTCCCGGTGAGCCTGCGCAGCGGTCTGCTCGCACGCCTCCCGTCGACTCACACGCTTTCTCGGACGGCACCTGCCGATGAGAAGCGGGACTCGTGGCGGCACGTAAACGCCCACGATTTCAATTGTGAAAGCGTTCGCCTTAACATGACAGGTCTTTGTTCCAAAATACCTTGGCTCTTCATTTGTGCAACTTGTCATAAGCAACTTGTCTCAAATTGAAAAAAAATTACAAAGGAATATTTGTCCCATATCCGTGACCATGCTCAGTTTCATGAATTTCTGGTCACTTTCGGATTTTCTGAAATTTAAAATCCAAGATTTGAAACAATATCATAACCTGCATCATGCAATAAATTTTCAAGTGATACATCTGTCATGTTGTACTTCTTAAGAAAGGATTTGGTCAAACATTTTGCTTAGTTAGACTTCAGACAAGTTATATATGCAGAGTAAAAGGATAATCCCTCTGTACCAGTGCATTGCCTGATATATTAACTCAAGTACTATGCACGAACAAACGGGCTCAATTATGTGCTCATCCTGGTGTAGTAGTAGTAGTACTAGGCAATGCAGTTGACGTGTGACCTTGGGGAGCGGCGACCGAGGGAATTGAACCATGCTCGCCACGGTAGGTAACGTTGTCTAGTTACTAAAGCATCACTCCATTGTTCATCGGTAGTCATTATGGACCGGGGACATGAGGGGAATTTCCTAGGGCTGGAATTCTGGCCGCCAGATATTTTGAATCGAAACGCGGAGGCTCGACTGGTTGGGGCTGCCTAATGTGCGTACCACGCACGCCACCAGAAGGACACGAGCCCATTTTTTTAGGATCAACACGAGCCAAGGTCTGGCTGGCACGTGATACGTCTCCAACGTATCTATAATTTATGAAGTATTCATGCTATTATATTATCCATCTAGGATGTTTTATATGCATTTATATGCTATTTTATATGATTTTTGGGACTAAACTATTAACCTAGAGCCCAGTGCCAGTTTCTGTTTTTTCCTTGTTTTTGAGTTTTACAGAAAAGGAATACCAAATGGCGTTGGTCTCACGTTAGGGGGGGTCTCCGGGTTGTCCACGAGGCAGGGCCCACGCCCAGGGGGGTGGGCGCGCCCCCCACCCTCGTGGGCAGCCCGGGACTCTCCTGGCCCAACTCTTTTGCTCTGGGGTCTTCTTTTGGTTCATAAAAAATTGTCAAAAATTCTATGCTAGTAGATCATGAAAAGAATGCTTTATGTGCTGGTTATATGGTTGAATTCATTCATGATGCTACTGAAAATTATTATGAGAGAGGATCACATGCTTCTACATATTGCAATAATATCAAGTTTCCTCTCTATGTGTTGAAAATTTTGAAGTTATGCTTGTTTTGCCTTCCTATGCTAGTTGATTATTGCTCCCATAAGTTGTTTGCTCAAAAAATCCCTATGCATAGGAAGTGGGTTAGACTTAAATGTGTTAGTCACATTATTCATGATGCTCTCTTTATGTTTCAATTCTTATCTTTTACGTGAGCATCATTGAAATCATCATGCCTAGCTAGGGGCGTTAAACGTTAGCGCTTGTTGGGAGGCAACCCAATTTTTATTTTTATTTCTTTCTTTTTGGTTCTGTTTAGTAATAATTTTTTGATCTAGACTCTGGTTAGATGTGGTTTTATGTTTTAATTAGTGTTTGTGCCAAGTAAGACCTATAGGATCTTCTTGGATGATAGTTATTTGATCTTGCTGAAAATTCCAGAAACTTTCTGTTCACGAAAAAATTGTTTAAAATCACCAGAACGTGATAAAATACTGATTCCAATTGCAGCAGATCAATAATCAAATTATCTAGGTCTTCCAATTTTGGTAGAATTTTTTGAGTTCCAGAAGTTTGCGTTAGTTACAGATTACTACAGATTGTTCTGTTTTTGACAGATTCTGTTTTCTATGTGTTGTTTGCTTATTTTGATGAATCTATGAGTAGTATCGGAGGGTATGAACCATAGAGAAGTTGGAATACAGTAGATTTAACACCAATACAAATAAAGAATGAGTTCATTACAGTACCTTGAAGTGGTGTTTTGTTTTCTTTCGCTAACGGAGCTCACGAGATCTTCTGTTAAGTTTTGTGTTCTGAAGTTTTCAAGTTTTGGGTAAAGATTCGATGGACTATGGAATAAGGAGTGGCAAGAGCCGAAGCTTGGGGATGCCCAAGGCACCCCAAGGTAATATTAAAGGACAACAAGAGCCTAAGCTTGGGGATGCCCCGGATGGCATCCCCTCTTTCGTCTTCGTTCATCGGTAACGTTACTTGGAGCTATATTTTTATTCACCACATGATATGTGTTTTGCTTGGAGCGTCATTTTATTATCTTTTGTTTTGCTTGCTATATGAATAAAATACCAAGATCTGAAATTATTAAATGGGAGAGTCTTCACATAGCTAAATAATTATTTAACTACTCATTGATCTTCACTTATATCTTTTTGGAGTAGTTTGTCATTTACTCGTGTGCTTCACTTATATCCTATGAGTAAATGGTTGAATGAATTGAATATCATAAATCTGAAATTATACATGTTTAATATGCTTATTCCCATGGGGAGTAATGCCTTCACATATAAGAAGTAGAGGTGGTAATTTTTTTGAAGGTTAGCAAACATTGTATTGGTCACTTGAACAATTCATGAAAGAATATTGAAGGAAGTGTGATTTCACATATAAATATACTATCTTGGACATCTTCTATGATTGTGAGCCCCATTAATTATTTTCAAACCTGAGCAAATTAGTTGAAGTTGGACAAGGAAGACAACATAATGAGTTATGCTTGGGTATATTTGTATAGAAGTTATATTGTTATGGATCCTCTAACATGTGGTGCTTGCTATTTAGAATCCTTGCTAGCCAAAATATCTGTACTAAGCGGGAATACTGCTTGTGCATCCAAATTCCTTGAACCAAGTTTCTTCTATGAGTGTCCACCATATATACCTATATGCGGTATTACCTGCCGTTCCAAGTAAATTTGCATGTGCCAAACTCTAAACCTTCAAATAATAATCTGTTTTGTATGCCCAAATCGCTCATGTAGCGACTAGGGGCTGTCGGTATCTTCCATGCTAGGTGGGTTATTCTCATGATGACTGGACTCCGCTCATCATTCACGAGAAAATGGCTGGTAACTGGGATGCCCAGTCCTATGATCAAAAGATCAAGAAAAAATCACAAATAATTTAAACAAAAGTCCCCTAGGATTGTTGAAAGTTGGACGCCACCCGTTGTTTCGGACAAGCCGTGAAGTGTGATTTTTGGTGGAGGGGGAGTAAAATCTTTACCTTTCTGTTTGGGAACCGCCTATAATGTATGTAGTATGGAAGATATTGGGAACTCTTGGTCGTTATGTTGACAATGAAAGCATACTCCTCAAAATTATTTTCATCTCTGTTTTTGCTTCGAGCTCTGGCACCTCTTCAAATCCCTGCTTCCCTCTGCGACGGGCCCATCTTTTACTTTTATGCAAGAGTCGGTAGTATTCCTTCTCATTCCAGCCTACTCTTTAGTTGGCAAGCATCATGTGATGGAAAGTGTTGGGAATCGTAGCAGAATTTAAAATTTTCCTACGCTCACCAAGATGCATCTATGGAGTCTACTAGCAACGAGGGGAAAGGAGTGCATCTACATACCCTTGTAGATCGCGAGCGGAAGCGTTCCAATGAACGTGGATGACGGAGTCGTACTCGCCGTGATCCAAATCACCGATGACCGAGTGCCAAACGGACGGCACCTTGGCGTTCAACACACGTACGGTGCAGCGACGTCTCCTCCTTCTTGATCCAGCAAGGGGGAAGGAGAGGTTGATGGAGATCCAGCAGCACGACGGGGTGGTGGTGGATGTAGCGGGTCTCGGCAACGCTTCGCCGAGCTTCTGCGAGACGGAGAGGTGTAGCAGGGGAGGAGGGAGGCGCCCAAGGCTGTAGGTAGCTGCCCTCCCTCTCCCCCTTTATATAGGCCCCTTGGGGGGCGCCAGCCCTAGAGATGGGATCTCAAGGGGGGGGGCGGCGGCCAAAGGGGGGAGGGGGTGCCTTGCCCCCCAAGGCAAGTGGGAAGCTCCCCCCCTAGGGTTCCCAACCCTAGGCGCATGGGGGGAGGCCCATGAGGGGGCGCCCAGCCCACTAGGGGCTGGTTCCCTTCCCACTTCAGCCCACGGGGCCCTCCGGGATAGGTGGCCCCACCCGGTGGACCCCCGGGACCCTTCCGGTGGTCCCGGTACAATACCGGTAACCCCCGAAACTTTCCCGGTGGCCGAAACTTGACTTCCTATATATAATTCTTCACCTCCGGACTATTCCGGAACCTCTCGTGACGTCCGGGATCTCATCCGGGACTCCGAACAACTTTCGGGTTTCCGCATACATATATCTCTACAACCCTAGCGTCACCGAACCTTAAGTGTGTAGACCCTACGGGTTCGGGAGACATGCAGACATGACCGAGACGCCTCTCCGGTCAATAACCAACAGCGGGATCTGGATACCCATGTTGGCTCCCACATGTTCCACGATGATCTCATCGGATGAACCACGGTGTCGACAATTCAATCAATCCCGTATGCAATTCCCTTTGTCAATCGGTATGTTACTTGCCCGAGATTCGATCGTCGGTATCCCAATACCTTGTTCAATCTCGTTACCGGCAAGTCTCTTTACTCGTACCGCAATGCATGATCCCGTGACTAACGCCTTAGTCACATAGAGCTCATTATGATGATGCATCACCGAGTGGGCCCAGAGATACCACTCCGTCACACGGAGTGACAAATCCCAGTCTCGATCCGTGCCAACCCAACACACACTTTCGGAGATACCCGTAGTGCACCTTTATTGTCACCCAGTTACGTTGTGACGTTTGGCACACCCAAAGCACTCCTACGGTATCCGGGAGTTGCACGATCTCATGATCTAAGGAAAAGATACTTGACCTTGGAAAAGCTCTAGCAAACGAAACTACACGATCTTTTATGCTATGCTTAGGATTGGGTCTTGTCCATCACATCATTCTCCTAATGATGTGATCCCGTTATCAATGACATCCAATGTCCATAGTCAGGAAACCATGACTATCAATTGATCAACGAGCTAGTCAACTAGAGGCTTACTAGGGACACGTTGTGGTCTATGCATTCATACATGTATTACGATTTCCGGACAATACAATTATAGCATGAACAATAGACGATTATCATGAACAAAGAAATATAATAATAACCATTTATTATTGCCTCTAGGGCATATTTCCAACAGTCTCCCACTTGCACTAGAGTCAATAATCTAGTTACATTGTGATGAATCGAACACCCATTGCGTCCTGGTGTTGATCATGTTTTGCTCTAGGGAGAGGTTTAGTCAACGGATCTGCTACATTCAGGTCCGTATGTACTTTACAAATATCTATGTCTCCATTTTGAACACTTTCACGAATGGAGTTGAAGCAACGCTTGATATGCCTGGTCTTCGTGTGAAACCTGGGCTCCTTCGCAAGGGCAATAGCACCAGTGTTGTCACAGAAGAGAGTCATCGGGCCCGACGCATTGGGAATCACCCCTAGGTCGGTAATGAACTCCTTCATCCAGACTGCTTCCTGTGCTGCCTCCGAGGCTGCCATGTACTCTGCTTCACATGTAGATCCCGCCACGACGCTTTGCTTGCAACTGCACCAGCTTACTGCTCCTCCATTCAAAATATACACGTATCCGGTTTGTGACTTCGAGTCATCCAGATCTGTGTCGAAGCTAGCGTCGACGTAACCCTTTACGACGAGCTCTTCTTCACCTCCATAAACGAGAAACATATCCTTAGTCCTTTTCAGGTACTTCAGGATATTCTTGACCACTGTCCAGTGTTCCATGCCGGGATTACTTTGGTACCTTCCTACCAAACTTACGGCAAGGTTTACATCAGGTCTGGAACACAGCATGGCATACATAATAGACCCTATGGCCGAGGCATAGGGGTTGACACTCATCTTTTCTATATCTTCTGCCGTGGTCGGGCATTGAGCCGTGCTCAATTGCACACCTTGCAATACAGGCAAGAACCCCTTCTTGGACTGATCCATATTGAACTTCTTCAATATCTTGTCAAGGTATGTACTCTGTGAAAGACCAATGAGGCGTCTTGATCTATCTCTATAGATCTTGATGCCTAATATATAAGCAACTTCTCCAAGGTCCTTCATTGAAAAACACTTATTCAAATAGGCCTTTATACTTTCCAAGAATTCTATATCATTTCCCATCAGTAGTATGTCATCCACATATAATATGAGAAATGCTACAAAGCTCCCACTCACTTTCTTGTAAACACAGGCTTCTCCATAAGTCTGTGTAAACCCAAACGCTTTGATCATCTCATCAAAGCGAATGTTCCAACTCCGAGATTCTTGCACCAGCCCATAGATTGAGCGCTGGAGCTTGCATACTTTGTTAGCATTCTTAGGATCGACAAAACCTTCCGGCTGCATCATATACAACTCTTCCTTAAGGAAGCCATTAAGGAATGTTGTTTTGACGTCCATCTGCCATATCTCATAATCATAGTATGCGGCAATTGCTATCATGATTCGGACGGACTTCAGCTTCGCTACGGGTGAGAAAGTCTCATCGTAGTCAACCCCTTGAACTTGTCGATAACCCTTAGCGACAAGTCGAGCTTTGTAGATGGTCACATTTCCATCTACGTCCGTCTTCTTCTTAAAGATCCATTTGTTTTCTATGGCTCGCCGATCATCGGGCAAGTCAGTCAAAGTCCATACTTCATTTTCATACATGGATCCTATCTCGGATTTCATGGCTTCTAGCCATTTGTCAGAATCCGGGCCCGCCATCGCTTCTTCATAGTTCGAAGGTTCACCGTTGTCTAACAACATGATTTCCAGGACAGGGTTGCCGTACCACTCTGGTGCGGAACGTGTCCTTGTGGACCTACGAAGTTCAGTAACTTGATCCGAAGCTTCATGATCATCATCATTAACTTCCTCCCCAGTCGGTGTAGGCACCACAGGAACATTTTCCCGCGCTGCGCTACTTTCCGGTTCGGAAGGGGTGACTATCACCTCATCAAATTCCACTTTCCTCCCACTCAATTCTTTCGAGAGAAACTCCTTCTCCAGAATGGACCCGTTCTTGGCAACGAAGATCTTGCCTTCGGATCTGAGGTAGAAGGTATACCCAATAGTTTCCTTAGGGTATCCTATGAAGACGCATTTTTCCGACTTGGGTTCGAGCTTTTCAGGTTGAAGTTTCTTGACATAAGCATCGCATCCCCAAACTTTTAGAAACGACAGCTTAGGTTTCTTCCCAAACCATAATTCATACGGTGTCGTCTCAACGGATTTCGACGGAGCCCTATTTAAAGTGAATGCGGCAGTCTCTAAAGCATAGCCCCAAACTGAGAGCGGTAAATCGGTAAGAGACATCATAGATCGCACCATATCCAATAGAGTGCGATTACGACGTTCGGACACACCATTTCTCTGAGGTGTTCCAAGCGGCGTGAGTTGTGAAACTATTCCACATTTCCTTAAGTGTGCACCAAACTCGTGACTTAAATATTCTCCACCACGATCTGATCGTAAGAATTTTATTTTCCTGTCACGTTGATTCTCAACTTCACTCTGAAATTCCTTGAACTTTTCAAAGGTTTCAGACTTGTGTTTCATTAGGTAGACATACCCATATCTACTTAAATCATCAGTGAGAGTGAGAACATAACGATATCCTCCGCGAGCCTCAACACTCATTGGACCGCACACATCGGTATGTATGATTTCCAATAAGTTGGTTGCTCGCTCCATTGTTCCGGAGAACGGAGTCTTGGTCATCTTACCCATGAGGCATGGTTCGCACGTGTCAAATGATTCGTAATCAAGAGACTCCAAAAGTCCATCTACATGGACCTTCTTCATGCGCTTGACACCAATGTGACCAAGGCGGCAGTGCCACAAGTATGTGGGACTATCGTTATCAACTTTACATCTTTTGGTATTCACACTATGAACATGTGTAACATCACGTTCGAGATTCATCAAAAATAAACCATTGACCAGCGGGGCATGACCATAAAACATATCTCTCAAATAAATAGAACAACCATTATTCTCGGATTTAAATGAGTAGCCATCTCAAATTAAACGAGATCCAGATACAATGTTCATGCTCAAAGCAGGCACTAAATAACAATTATTGAGGTTTAAAACTAATCCCGTGGGTAGATGCAGAGGTAGCGTGCCGACGGCGATCACATCGACCTTGGAACCATTCCCGACGCGCATCGTCACCTCGTCCTTTGCCAGTCTCCGTTTATTCCGTAGTTCCTGTTTTGAGTTACAAATATGAGCAACCGCACCGGTATCAAATACCCAGGAGCTACTACGAGTACTGGTAAGGTACACATCAATTACATGTATATCACATATACCTTTGGTGTTGCCGGCCTTCTTCTTGTCCGCTAAGTATTTGGGGCAGTTCCGCTTCCAGTGACCACTTCCCTTGCAATAAAAGCACTCAGTCTCGGGCTTGGGTCCATACTTTGACTTCTTCCCAGTAACTGGTTTACCGGGCGTGGCAACTCCCTTGCCGTCCTTCTTGAAGTTCTTCTTACCCTTGCCCTTCTTGAACTTAGTGGTTTTATTCACCATCAACACTTGATGTTCTTTTCTGATCTCCCCTTCCGCTGATTTCAGCATTGAATATACCTCGGGAATGGTCTTTTCCATCCCCTGCATATTGTAGTTCATCACAAAGCTCTTGTAGCTTGGTGGAAGCGACTGGAGGATTCTGTCAATGACCGCGTCATCCGGGAGATTAACTCCCAGCTGAGACAAGCGGTTGTGCAACCCAGACATTCTGAGTATGTGCTCACTAACAGAACTGTTCTCCTCCATTTTACAGCTGAAGAACTTGTCGGAGACATCATATCTCTCGACCCGGGCATGAGCTTGAAAAACTAATTTCAGCTCCTCGAACATCTCATATGCTCCATGTTTCTCAAAACGCTTTTGGAGACCCGGTTCTAGGCTGTAAAGCATGCCGCACTGAACGAGGGAGTAATCATCAGCACGTGATTGCCAAGCGTTCATAACGTCTTGGTTCTGTGGGATTGGTGCATCACCTAGCGGTGCTTCTAAGACATAATCTTTCTTGGCTACTATGAGGATGAGCCTCAGGTTCCGGACCCAGTCCGTATAGTTGCTGCCATCATCTTTCAGCTTGGTTTTCTCTAGGAACGCGTTGAAATTGAGGACAACGTTGGCCATTTGATCTACAAGACATAGTGTAAAGATTTTAGACTAAGTTCATGATAATTGAGTTCATATAATCGAATTATTTAATGAACTCCCACTCAGATAGACATCCCTCTAGTCATCTAAGTGAAACATGATCCGAGTTTAACTAGGCCGTGTCCGATCATCACGTGAGACGGACTAGTCAAGATCGGTGAACATCTCCATGTTGATCGTATCTTCTATACGACTCATGCTCGACCTTTCAGTCCTCCGTGTTCCGAGGCCATGTCTGTACATGCTAAGCTCGTCAAGTCAACCTAAGTGTATTGCGTGTGTTCCGAGGCCATGTCTGTACATGCTAGGCTCGTCAACACCCGTTGTATTCGAACGTTAGAATCTATCACACCCGATCATCACGTGGTGCTTCGAAACAACGAACCTTCGCAACGGTGCACAGTTAGGGTGAACACTTTCTTGAAATTATTATAAGGGATCATCTTACTTACTACCGTCGTTCTAAGCAAATAAGATGCAAAAACATGATAAACATCACATGCAATCAAATAGTGACATGATATGGCCAATATCATCATGCTCCTTTGATCTCCATCTTCGGGGCACCATGATCATCTTCGTCACTGGCATGACACCATGATCTCCATCATCATGATCTCCATCATTGTGTCTTCATGAAGTCGTCACGCCAACGATTACTTCTACTTCTATGGCTAACGCGTTTAGCAACAAAGTAAAGTAAATTACATGGCGTTATTCAATGACACGCAGGTCATGCAAAATAATAAAGACAACTCCTGTGGCTCCTGCCGGTTGTCATACTCATCGACATGCAAGTCGTGATTCCTATTACAAGAATATGATCAATCTCATACATCTCATATATCATTCATCACATCTTCTGGCCATATCACATCACATAGCACTTGCTGCAAAAACAAGTTAGACGTCCTCTAATTGTTGTTGCAAGTTTTTACGTGGTTCGTAGGTTTCTAGCAAGAACGTTTTCTTACCTACGTATGACCACAACGTGATTTGCCAATTTCTATTTACCCTTCATAAGGACCCTTTTCATCGAATCCATTCCGACTAAAGTAGGAGACACAGACACCCGCTAGCCACCATATGCATCTAGTGAATGTCAGTCGGTGGAACCTGTCTCACGTAAGCGTACGTGTAAGGTCGGTCCGGGCCGCTTCATCCTACAATGCCGCCGAAACAAGAAAAGACTAGTAGCGGCAAGAAGAATTGGCAAACTCAACGCCCACAACTGCTTTGTGTTCTACTCGTGCATAGTAACTACGCATAGGCCTGGCTCATGATGCCACTGTTGGGAATCGTAGCATAATTTAAAATTTTCCTACGCTCACCAAGATGCATCTATGGAGTCTACTAGCAACGAGGGGAAAGGAGTGCATCTACATACCCTTGTAGATCGCGAGCGGAAGCGTTCCAATGAACGTGGATGACGGAGTCGTACTCGCCGTGATCCAAATCACCGATGACCGAGTGCCGAACGGACGGCACCTCCCCGTTCAACACACGTACGGTGCAGCGACGTCTCCTCCTTCTTGATCCAGCAAGGGGGAAGGAGAGGTTGATGGAGATCCAGTAGCACGACGGCTGGTGGTGGATGTAGCGGGTCTCGGCAGGTCTTCGCCGAGCTTCTGCGAGACGGAGAGGTGTAGCAGGGGAGGAGGGAGGCGCCCAAGGCTGTAGGTTGCTGCCCTCCCTCCCCGCTTTATATAGGCCCCCTGGGGGGGCGCCGGCCCTAGAGATGGGATCTCAAGGGGGGGGCGGCGGCCAAAGGGGGGAAGGGGGTGCCTTGCCCCCCAAGGCAAGTGGGAAGCTCCCCCCCCCAGGGTTCCCAACCCTAGGTGCATGGGGGGAGGCCCATGAGGGGGCACCCAGCCCACTAGGGGCTGGTTCCCTTCCCACTTCAGCCCAAGGGGCCCTCCGGGATAGGTGGCCCCACCCGGTGGACCCCCGGGACCCTTCCGGTGGTCCCGGTACAATACCGGTAACCCCCAAAACTTTCCCGGTGGCCGAAACTTGACTTCCTATATATAATTCTTCACCTCGGACTATTCCGGAACCTCTCGTGACGTCCGGGATCTCATCCGGGACTCCGAAAAACTTTCGGGTTTCCGCATACATATATCTCTACAACCCTAGCGTCACCGAACCTTAAGTGTGTAGACCCTACGGGTTCGGGAGACATGCAGACATGACCGAGACGCCTCTCCGGTCAATAACCAACAGCGGGATCTGGATACCCATGTTGGCTCCCACATGTTCCACGACGATCTCATCGGATGAACCACGGTGTCGAGGATTCAATCAATCCCGTATGCAATTCCCTTTGTCAATCGGTATGTTACTTGCCCGAGATTCGATCGTCGGTATCCCAATACCTTGTTCAATCTCGTTACCGGCAAGTCTCTTTACTCGTAACGCAATGCATGATCCCGTGACTAACGCCTTAGTCACATAGAGCTCATTATGATGATGCATCACCGAGTGGGCCCACAGATACCACTCCGTCACACGGAGTGACAAATCCCAGTCTCGATCCGTGCCAACCCAACAGACACTTCCGGAGATACCCGTAGTGCACCTTTATAGTCACCCAGTTACGTTGTGACGTTTGGCACACCCAAAGCACTCCTACGGTATCCGGGAGTTGCACGATCTCATGGTCTAAGGAAAAGATACTTGACATTGGAAAAGCTCTAGCAAACGAAACTACACGATCTTTTATGCTATGCTTAGGATTGGGTCTTGTCCATCACATCATTCTCCTAATGATGTGATCCCGTTATCAATGACATCCAATGTCCATAGTCAGGAAACCATGACTATCAGTTGATCAACGAGCTAGTCAACTAGAGGCTTACTAGGGACACGTTGTGGTCTATGCATTCACACATGTATTACGATTTCCGGACAATACAATTATAGCATGAACAATAGACGATTATCATGAACAAAGAAATATAATAATAACCATTTATTATTGCCTCTAGGGCATATTTCCAACAGAAAGATCTGAGCATATATGGCCATTCAAATATATTTGATCATGAATTATTATTGTTGACAATTATCTATATGATAAATAAGTTGGGAGGCGAAACATTAAGCCCCTATCTTTCTCTGTGTTCGATGGAATATCATAAATCTGAAATTATACATGTTTAATATGCTTATTCCCATGGGGAGTAATGCCTTCACATATAAGAAGTAGAGGTGGTAATTTTTTTGAAGGTTAGCAAACATTGTATTGGTCACTTGAACAATTCATGAAAGAATATTGAAGGAAGAGTGATTTCACATATAAATATACTATCTTGGACATCTTCTATGATTGTGAGCCCCATTAATTATTTTCAAACCTGAGCAAATTAGTTGAAGTTGGACAAGGAAGACAACATAATGAGTTATGCTTGGGTATATTTGTATAGAAGTTATATTGTTATGGATCCTCTAACATGTGGTGCTTGCTATTTAGAATCCTTCCTAGCCAAAATATCTGTACTAAGCGGGAATACTGCTTGTGCATCCAAATTCCTTGAACCAAGTTTCTTCTATGAGTGTCCACCATATCTACCTATATGCGGTATTACCTGCCGTTCCAAGTAAATTTGCATGTGCCAAACTCTAAACCTTCAAATAATAATCTGTTTTGTATGCCCAAACCGCTCATGTAGCGACTAGGGGCTGTCAGTATCTTCCATGCTAGGTGGGTTATTCTCATGATGAGTGGACTCCGCTCATCATTCACGAGAAAATGGCTGGTAACTGGGATGCCCAGTCCTATGATCAAAAGATCAAGAAAAATTCACAAATAATTTAAATAAAAGTCCCCTAGGATTGTTGAAAGTTGGACGCCACCCGTTGTTTCGGACAAGCCGTGAAGTGTGATTGTTGGTGGAGGGGGAGTAAATCTTTACCTTTCTGTTTGGGAACCGCCTATAATGTATGTAGTATGGAAGATATTGGGAACTCTTGGTCGTTATGTTGACAATGAAAGCATACTCCTCAAAATTATTTTCATCTCTATTTTTGCTTCGAGCTCTGGCACCTCTGCAAATCCCTGCTTCCCTCTGCGACGGGCCTATCTTTTACTTTTATGCAAGAGTCAGTAGTATTCCTTCTCATTCCAACCTACTCTTTAGTTGGCAAGCATCATGTGATGGAAAGATCTGAGCATATATGGCCATTCAAATATATTTGATCATGAATTATTATTGTTGACAATTATCTATATGATAAATAAGTTGGGAGGCGAAACATTAAGCCCCTATCTTTCTCTGTGTTCGATGGATGCTATTTGTTCTAAAAATATGCTTTGAGTGGTAGCAATCATGGAAGACTATATGATAGTTGAGTATGTGGGATTTGCTAAATCAAAGCTCTGACATAGACTCTTCCTGAAAATAAGATGAATTGTAATTGTTTGATGACTAATAACACAGTTTGTTAGTTTTCAAGAAAGTTTATGACCTATGCTTTAACATGTGAATAGTTTGTTACTTGATCATGAAAAGCTTTATGATATGAGCTACTGTTATGACATATAATGATGATAGAAAAGGTGATTGAAATTATCATTGATCAAACTTGTGCACCCGCTAGCATTCACACTTCATAAATTATTTCTTTTATCATTTACCTACTCGAGGACGAGCAAGAATTAAGCTTGGGGGTGCTGATACGTCTCCAACGTATCTATAATTTATGAAGTATTCATGCTGTTATATTATCCATCTAGGATGTTTTATATGCATTTATATGCTATTTTATATGATTTTTGGGACTAACCTATTAACCTAGAGCCCAGTGCCAGTTTCTGTTTTTTCCTTGTTTTTGAGTTTTACAGAAAAGGAATACCAAACGGAGTCCAACGGACGTGCCAGTTTTTGACATTTTTTTATGAACCAAAAGAAGACCCCGGAGCAAAAGAGTTGGGCCAAGAGAGTCCCGGGCTGCCCACGAGGATGGGGGGCACGCCAACCCCCTGGGCGTGGGCCCTTGCCTCGTGGACAACCCGGAGACCTCCCTGACGTGAGACCAATGCCAAAAATTCCTATAAATACTGAAACCTCCAGAAAATAACCTAGATCGGGAGTTCCGCCGCCGCAAGCCTCTGTAGCCAGCAAAAACCAATCGGGCCCCTGTTCCGGCACCCTGCCAGAGGGGGGATCCCTCACCTATGGCCAGCTTCATCATCCCGACGCTCTCCATGACAAGGAGGGAGTATTTCACCCTCGGGGCTGAGGGTATGTACCAGTAGCTATGTGTTTGATCTCTCTCTCTCGTGTTCTTGAGGTGATACGATCTTGATGTATCGCGAGCTTTGCTATTATAGTTGGATCTTATGATGTTTCTCCCCCTCTACTCTCTTGTAATGGATTGAGTTTTCCCTTTGAAGTTATCTTATCGGATTGAGTCTTTAAGGATTTGAGAACACTTGATGTATGTCTTGCATATGCGTATCTGTGGTGACAATGGGATATCATGTGATCCACTTGATGTATGTTTTGGTGATCAACTTGCGGGTTCCGCCCATGAACCTATGCATAGGGGTTGGCACACGTTTTCGTCTTGACTCTCCGGTAGAAACTTTGGGGCACTCTTTGAAGTACTTTGTGTTGGTTGAATAGATGAATCTGAGATTGTGTGATGCATATCGTATAATCATACCCACGGATACTTGAGGTGACATTGGAGTATCTAGGTGACATTAGGGTTTTGGTTGATTTGTATCTTAAGGTGTTATTCTAGTACGAACTCTATGATAGATCGAACGGAAAGAATAGCTACGTGTTATTTTACTACGGACTCTTGAATAGATCGATCCGAAAGAATAACTTTGAGGTGGTTTCGTACCCTACCATAATCTCTTCGTTTGTTCTCCGCTATTAGTGACTTTGGAGTGACTCTTTGCTGCATGTTGAGGGATAGTTATATGATCCAATTATGTTATTATTGTTGAGAGAACTTGCACTAGTGAAAGTATGAACCCTAGGCCTTGTTTCCTAGCATTGCAATACCATTTACGCTCACTTTTACCACTTGTTACCTTGCTGTTTTTATATTTTCAGATTACAAAAACCTATATCTACCATCCATATTGCACTTGTATCACCATCTCTTCGCTGAACTAGTGCACCTATACAATTTACCATTGTATTGGGTGTGTTGGGGACACAAGAGACTTTTTGTTATTTGGTTGCAGGGTTGTTTGAGAGAGACCATCTTCATCCTACGCCTCCCACGGATTGATAAACCTTAGGTCATCCACTTGAGGGAAACTTGCTACTGTCCTACAAACCTCTGAACTTGCCCAACAACGTCTACAAGAAGAAAGTTGTGTAGTAGACATCAGTATGCCGTTGGGTCCTACCATTCGAGAATACGTAAGGAATCTTTTAAATTGCCGAATGAATCTATGTGTATTACAATGCCCATATTTTCCTTGCAAATAGTAATTTCAACGTGGTAATTGACTTATGACGAGTTCTTGAATTAGAGTGAGTTTGTGATATAGTCATCTCAACATGGATTTCACATTTCATGGTATCCCTAGTAAGTTTTTCATTGCAGATTCAAATTTAAAAGATGAACAATATGGTGGTGAGAAAACTTTGTATGTATCAAGCATATGACCACACACACACACACACACACCCACGAACACAACAACAATCCAATAAGTATAGTGCATCTATTTTTCCAAACCATGCATGTATGACACGAATTCAAAAATACTCCTTCTGTTCCTAAATATTTGTCTCTTAGAGATTTCAACAAGTGACTACATACGGAGCAAAATGAGTGAATCTACACTCTAAAATATGTCTATATACATCCGTATGTGCCAGTCCATTTGAAATCTCTAAGACTAATATTTAGGAACAAAGGGAGTCAAATGTAAGACATGCATGGTCCTCAATTCAATATTTAAAATGAACAAGAAATTGAAACATGAATATTAAGTCTAGTAATACAGTACATGCAAATGTTGTGTTTAGGCGGAGCTATGTAGATTGTCGGGGGTTACCCCTCGACCTTAGATAAAATTGTGAAGCTCTGTTTAGGATTGTTTAGATTATATTTGTCCCCACCCTCCCAGACACCGTGGTTGTGCATCCCCCTCCTCCCCGAGAGAATATCATGTGCCCCACACCTTAGATGCTATATGCTGATACGAGTTGCTTGGAGCTTGTAGATCTGAGATAAAGCAGCTCACAGGATGTCTTAATATTTTTACAGGAAACCTTAATGAGTTTGAGAATTGCACACAATTTGTACAAAAACTACTCAGATGCCCTTGGATCCCATATCCAACGACCTCGAAGCTCGTATCACCGTAGCATCTAAGATGAAGGAGGACATCATATATATTCTCCTGTATGTAAGAATATGATGTGCTACCACACCTTAGATGCTTTGGTGATACAAGCTCTTCGGAGCCGTTGGATTTGTGACCCAACAACTCCTTGGTGGTTCGAATGGTTTTTTGCAGTTCGGCCACTGCTTACAAGCACAAAGACTGCTCAGATGCCATTGGATCTCAGATCAAACGACCTCGAAGCTCGTATCACCGTATCATCCAAGCTGCGAGAGCACCTGATGTTTTCTCGCACGGGAGAATATGAGGTGCTCCCGCACCGTAGATTCTATGGTCATACGAGTTCATGGAGATCTAACGGCCCACAGTAGGAGGTTTGAATGTTTTTGTAATATACGGCTGAGAGAGTTTGGGAATTGCGCAGAAAGTACAAGTACTACACATGTGCCATCTGATCACAGATGATACGACCTAGATGCTCGTCTCACCGTAGCGGCTAATTAAGCTACGGGGAGCACCTAATATGAGCAACGGGGAGCCGTTGGATCCAAGATGCAGCGGCACACACGAGGCCTGAATGTTTTATTTGCAAAAAAACCTTTGGAGAGTTTGGAAATTGCATAATTACAAAGACTACTCCCAAGCCATTGGATCTCACTACCAACGATGTAAAAACTCGTATCACCATAGCATCTAAGCCGCGGGGTGGATGTGATATTCTATGCCGCTGTCCTTTTTGTTCGTAAACTTGCAAAATACATGTAACTTGTGCCGTTACTTGTCTAACCGCGCAAAGTGTTTGTTCAAAAAAACTATCCTACACAGAAATATCGGAACAACACACGGGGGTCCCACTTGTCATTGATCAAATTTGGACCTAAAACTAACAAATCTGAAAGACGAGATTCGAACTGGCAACCTGGACTACAAAGCGTAAGTCGATAGCCTGAAACAACAACGGTTGTTGGCTTTGTCCCATAACTTGATTTTATACAGTATTACGTTGAGTAGAGGGAGTGCCTCGTCAACACGTGCATGACCGTTGACTCACTTACTGGTGGGTCCCAGGTCTGCGATCTCTCTCTCTCCTCTCCATCGTCTAACCTTTAGACGCACGGGCACACACGAAGAGCGGCGCTAGCTTGCCGTGGTGTTATTATAACTAAAAAAGCTTGGAAAATAGAAGAATTGCCTAGAACAAGAGACATTGTGGCTGGTCGAGACGGAGCTAACCACACCTATCCTCCGTGCCACGTTAGCATGATGAAGTTGTGTGGCTAGTGGGGTGTTTTCGACCGACTGGCTGGGTCCCGAGGTCGAACCATAGGTACTACGTCTGATACAGTATATTTTTACACGCACATTTTTCCTCCGTGCCGAGAAGTGGCACACCCTACCACGCGGTTTTGGGGTCCTCCCGGGTGGTGCACGCATATATTCTTCCTTGCCGAGACGTGGGACGCCCTACCGCACGTTTTCTGGGTCCTCCTCGGTCATAGCGCCGAAGCAAGTAAATGAGTCGTCAAATCACGAAAGACCACCTTTCCCGCCGAGTGCATCAGTGAAGCACGGTGGCTAGCTAGTTGGGCTAGTGCGACCGATTAGCTAGGCCGCCGCCACATTTGTTTTTCACCCCTTTTTTATCTCCTTGCCGGCAGGTAAATTTAAATATCCACCGCGGCGTTGCTCTGGTGTTTGGGTGCGGCAGGATTTTTAATTTTTTGATTGACGGGAGCAGGCGTGGCAGGATTTTTAATTTTTCGATTGACGGGAACAGGCGTGACAGCAATTAGTCACGACGAATCCGCCTGTAAAACCCACTGCTCCCTGATGTGAGAAGTCGTCAACTGGTGTTTTCCCATGGTGAAAACAAAAAGATTCCCCGCTCCTCGGCTGGCTCCCTCCGCCTTCCCGTAGATTGCATTGCCTTTCAGCCGTTTCGCCCCCTTTGATTCCTCTCCCCATTGCTTCTACCAGGTACCATGGTGGCGCAGCAGATCACGGAGTCTGAGGTGAGGCGCCTGACACAGGAGCTCTAGGCCAAGGATGCGGAGCTCAGGGCCAAGGATGTGGAGCTCCGTGAGCTCAAGGAGGAGAGGAGTGCCATGCTCCTCCGTTATGTGCGGGAGTTCACGGAGCTTCAAAAGCGGCAGGTGTCCACCACAAAGATGCTCGAGGAGTCGGCGGCGTTGCTGCAGAAAGCGGGAGATACAATAGGCCGTCAGGGGAGCCGGCTGGAGCGCGAGCGGGCCGATCGTCAGGAAGCCCAGGATCGCCTCAGCCACTTGGTGGACCAAGTGGCCACGCACGTCTTCGGATGCGCGATGCCTACCATCGTGCCAGCGCGACCATGCCAGCCGTCGGGCTAAACCCGTTCGACCACCCCTTCGACTTCAACGAGTTGCGGCTTCCTAACCTGGTCTCCTTCTTCGCCTATATCTCCGAGGAGCTGAGCCGTCTCCGCGCGATGGTGGGGGCGGAGCTGGACAAGGAGGGGTTGCGGGTTGCCATCGCCGTTGTTGGGTGAATCCTCTCAGGGCTCCGTCACCAGAATCCATTCGTGCCATTGGACGCCGTCTTTGACGAGCTGGCTCCCGTCGACCGGGAGCGGGCTCTGCGGGCGGTTGCACCCTGCATCACCAACGTCGTGTACCTCGAGAAGCAGAGGGACTTCGGTGGTGTTTAGGCGCCCTCTGCATGGGCATGTCCAAGTCTCGGCGCAACATGGCCGTTCGATCAAACTCAGACGGTGCAGATCAGTCACTGTAGCACAAAGCGTGTGGGTGTGTTTGGTTGCATTCTCATCTCAATATAGTTGTTCCCTCTTCGTGTATTTGTGTTAACCTACTAGTGTGGACTCATGCACCCTTCATGCACTCTCCCAAACACCCAAAAGTGGGTCGAGAAGGGAACTTTTGCTCCCATCCCGTGCACCCTTCATACACCCTGCCTAACACTGATTCGTGCTTCATATGGTTCATGTTTCGTGGAGTATTGTAGCACCGTACTCTCCGTGCGCTGTATACCTAGTTCTGTTAACATTGATCTCACCGTTCATTCTCGACCGGACAGTCAAAAAAGCGGTACTATGTTACTACATTACTGTTCATATAGTTGACATGCGCACACCATCATTTGTTATCGTCATATCTTACTACACTAGCAACAAGATTATGTAGTACTGACGTATGAACCACTGCACATGCCTAGTAGTAGGAGCACTGTGCATGTTCAAGTGGCTGCCGTGTTTCGCACTCCTCCGTCGTAAGAGTGGAAACGCTTGTTGTAATCATTTTTTTCTTCAGAAAAACAGTGGACACGCTCTACCGTGCGGATTCTCCTCCACGGTAGTCGGAAACCTTGCTACTCACTTTTGCCGGCGTGTGGGACAGCCGGCATCGGGGTCCACCAGCCATGCACTAAATTACTCCGTAGTAGAGTGCCCAACTGCACGGTAGATTACCCCGATCGAAGCGCCGCAGTAATGCCCAATGAGCCGTCAAATCACAAAACCCCCTCCTTTCCAGCAGTAAGTTGGACGAACGAAGCAACCATCATTTCACTCTTTTCTCTCAGTTTCCTCTCTTGAAGTAAACCCCCACTCGCTTCTCCCTCATCTTGTTCCTCATTTCTTCAAGAAAACCCCGACCTGCTTCTGCCATTGTTCTTCTCTCCCAAAGAAGGAAAGGTGAGCGCATCAATGGTGTTGATTCTGGCCATGCCCCGGTCTTGCAACCCCGAGACTAATCCTATAACTCCCTCTCTATTCTTCTTTTGGGTTTGTGATTATGGTTTCTTTTCTTTTATTTCTATTTGACAGTTTCTTGATGGACACTGGAGCACCGGCCGAAGTGATGTCTATGGCTCTGGCCAAAACCGTCGAGGCTCATGGTACGAAGAAGCGCAAGCACCCCACTGAGACTACCGCAGACAAGCTAAAAGCCATCGCCCTATCCAAGCCCTCCTCTCCGGGATCCCTCATTAAGCAAGTCCAGGTAATATCTCTTCTTGACGATCTTTTTCTCGATCTTGATCGTGTTTTTTCATCTAACACGCAGTACTAGTACTAGTAGTACAACTTTCTGGGTGATCTTGCATGTGATTTTTGTGTGCCAAATGATGGTTCTAAATTCCTCTTTTGACCAAAACATGCGAGAGGTTGACACTGATTTCTTATAGATTACTTTCAACTACTTTATGAACATCAATGCTACCTTTGAAGAGGGTATATTTGCCTTATTAACTTGTGTTATGGATATTGCAAGTAATCCCTCTACTCTCATGCCTTTGAAGACATGTTCTGGTGTCTTTGTTCACTCATTTCTATGCATATATGTAGTCATATATGGAGTATAATATCGAAAATCATCTTATATTTCTGAACGGAGGTAGTAATAAAATATTTGGTTTCTGTTTGAATTAGAACTAGGTCCGCGGTGGAGATGAAGTTCTCAAAGTCATGTCGTGTGAACTGGAAGACCTGAGGATGAGTTCTACTGCTAAACTATCCAGCTGTTGTGTCCTTATCGAAACGTATCCTGAACTATCGTTTTCCTGTAGCATTGTTGTCAGGCGTGTTCCCGAGGCTGTACTTGACCACAACAATTTCCTGGTTGTGCCTTCGATTACGAAGGGTGTGGTTCTTGTAAAGCTTCCCGACAAACCTGATGCGGCATGTCTTCATCGTCATGTTTATGAGTGGAAAGACCACTCTGTTAGGTTCTCCAAGGTTGATGAGATGGTGATGGTGCAGGTAGACATCTCTCACGAAGTCCATGGCCTTGTCAGTTATGCGGGGTTCATCCCGTAGGTCGGTGGCAAGAAATAGTCTGCAGAGTTTAATTAGTGCAACTTTGCTTGTCTGTAGTAAGTACTATTGTTCAGTACTTGATTTGTGTTTGTGAACCCTGTATTGTTTAGTACTGCCGCTTTTGGTGTGTGGTGAGTCCTGAGAACAGTCTATGTTAATGTCTGTCCACTCAATTCAGTTTGTATATTTTGAAGTATCCAAATCATCTTTTTTGTGAGGACGGTCTATCAATTATGGGTACACTCCAATATATGTATGCATTGCAGGGTTTATCGCACCCACCAGGATTTCCAGTCCCATGGATGTTCGGTCCATATGATTTGCCACGACCTTTGGACTGTCCTGCTTGTGGGAGTAGGCGGGGGCCCTGCATGCCACGCGTAGTTGGAAGATCAATCTTCTCTTTAGTACTTCAACATAGTGATTTCCTGGTAAGGATTCACTTGTGTCACATCAAGTAAATCTTATTGATTTACTGTCTAAATCTTATTGATTTAATGTCATGTTTTCTTTCTTTTCCTGCAATTTTACGATGCAGGTTTTTCCATGTGTCATTCATCACAGAATAAACCGTTTGGTTTGCTCCACGATGGCTATTTTTGTAGGTTTCACTTCTTATTTCATGTCAGTAACGAAGGCACTGTCCATCACTTATATTACTGGAGAAAATTGGATCAGTCTGTTGTCTGAGTACAAGCTGAATCCCTATGATGAACTGCAGTTTGGTTTAACAAACGTGCCACAATTAGTCCTTCTCGCGTTTAAAAGAAATGAAGAAAAAAACTGGATCACGGTCACGGAGCCTAGTCAAGTTAGAAAGCTGATCGGAGCAGACCAGACACGATCGCCGCTGTCTCGCACATCGGTACCACCTTCATCAACGGATCGAGCACCCGCAGTTGCTCTAGCACTGACAGCGGCAGCAGCTCAGTCTGATCCAGCTGAGGATTGGGCACCGACCGCGTCAACGGATCTGGCTGATCTACCGAAGGATCGGGCGTCGACACCGGCACCTGCTCTGACACCGGCACTAGCTCTACAAGGAGTACCATCTCCGGCAGCAGCAACGGCACTACCAGTTGCACCGGCACGGGCACCAGCAACGGCTTCGGCACCTGCACCAACACTTGCACTTGCATCTGCTCCGGCAACAGACTGGCCTGCAGTTCGCACTTCATATACCAAAGTCCTTACAAAACCAACATGTCCACCTTCTTGGTAAGCATTGGCCACCCAAGTGCTTCGTTATTTTTTCTTTCCATGTTGTTTACATGATTCACTATGTTGATCTAACTATTTGTGTATGTCTTCTTGTTTGCAAATAGAGAATTCCTAGAGCAATGAGGGAGTCGTTCAACAATCCGGGCGACCGTGGCCAAGTTTCTCTTGCCATGCGCAGCCTTGGTGTGAATGAACCTGCTCAATATACCATAAGTACAAAGGATGCTGGCATGATGATTGATGCTAAAGGATGGTCAATGTTCAAATCTAAATCATATCTTGCGGTAGGGGATCATGTCAAAATTGAACTTTCTCGGCAAGGAGAGCTGGTCCAAATCAACTTTGAAATTCTTCAGTAGCAGCACGCAACTGCCGAACTGATCTATCCTCCGAGAGATTTTGATGTAATAATCTGGCATGGTGAAACAAGTGTCCTGTGTGTATAAGTAGTACAACAGTATTATTTATCACATGGTATATCGCTGATAGAATTGCAACTATGATTGCTGTTTAGGAACTGTCGTTCGATTTCATTCCAACAACTGCCGTGTTTTATTCAATTTTGTGTATTCGCCTTGCGACAACATCTAAAACCAGCGCCGTACCGAACGCTTGCAATATGAAAAGCGCTGAGGTAGAACACATGGGCCTCCGAACATGCAGGCCCACCAGACTGTGGCCCAAAGTCCAGAACCGTGAGCCTGTCTGAGTATTATATTCTCAGCTGAACCCCCATAATGCCCGTGCGTTGCACGTAACATCAAGATGCATTTGTATGAGTATTTTATCTTGTGAGAGAAAATGATGAACGAGGGAAGGCCTTATTTCCAAATGTGGAGAGGTGTGTGGGTACCTTTTTGCAAAATTGCCATAGTTTCCTTCCTATCCGTAAGATATAAATCGGACGGCCTATATTGTAGGATGGCAGGCACACCATCATCACCAACTTGTCTAGACTGTGTTAAAAAAACTCTGTTTTTATAATTATATATGTTATATATATTCCCCTTGATTTTTCTTATGAATAAAGTTGTGATATAAAAGATTTTTATATTTCTTCACAGAGGGAGTATCTCTCTGTCAAAAATATATTTATGTGTAACTAGTCACTCATGTCTTTCTACTTCCTTTCGCTGATGTGTGGGGCATCCGGCAACGGGGTCCACGTGCCATATGCACCAAATTAGAGTGCACAACTGCACGGTAGACACACCCCGATGGTAGCGCCGCAGTAGTGCCCAATGAGCCGTCAAATCACAAAACCCCCCACCTTTCCAGCTTTAGCAGTAAGCTGGACGGACGAAGCGACAATATTTCACTGGGCCTGAATCCCCTTCTCCCTCGTCTGCTTGTTCAGAGAAAACCGCCTCTCGGTGATTGCATAGGGTTTTCTCATGGAGAACCAGGTACGAATTCTTCATCCATCCTCGATAAATCCAAGTCCCTTGGTCGCGGGTAATCCTAAGATGGCAGTCGCCGCCGTTGATACATTTTTCTTCCTACTGAATCTAGTGTGTTTCATTTGTAGTGCCCAAAGTGCAAGGGCCCTACAGGTTTCTGCGCCCTCGGCGAGACGCCACACTTGTTCCTTCTCATCCTAACTCAGGATTTTAAAACGCGCACAGTATGTTCCTAGAATCCTATTTTCCATCCGGGAGGGTGGGGTTTTTTGAACATGTTGTCGACTAATTTGGAAATTTGGATTGCTATATTTGGATAAAAGGTACTAGTATGATGGTCAACACTGACATGAAGGAGGAAATTATTTCTAGATTTGGATAGGGAATACATTGTGTTCTCATATTATGTTTCCTACAGTGCATTACTTGCTCTGCCAGAACACATGTACTCAAGATGCTCGGCCTTGCCATAACTGAATACACCAGTTTAATGGTCACAGTGAAGACAAGCCATGACATAATTTCCGAGTTGGGTTCATGAACCAAGAAGATCGCTGCTTTTTTTATGGCCGAACTTGGATAAACTTTCTCAAGTGTTACAGACTGAAAGTTGGCGCACGAATGTTGATGGAAATAGCAGAACCTGGTCTCATCTTCACTGCGATCTTCCACCCCAACATCGTTCCAATTGTTCATCCATGTTAGTTTTGTATCTGGTTCTTGCTTGTTGCCTCGATTACTTCTTAATCCACCTATTATGTCTAACTAATTACAAATAAACTTTAGAAGTAGCAATGAATCTCTCACGAAGATGCTACTTCTAACTAATATTTTCTTATAATTGGTGGCACGTGTAGGTTTTTTCAGAGTTAAGCAGGCTGCGCGTTTGTTATTCTATAAGAACTCGGCTGTTACTGATGGCACTGAAGTTGACTGGGACGACATCCACAAGTTCCTACACTTTATTGATCGTCTTGAGGTCCTTGTGGGGCGTTTCAATGGTGGAAGGCCATGTGGGATATGTGTGCCACTGCTGCACTCGTTGAACAGGTCCAACTGTGTCGAGAAACTTATGGTACGAGCTGTTTTCTGTTATATATGTTGTTCGTAAACTATTGCTTATACATAGTTTTACAGCTGTGATCTTCTTGAAACAGAAACTGGCTAGTTCTATTGTTCCGATACAGATGCCTGACCATGGTCGGGTCAGACTTGCGCTTGGTCACAACATGATGTTTATGTTGACCTCCCCTTGGAGGTGAAAAGATACTTATTCATGGGTGGTCTCAAATAATGAAGGCACGTCCATCTAGAAGAATAGGACAGAAGATTATGTTCCTGCTTTTCCATGGCTCTAAAGCGAATATCCTGTTTATTGACCACATTGCGAGATGAAGCCGCTTTCAGAAGTTTGTGGATGCGCGGGGTGGCGCCTGGGCCTTGTCCTGGGGCTTGGCGGCCTCACCCCTTGGTTAACTGTAGGCAAAGTAGCACTGTTCGAGGCGTGCTTTGTACGGTTGATCCTGTATAAGTACTCATACTGCTTTCCACTATGGTTGTTAAGTGCCCCTGCTGGTTTCAGTTAAGGTTGTTAAGTACTCCTGCTGCTTTTACAGTCTGTCGTGTTTCTTCAGTCCTGTCTTCCTCCAGCCGCCAAAACCAAACCAGCGCCGGCGGGGCCGCCTGCTTCCGCCTCCCACGGCTGGCTGCGCCTCAGCGCACGCATTGCCGCCCCACCGTCTCCTAAATCGTTAACGCCGATGTCCGAGGCCTCGCCGTCGTCCTCCGCGCGCTTTGGTGCGCTCGCCGCGGCGCCGCCCTCTCGCGTTGTCAACATGGTCAACAAACAACAGGAATCGGCAGAAGTACGTCGGGAGGATGACAGTAGGGGTCCACCATGTCAGCGTATGGAAAAAGAAAATGCTTCCTCCTAGTGGTTTCCTGACATCTGGGACCCATGACATTGTGAACGTATATAGTCAATAGACAAGAGAACAACACAAGATCGGCTGACACCTGGGACGTAGCTGCTCGAACAGTATTTTTTTTGTTATTGTTGAGACGGAGCAGGGTTTCAACTGGGCTGACACCTGGGACGTAGCTGCCCGTCTAGCCTAGGTTTATATTTTACGTTCACCATATGACCAGCTCAACTATTTTTTCTTTGTGAAAATGAGCCCAGTTTATTTTTTCTGAAGAATACCTAATCCAGGCCTACTTATTTTTCTACCCCCTGATAGGCTGCAACTCTTTCAAGACGCCTGCAAATCTTGAAAATAATATGAAATGGGTTGTAAATATAAAAACAGATGACAAATTGGCAATTACTTTATAATTTCTAAAAAATCACATTTCCAGATTCCTATTTCACTGGGCTTTAACCTAATTTTCATATATCTTCAAAGTACTTTAAATCTGGCTCGATATTTCGGTATTAAAAATAGTTTGGAACCCATAGAAATATGCGAAATTTCGTTTAAATTTTTAACCCTAGCCCTGGCCAACAAAAAAACGGACTGCAATAAATTGCATAAAAAGTTGCAATGAGCTATATATAAATTATTAAAAAAATAGGGAATGGTCTGACTTGTGGGCCTATTAAGTTGACGTGTATGCAAGATTTTTTTACTTATTATATACGTCAGCAAACGATTCTAGCAGACGTATCCGTTGGATGTCAATCCAACGGCCGTCGTGTTTCTTCAATCTCTGATCTTCTTGCTCCAGCCGCCAAATCCAGTGTCGGCGGGACCGCCTGATCCCGCCTCCCGTGGCTGTCTGTGCTGCCGCGCAGGCCTCACCGCCCCCTACTACTCCCACCGCTGGCCAGGGCATCCCTCTACTCGCCCACACCCCCTGTTATTCTGCGGCGATGGCAGCCTCACACCGCAGCCGAACCAGTGAACCCTCGTACTCCTCTCCGCGTGGGCTTCCACTGCCGCGTCTTCCCCGGCTCCGCGTCGTCCCCTTCCTAGGCCTCGCTATCGTCCACCGCCCTGGTGCTCTCGGCGCGGCATGGTCAACGTGGTCAAGGAACGACTTCCATCAGAAGAGTACTGTACGTGGAGAGGCTGACAGCTGGGTCCACGGCCGCAGCAAGGAAGTGCCTCCTTATTACGCGGAAAATAATGATTCCTCCACCTGACGGCAGGGACCCACCGGACGGGCCACCGTATTTCGCGAAAAAAATGTTTCCCCCTGACTGCTGGGACCCACCAGCTACATCTTCGCACGCAAGGAAGTGCGTCCATGTTATGGGCAAAAAAATGATTCACCCCCTGATTGTTGGGACCCACCAGCTACATCGTCGCACGCAAGGAAGTGCTGACAGTCGGGACCCACCTGATCGAAGCGTACGTGGCATTGTCATTCTGGTTGCGAACGTGTACGTACATACTGGTCGATGTAGAAGCGCGCACGTATCGTAGTAGAGGCGTGCACGTGTCGTAGTAGAGGCGCGCATGTAGCATGTACAAGTACGTACAACGACCAGGGTGCAAGTAAGAAAATACGACCACGTACGTACATACGGGCGGGGTCTCGAACGCCTACTCCCGCATACGTACGGCCAGGGCTCGTCTACATGGCTGGGTCGGAACAGAGAAACTGCGTCGTCGTCGTGTTCATGGGAAGCCAACCGGCTGGGTCGGAATGGAATGCGTCATGTTCATCGGGAGCCAACCGGCTTGGACGGAACAGCCGATCAAAACGAGGCCTGGCGTACCGCAGAACGGAGGAAACGGCCTTGTATTCGACCGGCCACGGTCGAAACGGGATCCTGTTCATCGGAAGGGGTCTGGCGTACCACAAAACGGAGGGAACGGACTTTTGTTGGACCTCCTACGATCGAAAAGGGGTCATGTTGATCGGGAGGGGTGTAGCGTACCGCAAAACGGAGGAAACGGACTTGTGTTGAAGCGCTACGGTCTAAACGGGGCTCCTGTTCATCGGGAGGGGTGTGGCGTACTGCAAAATAGGACTCCACGAGATACTGTTCATCTCCACCGTCGACTGCCTCCACGGGCTACTGTTCATCCACCGTCGACCTCCTCCAGCCTCCACCTGCGACTGTTCATCCACGGGCTCCTGCTCATCCAGCCTCCACCGCTCCTCCACCGGCTACTGTTCAACCAGCCCTCTCCACAGGGTCCTGTTCAACCATGCCTCCACCGGCTACTGTTCAACCAGCCCTCCACCGGCTACTATTCATCCAGCCCTCCACCGGCTACTGTTCAACCAGCCCTCCACCGGCTACTATTCAACCTTCCCTCCACGGGGTCCTGTTCATCCAGCCCTCCCCGGGGTCCTGTTCATCCACGCCCAACCGGCTCGATCGATCGGGGTCTTGCTCATCAAGTGGCAACACCACGGGGTCCTGTTCATCCAACCCCCCACCGGGAACTGTTCATCCAACCCCCCAACAACACTCACTGTTCATCAAGGTAAGGAGGCAGCAGGTTCGGTCAGCTTCAGTTAGTAGCAGTAGCGAATGAAGGAATAGCTCGATCGGGTTCAATAACGCGTAGCCTGCAGTGCAATCGCTCGGGTTCAGTAGGCGAACGCCTCGCTCGGGTTCAGTTAGAGCCCAACGCCTTGCAGCCACACGCGCATACGTGTACGAGAGAAACGCGCAAACCTCCGTGCATCGCTCGCCCCCGACCACCCACCGTAACCGGGAACTCCCCGATATTTTCCTCGCCCTCGCTTCTACCACGGTTTTTTCCGTCATGGACGGCCCAAAGAATGTCATGCAGCTGCGTCTCCGGCCCGCCCAAGACGAAAAGCCCATTTTCTGTCATGATTTTTTGTCATAGAAGTAGGAGCCCACCACATCTATGATGATACCGGGTTTTGTCACAATTATCGTCATAGAAGTGTCATAAGCATGATAGAAAAAAAATCGTTCGGCCCAAAATATCACGGATGTGTCTTTTTTTTGTAGTGCAAGGCAGTAGCCCTTTGTGCCGTTTGTCGAAGTAGCCGAGAGCGTGGGTGGTGTAGCCATGGTCGAGGTAGCCGTGCGAAGAATGCCATGGTCCATGTCGAGTTGGGGTAGCCAGTGTCGAGCAAGTCGCCGTGGAGCCGCGGGCGCAAGGAGGCGCCAAGTTATTCATGGGCGCAATGGTGTCGAAGTAGTGGTGCGCCGGGAAGAAGACGTTGTTGACGACGCGTCGCGGCGGGTTTGCCAAGCCCGGGGACACATCATGTCCGAAGGCACGCATCGGTGTTGCCAGCACCGGGCATGCGTAGACGGACGAAGACGAAGTTGACAAGCATCGCGCCAGGCTTACCAGGCCCGGGGAGACGTCGTGGACGAAGGCACGCATCGGTGTTGCCAGCACCGGGCATGCGTACACGAGGGACATGCACGAGCTGTACGCCATGTCAGAGAAGTCGGAGAGGCCAGCAGAGAAGGACTCGATGACGGTTGTGGCGCCAATCGGCATGGGTCCGATGTCACCAACGGTGGTCGGAGTAGACGAAGTGGTCGGGGTAGATGACGGCGACGCTGGCACGGGCTGGTGTTGGACGAAGACGAAGGAGGTGGACGGGTGGCGGCTACGGGGGTAGCAGCGGCGGTGGCCGAAGAAGAGCGGCAGCGGCGGCTAGGTTAGACGTGCGGCGGCGGTGCTCGAAGTAGGCGAGGAACCCGACAGCGTGACGAAGACCGGCGCGGACGGTGGCGTTCCCGCGCCAAGGGAGGCGGCGCGGCGCATACCACGTACAAGTCAACGGGTGGGAATGGCGGTGGACCGCGGGCCGCCGCGCTACGGCCCGAAGGGGCGACGCAACGGCAGCAACCGGGTCGGGGCGACGGCAGGAAGACCTCGGGGCAGCGGTGGGAACCGGGGTTGCGGCGACGGCCCAAAGGGGCGATGCAGCGGCGGAGCCCAGGTCAGTGCAACCACGGGGACGGCCTCGGGGCGGCGACGGAGACCGGTTATCGCGGCACCACAACACGAAGGGGCGATGCAGCAGCTATGCGCGAGTCGATGCACTCGCGAGGAGAACCACGGAGCGGCGGCTCTGCGGCCCGACGGAGCGACGCAGTGGCAGCCCGCTGCTCGATCAGTGGAGGGGCGCGCGGAACTCGGGGATGATCTTCACGGGACCTGCGGAGGCACACGCAACCGACAGGCCAGGTCGGTCGCGCGGCGTAGATGAGGTGGATCGCGACGGCGAGCGGGTGATCAAGCCGATCGCGCGCGAGGTTGGGGACACCGCTTGGTGGAGGCGGGGTGGCGACGAAGTCCGAGATGAAGCCGGCGATGACGGACGACGTTGGACGTCGTGTGGACGAGCGCGTTAGCACTTGGGCTGCCAAAGCAGCGCCGGCGCCCGGGCAGCGAGGCCCGAGCGACCAACGTAGCAGCGGCGCCCGAGCTGAGGCAGCCGATGAGCCTGAAGCAGCCGGCCCGACGCAGCCAGGGACGAGGCCGCCGAGGCAGACCGCAGGGCCTCCGTGCAGATGCGGCGGAGGCGGGTGGCGTGGGTCGATGGGCGGGCCGGTGCGCGTACAACGGCTATGATGGGCCGCCGCATGGCGCGAGGCCGCCAGGTCGGGGTGATGCAGGTGTCCCGGTCGGAGAGGGCGGTGACGGCCGGCGCGCGGATGACGGCCGTGAGGGGCCGCATGTCGCGCGAGGCCACCGTGTCGGTAAAGAAGCCTGCTGGTCGCGGTGGTGTCGGAGTAGGGGCGCACGGGGGTCGACGCGGCGGCGGTTTGCAAGCATAGATCGGAAAACCAAAAAGAAAACAGCGATCAAAACGACCGGCGAGAAAGCGAAAAAAAACTGGAGCAAGGGCTCGGGAAAAAGACACTCTAGGGCAGCCGGTCAACACGACCGACGGACGAACCCTTGGTACGGGCGGCGTGGCCCCCGGCGGCAGTCATGGAGGCCGCTCGCCCCGGGGGCGGCGCGCAGGTGCGGAAGCGGCGGCGGCTAGGGTTTATGATCGAGGTAAGGCTGATACCATGTTAGAAGGGAAAGATGGATTTGGTGGAATCGTTGTTGATATTGCTTGAGCCTCGTGGGCATATATGTAGGAGTACAAAGACCAACTTGAAGTACAAGACAAGGCAGGAACAAATCCTAATCTATCTCGTCTTTCCTAATAATCATTATACTCAACACCTGCCATGCCGGAGAAGACATGAGATCACCGGAATGGGTCTTGGGGGCGGAGTGAAGTAGAGTGGAGTGGATGGGAGTGGCTGTGGTTTGGTCGGGGGAACGGATGAGGACGAATATATGTTGGATCGGGGTGGGCCAGTATGGGCTAGATTCGACGTGGTGGACGCGTCCGGACTTTCCATATCCGCCCAAATTTGGACTGAATATGAGGGATGTTGGTCAGTCCTGTTGTTTGAGACCAGTATGACTACTGAGGCGTCTGTCTAGAGACCGGAGGTAAGGGGTTGCCGTAGATGCCCTTAATAATTAATGGCATACGGTGCCACAAACACAAAAACCTTGGCCATATACAACGACTCCCAACCCTTGGCCGGGTCCAAGCGCCACTCACTGTAGTTGCAGCTGATCCTGTAAGGAGTTACCACACAGCAAGCAGCATGTTTGGTTTGGGGGCATGTGTTGCTTCGACATGCAATCAACCTGCACCAGCCGGTAACCCACACCCCATTACAGGCCAAGGAGCACTACATTTCTGGCATGCGCTTACAAAGCGGCCCACATAGCAGCAAGGTACATATGTGAGTTTTCATGGTAGGACCGGCTCTAATTGGTAGGGACTCGAGTATGTAGTGCTCCGTACATGTTAGCTAGGATGCATGTGTCTGTCTAGTTGCTAACCTTGGGGGACAGGTCTCGTGGCACCGCACCAGTCGGCGTACGACCGCGGGCCACAGATTTTGGTGATCCGTGTAAATCTTCCCATCTAGATCGTGTTGTCAATGTTGTCCTTGCATCAACTGTATATATGCTTTTGTCCTAGCATATATTTGGCGCTACCGGTATAGTGACATTATTTCCTCTTTCCAAGGACACTGACATTTCCTCTTGCTTTCATTTTGAAATCAGCAGATTGACATTTCCTTTTGAAAAATAATTCCCTTTTATTATTAATTTTGAAAAATATCAAGGTGATAGAACTACAAAGTGTTCAAGTCCTCCACTCTTTGTATCAAGGCTGCACACATCCAACAAAACCACAGGCTAAGAACTTCTAAAAAAAACTACAAGCTGAGAACCAACGTAATAAACAAACCTGGTGATAACACAAAATTCTCCCAACACATACTGTATGGTTATATGTCAGTCACCCAAGTGAAAAGTCGAGAAACAGAAAACCGATCACCTGCATAGCTAGATGTGGCCACCAGTGTGTCGTTGCATCTACTGCATATATGCTTTTGTCCTAGCATATATTTGGCGCTATGAGCATAGTGACATTTATATTATTCTTTCCGCAAAACAGTAACATTTCCTCTTCCTTTATTGACATCAGCAAAGTGACACTTCCTTTTGAAAAATAATTTCCTCTTATTATTGGTTTTAAAAATTATCAAGCTGAAAGAACTACAAAGTGTTCAAGCCTTCCATTCTTTGCATCAAGGATGCACATAGCCAATAAAACTACAATATGATAATCAACAGAATAAACCCAACGATAAAACAAAATTTTGCTAAGTAACAAGAGGAAGTGAAAAGTCGAGAAACAGAAACTCCATCACCTAAGTCGCAAACACATACGTGTTTTACCTTGCATTATTGTAGGAGGCGGTTAGATGAACACGGACCCGGACGCCACAAGCGCGCCGGAGACTAACGCCACCCACGAGGCCACGACCTTGCCCTGGCATCCAGAGATGTAGACCGGGAGCCATGCCTGACATAGGCTCTAGCAAAGGGAGATAGGAGATGGACATGGAGAGTATGTCGAAGCGGCCATTGAGTTCGGTGACTGTGCCTCTTGGCTGGTGGACAAAGATTTGGCGACCGTCCTGATTTGCCAGTAGGGTGTTGTCGGCGTGCCTCTTCTCGTATTATTGGACACACAGGAGCGAATGGGTAAGAGAGAAGGTGATGCCTCATGTGGGTTCTTAATGATGTCCATGATACACTTTGAAGGTTATATGAATGTTACAGATGTAGGATTAGAAATGCAAAATGCACCGACATGAATCTTGAGTGTTGTACGAACCTGGATGTATTTTTAACTTCTGGTGTTCTTTGTACTACCATGATAGTTAATGAATAGATCGAAAGTTTTCCTCGCAAAAACAAAAACTACACTCAGAAATTAAGGGGGTTTAGGGCATCTCCAACGCGGACCAGCAAATTCCTCCGGTATACATCCGTTTTGTGTCTAGAAGTGGTCCGGGGACATGATACGGAAGAGAGCAATCCAACGCTAATTGCAAAGTATCGGGCTGGGAGGAGAAACAATAGGTGGGGACCATACATATGGTGGAATATTTGTGGGTTGGGAGGAGAGAGAGAAGAGAGGCACCATGCATGTGCGGATGGGACGAGAGAGAGACTAAAGGGACCATGCATGTGATTGGTTAATTGTATGTCCGGACTCCGGCAAAGCTCACCCACGTTTGTCTCCAAAATAATGCAATTTGGACATCCGGACAGCTTCGCAGACTGATACAGGTCTCATTAGATTGCAAAAGTGAATAAATATGTCTAGCTGGACATATATCGGTGTTTTGCATGTCTCCCTTAGAGATGCCCTTATTTGTGCATGGTACATCATCAAGAGCACAAAACTAAACCTGACGGTGTAGATCCCGCTAGTGTCACCACTCAGACAACTCGATACCACCTATCCTTTTATAGAAAGGTGATCTGGCAAGCTTTTTATAGAAAGTTTGAGATGTTAGTACAACGCACAAGATACTCCACCGATCGATCTTGCCTTCTGGCCGGTCTATCAGTTAATGACTAGACACGATTGATCTAATTTAATCATGTCAAAGACGAAGAAAATATACAGCAGCAGCTAGGTAGCATTCTTGCATCCTTTGTCGTTTTGGTTGCGGCTGTAGCATCATGGGAGGCGAAAGCGCCAACACGTTAACACAGCTCTGATGTGATATGAGTCGATGACATAATGGCTGCAGTGTCCTTTGTCCACTACTTTTCTTCCCGGGAACTTCTGTCCTCTACTTGACTGGTCTATATACCGATACAAGAGGTGACCAGGACCCATCAACGAGACAACGAGGGTAACCAATAAGAGCAACTCCAACGGGTCGACCCAAACCGACGGCGCATTTGTTCGTTTTTTGTCCGTTTGGGTCGGCCGCCCGCCCGGCGTCCGGTCTGTTTTGCATTTGGAGCGGCAGTGCGCCCAACGCGCCGACCCATTTTCATGTCCGCACTCATTTTTTTTAAAAGGGCCGTGGCCATAGATCATGCCAGCGGCCATGTCTCATGCCGGCACCATGCCTGCGCCAGCATACATTGCCGGCTTCAAAAAATATCACTACACAGTTCATGCTGGCTCACTCGCCAGCGGCCGGCACACATGCCAGCACACAAAAATGGTGGGACTTGAGTTCGACCACGCTATCGCGGCCCCATGGTCATGCTAGCACACAAGCCGGCATACAAAAAAGGAAGGCGCTCGCGGCCACGAGATCACTCGTCGGTGAACTTGAGCATGTTGGCCGGCATCTGCCCCATGTGTTTCCTCGTGCCTCCCGATGATGAGCCACCGGCCACCGGTGTGGCGTTGAGGTCGACGGGCGCCGGCGCCGGCGTAGAAGGCGCCACCACGCTCACGTCGGGCAAGCACTCCCCGGAGAGGCGGGAGGCCTGCGGGTACACGTGGAAGCCGGGCATCGGGGTGCAAGCCGACGCGCGAGACGAGTCGGGCAGCACCATCCGAGAGAACGCGGATGAGCCGGTGCTGGCCGCAGCGGCCACGGCGGCGTTGACCAGGTCGTGTTGGCTACCGTTAAACCCTAGCATATAGAGCGACTGCCTCGTTGCCGCCACGACGCGGGCGTTGGTGACGGCGGCAGCCGCGACGGCTTCATCCCTCGCGTCCGCGGCGTGGCCTCCGGCCCTTCCTCTTGGCCGACTCCCTTGCCCGTTGTTCGGGCGTCAACGCCTTCTTTGGCTTCGGCGGTGGCGGTCTTGCGCGGGCGCGAGGCTTGCCTTTGCCGGAGGGGGCGGTCGTCATGCCGGACGAGGCAAGGGAGGCGAGGTCGAGGTCGTCGTCCATGGCGGGTGTGGGGCGGGAGCGCACACGCGTGGGCGGGAGGGTTTTGGGAAAAATGGGGGGAAATGGTGGTGACTGCCACCGACCGGCGAGCCCAGGGGTAGGAGTAGGCGCGCGCGCGTCCATCGCGTGTCCGCCCCAATGCAAATCCGGCTCAAAAATGGGCCGCAAATGGGTCGGCATGCGAACGGCAAGCGGACACGCGTCCGTTTGGGTCGGCGTGTTGGGCCGCCTTTTGTGTCCGCGCCGACCCAAACGGACGGCGGCGGACGAAATGGGTCGCCCCATTGGAGTTTCTCTAATCGACACCTTCGTTTACAATGGAGGAGCAATATTCATCGACCATGACACAAGCGGTGATTAGGGTTTGGACTGTTTTCCGGGCGCTCCTATTCTACGGATTAAAGAATCTGATAAGTACCAAACGATTCTGTACGAGCATATGGCAAGTTCGAATGCTTTCGATGGTAAGTTTAGTGACGCCAGGATGGCAGCTTTAGTTGCCAAGCATGGCAACTTTCGTGCTTCAATTAAAAAAAATTGGCAACTAACTTGCCATCCTCCCATCAACTTAAAGTTGCCATGAAAAACGTTCGGGTTGTCATACTTAAAATCCAAACATTCGGGACTTATCATTTCCATAAAAATAAGTTGTCCCTACCTTCTTCCATAAGTCGGCTTCCCTGATCGTTGACTCGTTACCCGAAAAGCTTAGTGCGTCTCCAACGACGACCCCAAATTTCCTCCCGCATCCGTCTGTGGACGGGGGACTAGTCCGCAGACACGGATGCGGGAGGACACCATCTAACATTGCTTGCATACATTTCAAATCGCAGTTGAACTAACTGGACGAAATTCATGCAAACCGAATGATATTCATCCAAGTTCGAATAGAAAATAGCAAAAATCATCCATACATAGTGTGCAAATTATGTATAGGAATACAATGTCTCAAATTCAACTAGACTAACCGGATGTCGAACAAGTTTTTCATCAAGGCAAGTACAGTAAACGTATGTGACTCCTCAGACAGCTGCCTCCTCCCCAACTAGGGTTCGTCCGCCTCCCACTGACGCCGTCGCCAGTCCGCCTCGTCTCCGGTGGCCTTAGGGTCATGGTACGTGGCGGATCCTGGCACTTGCCGGTGGGAGGGCTTCATTTTTAGATATGGCTTCGAGATTTGTTAGGGTTTGTGTCCTACTCAGGAAGGCGAGACGGCGGCGGCTATCTAAAGATGGAATAAGGTTCTCTCCGCCTAGCCCCCGTTCCGATGGTGTGTCTAGTATCGTCGTTGAGTGTGTGGATGTGTGTCTCCGGCGGATCTGTCCTTGCTGGATTTGCTCGGATCTGTTCGTCGTTCGTTTACGTTTGTGTGTTTTTAGGTTGGATCCTTCTGATCTACGCTACTCTTAATCGGCAGCGGTTGCTGTTCTGGTGCACTGGTCCTATGTGGCCTTAGCACGACGACTTTCCGACTGTCTACTACAACAAGTTTTGCCCGGCTCCGGTGACAGAGGGGCGATGACGGCGGCGCGCCTTCCGCTCGCTTCACTGTTTGTAGTCGTCTCTAGGTGGTCTACGGATCTGGATGTAATTTTTCTTATTTATGGTGTTCGTTGTACTGCGATGATTGAAGATGAATAGATCGGATGTTTTCACGAGAAAAATACATACACCCCATTCCTCTTCATCCAACGGTGTGTGTACAAAAATGGCCATCCCTCTGTCCTGTGAAACATCACTGTAACGTGTGCGGGCTACATAATATGTAGACCAACATTGAGTGAACAATCAATCAACAAGTTGAGTAAGAGGAAGCAAAACTTACGATCTCGTTCTCTACCGCGTGCAATGGCCTTGAAAGATGTACATGTCGTAGGGCGTAATGTGCTTTCGTGCGTGAAATGATTCATGCAATTGCTGCCAGAAGCCCCCCCCCCTCTCTGCTCCTGCCTAAAAAATCCGCCGATACGGCCAACCACGCATCGCACAACAACTCATCCTCCATGGTCGAGTAGCTCGCCATCCTTCATAATCTAAAAAATGACACATCGTTTGAAAACTAAGCTCATTGGCATTTGAATGAACACCTGTCGCGCGTAGTGTTCGCCATGGAGGTCGTCGACAGGGGGGCGGAGTGTGCCTGGGTACAAACGGCTCCAGGGTGGACAAATCCATCGTAAAGGCGAGCGGGCGCGTCGGTGCCGGTTGCGGACATCCGACAATGCCTCTGTGGTGGCCGGAGATGTACGGAGCAAGGGGGAGAAGCCGTGTAGTGGAAGGAAATGGGACCGGGAGGGGGGATTGGGTGGGCCGGGATGTAGAAGTCCTACGTGGCTGCTGTCCGGACTCCCGCAACCACCCCCCCCCCCTCCCCCCCCCCCTCCCCCCCCATTTCTCTCCAATTTGTGGGAGAAAAGGCATCCTCGTTGGATGGCTTTCGCGGTCCGGACAACACGGTCCGAACGGATGCGGGCGGTTTGAGGGCCGCCATTGGAAATGTCATTATGGGGGAAAAGGCTTATGGGAGAAGCTAGAAACGCTGGCTTAATTTTTTAAGCTATCAGAAGAACTGGGCTAGAATCCGCTAAAAAACTATTCGATCCAGTGGGTGCTCCCATCTTCTCTAGGTCTTAAGAAATTCAACTGGCCACAGAAGACCCACTTCTAACTTTTTTTTTGTAAAATGCAAAAAAAAAAACCTCAGGCTCTCGTGTAATTGCAAGGAAGCCCCTTTCTAGCCAAATAAACTACAAAGAGGATCTCTAAATGACCAGGGACTTTACAAAAAACATGTTGCACCTCTTTCCAAAAAATAGCGAGAAAACCCAAGGATTTTTTGTTTGTAAATTGCCCCTGGAAAAAATCCGGCATATCAGGGACCACAAAATCATAATTAAATTATTGATAAAAAGTATTCAAAATCATGGGAAAAGAAAATGCTATGAAAATGGCTATCCCTTTTTAAAATTGTTTCAAACAAGAAGAAAAAAAACAAATGTCTTTATTGAAATATCTCAATGTAGTAGAACAAGATACACGATTAATCTAGTAAAGGAAAGTGAAACCGATGACGAATAATAAAATAAATAAATGGAAAAGAAAAATCCGTTTCATTGTCCGGTTGGTTGTACCGTACATGTACTGCCCAACACGGGCATCCGCCAATTTTGCCTTTGTTTCCCGGTCTTCTATGGGTTTTCTAGTTCTTGCTTTACTTTTTATTAACTCTTCTATTTCTGTATCTTTTATGTTGGTTTTTGTTGGGAAACTTAGTAGAAAACAAAATATTTCGCCCTACGATAACCCAGGAACAACATGAAGATGCATACCAGGTTGTGATCAACGATCGTTACCGACTCCGGGAGTGCAGCGGAAGTAGACGAGTCGGTGTAGATCGTACTTGGAGTCCCTCGAACGTCGATGACGACCCCGCGAACCACCCTTGAACGATCCCTCGAACAGAAGACCGAAAGCACGGGCTCTCTACTTGGTTGCAAGCGTACGATCTTCACAATCCGGCAGCGCTTCGCCGTCCAGAGCTAATCGTCGCCGGAGAATTAGAGGGAGGAGTTTAGAACCACACTGGGCTTCTAATTATGAGGATTAGAGGTGGCTAGGGCTAGCTCTAATTAGTCAACTGGGACTAACTAGAACTAGAACTAGATCAACTAGGGGAGGCTCCAAAACTTGTGTATCTCATAGGGTCGAAATCCTCTAGGATATATTGGTTAGAGGGGAGGGAGAGGGCATCCACCAAGGGGGGAAAGTGCCCCCTTGGTGCGCAGGCCTAGGGGAGGAGTTTCACTCCCTCCCCTAGTTGGATTCCCCCCCCCCCCCCCCCAACACACACACACACCCACAAGGAAAGGGGGGGGGGCAACTCCACTTGGGCCCCTATGGCCCAAGTTGCCTTCCATCTCTTAGCCTTTTAAGACTCGTTGATATTTTAATTAAATATAGAATGTTCTAAATATTTTTAGAGCTTTATATATACAATTTAACATCATCAAAAAAATCCACCTATATATAATTAATCAGTAATACCCGGTATTACCCGATACTCACCGAAACCCTTCCGGTGACCCCAAAATGCTTCCGTAACCTCTCGGAACTATTCCGGATATTAATGAAACTATTCCAAAAATATATTCTCATCACTCCCATCCCACTAACGCTCAGTTGATCATTATTACCTTAAGCTTGCGACCCCATAGGTTCGGTAAATCATAGACATGAACGAAACCCTTTCATTCAATGACCAATAGCGAAACCGTGGACATCCATATCGATCTGTATGATTAAACGAATGATATTCGAGTGATCCTTTTGTTATCATGTGAAGTTTCCTTTGCTTCGCGATACTTTACAAAACCCGATGTGCATCGGTATCCTCCTAAGTCATCACCATGCCCACTATACCGTTGCTCCCATTACCGTTTTTGTTCTTCTTTCTCGTTAACATGTTCCGGCATTCCTGTGACGTAGTCACCTGTGTCTGCCCGGACGATGATGGATGCTGTCACACCGAGAGGGACCTAAGAATATATATCTCTTCAACGTCGGCGTAGCAAATCCCACTCTCGAGCTGTTCGGTCACTTGTCAAACTTTCCGGTGAGCCTGAAAGTTGTCGTTATGACCACCTTATTACAGGTGATGTTTGAGTAACCCCAAAGCCCACCGTATGGTAGGAAGTAACCGAGACGGTCCGAGGAACTAAAACACATGCTAACACTTTGTGTTATAACAGATGATTTCATACGATATAATCACAAAGTATAACATACAAGTTTGCGCTGATTTAATATGAACGTTCTTCTAATGTCATATCCTCAATGTTTGTTTCAGGACTATCATTACGCTTAACGATATCCTAAGATCCGAAAATCCTGATCACCAACAACACTTGAGCCAGTCCTAGAGGCGGGACAGGGAACCTATTGTTTTGTCGTTTATCTTTCCACAGGTGCATATGAGTTTTCCTCTGAATCACATATTCCAGGATCATAGCAATTATAGCATGAAATATAAACTCTTAATTATGAATAACGAAAATATAATAATACAATATTATTGCATCTAGGGCATATTTCCAACGGATTTTATATTTTTTTATTCAGGAATAGTTTATTATTTTTCAATTCATGTGTAATTTTCAAATTTGTTAACATCTTGAAAATTCACCTTTTTTTTATTAAACCATGAATTTCTAGAAAATAATCTAAATTCATTTCCTCTACAATTTTTGAACAATTTTAAAATTTAGGAACATTTTTAAATTCGTGACCATTTTACTAGTTCATGAACATCATTTTCTAGTTGCCGAAAACCATTATTGAGGAAGTCAACCTCTTTAGGTTGGTAGATCCCATCAACCAAAACTTTGAGTCAGTAGGATAATGAGGAGCTTTCGTCGGGTGATGACTAAGATTTTTGCATAATTTTGAAAGTTCAAGAGCATTTTATAAAATCTATGAATATTTTAAAATTGATATATACTATCCAAAATTGGGAGGAACATTTTTTCTCTAAATAATATATTTTAGTACATAATATCTTTGTAACATTTCTGGAATATTGTTTAAGAAACATTTCTTTCCTTTTTTTTGGAGCAACATGAAACATTTCTTTACTGATAAAAAGGCCCAACAAACGCATAGTCTTATTGTACATTCAATGGATTGTTGTTTGAGAGGGAATACTTTGAACCTGCACCTTTGATGGATTGATAAAGCCTCGGTAGGAAGCTTGTTTCTTCCTCGAGAGAGGAATGATTCGCCTATATTAAAATATGTGTTTCTACTTGCTATGTTCATCGAAATTGTTAGCTAGAAGTTAATCAAATATGCAGCCAAATAAGTTTTCTTGATTGAATAATCCCTAGCGATATTGTTGCTTAAACTAACATGGAAAGTGGGTTCAATCATTTAAAGTGCCCTCTCAAGTGTCATCTCATAATGGTTATCTTCTTATGGTATAGTAATTTGGCTTAGAATAAGAAACCTATCTCTTCCCCCTAATGGCTTTTCAATACACTTAATTTTTCAGACATTATTATTTTAAAAACATAAATTTACTAAATGTTGTAGAACTCCATCTAAAGAAAACATTTTGTCTCATTGTTATAATGATAGTAAAAGTGACAACAAGATATGTCAGACTTTTCTCCAACCCAACTTAATAAAATACATGTTAAATCATAAAACTAAAGTTCCAAACAATGTCCACCATCCACGAATATTTATGGGTGTCAAATAAATATTTCATGCCCAACGAACAAAATATTCACACAATATTTAGAAATTGTTCAACTAATAAAAATACCTCTCTTGATTGAGAGTCAAAAAGTGTAAATTTCACATGTCCCGCTGGCACATAATTTCGATTACTAATGTAAAATCTTATTTCCTAAAATATTTTCCACCATCTATGAATGGTGCCCAAGCCTCACGCATAAAATTAGATGGATGACAAGAAAATTATACATGCAACTCCTAAAATCTTTCTACAAATTAAATACGGCGCATGCAAAACTGATTTCTTAAAATATGTTACATGGTCCATGAATATTATTTATGGGTGTCAGACACATAGAACCCCCAAAAGTTTTTTTTTGAATGAAATGTTTTGAAAATATTTTTAAACAATAAATATTACACCACTATTAGCTATGTTCATGTATTTAAGAAATAATTGGAATAATATGTTAAAATATGTCATGTGTACAAAGAAAATCAAAGTCAGTATACTTTATTTGTTCTATTGCTCATATGTTTTGAAAACAAGAAGTTATTACGAAAATATAATGTATACCTATGAACAAATAATAAGAAAAATAATTTTCTAATATAACAAAGAAAACAAAGATAAGGAACAAAAGTAGGAATTCACACTATAATGGAATATAAGACAGTGTAAACAAGATAAAGGAAAAGTAAAATACCTGTAAAAATGCACAAAAAGAGTAAATAAAAATAGGCTAATTAGAAAATAGAAGAAAGGCCAAAAGTTAAACTGAAAGGCATAGTAATACAATAATAAGATAGGAACGTTACTTAAGAAACCGAGAAATTGGATCACAATGACGAGAAGGATGAAAAGGTAGAAGACAGAAAGGCAAAACAGAAACATAAACAATATGAGATCAGAAGAAAAAAAAAATCCTATGCACCCACTTAGTCTGAAGTTTGATTTGAGATTACATGCAAACTACTACCTGTGTAAACTTTAAGAAGATCTTTTAGGTCACTATTTGGTGTAGTTTGTTAAGAACAAAACCTATGCAAACGGGACCACTACTCCAGGGACGGTGGGGGAAAAATCTTGGCATGTATTGAGATGATATGCATATACCATATATCGTACCACAACCATCACCATTTCGTCGACGTAACCAGTTCGATCTATGTATGATTTCCTTACTATTGCGGGCAATTACTATAAATTAAGTTGTTGGGACTTGATTAACATGAACTGTTCGTGCAGGCGAAAGGTGGATGTAAGAGCAACTCCAACACAGCGACCCATTTCGTCCGCCCACGTTCATTTGGATTGCCGCAAACAAAAATGCTGGCCCAACGCGCCGACCCATTCCCAAAACGCGCCGCTTTGCGTCCGTGCGGACCCATTTTAGCCTCGAATTTGGCCTCAAATGCGTCTGCACGTCCGCGTCTCCACATGGCCGCCGGTCAACTACCCCCCCCCCCACCGTCTTTATTAATAACACAGACCACGGGCCCACGCGTCAGCGACGGCGAGCGTCCTTAGTTAATCCGAGCGTGCCCGGGGGGCGCGGGGGGGGGGGGGGGGGGCTCATCCTCTTGCAGCCTCCCGTCCCCATCTAGCCACCCTGCTGCTCCCCCGCCAGCGACAACCCTAGCCTAGCTCGCGCCACCATGGGCTTCTTCGCCGGCAAGAACAAGGGCAAGGCCCCGCCTTATCCTCTTCACGCGTGCTCCTCCTGCCTCCGTCGGCGTCTGCCCGCCCGGGAAGGTAGAGGATAATCGTCCCAGTGCACTAGTCGAGGTGGCACTGGGAGCACCGCACCCCCCTCCCGTACCCCGACGTTACCCTACCACATGACTGGCATTTGAATCCAGATAGGATCCCAGTGTCGGCGGTGCCGCGGATGGCGCGGGCGCACGCGGAGGAGGTGCGTCACCGACGCCATCTGCTGACGCCGGAGCAACGCCTTAACCCCGCCTACGCAGCAGACTCTCCCGATTGGGAAGTCTGGTTCGCCCTCGAGCACGAGGAGCGGCGCCGGCGCGGCGTCCAGCATGTGCGAGCTCGCACCCCGCCGCCCCCTTCGTGCGTGACGAGGACCAGGATGAGGAGGCCGCCTACCATGAAACGCTGGCGGCTTTCATGCAGGAAAGCGAAGAGGATGAGCGGTGCAAGGAGGAGGAGGAGGAGGCGGCGTACCAGGCGCTCCTGTCGGAGGCCATCGCACTCTCCGCTTCCGGCGACTGCATCCTGCTGCCGCTGATGCCGTCCTCCCCCATCAAGCTCGAGCCGGCGCCGTCCCTGGATCTGCTGACGACCCATCGGTATACCTGGCAAGGAGAGGTGCGCGAGCGAGTCAGCACGCCACCCATCTGGCTTGGGGCGAGCCGGCGCAAGAGAAGCTCTACCTCGAGAAGTGACAACAGCGCTGGCTGGCTAAGGAGCGCCGCGAGGGGCGAGGGCCTAGAGCAGTGGGAGCGCGACGCGGAGGAGGAGCGACACGAGGCGGAGGAGCGCCGGCCCCACGCAGCCCAGCCGGCGGCGGTCACGTCGGTGCCGCAGGACGTAGCCACAGCCTAGAAGACAGCGTTCCCCTGGGCTGGCCCGACGCCGACGCTCATCAACCTCACATGCCCTGACACTGACGACGAGGACACCTTGGGCAGCGGGCCTCCTCCTCGTTTTTAGTTTTATTAAATGTTTTTAATTAATGTAAAATGTGGACTCGTGGACTCTCGCCGGCCTTTGTGGCCGGCATTTATATTTAATTAACATTTTTATTTCAAAATATTTGAGTTATTTTTTTCGTCCTCGAACTCAAAAATGGGTCGGGCCAGCGTTGGGCACAAACACCAGCCCAAACGCGAAAGCGGACATGGGTGTCTGCTGGGCCAACCCATACAGACAAAAAAAACGGACAAAGGGCGCGTTCGTTTGAGTCGCCTAGTTGGAGTTGCTCTAATAAAGCCAACAACGGATGTTGTTAAGAGCATCTATAGCCGGACTTTGTAAATCCGGCCCCTCAAACACCCGCGGACGTGACTTGGCGCGTCCGCGGATAGTGACCGGTCACGCCTCAAATTAGCTACTCTGCATTCGCCTCTCTCATATTTCATCCCCTAGATCCATACAAAAGCATGCAAATAAATCCTACATACTACATACTATGTACTACCCTAGCTAATCTTCGTCGTCGGAGATGTCCATGACGACGGTGCCGGGCGCCGGCTGGATGGGCGGGGAGGAGGGCTCCGGCTCATCGTCGTCCTGCTCGGCCTCATCCATGTAGGCGAGCATCTCCGCCTCCTATGCGGCCTGCTGGACCTCTGTCTTCCGGTGACGCCGTCTTGCCTCCGCAGCCGACTCGGATCGGAGGGAATCGAGGATGGCCTGCTGCTCCGCCTGCAGATCCCGTTCGCCAGCATCCCCCACATCCTCCTCCCCCGGCTCGCCCCCTCCTCCTCAAAGTCGTCGTCCTCGTCCTCGTCCTCCTCCAACTCCTCCGGATCCACTACATCCGAAGGTAGCCCCGCGGCGATCCGGACTTCGCGCCTAGGCCGGATCAGATTAAGGAGCTCGAGCCAGCGCTCCGGCGTTAGAAATGGCTCGCTCCTCACCCGGCGGCGCGGAGGCATGGCTACTAGGCAGATGGGTGGAGTGGAAAGTGGTGGCGGCGGCGGACAGGAGGAGGAAAATATGGATGGATGGTAGGGTTTTCTGTGCTGCCGATCGACTTAAATAGCTGGGCAACGCACTACGCGGCCCACCGGAGATGCGCCACGCGACGCCACCGGTCCGACGGAGGAGACGAGCTTTGGACTACCGGGTTTGACGGCGTTTCCGGCTGGGACCCCTTCGTCAGTCCGACGTGGCGGGCGTGCCCGGGCTCCCCCATATGCGCCACATATTTGGGCTGAATACGAGCGTGCCGATCAGCCCGGGCATTTGAGGCCCGTTTGAGGCGTCTGTCTGGGTTGAAAAAACGTGACCGGTCAGTGACCAGGTGGCTCGTCCGAACATATGAGACGGGTTTGGGGAGCCCGGCTATAGATGCTCTAATGCATCCATGAGGTCGCCATTAATGCTAGCTAGCTAGATGGCGTGAGGGACCAACGCGTGCATAGCCACATATAGAAAAAAGGATCGATGGATCTTTACCAGCAAACAAATAGTGGAGTACTCCTACTAGCTAGAGCTTCACAATGTCCATGGTGCAGCGTCCATATGCTGAGAGTTGGGAAACTGACGTGCATGGTGTGACCGTACGTCAGGTTCAATCTCCACTTCACCTATCTGAGGTAGATAGTCTCCCTATATTTTTTTGATTTTCTGAGAATTTTTTACGAATATTTTTTATATAGGGGTGCAGAGCACCCGAGAGCTCCGGTGTATTTCCCCCCTACCTAGTTCCTACAGAGATGGCCAGATGGGCATATTGCATACAGCACTAATTTCTTGACTAGTAAACGCTCTAGCTAGCTAGATACAGTAGCTAAGTTTGCTGACTTGTAAAAGGATCTCCAAGATTGGATGTCCTTTGGCCGCTTACTGGGTGGGTTACGTGTGGGTGGACGTTGCGATTGCTATTCGCTGTGTGGGGAAGGGGATACCGATCGCTGATCAGCTGGTACTAGTGATTGGTCCAGATCAAGGGCCCTCGTCGTTCGTTGTCACTTGTCACTGTCTCACGTGGCACGCCAAAGCCGAAGAAAGAGGCCCGGGGTGCGAATATCTAGTAATTCTATATGTGGCCTTCATTAAAAGCATCTTCGAAAAATTACAAAAGGTCTCTAAAATTAATTCTTTTTAGGCCTCTCAGTTCGTGCAACTCTGGGCACCAGACATCACAATACGTTAAAATTTTATTTTTCATCGCCTATGTTTCAATAATATTTTATATTCCAATTTCAAATTCAAATGCGGTCCAAAGAAACCAAAAATGTAGATAAAACATTAAGATGCATGAAGAAACTACTTCACCGAACACTTCCGAGAGTCAGCCAATGGGGCACCGGTGGGGAGGAGGCCATGCCGGTGGACAAAGGATTGGGCCGTCGTGCTTGATGGGCTACAATACCTTGAGTTGACTGTGATAGGGAAGGCATGTCAGTGATTTTCGCGCAAAACGGTCATGAGGTGCCATGGGATGGGGAGGCGCACACATGCGGGGAGGGAAGGCACACATGGGGGACACATTGGAGATGGGGCAGTAGCGACCAGTTGTGGCGGTGCGGGTCAGACGGTCCCTCGTCGTACGTGCGTTGCCCTGTAAAAAGCTAGGCCCAAGCCCACCCAACACTGGTGCGAGACCGATCAAGGACAACAGCCATCTTACCATGGTTTCTAAAGGGGATAAATTGGCTTCAAACAATGGCTCGTAAGCCACCGGAGCACTGAAGTAGAGGTTGCAAGGCCACAGGCAAAACCCTGTTCTAGGACTACGGCTAGGAGCATGGAGAAGGACTGGAATGCACTTGCCTTCCTGTCATGTGCGGCCACCTCCTCTACGGAGACGAGAAGCCCATACATGGTTATGGTTTCGACATAAGCATTGGGATGCGTTGGTGTAGAAGAAATGAGTGTTCTCGTCCCCGTCCACGATTACACAGAAATTGCCACTCTTTCTCCGGGCGGTGGCCTTCCTTCAGAAAGAGAGAGCAAATGTCGGACGAGTGTCTGCACAGAGAGCAGACAATGACCTTAAAGATTCCAAACTTCTCCAAGAAAATCAAACAAATCAATGAAGAAATTGCAGTTATTATCAAGAACACTAAGCAGTGATCCTTCTTCCAAACATTGGCAATACTTGAAGAATTTATCCTGCCCTCCCCCTCCCGCGACGCGCCCGCGCGCGCCGAGGGGAAAACCCTAGCCGCCAGGCCCTCGGTCCCGCCTCCCTCTCCTCCTCCCCACCGCCGCCGACAGGCGCTGACGAGCAAAGCCCGGATGGCGCGGCGGCGGGGCCCTTCCTTCTCCTCTGCCCGTGGAAGGCCGGCGCGGGGCGGCCGCGGGGGCTTGATGCGGCGGCGCGTCTGGCTGGTGGCTGCCTGTCGGTTCTCTGCTTCCCTAGCGTGGCGCGGTGGCTGCGGAGCTCCTGGCCCTGGAGGTGGCGCGCGGTCAGCCAACCGACTAGATCCGGCCGGATCTGGAGGTGGGGGTCGGCTCGCGGCGCGGATCTGGTGGTTTCGGCGGCAGTGTGCTCTCTGGATGCTGGCTCTTTTGGGGGCTGGTGTGGAGGCGACGCGAATGTCCTGGGCGGATCGACCGGTCCTCCAGGCGGCCTCGCGGCTGAATCTGGTCGGTGGTGTTGGATGGCGTCCGTCAGAGTGCAGGGTCCGGCAGCCGACCTAGTCCGCGTTGGTCTTCCCTCGCGTTAGTGCTCTCCTTCCTGTTGCTCCATTGTGGTGTTGATCCGAGTAGGCGCTCGTGTTGCTGCTATGCTACAGACGGATCGGTGGTGCTGGCCATGGATGTGGCGGCGTGCGAGCTTGAATCGGACTGGTTGTGGACCGTGTCGGGACTTGCTCGGTGGTGGCCGTCGGCAGCTACTAGGCCGTGTTCCCCACAGTCGGCGGTGATTGTCGGGGGACGCAGGTGTGGAGGCCCCTATGGTGGGGGCGCTCACCCAGGCCGGGTGGCTGTTGCCGGGCTAGGAGCGGAAGGAGACACCACCCGTTCCTCCCACTGTGGCTGTGCGTTGTGAGGTCGACGGTTGGCAGTGACTCAGGACATGGATGTCGGGGCGGCGGCCCCGGATGGTGGGCTACATGGTTGGCTCTCCGGCGGGCACTATGGCAGCGGTGGTGGCTCTTCTCTTGGTCGTGTGGGCAACGAGGGGGTAGCGTCATGTGGCTCGGGCTCGCACTCCTTCGCAGCGGTGACGCCCAAATCTAGATATGGGTGTCTGGAATCGCCGCGGTTGCCCTGGTGGCCTCGTGTGGCACGGGTGAGTTGCCAAGCGAAAGTTCCGCGCTTTTGCGCCGACGGCGACGACGCTCGTGGGCGCCGCTTTCTTCTTGAAGACATCGTTGTGCATCTCCTCTTCGTGCCAGGGTTCCGAGCGAAAGCTCATGTCCACTTTGGACTCGGCAGCGGCGACGCTTCATGCCGTCTTCCCTCCTGAGAGCATTGTCGTGGAGCTTAGGTGTGCTAGGGCGTAACGTGGCGTTGTATCTAGACTTCCCTGTGTTATCCTTCGCTAGCGTAGTTTCCTGCGTGATCCGATTATGTTGGGATCTGCTTTGTAAGAGAGCTCCCTCTCCACCTTGTATCGTTCGGCCGTGTACTTTGTTCGGTTATTGCTTTATCTATAAAGCGGGGTGAAAGCCTGTTTCGAGAGACAATGAGGTTGTAAGAGGTGCCTTTAATAGGCAATGCAACAATTGTCTATATAAGTCTAGGATGGTGGTTGGTTGAGGAGCCAAACATTCTCGAACCTGAACTAGCGCGGGCTAGTAATGGTAGTTGTGGCGATTATGAGGAGGGTACATGATCGGAGGTGCGGTAGGGGCACTAGGTTAGCGCAAAGTTTGGGGGTGTTGATTTTCGGTTCTTGTTCAAGATGGTGGGGTCAAGCCAGGAGGGGGGGGGGGGGGTCATGATTCTTTGTTCAGGTGAAACAACAATCGAGCAAGGGACGTTATATATAAAATGCAGAGGGTGTTAATTAGGTCTTTGAACGTATGTGCGAGGTATCGGTTGAAGTTTGGATTGTTTATTCATGGGCGTAACGGATGAGATTGAAGTCCCCCACAATGAGCTAAGCCAATGATTGTAGACAGGTCAATCATCTCTGCCACAAAAACAAGGCCATATAAGTTGGCGAGGGTGAACGTGAGGAAAAATGACATGGAGTGGAGGGTAGTGGCGAGAGTGTAGGATCCAGTGTTGTTTCAAGAAAGGCCAAATAGTTTAAGATCCGGCTAAACAACACCTCCTCGCAAGACATACGCATCGCCCCTAAAATGGGAGAGGATCATTGGAAAATGAATTACATAAGCTTGTTCCTTGGTATAAACAGATGGCCAAGAAATCTGTTGAGAATGGTAATTCAGCTCTGCCATGGCAGGATGATTGGGGCGTTGGCTTCTGTTGAGTATGTATTTTATATTGCATGTGTATTGGAGTTGTGACCCACCTCCTAGTCTTGTATAGTTGAGGTAAAGGCATTCCCTCTATTATATATACGCGCACCAGCACCCATCAATACAACGTCTATTGTATTGCAAACTTTTCCGTCTACATGGTATCATCTTGAAGATCCTGACCTAGGGCAAGCCGCCGCCGCCGCCACTCCCCACCGCCGCCGCCGCGCCGCGCCTCCTCGCGCGCGCCGCCCCCGCCGCCGCTCCCCACCGCCGCCGTCGCCGCCGCTCCCCACTGCCGCCGCCGCCGCCGCGCCGCGCCTGCTCCCCACCGCCGCCGCGTCCTCCTCTGACGCCGCCGCCGCCCCGTGCCGTCGGGCCGCTTCCGCTCCCACCCGTTGCGCTGACCTGCTGCCGCCGCCGCGCGCCCCTGCCGCGTCGCTGCCGCCCCGTCGCGCCGAAACCCTAACCCGACGCGTCGCCGCCGCACGCTCCCGCGTGCCGCCGCCGCCCCCTTCATCTTCCCGCCGCCACTGGCGCCTTCCATGGACTCTCCGGGCTACTTCATCATCTGCGGTGCAACCGCTCCACCGGCCGCGCCGATCCAGTCGCGTCCTCCCGCACCCGCCGGGTGTTACCCGTTGTCGCCACCAGCGCCTCCCCAGCAGCAGCCGCAAGAGAGAGGGGGCCGACGCAACCAGCGTGGCGGCGGCCGCCGCTGCCTGCAGCAGCAGCCGGCCCAGGGCGCCGGGGGGGGCACTATCAGCAGGCTCTTTCCGCGGGCCACTAGGCGTTCATCACGGTGCCCTCCTTGCGCCGCCGCCCCTCGGTGGATCTGGCCCGCCCGTCACGACGCCGCCCTATGGGGTCCGCCCGCCGCCGCCTTCCCGTGGTGGCTATGGCCCGCCCGCCCCGGCGCCACTCTACGAGGGCCTCCCACCGCCGCCGGTACCTGTGCCGTGGGACCCCACCCTCCTTGCCGCCCAGCACTCCGCGATGTCGCCGAGTAGCCCTGTCGGTGGAGGCGACTGGTACATGGACTCAGGTGCTACTGCGCACATGACAGCTCATCCCGGTAACCTAACCTCCTCCACTCCTGTTCGCCACCCACTCGTATCACTGTCGGTAATGACTCCTCTTTACCTATTACCCATATCGGTAGCACTAGTTTTCCCCCCACTTCCACACCCATCACTATGTCTAATATTCTTGTTTCACCTGAATTAGTCACGAACCTAGTTTCCGTTCGTCATCTTACTCATGAGAACCCACTTACTGTCGAATTTGACGGTGTTGGCTTTGCTGTGAAAGACGCCCGTACCCGGATGATCCTTCACCGATGTGACAGTCCCAATGCGCTCTACCCCGTGCACACCGACGCCTCCTCCTCCACACCCGTCGCCCTTGCCGCCGGCGTTGACCTTTGGCATGCTCGCTTGGGCCACCCCAACCCCACCGTTTTACATCAAATTCTTAGGAGTTTCTCTTTCTCATGTAATAAGCTCAACGAGCACTCTTGTGAGGCTTGTCGCTTAGGCAAGCACGTTCGTCTTCCCTTTAGTGCGTCTACTTCAGTTTCCACTTTTCCGTTTCAATTGCTTCATAGTGATGTTTGGACGTCTCCCGTTGCGAGTAACACGGGCAATCTATACTACTTCATGATTTTAGATGATTATTCTCATTATGTGTGGACTTTTCCTCTTCATCGTAAATCGGATGCTTTAGCCACACTCACCGCCTTTTATTCCTATGTCACCACCCAGTTCGGTCGCCCCATACTCGCACTCAAAACTGATAACGGAAAAGAGTTTAACAACGTCGCTCTTCACACACTTCTCGCCTCTCACGGCACCACCTTCCGTCTGACTTGCCCCTACACTTCCCAGCAGAACGGCCGCGCCGAGCGCATTCTCCGCACTCTTAATGACTGCGTTCGCACGTTACTCTTTCACTCTAATGTGCCCGCTCGGTTTTGGCCCGATGCCCTCGCTACCGCCACTCTCTTAGTTAACATTCGTCCGTGTCGCCCTCGGTGGAACTATGCCCCACACCACCTTCTCTTCGGCACACCACCATCCTATGATGGTCTCCGCATCTTCGGGTGTCTCTGTTATCCTAGCACCGCGTCCACCCCGCCACACAAGCTTGCACCACGATCCGTCCCATGCGTCTTCCATGGCTACCCTCCTAACACCAAAGGTTACCGGTGCTACGATCCTGTCACTCATCGTGTGTACACCTCGAGGCACATGTACTTTGTCGAGACGGTGTTCCCTTTTTTCAGGTTCCTCCGGCTTTGGCCCCTTTGGCGCCGGCCCCCGCGCCCCCTTCATGGAGCGATGCGCGGCAGCACCTCCCGGCGGCCCCCCGGCACGGTGCCTTCTGCCGCCACCACCCGGCTTCGTGACTCCCTCCCCCGAGGTCGAGTCCGAGCGGGCCCCCGGGTCCTCGTCTCCCTCATACAAGGTTGAGCCCGGCACCCCGCCCGCCACCCCTGCGACGGGCTCGACGTCAACCTCGCCCGCCGTTTCTTTCGCCGCCGGATCTGCCGGCGCTGCTACCGCCGCGGCCTCTGCCGCCGCTGCCGGTGCGGCCCCCGCCGCCCCCGCCTCAGCTGCCGCTGCGGCCCCCGCCACCATCGCCGCTACGGCCTCCGGCGCCGCGGCACCCGTCGGCCCTGCTGCCTCGTCACTTGGTGTGACTACCCGTGCCCGAGCAGGAGTGCTTCGGCCCAGCATGCGCTACTCCGCCGACGAGTATCTGTGCGTCGCCTCGACGTCGACGCCATCACCCGTCCCCACCTCCGCTCGGGCTAACCTTTGGGATCCCCACTGGCTAGCTGCGATGCAGGAGGAGTTCGACGCCCTACAGCGCAACCGCACGTGGCAGCTTGTTTCGCGCCCCCCTCGTGCCAACATCATCTCTGGCAAGTGCGTGTTTCGCCACAAGACTCGCCCGGACTGTTCTCTCGAGCGCTACAAGGCTCGGTGGGTGGTTCGTGGTTTTCGGCAGCGCGCGGGCGTGGACTTCACCGACACCTTCGCGCCGGTTGTGAAACCAGGCACGATTCGCGCTTTTCTCCAGCTGGTGGTCTCGCGCGCCTGGCCTGTGCACCAGTTGGATGTCTCCAACGCCTTCTTGCACGGCCATCTCGCCGAGCAGGTGTTCTGTGAGCAGCCCACTGGTTTCGTCGACGCCGAGCACCCCGACTTCGTGTGTTTGCTCTCCCGTTCTCTTTACGGGTTGAAGCAGGCGCCTCGGGCTTGGTTCCAGCGTATCGCAGCCTTCCTGCAGTCTCTGGGATTTCGGTCCACTCACTCTGATGCCTCACTCTTTGTGTATCATCAGGGAGCTGACACTGCCTATCTGCTGCTCTACATCGACGACATCATCCTCACGGCATCTGCCCCCGATCTCCTTCAGCGGCTGACTGCTCGTCTTCGTGATGAGTTCGCCCTCAAGGACTTGGGGCCCCTACACTACTTTCTCGGCATCGAAGTGATCTGCCGGGCTGATGGCTTCTTTCTGCACCAGCAGAAGTACGCCCACGAGCTCCTGGAGCGTGCCGGTATGCTTAACTGCAAGCCGGCGCCCACGCCCGTCGACACGAAGGCGAAGGTCTCTGCTCTGGAGGGGTCTCTTGCGTCCGATGGAGCGTTTTATCGCTCTATTGTCGATGCTTTACAGTACTTGACGCTGACTCGACCCGACCTGCAGTACGTTGTTCAGCAGGTCTGCCTCCACATGCACGCCCCGCGTGACTCTCACCGGACCTTGGTGAAGCGTATTCTCCGTTACATGCGTGGCACCATGTCTTTGGGACTCACCTGACGGCCTCCGCCTCCATCGACCTCGTGGCCTACTCGGATGCCGACTGGGCTGGCTGCCCCGACACTCGACGCTCTACGTCAGGCTACTGCGTCTACCTTGGGCCCTCCTTGATCTCTTGGTCATCGGAGAGACAACCCACGGTCTCCCGCTCCAGCGCTGAGGCAGAGTACCGCGTCGTGGCCGAATGCTCTTGGATACGTCAGCTGCTCCAGGAGTTGCTCTGTGATGTTCACAAGGCCACTCTCGTCTACTGCGACAACGTCAGCGCGGTCTACCTCTCCGCCAACCCGGTGCACCATCGCCGTACGAAGCATATTGAGCTTGATATTTACTTCGTGCGCGAGCAGGTTGCCCTTGGCCGTGTTCGGGTTCTTCACGTGCCAATGACGCAACAGTTTGCTGAATTGACGACTAAGGGATTGCCTACTCCCGTCTTCGAGGAGTTTCGGTCCAGTCTCTGTGTCTCCGGCGACGCTTCGACTGCGGGGGGGGGGGGGGGGGGGGTGTTGAGTATGTATTTTGTATTGCACGTGTATTGGAGTTGTGGCCCACCTCCTAGTCTTGCATAGTTGAGGTAGAGGCCTTTCCTGTATTATATATACGTGCACCAGCACCCCATCAATACAACGTCTATTGTATTGCAAACTTCCCTGTCTACAGCTCCATTAAAGAGCTATATCCTGAACTATAGTCTTTCACCTTCATCCATTACATTTCTATTAAAGAATTTATGGTTTCCAGGATCCTTGTGGACACTTTCGTACACTACTACCAGAACAGGCCTTTTAGCAGTTTCAGACCAAGTCTATCAGCGCCCCTTCATCAACTGATTAGGAGTAGCGACCGATGTTGCCTAGACGGTGGCTTTAGTCTTATTGTTGTATGACTTTGTATGGTCTTGTGTGAAAAATTAATAAAGTGGCTGCATGCATCGTCCATATGCAGAGGCCGGGGGTCCTCCTCATTTTCTTAAAAAAAAGCAGTTTCAGACCCTGCAAAACACAATGCAATCTATTCAATTAACTGATGCTCAAGACAAATGGAAATACCACTGGAATAGCTTTTTTTTTTCTTCCGTCAAGATGTATAATGGTACTCCAACGAGCAACCTACTGCTCCCATTTTCAGCAAACTTTGGAAGAATGGCGCCATGCTCCGATATAAAATCTTCTTTTAGCTAATCTTGCATGACAGAATCAACACCAGGAATTTGCTCCAACGAAAGTCCTTCTTCCTCCCATACTATGCTTGTGCGCTATGCAGTACTGCTTCTGAGGAAACTGCCCTTCATCTTTTCTAGGATTGTTCCTTTGCCCTGGAATGTTGGGATTGCTTGATTAATAACAGGAAGAGAGCCATATCAAATATGGATGAGATCATGCTCCTATTGCAAGAACTTCCACCTAAATTTGCCATGGAAATTGTTAGTATGGCTTGCTGGAATATCTATGCGGAGAAACTAAGATTTTCAAACCTGAGTCACCTTCCATCCTCTCATGCAAGAGACTAATCAGGAATGACCTCTTGCTGGTCAAGCATAGAATCAACAGAAGGAATCAAGAGACCTTCCTTAACTGGACAGATCATTATCTTACTTAAGCTCCCATGAACATTTTAGGCTTTCCTAGAACTTGTGTGTTTGTTAAGTTTGGTTCATTTTGAGCTTTTGAGCCTTTTGTAATTCTTTGTACATATTACTTTTTTTATTTATAATATATACATAAAACAATTATTCTATGGTTCATGGTTCAAATAGAAGCACTATGTCGAGGAAGAAAAAAAATAGAGTGTTACTAAATGTTTATTTTATTTTTATTTTTTATCTTGCTAAACTGGAAAACAAACTTGAATTATTTTTTGGTGGACAACAAACTCTGGGTTAGGGGGATCAGATTCGTCCAAATAGAAAGGTAGCAAATCCGAGATGCAATTTTGCATAATTGTAGGACCCACATGTACTGCACCGGTTGTTTGGGATTTTCTTTCAAGCACTTCCTCCAGGATGAGCTGCTCTCCGGGGTCCGGTGACTCGCTTGACTTTAATATCTGCACCGCAACCCACACTACTGTCGAACCTCTCTGATTTTCTCACTTGGGAAGATTTAGTAGTGGTATACCCATCGAGAGTCCATATATAGGATCGCCGCTGCTACGAATCTTAGCAGCAGCAGCTACTTTGGCATACAAAAATATTACTATAAACCTCGATGGAGAGGGCCACGACAACGTGGTTCCATGCGCAGGCGGCGGCGGTGGCGGCGGCAGCAGCAGCGGAGGACGACCTATTGCTGGCGTTGACGCCGGCGGGCAGAAGGCTAGACCGGTACGACGATCAAGCGCAGACGGTGTGCGTCGACGGCAAGACGGTGCGTCTGTTCCAGTGCCTCTTCTGCGACAAGACGTTCCTCAAGTCGCAGGCACTCGGCGGCCACCAGAACGCGCACCGCAAGGATCGCCTCGCTGGAGTCCTCGGCGACCCCTACAACAACGACATCCCGTTGGGAGGTGCCGGCTGGTCCATGTGCACTTACATCGCCTCGCACGGCCGTGGCGCCGCCGTGGCTCCAGCCACCGATGCCTGCACGCAAGAGAGATGGGGAGGCGGCCGCGCTCCACGCTTCGCGGAGCCCGCGCCGCTCCTGGCCCCGTCCACTGGCCGCGACGGCATGGGCCGGTCAAGGGCCTCTGGCGCTAGCAGCGCCGGCGAGGCGCTAGACGTCGAGCTGCACCTCTAGCTGCCTTTGATATTGCACAGGTGAAACTAATCAGTTCATCTACTACTCGCTCTCTTTTTTTAAAGCAAAAGAGGATCGGCCTCTGATACATATTTTACTGGATGCTCTTATCGATCTCTTTGTTAATTGCTATAATTAACTGGATCCTCCAATCTAGCTCACCTTTTATTTGCGGGTAATCTAGCTCAATTAACCAACTTTGTGATTAATCTCCATGCAGGTGTCGTCGATGGAAACATTCAGGAACAAATATAATCGTCTGTGTCGGCGATTGAACTTGTATAGCCACGTCGGCTGCTCTCGGTACATTTGTGTTCTTGCGTGATATTGTAGGCAGCTAGCTGGCATTGTGGTTTCACCCGTTAATACATCTCGTGATAAAATAATTGTTAATATTTTTTTGCGAGTCCTCGTACATCAATCCGTACCGCATGTAATAACGGGTCGACCGTAATAATATCAGTGCACCTGTTGCTTCCCCGTTCTTGCTGTCCGGTTTTGCTATTCCTCTGACAACTGATTTTTTTAATTTATTGACAGAGAGAGGAAATCCATTAAAATTACAATATTTTCAGACGATTGATCTATAGGTGGTTCTTATTTTTACTGCTATAGGTTTTTTTTTTTGCGTCACAAGCTCATGTACGCACTCTAATGGATGGACCAAACAAGTATACCCTCTGCTGCTTCTTCTGCATATGTTACTGCACCCATGTGATTCGAGGAGACACTCCGTACGATGTGCTAAAGTAGTATGCGACAAAAGAACGTACGGTCGTGCAGGGGAGTTGTGCAGTGACTCGGATGGCAGTGGGCCGATCGACATATGCTCACCGTGTCGACCCCCGCTGTTTGTTTTGTTTTGGGACCGACAGGCTGTTTGCTTAGTTTTGGACCGACAAGCTCTTTGTTCTCTTGCCCGCACACACTACGAAATGCTTTTTATAGATTTATAATAAATAATCTAAATGTCCATTGCAAAAATGGAGTCTTGATACAGCATCGGTAGCCCATTACAGAAAACCCTCCAAAACAATGCATCACCTGCATCAGGATAAGCAAAGAGGGGAACCTGACCACAATTAAGGGACTACTCAGCAGAGCAAAACAAAACGCCGCAGTTTTACGTGACCAGCATAGGGATGTTCTAACATAGACTATCTCAAGCATAATCAGAAGTCTTGGGTCTCTTAGATACCTCGCTAAGCATTTTTCTTTTTTGCACTCCTTTTTCTAGTATGATCCACGAATCCAGCAGGGAACACAAATAAAGATCGCATTAGTAGGTTCAGTAGGAATCACACGTTAAACACAAGATTTATTTCTTGTTTTCCAAATGGTCCAGATTAAAGCTGCAGATCCAACTGATACTACAGTTCTATCTTTACCAATATAAGGCAACCAGTTTTGACCCAAATCATAAAAACACATGGATGTTTTTGGGTTACCAAAAGGCCCAAATACCACATTCCAATGAAATCAAGAAAAGGAGCAAGTAAAAAGTAGATGATCTGTAGTTTCTTCAGTGCCACAGAATTGACAGTGTTTATTCCTGTCAACCCTTTCTTACTTAGAGTATCCATGGTTAGGGTCCTACCTTTGATCACTAATTCAAACGCTTTCACTCTTAAGGTATCTTCATCATCCATGGTATTTTAAAGGAAAACACAACATTCTTTGCAATAATATAATGCTATAGAGATTTAACAGGAAATTAACCTGACATACTTAACAACCATTTAACTTTTCCAGGTTCCTCAATCAAGGAGACCTGACTACACATGATGCCCAGTAAGTCATTCCACATAGTCAAATTTCCCCATATAAACATCTATGGAATCTAATACAATCAAAATCTTCATAAACACTATAGCAACAGTATAACGTTTTGACAAAAAATCAAATTATATAATCGAGGGAATAATTGGCAAAGAGGCTTGTTTCTTAAATCCACAAGTGTATGGGTTCTATTATAGCCCTTTTCAATAAGTAAGACTGTCAAACACAATGACGAGCATAATAACTTGGTTGATGCAAACTAGTAAGGAAACACTGCAAAAGCTACAAAGATTGTTTGCATTGTTATTTGATCGCAAGAATAATTATAAGAATGTAAATTGCAATAAAAACATAATGGTGAAGCAAGTGGTGCAATCCTTAATTGTGCTAAGGATAATACGGTGGTTTTACGTATATGGACCAAACTGGTCTTGAGTACGGCAGGAAATTCACCTATTTATTTTCACCTATGGTGAAGCAAGTGGCCCAATCCTTAATTGTGCTAAGGATAAGACGGTGGTCTTACTTATATGGACCAATCAGTTTGCTTTCTATAAGAAAAAACAAAAGCTTCAAAAATATTTATTTTGATTTTAGTTTTCAAAGTGATGAGTGCTCAACAAGATTTGCTTCGTGCTATTTATAAATATGCTAGAAAGTATGATCCTTATATTTGTACTTGAGGAGGTGCTTCTACTCAAGAACCCTTATATCCTGAAGGACATTCTAAAAAAATAGAACAAGATTCTCAAAATATTGATACCAATGTTCCTCATTCGCCTAGAAAGAAAAAGAAATCTACGCATGTTGAAACTGCTTATGATAGTTCTAGGGAACCTTATATTATTAAGAATGAAACTCAAATGAATACAAATGTTGTTTATATTTCTGACATAGTTTAAAAAACCGGACCGCACCGTCGGTCGAACTGCAAAAAATCAGAACCGGCGTGCTCGGTGGTTTTTAAAGCTATGCGGACCTTTCTGCAATCGGACCGGTGAAACCCGGTCGAACCGCCTAGTTTTTTGGGAAAATCGGGTGATAAAACCAGAACAGATGAATCGGAAAAATTATGACTACAGGAAAATATATTTGCAAGTGTTTGGATTTAAACCTGCATCCCCTGGCCTCGTCACTAGGGGTGTGGAGCCCACAAAGCTCCACTCAAGTGGAGCTCAGCACCATCCTCTTCCTTCTACCCGAAAACTTCACCACCATTTTTCTTCCTTGTGTTCTTGCTGCTCTTAGTGCCCATTTTTTATCTCTTTGCTCGTTGCTTCATTTATGAATTTTTTGGAGGAATTCATCCTTGGTACGTGACTCCTCCATTGGTCCAATTAGTTTTTTATTTAGTATACTATAGTTGGTTTGTTTAAATGCTATTGGTGACTTAGTATGTGAATGTGCGTGTCAAATTTATAACTTTCTAAGAAATATTGATGCCTTGTATAGTCACTAGGAGTTCACTAAAGTGGTTTCCCAAAATTACTATGGTTTATATTCACTTTTTATGAGGTTGTGAAAAAAAATCAGAATATGAAGAAATGCTTCAATAAGTTTGTGCACTTCAAGGCTCCTTCAAGTTCAAGGTAGACAAGGTCCTCCTCAAGTACTAAGTCCTTGAGGCCTTCTTACGAACATTTACTTTTATCTTCCTCGTCTTGCAGAGGTAAAAGATGCTAAGTGTCCATGTGAAACATTCAAGGCACATACAAGTATATATGAAGAATTTGATGCTTTTTCAAACCTATCAAATCAGTTCATGTAGAAATTTTATTATAACTCTAATCCTGCTAATTCGCGAGTGTCGTTCATTTTGTACGAAAAGAATCTTAGCTTATCTCTGCGTTATTTTTGTTGTGCTATTCGTGTACCTTATGATGGGGAGCTTGACAAACCTCGCTCACGTAATTCACCATTCGAGAGTTTTTACCATTCACTTTGCGTTGGTGAGGGTAGAGACTTGACGACGGTTAAATTAACTAATATTTAGTTTCCCTCTGCATACTATTTTGCTATCTTTCCCGGTCAGTGCTTGTAGGCTAACAATAATCCTACAAACAATTGAAGGCAATATGCCCTAGAGGCAATAATAAAGTTGTTATTTATATTTCCTTGTATCATGATAAATGTTTATTATTCATGCTAGAATTGTATTAACCGAAACTTAGTACATGTGTGAATACATAGACAAAACAGAGTGTCCCTATTATGCCTCTACTAGACTAGCTCGTTAATCAAAGATGGTTAAGTTTCCTAACCATAGAAATGTGTTGTCATTTGATGAATAGGATCACATCATTAGAGAATGATGTGATGGACAAGACCCACCAATTAGCTTAGCACTATGATCGTTTAGTTTTATTGCTATTGCTTTCTTCATGATTTATACGTGTTCCTCTGACTATGAGATTATGCAACTCCCGAATACCGGAGGAACACTTAGTGTGCTATCAAACGTCACAACGTAACTGGGTGATTATAAAGATGCTCTACAGGTGTCTCCGATGGTGTTTGTTGAGTTGGCATAGGTCGAGATTAGGATTTGTCACTCCGTGTATCGAAGAGGTATCTCTGGGCCCTCTCGGTAATGCCCATCACTATAAGCCTTGCAAGCATTGTGACTAATGAGGGCATGACGCATTACGAAACGAGTAAAGAGACTTGCCGGTAACGAGATTGAACTAGGTATTGAGATACCGACGATCGAATCTCGGGAAAGTAACATACCGATGACAAAGGGAACTACGTATGTTGTTGTGCAGTTTCACCGATAAAGATCTTTGAAGAATATGTAGGAACCAATATGAGCATCCAGGTTCCGCTATTGGTTATTGACCGGAGATGAGTCTCGGTCATGTCTACATAGTTCTCGAACCCGTAGGGTCCGCACGCTTAACGTTTGGTGACGATCGGTATTATGAGTTTATGTGTTTTGATGTACCGAAGGTTGTTCGGAGTCCCGGATATGATCACGGACATGACGAGGAGTCTCAAAATGGTCGAGACATAAAGATCGATATATTGGATGACTATGTTTGGACATCGGAATGGTTCCGGGTGAGTTCGGGCATTTACCGGAGTACCGGGAGGTTACCGGAACCCCCCGGGGAGTATATGGGCCTTAATGGGCCTTAGTGGGAGAGAAGAGAAGGCAGCCTAGGAGGGGGCGCCCCCCCCCCCCCCCCCCCCAAGCCCAATCCGAATTGGGTGAGGGGGCCGGCCCCCTTTCCTTGCTCCTTCCCCCTCTTCCTTCTATTCCTAGTGGGACTAGGAAAGGGGGAGTCCTACTCCTACTAGGAGGAGGACTCCTCCCCCCTTGGCGCGCCTAGAGAGGCCGGCCGGCCTCCCCCTCCCTCCTGTATATACGTGGGGAAGGGGGCACCCTAGGACACACAAGTTGACAGTTGTCTTAGCCGTGTGCGCTGCCCCCCTCCACAGATTCCACCTCGGTCATATCGTTGTAGTGCTTAGCCGAAGCCCTGCGTCGATAACTTCATCATCACCGTAATCACGCCGTCGTCCTGACGAAGCTCTCCCTCGACACTCAGATGGATCGAGAGTTCGTGGGACGTCACGGAGCCGAACGTGTGCAGATCGCGGAGGTGCCGTACTTTCGGTACTACATCAACCGCGTTGTCATAACGCTTCCGCTTATGGTCTACGAGGGTACGTGGACTACACTCTTGCCTCTCGTTGCTATGCATCACCATGATAGATCTTGCGTGTGCGTAGGAATTTTTTTGAAATTACTGCGTTCCCCAACAGTGGCATCCGAGCCAGGTTTATGCGTAGATGTTATATGCATGAGTAGAACACAAAGAGTTGTGGGCGATAATAGTCATACTGCTTACTAGCATGTCATACTTTGATTCGGCGGTATTGTTGGATGAAGCGGCTCAGACCGGCATTACGCGTACGCTTACGCGGGACTGGTTCTACCGACGTGCTTCGCACACAGGTGGCTAGTGGGTGTCTATTTCTCCAACTTTAGTTGAATCGAGTGTGACTACGCCCAGTCCTTGTTGAAGGTTAAAATAGCACACTTGACGAAAAATCATTGTGGTTTTTGATGCGTAGGTAATAACGGTTCTTGCTAGAAGCCCGTAGCAGCCACGTAAAACTTGCAACAACAAAGTAGAGGGCGTCTAACGTGTTTTTGCAGGGCTTCCTGTGATGTGATATGGTCAAGGCGTGATGATATATAAATTGTTGTATGAGATGATCATGTTTTGTAACAGTTATCGGCAACTGGCAGGAGCCTTATGGTTGTCGCTTTATTGTATGAAATGCAATCGCCATGTAATTGCCTTACTTTATCACTAAGCGGTAGCGCTAGTCGTGACAGCAATAGTTGGCGAGACAACAAAGATGCTTCGATGGAGATCAAGGTGTCAAGCCGGTGATGATGGTGATCATGATGGTGCTTTGGAGATGGAGATCAAAGGCACAAGATGATGATGGCCATATCATATCACTTATATTGATTGCATGTGATGTTTATACTTTATGCATCTTATTTTGCTTAGTTCGGCGGTAGCATGATAAGATGATCTCTCACTAAATTTCAAGGTACAAGTGTTCTCCCTGAGTATATGCACCGTTGCGAAAGTTCGTCGTGCCGAGACACCTTGTGATGATCGGGTGTGATAAGCTCTACGTTCACATACAACTGGTGCAAGCCAGTTTTGCACACGTAGAATACTCAGGTTAAACTTGACGAGCCTAGCATATGCCGATATGGCCTCGGAACACCGAGACCGAAAGGTCGAGCGTGAATCATATAGTAGTTATGATCAACATAGTGATGTTCACCATTGAAACGACTCCATCTCACGTGATGATCGGACATGGTTTAGTTGATATGGATCACGTGATCACTTAGATAATTAGAGGGATGTCTATCTAAGTGGGAGTTCTTAAGTAATATGATTAATTGAACTTTAATTTATCATGAACTTAGTCCTGGTAGTATTAGCATATCTACGTTGTAGATCAATAGCTTGCGATGTAGCTCCCCGTTTATTTTTGATGTGTTCCTAGAGAAAAAATTATGTTGAAAGATGATAGTAGCAATGATGCGAACTAGGTCCGTGATCTGAGGATTATCCTCATTGCTGCACAGAAGAATTATGTCCTTGATGCACCGCTAGGTGACGGACCTATTGCAGGAGCAAATGCAGACGTTATGAACGTTTGACAAGCTCGGCATGATAACTACTTGATAGTTTAGTGCGCCATGCTTTACAGCTTAGAACCGGGACTTCAAAAATGTTTTGAACGCCATGGAGCATATAAGATGTTCCAAGAGCTGAAATTGGTATTTCAGACTCATGCCCGAGTCGAGAGGTATGAGACCTCTGACAAGTACTTTGCCTACAAGATGGAGGAGAATAGCTCAACCAGTGAGCATGTGCTCAGATTGTCTGAGTACCACAATCACTTGAATCAAGTGGGAGTTAATCTTCCAGATAAAATAGTGATTGACAGAGTTCTCTAGTCACTATCACAAACTTACTAGAACTTCGTGATGAACTATAATATGCAAGGGATGACGAATACGATTCCCGAGCTCTTCGTGATGCTAAAATCGACGAAGGTAGAAATCAAGAAAAGCATCAAATGTTGATTGTTGACAAGACCACTAGTTTCAAGTAAAAGGGCAAGGTAAAGAAAGGGAACTTCAAGAAGAATAGCAAGCAAGTTTCCACTCCCATGAAGAAGCCCAAAGATAGACCCAAGCCTGAAACTGAGTGCTTCTACAGCAAAGGAAATGGTCACTGGAAGTGGAACTACCCTAGATACTTGGCGGATAAGAAAGATGGCAAAGTGAACAAAGGTATATTTGATATACATGTTATTGATGTGTACTTTACTAGTGTTTATAGCAACCCCTCAACATTTGATACTGGTTCAATTGCTAAGAGTAGTAACTCGAAATGGGAGTTGCAAAATAAACAAAGACTAGTTAAGGGCGAGGTGATGATGTGAGTTGGAAGTGATTCCAAGGTTGATAAGATCACCATCGCACACTCCCTTTACCTTCGGGATTAGTGTAGAACTTAAAATAAATGTTATTTGGTGTTTGTGTTGAGCATAATATGATTGGATCATGTTTATTGCAATACGGTTATTCATTTAAAGTCAAATAATAATTGTTATTCTGTTTACATGAATAAAACCTTCTGAGTTCATACACCCAAGGTGAATGGTTTCTTGAATCTCGATCATAGTGATACACATATTCATAATATTGATGCCAAAAGATGCAAAGTTGATAATGATAATGCAACATATTTGTGGCACTGCCGTTTAAGTCATATTGATGTAAAGCGCATGAAGAAACTCCATGCGGATGGGCTTTTGGAATCACTTGATCATGAATCACTTGATGCTTGAGAACCATGCCTCATGTGCAAGATGACTAAGACTCCGTTCTCCGGAACAATGGAGCGAGCAACTGACTTATTGGAAATAATACATACTGATGTATGCGGTCCGATGAGTGTTGAGGCTCGCGGCGGGTATCGTTATTTTCTGACCTTCACATATGATTTGAGCAGATATGGGAATATCTACTTGATGAAACATAAGTCTCAAACATTTGAAAAGTTCAAAGAATTTCAAAGTGAAGTGGAAAATCATAGTAACAAGAAAATAAAGTTTCTACGATCTGATCGCGGAGACGAATAATTTGAGTTACGAGTTTGGTATTCAATTAAAACAATGTGGAATAGTTTCACAAACTCATGCCACCTGGAACACCACAGCATAATGGTGTGTCCGAACGTCATAACCGTACTTTATTGGATATAGTGCAATCTATGATGTCTCTTACCGATTTACCACTATCGTTTTGGGGTTATGCATTAGAGACAACTACATTCACGTTAAATAGGGCACCGTCTAATCTGTTGAGACGACACCGCATGAACTATGGGTTGGCTAGAAACCTAAGCTGGTGTTTCCTAAAGTTTGGGGTTGCAATGGTTATGTGAAAAAGTTTCAACCTGATAAGCTCGAACCCAAATCGGAGATGTGCGTCTTCATAGGATACCCAACAAGAAAATGTTGGGTACACCTTCTATCACAGATCCGAAGGCAAGATCTTTGTTGCTAAGAATGGATTCATTCTAGAGAAGAAGTTTCTCTCGAAAGAAGTGAGTGGGAGGAAAGTAGAACTTGATGAGGTAATTGTACCTTCTCCCGAATTGGAAAGTAGTTCATCACAGAAATCAGTTCCAGTGATTCCTACACCAATTAGTAAGGAAGTTAATGATGATGATCATGAAACTTCAGATCAAGTTACTACCGAACCTCGTAGGTCAACCAGAGTATGGTCTGTACCAGAGTGTAACGGTAATCCTGTTCTGGAGGTCATGTTACTTGACCATGACGAACCTACACTGGTGCGCGTCGGTCCTAAACAAACGGTTTTTTACCCCTTTCCGCGACGGCATTTGGAACCGTCACCAAGTGAGTGTGGGCGATAGGGGGGTCCTTCCCACACGACCCAGAAACCGTCGGGGATAGGGAGCCTTGATGCATACAATTGTCCCTATATAACCGTTTCTAATATCTCGAATATCCCAAACGCTTCATCCTTGCTACTCGTTTGTGCTCGCATTGCCATCGCAGTCGGAGTTTTGTGGTTCTGCCTAAAACCAGGCAAATTCTAGGCACGGGAGCCTTCCACGCAGATTCTAGGCAGATTCGAGGCACAGGAGATTTACGATGCCTGGCACATCACAAACAGTTCATGATCATAAACCGTGTACGATAGGTAGACAATCACACACATTTAGTTTTCCCGCACCGTATGTGATAGTGTCTGACATCACACACGCTTTGCGAAGGGCAACCGTGTGCATGCTTGCACACGTTTCCTCTCTATGAACCGTCTCGGATTATTGTGTATATCACAAACGTTTGTGTTTTACCAACCGTGTGTGCCGTAATGACCTGCACAATATAATTTTGCCCTAATTTAATTGCAGCTATTTAAAACGGAGCCCTGATTTTCGAGAAAGGACAAGGATTCAGAAATCACCAAGAAAAGAAGAAAGAATGTACAAAGGAATATACACTTACGCCGACACCATCTGCGGCTGCTTCACCGCCTTGCGGAAGCGGGCCGCCTTCGCGGCCGCCTCATCCCGCCTGGTCGCCGCCGCCCCGCCCTTGGGCTTCTTCGGCCGACTGCCGAACAAGCCCGATGCGGCATGGCGCTTCTGCCCGCCGCCCCGAACAGGCGGCGCGGCGGAGGAACACGCGCCTTGGCCGGACGCCGGCTGGCGGCGTGGGACGATTTCTGCCTCGTCGTCATCTGGCCAGTCGTCGAAGCTGGCTCCAAGCCCGGAGCCGCCTGCTTCGCCGCCGGCTTCGCCGCCACCCGCCTCGGTGTTTTCATCCATGGCGGCCGCCCCCAAGTCGTGGTCTTCCAGGTCATGCTCCGCCCGGTCGGGGAGGAATCGGCGCTCCGCCTCCGACCCGGCTGCAGGCCGAAGGAGAGGGCTCTGCCAAGACGTGCCGACTGGTCAGAGTCGGCCAAGAGGAACTCGGCGACAAAACTAAGAGAAGAAAGGAAAAAAGAGAACATACCGTGGGCGGAGGATGTGCACGGGAATATGGCTCCTTGCCAAACCGCCACTCTGCGGAGAGCTTGCAGTTCGCAAGATAATTCACCATATGGGCCACCTCGTCGTGCGGCATGTCCTTGGTGCACATCCGACTCGGATCGAGTTGGCCACTCATCTGACAGATCAGGTGAGGGCGGCTCTGAAGCGGAAGCACCCGGCGCGCGACGAAGGCGGCCAGCAAGTCGGACCCAGTCAGGCCCTCCGAGTGGATCATCACCCGCAGTCGGGCGACGGCCGCGGCTCCAGCCTGCGACAGCGTCACGGCCCGATAGGACCACTGGGGCCACCTCCCAGCCGGCGGGCCGGCTACGTAAGCCGGCAAGTTGACGTAGTCGCCTTGTGGGGCGACGTTCTTCACGTAGAAATATGACTTCTGCCAGAGCTTCACCGACTGGATTAACGTGATGACGGGGAAGGGGTTATCGGCCACCGGCCTCCGCATCGCGATGAAGGCGCCACTCTGGGCCGGCACGCCCTGCATGCGGGTGCCCAGCTTAGATTGGAATAACTCCCCCAGAGCTCGAGGGTGGGGAGAACGCCAAGAAAGCCTTTGCACAAGGTGACAAAGGTGGACAGCAGCACCACCGTGTCCGGAGTGAGGTGGTGCGGCTGGAGTTTATAGAAGTCGAGGAAGGAGCGGAAGAAAGCGCTCGCCGGCAAGCCGAGGCCGCGCAAGAAGTGCGAGCGGAAGATTACCCGCTCGCCTTCCTCTAGCGCCGGCGTGATCTCCTTCGCAGGCGCGAGACGGACCCGCACCTGGTCCGCGCCGGGCAACCGCCGCGTCTTGCGGAGGAACTCGATGTGGTCCATATGGACGTTAGAGCCGTCCCAGTCCCCGCCGTACTGCATGGTGGCGAGAAGCTAACGAGGAAGAGTGCGGCAGCGGAGAAAGCACGGCCCTGCGGCGGCAAAGCTGCGGGGCAGAGTGAAGATTGGTGGGACGGCGCGGCGGCGAGGCGCTGCTGCGAGGGAAAGCAGGAGGAAGAAGATGGCGGAGAGGAGAGGAGCGTGCGAGCGTCTGCCGCTGCCCCTCCTCCCCCTACTTATAGCCTCGCGCGGCGAGGCCGAGGAGGCGAGGCGTGGGGAGGAACGTGGGATTAACTACGCCCACTCCCCCACGTCCCGCGATTATTGCGCCCTAACGGCGTGCGGAAACCGCCGCCGGAAGACGTGCGGACAGCTTTGGGCCACAAAGAATCCACGCCTGGGCCTAAGCATAGGAGTGGTGGGCCCTCGGCGTGGGTTGGCAGGCTCTTTTCAGCCAAGGGACGCCACGTGGTTTGCAGGCGGCGAGCGGCCGGCCCGCGGCCCGGTGCACGCGCCAACAGACTCCCGCCTTCCGACTTTAAAAATTTTGCCAAGACGGCGCGCCCAACCGAAGCCGGCTCCCAGCTGCTGGCTCACCAAGATAAGAAGCTGACCGAGCTTCTCGACCTCCTCTCAGCCTCGAAGCCCAACCAGCTTCGGGTACTACTGTCGGAGTAAATGGCCACGGGTAGCCAAACCGACTCCCCCTGGCTCTTCAAAAAATTATCAGGCCATTCAAAGCCTTCAAGCATACAAAGCATAGGGCCGCCTTCCCCCGGCCGGCTATCCCCAGGGCCGACTCCCAGAAGGCGACCCAGCCTCAGAAACCTCCCGCAAGAAAGATACGAGATAGCCGACCCAGCCTCAGAAACCTCCCCCAAGAAAGATACGAGATAGCCGACTCCAGGGAGCCGGCCCCAAGAGGACCGACTCCCAGAAGCCGGCTATGAAGAAAGCCGACTCCCAGAAGACGGCCATGAAGAAAGCCGACTCCCAGAAGCCGGCCGAGACTGCACCCACTAAGACTATACCCACATAACAGCGATAGGATGGGGCGTGGCCACAGTACAGCCCACTACCCCCGAATCCCGGAACAGGCATGGCCACAGGGCGCCGTATGGGCCAGCCATCCCCCGTCCGGCGCGGCACTGTAGCCGTGTTGGCCTCGATGTCACCCATGACAGGCGCCAGTACGGCCCGTAGGCGGCGGTCCCCTTTTGCCAGATAAACACCCGAAGGCGGCCTGGCCTCCTCTAGTCAGCCAGGGATGTGGCCGGCTCCCAATAGCCGGCTACCTCCCTCCCTCGAAACATGTGCCTCATTAAGGAGACAAGACGAGGTAAGGCTACAGTGAGAGCCCGCAAGGCGGCGACACTGTAGCCACGCTTACCTCAACAAAGCTCTCGTCATCAGAGGCGAGGCAACAGTAACTAGCCGCCGACAAAGCCCCCAAGCGGTTGGGCCGGCCTGTCGGCCAAGAGGCCGGCAGCCGATGGGACCCACCAGTCGGCGGGCCCCAATGACCGGCGGAGAAGCCGGCGAGCATAGACACTGACGGCTGGGACCCGCGCCCAGCTGGATTACCATTGTACCCCTGGGGGTAGGTCTATATAAACCCCCCGGGACACCCATGCAAAGGGTTGATCTCGTAGGATTACACACACCACCTAGAGAGAAAAGGAGAGCTAGCCTCGCCTTTCTTCTTCCTCTAGCCAAACAGCTCAAGGAGCGCTTGTAGCTACTTGTATTGATCTAGTGATCATGCGCAGACCCCGCAGAGCAAGACTAGGGGTGTTATCTCCACGGAGAGCCCCGAACCTGGGTAAGATCCGCCGGCGTGCATGTCTTCGCCTCATCCCGTTTCCAGGCACCGGCGATGTTTTACTGGCTCCCACAATGATAAGCCACCCGTTGGCATATGTCCCACCTACCACCCGACACCGCGCCAGTCAGCAGGGTCACGGCGAAGAAGATAGGGGAGATCAAACTGCTCCTGAACCCTTGGGTTCCTTGTAATGATGTTATTAGTTGAGTCGAGAATGGTCTTGAACGAACCTGCCATGCTAGCCGAGGTGATGATGTCGCACCGATCAATGAGTTCCTCCACCGCGTCATCATTCAGATCGGGGCAAGAATAACGGGGTCATTTCCGGCTTGTTCCCTCCATGGACAAGACGATCAAACAATGGCAGAAGGAAGGGTGAAGGCAAATGGAGGAGGGAGGAAGAGCTAGCGTGCGACAGCAGTTCCAAATCGAGAGGGAAAGGCGAAGAGTCGGTGGACGGTTGCCAGGGTACACGAAGAGACGCCTGGGGAGCAAACGGTTGCCACAGAGGTCACACATTGACAACAAGGGCCGAGTGAACCGCATGCAATCCCATCGCACAACACACACGTCTTGTTAAGTTGAACCGTTTTTGTACTCTTGTGTCAACGCAAACAGTCCATCCAAGTGAACCACATGCCGTATATCCCACACACCTTGATCTGGCTGACCGTTTCTTTTGTGTTGCCTAATCACAAACAGTTCATCCGAGTGAACCGTATGCTGTATATCGCTCACACCTTCATCTGGCTGCCCATTTCTTTTGTGTTGCCTAATCACAAACAGTTCATCCGAGTGAACCGTATGCCGTGTATCGCACATGCCTTCATCTGGCTACCCGTTTCTTTTGTTCCTCCTCATCGCAAACAGTTAATTGAACAAAATCGTATGCCCTTCATCGCACACGCAACTAAAACCCGAACCGTGTTTGATGCATCCGTCATCGCAAACGTTTTATACATTTCTGACGGTTTTTTTGACACCTGAAAAAAGTAGGAGAGTCTCCTACTGCAATTAAATTAAAGAATATATAGTATGTTACATGAGCTTAATTACAAGTCATCCCCTTTGGGAATGAGGGTTGGGGGGAGGGGAAGAATTTTACAGAGAGTTAAGGAAGGAAAAGAGGAAGGGTTTGTGTTTATCTCCTACTCTATAAGTAAGGAGGGAAAGATCTTCCTTGAGTCTTGCGAGCCAGGAGGCTTGCAAAGGGAGCACACCTCTGAAATGCTTATTATTTCGTTCCTTCCAGATGCTCCAGGCTGCGAGCATAAAAATTTCCATGAACAGTGGTTTATTCCAAGAGGTTTTAGCCTGTTCCACCCAATCCAAACGTGCATGCGCTGAGCGGCCCATGATATGAAGTTTATCCCAACATTCAAGGCTAAAGGTGCATTCCAGGAAGAGGTGCTCCACAGTCTCGTTGTTGCAATTTGTGCAAAGAAGGCATCCAAAGTCATTGCCAATGTTATAATGTCTTCGTTTGAGCATGTCTCTGGTGTTGAGCCTATTCGAAAGAAGCAACCAGCCGAACACTTTAATCTTCATTGTTGCTTTAGATTTCCAAATCCATTTGTATGCTCGGTGTGCATGGACATCTTTGAAGTAGAAGGTGTAGAATCTGTTGGCTGAGTAATAGTTGGTCCCCCAAACACATGTCCATTCATCATTGATCAAGGGGTTTAGGAGTTGAACATGCATGGTTTTCTGTTGTAAGTCTCGTATGTCCTCATGAGCTTGCGTGGAGAGTGGCAGATGGAACGTTTCACGAAGAGACGTGCTGCCCAAGAAATCTCTCACAGATATATCCTCATGTTGCGTGAACGAGAAGGCTCGGGGTGGGTCTCAGCCAAAACGTCACCAATCCAGACGTCTTTCCAGAATAGAGCAAAAGATCCATTGCGAATGGTCACATTGGTGATTCGTCTATATACTGGCATAAGTTTTGAGACGTCACACCACCAGAAAGAGCTACACGGGTCTGCTGCATGTGGGATTTTGGTGTTATAGTATGTGTTCCAAATTAGCTCCACCCAAGGTAAGTCCCAATGGTTATAGAATTTGTGAAGAAATTTGAGGAGCAAGGGATCGCTCTGCACTTGTAGATTAAGAATGACAAGACCTCCACACTCTTTAGGTTTGCAAATCATGTCCCATGAAGCCAACGAGTTGCATTTGTCACCCTAGTCTGTTTTCTTTGTCCATAAGCACTTTCTTCGGATTTTGTCTATAAGTTCAATAATGCCAGTCGGAAGCTTGAGTGTGCAAAGAGCGAAAATTATGAGAGATGTTATGACTGAGTTCAGAAGAGTTAGTTTCCCTCCGTAAGAAATCATATTAAGGGTGGCAGACAGTCTTCTCTCCACATGGCAAACAAGGGGCATGAGGTCCAAAATGGTAGGTTTAGTTGTACCCATTGGGAGTCCAAGATAAGTAAATGGTAACTTGCCAACGACACAACCAAAGATATCAGCCAATCGGTCGTAGTCTCTTGATCACAATTCAGGGGTATGAGAGTAGATTTGTGGAAATTTATCTTCAAGCCCACTGAAGTAGCATAGTCAGAGAGTATATTTTTGATGGTTGTGGCTTGGGCAGGGCAAGCAGGCATAGCAAGAATAGTATCATCCGCGTATTGGATCACTGGGTAGTCCTTCTGGCTATTGCAAGGAAAGGGCTGATTTCCCCTCGTAAAAGGTCAGCAGCTAGTACGAATATTAGGGGAGACAAAGGGTCACCTTGTCGTACACCACATTTGTAGTGAAACTGCCTACCAGGTACACCATTCAGTAGAAATGCAGACTTGCCTGATGACAAGATGCATTGGATCCAGCCTAGCCATTTGTCATTAAATCCCATATTCTTCATGATAAACAGCATTGCCTCATGATCTATTGTATCAAATGCCTTGGCAAAATCAAGTTTGAGAAGCACAATTTCTTTCTTGGTGCTTTGGCATTGATAAATATATTCAAAAGCCCACGCGAGGCAGTCTTGAATGGTACGGCCTTTAAGGAAGCCGTACTGGTTACGGTGAATGATTTTGAGAATAACCTTCTGCAATCGGTTGGCCAATATTTTTGTGATCACTTTTAGACAACAGTTTAATAGAGTAACTGGCCTGAAATCGTTCACAGTGTTGGGAGCATTAGTTTTTGGGATCAGGGTGATAAAACCATCATTAATGCTTTCAAGATTGAGATTGCCCTCAAAGAATTGGTTGCAAAGTTTATAGAAATCCTCTTTTATTATGGGCCAACAAGATTTAAGAAATGCTCCATTGAATCCATCCGGGCCAGGTGCACGATCAGCGGGCATTGTTTTTATGACATGATCTATCTCAGCTTGAGTAAATGGAACTGTTAACTCATCAAGACCCTCAATCCTTTTAATAATTCTTTGGAGGTCAAATTTCATAGCATTATGAGAGGAAGTGTCAAGTCTCCGTTTAAAGGAGTGGAAAAGAAGAGCTTCTTTCCCCGTGTGATCGTCCATAGAAATACCATCGTTTGTGGACAGTGTTGCATTATTATTCCTTCTGTACCTCTCAGAGGCCATTGCCTGAAAAAACTTGGAGTTCTCATCTCCGAATTGCACCCATCGAATGGTGCACCTTTTTTTCCAATACAATTTTTGGTAGGTAAGCAGTCTGATGAGGCGGGCCTTGAGAATTTTTCTGAAGTTGACCTCAGGTATGGACAATTGTCTTTTGTTTTCCAGCCCATCAATTTCCAATAAAGCCCTATTCAAATTGTCTATGGCAATGGAGAGCTTTGAAATGCTTTTGCTCCGAGATTGTGCCTAAGTGTTTTGAACTTTCTGCAGAGCACAGTCGCCATATTTTGAGAATGCACAGGTTTTGACCAAGCATTCTGAACATTTTGCATGAAACCTGGGTGTTGTAGCCAGAATGATTCAAACCTAAAGAGCTTGGAGCGAGGGATGGAGGTTTCAATGTTAACCACACATGGGATGTGATCAGATACTAGTCTACCGAGGGGCTTAACCATTGTGTGAGGGTAGGAGCTTGTCCAATTGTTGCTTGTGAAGAACCAAACAATTTGCTCAAGTAACGGATCAAGTTGCATGTTACTCCAGGTGTATTCATGGCCTTTTGTGGGTAGTTCAATTAAGGATTGTGTTCGAATAAAGTCATTGAAAGTAATCATGTCACTATAACTCCCTCCAGGTTTGTTTCTATTATCAGGGCTTCGAATGAAATTAAAGTCTCCGACCAATAGCCAATCTTCATGAGCGGGGATATTAAGTGCCATGAGCCAATTAATGGAATTAACTCGGTTGACCCCTTGACGCGGGCCATATACATTAACCAGAGTCCAATAATGAGCAGATTGGGTTGATTGAAATCGTGTAACTAAGGCGAAATCTTCCTGAGCTACGGTAGTGGCTGTGAAAATGGCACTATTCCAGATCGTGGCTAGGCCCCCCGAAGCCCCCCGGGAGGGCACATAATCAAATTGATCGAAACGTTTAGGACAGCAAGACTTAATGAAAGTATGATCAAAAGATGGTTTCTTAGTCTCTTGCAAACAGATGACAGCACAACCACACGAGTTGATTACATTTGAAAGTGCTAATTGTTTTGCATCAGGATTCAAACCCCGGACATTCCAGCATAGAACGTTCCAATTAACATGAAGGACCATAATAAAGATAGGATAATATGAAAGTACGAATAGATAAAAGCCAAAAGGAAGCTCCCTGAACAGAAGGATTAAGCATGGGCCGAGGGCTGGCCATCCTCAGGGGATGCCAGAAGCTGCTCATCAGTGAGTTCTTTAGCTGGGATTCCACACATGACAGTGCCAATGTGCTGAATAATTGGTATTGCTGTGGGTGGTGGAACTTCAGAAGCTGCAGATGGTTCAGAAGCGACCGTGGCAGAAGCAGCAGAGGGAATCACCCTAGGTTTAACCTTTGAGGCTTTGATCTTGGTGTCAGAGAGGGGTGGAACTTTGAATCCGTCATATTTGTTGGATCGGCTGCTACGACGAAGAGGAATGACAGACTCAGGTGCAGGTGCTTTTCCATGTCGACTTGCTGAAGCAGTGACAACAGACGCAGGTGGATCGGATGTGGGAATATCGACCATGGCCATGTTCACAGCAGAGCCCTCCAGGTCTGCAGCAGAGCCCACCAGATGAGAAACTTCCATATGCCGAACTGCATTCACATCCGCCCCAGACTCAATACTAGTGATATCTTGTGCAACAGTGTGGGAGTTGTCCTGAAGAAGAACTTCACTAAATGCTGACGGGTCAGACAGTGGCTCAGGTAGCTCAGTTAAGGTCAGGGTGGGTGGAGCAGACAGTGCATTAGGAAGATCACTGTCAAATGCAGTCACAAGCTGAGTAGCTTCAGAAATTTGCAGAACACCATCTTGCTCAGCAATGGTCAGCCTCAAATCAACTCTTTCATATCTGAATCCATAACCAGTACTCCAAGGTCCATAGGCAGCAATGATAGGCATAATTGCAGCATAAAGGAAGGTATTGAGGTTTCTGACAGGAATACCTTGGTTGATCAGCATGGAAGACATGATATCACCATTAGTTGTCATCTCAAAATGTAACCCAACAGCAGAAATTGAGATCAGAACATCCAGAGAACTATTCGGAGGTGCCCTGATAGCTGAACTTTCCCCTTCTTCATAATGAGCTGCAATGCTGTTGAAAATGTTGCGAGGCACTAAAACATAAGTATCAGAGACTGTGGCACTAGAGTCTGAAGATCCAAAAGCAGAGATCGAATCGTTCCAGGCCATGCCTGGGCTGTCCTGCAGGTTGTTGGCTGGTAAGATGCCATCTTGCACTTGTAAGCCCTCAGCAGCAAGCCAAGCCTGATAATTATATATAGCAGGTGGTGGCGTAGGCGGCCAAACTCCCCAATTGTGCTGGAAATGGATATCATTACCTTGCTGCACTTCCTCATTATTCTGGTTAGGAGCAGCATTCTGAGCTAACCAATTATGCAGCTGCGCTTGATACATCTGTTCTGCCGTCAGACCTTCTCCAAACAGAGGATGCGGGATTCCGTCAGCAGGTGGAGGGTCAATGCCCGCAGGAGGGACATCTGGGATGTGCGCATTCCAGTCACTACTTCTCAAGATCGTGACACAAATAGTCCAGCAATGTCGTGCACCGCCAAGTTGGTGCATAACAAAGCTTTTAGGCACCCTACTAAGACTGAGCACTCTGGCTTTGATCAACACAACCTTTCTATCCCCTCTAGTGTTATTCCAAGTGATCAGCTCGCCAAACTTATCAACTGATTTGTGAATATAATGTGAAGTCTGATAATCGTGTGGGAAACCAATGTATAAGAGCCACACTTGAGGACCATAAGTGGTCAACCTCATATTAATAGCAGCATCATGAGGAACAAAAGATACTACAGTATTCAGGTTTTCCTCATCTTCATCAAGCTCAAAGGTAGTACCAACCACAGCATCTCTAATAACTGAATCCGGAAATCCAAAGAGCGCAATGACTAGCGGGTAATCATCCACCTCGGTGGGAAAGAAATGGGACTCATGTAGCAAACCTTCGATGGTGTGACGCGGCGCAGCTTTCTGATGGAACGGGACGAAGCGATTGACTTCCGCCACCGCCAGGAAGTCATGGCGCAGCGGCGGAGTGGGGCTGACGACCATCTCATCCCTCACGACGCGGTCCTCAGGGCCCAGCTCGATGGTCATCCCTTGGGCAGGTAAGGAACGACATTGAAAGGGTAGTTTGCCATGGGCGAGTGCGGGCGAGGAACCAGAGGAGCAGCACTGGAGGAGGGGAGAGCAGAGGAGGAATGCGTATCGGCGGAGCTGATTCTGTGTTTTGGGACCCAAATTCCCTGTGCTGGCCGCCGAGTAGCCCAGCAGGAGGTCACCACGTGTCCCGGAGAACCACACGATTCACATCGGACGGTCGCTCTTCCACGGGTGTCAGTGCGTTGATTTGCGGGAAGTGTATCATTATTATCAGTCAAAATGATTTCTTGACGTTGCGGAGGTGCCAAGGTAGGTGCAAGATGAGAAGGAGAATTATTATTGATACTTTGAGGATTTGTAGAAAGATTATCCGCAATAATATTTGGCAAAACATCCCTGGAGCCGCGGTCCTTCCTAGCGTTAATCGAATCCACAGTAGTTGGGCCATCATGGGTACCTGGTATACACGCGATCATAGGAGCAGTGTGCCGAGATTTGGGCTTCCAAAACATAGCACGTGTATTGAGTAGCCCACATTGGCGTGTACTGTGGCCCAGCCAAGCACAACGAGGGCAGAGGATCAGAGCAGGGTAGTCATAAAAAAAATATTTTTTGGAGCCACAGGTGTGACATGAAAAAGTCCCATTCTTTGGAGATAAAGAAGTATTAGCATGATCCGAGGAGACAGTATGCTCAATGTCTATGGAGCCTGCAACATGTGTGATCGAAGTACTTTGGTGTGACTCGTGTGGATCACATTGGCAAGGTGCATGCAAGCAAGTGTCACAGTCAACACCCGGGCAGGACTCAGCAAGATGGCCCAAAAGTGTACACTTGGAACAGATATTAAGTCGTGTATAGATGTAATCCAGTGTAGGTATAGATGACAGTGACCATACCGTGGCAATGTGACTTCGTGAATAACCAAACTTCAATTGATAAAGTATATGGAACACTATAAAAGTTGGTAAAGTATCCCAATAACGCTTCTGAAAAGACTGACCTTCAAAAATATGCCGTGTATTCTCTGAGTTGGTGGGTAATTCAAAATTGAAAGCACCGAGACATAAATCCCGAGGTAATGAATGCTGATTGTCCTGATTGCTATGATTGCTCGAGGGAGTATTGACATGTTGGAAACTCCCAAAATGAAGGCCGACCACCGAATTATTGTCATGAATGCCATTAAGAGAATTAATGCAATGAATCTGATTACGCGAAAAGGTCTCTCCGGCGACTCTCCCCGGGGAGCACGTCGGCGGTGGAACCTCAGAAGGAGGGATCATCAAGTTATCATCATCACCATTATCCCTTTGACGTAGAAAGTTCAAATTCGCTCTGATGGCCATGGGAGATCGAGTGGAAACTGCCTGAATAACCTCATCTAAATGCCAATGGTGATCATTCCAAGGAATAGGGGCCATGGAAGATCTAAAAAGTTGAAAATGACAAACAAAGTCTGGCCAAATTCGATCCTTGAGATGATATATGAAATGTCCAACCTTGTTGGAGGCCAAAGAGAAACGGAATCTTCTTTCACCAATGGATTTGACATTTAGTCCCGATGGTAAACCTCCAATGCAACATTGCAAAGCTATAACCACAGATTCTTTAGATAAAGGGAATGAAGCCGAGGAGAAGTAGACGACCAAGAAAAACTCCTTGGTACCCAAAGAAGGTGAAAAATGGACCATAGAACCGAATCTTCGACGCATCTGATCAGCAATGGAGAGGCCAGGCTTGAAATCCTAGAGTAGGAGACCCTCCATGATGGTCCAAAGCTAGAGATCGCCATTGTTAGGGTGGGAGGGCAGGTGGAGAGGTGGGGAGGAGAGAGGAGCCATCCTTCAAATTACTTTCTTGTTTTTAGGGTGGGTAGCGGTCAGCTTGGTAAGCTACCTACAAAAATTTGCAATCAATTGATAAATGATGCCTGGGTTGTGACGACGTTTGCACATTTCTGACGGTTTTCATACACCATCGTTTGCGATTATGGCATTGCACACAGTTTCTCGAAGGGTCTCTGATTGTAGTGTCGCGTTAGCAGCATCCTGCAGTAGTGCTACGAACTATGAGGAAGCGATGATGAGCCCAGATTCCGCGAAATGGCTTGAGGCCATGAAATTTGAGATAGGATCCATGTATGAAAACAAAGTATGGACTTTGGTGGAATTGCCCGATGATCGACAAGTCATTGAGAATAAATGGATCTTCAAGAGGAAGACGGACGCTGATGGTAGTGTTACTATCTACAAAGCTCGACTTGTCGCGAAAGGTTTTCGACAAGTTCAAGGTACTGACTACGATGAATTTTTCTCACTCGTAGCAATACTTAAGTCTGTCCGAATCATGTTACCAATTGCTGCGTTATATGAAATCTGGCAAATGGATAAACAAAACTGCATTCCTTAACGGATTTATTAAAGAAGAGTTGCATATGATGCGACCAGAAGGTTTTGTCAATCCTAAAGGTGCTAACAAAATATGCAAGCTCCAGTGATCCATCTAAGGACTGGTACAAGCATCTCGGAGTTGGAATACACGTTTTGATAAGTTGATCAAAGCATATAGTTTTATACAGACTTTTGGAGAAGCCTGTATTTACAAGAAAGTGAGTGGGATCTCTGTAGCATTTATGATATTATATGTGGATGACATATTGTTGATCGGAAATGATGTAGAATTTTTTGGAAAGCATAAAGTTGTGTTTGAAAGGAGTTTTTCAAAGAAAGACCTCGGTGAAGCTGCTTACATATTGAGCATCAAGATCTATAGTGATAGATCAAGACGCTTGATAAGCTTTTTCAATGAGTACATACCTTGACAAAGTTTTTGAAGCAGTTCAAAATGGGACAGTCAAAGAAGTAGTTCTTGCCTGTGTTGCAAGGTGTGAAGTTGAGTAAGACTCAAAGCCCGACCACGGCAGAAGATAAAGACAGAATGGAAGTCATTCCCTATGCCTCAGCCATAGGTTTTTTATAAAGTATGCCATGCTGTGTACCAGACCTATTGTATACCCTATCCTGATGTTGGCAAGGGAGTACAATAGTGATCTAGGAGTAGATCACTGGACAGCGGTCAAAATTATCCTTAGAAGACTAAAGCAGATATTTCTCGGTTATGGAGGTGATACAGAGTTCGTCGTAATGAGTTATGCCAATGCAAGCTTTTACACCGATCTAGATGACTCTAAGTCCCGATCTAGATACATATTGAAAGTGGGAGCAATTAGCTAGAGTAGCTCTGTGCAGAGTATTGTAGACATAGAAATTTGCAAAATACATATGGCTCTGAATGTGACAGACCCGTTGACTAAGCTTCTCTCACAAGCAAAACATGATCACACATTAGTACTCTTTGGGTGTTAATCACATAGCGATGTGAACTAGATTATTGACTCTAGTAAAACCCTTTGGGTATTAGTCACATGGCGATGTGAACTAATCACATGGTGATGTGAACTATTGGTGTTAAATCACATGGCGATGTGAACTAGATTATTGACTCTAGTGCAAGTGGGAGACTGAAGGAAATATGCCCTAGAGACAATAATAAAGTTGTTATTTATATTTCCTTATATCATGATAAATGTTTATTATTCATGCTAGAATTGTATTAACCGGAAACTTAGTACATGTGTGAATACATAGACAAAACAGAGTGTCCCTAGTATGCCTCTACTAGACTACCTCGTTAATCAAAGATGGTTAAGTTTCCTAACCATAGACATGTGTTGTCATTTGATGAACGGGATCACCTCATTAGAGAATGATGTGATGGACAAGACCCACCCGTTAGCTTAGCACTATGATCGTTTAGTTTTATTGCTATTGCTTTCTTCATGACTTATACATGTTCCTCTGACTATGAGATTATGCAGCTCCCGAATACTGGAGGAACACTGAGTGTGCTATCAAATGTCACAACATAACTGGGTGATTATAAAGATGCTCTACAGGTGTCTTCGATGATGTTTGTTGAGTTGGCATAGATCGAGATTAGGATTTGTCACTCCGTGTATCGGAGAGGTATCTCTGGGCCCTCTCGGTAATGCACATCACTATAAGCCTTGCAAGCATTGTGACTAATGAGTTAGTTGCGGGATGATGCATTACGGAACGAGTAAAGAGACTTGCTGGTAACGAGATTGAACTAGGTATTGAGATACCGACAATCAAATCTCGGGCAAGTAACATACCGATGACAAAGGGAACTACATATGTTGTTGTGCGGTTTGACCGATAAAGATCTTCGAAGAATATGTAGGAACCAATATGAGCATCCAGGCTGCGCTATTGGTTATTGACCGGAGATGAGTCTGGGTCATGTCTACATAGTTCTCCAACCCGTAGGGTCCGCACGCTTAACGTTTGGTGACGATCGGTATTATGAGTTTATGTGTTTTGATGTACTGAAGGTTGTTCGGAGTCCCGGATATGATCACGGACATGACGAGGAGTCTCGAAATGGCCGAGACATAAAGATCGATATATTGGATGACTATGTTTGGACATCGGAATGGTTCCGGGTGAGTTCGGGCATTTACCGGAGTACCGGGAGGTTACCGGAACCCCCCGGGGAGTATATGGGCCTTAATGGGCCTTAGTGGGAGAGAAGAGAAGGCAGCCTAGGAGGCCCCCCCCAAGCCCAATCCGAATTGGGTGAGGGGGCCGGCCCCCTTTCCTTGCTCCTTCCCCTCTTCCTTCTATTCCTAGTGGGACTAGGAAAGGGGGAGTCCTACTCCTACTAGGAGGAGGACTCCTCCCCCCTTGGCGCGCCTAGAGAGGCCGGCCGGCCTCCCCCTCCCTCCTATATATACGTGGGGAAGGGGGCACCCTAGGACACACAAGTTGACAGTTGTCTTAGCCGTGTGCGCTGCCCCCCTCCACAGATTCCACCTCGGTCATATCGTTGTAGTGCTTAGGCGAAGCCCAGCGTCGGTAACTTCATCATCACCGTCATCACGCCGTCGTGCTGACGAAGCTCTCCCTCGACACTCAGCTGGATCGAGAGTTCATGGGACGTCACCGAGCCGAACGTGTGCAAATCGCGAAGGTGTCGTACTTTCGGTACTAGGATCGGTCGGATCGTGAAGACGTAAGACTACATCAACCGCGTTGTAATAATGCTTCCGCTTACGGTCTATGAGGGTACGTGGACTACACTCTCCCCTCTCATTGCTATGCATCACCATGATAGATCTTGCGTGTGCGTAGGATTTTTTTTGTAATTACTGCGTTCCCCAACAACAATAGCACTCATGAGATGTATTTTGCAATCTTCTTTGACTGGTGAAATAACGCAAAATTTAGGAGCTCTTATTACACGTCGTATCTACTATTCTCAAGAAGTTGATCCCCACTATAGCAATTCTCTCAACATGCACGTTGTCCGCGTCAACATGCATACCATGTCAACTTTCAGTTGCAAACACCAACCAATCGACAAACATCTCTCTGACCAGCCCATCATTTTTTTGACTGGGAACTGTGGGGCAACACCCCCACAACAGATCAAAACTTTATTAATAAAAAAGAAAGTACAATTGCAAGGATTACAAGGTGTAACCAGGGAGGATAATCTAAAAAACCCAAAACAAAGAAAAGCAACATGAGAACCTCAAGGAGGCAGAAAAGAAATCCATCTCAGGAGATCATCCTTAAAAGTAGACTTAATTATGTACTGCATAAGGGAAATATCATGAATGAAGGCACATCTCCATATGTTAAACCTGGCCCTTTCATTCCTGACCACTTTGCCATTCCGAATAATCCAAATATTCCAACAAGCAATGAAAACCACTTCAGTGAAGAATGGCTTATCAAATTTGCTCCCAGCCTGAAGGATAATCTCATGCATTGAACCACCATTTGACCAATCAATTTGAAGATATCTCCACACCCTCACACTAAAATTGCAGTTAAAGAATAAGTGATCCCTTGTCTCTCTTGTCTGCAGAGGGCAAAGCACACAATGCACCCCATCCTCAATATGCCAATGCCTCCTTTCCACCTTATCCCTTGTGTTTAATCTATCCATAATTAGCATCCAGGTTTAGGATTCCAAGTCCCCCCTTAGTCTTAGGCCTACAAATAAGCTCCCAAGCAGCCAAGGATGGAGCAGGCTCATCCCTATGTTTCCTCCAAAGTCATTGTCTTTGAATCCTTTCTAGCCGCTACAGAATACCAGCAGGAATAGCCAAGCTACAAAGGAAAAAGATAGGCATGGAAGACAAGGCAGAATTCAGAAACTGCAATCTTTCCCCTTGGTTGAGAAAAGAGGAACTGGCAGACATTCTTCTCTCCATACACTCCACCATAGGCATGAAATCAATCATCTTTGGCCTGGTAGTTCCTACTGGTAGACCTAGATATGTGAAGGGAATTTTCCCAATTTGGCACCCAAAAGCTGTGGCAAGCTCAGTCATAGAGGCAGGTTCAACATTGAGCATGTCCTTTAGAGCAATGAGCTGAGCTTTGTCTGCAGGCAAATAATTAATGTATCATCTGCATATTGAACAATTGGGTAATCCTGATCATGGCAGGGTATAGGTAACTGCAGGATGCCTCTCGCCTCTTCTGTGCAAATCATTAACCACTGTTTGAAGAAGATCAACGACAAGGACAAAAAGAAGTGGAGAGACAGGGTCACCTTGCCTAACTCTCTTTTTGCAAAGAAACTTCCTCCCAGGCACCCCATTGAGCAAGACTGAAGATGTGCCAGTAGAGAGCAGATGTTGCATCCAAAGAATCCATTTCTCATTAAAACCTTTGTGTATCAAAATTTGAACAATAGCCTCATTCTCCAGAGTCAAAAGCTTTCTCAAAATCAAGCTTAAGAATAACAATAGGTCTCTTGGACTGATGGCACCGATGTAAATACTCAAAGGTCCAACCAATGCAATCCTGAATTTTTCCGCTCTTTATAAAATCATATTGTTTCTTATGAATGCATTGCATGATCATACCTTGGAATCTATTAGCTGCCATTTTTGAGAGAAACTTCAAGCCCATCCCAGTCAAAGAAATAGGTCTGTAATCACCAACTTCCTCTGGTGCCAACTTTTTAGGGACTAGTGTGATGTAGGACCCATTAATATTTTCAAGAGCAGCAGTACCATCATGGCAAGCCTCAACTAACTCATAAAAATCTTTAGAAATGATGTGCCAACATTTCTTAATGAAGAGTCCATTGAAACCATCAGGCCCAGGATCTTTAACTATTGGCATGTGCTTCACACTGTTATCCATTTCTTCCTTCTCAGAAGAAGAGCAGATAAATCAAAACCCATCAAAATTCCTCTTGAAACTCCCATTTTGTTCTTAAAACAATTCCAAATCACTCCCTCCATCTGAGAGTGCTCAGTGACCACTATGCCATCAGGTAACCTCAAGCTTGCAATTGAATTTCTCCTGTGTCTCTCAGTGGCCATTACATGAAAGAACTTTGTGTTTTCCCCACCTACTTCTATTTACCTAATAGTAAATCTCTTCTTCCAATAAATAAATTGGAGATGAAGCAACTTTTCCACATGAATTTTAACAATCTTCCCAAAATTAAATTCAGGTCTAGATAGAGGCCTAAGTTTTTCCATCTCATCCAAAAGCAGTATCACTTGATTGCATTTTGCAATCAGATCTTTGAGCTTGGAAACATTCATCTGCCACCTCTTGAGGCTCATCCTCATAGCCTTGAGCTTATCTGCAATTCTAGCAGTGATATGGCCTTTGCTTGAAGATTTCTGCCATGAATTCTCCACACAGTCCATAAACCCCTCAAGTTCTAACCAATAATTTTCAAACCTAAAAAGATTTCATTTTGGTATAGAAGTTTTGATTGCGACCACACATGGAACATGGCCAGATGCAGTTCTTGCTAGAGGAATCACTTTAGTCATAGGGTAATGAGTTATCCAATCCACAGAAGTAAAAAACCAGTCTAGCTGAGGGGGTTGTCCTGCATGTTTGACCAGGTAAAGGATGTTCCTTTCAGAGGCAATTCCAAGAGACCCAGATGTCCAATGTTCTCATTACAGATAAAAATATCATTTAAATCACCCCAGGCAGATTTCTATTACATATGGACCTAATAAAATTAAAATCTCCTATCATAAGCTAATGTTGTCCCAAGGGGATATGTAAGTTATAAAGCTAACTCAGAGCAAATACAGTGTAGGATTAAAGTAAATTAAGCCACAAGGACAAAAGGATAGTGGTCTTTCTTCGTACCGGCCCGCCAAGCTTTTGCTACGTAGCTCCGACACTGAGTATGATGTAAATAATTAGCGGGGCTTATTATAGAAAATTCAGCAGTTTCATGTGAATGAAATTGGTGTCCAAGAGCCTCCTCTTATAAAAAAGATTGAACAATTTAGCTTACATCTCAATGAAATGAGGGGTGTAGAAGACCAGGGACCCTACATAGGGAGAAGAACTCTTGTTTTCATGTTTGGTTTTGGGTTGTGGAGTTCTTGCCGCCCGCTCATTTGTCAATTTTTCTTTGGGTTAATTATCCTTTTGCCCTCAGTGGTGTCCATGTGCTCAGTTTTTCCCCTAGTCCATGCGCAGCTACTATGACGAGGCCAAACGGCCAGATTTTAGTCCATTCCGTCCGCCGGCGTTAGTGGTTGTGGGTCCAGAGCTTACACGTGGGACCGCGTGGACGTGGGTCCGGAGCTGACATGTGGGCCTGTGCAACAAAATCCCCAAATCATTCCTAGGGTTCTAGCCGGCGAACTCAACGCCCACTCTGCCCATCCACCGGCTGGCCATCCTGCGCCGCCGCCGCCACCAGCTGCGCTGCCGCGGCCGTGTCCGTCCTGCTCCGCCCGCCACCTTCCTGCGACATCAAGGGTGGGGCACCCACCACCTGCTCGACCCACGGTGCGGCCTCCTTCCGCGCGCCCGGACGAACGCTCAAAGGTGGGGGGCTGGTGGAGCTGTTTGAACTAGGAGGAAGAACCCCAGGGCGAAATGGCGAGCAGCGGTGACCCCGGAGTATTTGGCGATACAGGCATCGGGCCGGAGATCCGCCACGTCCACGACTGGGTTCCCGAGGGGTAAGTCACGCCTCCTGTTTAGATTCAGCTTAGTTATGCATTTGAACAGTCAATTCGAGTTGGTTTGCCCGATAAGTGTGCTGATTACGTCTCTATTTTTTGTCGGTTAGGATGGAGTTGCGGTTTGCTTTCTTGGTGCACATTAGAAGGAACTGATACATGTTCAATGCAAAGAATAAGAAGAAATTCCAAGGAGGTTTCAATTATCAGTTGCCGATGGCTAGTAATTGGAGTTTCAGACAATTTGGGGAGGTAATTTGTAGCCAATATCCTTGGGGTTTTCTTGATGAAGTGGTATACAAATACTATGATGAAGAGCTGGGTACCATGTTTGCTAGGCATAAGGAGAAAGAGAATTTTCATGAGAGGCTGCAAATTGATGTGCTTGAGCAGGCATTTGGACCTAGGATGGCGGGTGCAACATCTCGGGGAGAACCAAGTCGTCGTAATGGCATCTCTAGCCAGAACAGTTCAGTTAGTGCACGGCGACGTGGTGGCTCTAGAAGCGTGGGCACCGGCAGTAGGGTCCCCCATGAAGTGGAGCCTGATTACTACAATTCTGGGGTTGATGAAGAGAAGCTATATTCTGATGTTATTCAGAATTTACGACGGACACCTCGGGCTGAAAACCAAGATGAGGCTCGCAATGCAATCCGTGTGGATGATGACGCGGTGGGTGAGGATGGAGACCTTGCAGCTGTTGAATGGGACCCTTTGAACCCTCATATGGAAGAAGGTACCGTTTTTGCATCCATGACTGAGTGTAGAAATGCACTTGTGACGTACTGCATCAAGGTAGAACGTAGTTTCAAAGTTGACAAGAGCGATCAAGTACGTTACAGAGTGCATTGTCCGACTGAGGGTTGTCCATGGAGGATGCTCGCATCTAAAATGCGAAATAGCACGAATGTTCAGGTCAAAGTGAACCCTTTTAAGCACACATGCCAGGAATCAACCCTTAGGAAGGATACAATCAATAGAGCCAAGTCAAGATGGGTGGCAGAAGAAGTAAAGAAGTGGGTGAAAGAAAACCAGCATGTGGATCCAAAGGAATTGCAGAAGAACATCAAATACAAGTTCAAGATAGATTTACCATACATGAGGTTGTTCAATGGTAAACAACATGCTATGGATTCTATTTATGGTAACTTCCAGGAAAGTTTTCAATTGTTGTATTCATTCAAAGGTGAAGTGGAGAGGACCAGCCCAGGTAGTATTGTAGATATTGACCACCACACTATGGAGTACAATTTCAGGGGAGTGACAAAGACCAAGGAATGCTTTAGGAGGGTTTTGTCTAGTTTGAGGCTTGTCGCCGGGGTTTTTTGGCAGGCTGCAGGCCTTATTTGGCTATTGATGCCACTTTTCTCACAGGGAGGTTTAAAGGACAGTTAGTAGCAGCTTGTGCAGTTGATGCACACAGTTTTGTATTTCCAGTTGCGTACGGTGTGCTGGAGACAGAGTCTGAGGAGAGCTGGACTTGGTTTTTGCATAATCTGCGCTGGGCTATTGCACATCCCAATGGGTTGGTCATTCATACAGATGCCTGCAAAGGATTAGAAGTGGCCGTGGACAATGTGTTCCCTGGAGTAGAGCATAGGGAATGCATGCGTCACCTTACTGCAAATTTCATGAAGAAATTCAAAGGAAAGGTGTATACCAACAATTTATGGCCAGCATCTTTGACTTGTAGTGTGAAGAAGCACAACTACCACTTGAGGCAGTTATATATGAATCCCAAAGTGAAAGAATACTGGGAAACACACCACTCCAAGTTATGGGCCAGAAGCCAATTCAGTGAACTGAGCAAAGTTGACTATGTGCACAATAATCTAGCAGAGTCTTTCAACACAACGATCCGGAAACTAAAGGTTCATTATGTGGTGGATTTTCTTGACAGGATAAGGATAGAATACATGCAGAAATTTCATTATCGTGCAGGAATAGCCGAGGAAAAATTCATGGCCCGCATTATCATCCCTGTTGTGATGAATGAACTGAAGCAGAAAACAACAGGCTTGGAAATGAACATGACTCTTTGCTCGGGTGCCACAGCAGAGATATCATATTTGGATAAAGAGAAGAGGGAAAGGAGATATCCAGTGGATTTAGAAGCTAGAACTTGCAGTTGTAGGCAATGGCAGATAACTGGGTTGCCATGCATTCATGCCTTGTTTTTCATCACTTCTCTCCCAGGTCCTGCAGGGAACATACATCAATATGTGCATGATTACTACTCTGTTGCAAGGTTCAAAGCCACATATGCGTATGCCTTGCCTGCTGATGACCCACAAGTATAGGGGATCTATCGTAGTCCTTTCGATAAGTAAGAGTGTCGAACCCAACGAGGAGCAAAAGGAAATGACAAGCGGGTTTCAGTAAGGTATTCTCTGCAAGCATTGAAATTATCGGTAACAGATAGTTTTGTGACAAGGTAATTTGTAACGGGTAACAAGTAACAAGAGTAAATAAAGTGCAGCAAGGTGGCCCAATCCTTTTTGTAGCAAAGGACAAGCCTGGACAAACTCTTATATGAAGGAAAACGCTCCCGAGGACACATGGGAATTATCGTCAAGCTAGTTTTCATCACGGTCATATGATTCACGTTCGTTACTTTGATAATTTGGTATGTGGGTGGACCGGTGCTTGGGTGCTGCCCTTCCTTGGACAAGCATCCCACTTATGATTAACCCCTATTGCAACCATCCCTAACTACAAAAGAAGTATTAAGGTAAACCTAACCATAGCATGAAACATATGGATCCAAATCAGCCCCTTACGAAGCAACGCATAAACTAGGGTTTAAGCTTCTGTCACTCTAGCAACCCATCATCTACTTATTACTTCCCAATGCCTTCCTCTAGGCCCAAACAATGGTGAAGTGTCATGTAGTCGACGTTCACATAACACCACTAGAGGAAAGACAACATACATCTCATCAAAATATCAAACGAATACCAAATTCACATGACTACTTATAGCAAGACTTCTCCCATGTCCTCAGGAACAAATGTAACTACTCACAAATCATATTCATGTTCATAATCAGAGGGGTATTAATATGCATAAAGGATCTGAACATATGATCTTCCACCAAATAAACCAACTAGCATCAACTACAAGGAGTAATCAACACTACTAGCAACCCACACGTACCAATCTGAGGTTTTGACACAAAGATTGGATACAAGAGATGAACTAGGGTTTGTGAGGAGATGGTGCTGGTGAAGATGTTGATGAAGATTGACCCCCTCTGGATGAGAGGATCGTCGGTGATGACGATGGTGATGATTTCCCCCTCCCGGGGGGATATTTCCCCGGCAGAACAGCTCCGCCGGAGCCCTGGATTCGTTCCGCCAAGGTTTCGCCTCGTGGCGGCGGTGTTTCGTCCCGAAAGCTTCCTTCTAATTTTTTCCAGGGTGAAAGACTTCATATAGCAAAAGATGGGCACCAGAGGCCTGCCAGGGGGCCCACGAGGCAGGGGGCGCGCCCCCCACCCTCGTGGACGGTGGGTGGCCCCCCTATGGTTGATTCTTTCGCCAGTATTTTTTATTGATTCCAAAAACTGCCTCCGTGAAGTTTCAGGACTTTTGGAGGTGTGCAGAATAGGTCTCTAATATTTGCTCCTTTTCCAGCCCAGAATTCCAGCTGCCGGCATTCTCCCTCTTCATGTAAACCTTGTAAAATAAGAGAGAATAGGCATAAGTATTGTGACATAATGTGTAATAACAGCCCATAATGCAATAAATATCGATATAAAAGCATGATGCAAAATGGACGTATCAACTCCCCCAAGCTTAGACCTCGCTTGTCCCTAAGCGGAAGCTGATAACGAAAAATATCTCCACATGTTTAGATATAGATGTGTCGATAAAGTAAAATACGGACATGAGGGCATCATGATCATTCTTATAACAGCAACATACATATATATTGTCATATGATTTCTTATGCTCAAGTAAAAATCTATTCGCAATGTCAAGTATGAATCAAAAACTTCATTGAAAAATAACAAACCAAAGTCTCGGTCATTGAAGCAATTGCAATTTATCATAACATCGGAAAGAGTCAATATAAGAGCTTTTTAGCAAGTCCACATACTCAACTATCATTTAGTCTTTCACAATTGCTAACACTCACGCAATACTTATGGGTATGGAGTTTTAATTGGACACAGAGAAAGATAGGGGCTTATAGTGTTGCCTCCCAACCTTTTACCTCAAGGGTTGTGTCAACAATAATAGTTCATGCTAACTTACATCGAATTGGATATATATATCAGGATCTTTCCAACACAATGTGCTTGCCAAAGGATAAAATCTAAAAAGGAAAAGGTGAAGATCACCATGACTCTTGTATAAGGTATAAGACAGGAAAAAGATAGGCCCTTCGCAGAGGGAAGCAGAGGTTGTCATGTGCTTTTATGGTTGGATGCACAAAATATTAATGCGAAAGAACGTCACTTTATATTGCCACTTGTCATATGGACCTTTATTATGCAGTCCGTCGCTTTTATTTCTTCCACATCACAAGATCGTATAAAGCTTATTTTCTCCACACTAATAAATCATACATATTTAGAGAGCAATTTTTATTGCACGCAACAATGACAACTTACTTGAAGGATCTTACTCAATCCATAGGTAGGTATGGTGGACTCTCATGGCAAAACTGGGTTTAAGGATATTTGGAAGCACAAGTAGTATCTCTACTTGGTGCAAAGAATTTCGCTAGCATGAGGGAGAAAGGAAAGCTCAACATGTTGGATGATCCATTACAATATACTTTATTTCGGATATAAGAAAACATAACCCATTACGTTGTCTTCCTTGTCCAACATCAACTTTTTAGCATGTCATATTTTAATGAGTGCTCACAATCATAAAAGATGTCCAAGATAGTATATTTATATGTGAAAACCTATCTTTCTTTATTACTTCCTATTAATTGCAACGATGACCAAAACTATGTTTGTCAACTCTCAACAACTTTTATTCATCATACTATTTTATATGTGAAGTCATTACTCTATAAGATCAATATGATCTCTTTATTTCTTTCTATTCTTTCTTTTTCTTTAATTCCCTCAAGATCATAGCAGAATAATCAAGCCCTTGACTCAAAACTAATCTTTATTATATATATAGCTCACAGACTCGACTACATAGAAGGATCATAAGGCAAAACTCAAAACTAGATCATACTAAAACTTTATTCTACTAGATCAAGATATTACCAAAAGAATCGAACTAAGAAAAACGGCAAAGATAGGAGTGTGATGGTGATACGATACCGGGGCACCTCCCCCAAGCTTGGCAGTTGCCAAGGGGAGTGCCCATACCCATGTGATTATATCTCTTTCCTCGGTGGTGGTGATGATGGAGTTGTTGATGATGTAGGCTTGTCGTCCATCTTCCAAGGCATAGGCTCACCATCATAGAAGGATCATCGAGTCTCCGAGATCCTCAAATCTGCAACCAAACTCATCCTCTTGTATCTATATTCATACTCACAGTTTTGGTTTTGCAGGTCATAGATCTGGGCTTGGAGGTGCTCGATTTTCTCGTGAAGCTTGAAGATGGCCTCCCCAATATTCTTGGCGTCCAACTTGTGGTTGTTGGTGAACTCCGTGATCATTATGTGATTGGCGTCGAGTCCACGTTCCACCATCTCACACTTGAAAACTTGTTGCTCCATTGCCTCGAGCCTTGTCTCCACGCTTCCGGTCCTCCTTGGTCCCTCAACATCGCGGATGTGCAGCAACCCCTCACGCATCTCAATGGTTTGAGGATGTTGCAGCACTTCCGCGAGGTAGGGGTTGATGACCTTCTCGAAGAACTTGTCCTTGGGGGCACATGGAGACGTCATGGTGATCTAGATCTGTCAGAAAAACAGCTCGAAACAAAAACAGAGGACATTTGTGTGGTACGGTGGTCAAAACCTTTGGGAGATTATATAATGATTTTTTACCGACCAAAAGAAGTATCGAGCAAGAAAACGGAGTCCGGAGAGCACAGGAGGTGCCCACGAGGCAGGGGGCGCTCCCAGGGGGGTAGGGCGCGCCCTCCACCCTCGTGGACGCCTCGTGTCCTTCCCGGACTGCTTCTTATTTTCCTGTTTTCTTAAATATTCCAAAACGGAGAAAAACTGCCATTAGAATTGTTTTGGAGTCGGTTTACTTACCGTACCACATACCTATTGCTTTTCGGAGTCTGAAACGTTCTGGAAAGTGTCCCTTATGTACTCCTCCGGGGTTACGGTTTCAATAACATTAGTTTCAACATTTATTGGGTTACCTGAGATATAATGTTTGATTCTTTGACCGTTCACCACCTTCGGATTTGTGCCTTCGAAGTTGTTGATTTTTATGGCACCAGAACGATAGACCTCCTCGATAACGTAAGGACCTTCCCATTTAGAGAGAAGCTTTCCTGCAAAAACTCTTAAACGGGAGTTGAATAGCAACACATAATCACCTACATTAAACTCACGCTTTTGTATCCTTTTGTCATGCCATCTTTTAACTTTTTCTTTAAACATTGGCATTCTCATAGGCTTGAGTTCTCCATTCATCAAGTGAGCTAATGTCAAATAGACTCTTCTCACCGGCAAGTTTGAAATCATAATTGAGCTCTTTAATGGCCCAATATGCCTTATGTTCTAGTTCGAGAGGTAAGTGACATGCTTTTCCATAAACCATTTTATACGGAGACATACCCATAGGATTTTTATATGCAGTTCTATCGGCCCATAATGCATCATCAAGTTTCTTGGACCAATTCTTTCTAGATCTATTAACAGTCTTTTGCAAAATTAATTTGATCTCTCTATTACTCAATTCTACCTGGCCACTAGATTGTGGGTGGTATGGAGATGCAATTCTATGATTAATGTCATACTTAGCAAGCATTTTACGAAAAGCACCATGAATAAAATGTGAACCACCATTAGTCATTAAATATCTAGGGACTCCAAACCTCGGAAAAATAACTTCTTTAAGCATCTTAATAGAGGTGTTATGATAGCATCTACCCACTTAGTAACATAATCAACAGCAACTAAAATATGTGTACAACCATTAGAGGAAGGAAACGGTCCCATATAATCAAAGCCCCAGACATCAAATGGTTCAATAACAAGTGAATAGTTCATAGGCATTTCTTGACGTCTACTAATATTACCAATTCTTTGACATTCATCACAAGACAAGACAAACTTACGGGCATCCTTGAAGAGAGTAGGCCAATAAAAACCGGATTGTAATACCTTATGTGCAGTTCTATTTCCCGCGTGGTGTCCTCCGTAGGCCTCGGAGTGACACTTGCGTAGGATCTATTCCTGTTCATGCTCAGGTACACAACGTCTAATAACACCATCTACTCCTTCCTTATAAAGGTGTGGGTCATCCCAGAAGTAATGTCTTAAATCATAGAAAAACCTTTTCTTTTGCTGGTATGTAAAACTAGGTGGTATAAATTTAGCAACAATGTAATTGGCATATTCAGCATACCATGGAGCAGTATGAGATGCATTTATGACAGCCAATTGTTCATAAGGAAAGCTATCATCAATAGGTAGTGGGTCATCAAGTACATTTTCTAACCTGGACAAGTTGTCTGCAATGGGGTTCTCAGCTCCCTTTCTATCAATAATATGCAAATCAAATTCTTGTAGCAAGAGAACCCATCTAATAAGTCTAGGTTTAGCATCTTTCTTTTCCATAAGATATTTAATAGTTGCATGATCAGTGTGAACATTTACTTTGGAATCAACAATATAAGGTCTGAACTTATCACAAGCAAATACAACTGCTAAAAATTCTTTTTCAGTAGTAGCATAATTTCTCTAGGCACTGTCTAGAGTTTTACTAGCATATTGAATAACATTTAATTTCTTATCAACTCTTTGTCCTAGAACAGCACCTACGGCATAATCGCTAGCATCACACATAATTTCAAAGGGTAAATTCCAATCGGGTGGCTGAACAACAGGTGCAGAAATCAAAGCTTTCTTAAGTATTTCAAATGCTTCTACACAATCATCATCAAAGACAACAGGAATATCTTTTTGTAAGAGATTAGTCAGAGGCCTAGAAATTTTTGAGAAGTCCTTAATGAACCTCCTATAAAAACCGGCATGACCAAGGAAACTTCTTATACCTTTAATGTCCTTAGGATACGGCATCTTTTCAATAGCATCAACTTTAGCTTTATCAACATCAATACCTCTTTCAGAAATTTTATTCCCCAAGACAATACCTTCATTAACCATAAAGTGGCACTTCTCCCAATTCAAGACAAGATTATTTTGTTCACATCTCTGCAAAACTCGATCAAGGTTGCTCAAGCCATCATCAAAAGAAGTTCCATATACGGAGAAATCATCCATGAAAACCTCAACAATCTTTTCACAAAAATCAGATAATATAGCCATCATGCATCTTTGAAAAGTAGCAGGTGCATTGCATAAACCAAAAGGCATATGTCTATAAGCAAAGGTACCGAAAGGGCAAGTAAAAGTGGTCTTTTCTTGATCCTCTTTTGACACAGGTATTTGAGAGAAACCAGAATAACCATCTAGAAAGCAAAATGTGTGTGTTTGGATAATCTTTCTAGCATTTGATCAATAAAAGGTAAAGGGTAATGATCCTTTTTAGTAGCTTTATTTAGTTTGCGGAAATCAATTACCATTCTATAACCTGTAACGATTCTTTGTGGGATCAATTCATCTTTATCATTAGGAACAACAGTAATACCTCCCTTCTTAGGGACACAATGGACAGGACTTACCCACTGACTATCAACAACGGGATAAATTATACCTACCTCGAGAAGCTTTAGTATTTCTTTTCTTACCACTTCTTTCATCTTAGGATTTAACCGTCGTTGGTGATCAGTCTTTCTCCAATTTTATTTTGTGCTGGCATAGAGTGGGACTAATGCCCTTAAGATCATCAAGAGTATATCCAATAGCAGCACGGTGCTTCTTCAGAGTTTTCAATAATTTCTTTTCTTCATGCTCTGAAAGGTTAGCACTAATAATAACAGGATATATGTTTTTCTCATCAAGATAAGCATATTTAAGAGTATCACGTAATGGTTTAAGCTCAAACACGGGAACACCCTTGGGTGGAGGAGGATCCCCTAGGATTTCAACAGGAAGTTGTTTTTCAAAATAGGTCCCTGTTTAAAGAATACTTCATCTATTTCCCTTCTTTCATTCATAAACATATCATTTTCATGGTCTAGCAAATATTGTTCTAAAGGATCATTAGGAGGCACGGCAATAGAAGTAAGACCAAATAATTTCATCTTTACTAGGCAATTCTTCATCATGGGGTTGTCTACGAAATTTAGCAAAATTAAACTCATGAGACATATCCCCCAAACCAATAGTAACAACATCCTTTTTGCAATCTATCTTAGCATTAACAGTATTCAAGAAGGGTCTACCAAATATAATGGGACAAAAGTTATCTTGTGGGGAACCAAGAAAAAGAAAATCAGCAGGATATTTAACTTTCCCACACAAGACTTCAACATCTCTAACAATCCCAACCGGTCAAATAGTATCTCTATTGGCAAGCTTAATTGTAACATCAATTTCTTCTATCTCAGCATGTGCAATATCATGCATAATTTCTTTGTATAAGGAATGAGGTATTGCACTTGCACTAGCCCCCATGAAAGTGCATTATATCGACTAGAGGGGGGGTGAATAGGCAATTTTTATGAATTCTTCACTGAGGAATTTGCCGGTGAGGAAATTCCTTAGCGAAGAACTACTTGCAGCGGAATAAGTACTCAAAGTAAACATAACAGAATACAAGCATGGTCATCATGATGAAATGAAGACAAGCACAGAGTACAGAAAGCGTAATCACAGGACAACACAGGATGAAGACAAACAGACTGAAGAAATTGAACTGAGGAAATTGAGAAAGTCTTCAGTCAAAGTCTTCAAACAGATATGAACAAGCACACAACAACTGTAATGAGGAAATGAAAGAGTTTAGGAAATAGAACCAGTAAGCTTGGTGATGATAATGATTTGTTAGACCAGTTCCAACTGCTGTCTCAGTTGTACATCTGGTTGGAGCGGCTAGGTATTTAAACCTGAGGACACACAGTCCTCACCGTATTCTCCTTGAGCTAAGGTCACACAGACCTCGCCCAATCACTCGTGGTAAGTCTTCAGGTGACTTCTGAACCTTCACAAACTTGGTCACTCGGGGATCCACAATTCCTCTTGGATGCTCTAGACCATGACGCCTAACCGTCTGGAAGAAGCACAGTCTTGAAAGGTAACAAGCGTCGGATCCACGCAGGATCAATCTCCTCAGTGATGCTCAATCACTTTGGGTTTGTAGGTGTTTGGGTTTGGGTTTTCCTCACTCAATGATTTTCGCACAAAGTCCTCGGAGGATGGGATGCTCTCAAATGACAAGTGTCAGTTTCTCTCGGAGCAGCCAACCAGCTAGTGGTTGTAGGGGGCGGCTATTTATAGCCTAGGGAGCAGCCCGACATGATAAGAAATAAATGCCCTTCAATGATATGACCGTTAGGTGGGTAGATATTTTGGGACAGCTGGCGCATAGCACAGCAACGGTCGGAAATTTGAGTATCAAATTCCTCAGGGCTATCATGTTCCTCACTGTGTAGGCAATCCGCACTGGTGAATTCCTAACTCCTCAGTCAGAACAAATTCCTCAGAGACCAGAAGAACTTCGTCTCTGTCACTGGAGAATATGACTGAACTGTATGAGATTTCCAATGGCTTCACTCGAAGGGATTGGTAGGTGTAGGATTTTGAGTTGAGCATCACATGGAAATTTTTCCTTAGTATTTCCTCGACCCCCTTTAACAGTACGGTGTTTCCTATGACTCGAGAAAGAGAAAATGAAACTACGAAAACAAAAGTCTTAATGCTTCATGTTCCTCGAAAGAATACCAAGTCTTCAAGGTCACACTAATTTCTTCACTTTCAAAGTCTTCAGAAAGTCTTCAGAAATCCAAAGTCTTCAGTTGAAGAACTTCATTTTTAGGGGTCGACTTTCTATGTAAATACCAAACTCCTCATAGACTTATAGACCTGTGTACACTCATAAACACATTAGTCCCTTAACCTATAAGTCTTCAATACACTAAAATCACTAAGGGGCACTAGATGCACTTACAATCTCCCCCTTTTTGGTGATTGATGACAATATAGGTTAAGTTTTCAACGGGGATAAACATATGAAGTGTAAATACTGGTATTGAGGAATTTGATTGCAAGATATAGAAGAACTCCCCCTGAAGATGTGCATAGTGAGGAATTTGCTTTTGAAGCAATGCACACTTGAAGAGTAGAATCATGGAGATCTCCCCCTATATCTTGTAATTCATACATGCATTTGATATATAATATGAAGAATTTGAAATGCATGATGAAATATGGTGACTAATGTAATTCAGCATGCGTGTATAAACATTAAGCGAGGAATAAGCATGCAGAAAAACACAGCAAAAGTATCAGGCCACCATAGAGTTTAAGTTTACAACTCGATCCAGCAAAGTCATCAGAAGAACGAGAGTTGTAACTTAGAAAAAAAATTCCCATATATGATAGACCCGCTTGAAGACTAACTCAAATTTCTCCCCCTTTGTCATCGAATGACCAAAAGGATCGAAAATGAGGACTAACGCCCCTGAAGAATATCAAGTTGATGAAGGAGCGCCAGCGTTGTTGGGGTCGTTTGTCGTAGTAGGGCCTGCCGCAGTGTCGTCCAAGTCTTCATGCTCATCGGTGTCACGCGATGAAGAATATGAGCTGGCCACCAAGGAAGGAACCTTGACCTTCTTGTATTTCTTCAGTGGAGGAGCAGACCAGTCAAACTCTTCCTTGAGACCCATGTTCTTTAGATCTTCTTCACCATATACATGTGACAGAATAGCCCAGGTGCGATCGAAGACTTCATGGAGGTAGTAATGGTTTTTCTTCACTGCATTATGTGTAGCAGTCATGTTGTGAAGAATTGAACCAAACTGACGCTTAACCCATTTATGGTTTCGATCCACCTTCTGGTGAAGACTTAGCAGAAGCTCACGCTCAGTCATCACACGAGGAGTAGTGGCTTGAGGATTTGGCTTGGATGCATGGGCAGCAGAATCATGAGTGGCAGAGTCATCATTGGTGGAATAAGATGCAGCCTTGCGAAACTGACCATCCAATGGATGAATGCCTTCATCAATGATAGCAGGAGCCTTGCCCTTTTCATCAGCTGAGGAATAGGTCCGCTTGAGGACTTCAATCGGGGGCAAGTAGCTGAGGTGATTCTGAAAATCAGCCGTGTAGTTGAGTGAAGACCTTGTTCTGAGGAATCTCATGATCCAGGGAGCATAAGGCTTCAGCTCAAATGGAGAAAGTGCAACATTTGCCAGAGTCCTCATGAAGAAATCGTGATAATTGACAGGAATGCCATGAATGATGTTGAAAACCAAGTTCTTCCTGATGCCGACAATTTCCTCATCAGATGAGTTGTGGCCTTTGATTGGACTCATAGTCTTCGTCAAAATGTGATAGACTGTCCTTGGTACATACTGCAATTCCTTCGCGAGGAATTTTGTCCTTGAGGCTTGACCAGGTTTCAATGGCTTCATCAGCACTTGCATATAGTGATCTGTAAGCTCAGGCTCTTGGTACATGCAACGAGCTCCTTCAGGTGGAGGACTGATGGGCAGGGCGTGAAGTAATTCAGAAGTCGGTGCTTTGTAGTGAGTGTTTTTGGTCATCCAGTCCAAAACCCAGGAGTTCACATCGTCAGCATCTCATGTGATGTGCAGTGTTGCGTAGAATTGAAGAATGAGCTCTTCATTCCAATCAACTATGTCTGTGCAAAAGTTGAGGAGGCCTGTGTCATGAAGCACACTGAGGACAGGTGTGAAGCATGGCAGTGATTCCATGTCCACATGAGGAATATGCTCGTGGTCGAAGACTTTGTCCTTGTTGAAGAGCAGTGAAGAATAGAAGTTGGCCTAGCTGGCGGTCCAGAAGCGCTTCCTTCTAAGACGAGCAGAGTCATAGGGATTGTAGTCAGTGAAGAACACATGCTCACCGAAGAAATCATCGGCCTTGAATTTCTGCTTCTTTGAGAATGGATCCTTTGGCTTGGGCTGAGGAGTGTCAGTCAATTGCATTATTACCTCAGGGATCGCAATCTCAGGCTCCACAGGCTGAGGAATTTCAGCTTCTTTTACAGTGACAGCCTGGGTCTTCAATTCTTCATTTACATTTTCTTCAGCACTAGTGGCTGGAATTTCTTCATGAACAAACGGTGTGGCATGTGGTTCATCAGATCCCATTTGTACTGTAGTCACTGGGGACCGAGGAATTTGTTGCAATGGTGTGAAGAGTGGAGAGTTGGGGTGCTGACTTTCCCAAAAGTCATCATTTAGCACGGGTGTGGTACAGCCAATGTCCACGTCTTCATCTTCCATTTCTTCAACGCCGGCCTCTTCAGCAGTAAACTGAGGCATAGGCGAGGAGACAACTGGTGTTGAAGGGATTGCATCCACTTCAATTTCTACATCCATCTGCTCTGACGAAGCAGCAGAAGGATTTTCTTCATCGGATTCGCTAGGAATCACATATTCTTCATCATAAGGAACAAGGTCCTTTGATGGCATGGTTGAGATAGGAACAACATCAATGGGGTTTGCAAACGAGCTGGTCAGAGACTTCATCTTCTTCGGAGCTGAAGAATCTGATGAAGCTGATGCCTTCCTTTTCTTCACTGCTGCACGCTCTGCAGCCTTAGTTTTCTTCACATCTGAAGCAGATGGAAGGATCGGAGTTGGGGTAGGCGCAGGAGGAGCAGAGGAATGTGGTTGATTTTCTTCGGGCACAACTGATGCAGTTGCCCTGACCTCTTCATTTTCTTCAGGCGCACCACTAGTGGATGCCCTGGCAATTTCATCAGCGGCTGGAATGCATTCATCAGCCCTGGAACTCACATTTTCTTCAGCAGCCTGAATCTCATCAGCGGTGCTGGCATGTTCTTCAGTCGGCTGAGCAGATGCTTCAGCCTGAGGAATTTCTTGTTGCGATGGAGCAGCAACATTTGGAGTGAACTTTTCTGTTCGCTTCACAAAACGGACTTTGGCTCCAAGCCAGTCAGCGTGGTATACATCAAATTCATCACTGAGTTTCTTGATCTCAGATTGAATGTTGACAAGTTCTTCAGTTGTCATAGAGACAACGTGTTTCTTCAGAAAACGCTCCTTCTTGTACTGCGCTTTCTCTGCCTGGCCTTTTCAAATTTCCATTTTTCTTCTTGTATGAAGGCAGTCAGCATATGACTTTCGCCAGGAGTCAACTTGAAATCAGGCAAAGGAGTGTTTGGAACCTTGTGCCAGAGGTCAATGTAGTCGAGGATCAACTTTGGATCCAAAAGCAGTGGCACATTTGTGCCCTTGGCTCTAGCGGCCCTGACTTACCTATCTTTGATGATTTCGGCAAGTTCCTCATCATCAGCTTCGTCTTCATCAGACGGCACTTGGAAGGCGACCTGCTTCTTGTGAGGACTTGGGCGAGAACCTCATCCAGTAGTGGCCTTTGTCTTCAGCAGAGAGGGTCCCGTTGAAGAATTTGGTGCATCTGAGGAACTAGCAGAAGCTCCCGAGGCAATAGAGATGCCTGTCGTCCTTTGGCACGTGGCAAGATGCACAGGTGCAGAGGATTTGGTCGGAGCAGCTGAGGACTTTGGCGGAGGAGCTGAGGACTTTGGAGGAGCAGGAGCAGCGTGAGGAATTGGCCGTGAGAGCTTTGAGGATTCTGGCCGTGAGGGCATAGCTGAGGAACTCGGCTGTAAGGGCATTGAAGAAGAAGCACTTGGCTTGTGAGCAGGCTTCTTTGACATGGCCTTCTTTGGTTTTACAGAGGCCTCAGCGGCAGCAGCAGCAGCAGAGTCTTCGTTGAATTTCCTCACTGCTTCTCTGGCTTGTCTAGCCAACTTGGCCTGGCGCTTGGCCCATTCATCAGGATAATCCTCACCGTGCTTGAGGCTGGTGGGATCAGCTATTTGGCCAGGTGCCAATGGAGGTCTTGGGCATGGAGGATTGGGTGCGAATTTCTTCATGTACTTGGGAGTAATATATCTGTACTCCCTCCACTCTCTTGCCCATCTCCTCTCTATCCTCTGTATGTGCACCTTGCGCTGATTCTTGTCCTCCTTACCAAACTTGGCCTCATCAGGAGTGCAATAGTCTTTGTATATGTCATCAGGGATCTCAAAGGCAGTATTGATTTCAGGCCTCTTTCCTCCTTTCTATGGATTCTTTCCATCAGCCATTTTCTTCAGCTGAGGAATTTGAACAATGGAATTCTCTAAAGATGTATGCAACTTTTCTTCGATGAACACTGCAAATGAGTTAAGTTGATGAGAACCTAGTGATTCAGCAGCGGACATGAGTACATGTGAATAGAGTATAGTTTCGAGGAATTTGGAGAGGTCATATGCGTTCTCAGAAGGTTTTGTAAAAAGAAAAAGTTTGAGGAATTTGACCAAAGGAGTCTTGAAGAATTTCACTAAGCGTTCTTAGTCTTAGGTTCCAGAGTTGTACAGATCAGAAATCCGCACAATTGAGGAATCTTGAAGGGAAATTATAGCTTAGAGAAATGAATCAAGAACAGATGACATGTGAGGTGTTTAGTGTGTGAAGAATTTGAAGAATAAACACCTTTGAGGATTTTGTAGAAATCATTTGAATCAAAGAGGGCAGTAAAAGTAACTTTTAATTACCCTGAACAAAGAACACGACGAACTGGGATGTGGAGATGTGAAGTTCATCAGTGCAGATCTTCCACACCCTAACTTGGCGGTGGTAGACAGCTACGGCGGCGGTGGAGTAAAGAAATCCGCGGCCGGCGTGAGTATGACGGCGACGAGGTCGAGGCAGTGAAGCTCTTCCTCACCGGCGACGATGAAGTAGCGGTGGCGCTAGGGTTTGAGAAGCTCGAGCTGGAGAGAGGTCGAGCGGAGTAAAAGAAGTGAGGAAGGGGAGGGAGTATTTATAGCCATGGTGAAAAACTGTTCGCCCGAAGAATTTGGACGAACGTGCCCCGGACCCTTCTCATTCGCTTAACATGTGTCACCCACGTACTGAGAAGTGGAGATCGTGTGAGATCGTGGGTGAATAGATAAGTATTTCGTGGGATGCGGAACGGTTTGAGCGGCAAAACCGAAAATTTTGGATAAGATAAGTTTTAACGTTCCGTTCGCAAATTCTTCGGCTGACAAGGACACAGTGAAGATTTTGAACGAGTTTCAAATAGAACGCACATGAAGAATTTGTGAATAGAATGGGTTGAGTTTAGCATAGAGGGGGAAGGGTCCGATCACATTCACTTAGCAGGAAAAACAACTTGAAGAAATAGCAATAAGTGAATGTTGTAGAGGACATAAACTCATATATATATATATATATATATATATAGCCAATGAAGAAAAATGATGGAAAAGGTGAAGACAATGCAAAGTTGAAGAAAATTAGCAACTGAGGAACTTCAAAACTGAGGAAAAACTCAAATTGAAGATTTTCAACTTTTGGTGGTGGCGTGACCCACCGTATAAGAATGATGATTTCAGACACCGCGTACAATTGTCGTAGGGTTCTGAGAATCAAATTCTATGTTAATTTCTTCACACTAAGAGTGTTATTCTTCATTGATTGAAGAAAAACTTTTCTTCATGTGTTGCACATCTAAGTCATCAATTTTGCATAAGTGTTAGGATGAGTGTCTTATTCAAAGAACATTACAAGATTCTAAGATATTTAGCTCACACCGCAACTTGCTAAATCTCTTCTCATCCAAGGGCTTTGTGAAGATATCAGCCAGCTGTTCTTCAGTCTTCACATGCTCAATAGAAATGTCGCCCTTCAACACATGATCACGAAGAAAATGATGACGGATCTGAATGTGCTTTGTCTTTGAGTGCTGAACTGGGTTGTGAGCAATCTTGATGGCACTCTCATTGTCATAGAAGAGAGGCACATTCTTCACGTTGACGCCGTAGTCCTTGAGAGTTTGCTTCATCCACAGCAATTGAGCACAACAAGAACCAGCAGCAATGTACTCAGCTTCAGCAGCAGACAATGATACGCAGTTCTGTTTCTTCGAGGACCAACAGACCAAAGATCTTCTGAGGAAATGACATGTACCAGATGTTGACTTGCGGTCCACACGATCACCAGCATAGTCAGAGTCAGAATATCCAATGAGATCAAAAGCCGAGCCCTTGGGGTACCATAATCCAAGTGTTGGTGTGTGAGCTAGATACCGAAGAATATGCTTCACAGCCTTATGGTGTGATTCCTTCGGTGTAGCTTGAAATCGGGCACACATGCAAACACTAAGCATTATATCTGGCCTAGATGCACATAAGTACAATAAAGAACCAATCATGGAGCGGTATACCTTATGATCGAAGTCAATACCATTTTCATCAGTGCACAGATTGCCGTTTGTGGGCATAGGAATTTTGACACCTTTGCAATCTTGCATGCCGAATTTCCTCAGTACATCCTTGAGGTATTTCTCCTGAGATATGAATATGTCATTTCGTTGTTGACGAATTTGAAGACCTACGAAGAATTTCAATTCTCCCATCATAGACAATTGATATTCTTCACTCATCATATAGGCAAATTCATCACTATAACGTTGGTCAGTACAGCCAAAGATAATATCATCAACATATATTTGGCACACAAACAGTTCACCATCATAAGATTTAGTGAAAAGAGTAGGGTCGAGTGAACCGGGTTTGAAGCCTTTCTTCATGAGGAATTCCTTCAAAGTATCATACCACGCCCGAGGGGCCTGCTTGAGGCCATAGAGGGCCTTATTGAGTCTGAAGACTTTGTCAGGATGCTTTGGATCTTGAAAACCTGGGGGTTGAGCAACGTATACTTCTTCCTCAAGCTTACCATTGAGGAATGCACTTTTCACATCCATTTGATATAAAGTGATATCATGATGGTTAGCATAAGCAAGTAATATGCGAATAGCCTCAAGTCTAGCAACAGGTGCAGAAGTTTCATCAAAGTCAATTCCTTCAACCTGTGTGTAGCCTTGAGCTACAAGTCATGCCTTATTCCTCACCACAAGGCTATTTTCATCTTGCTTGTTGCGGTAGATCCACTTTGTGACAATGATATTGTGCTTGCGAGGATCTGGACGTTTGACCAGTTCCCAAACGTTGTTGAGCTCAAACTGATGTAATTCTTCTTGCAGGGCCTGAATCCACTCAGGCTCCAGAAATGCTTCATCTACCTTAGTGGGCTCTGTGATAGAGACAAAAGCATAGTGCCCACAAAAGTTACATAAATGTGAAGCTTTTGTGCGTGTGAGAGGACCTGGTGCTTCAATGTCATTGATGATCTTGTCAACTTGCACTTCTTTTGCAACGCGAGGATGAGCTGGTTGTCGTCAAGGAATTTGATCAGCATTTTCTTCAGCACCATTTTCTTCAGGTGCATTAGCTTGATGCTCTTCACGTTCTGGAATGAATTCTTCAGTAGATTCTTCGATAGGAATGACATCTTCAGTAGCCTTGAACTTGATAGTTTCCTCAGGTGCTGGTTCATCTATCACAGAAGGTAGGTGCTCTCTTTGCGAGCCATTAGTTTCATCGAACCGCACATCTACAGTTTCAACAACCTTGTGGTGAACGGTGTTGAAGACTCTGTAGGTGTGCGAGTCCTTTCCGTAACCAAGCATTGAACCTTCATGTGCTTTCGGTGCAAATTTAGAGTTGTGATGAAGATCTCTAATCCAGCATTTAGCACCGAAGACTTTGAAATAACTCACATTGGGTTTCTTGTCAGTGAGGTGTTCATAGGCAGTCTTCTTGAAGAATTTGTGAAGATATACTCTGTTGATGATGTGGCATGCAGTATCAATTGCATCAATCCAGAAACGACGAGGCGTTTTGTATTCATCAAGCATAGTGCGAGCCATCTCAGCAAGAGTCCTGTTCTTGCGCTCCACGACGCCATTCTGCTGAGGAGTATAAGGAGCAGATAACTCATGAGTAATACCAAGTTCATCAAGATAGTCATCAAGACCAGAATTCTTGAACTCAGTTCCATTGTCACTTCTGATGTGCTTGATCTTCACACCAAAGTTGGTTGAAGCCCTCGAGGAAAATCCTTTGAAGACTTCCTGCACTTCATGTTTGTAAGTAACAATGTGTACCCATGTGTATCAAGAGTAATCATCAACAATAACAAAGCCATATTGAGATGCATCATTTGAAACTGCAGAATAATGGTTAGGACCGAAGAGATCCATGTGAAGCAATTCAAATGGTCGAGTAGTGGTCATGATAGTCTTTGCTGGATGCTTAGCCTTGTTCATCTTACCAGCTTCACAAGCTCCGCATAAGTGATCATTGAGGAATTTGACATTCTCAATGCCAATGACATGCTTCTTCTTTGCAAGCGTGTGCAAATTCCTCATGCCTGCATGACCAAGTCGTCGATGCCATAGCCAGCCTTCTGAAGCTTTTGCAAGTAGGCACACGGCTGGTTGCGGTCATGTAGAGAAATCAACAATATACAAGTCTCCTCTCCTAAAGCCTTCGAAGACTTTGGAATTGTCAGCTTCCATAACCACAACACAACGATACTTGCCAAAGACAACAACCATATCAAGATCACAAAGCATTGAGACGGACATGAGGTTGTATCCTAAGGACTCGACAAGCATGACTTTGTCCATGTGTCGATCCTTTGTGATCGCAACCTTACCTAGACCCAATACCTAACTTTTGCCTTTGTCAGCGAAGATGATATGCTTCAGATGCGATGGTGATAAGGGAGCATCCATCAATAGATTCTTGTCACCAGTCATGTGATTTGTACATCCACTATCAAGGACCCACTCAGTGGCTTTGGGTTGATCATCCTGCAGATGAATTAGTGCAACTTACGAACTTCATATACTTCATCAGTGAAGAATATGACATCACACTTCATCAGATCAGTTTCATCAAGCAACAGAATAGATAAAGCAGTACAAGGACGTGAGAAATGAAAGTTCATTTCTTCATGATTAGCCTGCGTCCTTTCAGGCAATCTCAGGTCTCTAGCAAATTCTTCAGACGTTTAAGCACGTCTGGAGACCTGACCCTGCAGAAGAGATTAGTTCTTTTTCTTCACCACCCACATCTGAAGGGGTGGCAAAGAGTTCATCACTCTGCGAGCTCCATACGAGAAAGGTGGCATAGAAGCCAGCCCATTTCGTTTCACATAAGACAAGTTAGGGTAAGCATATGAATAAGCAGAGAAATTCTTCGAGGACTTATGAACATAATGGTTAGAAGAATAATGCTCATATTCATAGCCCTTAGCTCTTCCCTGCGAAACAGAGTTGTTAGCACGATGATATTCATATGAGGACTTTGATCCTTTTGAGGAATATGATCCACGTGAGGAATTCGGTTTGTATGAGGACTTGGGTCCATATGAAGAATTTGGTCCATATGAAGAATTTGATCTGGGGTTCCTATTCTTCACAGGTGGTGTCATGAGGACATTCACCTGAAGACTTTCAAGGCACCTTTTGGGAACCCAGATTTTCTTCATAGGGGAACCGTTCCTGCAGTTAGTGCCAACATATCTAGCAAATACTTCACCATTCTGATTTTTGAACAGTTTATAGTTGGAGTCAAATGACTCATCAGAAGAATGAGGAGATTCACATGTAAAGCCAGATAGATCAGATGGATCAACTGGAGGTCCCTTTGCAGCAACCCATAAGGTTTTGGGGTACTGCTCAGGCTTCCAATATGTACCATCAGCATTGAGTTTCCTCTCAAAGGCAATACCCTCTTTCCTAGGGTTCCTGTTGAGGATCTGCTTTTTAAGCACATCACAAAGATTCTTTTGAAGCGGTTAAAGAGATTGCGAAGACCATCAACTCTTGAGTCACGCTGAGTTGAGACTCCTTCATTCACTTTGGACAGCCTATCCCAGATAAGCTTAGCAGTTTCCAAAGCACTCACTCTTCCATACTGTCATTTCCTCAGATGGCCACATATGATATTCTTCGCTTGAGAATCGAGTTGCTTGAATCTCTTCACATCAACAGCATTCAGAGAAGGTGTGACTGAGGGAACACCATTTTCCACAACATACCAGAGATCGTTATCAATTGCCTCAAGATGCATTCGCATCTTATTCTTCCAGTAGGGGTAGTCCGTCCCATCGAAGGTAGGACACCCAGCAGAGACCTTGATCATACCTGCGGTCGACATAACTAAAACTCCAGGCGGTTAAACCAAAATCACACAGAACAAGGGAGTACCTTGCTCTGATACCAATTGGAAGTGCGTTATATCGACTAGGGGGGTGAATAGGCGATTTTTATGAATTCTTCACTGAGGAATTTGCCGGTGAGGAAATTCCTTAGCGAAGAACTACTTGCAGCGGAATAAGTACTCAAAAGTAAACATAACAGAATACAAGCATGGTCATCATGATGAAATGAAGACAAGCACAGAGTACAGAAAGCGTAATCATAGGACAACACAAGATGAAGACAAACAGACAGAAGAAATTGAACTGAGGAAATTGAGAAAGTCTTCAGTCAAAGTCTTCAAACAGATATGAACAAGCACACAACAACTGTAATGAGGAAATGAAAGAGTTGAGGAAATAGAACCAGTAAGCTTGGTGATGACAATGATTTGGTAGACCAGTTCCAACTGCTGTCTCAGTTGTACATCTGGTTGGAGCGGCTAGGTATTTAAACCCGAGGACACACAGTCCTCACCGTATTCTCCTTGAGCTAAGGTCACACAGACCTCGCCCAATCACTCGTCGTAAGTCTTCAGGTGACTTCCGAACCTTCACAAACTCGGTCACTCGGTGATCCACAATTCCTCTTCGATGCTCTAGACCATGACGCCTAACCGTCTGGAAGAAGCACAATCTTCAAAGGTAACAAGCGCCGGATCCACGCAGGACCAACCTCTTCAGTGATGCTCAATCACTTTGGGTTTGTAGGTGTTTGGGTTTGTGTTTTCCTCACTCGATGATTTTCGCTCAAAGTCCTTGGAGGATGGGATGCTCTCAAATGACAAGTGTCAGTTTCTCTCGAAGCAGCCAACCAGCTAGTGGTTGTAGGGGGCGGCTATTTATAGCCTAGGGAGCAGCCCAACATGGTAAGACATAAATGGCCTTCAATGATATGACCGTTAGGTGGGTAGATATTTTGGGACAGTTGGCGCATAGCACAACAACGGTCGAAAATTTGAGTATCAAATTCCTCAGCGCTATCATGTTCCTCACTGTGTAGGCAATCCGCACTGGCGAATTCCTAACTCCTCAGTCAGAACAAATTCCTCAGAGACCAGAAGAACTTCGTCTCTGTCACTGAAGAATATGACTGAACTATATGAGATTTCCAATGGCTTCACTCGAAGGGATTGGTAGGTGTAGGATTTTGAGTTGAGAATCACATGCAAATTTTTCCTTAGTATTTCCTCGACCCCCTTTAACAGTGCGGTGTTTCCTATGACTCAAGAAAGAGAAGATGAAACTACGAAAACAAAAGTCTTCACGCTTCATATTCCTCGAATGAATACCATGTCTTCAAGGCCACACCAATTTCTTCACTTTCAAAGTCTTCAGAAAGTCTCCAGTTGAAGAACTACATTTTTAGAGGTCGACTTTCTCTGTAAATATCAAACTCCTCATAGACTTATAGACCTGTGTACACTCATAAACACATTAGTCTCTTAACCTATAAGTCTTCAATACACCAAAATCACTAAGGGGCACTAGATGCACTTACACCCCATATCGCACAAGCCATGATAACAATGATCTCCTATTTTAACAGAAATAACAGGCATGCCTACAACAGGTATGTGTTTATTTTTAGCATCAGGTCTAGCAATTCTAGCAGCTTCATCACAGAAGTAAATAACATGCCCATCAATATTATCAGCCAAGAGATCTTTAACCATAGCAATACTAGGTTCAACTTTAATTTGCTCAGGGGGTGTAGGTGTTCTAGTGTTGCTCTTACGAACCACAGTTGAAGCTTTAGCATGATCCTTTATTCTAACAGGGAAAGGTGGTTTCTCAATATAAGCAGTAGGAACAATAGGATCAACATTATAAGTGATAGTCTTTTCTTCAACTTTAATAGGTGCAACTACTTTTACTTCAATGGGAGGATTATATTTAAATCACTTCTCCTTAGGGAGATCAACATGAGTAGCAAAGGATTCATAGAAAGAAGCTACTATCTTAGAGTCAAGTCCATATTTAGTGCTAAATTCACGGAAAACATCGGTATCCATAAAAGATTTAACACAATCAAACTTAGGTGTTATACCTGACTCCTTACCTTCATCGAGGTCCCAATCTTCAGAGTTGCGTTTAATTCTTTCCAATAAATCCCATTTGAATTCAATAGTCTTGATCATAAAAGAACCAGTACAAGAAGTATCGAGCATGGAGCGATTATTGAGAGAAAGTCGAGCATAAAAATTTTGAATAATAATTTTTCTTGAGAGCTCATGATTGGGGCATGAATATAACATTGACTTAAGCCTCCCCCAAGCTTGAGCGATGCTTTCTCCTTCGCGCGGCCAAAAATTATATATATAATTACGATCACGATGAACAAGATGCATAGGATAAAACTTCTGATGAAATTCCAATTTCAATCGGTTGTAGTTCCATGATCCCATATCATCACATAGCCTAAACCATGTCAATGCCTTTCTCTTCAAAGATAAAGGGAAGACCTTCTTCTTGATAACATCCTCGAGCATACCTGCAAGCTTAAATAATCCACAAACTTTATCCACATAGATTAGGTGTAAATCGGGATGCAATGTTCCATCTCCTGTAAAAGGATTAGCTAGCAGTTTCTCTATCATACCCGAAGGAATTTGAAAGTAAACATTTTCAGTAGGTTCAGCAGGTTGAGGAGCAACTCTTTGCTCTACTGGTCGGGTTGAAGATACCCCGAACAAGCCCCTCAAACGATTACTTTCCATAGTAACGAGTGACAGTAAATTTCAGCACACTATATAAATTTTTCCTTACCAAATTCTACCTACCAAAGGCGCTTCGCTCCCCGGCAACGGCACCAGAAAAGAGTCTTGATGACCCACAAGTATAGGGGATCTATCGTAGGCCTTTCGATAAGTAAGAGTGTCAAACCCAACGAGGAGCAGAAGGAAATGACAAGCGGTTTTCAGTAAGGTATTCTCTGCAAGCACTGAAATTATCGGTAACAGATAGTTTTGTGACAAGGTAATTTGTAACGGGTAACAAGTAACAAGAGTAAATAAAGTGCAGCAAGGTGGCCCAATCCTTTTTGTAGCAAAGGACAAGCCTGGACAAACTCTCATATGAAGGAAAATGCTCCCGAGGATGAAGGAAATATGCCCTAGAGGCAATAATAAAGTTATTATTTATTTCCTTATATCATGATAAATGTTTATTATTCATGCTAGAATTGTATTAACCGGAAACATAATACTTGTGTGAATACATAGACAAATAGAGTGTCACTATTATGCCTCTAGTTGACTAGCTCGTTGATCAAAGATGGTTATGTTTCCTAGCCATTGACATGAGTTGTCATTTTGATTAACGGGATCACATCATTAGGAGAATGGTGTGATTGACTTGACCCATTCTGTTAGCTTAGCACACGATCGTTTAGTATTCTGCTATTGCTTTCTTCATGACTTATACATGTTCCTATGACTATGAGATTATGCAACTCCCGTTTACCGGAGGAACAATTTGTTTTCTACCAAACGTCACAACGTAACTGGGTGATTATAAAGGTGCTCTACAGGTGTCTCCGAAGGTACTTGTTGGGTTGGCGTATTTCGAGATTAGGATTTGTCACTCCGATTGTCGGAGAGGTATCTCTGGGCCCACTCGGTAATGCACATCACTTAAGCCTTGCAAGCATTGCAACTAATAAGCTAGTTGTGGGATGATGTATTACAGAACGAGTAAAGAGACTTGCCGGTAACGAGATTGAACTAGGTATTGAGATACCGACGATCGAATCTCGGGCAAGTAACATACCGATGACAAAGGGAACAACGTATGTTGTTATGCGGTCTAACCGATAAAGATCTTCGTAGAATACGTGGGACCCAATATGAGCATCCAGGTTCCGCTATTGGTTATTGACCGAAGACGCGTCTCGGATGTCTACATAGTTCTCGAACCCGTAGGGTCCACACGCTTAAAGTTTCGATGACAGTTATATTATGAGTTTATATGTTTTGATGTACCGAAGGTTGTTCGGAGTCCCGGATGTGATCACGGACATAACGAGGAGTCTCAAAATGGTCAAGACATGATTATTGATATATTGGACGACTATATTCAGACACTGGAATGGTTCCGGGGGTTATCAGATATATACCGGAGTACCGGGGGTTACCGGAACCCCCCGGGGGATTAATGGGCCTATATGGGCCTTACTGGAGAAGAGGAGGGGCGGCCAGGGCAGGCCGCGCGCCCCCTCCCCCTCTAGTCCGAATTGGACAAGGAGGGGGGCGGCGCCCCCCTTTCCTTCTTCTCCTCCTCCTCTTTCCCCCTTCTCCTAATCCAACAAGGAAGGGAGGGAGTCCTACTCCCGGTGGGAGTAGGACTCCTCCTGGCGCGCCCCTCTCCTGGCCGGCCGCCTCTCTCCCCGTTGCTCCTTTATATACGGGGGCAGGGGCACCCCAAACACACAACAATTGATCTGTTGATCTTTTAGCCGTGTGCGGTGCCCCCCTCCACCATAGTCCACATCGATAATACTGTAGCGGTGCTTAGGCGAAGCCCTACGTCGGTAGAACATCATCATCGTCACCACGCCGTCGTGCTGACGAAACTCTCCCCCAACACTCGGCTGGATCGGAGTTCGAGGGACGTCATCGGGCTGAACGTGTGCTGAACTCGGAGGTGCCGTGCGTTCGGTACTTGATCGGTCGGATCGTGAAGACGTATGACTACATCAACCGCGTTGTGCTAACGCTTCCACTTTCGGTCTACGAGGGTACGTGGACAACACTCTCCCCTCTCGTTGCTATGCATCACCATGATCTTGCGTGTGCGTAGGAATGTTTTTGAAATTACTACGTTCCCCAACAGTGGCATCCTAGCCTGGTTTTATGCGTAGATGTCATATGCACGAGTAGAACACAAGTGATTTGTGGGCGATATAAGTCATACTGCTTACCAGCATGTCATACTTTGGTTTGGCGGTATTGTTCGATGAAGCGGCCCGGACCGACATTACGTGTACGCTTACGCGAGACTGGTTCTACCGACGTGCTTTGCACACAGGTGGCAGGCGGGTGTCAGTTTCTCCAACTTTAGTTGAACCGAGTGTGGCTACGCCCGGTCCTTGCGAAGGTTAAAACAGCACCAACTTGACAAACTATCGTTGTGGTTTTGATGCGTAGGTAAGAACGGTTCTCGCTAAGCCCGTAGCAGCCACGTAAAATTTGCAACAACAAAGTACAGGACGTCTAACTTGTTTTTGCAGGGCATGTTGTGATGTGATATGGTCAAGACACGATGCTAAATTTTATTGTATGAGATGATCATGTTTTGTAACCGAGTTATCGGCAACTGGCAGGAGCCATATGGTTGTCGCTTTATTGTATGCAATGCAATCGCCCTGTAATGCTTTACTTTATCACTAAGCAGCAGCGATAGTCGTAGAAGCATAAGATTGGCGAGACGACAACGATGCTACGATGGAGATCAAGGTGTCGCGCCGGTGACGATGGTGATCATGACGGTGCTTCGGAGATGGAGATCACAAGCACAAGATGATGATGGCCATATCATATCACTTATATTGATTGCATGTGATGTTTATCTTTTATGCATCTTATCTTGCTTTGTTTGACGGTAGCATTTTAAGATGATCTCTCACTAAATTATCAAAGTATAAGTGTTCTCCCTGAGTATGCACCGTTGCGAAAGTTCTTCGTGCTGAGACACCACGTGATGATCGGGTGTGATAGGCTCTACGTTCAAATACAACGGGGGCAAAACAGTTGCACACGCGGAATACTCAGGTTAAACTTGACGAGCCTAGCATATAACAGATATGGCCTCGGAACACGGAGACCGAAAGGTCGAGTGTGAATCATGTAGTAGATATGATCAACATAGTGATGTTCACCATTGAAACTACTCCATCTCACGTGATGATCGGACATGGTTTAGTTGATTTGGATCACGTGATCACTTAGAGGATTAGAGGGATGTCTATCTAAGTGGGAGTTCTTAAGTAATATGATTAATTGAACTTAAATTTATCATGAACTTAGTACCTGATAGTATTTTGCTTGTCTATGTTGATTGTAGATAGATGGCCCGTGCTGTTGTTCCATTGAATTTTAATGCGTTCCTTGAGAAAGCAAAGTTGAAAGATGATGGTAGCAATTACACGGACTGGGTCCGTAACTTGAGGATTATCCTCATTGCTGCACAGAAGAATTACGTCCTGGAAGCACTGCAGGGTGCCAGACCTGCTACAGGAGCAACACCAGATGTTATGAACGTCTGGCAGAGCAAAGCTGATGACTACTCGATAGTTCAGTGTGCCATGCTTTACGGCTTAGAACCGGGTCTTCAACGACGTTTTGAACGTCATGGAGCATATGAGATGTTCCAGGAGTTGAAGTTAATATTTCAAGCAAATGCCCGGATTGAGAGATATGAAGTCTCCAATAAGTTCTACAGCTGCAAGATGGAGGAGAATAGTTCTGTCAGTGAGCATATACTCAAAATGTCTGGGTATAACAATCACTTGATTCAACTGGGAGTTAATCTTCCGGATGATAGCGTCATTGACAGAATTCTTCAATCACTGCCACCAAGTTACAAGAGCTTCGTGATGAACTATAACATGCAACGGATGGATAAGACGATTCCCGAGCTCTTCGCAATGCTAAAGGCTGCGGAGGTAGAAATCAAAAAGGAGCATCAAGTGTTGATGGTCAATAAGACCACCAGTTTCAAGAAAAAGGGCAAAGGGAAGAAGAAGGGGAACTTCAAGAAGAACAGCAAGCAAGTTGCTGCTCAGGAGAAGAAACCCAAGTCTGGACCTAAGCTTGAGACTGAATGCTTCTACTGCAAGCAGACTGGTCACTGGAAGCGGAACTGCCCCAAGTATTTGGCGGATAAGAAGGATGGCGAGGTGAACAAAGGTATATGTGATATACATGTTATTGATGTGTACCTTACTAATGCTCGCAGTAGCACCTGGGTATTTGATACTGGTTCTGTTGCTAATATTTGCAACGCGAAACAGGGACTACGGATTACGCGAAGATTGGCTAAGGACGAGGTGACGATGCGCGTGGGAAATGGTTCCAAAGTCGATGTGATCGCGGTCGGCACGCTACCTCTACATCTACCTTCAGGATTAGTTTTAGACCTGAATAATTGTTATTTGGTGCCAGCGTTGAGCATGAACATTATATCTAGATCTTGTTTGATGCGAGACGGTTATTCATTTAAATCAGAGAATAATGGTTGTTCTATTATATGAGTAATATCTTTTATGGTCATGCACCCTTGAATAGTGGTCTATTTTTGTTGAATCTCAATTGTAGTGATACACATATTCATAATATTGAAGCCAAAAGATGTAGAGTTGATAATGATAGTGCAACTTATTTGTGGCACTGCCGTTTAGGTCATATCGGTGTAAAGCGCATGAAGAAACTCCATACTGATGGACTTTTGGAACCACTTGATTATGAATCACTTGGTACTTGCGAACCGTGCCTCATGGGCAAGATGACTAAAACGCCGTTCTCCGGAACTATGGAGCGAGCAACAGATTTGTTGGAAATCATACATACAGATGTATGTGGTCCGATGAATATTGAGGCTCGAGGCGGATATCGTTATTTTCTCACCTTCACAGATGATTTGAGCAGATATGGGTATATCTACTTAATGAAACATAAGTCTGAAACATTTGAAAAGTTCAAAGAATTTCAGAGTGAAGTTGAAAATCATCGTAACAAGAAAATAAAGTTTCTATGATCTGATCGTGGAGGAGAATATTTGAGTTACGAGTTTGGTCTTCATTTGAAAAAATGCGGAATAGTTTCGCAACTCATGCCACCCGGAACACCATAACGTAATGGTGTGTCCGAACGTCGTAATTTTACTTTACTTGATATGGTGCGATCTATGATGTCTCTTACTGATTTACCGCTATCGTTTTGGGGTTATGCTTTAGAGACGGCTGCATTCACGTTAAATAGGACACCATCGAAATCCGTTGAGACGACGCCTTATGAACTGTGGTTTGGCAAGAAACCAAAGTTGTCATTTCCTAAAGTTTGGGGCTGCGATGCTTATGTGAAAAAACTTCAACCTGATAAGCTCGAACCCAAATCGGAAAAATGTGTCTTCATAGGGTACCCAAAAGAGACTGTTGGGTACACCTTCTATCACAGATCCGAAGGCAAGACTTTTGTTGCTAAATTTGGAATCTTTCTAGAGAAGGAGTTTCTCTCGAAAGAAGTGAGTGGGAGGAAAGTAGAACTTGATGAGGTAACTATACCTGCTCTCTTATTGGAAAGTAGTTCATCACAGTAATCGGTTTCTGCGACACCTACACCAATTAGTGAGGAAGTTAATGATAATGATCATGAAACTTCAGATCAAGTTGTAACTGAACCTCATAGGTCAACCAGAGTAAGATCCGCACTAGAGTGGTATGGTAATCCTGTTCTGGAAGTTACGTTGCTAGACCATGATGAACCTAGCTACGAACTATGAAGAAGCGATGGTGAGCCCAGATTCCGCAAAATGGCTTGAGGCCATGAAATCTGAGATGGGATCCATGTATGAGAACAAAGTGTGGACTTTGGTTGACTTGCCCGATGATCGGCAAGCCATTGAGAATAAATGGATCTTCAAGAAGAAGACTGACGCTGATGGTAATGTTACTGTCTATAAAGCTCGACTTGTTGCGAAAGGTTTTCGACAAGTTCAAGGGATTGACTACAATGAGACCTTCTCACCCGTAGCGATGCTTAAGTCTGTCCGAATCATGTTAGCAATTGCCACATTTTATGATTATGAAATTTGGCAAATGGATGTAAAAACTGCATTCCTGAATGGTTTTCTGGAAGAAGAGTTGTATATGATGCAACCGGAAGGTTTTGTCGATCCAAAGGGAGCTAACAAAGTGTGCAAGCTCCAGTGATCCATTTATGGACTGGTGCAAGCCTCTCAGAGTTGGAATAAACGCTTTGATAGTGTGATCAAAGCATTTGGTTTTATATAGACTTTTGGAGAAGCCTGTATTTACAAGAAAGTGAGTGGAAGCTCTGTAGCATTTCTGATATTATATGTGGATGACATATTGCTGATTGGAAATGATATAGAATTTCTGGATAGCATAAAGGGATACTTGAATAAGAGTTTTTCGATGAAAGACCTCGGTGAAGCTGCTTATATACTGGGCATCAAGATCTATAGAGATAGATCAAGACGCTTAATTGGACTTTCACAAGCACATACCTTGACAAAGTTTTGAAGAAGTTCAAAATGGATCAAGCAAAGAAAGGGTTCTTGCCTGTGTTACAAGGTGTGAAGTTGATTAAGACGGCAACGGCGCCAGAAATAGTGAACGTCCACCATGCGCTCCACCACCTCCTCCTCCTCCACCACCGGCGAATCCATCCATCTCCGGCTGCCATGATCTCTATTCAACATGGAGGGTCTAATCCATTGGGATTTCAACCCCGGCCTCAAGGTCGAGAAACAGGTTCATCGTCGGTTCAAATCTACGGTCCATTTCTCTCCCTCCCCTACCTCCAAGGAATTCTTCTTGGTGGTCACCTTTTCTTCGGCCTCCTTCCCCCTATCATGTGCTTTGGTTGCTTTGGCACTCCAATGTTGCATTGGTGGACTTGCATCTCGTTTCAATGTCGTCCATATTGGCTCTCAAAACTTTTGGTTCTCCGTGGCTTCCAACAAAGTTGGTCATTTTATCTATGCCCTAAGGGATAGAGTTTGGCCAGATTTCGTGTGTCATTTTGGTTTGTTTAAACAGCCTTGGATCGCTCCTGTTAATGATACATTTGGTTGGAGCATGACCCATGCAACATTGAATTTGGTGCACGAGTGCCCAAGGTGGATGTCCGCTCTGAACTTGGTTTTCTTGAATAGAGTGCGGCCAAGGATGATTCCTCTCGAAAGGAATTGGTAAATTTTGGTTTTTCTAAGCATACACCCACTAACTTGCTCAGTTCTTTTGATGAGGCTTCAACCAAACATGATGAACATGTTCATGATCATGATCGTGTGGATCAACGTTCGGGCGAAATTCCTACAAACGAGATCTTGCAATTTGGCAGTTTGGAATTTCCGTATTCCTTGGATAATCATGAATGCCTTGCCAAAAGGACCTTTGGCAAGAATCATAATTCTCGTGATTGGAGCAACATTCCTTTGCAGATTTTGGAACATATCTTGGATTTTCGGCAGGCTCATTATGATGAGATTGATATCCGACAATGTTATGGTTTAAAAGAGTTACCATCCTCGGAAGCCATTTACGAGATTTTGGGTCGTTGCTCACGTTGTTTTGCGCTGGATCACACGGTCTATACTTGCACTGCCCAACTATGTGGCTCGTGTCAAAATTATGAGAGGGCATGTTGTTGTGCCCTACAGCCCATGGGCCGGATGCCTCAGAGATGCACTATATGTAATAGTCCGGCCCACCTCCGGACGGACTGCCCTGGCCTGCTCTCCTGCTCTCAATGTAATCTTCTGGGTCATATCCCAAAACGATGCCATTCCAAAAAAGCTACACGTTTATTTTGGCGTCAAAAGAAGCTGGAACGGCAAGAGATTGAAACCACAGGTTCCCATCCGCAGCCCAATGCCCCATCACGTCGACGCAAATCTCACCTACCTATCAGTAAAAAGATTTGGCGTCCCAAGCGGACGGTGACTGACGGTGGACCCATTCCTTACACTGTTATTGACCTGATAATTCCGCTCCATACCCAGCACCAGTTCCCTATTCTGCCACCCCAGTCGACAAATAAGAGTACAGGCATTACTCTGCTTTGCCCACCTTCGTCCTTGACTGCGCAGAGCGCCGAGCACTCCGCCACCATGGCCAACTTCCCAGTCCAGCCGTTCCAGTTTGTGCCGATGGGTGCACAGATCGAGCGCGGACCGGACCATCGCTTGGCGCACAATATGATTGTGGTGGATGATCAACCGCTCGGCCATGAAAGGTATGCTCTGGTTACCATCACGCCTCCGATTCCTGATCATCAGAAGCAGCTAGTTCTGAATGAGATAGTCCGCATCATGATTGAGGATTTCCACCTTGAAGTATCAGATTCATCTGTTTATCCGATTGGGGTGGGAATGGTTGTTTTTGCGGACGTAGCTCTCAGAGATCAGTTCATCCTAGAAAGTCCGCATCAGTTAGATCCTGTTGACGATGACATGACTTTCACCTTTCTGCCTTACGATGAAGGAGAAAATATGCGGCAATGTCCTTTTCAGTATGTTGCTTGGGTTCTGTCCCTTGCCTTTCCAATGGATTATCAGACTGATCACTACATCAACAATGCTGTCTCCTGCTTCGGCAAGCTAGATATTTGGCATATGCCGGGACAGAATAAGGAACGTGTTTTGGTTCGAGTACTCATCAGCAACATCGCCCAGGTGCCGCACAGCCTTGTGGTTAAGTGTATTGGCTCTCTGCCTGGCATGGGACGATCCTGGTCGGTACCTGTGTATGTCCTCAATGGCAGAGACACAATTCCCGGCCTTGTTGGCAATGAGGATGAAGCCCCTCCAATGAATGCTTCCCCACATCCGTTTCAACTGCCTTATCTGACTGCTGCCCAACAATGGGCCTTTGATCATCAACAGCAGCTGCAGCAACAGATTGAAGCCGCCTGGGAACAGCAGAATCCACCACAGTAGGAGTTACAGCAGGATGGCTGGGGTGTTTGGCCGGTTGCACCACCTCCATACAGAGGTTTCAGCTTCCGTACTCTGTTCCAATACACAGGTCCATCCCTCATGGATGGTGTTGAGCAGGAGAGCAACATCACTGATGACCCGCAAGATGAGTGGTCTGTGTATTCGGACATCGATGAGGCTGCTGACGCTCTGATCCATGGTAGACTAACCTCTGGTATTCAGTTTGTGCGAGCTACGGGCGGTTCACACACGGTTGAGGTTCAGACAGTTGAAGGCATGGATTTTCTGGAGTTTCTTTGGATGATCTCTTTTGGTAGATTCACTCGATGCCTTACTACATCGGATGCACCTGCCCCAAGTTAGGTTAGTGGCACTCTAGCACTGAACCCTCTGGCTTTCTTCCAAGCAATCTGCGCTGCTGTCACTCAGGAGAGGTTTACAACCAGTGCACAGTTGGTCTATCAGCATGATCCTCTTGTTGGCCTCACTATTCCTATTACCATATCAGAGGATATCTGGGTGGGCGTTGCAACTCAACTTACGCTGGTTGGTTCTGAACTTGGATACAGCAGCTCCCACCGTACAAATGTGTTCTCCATCTCTGAAGTTCAGGAGGAGGATACTGAACTTCCCACTATCAGGACTGGGGCTGCTTGTTTTCAGAACCAGATTTTGAGTGAGTTGGCTCCGATTGACACGGTTGGACTGAGGCGCAGTACTCGATCAACGAGGTATGATGGCTTCAAAGTGACCCAAATCACTGATGCGAGAAAGATGCAATCAAAGGTTAAGCCTAGGGGGCGCCCTTGTTCGCCTGCTCTTCTAAGGCGACTGCTCCTTGCAGCAAGCTCATACTGAACCCTGTGGCTGACATCTCTGAAGAATTGCCGCCTCCTACTCCTATCCACCAGCTGCAGTATGTGGGCAACGTTATGTGTGGTGTACCATCTGATGACCTCACCGCTCAGAATCTCTTGGCTGCTGACCAAGGGGAGGAGCCTGAGAAGCACTAAGCCGTATGCCGCCCAATAATCAGTGGAATATCCTTTGCTGGAACGTGCGTGGGATCAACTCCGAGAAGAAACATCTGGCAATCTGTAATGCTATTGATACTAGTGGTTGCTCTGTCGTTTGTTTGCAAGAAACTAAACGTACTTCTTTTGATGCTTCATTCGTTAAACTATTCTGCCCTGAAAAGTTCGATATGTTTGCTTTTGTACCCTCTGTGGGGGCCTCGGGAGGCTTAATTACGTTGTGGATGAGCTCGGTCTTCACTGGTATTCTTGTATTTTCTGAATCTTTTGCTCTTGGAGTGAGACTTACTTCTACACAGTCCGCTGATTCCTGGACGCTCGTCAATGTGTATGGTCCTTGTACTGAAACCGAATAGGACGATGTTTACTTCCTGGTTATTTGATATTGACATTCCTCGTGGTGATGATTGGCTCCTCATCGGGGACTTTAATTTCATCAAAGCACCAGACAATCGTAACAGGGGAGGAGGGGATGCTAATGATATGCTGCTATTAAATGAATTCATCAAACGGCAATCATTAGTAGAGCTTCCAATCAAAGGGCGTTTGTACACCTGGAGTAATATGCAAAACAATCCATTGCTTGAGCAATTGGATTGGCATTTCACATCCGTCGACTGGGCTGTCAAATACCCCAACATAGTAGTTTTGCCCCTGGGTAAACCCACGTCTGACCACGCCCCTTGCTATGTTAGCATTCAGTCCCAAATTCCAAAAACCAAGATCTTTCGTTTTGAGGACTTTTGGATCGGTCAGCCAGGATTCTTTGAGACTATAGAACGATCTTGGAACAAAAGGTGCTATGCCCCCAATGCTGCCGCAATTTTGTGTAAGAAATGATCTGAAGCAATGGAGTAGGAAAATATCCAAGCTGTCGAGCCTGATTGATAACTGTAACAAAGCACTGCTTGAGATCGATGGGTTAGAGGAAAGAAGACGGCTATCTGTTCCTGAAGCCAACTTTAGGAAGATTCTGAAACGGCATCTGCTCCACCTCCTAGACTGCAAAAAGCTCTACTGGAAAAAACGATGTACCATCCGGTACTTCAAGTTCGGCGATGGCAGCACAAAATTCTTCCACAGAGTGGCCACTGAGAGATTCAGACGGAACAACATCGCCTCGCTGCGCTTGCCTGATGACTCGGTCATCCATGATCATGTGGGGAAGGAGGTTGTACTCTTCCAAACGTACAAAGAAAGACTGGGCCACTCCAGCCAGACTGACATACGCTTTGATCTGAAAAGAATCATCAAAAAAGTGAAGGGACTCCAGGCTTTATCAGTTCCTTTCACTCATGCGGAAATCGACCAGGTTGTCAGGGAGCTGCCTTCTGACCGTGCCCCAGGACCCGATGGTTTTAGTGGTGGTTTCATAAAATCCTGCTGGCATATAATCAAGGAGGATTTCTATCGGCTCTGTTCCGATTTCCATGCAGGTAATCTTAACCTTGAGAGTTTGAACACTGGCTTTATTACTCTCATCCCGAAAACGCAATCTCCTGAGACAGCCAACGACTATCATCCGATAACACTCTTGAACTGCTGTCTCGAGATATTGACCAAGCTGCTTGCGAATCGTCTGCAACGTGTGATCCTCAAAATAAAACACCGTAATCAATATGGCTTTCTGCAGGGCCGATCTATACAGGATTGTGTAGCGTGGGCATTCAAGTTCATACATCAATGCCAATCCTCCCGGCGAGAGATAGCTGTCCTGAAGCTTGACTTCGCTAAGGCGTTCGACACCATTGAGCACGCGCCCATGTTAGAAATTATGAAGTGTATGGGGTTTGACGATCGTTGGCTCGGTTGGATTAAATGCCTATTTTCCACGGCCAAATCATCGATCCTCCTCAATGGGACCCCAGGGAGGCAATTTTTCTGCCTGTGAGGGCTTCGACAAGGTGATCCTTTGTCCCCGCTCATCTTTGTCTTAGCGGCGGATCTCCTGCAAGCTGCCATTAATGATGCTTATCGGGCCAGAACCCTTCAACTCCCCATCCCAATACCTGATAACGACTATCCGGTGATCCAATACGCCGATGATATGATACTCGTGATGCCGGCGGACATCTCCCAAGCAGAAACGATCAAGGGTATCCTCCAGGACTATGCGGCATCTGTGGGGTTGTGCATTAATTTTCAAAAGTCCACACTGATCACTACAAATGCTACGGCAGAAATGACCTCGAGGATTGCTCAAGTGTTTGGTTGCACGATAGGTTCCATGCCATTCACATATCTCGGGCTGCCCATGGGCACTACACGGCCAACCGTCACTGATCTCATGCCCCTCGTTACGTTGGTGGAACGTAAGCTCTCCTCGGCTGCCAACTTGCTGGACCTCGGCTCAAAGCTCACATTGGTGAATTCAGTGATAACTTCTCTTACGATATATGCCATGTGCTCTATCAAAATCCCACCTAAAGTTCTTGATCATCTTGACAAACTTCGGAGATATTGTCTATGGGCTAAAAGCTCGGACGATGTTACAAAAGCCGTCTCACTGGCTGCATGGGAGCTAGTTTGCCGCCCGAAGAACAAGGGAGGCCTGGGAGTGATTGACCTCAAGATCCAAAATCAAGGCTTGCTCCTGAAAATGTTACACAAATTCTATGATCAGTTGGACGTGCCTTGGGTCCAGTTGATCTGGTCAGCCTACTACGCGGGATCGATACCGCATGCAAATGACCCTTGTGGCTCCTTCTGGTGGCGCGACATCATGCAGTTAATGTCGATCTATCGTGGGATCACTACGGTGGAGGTGGGTGATGGTGCTACAGTCCTTTTTTGGAAAGATATGTGGCGCAGTAATATCCTTTCGGACAGCCACCCCAGGATTTGCTCATTTTCCAAAAATGAGGACGTGTCTGTTTATGATCTGCTAACTGCATCTACCCTTGGCCAAAACTTCAATCTCCCTCTTTCCATCCAAGCCAGGGCGAACTTCAGGATCTTCAAACCAGCTTGGCCGATGTGGAGTTGACAAATGCCAGGGATATCTGGAGATGTGTTTGGGGCTCCGAGGGCTTCCAGTCCAGTAAATACTACGCCCACTGCTTTCGTGATGAAGTCGCGGACAAAGCCTTCGAGTGGATATGGAAATCAAAGTGCACCAATAAATGGAAGGTTTTCTCGTGGTTGTTATTGGCAGACAGGCTGAACACACGTAATCTCCTGAAAAGGAAGGGTATGAAGCTCCGGGATGATGACTACACGTGCTTTCTATGCTCCACCCGGCTAGAGGAAACGGTTGAGCACCTCTTCTTCGAGTGTGAGTTCAGTAAAATGTACTGCGGGGAGTTGGAGATCACGTGGCCAGCGAATGGCAACAGGTTGCAAAAAATGCATGCAGTCAGGAGCGTCTGGTCCCGGCCTATGTTCATGGAAACTTTCATCGTGGCGGCCTGGAGCATCTGGAAAGAGCGTAATAATAAAAACTTCAGAGGGATTGTCCCTACAAGGAGGGGGTGGAAGATGAGATTCCAAGATGATTTTGGAATGATGAAGTACCGTGTGAAAGAGGCCCTTTGGCCGTTTATTGAGCACGTAGTCAGTTCGATCTGATAACGGCTGTGTAGTGCTTAGTTTTGTTGGCAACACTTGTACCTTTCTTATACCCTTGATGTATAGGAATTCCTCTATCTCTCCAAAATGTAACCTCTCCACCTTGTAACTTTTGGTGTGATGAATTAATACAAAGTCAGTGAGGGGGTGCCCTCACTGTCCAAAATTTCAAAAAAAAAGTTGAGTAAGACTCAATGCCCGACCACTGCAGAAGATAGAGAGAAGATGAAAGATGTTCCCTATGCTTCAGCCATAGGCTCTATCATGTATGCAATGCTGTGTACCAGACCTGATGTGTGCCTTGCTATAAGTTTAGCAGGGAGGTACCAAAGTAATCCAGGAGTGGATCACTGGATAGCGGTCAAGAACATCCTGAAATACCTGAAAAGGACTAAGGATATGTTTCTCATTTATGGAGGTGACAAAGAGCTCATCGTAAATGGTTACGTTGATGCAAGCTTTGACACTGATACGGACGATTCTAAATCGCAAACCGGATACATGTTTACATTGAACGGTGGATCTGTCAATTGGTGTAGTTCTAAACAAAGCGTCATGGCGGGATCTACATGTGAAGCGGAGTACATAGCTGCTTCGGAAGCAGCAAATGAAGGAGTCTAGATGAAGGAGTTCATATCCGATCTAGGTGTCATACCTAGTGCATCGGGTCCAATGAAAATCTTTTGTGACAATACTGGTGCAATTGCCTTGGCGAAGGAATCCAGATTTCACAAGAGAACCAAGCACATCAAGAGACGCTTCAATTCCATCCGGGATTTAGTCCAGGTGGGAGACATAGAAATTTGCAAGATACATAAGGATCTGAATGTTGCAGACCCGTTGACTAAGCCTCTTCCACGAGCAAAACATGATCAGCACCAAGGCTCCATGGGTGTTAGAATCATTACAGTGTAATCTAGATTATTGACTCTAGTGCAAGTGGGAGACTGAAGGAAATATGCCCTAGAGGCAATAATAAAGTTATTATTTATTTCCTTATATCATGATAAATGTTTATTATTCATGCTAGAATTGTATTAACCGGAAACATAATACTTGTGTGAATACATAGACAAATAGAGTGTCACTAGTATGCCTCTACTTGACTAGCTCGTTGATCAAAGATGGTTATGTTTCCTAGCCATTGACATGAGTTGTCATTTGATTAACGAGATCACATCATTAGGAGAATGATGTGATTGACTTGACCCATTCCGTTAGCTTAGCACACGATCGTTTAGTATTCTGCTATTGCTTTCTTCATGACTTATACATGTTCCTATGACTATGAGATTATTCAACTCCCGTTTACCGGAGGACACTTTGTGTGCTACCAAACATCACAACGTAACTGGGTGATTATAAAGGTGCTCTACAGGTGTCTCCGAAGGTACTTGTTGGGTTGGCGTATTTCGAGATTAGGATTTGTCACTCCGATTGTCGGAGAGGTATCTCTGGGCCCACTCGGTAATGCACATCACTTAAGCCTTGCAAGCATTGCAACTAATGAGTTAGTTGCGGGATGATGTATTACAGAACGAGTAAAGAGACTTGCCGGTAACGAGATTGAACTAGGTATTGAGATACCGACGATCGAATCTCGGGCAAGTAACATACCGATGACAAAGGGAACAACGTATGTTGTTATGCGGTCTAACCGATAAAGATCTTCGTAGAATATGTGGGAGCCAATATGAACATCCAGGTTCCTCTATTGGTTATTGACCGGAGACGTGTCTCGGTCATGTCTACATAGTTCTCGAACCCGTAGGGTCCGCACGCTTAAAGTTTCGATGACAGTTATATTATGAGTTTATATGTTTTGATGTACCGAAGGTTGTTCGGAGTCCCGAATGTGATCACGGACATAACGAGGAGTCTCGAAATGGTAGAGACATGAAGATTGATATATTGGACGACTATATTCGGACACCGGAATGGTTCCGGGGGTTATCGGATATATACCAGAGTACCGGGGGTTACCGGAACCCCCCCCCCCCGGGGGGGATTAATGGGCCTATATGGGCCGTAGTGGAGAAGAGGAGGGGCGGCCAGGGCAGGCCGCGCGCCCCCTCCCTCTCTAGTCCGAATTGGACAAGGAGGGGGCGGCGCCCCCCTTTCCTTCTTCTCCTCCTCCTCCTTCCCCCCTTCTCCTAATCCAACAAGGAAGGGAGGGAGTCCTACTCCCGGTGGGAGTAGGACTCCTCCTGGCGCGCCCCTCTCCTGGCCGGACGCCTCTCCCCCCTTGCTCCTTTATATACGGGGGCAGGGGGCACCCCAAACACACAACAATTGATCTGTTGATCTTTTAGCCGTGTGCAGTGCCCCCCTCCACCATAGTCCACCTCGATAATACTGTAGCGGTGCTTAGGCGAAGCCCTGCGTCGGTAGACCATCATCATCGTCACCACGCCGTCGTGCTGACGAAACTCTCCCTCAACACTCGGCTAGATCGGAGTTCCAGGGACGTCATCGGGCTGAACGTGTGCTGAACTCGGAGGTGCCGTGCGTTCGGTACTTGATCAGTCGGATCGTGAAGATGTACGACTACATCAACCGCGTTGCGCTAACGCTTCCGCTTTCGGTCTACGAGGGTACGTGGACAACACTCTCCCCTCTCGTTGCTATGCATCACCATGATCTTGCGTGTGCGTAGGAATTTTTTTGAAATTACTACGTTCCCCAACGGAGGACACATGGGAATTATCGTCAAGCTAGTTTTCAATACGCTCATATGTTTCGCGTTCGTTACTTTGATAATTTGGTATGTGGGTGGACCGGTGCTTGGGTGCTTCCCTTCCTTGGACAAGCATCCCACTTATGATTAACCTCTATTGCAAGCATCCGCAACTACAAAAGAAGTATTAAGGTAAACCTAACCATAGCATGAAACATATGGATCCAAATTAGCCCCTTACGAAGCAACGCATAAACTAGGGTTTAAGCTTCTGTCACTCTAGCAACCCATCATCTACTTATTACTTCCCAATGCCTTCCTCTAGGCCCAAACAATGGTGAAGTGTCATGTAGTCGACGTTCACATAACACCATTAGAGGAAAGACAACATACATTTCATCAAAATATCGAACGCATACCAAATTCACATGACTACTTATAGCAAGACTTCTCCCATGTCCTCAGGAACAAACGTAACTACTCACAAATCATATTCATGTTCATCATCAGAGGGGTATTAATATGCATAAAGGATCTGAACATATGATCTTCCACCAAATAAACCAACTACCATCAACTACAAGGAGTAATCAACACCACTAGCAACCCACAGGTACCTATCTGGGGTTTTGACATAAAGATTGGATATAAGAGATGAACTAGGGTTTGAGAGGAGATGGTGTTGGTGAAGATGTTGATGAAGATTGACCCCCTCTCGATGAGAGGATCGTTGGTGATGACGATGGTGATGATTTCCCCCTCCTGGAGGGATATTTCCCTGGCAGAACAGCTCCGCCGGAGCCCTAGGTTGGTTCCGCCAAGGTTCCGCCTCGTGGCGGCGGTGTTTCGTACCGAAAGCTTACTTCTGATTTTTTCCTGGGTGAAGACTTCATATAGCAAAAGATGGGCACCGGAGGCCTGCCAGGGGGCCCACGAGGCAGGGGGCGCGCCCAGGGGGGTAGGGCGCACCCCCACCCTCGTGGATGGTGGGTGACGGTGTCCTGGACTAGGGGGTACTCACCACGTCGTCTCCCGATCAGTTAGATTGGGCCGAGGACCCCATGGCCGCATACTCATGGGCCAGTTCGGACAACCCCTGCCGCATACAAGGAAGACTCCGCAAGACTTGGCGCCCAAGACAAGGACTCTCCTAAACCCTAGGCCTCTGGTGTCTTATATAAACCGAGGCCAGTCTAGTCAATAGACGATCTCATTCATTACTACGATCTCGTGGTAGATACATGTACTCTGTACTACACCCATATGAATACAATCAAAAGCAGCATGTAGGATATTTTCTCATCAAGAGAGCCCGAAGCTGGGTAAAACCCCGTGTCCATGTTACCATCGCTCCAAGACGCCTAGCTTAGGACCCCTACTACGAGATACGCCGGATATTGAACCGACATTGGTGCTTTCATTGAGAGCCTGCTAGGTGATCGCCACGGATCGATGGGATGATCAAGTGATATTTTTTCAATTGAATCTGTTTCAAGCAAATTATCCCTTTTACAGATTACTTCTACTGCTATGTACTAGTTTATTCGTAGAACAGTTCGAATCTCGTTGTAGAACGGGATTTTATGGAATATTTTAATGGCATACGGGATATGGACGGTGCCAAAACATCGAGTTGTCGGGACCACTGCGGCTCCATGATCCTGCATCCGGACACAATACGGCAGCAAATCTGGTCTCCAATGACCGTGCCACCCAGGAAGTTTTCCCCCCTCTTTAAATCAAGTGCTAAGGCGTGAGCCATTACTTCCTGTTAAATATGCTTAGAGCACGCACTCCCGTACCATGCAAGTAGTACTAATTTTGGACGTGGTCTCCAAGGAGCGGTTGGTGAACGGTGCTGCTGGTTTTTTATTGCTCGACACCACGGAAACTTTTTTCACAGCGCAACCATCACCCGGCAGCCGTCGTCATCCCGTGGACTCCTATTCGTGTCGAAATTGATCGTCATGTTTTGATGGGATGTCGACTAACAGCGCAGTCGTACATGTGCCTTTTTCTTTACGTATTATTACTGCTTCTAGCATAATTCTGTTCGCAGATAAATCAGGCTCCAGGAAACTATGCAATATTTCGTACGCGGCCCTGACGCTCCCCCGCGGATCTCTTACACATTGGCAGGGACGATCCATCTACAGGGTAAAGTGTCTATGGAATACCAGCAAGGGAAGTCCTAACAGTGCCAAATTTTAGCACGCTTCTTGACATCTAAAGGATGAACATCACCACTTTTTTCTGGTTATATACTGATCTGTCCAAATTACTAATTAAGCTTTCTTTCCTTGATCATTATTTTGATCACGTGGTGGCCTAGCTAGCTTCCACTGGACCGGAGAGACAGCGCGGAGCAGTCCATCGATAATAGCTCGGCTCGACGGCAGCACACCACAAGGACACGTTCAGTATGGATTAGTTTGTCCGTTTTGCTTCGGTCTGCTACAGTCGTCGCCGCATGCGAACAGGTTTTATTTTTCCAATTTATTTCGTTAGCACATTAATTATTACACATAGAATATTTTCTGTCGTTGTTTTGTGCTGCATTATTTTTGCAGAGGTATTTTACAGACAATCGTACGCGGCATCGGTCTGGCAAGCCTCTCACCATGACCTAGGCCGCCGACCTGTGTTGACATCGCCGCGCCAAAACACCAGCACACCATCGAGCCAACCTCGGCTCTCAGGCTTTAATTTCTCTAATTATTTACTTCGCTCAAATTAATTTTAAGTGGAGGATTTTCTTAAAAAATTATTATTATTATTATTATCTCTGGCTCGCACTATTTCATCTGTGCAGGCTATTGACTTAGACCGGGCCGCGCTGTCACCTCCGCATGCCGACTAGGAGTTTGGCCTCATCACTTCGGAATGCCGAACTCCTCGCTCGGACGTGCTATGTCACCACTTCGGAATGCCGAGCTCTTCGCTCCGCCACCTCGGGACCGGCTTGGGGGCTGGGACCTTGTCCCACCGTAAGCTCGGGCCGCACATCGACACCGAGCACATTAACCAGCTAAGTCACTTTCATGCTCAAAAACTTTCAGTTTTAAATTTTGTTCGGCTCGACCAAGCACTATACTTTTTTGACAAAAAGTTGTTTGTGAAAAACTTCCTTGTCATAACTTTCTTTGTGACACACAAATTCAAATACCCCGTTTACTTGGGGGCTTCCTTTATGAAGCCTTTCCTCTTGCAAATGATTACACTTGTACGGCTTCGTTCCTTGTTCGTGTATTACGCCATAATATGCACCATGTTGACTTAAGCGATTTGCAAGCTGGGTTGCCTCGCTCCTGTGTTTACCCCTACGTTCCCGATTGTTCGGCTAGGGAGTAAAGGGAGCACCTCTGCGATTGTCACGATCGGGTCATCCGAGCCGGACCTCAGACTGGGTGAAGCCGAAAGCTAGCGCTCTTATTGTTTTCAATTATGGTCTGCACACAACGGAACTCATACAAAAAATCTATTGCACAAGTCTCATAGTAACAATGAGCACCGAAGAAAGGTATCGGTGGGGGTACTATTTTCTTCGAAGATGCTTCTTACACTTTGTCAGTAATATAGCATAAGTTCCCTGAGCACGCTTTGTCTGTTACAGCCTTATGACCTGATTGCCTGGTTATCGGAAACACCGTTGATATTCTCGACAGGTGGAGTACATAACACTTTTCGGTCCTTGACCGAAGAGGGAGAAGCCGACGGTCGGTTAAGACGCGTTTAAAGTTCGGGTGAACACAGATATGCTACAAGTACTTCGGTACATACGATCATTATACATATTTTTTTACCCAAGTCACTTGGGGGCTCTTAAATTTATATGAGCCGTTTTAGAATAAATGATTTCTTCCTAGTCGTTGCAAAGTCTTTTTCTATCACTCCTTTTTTGACGCGAGTGTGTTGTCAATAGCCGGGGAGCCTAATTTCTCTCTCAAAGCCGCTAGAGTTTAGTTTGCTAAATTGGCCTAATGAGAAACACCCTGCCTTCGGGATAGGGAGGTTGAAGCCGAACGCTGACCCGCTTGAAGTCTTGAGATAGGACGCGTCATATTAAAGCACGACAGAAGCACCTTTTTTTCTTCTCTAAGACCAATTTTTTGGATTGGCACCGAACACCTGATCTAGTTCGGACGTCAAGTTTTTACTAACATTTTTTGGTTTTCCAAGCTTATGGCACTTTTAAACTATTTGTGTGTTTCCCGCATAAGTCTCGCAGTGCAATGCCGAACACCTTTAGAGATTCGGCAAAAACATTCTCGAATATTGCTATATATGCATTGGTTTCGAATTGTATCGTCGGTCAATAGTTGGGTTCCCCGGCTCCTGTGCTTGACCGCCTACGTTCCGCTTTGTTCGGCTAGGTGTGCAAAAGGAGAACCACTGCGATTGTGCTTCCAGCTCGCATGGTTAAGCACCTCAGGGGAGAAAGCCGAAAACTAACTGTCGCAATAAGCGTAAACTGGTCAGCGATCCGATGACTGTGTTAAAAGACGGGCCGTTCATAACATTGGCCGAAGTGTTTACGGCTTGACCTCGGCTGTCGCCGAACACTAACCGGGGGCTCGTAGCTAGCTTCCCCAATTTAAAACTCCTATGACTAAGTGAAAGTTATAAAGCCCGCATATCTGATTGCCTCGTTTCCGCTAACACAACCGCCTTCGGGCACCGAGACGTCGGCTAGGGGTTGTCTTGTTATTGCGGAAACACCCTGCGTAGTATCTACAAACGGGTAGAAGCCGATGATGGGCCACTTTCAACCGATAAACGGTCGCAACGGAGTCAAAATAAACATATCATCGGCATTTGTATTTCATATACAAGGGCCGCCTTCCGTAATCATCGTTATAAAGCCATAAATATGCATCAATTTGATTTAAGATTTTGGCAAAGCTGGGTTGCCTGGCTCCTGTGCTTACCCCTACGTTCTCGATTGTTCGGCTAGGCGGTAAAGGGAGCACCTCTGTGATTGTTACTGCCGGGTCATCCGAGTTAGTACCTTAGACTGGGTGAAGCCGAAAGCTAGCAATCTTAAAGTATCACATTGGTCGGCAACGACGGACATGGAATTTTTTGGTTCATTAATATCATAGAATTCGGGAACTTTCCCCGAACTAAATCGTCAATATTTTTCTCCTGCATTGATCGGAGGTGAGGTTTCATGATCATGGTTGGCATGACAACCCAAAGAAAGGAACCGATAGCGGGACTATTTTCTTTGGAAGATGTTTCTTACATTCAACAGTAATACAACGTATCTCTCTGCGTACCTTTGTTTATAAAACCGTATGGCCGGATTGCCTTGTTTGTCGTAAATCTTTGCCCTTGTAAAGGCTTTATAAAGTAGGACAAACACTCCTCGGCTACTGGCCAAGGAGGTGGAAGCCGATGGACGGTCAACAAAGTTTTGTACAATGCGGATCCGAGCATTGATGATCTAAAGTATTTGGATACGTAGAATCATTACACATAATTTGTGATTTTACTTTGGATATCGATCCTTAATTCGGCCACCCGTGCCCACATTAAGGCTCGGGGGCTACTGGGCTTCGTGCTTATTATTTACAAATATTAAAGGGGTACATCGATCCCCTGATCTGGTGTTGCCACCCGACTAGTGTCTCGGGAGCTACTGCATTGACAATCCAATGCAGAAAATTTAAAGTGCAATATAGTTTTCGAGGAGATTATTATCCTCAGGTTGGTCGGACGCACCCAACCTGAGTCTCGAGGACTTTGCACACTGTGTTTCTATTCCTAAGTATGTTGCCGAGCTGGGAATTGATCCTCAGGCTGATTTTATGAATCGACCTGAGTCTCAGGGGCTACTAGGGTCAGCGGTTTGATTTTTTCCTTCAGGTGCATCCCGGATATTAGGCCAACACGCACCTTGAGCGCTACTGGCTATACATCTCAGCAGAGATTACATTGCACAATTCAAAATTAAATTCATAAAAATTAGCCCATGGGCGAGGTGGTGTACTACCTCGGATACAGTCCGGCGCTGGAGCTCGGATACTCTCCGGCATTGGAGTTTGGATTCAGTCCAGCGTTGGAGCTCGGATACAGTCCGGCGTTGGTGCTCGGCTGCAAAGGATACCTCAAATGCAGTCCGGCGTTGGAGCTTGGATGCGAGAGGACACCGCCGCACGGGGACGACTTCAAACCCGAGGTAGGCGTGAAAATAACAAGGCATTGATAAAGGCCGGAAACTTAAAGGGGCTCCTCGGATACCCGACGTGTAAACTCTTCGGATGCACTTTGGCGATCCTCAAGATCGAAGATAAGAAGATTTGTTGAACTAGTTTTCAAGACCGACAACCGAAGATGAAGAATAGTTCGGAAAAATCGAGGAGCGTCCCCAACTTGAAGACCGGTTCAGGGGGCTACTGGCGGTGTCCTAGACTAGGGGGTACTCACCACGTCGTCTCCCGATCAGTTAGATTGGGCCGAGGACCCCATGGCTGCATACTCATGGGCCAGTTCGGACAACCCCTGCCGCATACAAGGAAGACTCCACAAGACTTGGCGCCCAAGACAAGGACTCTCCTAAACCCTAGGCCTCCGGTGTCTTGTATAAACCGAGGCCAGGCTAGCCAATAGACGATCTCATTCATTACTACGATCTCGTGGTAGATACATGTACTCTGTACTACACCCATATGAATACAATCAAAAGCAGCATGTAGGGTATTATCTCATCAAGAGAGCCCGAAGCTAGGTAAAACCCCGTGTCCATGTTACCATCGCTCCAAGACGCCTAGCTTAGGACCCCTACTACGAGATACGCCGGATATTGAACCGACAGTGGGTGGCCCCCCTCTGGTTGATTCTTTCGCCAGTATTTTTTATTAAATCCAAAACTGCTCCGTGAAGTGTTAGGACTTTTGGAGTTGTGCAGAATAGGTCTCTAATATTTGCTCCTTTTCCAGCCCAGAATTCCAGCTGCCGGTATTCTCCCCTCTTCGTGTAAACCTTGTAAAATAAGAGAGAATAGGCATAAGTATTGTGACATAATGTGTAATAACAGCCCATAATGCAATAAATATCGATATAAAAGCATGATGAAAAATGGACGTATCACCTGCTATGGAGGGAAAACAACAATGGGACATGGTGGACCCTGGATTCAAGCTTTGCGTTCCAGTTCTAAAGAGAGCATCAGGTAGACCAAGGAAGAGTCGAATCAGACCTCGCAGCGAAGGAGCTGGACTTGGAGCGAGGAAGCATAAGTGCACAAGGTGTGGTGGGTCTGGTCATTTCGGTAAGTATTGTGATAACACAGTAGATCCAGCGTTCGGAGAGAGTTTCGATGAAGGCTTCGATGAAAATGTTGCTCAGTAGCCGGTTGCCTCAACAGATGATAAAAATGATGGTCTACAGTCGGTTGCATCAGATGAATATTTTGACGAGGTTCCAAATTATGATGGTCAACAGCCGCATGATTTTGACAATGATCCAAAATATCCTCCAAATGATGATTCAAGTGAGGCTCCAAATGGTGATCCAAGTGAGGCTCCAAATGGTGATCATGGTGATCCAAGTGAGGCTCCAAATGGTGATCCAAGTGAGGCTCCAAATGGTGACCAACCTTCTGTTGTTGTGAGTTCTGCTAGGTATGTAAATCTTGCAAATACTACTGTACATTTATCACTTGACATGATCTCATTACCCTTTATGTTTTGCACAGCTCTGTGGTAGGTTTGAAGAAGACGCGCAATGTACCGACAACCAAGAGGAGAAGAGAAGAAGCAATGAGCACAAGGTGCATGAGGAGCAAAGTGATGGCAAGAAGCTCAAGGAACAGACAGAAGCCCCAACGCTATTTATGAATAATTATGAAACATTATGAATAATGTTGTATTTCTGTTGAATGATGTTGGACCTATGTTAGAACTATGTTTGAATGATGTTGGACCTATGTTAGAACTTCAAATTTGACATGCTATATGGATGTTGGAATTCTTTCGAAACTTTGGTAAACTCACATTCATGAAAAATGTGCTAAAAAGAGCTCCAAATGTAGGGTAAACGGCCTCATTTCTAAGCAAGATTTTTTTGACCTTGTCTAAATGAGCCAAATAACTTTCCTACACATATATTCTATATACACAAACTATGCGCACTGGTTTTTCCTTTTTTTTTGAATTTTGTTTTGCTCATTTGAATTCTGGTCAAACCTAACTTTGACCAAGATTTAAACAAGTCTCAAACGTCAAAATAAAAAACTAAGCCTGGATCCTTCTTAGTCACTCCAAAATGAAGCTGTGGTGAGGTTTTTGAAATTTTCATGAAAAATGTGCTAAAAAAGAGGGGTCCAAAGGTAGGGTAAACGGCCTCATTTCTAAGCAAGGTTTTTTTTCGACCTTGTCTAAATCAGCCAAATAACTTTCCTACACATATATTCTATATATACAGACTATGTGCGCTGGTTTTTCCATTTTTTTGATTTTTTTATATTTGTTTTGCTCATTTGAATTCTGGTCAAACTTAACTTTGACCAAGATTTAAACAAGTCTAAAACATCAAAATGAAAAACTAAGCCATGATCCTTCTTAGTCACTCCAAAATGAAGCTGTGGTGAGTTTTTTGAAATTTTCATGTTCATTTCCCCAAAACACTTCTCTTCACTTCATACAAGAGAGTTTGAGATACTTCAGATATCACATAAGACACATGAACTTTTCGTTTAAATGTATGTAAACCTTGTTTATCAACTTAAATCGTTAGTATATGACATAAGAAGACTATGTGCGCAGGTTTTTCATTTGTCTGATTTTTATTTAATTTATTATGCTCATTTGAAATGTGGTCAAACCTATCTTTGACTGCTCCAAACCCCTCCCAAACCCCGCTAACCCTAGTGCTGAACAAGGACCGTCCATCTAACCCTAGCGGCGATCAAGGACTGTCGATCTAACCCTTCTAGAAGGAATCTGCGGGGAGGAGGGGGCCGATCCGCGAGATGCAATCTGATTGGCTGGGCGATTGTTTTTTCTCAACAAGTACCGGGCGCGCTGGATGGACCTTTGGGCCGTCGCGCTGTTTGGGCCTGAGAGCGTAGTTAATTGCCCGTCTCAGCCTTGCCAGGCCTGCATGCATGGGAAGGGCGGAGACGTGGGATTGCATGCGTGGGAGGCGGACGTGCATGCATGCGAGCGAGGCGAGCTAAGCGAGTGACGTGGCCATGCACGTATTGATTCAGAATTAGGCCATTGTCGGCAGTGGTTCAGATTACGGCAGCGAGTCAGATGCACGCGCCCGGTCAAAGAGCTTCCCTATGCAGTGATTCAGATGCACGCACGCGCCCCATGCATCGTTTCCGTGCAAAAATTGAAGGGTCCAAAACTTAACGGATACACACACGCGTCCGGATTCACACACGCACCGTTCTCATCCCTTCTCTCTTCCTCTCCCACCCATAGGCCTATAAATGGGGTGCCTCTCTTCCTCTCCCACTCACCAGCCAAAAGCCAAATCCATTCTCTCCAACTTCAAACATCCAAGCGACCGAGCCCTCTCCAAGCGACCAAGTGAAGATGCAGTACAATGGGTCGACCTTCCTCCATTGGCCTGTCGTGCCGGAGCTGCGCTAATCACCGAGCATGGTCGTGGAGAGGGAACTCCGTGTGTGGGCAACTTCAAGGTGGAGGGGGTCCGTCGAACTCACCCGCGCCTTCCTCAGAGCTGGCTATGCCCACATCCCACCGGGCTCGCCTAGGATGTTCACCCTCAACGAGGTTCGTGACCGCGCCGGCATCCTCCTACTGCTCACGGTCACCTTCACCAACCCGTTTGACGCGCGCGAGCTCCTCGGCCAAGTCTTTTGGTGCGGCTGCGAGTCCATCTTCTTCACGGTGTACAACATCTTCACAAACTACGAGTGCATCCTCCCCACTCCAAACCAGATGCACTCCCTTCCCTACGACGAGGAGGGGAAGGAGTGAAGTTCAAGACGGTGTTGAAGGGGCGCGCGGCCAAGGTGGAAGAAGGAGGTCAACATGAAGATGTTCAAGAAGGGGTGCGAGCCCGGAGTCAAGCTCGTCATGTTTTAGTTTTATCATTTTTATTTTGTTGCTTTTCTATGCCGTGCGTGCCATGTCATGTCGTGTCCGTGAACTTATCTATGGGTACCCATCTATGTAAGGGTACGGTGTGTTGCATCTTATCTATCCAAGTTATTATGTGTGTTAAAAAATGTCCGTGCCCAAACATATCATTTCTTCCCTAAACCAGGTCATGAACTAACATGCAAATTTATTCCCTTTAAATCCTTAACCAAGTGCCACTCTAACCAGAATCATGTGGCAGTGCAAGCATACATTTCCAACCCTCCAAAATTTCAGTGCAAAACAAAGGAAAACCAATATCACGCGTGTGCAAATATTCAGTACAAACATGCGTTTTTAAACCCTAAACCAAGTCACAGTCTCACTATGTATAGCTTTCTTCCCTGCCCATGTTAAAGTCTTTCCATCTGCCCTAGCGGTTACTAGCGCAGCCCTAAACGCCACAAACCCACGCAGTCCTGGGTTCGAGTCCCCAGCCGCACCAATGTTTTGTGCATTTTCCACCCTTCATTTTTTTAGACAAATTATTTTTTTCTCAATGTAATGCCCTTAAAAATGTTCATTAATTTTGGCACCAGGTGTAAACCTCTACCAGAGCTGAGGCACATTTTCCATGACATTTTAATTGTATGAGAAATTCACCTTGTTTAAATGTTGGTCAAAGTTGTTTAAATGTTGAAAAAAGAGAAGTAGTGACCAACATTTAAATATGTTGAAAAAAGGAGAAGAAATGAGGAATTCAGAAACTTTTGATCAATGAAATGCAGCTCTCTGCTCTGGCTTTCTATCAAAAAAAGGTTCCTTTGTGGGCCAAATTCAGAGCATAGAGCCAAGTGCCGGCTAGACTAATGGGCCAACTGCATCCAATTAGGCCCATTCGGGGGTTCTCTTGCGTGTTTTCTGTTTTCTGTTCTGATTTAATTTAGGCAGTAAATCATTTTATTTAATGCTGAAACTTTTTGTGGAAGCTAATTGAATTATTCCAGAGCCAAACAATTAAGTTTAGAATTTTTTTTGGAGCTGTTAAATATTTAATAGAAATTTAACTACTCCTATTCAAATACACCGTGATTTAAATCAAGCTTACAAATTCCTCCATAATTCATGCCTTTCCATACAATTTCAACATTACACCCAGTGCGATTACCATACCTACAAATGCCCAAAAGTAATTGCAAATGGGTATTGGTATTTGTGCTTGATCTTCAAGCTTCCTAACCTTCTTCTTCAACATCCTAAGTTCAACAGCTAGCTCTCTGTCAATGCGTGCTTCGCCCTCCATCTCTTCTTCTAGAGCTCGTGCTGTGGCCACTGCCGTTTGTGGCAGCATGCACAACCATTCTTCATGCTCTTCTTGCAGTTCATTCATCAGAGTCTTGGCCAGAGCATCGACCCAAAGAAAGAAGCATTTCACCTGCATGAACGCCAAACAGATCAACCCATTGCTCAAAGATCCCGACCACGAAAATGGTGCAATTGCCCCGATTCTTACCCCATTCTCGCTGCACACGTAGAACAGACGATTATGGTTCCTCGGTGTGTGAGAAACCCTGCGATCAACGCCCGCCCGACACCGCGGACAGACGAAGATAGGCATCTCCACGCGCGTCGGGCTCTGCATCCACGAGGTGGCGCGGGAGCTTGAAGAAGACATGGAGCTCAGAGCCGAAGGGGATCTCAATGCCGCCGCGCCCTCCACAGGTATCTTTCCACCGCCGCTCTCTCTGTCACCGTGGTCATCGCCGTGCTCTTTTTCGCCCGCTCTCTCTGCCGCCGTGGTCACCGCCGCTCTCTGTCGCCCGCTTATACAGCATACCAGAACGGCTCTCTGCTCAACGGCTCTTTGTTGGGTCCCACAAGCCACGCGTGCAACGGTCTGATCGTCTAGCGCGTCTCTGCCGCCTGGTCCCACCTGTAAGGGCCGAGTCAAAATGTTGACCAGACGGAGACGGCAATACTCACGGAACGAGTTGGTGTGCACGGACTAGGGCAAAACTGAGCACGATTCGGATCTGAGGGAAAAACTGAGCACATGGACACCACTAAGGGCAAAAGGATAATTAACCCTTTTTCTTTTTAGTCGTTTGTTCGGGAAATTCCCCACCAACTTGTGTCAGTCTCTAACTTTATACTACATAGAACAATGCCCGTGCGTTGCAACGGGGTATAATATTCTAGTACGTTAGCTTGTGATTTACTTGTCAATAATAATGCGATTGTGTAAATAAATGTTCATCAAATTCTGATCGTGAATTACCTTATATTTTGATTAGAAGTTTGGTAAGTAAATTAAAGTGGAATTGGTTTAGAAAATAAGTAAATTAAGGTGATTGATTATCATATAATGAAAGGTTGGATGAAAGGGTGGTGGTGGAAAGAAGGGGAAATAGAAACCTTACATTTTTTAAGTAGTAGAGATAAAGCTGGACGAAAGGCTGTTTTGAGATCCATTTCAAGAGTGGTACTGCCGCAGTGCCGCGCGCACACGCAGGCATAACTATGCCTGCTGATCTGTCATGAGAGCATGGGACGGGGTTGATGAGCCACGGCAAAATTTCGTGTTTTGACCCTTTTTGCTAACAAATTCAGGATCTGACCCCCGTTCAAAAAAAATCGGGATCTGACCCTTTTGCCTACCGCCAGGGGGGTTGGCGGTAGGTTTGCACGTCCTACCGCCATAGGCTCTGGCGGTAGGCCCTTTGACGGCGACTGATGGCCGTCGGCGCGTTCTGACGTGGAAAAGGGCCTACCGCCATGAGCTCTAGCGGTAGGTTATCGAAGCCTACCGGTCCTGGGTTGTGGATAAGGTGGGGAGGGGCTGGTTTGTGGGCCCCGCCACCACTCTTCTTCCCCGTGCTCAGCCCCTCTCCCCCCTCACAAACCCCCCTAGATCCCCTCCATTTGCTTGAGATTTCACCGGTGGATCCGGAGCATTTTCATCACCCAAGGTACCTCCCCCATTTCCCCTCCTTTTGATTGGTTGAGATCTTTGTTTTGTGTTGATTTGGTCAATTTATTGCAAACCCTAGGTGTTGATCTTGTTGTGTGCATTTATGACACATTTATGATGCATTTATGATACATTTATGGCTAGGGTTATGGTTATGTTAAGAGTTAGTGTTAGGGTTAGGGTTAGGGTTATAGTGGTTATGTTGGGGGTTAGGGTTATAGTGGTTATGTTGGGGGTTATGGTTAGGGTTAGGGTTAATGGTTAGGTTAACTTGACTATGAATAGTAGTTATTTGTCCAATTTGTGCAAAATTTAGTTTATTTGTCCATTTGGGTTGGTTGGATGACATATATGGATTGATTATATTGTTTCCAATTTCTTAGATGCATAAGCTCGTAAATGTTCATTATTTGGACAAGACGACATTTATGGATTGAACTTCAGTTTGTCAGCATATTCTGTGATTTGTCATGATTCTTATTAAAAACTATTGTGCTGAGAAGAGGGATAGAACAGAGGATTGATTGCTCTGTTTCTAAGTTTTTAACCCTACCGCCACTGGCCCTGGCGGTAGGTTGCAGGATCCTACCGCCAGGGACCATGGCGGTAGGGGGTAAACTTTCTGTGACGAGAAAAACGAGAACCTTGGCGGTAGGGTGAGAAGCCTACCGCCATAGGCTGTGGCGGTAGGGTCAACCCTACCGCCAGGGTGCTCGTTTTTCCCGTCACAGAAAGTTTACCCCCCCCCCTACCGCCATGGTCCCTAGCGGTAGGACACTGCAACCTACCGCTAGAGGCTGTGGCGGTAGGGTTTCAACCCTCTCCTCTCCCTCTCCAAAAGGACCAATATGAAGATTGTCTTAGAATAATACACTTCTATCAAATATTAGAATGATCATCTCGCAAGCACATGCATAACTCAACTCAACATAGTTCATTACATCCACGAATAACACATGTTCAAACTAATTAAGACATGACCCGGTTCGGATGACATCGGTTGAAACTAATAGCTCAAACTCAACGACACATTTTCTAAACAGGTAACATATTTCTCATACTTATCAGACGTTCAATTTGATCGTCACACGCTTGATTACGCTTCAGTTGAAAGTCGGTGGATCCTGCCCAATGCCCCAACACACCATTCGTTTCACGGAACCAAGCCCGTGCAGGACGGCGGGCGGGATTCTCTGACACGCCTTGTTTGATTGCCCATCCTATGACCTGACCGGGTTTCCTCAAGTCCATCTCAAGGAATTCTTCTTTGCTTGCAGTGAACGCAATCTCAATTGCCAAAGCGTGTCTGCAAGCATATTCCCGGTCTTGCAGCTCATCAAGCATCCTCTCTTTCTCGTTCACAAGCTTTCGGAAAGCTTTTTTCTCCTTAGCATCAGAAGGTTCCTCGATAACATAATACTTGCTGGAATCCTTCATGGCTGCATTTGCCTCATCACAACTCTTCAACCATGCTTCACATTCCCTCTTCAAGCAACGGTGTCACTCCGACATGAGCTTCTCACATGCTATGTTCATAGTCATGGATCGAATGTCCATCCTACATGAATAAACGGGATTAAGATGACACAGAACAAAACAGAAAATAAATTCAGTAGAGTACAACACTTGGTTACTTAATATGACATACAACACCAAGTTCTTAATGAGTTCAAATGTTAAGGGTACAAGTCATAGTAGTTCAAATGACGACCAAGCAAATGGTACATGTCATTACAGTCCAAATGACAAAGATTACATAGCCTCATGCAATTCTATGTGGCGTATGGTCCCGGGTTGCAACAAATAACATCATTTCTTTCTTTGACCCATGCCCCACGAGAAGCCCGCTTCTCGTCCGACGAGAATGGTTGGCGAACTAACCAATCAATGACCTGCCATGATTTCCCCTGTCTATCTCAGCATATTCTTCCCTTGTCACACACAATGCAATTTGCATTGCAAGATCACGCCTATAATTTTTTTCCGCCGTCTTGAGCTTGTTCATCTGCCTCTCCTTTTTTTGTTAAATTTTTCGGAACGGTCATTATTGAAATAATAATGTGAAAAGGCCCTACACTCCACATTCAACGCATCAATGGCTTCCATCCACAAGTTCATCTTTTCTTCAATCAATTCGCGTTCACGGTTCGCCGCCGCCTCAGCAGAAGCTTCAAAGAAAACGAACGGTGCCATCCTACATTTCGAGAAGTTGCTATTAAACTAACTTAGGTTTAATTGCTTTCTTAAGCCTAACCCAACCCCCAATTATGTACACTAAGACTAGCACTAGATCTAGGTACACAAACTATTATACAAGCAATTCTAAGCACATCATACATAAGGAAATCACAAACATAAACCTAAATGGATCATATGAATTGATTTGACCTCATGAGCTAGGTTTGCAACCAAATGAGCAAATGCAAACTAAACAAAGATATCAACCAATCAAAATGAGGGGAAATGAGAGAGCTACCTTGGGTGATGAAAATGGTAAGAATCCACCGGAGAAATCTCAAACAAATCAGAGAGATTTGGGAGGCTCTTGTGCTTCAAAGAGAGAGGGGGGGAGACTTGAGCTCGGTGGAGAGGTGAAGTGGCCTGAATGAGTGGTTGAGGAGGGGGGAGGAAATATCCAGCCCCACCCCACCTTATCCACAACTCAAGACCCTACCGCCAGCGGAGGCTTCGGTAACCTACGCCAGAGCTCATGGTGGTAGGCCCTTTTCCACGTCAGCACGCGCCGACGGCCGTCAGTCGCCGTCAAAGGGCCTATCGCCAGAGCCTATGGCGGCAGGACGTGCAAACCTACCGTCAACCCCCCTGACGGTAGGCAAAAGAGTCAGATCCCGAAATATTTTCAAATGGGGTCAAATTCTAAGTTTGTTAAACAAAGGGTCAAAACACGAAATTTTGCCACGAGCCACCGGTGTTCAGGCTGCTCAATAAGTTGGTGCAGTACGGACGGGACCTCGTGCATGCAGCATGCATGTGGCGCTGCCATCTGATCAGTCGGTGTTGGTGCATGGTGTGGCCTGACTTGCATGCATGCGTTGCTGCGGTCTGCAGCCCGGCCAGTCAGTAGTGTGCGTTGCCATATGCATATCTCTTGCTGGAACGCAGGCCTCGTACATGAGCCAGCTACCGCAGCCATCGCCGACTAGTTACTAGTTTTGGATCCGCATGTGCCGTGTTCCTCTCCCCTGCCATGATGTACTAGCTGCAACCAAAATGAAAAGAAGCCAAGAATGATAACTGGCTAGGACGTATTTGGTTCGCCGGCACGCAAAGTTTGTGGCCCATTTGGTTATTCGCATGCACTGTTGGACCTGCATCGCATGAAGTTTAAAATATTTTTGGGCCTGACTCATTGACAACGTTCAGATCGACAGTTTCCAGCGAGCCAAGCCGAGCTGAGCCACAGCGAGCGCACATGGGCGGGGCCCTTCACGAGAGGAGGCTCAAGGGATGCGATCTGTGTATGTGCTTCTTCTTCTACCTCCACTGACCTCCTCCCTAATCTCTTTTCTTCCTTCTCCTCTCTAATCTACACAACTGTGCTTTGGTTTGAGATAAACTCTACACGAAAAAGATGCACATCGATGTTATGGTTCCATTCAGGCGATCGGTTCGTAGTTTTGTCAACCGTAATTGCTCAACTTTGTGTTCAAGTTTGGAGCTATTTTGGACGAAGTTTGTCAAGATCGTCGTGCACGATCGGCCATTTGAAATTTCCTTTGAGCAGTAGCCTAATCTCGTAGTTCCTCACGGCATTCGTGTTGCAAATTTTCTGTTTAAACAGTTGTTCATCTCGGCCTTCTCTTCTCGATCTGCCATGACGCGCACACTGTATTTCTTCTACTCGGTCCTCTGCTTCGGAGGCCTCCTATTCGCCCCTCTCGATGGCAGTGCCGTTCCTCTTGACCTCCTTGCCCGCGTCCTACTTCGGAGGCCTCCTATTCGTCCCTCTCGATGGCAGTGCCGTTCCTCTTGACCTCCTTGCCCGCGTGCTACTACAGTTGAGTCGTTTCCAACATCGTTCATCTCGGCCTCCTCTCTCTCGTCCTACTGCACTGACGCAACCATGGCGCTGGCACTGCATTTCTCCTCCTCTGTCCTCTGTCTCCGTGCGGACTTTCTCTGTGGCAACGAGGCTAGCAACTAGTTCGCCACGCCGCTGACGAGGTCGCTCGCACACGACTCCGTGCTCGTCATGTCGGACGTGGAGCCATGGCCACCGTCCACCGCAGTCGCCATGGTCCGGCACGCACTGCATTTCTCCTCCCCGTTCCTTAGCCTCACCGCTCCTCCGCACAGACTTCCTCTGTGGCGGCGATGCTAGCAACTAGTTCACCGTGGCGCAGGCAAGAATGCTCGCCCGAGACTCCGTGCTCATCGTGTCAGACGCGGTGCCACGGTCACCGTTCACCGTTCACCGCAGTAGCGAGGCACAGTGTGTGTGTTAAGTGTAAGTGTTAGCTCTTAATTGTATCCCGCATATACAACCAAACACCGTGTAGTTCCGTGAGTCGAGCCAATGCAGGCAACCAAACAACATGGCAAAATTGCTCACTTAATGCGGGAGTCTAAATACAGGCAACCAAACAATATGCAGATGTCGATTTTTTACCTGTTTTCCTTCAACCAGGCTCAACCGGCTGAGCTAGCCAGGCCCGGCTCCTACGGCAACCAAACACGTCCCTAGCTACTGTGCCCGTTCTTTGTTTTGTGTTGCAGCGATCTGGCAATGGCTCCCACAAGTACAATCTTAGTTCCAACGTACGAAATAAGAAATGTTAATTCCAACTTCCAAGTGGTCATAAATAATTTATGGCATATGGGGTGCCACAAACACAAACCCTTGGCCATATACAACGACTCCCAACCCATGGCCGGGTCCAAGCGCCACTCACTGTAGCTGCTACTGATCCGGTGAGGTGCAACCACACAGCAAGCACCATGTTTGTTGGGGCACGTGTTGCTTCGACATGCAATCAACCTGCACCAGCCGGTAACCCACACCGCATTACAGGCCAAGGAGCACTACATTTCTGGCATGCGCTTACGAAGCCAACATAGCAGCAGGGTGCATATGTGAGTTTTCAAGGTAGGACAGACTATAATTGGTAGGGACTTGAGTATGTAGTAGTACATGTTAGCTAGGATGCATGTGTCTGTCTACTTGCTAACCTTGGGGGACAGATCTCGTGGCACCGCACCAGTCGGCGTACGACCGCGGGCCACAGATTTTGGTGATCTTCCCCCTAGATCGTGTTGCCAGTGTTGTCGTTGCATCAACTGTATATATGCTCTCTCTTTTCTTTTGCGGGGAACTGTATATATGCTTTTGTCCTAGCATATATTTGGCGCTACCGGTATAGTGACATTAATTTGTGTAGTGACATTATTTCCTCTTTCCCAGGACACTGACATTTCTTCTTTCTTTCATATTTTTTTTTTGAACACAGTATTCCGGAATTTCCTCTTTCTTTCATTTTCTTTTTTGAACCAAGGGAATAAACAATCCTGAAACCTGGTGATAACACCAGGACTTGAAAGCTGAGAACTTCTAAAAAAACTACAAGCTGAGAACCAGGGGAATAAACAAACCTGGTGATAACACAAAATTCTCCCAACACATACCTGTATGGTTATATATTGGTCACCCAAGTGAAAAGTCGAGAAACAGAAAATCGATCACCTGTATGGTTAGATGTGGCCACTAGTTTGTCGTTGCATCTACGGCATATATGCTTTTGTCCTAGCATATATTTGGCGCTATGAGCATAGTGACATTTATATTATTCTTTCCGCAAAACAGTAACATTTCCTCTTCCTTTATTGACATAAACAAAGTGACACTTCCTTTTGAAAAATAATCTCCTTTTATTATTGGTTTTGAAAATTATCAAGCTGAAAGAACTATAAAGTGTTCAAGCCCTCCGTTCTTTGCATCAAGGATGCACATAGCCAACAAAACCACAATCTAGAATCAACGGAATAACCCAGGGATAAAACAAAGTTTTGCTAAGTAACAAGAGGAAGTAAAAGTCGAGAAACAGAAACTCCATCACCTAAATCCCAAACACATACTTGTTTTACATTGCATTGTCGTAGGAGGCATTGCCGAAGGAGGCGGTTAGATGAACACGGACCCGGATGCCACATGCGCATCGGAGACTAACGCCACCCACGACCTTGCCCGAGCATCCAGAGACGTAGACCGTGAGCCATGGCAGACATAGGCACTAGCAAAGGGAGAGAGGTGATGGAGATGGGGATGAGGTCGAAGCAGACATTGAGTCCGGTGACCGTGCCTGGGCTGGTGGACAATGATTTGGCGACGGTCCTGATTTGCCACTAGGGTGTTGTCGGTGTGTCTCTTCTCGTATTATTGGCCACACGGGAGGGAATGGGTAAGTGAGAAGGTGATGCCTCATGTGGGTTCTTAATGATGCCCATGATACACTTTGAAGGTTAATTATATGAATGTTATAGATGTAGACATCAACTACACTCACAAATTAAGCGGATTTGTTTGTGTATGTTACATCACCAAGAGCACAAAACTAAAGCAAGTACGTGCAGCCGAGAGACCTGACGGTGTAGATCCTACTAGTGTCACCACTTAGACCACTTTTGGAGATCTGCCAAGCTTTCTATAGAAAGTTTGAGATGTTAGTACAACGCACAAGATACTCCACCAATCGATCTTGCCTTCTGGCTAGACACGATTGATCTAATTTAATCATGTCAAAGACGAAGAAAATATACAGCAGCAGCTAGCTAGAATTCTTGCATCCTTTGTCGTTTTGGTTGCGGCCGTAGCATCATGGGAGGCGAAAGCGGCAACACGTTAACACAGCTCTGATGTGATATGAGTCGATGGCATAATGGCTGCAGTGTCCTTTGTCCACTACTTTTGTTCTCTGGAACTTCTGTCCTCTACTTGACTGGTCCATATACCGATACAAAAGGTGACCAGGACCCATCAACGAGACAACGACGACAACCAATAATCGACGCCTTCGTTTACATGGAGGAGCAATATTCATCGACCATGACATGAGTGGTGTATGAGGGTTTGGACTGTTTTCTACGCATTAAATGATGACACAGTTCTTTTGATAGCTTAAAAATAAGTTGTCCCTGGCTTCTTTCATAAGTCACCTTCCCTAATTGTTGGGGCGTATGAACTCATTATCCCACAACTACTCCATAAGCTTCAGCAAATGGGGAAAAGGCTTATGGGAGAAGCCGGAAAGTGTGGCTTATTTTTTTAAGCTGTCGGAAGAACTAGGCTAGAAACCGCTAAAGCACGACTAGTCGGTCCAGTAGGGTGCTCCAATCTGCTCTTGATCTGAAGAAATCCACCTGTCCACAAAAGACCGACTTTTAACTGTTTTTTTTTTGTAAATGCAAAACAAAACTTCAGGCCCTCGTGTAATTATAAGAAGCCCCCTTTTAGCCAAATAAATTACAAAGAGGACCTCTTAATGACTAGGGAAGTTACGAAAGATATGCTGGACTTTACAAAAAATAGCGAGAAAACCCTAGAATTTTTTGTAAATTGTCCTTGAAAAATTACAACATATCATGGGACACAAAAATAATAACTAAATTATTGATAAAAAACAGTTCAAAATCATGGAGAAAAAAATATGAAAAATAACCACCTCATTTTAAAAGTACTTGAACACTGTTCATGTTTACGAAAAATGGTCATGGTTATAAAATGTTCAGGTATTTACAAGAATATTTTTTTTATAAACCAAAAATGTTCATACATTGTTTTTCATTCTTTTCAAAAACCATGATAATTTAAATATTTTTAACATTAAAAAAGTTTTCACAAGCTTTAAAAAGTTTGCATTTTCTTAAACTATTAATATGTGTAAAAATAATTTCTTACGTTCCAAACATTGTTCACGCATTAAATAAATGTTCATATGTATAAAATTGTCCATATTTTTATAAAAGGATATGTTAAGAACTGTTAGTAAAATATTAAAAAAATCAAGCATAATAAAATAAATATAAATATGTATTAATCGAAAAATAATAATGTAGTAAAATCCTTCTCATGGGTCGGCACACATAGCGGTCGGTTGTACCGCACATGCGCTGGCTCAACTCAGGCTTCCACCAATTTTTTCTTTCTTTTTCCTGTTCCATGTTTACTTTTTCACGGGTTTCTCTGTTCTTTCTATAATTTTTTTATACGCTTTTATTTTTCTGTATCTTTTATTTTTGGTTTTATCTTTTTTAATTCTGGGATACTTCGTTAATTTCTAAAGATTCTAAAATTCATGGATAATTTACAAATTCATTAACAACTTGAAAACTCATTGATATTTTCTGGATTCCATGAATTTGAAAAAAAACACGTGCATTCATTTTCCCTAAAATTCATACACAAATTTCCAATTTAGGAAGATTTTTAAAATTCGTGAACATTTTACTAATACACGGACATAATTTTCTAGTTGCAGAAAGCTTTTCTCGCGGAAGTCCACCTTTTCGGTTGCTAGGTCTCATCAACCGAAACTTCAAGTCACTAGGATAAGGAGGAGGAGGGCTTTCATCGAGTGATGATTTTAACATCTGTGCATAATTTTGAAAGTTCGAGAACGTTTTATATATTCTGTGATATTTTTAAAATTCATATATACTTTTCAAAATTGGGATGACAATTTTTCTAAAAATAATTTATTTTATAGCATAATTGCTTTATAAAATTTCTGAAATATTTTTTATGAAATGTTTCTTTCCTGATAAAAATTGGCCAAAAAAGGCATAGTCTTACTGTACATGAGCCGTCAACCCATTTTTACTCACCGCTTAACAAATAGACACCGTGATGCCCACTAGATGCCGACTTCCAAACCGAGTTGGGCCGGCTAAGTCGGGGCTTTCCTTGCTGTTTTGTTGTTCGCTGCTTTTGCTGCAGTTTTTCTGTTGCTTATTTTTTATGTTTTTTTCTATGGTCTTTATATCTTTGTTTTTTTTGCTTTAGTTATTTTTTTTCAATACACAGTGAATAGTTTTAAAATGCATGGTGAACAATTATTTAATATATGATAAACATTTTTTGAATACACACTAAACATTTTGGCAATATACATTGAACATTTTAAATATATGATCAACTTTCCAATTATATGTTGAACACTTTTTAATACACACTGAATATTTTTTTAATATATGGTGTACCTTTTTCAATATATTGTGAACTTCTTTTAATATACACCGAACACTTTTCAAAATACATACTGAACAATTTTATAAAAGATACTTTTTATAATATATTTTTAAATATCTAGCTCCATAACAAACAATAGCCGTTTTTTTAGAAAGCCTGATTAAAACCTGAACAGAAAAAATAAAAAACTGCTCGCAGCAGAGTGGGCCGGCCGCTTGGCCAGGTTTACAGGGTGAGGCACATGTGCGTCCGTTTGTTTGTGGACCTGCCCAGTTCAAAGGATTCAGCTTTCTGTACTCCACCTGAAAGTGTGATGTACCCCTAAAAAAACCCGAAAGCATGATTTACTTTTTAAGACAAAAGTTTATTTTTAAAACCTTATTTTTAATGATTCAATCGGCTTTTCTATTATGGTTTTTATTTTTTTATAAAAACATGGACATAGTTTATAAAAAAAAGTACAAATAAATGCAGAAAAATGTGAAAATAAATGCGTTCGTGAACAATCTGATAAAATTGAAATTTCCTTAAATATGTGAACAATTTTGAAACACTATATATGTAACTTTTGAGCATCTTTGTAATTTTTGAGATTTTTTCAAAGTTTCAATCATTTAAAAGAAATAATCATATTCTGAAGATATGAACAATGTTTTGCAATTGTGAAAAGTTTCAAAAAGCACAAACTTTTAAAAAATAACCAATATTTTTCAAAAAAATGAACAATTTTGAAAAAAGTAAAACTAAAAGAACCCGGTAAGGAAGAAACAGGAAAATTACTAAAAAAAAGAACCGACCAAAACTTGCTAGAAGGATCGCAAAAAAAAATTATGTGAATCATTAATTCGACCGGCCCACTCGTCGGTCGCTGTGTGCAAAAGGCAAAGACTTGTCGCACAGAGTGACAAATACGAGTGACCGGCTCTCTATGTCGTGCACTCAAAATAGGGGCTTTCTATAGCGATTATACTGTGTGCAAAATAGGGGTTTTTATAGCGATTATACGTGTGTGTGTGTGTGCGCACGCACACACACACACATGCCCTCGTCATATGGGCTGACGTTCTCTTGAGAAAAAAACACGTCGTGCGGTTTGTACCAGACGACTGTACGTCCGATATCTCAAATTGAGAGGTAACCCTTGCAAGCATTGCCACAAATCCCCCTTGAGTTGTGCATCCAAATTGTGAAACCGTTTTCACCATTGTGTTCCTCTCGTCAAGATGTTTGAAAGTAGATAGTTTGTTCATAGGTTTCAATCTACTCCTTTTCATGCAGCTTGGGCTCCCTACTATACTAAACTTCTACTCCCCGCATACTAAACTTGTATTTCCAGTGATAGTGTATAGTTGTGCTCCCACCATGCAGCGCATTTTTACCCCACATCTCACATAGCAAGTTCTAAATTCTGTCTCGGTAGGACATGGATTTCTATTACTATGAAATTCATAAATGAAAATGAAGTAGTTAATGGGAGGGCTACCGTTATCCTTTTTCTTGTATGTGTTCCTAAGAGAAGTAATTTGTCCTCATGTTTCGAGGTCTCAAGAAAAGGGCGTGGAAACAGATAGAAACTCTTGAATGGAAATTGAAAAGAAATGTAGCCCCAGTTCCTTTGAAAATGGTAAGATCTTTGGCGCAAGAAGAAGAGGCGACCCATATCATCTATCGTTGGTCTCTATGGTAGAACCCATCGGGGAGGCCTGAGAGGCGGTGGTTTACCCTGTGGCGGATGTCAGCGGTTCGAGTCCGCTTATCTCCAGCCCGTGAACTTAGCGGATACTATGATAGCGATAGCATCGAATTTTGCCAATTCGGCAGTTCGATCTATGATTTCACATTCATGGACGTTGATAAGATCCTTCCATTTAGTCTGTGCAATGCACTTCTTCTCCACGTATACTGCATTACTTGAGCACTTCAAAATTTCTAATAATTTTTAATTTTTAACATTTTAAAATGGAAACATTTTCTTAAGGATGCGAACAATTTTTTGTAATTGTGAAAAGTTTCAAAAGCATGAACATTTTTATAATTTCAAGATTTTTTTTCCAAAAATGTGAACATTTTAAGAATAATGAAAGCAAAAAAATCAGGTAAAGAAGCAATAGGAAAAAAAAGAATGGACCGAACCTTCTACAAGGTTTGCAAAGCAAATTTTTAGTGAACCATTAATTTGACCGGCCCACTCATGCATCGCTCTGTGTGAAACGCCGACGCATTGTCTCACAGAGAGACACAGGATGCACAGCACATGTGCATAGCCGACGCAATACTGAGACACAATGTGATGCATCATAGTACAAGTCAGTACACGAGCGGAAACCAGCAGCGGAAACCAGGTGTAAAAACCTGGAGCATGGTCCCTGTGTCCTTCCCTCACGAGCAGCCACCTGGCGCACTCCCCCGCCAACGCATCTTAGAGCATCTACAACCGTGGACAGCAAATCCGATACCTCAGACGCCCGCGGACATGTCCGGGCCTGTCCGCGGGCACTGACCGGTCACGCTTCAAGTTTCTCTCTCCACACTCACGTACCTCATATCCGGTATCTTATATTCATACTAAGCATGCAACGTAAGAGCAACTCTACGTGATCAAACAACACACAACAAAATCGGCATCAAACAAACAAGCAAATGCACATAAACAAACAATACATCATCCAAAAGATCATCGGAGTTTATTGCCGAACAAGTTCTTAACTTCAAAAACTAAAAACGATAATAAACATAGGAGGAGGAGCGTCTTCACCACTTCGTCGCCAAGCCTGTCACCTTCTGGTCGCCGGCGTAGTTGTACGCGTCTGCGGCTGGTCGAGGATCTTGGTCGTCACATGAGGGCGTGGAGCTATGGTCGTCGCTTTCGTCGGAGTCAAAGTTGGGAGGACGATCAACCCCTTCATCCGACGAACGGCCATGCCCTGCTGCCACTTCAATCTCGTGAGCCGAGCTGCCTCCATCGCTGCCTACTTCGCGTCGCGCTCCGACTGCTCTATAGCAAGTCGGAGCGCCATCGCGTTGTTCCACCTTAGGAGGCGAGCGTCCGTCTCCGCGGTCCTGAGAGACTGGCGGTGGACCCAAGCGAGGAGCCGCTCGTTCTCATCGGGCCCCGTCGGCATCCCAAGGCGACTGGTCATGGACTGCTCCGCCGCGTCCCTCTCTCTTGCCTGCTGCCTCTCGCAGCGGGAGGCGCACGCCACCGCTTTTCGGAGTGCGCGTGCAGGCCGGCAGCGCGGGCACTAGCACCCACCGCTACCCGCGCAGAGCAGCGGCCAGCGGGGGAAGGGGACAGCACGGGGGCGGAGTGGATTGCGCCGCCCTGGCGGAGGTACGCGTGCGCCGGGAGGGCCCAGCTCCGTCCGTGTCCGTGCTGCGCCCGAGCGGGAGTTGCGGTGACGCTGCAAATCCATTGTTGCCCCCGGTGTCCACTTTGGACTGCTCCAAGGCAATGCGGAGGGCCAGCTCCTCGTCATGTTCAGGCCGGAGCTGGAGTGGCCGCCGAAGCTCGACATTGCGACGGATTGGATCGGAATCGAAGAGGGAAGAGGAGAGGACGGAGCAAGAGAGGAGAGTGATCAAGCTAGGGTTTTTTGTGGGACGGCCGTGAAGTTGGTGGCAGACCGGGCCTGTCAGGCGGACGCGCCCGGCCGTGCTCGGGCTGCCCCATATCTGCCCTATATTTGGGCTGGATATGAGGGGCGTCGGACAGCCCGGGCGTTTGAGCCCCGTTTAAGGCGCCCGGGATGGATTGATTTTTTGTGACTGGTTCGCCCGCCCGGGCGTTTGAGACGGGTTTAGGGAGCCTGGTTGTAGATGCTCTTAGCGTACCTGTGCGTTGCATTTGTAGGGGTACCCCTGAAGTCCATATGTGTTTATAAAAATGTTGCATGTGTATCTAAAAATAGTTACCATGTATTTTTGAATGATCAACATGTAATTAAAAAGGTTAAAGGTGTATTTGAAGAAATGGTATACATGTATTTGGGAAATCTTAAACGTGTACTTCAAAAATATACATCATGTAACTGAAAATTGGTCAACGTGTAACTTAAAAATGTTCAACATATATTTGATATGTGCACTTTGCATCACAATTTCATCAGATAATTATTATGTTTATATGCATATTTGATCACCATTGCATCATTTTACCTTGAGTTTATTTTAAATTACACAGTTTCACCAGAGAATGTGTCAGAAAAGGTGCCAGAGGATGAAAAGAAAGAAACATGAAAAATATCACTTTTTGAAAGAGATGAAAAATAGAAAAAAATGCAGGATGTATTTTTGGACCGACAGAGCCAATGGGACAAAATAAGACACCTAGGAGAGACATGGTGGGCCTAGAGGCTTCCTATGCACCTCAAGGCTAGGGCACCTAGAGCCCATAGGACACCCCAAGGTGCCTCTTGGGGGTATTTGGTCTTCTCCTGGCGCAAAAGTTCCACTAAGATTTACCTGTGATGTGTTAACGTGGCTTAAAAGAGCCCTACTCCTCTTCCCAGATGGTTGATTTCGCCAAAATATAAGGAAGCAATTCAAGCAATCATCATGACAATCACCAAGGCATCAAGGGTAACATCTCCATCCACTTCATCAGCATCATCTTCATCTACTACACCTACCCCACATCTCCATCTCATCTATGTAATTTGTATAGATTGGTTACCGTGATCACTTTGTGTTTACTTGGTGAAATACCTATACTTTTAGGTTGTCATAAGTATGCATACACTTCTTCTCATGTTTATTATGATGTCTTATGACTAGTTCTATTACGTTCTTCAGGACATGAGAGAAAGTTAGTTGTTGTCGTAGATAAGTTTGATGTTTGCTTATGTTGTTGTGTATTTTCATGGTGATATGTGAACGGCGACTGCATATGACGTTACCTGCATGGTTCTATAGGAGATCATTACATTATAATAAGTCCAAAAGGGGAGGATGGAGTGAAAGAGATCTTAGAATTTATGGCTATGGTTGAGTGCTCTCTTAAATATTACTAGTAGTTGCATATGCTTGTTAAGGTTGGGATTATGATTATATGTGAGTCATGGGGTTGCAATATATAGGCTTAGAAACAATCCACACAACTATGATCACTCACCAATAATCAGTGCAAGTTATTATGAAGGTTGACAACAATGCAATATCCCCGAGGTCCTCGAGAATGATTAGTCCACAAGAAACACAACATGCTTTTCCTTACCACAATTAAGGATTTAGTTTGGACCTTGCTACAACTTTTACATGTCTTGCAATTTACACTCTTGCAACTCTCCAACAACAAAACACAATGTTGTTGCACTTTTCAGCAATTGCTTGCTATTTTCCTGGCATCAATTTCTTCTACTGCTTGTTGGGTTCAACACTTTCAATTATTGGAAAGATCAGTAGTTGGTCCCCAACATTAGTGAAATATCATTTGTCAAAAAAATGTTTACATTATTGAAAAACATGAAAAGAAAAAAATGTGAAACAAAAGAAAGGGATGTCAAGACCCCGATCCTAAGTCACACCGATCTAGCATGTAACATATCATATCACTTTGCGGCCTCACGCACGGTATCCCCACGGGTGCCACCTTACCTGGCCCGGGACCGTTTGCGCCTTTTGGCTCACGTATATGATAGTGTCGCTAGCATACATATGATAGAGAACCCAGGCCGACATGACTAGTCGTGAATCCAAAGTGGCACTAACTTACAGGGACAGGCATACATGACCCAGCAACGAACGTGTCGATCATCAACGTATGAACCCAAGTCGTAGCAAGCTACAAGGACTTAAAGGAACAATGCGTGACATTTCCCCAAAGGGACGGACACAGGAACGAAGAAGGACACATGTGAGGGAGTCCTGGACTAAGGGGTCCTCGGGCGTCCGGCCTGTTAGCCATGGGCCGGACTGATGGGCTGTGAAGATACGAAGGCCGAAGACTGCACCCGTGTCCGGATGGGACTCTCCTTGGCGTGGAAGGCAAGCTTGGTGATCAAATATGTATTTTCCTTTCTCTATAACCGACCTTGTGTAACCCTAGATCCTCCCGGTGTCTATATAAACCGGAGGACTTAGTCCGGAGGAAAAAGACTCATTACCATAGTCATACAGGCTAGACTTCTAGGGTGTAGCCATTACGATCTCGTGGTAGATCAACTCCTGTAATACTCATATTCATCAAGATCAATCAAGTAGGAAGTAGGGTATTACCTCCATAGAGAGGGCCCGAACCTGGGTAAACATTGTGTCCCCCGTCTCCTGTTACCATCATCCTTAGACGCGCAGTTCGGGAACCCCTACCCGAGATCCGCCGGTTTTGACACCGACATTGGTGCTTTCATTGAGAGTTCCACTATGTCGTCCCCAAAAGGTTTGATGGCCCCTTCAATCATCGACAATGATTCCGTCCAAGGGGAAACCTTCCTCCCCGGACAAATCTTTGTGTTTGGCAGCTTCGCACTGCGGGCCAACTCGCTTGGCCAGCTGGAGCAGATCGACAGCTACGCCCCTGGCCATCAGGTCAGATTCGGGAGCTTGAACTACGTCGCGGACATCCGCGGAGACTTGATCTTCGACGGATTCGGGACTGCGGCAGTCGCGCCCCGTCACCACGATGAACATGACTTAAATATGTCATCGGACTACACTCAGGAAATCGCACCTGTAACCGCTCTGGCCTTAGATCTGGAGCAGATCGCGCCATCCAAGGACGGGAAGTTCAACCCCGCCTCGGAGGCCGCAGACTCTGTGGCATTGGAGCCGCACACAGACCTAACCTCGGGTGAGGCTTGTGTCATCGGAACCTCAGACACATTTCCGGCTATAAGTTCCGAACCATGTGCGTCCGCATATTCGATCGCCGAACTCAGCGCCGCGGACATCTTCCGGCACTTACCTTTAGGCGATGTGCTAAACTCGTTAAAGAATCTATCTCTAGCGGAGGACTCTCAGCCGAATTATATCCGGTTTGAGCTGGAGGCGGATGATGGAGAATTTCATTTCCCACCCACCGCCCACTTCATAGCCACTGTCGAAGACCTAACTGACACGCTCGATTACGACTCCGAAGACATCGACGGTATGGACGACGATGCCGGAGACGAGGAGGCCCAAAACCCGCCGTTCACTGGACGATGGATGACCACTTCCTCATATGACGTATACATGGTAGATGCGCCAAAAAATAATAGAGGCGATCACAAGGAAAACCCAGCGAAGGAGGACCCTCCTAAGACACAACCAAAGCGCCGGCGTCAGCGGCGCCGCTCTAAATCGCGCCGCAGCAGAGACAGCAACACCGGCACAGGAGACGACAACACTCCGGATGGTGCCGAAGACACAGAAGAACTCGACGAACAAACGGCTGAACAAGACAATCGGGAAGATGGGCAAGTTAGCCCCAATGAACAGGCCATAGACGAAGACTCGGAGGACGGTAGTTATCATCCGCTCTCCGAGGAGGAGGTGAGCCTCGGCAACGAGGATTTTATCGTGCCTGAGGAACCTCTCGAGCAGGAGTGCTTTAAGCTTCAGTTGATAGCCATTGCGAGGAGCCTGAAAAAGAAGCAGCAGCAGCTTCAAGCTGATACCTGCTCAATGACAGATGGACCGACGTCCTGGCAGCCGAGGAATACGACCTTAAGCGCCCAGCCAAAAGTTACCCGAAGCGCAAATTGCTACCTCAGTTCAATGACGAGGCGGCAGCACCCGCACTAGCATCGCGCAATGCGGCGGACCGACCACCGCGCGGTCGGGATAAAACAGCAACTCGAGCCGAAAACCAGACTGTCCGACCACGCCGTAAAGGCAGGGATAAGATAGCTCGGGGTTATACATATGACCTTCATCAAGACCTGGATAGTAGAGCAGGAAATACAAGATCGATCTATGGATCGCGAGGACATGCCCTGACATGCGAGGACGGCTATCTATTCGGACACGACAAACCTAGTCACGCCCGGGCCGAAAACCGCAGACGGACTCCATCGGAGCTACGTCGCGATGCGGCTCGATATAGAGGTGCCGCACACCCTCTTTGCTTCACTGACGAAGTAATGGATCATGAATTCCCAGAAGGGTTCAAACCCGTAAACATCGAATCATACGATGGAACAACCGATCCCACGGTATGGATCGAGGATTTTATTCTCCACATCCATATGGCCCGCGGGGATGATCTTCACGCCATCAAATACCTCCCACTAAAACTCAAAGGGCCAACTCGGCACTGGCTAAACAGTCTGCCTGAAATTCTATTGGCAGCTGGGAGGACTTGGAGGAAGCTTTCCTTGACAACTTCCAAGGTACTTATGTCTGGCCACCAGACGCCGATGACTTAAGTCACATAGTCCAATAGCCTGGAGAGTCAGCCAGGAAATTCTGGACTAGGTTCCTAACTAAAAAGAACCAGATCATCGATTGTCCGGATGCCGAAGCCCTAGCGGCCTTTAAGCATAGCATCCGTGACGAATGGCTAGCCCGCCACCTCGGCCAGGAAAAGCCAAAATCCATGGCAGCCCTCACGGCACTCATGACCCGCTTCTGTGTGGGAGAGGATAGTTGGCTGGCCCATAGCAAAAATACACCAAGTGACACGGGCACCCCCGAGGCCAAAAATAGCAACGGCAAGCTCCGACGCAGCAGACACAAACGCCGAAGTAATGGTGAAAACACCAAGGACACGACAGTCAATGCCGGATTCAATGGTTCCAAGTCCGGTCAGCGGAAGAAGCCATATAAAAGAAACAATCAGGACCATCCAGCTTGGACCGCATACTCGATCGTCCGTGCCAAATCCATGGCACCCCTGATAAACCAGCCAATCATACCAACAGAGATTGTTGGGTTTTCAAACAGGCCGGCAAATTAAATGCCGAGAACAAAGAAAAGGGATCGCAAAGCAAGGACGATGACGAGGAGTCCCGTCAACCGAACACAGGGGGACAAAAGAAGTCCCCCCCAGGTCAAAATGGTGAACATGATATATGCTACACACATGCCAAAGAGGGAGCGCAAGCGCGCGCTCAGGAACGTCTATGCGATAGAGCCAGTCGCCCCAAAATTTAATCCATGGTCGTCATGCCCGATCACTTTTGATCGACGGGACCATCCGACCAGTATCCGTCATGGCGGTTCAGCCGCATTGGTCCTTGACCCAATAATTGACGGATTCCACCTAACGCGAGTCCTTATGGACGGCGGCAGCAGCCTGAACCTGCTCTATCAGGATACAGTGCGCAAAATGGGCATTAACCCATCACGGATCAAGCCCACAAAAACTACCTTCAAAGGAGTCATACCAGGTGTAGAGGCCCGCTGCCCGGGCTCAATTACGCTAGAGGTTGTCTTCGGATCTCCGGACAACTTCCGAAGCGAAGAGTTAATCTTCAATATCGTTCCTTTTCGCAGCGGCTATCACGCACTGCTCGGACGAACCGCATTTGCTCGATTCAATGCGGTGCCTCATTATGCTTACGCTCAAGATGCCCAGGCCACGCGGCGTCATAACAGTCAATGGAAACACGGAACGCTCCCTCCGTACCGAGGAGCACACCGCTGCCTTAGCAGCAGAAGTACAGAGCGGCCTTCTCAAGCAGAACCTCAATTCAGCGGCTGAACTCTCGGACACTGTCAAAAGAGTCCAGACTGCTCTGCAGCATGACAGCTCGGCTCGTCGAGAGCTCGTTTAGCAATTCGGCCTCCGTCCCAGTCTCGATCAGGTGGCGGCACTAGTACCACGCGTACATAACTACGCGTTCAAAATACCATGGGCATAGACGGAGGCATAACTAGCTAGTGATCCACAATACGGCTTGAGCGCTCCTGGACACATATACTTTCATTGTTTCCTTTTTCCCTTTTCAGGTCTCTTTTTCACAGGCTTTCTCTAACGGCCTGATCACTGGCCCTCTTGAAGGATAAACACACCAAAACAGCAAGAAACACAGACGTATGGGGGACTTTCAAGGTGGTTTCGTTAACAATCACTCTACCTGATTTTCAGGACCCACACGCAGCTCTCCCTTGGTTTTTGGCATGTTAAATAGCCTGTTGCTTACCGCACTACTTGTATCAATGCGCCTTAACATATCAATCAAATTACAATGGAAGCAGTTCGTGGCCTGAGCTTTAATTTAGGGCCCTAGCTTATCACCTTTGCGCCCTTTCTGTTTTATTTTCTTTTTTTCCCTCCTGTGGGTAATCTTATCAGATAGCACCCGTACACTCTAGTATGTTTCACATTCGCCAGGGGCTTTATAGCACCCCGCAATACGGCAACAAAGTGCGAACACTTTTTACAGTATAGTTCGGCACCCCGAATTTAGCACTATATGCATTGGCTCCGAATCATGTCTTTGGTCAATAGTTGGGTTGCCCGGCTCCTGTGCTTACTACCTTATGTTCCGCTATATCGGCTAGGATAGTAAAGGGAGAACTACTACGATTGTGCCCTGGTTCATCCGGATGAGCACCTCAGTAGAGAAAGCCGAAAAGTGACTGTCATGATGCGGCGAGAGCCGGTCAGCTCTTCGAAGGTTTCAAATCGCTAGAGGTTTTTTCCGCATTACGCGATGAATCGGTTTTTATCCGATCAGGTGTTTACAGAATCCCCCAGTTCGGACTTCCGAATACCAGGGGCTGCGCCTAAAATTTTATTATCGAACTCCTATGGCTAAGTGAGGGTGATAAAGCATTATAGTCCGATTGCCTTGTTCGTTGCGCTAAACACCCCCTTCAAGGGCCAAATAATTGGATCAAGAGTGTTTAGATTCCATCCCGAACACCCCCGTATTACCTACGTGGGGGCTGAAGCCGACGACTGGCCAACTCTCAGATTTAATAAAAACGGCCGCACAGGAGGTAAAAATCTAACACAAAGCATTATATTACATAAACTGTCTTGTTTCATAATACAGGGCGAGACAAAATATGAATGTATTCATTCAAAGATCACGTCTTTCGCACACTGCTCCGCAACAATGCGGGACCCCTCCAGGACGTCTCCAAAATATCGCTCGGGTGTGCGGTGCTCCTTGCCCTCAGGCGGCCCCTCGGTCGCTAGCTTGACGGCGTCCATCTTCGCCCACCACACCTTGACATAGGCGAAGGCCAGGCGTGCGCCCACGATGCAGACTGACCGCTTGACGACGTCCAGCCGAGGACAGGCATTCACCAACTGCTTCACGAGGCCGAAGTAGCTGCTGGGTATAGCTTCGGCAGGCCACGGCCGGATTATCAAATCCTTCATGGCCAGTTCGGCCACCCTATGCAGCTCGACCAGCTGTTTCAACTGATCGGTGAAGGGCACTGGATGTTTTGGCGCAAGTTATTGCGACCAGAACAGCTTCTCCGTTGAGCTCCCTTCTTCGGCCCTGAAGAACACCGCAGCGTCTGACACGCTGCATGGCAAGTCCGCAAACGCCCCTGGGGAACTCTGAATTCGGGTTAGTAAGAAAAACTTCTTCTTCACATACTTGCTTTGTATACTAAACGCCTTACCCACTGCGATCTTCTTGGCCTCCTCGATCTCCTGGAGGGCGCCCTGAGCTTCAACCCGGGCCTCTTCCGCTCTCTGGCGAGCCTTGGCGAGTTTGGTCTCTTGAGCCGAAACATCACCCTCCAAGGCATCACACTTTTTCACCGCGTCCTGGAGCTCTTGCTGGACCTCGTTGAGCCTGGCCTTGAGCTTTTTGCGGGCGGCTTAGTCCTTGGCAGCTTTCTCCTCGGCTTCGGCCAGGGCCTTTTTTAGGGCCTCGACCTCGGTCGTCGCTCCTACATAAATCATGGCATCACAGTCAATACACAACATTTATTCTTTCCGAATATATAGCAAGTCATTGCATACCTTGTTGCTCTTTCAGCTGCTTCCTCGCTTGGCCGAGCTCTCCCTTGGCCCGCTCCAGCTTCTGCTTAAGTCCAGAGACTTCGGCAGCGTGTGAGGTCACGGCCAACAACGACGCCTGCTTATAAGACACATTTAGTTAGTTCCCTGCGAAAGTTATTTGATCCTCTATCCGGCTTTTCTTTCCGAACACCGGACAGTGTCTCAGGGGCTACTGACTATATTGGGATTTTTTTCTCTTTTGCGTCGCTTACCTCAAAACCTGTCAACAGGCCGCTGCAGGCTTTGGTCAGTCCGCTTTTGACGGACTGAACCTTCTCAATCACCGTACCCATAAGGATACGGTGTTCATCCACAATGGAAGCGCCTCGTAGCGCTTCCAGTAGATTGTCCGGTCCCTCTGGTTGGACAGAGGTCACCGGCGGGATGGGCGTGCCTCCTTCTTTCGAGGTAGGCTGCTTGCCGGATTCCGGAGCCTTGTGGGTCTCCGGAACCGTATTCGGTTGGGGGCCGAATTGAACCTGGCCCCCATCATCAGTCCCCATGGGGATCTGTTCCCCCATGTGTTCGGCGGCCAAGGTCTCGACCTCTGGCGCCGCCTTGACGACCTCCGTAACCTCTCCCCGGCCAGGAAGGGTCCTTCGGGACGACACCTCGACGTCGCCCTTGGCCGGGGGAGAGTGAGCGGCCGGCGGTGACTCGCTGGCCATCGCCTTTGAATCCAGCGAACCTCCCGACGAGGTTCGCAGGGAGCTGTTGTGGGCCGAACTGCAATAGCATAACTAACCATGTTAATACAATAAGGAGGAAAGGCCGGATACACGGGCGAGCATGAGTCTGTCAGGACTTACGATGCAGCCAGGGGCTTGCTCCGCGAGGGTCGCTCTGGACTGCTGTCGACGTCCCACACGGTTTTGTCTGCGAGGGAGCCTTTCCCCTTCTTGGGCGCCTCCGCCTCCAGATTTGTGGAGGCCGCCCTCTTCTTCCTCCCCCCATCAGGGGGAGGGTTGCTTTCCTCCTCCTCCTCTCATCATCTTCGGCGGCAGAGGAGTGTGTCTTGTCTTCAGACATCACGTCCGAAGTGCCTTTGTGGCGGAGGCCACCCCGGCCCCATTGGCCTTCTTCTCCGGCGGCTGATAGGGCGTCGGGACCAGCATCTTCGCCAGGAGCGGGATGACTGGCTCTTCGGGCAGCGGAGCCGAACTGTGAATTCGCTCCACTTTCTCCATCCATTCCTGAAACAATAAATTAGCAAAGTTCAGTTACCCTCCTTGGACAAACAGGTAGAGGGCATGCCTTGAGATGTGGAGGACTTACCGCGCTGGCGGGCTGGGCAAGATCGTGCCCACGATCCGAGTCAATGGTTGGCGGCTTCTCATCGCCTTTGAAGAGCAGCTTCCAGGCGTCTTAGTGAGTGGTGCCGAAGAGCCTCACCAAGGTCTGGTGCTTCTCTGGATCGAATTCCCATAAAGGGGAAGTTCGGCGTTGGCAAGGGAGGATCTGGTGAACTAGCATAACCTGGATCACGTCGACGAGCTTGATGCTCTTGTTCACCATGCTTTGAACACGCGTCTGCAGCGCCATCAGCTCATCCGAGGAAGACCAATTTGGGCCTTTCTCCATCCAGGAGGTCAGCCCCGGAGCGGCGGCCCAAGTGGCACCGCGTGGCTCTGTGATATAAAACCACAGCTTCTTGCACTCCTTGACAGTCTCCACGAACGTGCGTTGGGGCTATGTGACGTTGGGCATCTTGCTCACCATGGCTCCCCCGCACTCCGCGTGTTGGCCATCCACCACCTTCGGCTTCACGTTGAAGATTTTGAGCCATGGTCCGAAGTGGGGCTGGATGCAGAGAAAGGCCTCACACACGACAATGAATGCCGAGATGTTGAGGAAGGAGTTCGGGGCTAGATCATGGAAATCTAGCCCGTAATAGAACATCAGCCCGCGCATAAAAGGGTGGAGTGGAAACCCTAGCCCGCAGACGAAATGAGGGAGGAACACCACCCTCTCGTTGGGCTTCGGTGTGGGGACGACGTGTCCCTTGGCCGGAAGACGGTGGGCGATCTCCTTCGCCAGATACCCGGCCTCCCGAAGCTCGGCGACGTCCTTCGCCATGACGGAAGAGGCCATCCACTTGCCTTGACCTCCGGATCCGGACATGGTCAAGAGGTTGCTCGGAATGGAAAAGAAGATGGGAACTTGGGCGCTAGAGCTCGAGAATGGAAAGGATAGAGAGGAAGAGAAGGCATGGGTGAAGAAAGGGAATCTTTATATCCTTATAAAGGCAGTTCGAACGCCTCCCCACTCGCCTTAAAACTCGCGTATTCCTAAGGGTTGTGTAAACGGCACGGTTGGGTTACCCACGCCCGTATTGATGGGAATCCCGCAATAAGAGGACACGATCTCTGCTTCGACAGGACGTGCCAATGGCAACCGCGTCTCGAAACGTGGAGCGGCAGACGAAAAACGGTTCGAAATTATGACCGGGTGGACGTGATGTCATGTTGCAAAAAGTTGTCAGCGGATTGGACTCGTGGAATGTTATATTCTCTGCGGTTGTGTGTGGTGTGTGTGTTACAGGTCCGGACACGATCATTATGTCCGAAGACTATCTTGGAGTTCGGAAGGAGGAACCCGCCTTGCAATGCCGAAGACAGATCTATGCACCGGATACCTTGTCATTGAAGCCAGGTTCAGGGGCTACGGAGGGAGTCCTGGACTAAGGGGTCCTCGGGCGTCTGGCCTGTTAGCCATGGGCCGGACTGATGGGCTGCGAAGATACGAAGACCGAAGACTGCACCCGTGTCCGGATGGGACTCTCCTTGGCGTGGAAGGCAAGCTTGGTGATCAAATATGTAGATTCCTTTCTCTGTAACCGACCTTGTGTAACCCTAGATCCTCCCGGTGTCTATATAAAGCGGAGGACTTAGTCCAGAGGAAAAAGACTCATTACCATAGTCATACAGGCTAGACTTCTAGGGTTTAGCCATTACGATCTCGTGGTAGATCAACTCTTGTAATACTCATATTCATCAAGATCAATCAAGCAGGAAGTAGGGTATTACCTCCATAGAGAGGGCTCGAACCTGGGTAAACATTGTGTCCCCCGTCTCCTGTTACCATCATCCTTAGACGCACAGTTCGGGACCCCCTACTCGAGATCCGCCGGTTTTGACACCGAAAACATGCCGGCCAGCCTAAGTGTTCCGAAGCAGTAGCAAGCTACCATGGCTCAGTGGAAGCACTAGGAGACATTTCCCCATAAGAGAGGCTACCCAGAATAAACAACTAGGTTGCCGGATCCCACACATACCAAGCATTTCAAAATCATACACACAATATGCTCGATATGTGCAAATACAACATGGCATCACAACAAAACTCTACGACTCAAAGTATTTATTCAGAAGGCTCCGAAGAGTCATACATAGTAAGAATTACAATCATGGGTCACATGACCCAACATACAGAGCATACAAGCAACGGAAGCATAAACATGTCTGGGTACAGACATCCAAAAAGGAAGAAGGCTTTAGAGCCTGACTATCTACAAGACCCTCCCAAGGGTACAAGATCATAGCTGAGGTAACAAGCTAAACGTCGAAGTCCACGCGGAACTACTAGTGAGACTGAAGTCTCTCTGCATAAACATAAATTAAGCAAATGTGAGTACAAATGTACCCAGCAAGACTTACATCAGAACTATCTACATATGCATCAGTATCAACAAAGGGGTGGTGGAGTTTAACTGCAGCAAGCCAGCTTTGACTCAGTGGCTATACTGTACTACGACTGCTGGTAACTATTTTAAGGTGGCGCACACGAGTCCACATATTCACCATATCAATACACCACTATGGATCCGCTCCCGTCTCCCTACGAGAACGCCATCCATAGCACTCACGCTTATCTTGCGCATTCTAGAGTATCCACTTTCACTTGTCTATGAACTGTATAGGCAACCCATAAGTCCTTTACCACGGACGCGGCTATTCGAATAGATCATTTATAACCCTGCAGGGGTGTACTTCTTCACACATGTTTCCATGACTTAGCATCTATACATGACATGTGCTCGACAGACTTCAAGCGAAAGCCGACGTGGGCGTAGACCACGACCTGACTAACCACACAAGTCTCTAGTCCAGGTTTATCGCCTATTCAGGTTCCATCCGCTAGGAATCCGGCCGAGGTTTCCACTACGGCCCCGAACGATGTGTGCAGGGTTCCCGAGCCCACCAAACGGGTGCCCCGGTACACCATGCCACGAGCCTACCGCATCACAACCCACCCCTAGGGTCAGCGCTACGCACGGCCTCCAGCATACTACAAACACCAAAAACTACTTGCAACTCCTGGATAGAGGACAGGGGGGGTTAATAAGTCGAGCGTGGTCATATTTCAGGGCCCAACGTGTGGTAGTAGCTGTTCATGGATCACAAACACAGAACTCAGTTCCTGAGGACGGTTTCAATGAGACAACCCACCATGTACTCCTACATGGCCTCTCACCGCTACCTTTACCAAATCGTGTTCACACACTTAGTTCTCAACAGTAGGACATGTTCACAACTTTCCAATTCATCCCCGATGAATCAGACCTAACACAACTCTATGCAATAGCAGGCATAACAAGCAAACATGAATGAGTAGGCACATCATGGCTCAAACAACTCCTACTCATGCTAGTGGGTTTCAACTATTTACTGTGGCAAAGACAGGTCATGCAGAGGAAAGGGGTTCAACTACCGCAGCATGTAACAGTTGAAACGTTGTTGTCCTAATGCAGTAAAAGAGAGCAGGAGCGAGAGAGTGGGATTGTATTAGAATGAACAAGGGGGTTTTGCTTGCCTGGCACTTATGAAGATAGCATAGCTCTTCATCAGTGTCATCGAACTCATCGTCGGAACATACGTCTACCGAGGGGGGAACAACCACCGGCAAACAAGAGGGAACACAATCAATGCAATGCAACAATATGATGCATGATCATGACATGGCAATATGATGTAATTTGGCCTAATGTAGCTAGAAATGATTTAAATGGAGTTGGTTTGAACACAAGATTCAAATTCAAACTCCATATGTGGATATTCAAATGCCATTTCTTTGATTTGCTCTAAACAGTAGCCAAAAGTTGTTCTATCATGCATGGAAATGGTACAGATGGATAGATTGCTTTTTTATGATAATTTTTCATATATAACTTATTTCATTTGGAGTTATGGTTGAAGTTCTATGAATTTTTGAAGTTTTAAACATTTCCTGGAATTTTCTGAATTAGTTTTTATCCAGAAAATCAATTACTACATCATGCTTGTGTCAGCAAGTCAACAGCGCTGACCAGGTCAAACCTGACGTGCGGGGTCCACACGTTAGTGACACAGGGTTAATAGGGGGTTTAGATTAGCCTAACTAAATATTAGGGAGCGTCGGGGCCCACTTGTCAGTGTCAGTGGTGTTTGGTTAAGTGGTGATTAGCTTAGGCTAATCACCTAGCAGGTCGGGCCCACTTGCCAGCGGCGGGGCTCGTCGCTGGCGACCTCTGGTCGCGGCGGAGTCCGCACTACGGGCAACGGGGGCGGGGGATGAGAGCACCGGGGCATAGCCCGGGCTCGTCCGCATCCAGCGGAGGCGACAGGAGGACGCGGGGAGGACGGAGCTCGCCGGAAGCGAGCTCGCGGCGGCGACCGGAATTAGGCTTCGACGACAGGGCTAGCTAGCGGACGCAAAAGACGGCGGGGTTAGGGGGAGAGTGCGGCGGAGCTCACAGCGGGACGGTAGAGCAGCTTAGTGGGCTTGGGGACGCGTCGGAGCGGTGCACGGTCGTCGGCGATCTCGGTGACCTGAGGTTGAAGAAGACGATGGCGACGGCGATGCAGGCCGTTCGGGCTTGGTTCCTTCATCTTGGAGAAGCGGCGCGAGGATGTGGATCTCGGGAGCACGATCGAGTGGCGACTGGACAGTTGTGGCCGCGGCGGTGCTCGGCGGCGCGCTGCGGTGCGCTCGGGCGCGCGCGCGAGAGAGATCCAGGGAAGGGGTGAGAGCGAGGGAGAGGCACGGGAAAGAGGGGGGAGAGGTGCAGGGGGTGCTGGGCGTCTCCAGGTGAGCAGGTGGACTCGCGGGGACACTGCCAGCGCGAAGCAGGAGGTGGAGGCTCCGTGGTGCGCGCGCGTCGACACTGCGTCGTCCTCCTGGCAGAAGCTAGGAGACGACTGGCAAGGTGGGTTGGTGGGCTGGGCCAAATGGGCCAGCTCCAGGTAAGATAGGTTAGGTTTCTCTCTTTTTTACTTTCTGTTTATTTTCTATTTGTTTATTATTTGCCACTGTTTTAAATTCAAAATGAATTCAAACCCAATGCCAAATATCCTCTGGATATTTTTATGTTGCTGAATGGACTATTCCATATGCACATAAAATGTTTCAGGGTATTTGAAAATATATTCTATACATATTATGAATATAATTCCAAATGCAAATAAAATAATGATTTAAATTCAGTGATATTCCTAAAAAATGTTCAATATTTTTGGTTTGGTGCAAAAACCTTTGCCAAAATATAACCAACATTATTTAAGGCCATTTTGGAAACATTGAATGCATGTTCCAGGGTTCTTTGCCCTTATTTTAATTAATTTTTGAGGCTTCAACAATCCTCAATTCAGGTTTTCTTGGATTTGAACATGATGCATGGATGCTCTCTTATGCAACAATTTGCAAACAAATTCTAGGGCTGTGACAAGGGAAAAAAATAAGAACTAGGAAGAAAAAGAATAGTAGAAAAAATAAAAATAGTGAAGAAAAATAAAATGGAAAAAACAAAAAAGATACACTCAAAAGGAAAGAGAAAAACCATACACGCTATAAAACACCGATGACAGAAAATCGGCAGGAAAAACATCTTTGCTGACGCTTCCTGACTAGCCTGCTCCTGAGGGCCCGTAGGTGATTGATAAGTCCATTTTGCATCATGTTTTCCTACTGTTGTTTATAATGCTTTTATGCATAATAATGCTTTATGGAGTAATTCTAATGCCTTTTCTCTCATAATATGCAAGGTTTACACAACGAGGGAGAATACCGGCAGCTCGAATTCTGGACCTGAAAAAGCTACATCAAAGTTACCTATTCTGCACATCTCCAAATGAGCTGAAACTTCAGGGAGATTTTTTATGGAATATTTAAGAATTATTGGAGCGAATAACTACCAGAGGGGGCCCACTAGGTGGGCACAACCCACCTGGGCGCGCCAGGGCCCCAGGCCCGCCCTGGTGGGTTGTGCCCTCCTCGGCCCACCTCCGGTGCCCATCTTCTGGTATATAAGTTATTTTGACCTTGAAAGAATAGAGGGAGGACTTTCGGGACGAAGCGCCGCCGTCTCGAGGCGGAACTTGGGCAGGAGCACTTTTGCCCTCCGGCGAAGCGATTCCGCCAGGGGAACTTCCCTCCTAGAGGGGGAAATCATCGTCATCATCATCACCAACAATTTTCCCATCTTTGGGAGGGCAATCTCCATCAACATCTTCAACGGCATCATCTCCTCTCAAACCCTAGTTCATCTCTAGTGTTCAGTCTTTGTACCAGAAACTTAGATTAGTACTTGTGGGTGACTAGTAGTGTTGATTACATCTTGTAGTTGATTACTATATGGTTTATTTGGTGGAAGATTATATGTTCAGATCCATTATGCTATTTAATACCCCTCTGATCTTGAGCATGATTATCATTTGTGAGTAGTTACTTTTGTTCTTCAGGTCACGGGAGAAGTCATGTTGCAAGTAATCATGTGAACTTGATATGTGTTCGATATGTGATTCCCTTAGTGGTGTCATGTGAACGTCGACTACATGGCACTTCACCTTATTAGGGCCTAAGGAAATGCATTGTGGAGTAGTTATTAGATGATGGGTTGCTAGAGGGAAAAAATCTTAAAGCCTAGTTTATGCGCTACTTCGTAAGGGACTGATTTGGATCCAAAAGTTTAATGCTATGGTTAGATTTTATCTTAATACGTTTCTCGTAGTTGCGGATGCTTGCGAGGGGGTTAATCATAAGTAGGAGGTTTGTTCAAGTAAGAACAACACCTAAGCACCGGTCCACCCACATATCAAATTATCAAAGTAGCGAACACGAATCAAACCAACATGATGAAAGTGACTAGATGAAATTCCCGTGTAGCCTCAAGAATGCTTTGCTAATTATAAGAGACCATTTTGGCCTGTCCTTTGCCACAAAAGGGTTGGGCTACCTTGCCGCACTTTATTTACCGTTACCATTACTTGCTCATTACTAATTATCTTGCTATCAAACTACTCGTCACCGACAATTTCAGTGCTTGCAGAAATTACCTTGCTGAAAACTACTTGGCATTTCCTTCTGCTCCTCGTTGGGTTCGACACTCTTACTTATCCAAAGGACTGTGATTGATCCCCTATACTTGTGGGTCATCAGTGATTCGCCCATAGCACTTGCTATGTCGATACATTGCATTTGTGCATGCCTAAGAGCCAGTTCTTTTTGCCTCATGATTCTCCAGAATCTAATTCTGGCAAAACTGCCCACATAATTGCCTACGCAACAGAATCAGCTGTCCAATTCCTTTCTCAGTTTCTGTGATTCCAGCCTGTGATTATTGTATGAGTTGTGTGTTGAAATGTCTGTAACGCCCCTAGATTGGATTGAGTGTTGAATTGCTAACACTTGGTTATTTTAGACAGTTTGATGTCTAATATGAACACGAAAGCGAGTTGAAAATCTCAAAAAGTATTTAATATTACAATATAAAAGCGAGTTGCAAATATCATAAAGTGCTTAATATTACAATTTAAAACCGAGTTGGAAATATCATAAAGTGATTAATATTACAGGTTAAAAGCGAGTTGCAAACTACAAATAGGAGGATGATCTGAAGATACAAGACTGACAACAATAGCCTCACGTGTAGCGGCCATGGTACCATCATCTTCAGGTGGTAAAGCATTTGCATTTGTAAACGGTTGTGGAAGTTGCACGTGCGCATCATTGTCAAACTTGTCAAAATGCTCATCACATAACTTGCTATCACGAATGAAGTTGTGAAGTCACATGCATGGCGGTGATGATCATCTTTTGGGTCTCTGGTTTGTACCGTGGTATGCCTTGGAGAATATGCCATTTCATCTTGAGAACACCAAACGATCTTTCAACAACATTTCACAAAGAAGAATGATGATGGTTGAATGTCTCATATCTCCCCATCGGAGGGTGTTGTTGGAATTCAAGTACATGATACCATTGCCCTTTGTATGGTGCTAGAAATCCAACTATGTTTGGATATCCAGAGTCGACAAGGTAGTATTTATCTACAATAAAACATCATGTACATAAGAATATGCATGAATACACATATATAATAATATGAATACATATAAGAGATTACTTGTGGGTGGTTGTGGAAAATGCTCATAACGAACTATAGCATCGCTCCATACACGTGTGTCATGAACTGATTCGGGCCATCCAGGAACAACAAAAATGAACCTTATATCAAAATCACACACTCCGATGACATTTTCTTCCATTTCCTGTGTTGGGGCTCAAATTCCTTGGGCACAACCACTTCAATGTGTGTTCAATCTATGGCTTCAATAGCATTTTGAAATGAGGATAGAACTTTGTTTCTCTACGTATGGGATGATGTTCAGAGAAAGATGGACTCATTGGTCTAATGTTGTCATCGGCCATGCGGTCCACACACTCCAAAACCTCATGAAATTTTTTATTAGTGACATAACAACTATGTGCAAACCGATCTGCGACATTTGCCAGTGGTCTGCGTTGTCCCCAAAGTCCATAGAAAAAGTGGTCGGGCGGGGAGGCATCGAGGGTGGTGCTGGATGGGCTGGGGCAGCGTCGTAGGGGCCTCCCGCCGGCAGATCCGATGATGGTGAGGCAGGGAAGTAGGCCGGCAGCACGCCAACCCTTGCCCGAGGTGGCTGGTGGTGGCTCAGGATGACACGAGTGAGGGTGGACAAAAGGGTTCGATGCGAATCCCTCGTTTTGGGCCTTTCTTGACCGGGCTGCCCCAAGTGACATTCTGTCTGTAAATAGAGTTGTCCAATAAGGGTACTAGTTGAAACGGAACACGTTTTATTTTGAGGACTGGCTAGAATCACGAGAATACCCAAGTTTCCATGATTGTGGGTTGATTCTAGACGATTCATGGGGCAGAGATGAGTTCTTTTGAGATTTTGATTCCCTTGGATAGTGATTCTTCAGAATCAAGTTAGAAGAACTGGCCCGAAGTCAAATCATTCATTGCTCCCACACCAAAAAACAACATGGGGAGGGTTGCAAAAAACTCAGTGCCGGCTGGTGAAATTTTAAAGCGCCGAGATATCAGTGATGATGATGCTTGTTTCCTATCCAGCGCAGCTCCGGATTCATGGCAACATGCACTGCTAAACTGTTGCATGTACAAATGCGTTTGGGCCATGCTATATGAGGATCTTGTTGAGCATATGATTGCATGTGATCATGAAGATGCAAGACCGTGCTTAATAGTAATGCAGGACTCATTTAGTGAGAAAGATTTTAGAAAGATTCTCGTTACGCTATGGGCTATTTGGTGGGTGAGGAGGAAAGCAAAACACGAGGAGATTTTTCTGAGTCCTCTTTACACCTATTCCTTAATCCAAATCTATCTATATGAGCTTGATCTAGTGCCGACAAAGCAGAAGAAGATGCCACCTGGAGTGGTGAGGATAGTATGGAAAAGATGGCTTGGGGGACCTGTCGGAGTCGCGAAGTTAAAAGTTGATGCTGCCATCTCCCGGAACACAAGCAAGGGAACGAGCGCATCTATGTGTTGTGATGAACATGCGAAGTATCTGGGAGCTTCAATAATGGTTTTTGATGGGCTAGTTGATCCCAAGATTTTGGAAGCACATGCGTGTAGCGAGGCATTCTCTTTGGCGGAATTTCTTCACTTAACTCGAGTTAGGGTAGCGACAGTTTGTCTAGCTACTGTTATCCACTTCAAGAGTAAGTTTATGGGAACTTCGTCGACCATTATAGGGGACATCAAGAGAAGAATGCAGAAGTTTGAAGAACCAGAAGTGGTACATGAAGCAAGAGAAGCTAACTTTCAAGCTCACATTCTTGCTAGGGCCTCAGTTTCTTTAGCTGCTGGTCGTTATCTTTGGTTATCCATCGTACCTGATGTTTTAGTTTTACCAGATGTTAAAAAACATGAGGCTGATCCAAACGAGTGTGTCTATGTCTCGATTATAGTGAGCTCCAACGCAACGCTCACCTTGCGGCGGCCCAAAAAACTCCATGTGGACTACCACGCAGGTGGGCGATGACTATTATCGTATTGAACATGAATATCTAATTGAGTAGATACCTTGTGCATACCACGTGAGACATGTGGTAAGCAATCCAAACAATTCAAAAGGACTAGATATCTTGTGCACACTCGTACCCGTTTTTTCTTTATTTGCGGCGTGTGGTTATTTTTATTTTATTCTGTTTAGATTTTTGTTTCATATTTTTTGTTTCTCCATTTCCTCTACTTCTAGAAATACTTTGAAAACATATTTTAGAAAACAATTTTATTTACTATTTCTACAAAAAAATCGACTTGTACTTTTAAAAATCCATCGTGTGCATAGAAAATGTTCATTGTGTACTTAATTTCTTATGCAATTTAAGTTCTTCTTCACAAATTTTCTCCGTCTTTTTAAATAATGTTCATGAGGTTAAAAAGCTGGCCAAGACATGTAGAAAAAACATGTACATAAAAACCATTGATGCATTTAGAAAAAGATTCAATTAATTAGAGTGCATTAGAAATATTCATGTGATTAAAAAGGGCATAGATACATTTATATAAATGGTCATGTCCCTAATAAAGGAAATGTTCATGTGATTTTAAAAGTGTTCTATGCATTTTGAAAAAAAATCATACAATTAAAAAGTGTTTGATATATTTACCAAACGTTTATAGTTAAAACAAGTGTACATGTAATTCTAAAAAAATTATATATGCACATGTTCTGGGGATTTAAAAATGTGGTAATTCTTTGTAATAAAATATTGATGTAATGTAAACCGAGCAATATTAAAAGTGTTCATTCCTTGTTAAAATAATATTTATAAGTTTTTCTAAAAAGAAAAAAGAAATAAGAACAAAAATGGGGGACATGTGTTCATTGCATTTAAAGAAAACATTCATAACAAGGAGAAGAGGGAAATATAAAAGAAAAACATGAATAGAACAAAGAGAAACAAAAATAAAAATAAATAAAGAGAAGCCAAAAACTAGGGAAAACCAAAAAGAATCATGAAAAATCAAACAGAAACAACAAAACCGGGATGAAAATGCAAAACCCATGAAAATTTCCCAGCCTGGGGTAGCACGCACTACATGAAGGAAATATGCCCTAGAGGCAATAATAAAGTTGTTATTCTATATTTCCTTATTCGTGATAAAGGTTTATTATTCATGCTAGAATTGTATTGATCGAAAACTTAAATACATGTGTGAATACATAAACAAATACCGTGTCCCTACTAAGCCTCTACTAGACTAGCTCGTTGATCAAAGATGGTTAAGGTTTCCTAACCATAGACATGTGTTGTCATTTGATAACGGGATCACATCATTAGGAGAATGACGTGATGGAGAAGACCCATCCGTTAGCTTAGCATATGATTGTTCAGTTTGTTGCTACTGCTTTCTTGAATGTCAAATACATGTTCCTTCGACCATGAGATCATGCAACTCCCGGATACCAGAGGAATACCTTGTGTGCTATCAAAAATCACAATGTAATTGGGTGATCATAAAGATGCTCTACAGGCATCTCCGAAGGTGTTTGTTGAGTTGGCATGGATCAAAATTTGGATTTGTCACTCCAAGTATCGGAGAGGTATCTCTGGGCCCTGTCGGTAATACACATCATAAAAAGCTTGCAAGAAAATGACTAAGGAGTTAGTTAAGAGATGATGTATTATGGAACAAGTAAACGGAGTTGCCGGTAACGAGATTGAACTAGGTATGAAGATACCGACGATTGAATCTCGGGCAAGTAACATACCGACAGACAAAGGGAATTACGTATGTTGTCGTAAGGTTCGAGCGATAAAGATCTTCATAGAATATGTAGGAGCCAATATGGGCATCCAGGTTCCACTTTTGGTTATTTACTGGAGAGGTGTCTCGGTCATGTCTACATAGTTCTCGAACCCATAGGGTCCGCACGCTTAACGTTCGTTGACGATATAGTGTTATATGAGTTATATGATTTGGTGACCGAATATTGTTCAGAGTCCCGAATGAGATCACGGACAAGACGAGGAGCTCCGGAATGGTCCGGAGGTAAAGATTGATACATAGGACGATGATATTCGGACACCGGAAGAGTTTCGAAGTGCACCAGATAGTCATCGAGTCACCGGAAGGGGTTCCGGACAACCCCAGGAGGTCTATGGGCCTAATGGGCCATGGGGAGAAACACACCAACCCACAAGGGGGCCGGCGCGCCCCTCTCCCTGGCTGCTGGCCCTAGGGAGGGAAAGGGGGGAGGGCTAACCCCTCCTGCCTTCCCCTCCACATGGCAGAAAAGAAAGGGGGGCCTCCCTCCCCTGCCTTTCCCCACGTGCCTAGAAAGGCAAGGGGGGCGCGGCTAGGGGCAGGACCCAAAGTGGGAATTGGCCCCACTTGGGGCACCTCTTTGGCTGCTCCTTCCTCCCCCCACCTATATATATGTGGGAGGGGGTGCCACACATGAGCCACGACAATCCCTTAGCCGTGTGCGGTGCCCCCCCTCCACAATTTCGTCCCTCGGTCATATTTTCATAGTGCTTAGGCGAAGCCCTATGGAGATAGCATCACCACCATCATCACCACGCCGTCGTGCTGCCGGAACACATCCACTACTTCGTCGTCTTGCTGGATCAAGAAGGCAAGGACATCCTGAGCTGAACGTGTGCTGAACGTGGAGGTGTCATACGTTCGGCACTCGATCGGTTGGATCGCGAAGAAGTTCGACTACATCAACCGCGTTAACAAACGCTTCCGCTTATGGTCTACAAGGGTACGTAGACACACTCTCCCCTCTCGTTGCTATGCATCTCCATGGATAGATCTTGCATGTGCGTAGATTTTTTTTGTTTTTCCATGCAACGTTCCCAACAGTGGCATCCGAGCCAGGTCTATGAGTAGATGATATGCACGAGTAGAACACAAAGAGTTGTGGGCGGTGATAGTCATATTGCTTACCACCAACGTCTTATTTTGATTCGGCGGTATTGTGGGATGAAGGGGCCCGGACCAACCTTACATGTCCATGCACATGAGATCGGTTCCACCGACTGACATGCAACTTGTTTTGCATAAAGGTGGCTGGAGGCTGTCTGTTTCTCGGACTTTAATTGAATCGAATTTGACTATGGCCGGTCCTTGAAGAAGGTTAAAACAGCAAACTTGATAAATCACCGTTGTGGTTTTTGCGTAGTTAAGAACGGTGAAAGGATCGATATAGTTGACTAGAGGGGGGGGCTGAATAGGCAACAAACAATTTTTAGCTTTTCTTTACCAATTTAAACTTTGCATCAAAGTAGGTTGTCTAGATATGCAACTAGGTGAGCAACCTATATGATGCCACAACAACAAGTACACAATCAAGCAAGGAATGTAAAACAAGATAAGCTTGCACAAGTAAAGGGATGAGATAACCAAGAGTGGAGCCGGTGAAGACGAGGATGTGTTACCGAAGTTCCTTCCCTTTGAGAGGAAGTATGTCTCCGTTGGAGCGGTGTGGAGGCACAATGCTCCCCAAGAAGCCACTAGGGCCACCGTATTCTCCTCACGCCCTCACACAATGCGAGATGCCGTGATTCCACTAATGGTGCCCTTGGAGGCGGCGACCGAACCTTTACAAACAAGGTTGGGGCAATCTCCACAACTTAATTGGAGGCTCCCAACAACACCAAGAAGCTTCACCACAATGGAGGATGGCTCCGCGGTGACCTCAACTGTCTAGGGTGCACAAACACCCAAGAGTAACAAGATCCGCAAGGGATTAGTGGGGGGAATCAAATTTCTCTTGGTGGAAGTGTAGATCGTGGCCTCCTCAACCAATCCCTAGAAAATCAACAAGTTTGATTGGCTAGGGAGAGAGATCGGGCGAAAATGGAGCTTAGAGCAACAATGGAGCTTGGGGGTGGAAGAGGTGGTCAACTCGGAGAAGAAGACTCCCCTTTTATAGTGAAAGAACAAATCCAACCGTTATCCACTAACTCAGCCTGCGAAGAGCGGTACTACCGCACAAGACAAGCGGTACTACCGCAAGGGCCTGCGGTACTATCGCATGGCTCTGCAGTACTACCGCTGGCGTGGCAGGAGCTAGACCAGCCCTGTTGCGTAGAAGCAGAGAGCGGTAGAACCGTTGGCGTGGTACTACCGCTCCCCCTTGCGGTACTACCGCAAGGCAGGGTTAGTCTAGGCTGGGAAGGCACGGACATATAAAAATACATCCGTGGCTACTTCCACTGAGTTTCGATCTATGCAAAAATCCGACATGGTACTACCGCAAGCCTGGCGCGGATGTAAAAAATTACATCCGCCCCTACATCCGCTCGTGCTGCTGTGCTTGGCCCGAGGCCATGGTACTACCGCAAGCCTGGCGCGGTACTACCGCGTAGGGCGCGGATGTAAAAAACTACATCCGCCCCTACTTCCGCTCGTGCAGCTGAGCCTAGCTTGAGGCCACGGTACTACCGCGCCCAAGGAGCGGTACTACCGTGAGCACCTGCGGTACTACCGCGCCCATGGCCGGTACTACCGCAAGGCCCTACGGTACTACCGCATCAAGGAGCAGTACTACCGCATGCCCCAGTTCAGCAACACTAGAGGACCTTTATTTTGCAGAGACACGGAGAAATGGAGGATGCTCCAAAGAGCCAAAGGGAAGGTGGTGCAGAAAGGAACAGACGTGTACGTGATGATTCCACCCAAACCTTTCCAACGCGGACCCCCTCTTAATAGTACGGCTTTCCTATGACTCAAATCCACTGAAAAGAAACGTAGAGAAACGCCATCTTCAATAAGCTCCGAGGGGCACCAAATCGTCTTGTGCTTAGACATGATATATCTGAAATTCTCAATGCACACGATTAGTCCGCAAAAGCATTGTCATCAATCACCAAAACTACTAAGGGATAAATATGCCCTTACAATCTCCCCCTTTCTGGTGGATTGATGACAATACGGGATTCGCACATAGGGATATATATATATATATATATATATATATATATATATATATATATATATATAATGAAACATAGGCAAACCCAACATCTATAAAATATAGACAGGCTCCCCCTAGATGTGTGGTTTCTCAAGAAATGCTTTGAACTGCACGGCACACATACTAGGATCAACACTCCCCCTATATTTTATAGACAGGGCATATCTCTTGCAACAATATAACTAACACTAAGCACGTAGGCAAGATAATAACTATGAGCATAACGAAAAGGGCACAAGATAGCATAGGTTCATGGGCTACTAAGCATGAAAGATGATAAAATACGCTAGAGTGCATATGTCTTACACCATATGATAGAGACTTTGGTCTGACGAGCACAAACCAAACGAAAGTAAACGAGGTTCAATAGAACGAAAGCAAAGCGACAAAGCGAAACAACACAACACAAGACTCGCAAATCCTACACTCTCTCCCCCTTTGGCATCAAGACACCAAAAAGGCAGAGAGGACACCTATGACACAGGTGGTAGCTCAGGATTAAGTGATCACTCGTCACGCTCCTCGTCGGTCTCGGCAGCGGGAATGGTCTCCTCCTGCTCCTCCTCAGATTCAGTCCACTGGTAGCCTTGCTTCACCATCCATTCAGCCTCTGGGGTGATGCGCTTCTCGGACCCGCTTGATATATCCTCGCCAAACGTCCTCAAGATCCTCTTGTCGCGACGGCGAATCTCCTTCTGAGCAACATGAGACATGTATTGTCCCTTGTCCTGCATGCAGAAAAGAGCCTTCATCTTGTTCTTCAGCTTCTTAGCCCAAGAAGGCTCAGAAGATGAAGGCGAGTAGCTGGCAGAGCTGTCCTCATCAGCTTCCTCCTCCTCAACCACATCCTCATCCATCTGAGCAGCCGCTGCCTTAGCACGGGTAGTGGTGTTAGCCCACTGGCTCTTGATGCGGAGCTTGATGGGCTCATGAAGAATCCAGTCGGGGGCAACAAACTCATCATTGGGATAGAGCTTCTCCCAAGTCTTCATGATCAAGAGAAACAGGTAAGGTCCATAGATGGGTACCTTACGGTTGAACACCGCAAACCGTAGCTCACACCACATGATATGTGAGACATCAGGTGGTTACGTCTGAGCATGACGTGCCTCCTCACAAATGAGTATCATATCCACGAGATAGGCATGCACCTTATCCTTGTCACCAATGCGCGGAAAGAGGGAGTTGCGGAAGATCCGATGCATGATGTCAAGGAATGAGTTCAGCACCCACGCCTTCTTGCCACTGGGAACCGTCTTCTCAACATAGTAGGGTGTTCTTGCTGGCTGACTCGGGGTTGGCATGAGGGCGAACACCAACGGGCGTGTTGAGCCCCTCATCATGAACCTGTAGCAAATCCATGAAGTCCTTCCACTTAGCACTCATCTGTTGTCCATTGGTCATCCATGTCATGGTTCGTTCCTCATCAGTATGGAAGTGGACCGAAGCAAAGAACTGGGCCACAATCTCAGGGTCAAAGTCTAGGTGGAAAGTAAGCAAGTGCTCAATGCCCAATTGCTCCACTAGGTCCAAAGCCTCACCAAAATATGCCCGGTGTTGATCCTTCCTCATATGAACCATGTCAATCCACTGCACGTCCACGTACATGTTCTGCTTGGCCTTGATCACATTCAGAAAGATAAGATTCTGCTGCTTGGTCCAGAACAGATCATTCCCTCTGAAATTTGCGCAGGGATTCACATAGGGGTTGATCTTCCTTTGAGTGACAAACTCAGCCAGTGGTATCTCATCCATGCCCATTGATGGCTCCCTGGTCTTGGTGGCGGTGGTCTTGGTTCTGCGTTGGGGAGCATTGGAACCCTCTGGAGCCTCCTCTTGGTTGCGCAGGTGCTTCGACCCTGTGTCACTGCTGGGATTTGAGCGACGGACATTGGAACCGGAGCCTGATGACCCACAAGTATAGGGGATCTATCATAGTCCTTTCGATAAGTAAGAGTGTCGAACCCAACGAGGAGCGGAAGGAAATGACAAGCGGTTTTCAGTAAGGTATTCTCTGCAAGCACTGAAATTATCGGTAACAGATAGTTTTGTGAATAGGTAATTTGTAACGCGTAAAAAGTAATGAAAGTAAATAAGGTGCAGCAAGATGGCCCAATCCTTTTTGTAGCAAAGGACAAGCCTGGACAAACTCCTATATGAAGGAAAACGCTCCCGAGGACACATGGGAATTATCGTCAAGCTAGTTTTCATCACGCTCATATGATTCGCGTTCGTTACTTTGATAATTTGGTATGTGGGTGGACCGGTGCTTGGGTGCTTCCCTTTCTTGGACAAGCATCCCACTTATGATTAACCCCTATTGCAAGCATCCGCAACTACAAAAGAAGTATTAATGTAAACCTAACCATAGCATGAAACATATGGATCCAAATCAGCCCCTTACGAAGCAACGCATAAACTAGGGTTTAAGCTTTTGTCACTCTAGCAACCCATCATCTACTTATTACTTCCCAATGCCTTCCTCTAGTCCCAAACAATGGTGAAGTGTCATGTAGTCGACGTTCACATGACACCACTAGAGGAAAGACAACGTACATCTCATCAAAATATCGAACGAATACCAAATTCACATGACTACTTATAGCAAGACTTCTCCCATGTCCTCAGGAACAAACGTAACTACTCACAAATCATATTCATGTTCATAATCAGAGGGGTATTAATATGCATAAAGGATCTGAACATATGATCTTCCACCAAATAAACCAACTAGCATCAACTACAAGGAGTAATCAACACTACTAGCAACCCACAGGTACCAATCTGAGGTTTTGACACAAAGATTGGATACAAGAGATGAACTAATGTTTTAGAGGAGATGGTGCTGGTGAAGATGTTGATGGAGATTGACCACCTCCCGATGAGAGGATCGTTGGTGATGACGATGGCGATGATTTCCCCCTACCAGGGGGATGTTTCCTCGGCAGAACAGCTCCGCTGGAGCCCTTGATTGGTTCCGCCAAGGTTCCGCCTCGTGGCGGCGGTGTTTCGTCCCGCAAGCTTGCTTATGATTTTTTCCAGGGCAAAAGACCTCATATAGCAGAGGATCGGCATCAGAGGCCTGCCAGGGGGCCCACGAGGCAGGGGGGTGCGCCCCCCACCCTCGTGGATGGTGGGTGGCCCCCTTCTGGTACTTTCTTCGCTCAGTATTTTTTATTAATTCCAAAAACTACTTCCGTGAAGTTTCAGGACTTTTGGAGTTGTGCAGAATAGGTCTCTAATATTTGCTCCTTTTCCAGCCCAGAATTCCAGCTGCCGGCATTCTCCCTCTTCATGTAAACCTTGTAAAATAAGAGAGAAAAGGCATAAGTATTGTGACATAACGTGTAATAACAGCCCATAATGCAATAAATATCGATATAAAAGCATGATGAAAAATGGACTTATCAACTCCCCCAAGCTTAGACCTCGCTTGTCCTCATGCGGAAGCCGATAACGATAAATATGTCCACATGTTTAGAGATAGAGGTGTCGATAAAATAAAATACGGACATGAGGGCATCATGATCATTCTTATAACAGCAACATATATAAATATTGTCATATGATTTCTTATGCTAAAGTAACAATCTATTCACAATGTCAAGTATGAATCAGAAACTTCACTGGGAACTAACAAACTATAATCTCGGTCATTGAAGCAATTGCAATTTATCATAACATCGGAAAGAGTCAATATAAGAGCTTTTCAGCAAGTCCACATACTCAACTATCATTTAGTCTTTCATAATTGCTAGCACTCACGCAATACTTATGGGTGGACATAGAGAAAGATAGGGGCTTATAGTGTTGCCTCCCAACCTTTTACCTCAAGGGTAATGTCAACAATAATAATTCATGCTAACTTACATCCAATTGGATATATATATCAGGATCTTTTCCAACACACTGTGCTTGCCAAATGATAAAATGTAAAAGGAAAGGTGAAGACCACCATGACTCTTGCATAAGGTATAAGACTAGAATAAAAGATAGGCCCTTCGCAGAGGGAAGCAGAGGTTGTCATCTGCTTTTATGGTTGGATGCACAAAATCTTAATGCGAAAGAACGTCAGTTTATATTGCCACTTGTGATATGGACCTTTATTATGCAGTACGTCGCTTTTATTTCTTCCACATCACAAGATCGTATAAAGCTTATTTTATCCACACTAATAAATCATACATATTTAGAGAGCAATTTTTATTGCATGCAACAATGACAACTTACTTGAAGGATCTTACTCAATCCATAGCTAGATATAGTGGACTCTCATGGCAAAAGTGGGTTTAAGGATATTTGGAAGCACAAGTAGTATCTCTACTTGGTGCAAAGAATTTTGGCTAGCATGAGGGGGAAAGGCAAGCTCGACATGTTGGATGATCCATGACAATATACTTTATTTCGGATTTAAGAAAACATAACTCATTACGTTGTCTTCCTTGTCCAACATCAACTCTTTAGCATGTCATATTTTAATGAGTGCTCCCAATCATAAAATATGTCCAAGATAGTATACTTATATGTGAAAACCTCTCTTTCTTTATTACTTCCTATTAATTGCAACGATGACCAAAACTATTTTTGTCAACTCTCAACAACTTTTATTCATCATGCTCTTTATATGTGAAGTCATTACTCTCCATAAGATCAAATATGATCTCTTTTATTTCTTTTTATTCTTTCTTTTTCTTTTATTCACTCAAGATCATAGCAAGATAACCAAGCCCTTGACTCAACACTAATCTTTATTATATATAGCCCACAGACTCGATTACATAGAAGGATCATAAATTAAAACTCAAAACTAGATCATACGAAAATTTTATTCTACTAGATCAAGATATTACCAAAAGGGTCGAACTAAGAAAAACGGTAAAGATAGGAGTGTGATGGTGATACGATACCGGGGCACCTCCCCCAAGCTTGGCAGTTGCCAAGGGGAGTGCCCATACGCAATACTCAGTTTTCCTTTGCTAGTGAGGAAGATGGTGGTGATGATGGATAATCACACATCGAGCGTAGGAGATCCTCCAATTTGCAGAAAATGCCCTTGAGTGCGGTGATATGCTCCTTCAACAAAATATTTTCACGTGTGAGATACTTGTTTTGTATACAAGCTAACTCAATCATCTTGAAAGCTTCAATCTCAGTTGGGGTAAGAAGATTGTGATGAGGTGGAAGGATGTCTTCTTCTTCTGCTGCCGAAGCTTGATCCTCCATGGTCTTCTTGATCCCATCATCCTTGTTGATCTCCCCAGGTTCTTCTCTCTTCAGCTCTATCTTCTTTAGCCAAGCATCGTCGCCCTGATTGTTGGAGGAGGGGGACGACATGATACTTGGCCCTGACAACTCTGACAGAAAATAGCTCGAAACAAAAACAGAGGATATTTGTGTGGTGCGGTGGTCAAAACCTTCGGGAGATTATATAATGAATTTTTATCGACCAAAAGAAGTATTGTGCAAGAAAACGGAGTCCGGAGAGCACACAAGGTGACCACGAGGCAGGGGGCGCGCCCAGGGGGTAGGGCGCGCCCTCCACCCTCGTGGACGCCTCGTGTCCTTCCCGGACTGCTTCTTATTTTCCTATTTTCTTAAATATTCCAAAACGGAGAAAAATTACCATTAGAACTGTTTTGGAGTCGGTTTACTTACCGTACCACATACCTATTCCTTTTCGGAGTCTGAAACGTTCTGGAAAGTGTCCCTTATGTACTTCTCCTGGGTTACGGTTTCAATAACATTAGTTTCAACATTTATAGGGTTACCTGAGATATAATGTTTGATTCTTCGACCGTTCACCACCTTCGGATTTGTGCCTTCGAAGTTGTTGATTTTTATGGCACCGGAACGATATACCTCCTCGATAACGTAAGGCCCTTCCCATTTAGAGAGAAGCTTTCCTAAAAAAAATCTTAAACGAGAGTTGAATAGCAAGACATAATCACCTACATTAAACTCATGCTTTTGTATCCTTTTGTCATGCCATCTTTTAACTTTTTCTTTAAACAGTTTGGCATTCTCATAGGCTTGGGTTCTCCATTCATCAAGTGAGCTAATTTCAAATAGCCTCTTCTCACCGGCAAGTTTGAAATCATAGTTGAGCTCTTTAATGGCCCAATATGCCTTATGTTCTAGTTCAATAGGTAAGTGACATGCTTTTCCATAAACCATTTTATACGGAGACATACCCATAGGAATTTTATATGCAGTTCTATAAGCCCATAATGCATCATCAAGTTTTTTGGACCAATTCTTTCTAGATCTATTAACAGTCTTCTGCAAAATTAATTTAAGCTCTCTATTACTCAATTCTACTTGACCACTAGACTGCGGGTGATATGGAGATGCAATTCTATGATTAGCATCGTACTTAGCGAGCATTTGACGAAAAGCACCATGAATAAAATGTGAACCACCATTAGTCATTAAATATCTAGGGACTCCAAACCTTGGAAAAATAACTTCCTTATGCATCTTAATAGAGGTGTTGATCAGCACTACTAGTTGGAATAGCTTCTACCCACTTAGTAACGTAATCAGCAGCAGCTAAAATATGTGTGTAGCCATTGGAGGAAGGAAACAGTCCCATATAATCAAAGCCCCAAACATCAAATGGTTCAATAACAAGTGAATAATTCATAGGCATTTCTTGACATCTACTAATATTACCAATTCTTTGACATTCGTCACAAGACAAAACAAACTTACGAGCATCCTTGAAGAGAGTAGGCCAATAAAAACCGGATTGCAATACCTTATGTGCAGTTCTATCTCCAGCATGGTGTCCTCCATAAGCCTCGGAGTGACACTTGCGTAGGATCTGTTCCTGTTCATGCTCAGGTACACAACGTCTAATAACACCATCTACTCCTTCTTTATAGAGATGCGGGTCATCCCAGAAGTAATGTCTTAAATCATAGAAAAACTTTTTCTTTTGTTGGTATGTGAAACTAGGTGGTATAAATTTAGCAACAATGTAATTAGCATAATCAGCATACCATGGAGCAGTACGAGAAGCATTTTTGACAGCTAATTGTTCATCAGGGAAGCTATCATCAATAGGTAGTGGGTCATCAAGAACATTCTCTAACCTAGACAAGTTGTCTGCAACAGGGTTCTCAGCTCCCTTTCTATCAATAATATGCAAATCAAATTCTTGTAGCAAGAGAACCCATCTAATAAGTCTAGGTTTAGCATCTTTCTTTTCCATAAGATATTTAATAGCAGCATGATTAGTGTGAACAGTTACTTTAAAATCAACAATATAAGGTCTGAACTTATCACAAGCAAATACAACCGCTAAAAATTCTTTTTCGGTAGTAGCATAATTTCTCTGGGCACTATCTAGAGATTTACTAGCATATTGAATAACATTTAATTTCTTATCAACTCTTTGTCCTAGAACAACACCTACAACATAATCACTAGCATCACACATAATTTCAAAGGGTGAATTCCAATCAGGTGGCTGAACAATAGGTGCAGAAATCAAAGCTTTCTTGAGTATTTCAAATGCTTCTACACAATCATCACCAAAGACAAAAGGAATATCTTTTTGTAAGAGATTAGTCAGAGGCCTAGAAGTTTTTGAGAAGTCCTTAATGAACCTCATATAAAACTGGCATGACCAAGGAAACTTCTTATACCCTTGATGTCCTTGGGACACGGCATCTTTTCAATAGCATCAACTTTAGCTTTATCAACTTCAATACCTCTTTCAGAAATTTTATGCCCCAAGACAATGCCTTCATTAACCATAAAGTGGCACTTCTCCCATTCAAGACAAGATTAGTTTCCTCACGTCTCTGCAAAACTCAATCATCAAAAGAAGATCCATATACGGAGAAATCATCCATGAAAACCTCAACAATCTTTCCACAAAAATCAGAGAATATAGCCATCATCCATCTTTGAAAGATAGCAGGTGCATTACATAAACCAAAAGGCATACGTCTATAAGCAAAGGTTCCGAAAGGGCAAGTAAAAGTGGTCTTTTCTTGATCCTCTTTTGACACAGGTATTTGAGAGAAACCAGAGTAACCATCTAGAAAGCAAAAATGTGTATGTTTGGATAATCTTTCTAGCATTTGATCAATAAAAGGTAAAGAGTAATGATCCTTTTTAGTGGCTTTATTTAATTTACGGAAATCAATTACCATCCTATAACCTGTAACAATTCGTTGTGGGATCAATTCATCTTTATCATTAGGAACAACAGTAATACCTCCCTTCTTAGGGACACAATGGACAGGGCTTACCCACTGACTAACAGCAACGGGATAAATTATACCTGCCTCCAGAAGCTTTAGTATTTCTTTTCTTACCACTTCTTTCATCTTAGGATTTAACCGCCGTTGGTGATCAACAACCGGTTTAGCGTCTTTCTCCAATTTAATTTTGTGTTGGCATAAAGTGGGACTAATGCCCTTAAGATCATCAAGAGTATATCCAATAGCAGCACGGTGCTTCTTCAGAGTTATCAATAATTTCTTTTCTTCCTTCTCTGAAAGGTTAGCACTAATAATAACAGGATATATCTTCTTTTCATCAAGATAAGCATATTTAAGAGTATCAGGTAATGGTTTAAGCTCAAACACGGGATCACCCTTGGGTGGAGGGGGATCCCCTAGAATTTCAATAGGCAAGTTGTGTTTCAAAATAGGTCCCTGTTTAAAGAATACTTCATCTATTTCCCTTCTTTCATTCATAAACATATCATGTTCAGGGTCTAGCGAATATTGTTCTAAAGAATCATTAGGAGGCACGGCAATAGAAGCAAGACCAATAATTTCATCTTTACTAGGCAATTCCTCATCACGGGGTTGTCTACGAAATTTTGCAAAATTAAACTCATGAGACATATGCCCTAAACCAATTGTAACAACATCCTTTTCGCAGTCTATCCTAGCATTAACAGTGTTCAAGAAGGGTCTACCAAATATGATGGGACAAAAGCTATCTTGTGGGGAAACAAGAACAAGAAAATCAGCAGGATATTTAACTTTCCCACACAAGACTTCAACATCTCTAACAATCCCAACTGGTGAAATAGTATCTCTATTGGCATGCTTAATTGTAACATTAATTTCTTCTATGTCAGCAGGTGCAATATCATGCATAATTTCTTGGTATAAGGAATGAGGTATTGCACTTGCACTAGCACCCATATCACACAAGCCATGATAACAATGATCTCCTATTTTGACAGAAATAACGGGCATGCCTACAACAGGTCTATGTTTATTTTTAATATCAGGTCTAGCAATTCTAGCAGCTTCATTACAGAAGTAAATAACATGCCCATCAATATTATCAGCCAAGAGATCTTTAACCATAGCAATACTAGGTTCAACTTTAATTTGCTCAGGGGGTTGGGGTGTCCTAATATTACTTTTGTTAACTACAGTTGAAGCTTTAGCATGATCCTTCATTCTAATAGGGAAAGGTGGTTTCTCAATATAAGGAGTAGGAACAATAGGATCATTATAAGTGATAGTCTTTTCTTCAACTTTAATAGGTGCAACTACTTTTACTTCAATGGGAGGATTATATTTAAACCACTTCTCCTTAGGGAGATCAACATGGGTAGCAAATGATTCGCAGAAAGAAGCTACTATCTCAGAGTCAAGTCCATATTTAGTGCTAAATTCACGGAAAACATCGGTATCCATAAAAGATTTAACACAATCAAACTTAGGTGTTATACCTGACTCCTTACCTTCGTCGAGATCCCAATCTTCAGAGTTGCGTTTAATTCTTCCCAATAAATCCCATTTGAATTCAATAGTCTTCATCATAAAAGAACCAGTACAAGAAGTATCGAGCATGGAGCGATTACAGAGAGAAAGCCGAGCATAAAATTTTTGAATAATTATTTCTCTTGAGAGCTCATGATTGGGGCATGAATAAAACATTGACTTAAGCCTCCCCCAAGCTTGAGCGATGCTTTCTCCTTCGCGAGGCCAAAAATTATATATATAATTACGATCATGATGAACAAGATGCATAGGATAAAACTTCTGATGAAATTCCAATTCCAATCGGTTGTAGTTCCATGATCCCATATCATCACATAGACTAAACCATGTTAATGCCTTTCCCTTGAAATATAAAGGGAAGACCTTCTTCTTGATAACATCCACGGGCATACCTGCAAGCTTAAATAATCCACAAACTTCATCCACATAGATTAGGTGCAAATCGGGATGCAATGTTCCATCTCCTGTAAAAGGATTAGCTAGCAGTTTCTCTATCATACCCGAAGGAATTTCAAAGTAATCATTTCAGTAGGTTCAGTAGGTTGAGGAGCAACTCTTTGCTCTACTGGTCGGGGTGAAGATACCCCGAACAAGCCCCTCAAAGGATTGTGTTCCATAGTAACAAGTGGCAGTAAATTTCAGCACACTATATAAATTTTTCCTTACCAAATTCCACTTACCAAAGGCGCTTCACTCCCCAGCAACGGAGCCAGAAAAGAGTCTTGATGAACCACAAGTATAGGGGATCTATCGTAGTCCTTTCGATAAGTAAGAGTGTCGAACCCAACGAGGAGCAGAAGGAAATGACAAGCGGTTTTCAGTAAGGTATTTACTGCAAGCACTGAAATTATCGGTAACAGATAGTTTTGTGAATAGGTAATTTGTAACGGGTAACAAGTAATGAAAGTAAATAAGGTGCAGCAAGATGTCCCAATCCTTTTTGTAGCAAAGGACAAGCCTGGATAAACTCTTATATGAAGGAAAACGCTCCCGAGGACATGTGAATTATCGTCAAGCTAGTTTTCATCACGCTCATATGATTCGCGTTTGTTACTTTGATAATTTGTATGTGGGTGGACCAGTGCTTGGGAGCTGCCCTTTCTTGGACAAGCATCCCACTTATGATTAACCCCTATTGCAAGCATCCGCAACTACAAAAGAAGTATTAAGGTAAACCTAACCATAGCATGAAACATATGGATCAAATCAGCCCCTTACGAAGCAACGCATAAACTAGGGTTTAAGCTTCTGTCACTCTAGCAACCCATCATCTACTTATTACTTCCCAATTCCTTCCTCTAGGCCCAAACAATGGTGAAGTGTCATGTAGTCGACGTTCACATGACACCACTAGAGGAAAGACAACGTACATCTCATCAAAATATCGAACGAATACCAAATTCACATGACTACTTATAGCAAGACTTCTCCCATGTCCTCGGGAAGAAACGTAACTACTCACAAATCATATTCATGTTCATAATCAGAGGGGTATTAATATGCATAAAGGATCCGAACATATGATCTTCCACCAAATAAACCAAAAAGCATCAATTACAAGGAGTAATCAACACTACATGCAACCCACAGGTACCAATCTGAGGTTTTGAGACAAAGATTGGATACAAGAGATGAACTAGGGTTTTAGAGGAGATGGTGCTGGTGAATATGTTGATGGAGATTGACCCCCTCCCGATGAGAGGATCCTTGGTGATGATGATGGCGATGATTTCCCCCTCCCGGAGGGATGTTTCGCCGGCAGAACAGCTCCGCCGGAGCCCTAGATTTGTTCCGCCAAGGTTCCGCCTTGTGGCGGCGGTGTTTCATCCCGCAAGCTTGCTTATGATTTTTTTCCAGGGCAAAAGACCTTATATAGAAAGAGATGGGCATCGGAGGCCTGCCAGGGGGCCCATGAGGCAGGGGGCGCGCCCCCACCCTCGTGGATTGTGGGTGGCCCTCCTCTGGTACTTTCTTCGCTCATTATTTTTTATTAATTCCAAAAACTGCTTCCATGAAGTTTCAGGACTTTTGGAGTTGTGCAGAATAGGTCTCTAATATTTGCTCCTTTTCCAGCCCAGAATTCCAGCTGCCGGCATTCTCCCTCTTCATGTAAACCTTGGAAAATAAGAGAGAAAAGGCATAAGTATTGTGACATAACGTGTAATAACAGCCCATAATGCAATAAATATCGATATAAAAGCATGATGCAAAATGGACGTATCAGAGCCACCACCTATGACGCACAACAAAAGAACACGCAAGAGAAGCGAGAAGGATCAATGCAAGACCACAACAAAAACCGACAAAACATGTAGAAATAACATTGGGTAGTGGCCTTGAGGAAGGTTTGAAGTCAACGGTAGTACTGCTCCATGATGCGGACCTAAAATTTTACTGCTGCTCTAGCCGCGGTAGTACCGCACCGGGAGGTGCACTACTAGGAAAAGGGCTATAGATGATATCTCCACTAATGACGCACCAGACATATGGTGCGCCATTACTATATACTAATGGCGCGCCATGTATTACTAATGGCGCACCTGGTGAAAAAAAAATTTTTTTTTGTTAGTAATGCCGAGCCCCACCTCCCCTCGCCCCGTCGCCCCCCTCCCCTCGCCGCCCCCTTGCCCCACCTCCCCTCGCCCCGTCGCCCCACCGTCCCAACCACCCGCCGCCACCCGCCACCGCCCCTGGCCCCACCGCCCCTCGCCCCGTCGCCCCCACCACCCGCCACCGCCCCGGCGCCCCGTCGCCCGAACGGCGCCCCCCTGGTGCCCCGCCGCCCCCCCCACCTGCCCGTCGGCCCCTGCGCCCGCGCCGCCCCTGGAGCCAGGCTCGCCGCCGCCCCTGCGCCCGCTCCGCCCCCGGAGCCAGGCTCGCCGCGGGCCCCCTGCGTCCGCCTCGCGCCCCCCGGAGCCAGGCCCGCCGCCGCTGCCCTAACCGCGGCCGTCCACCACCACCCCCTGGCCCCCGGAGCCAAGGTGAGCATTTTTTGTTTTTTCTACTGTTTTTCTTTGCTGTTTAGGTTTAATTAGGTTATTGATAGGTTTAGGTTAGTGGTTGGTTTAGGTTAGTGCTAGATTTAGGTTTAGATAATTAGAAGAAGAAGAAAGTTGAAAAAAAGAAGAAGAAGTAGAAGAAGAGGAAAAAGGAAAAAAAAGGAAGAAGAATAAGAAGAAAGTTGAAAAACAGAACAAGAAAGGAAGAAGGAGAAGAGGAGGAGGAGGAAGGAGAAGAAAGAAAAAGGAGAACAAGAAAAGAAGAGAGGTGGAGAAGAAGAAGATGGAAAGGAAAAAGAAGAATGCATCATTGTTTAATTGTAGAGGCTGATGATCGAATAGTTGACCTTTCTTAGGAGTAGCATCTTCAAATAAGTAACCCTTCATGTCTTCAAATAAAATAACAGAACAACATAACTCAGAACGGTAATATAACCAAGAAATCATACAAAACATTAAAACAGTGGAAACTACGGCAAGGTTTTGACATCATTAAACCCACCCACATGATTGAAAAAAAAACATAACTCTGCATATGCAAAGAAAGAAGGCATAACAGAGAAAAAAATCATTATAAAGAAACTAGTTGCTGACATTAAGCTTGCACATTCAATAGGTCACACCTTTACTGCTGAGCCGGATATAGCGTTGGAACTCTATTTTGGGGTCACTGCCATACTCCATGACATCATTAGGCTGATGGTTCTGAACCTGTAGAAAGCAAGGTAATTCATACAAACATAAAAAAGGCTCAAGCAGCACTCCAGAATTAATTAAACATGGGGAGGAAATTGTCAGGGCCAACCTTGGGTAAATCAGATATTGCATCTCCTATAGGTTAGCTCCAAAATAACTTATGTTAGCACAAAATGATCAAGTTTACATAATAAGATTATAGTCTTCTTCTTATTCTTCTTCTTTTCCAAAATGACATAGGTTAGCTTCATTTTACCTAAGTTGGCTCTAATATGCTAACTTAGAGCTTATATGCTTAGTTTCCTATAGGTTAGCTCCAAAATTACTTATGTTAGCACAAAATGATCAAGTTTACATAATAAGCTTATAGTCCTAATTCACGGAAGCTTGCATGGATGGAGTGCTTCTTTTCCATTTGTGTTTTTATTTTGTATCAATGTGAAACTTTTGTGAATTGATGGATAACGGTGTTGGATGAACAATGTGAAACTTTTGTAATATGTAACGATGCAACTATGTGTTGGCTATGTATGTATATATGATGAAACTTGTGTGTTGGATATGATTGTTATATGGATGCTTGTTGTATATATATGTGTTGGATATCTCATATGTGAAATAGTGACCTGAGATTAAGAAAAAACGAAAAAAAATTAAAAAAATTGTTACTAATGGCGCACTTCCATGTGGTGCGCCAGTATACCAGATACGACTGGCGCACCTGTGGGATACTAATGGCGCACCTGTGGTGCGCCATTACTAAAATATTCTAGTGGCGTGGTACTAATGGCGCACCTGTAGTGCGCCATTAGTAGCCAAAACAGGTGCGCCATTAGTAGGCCTTTTCCTAGTAGTGGTGCGGTAGTACCGTTCGGGAGGTGTGGTAGTACCGCTCGGGATCAAATCCGAAATGAATCAGATCTAGGTACAGCCGCAACAATGGAGCGGTACTACGGTTGATCAAAACTACCGAGTAGCAACATACCAAATAGCATCTCTGCTGCTTTACTACTCTACTACACCCTATTCTTGCAAAGTTTTGGCCTAAAATCTCAAGAACAACATGCATCTCCCCAAAACCTAGAGACAAACAAAGAGGCAAAAGAGGGGCAAAAAGAGAGGGATTTGGGGAGAAACCTTGTTCCATGGCAAGAGGGCGAGGTGGGGAATGATCCCACCGGTCGGAATGCGAGGAGAGTGGCCGGAGACGGAGATCCGTCGAGGTCCTTCGGCGCCGTTCTTGGGCACGAGAGAGAGAGAGATGACGTGGAGAAAAGGAGTTGAATGGGTATGGGGGAGTTGGAACTCCCCCTGCCCGCTCTTGACCCCCACCCGCTCGCGACGGTGCAGTAGTACCACGGGTCATCGCGGTAGTACCACCCGAGCGGATGTACCGCACACAGGGCGGTAGTATTGCTCCTCCAGCGGCAGTAAAAAATTACTGCCGTGCTGGTTGCGGTAGTACCGTGCACAGCTCATGCGGTAGTACCGTGGCAAGCCACGGTAGTACCGTGGACCCAAGAAAATGCAGGTTTTGCAAACAAGAGAGAAAAATGGCCTTTGCAATGCAACCTTCAAGCGAACGGACACACCAAAGAGCTAATACACGAGGCAACTCAAACACATGCTCGACCCAAAGAAATAAAGGCAAAAGACAACAAGGACCAAACACGAGACACAACCTCTCCATAGAAAGGGCGGTGGCCAGAGCCACTTATGTTTGAGTTAATTGGTATGGCACCGCGAAGAATTATCCTTGGGCCCATGACCAACACTCGTCTTTGAAGCACAAGTGGCATCAAAAATGACTAATGTGAAAGAGTTAATCTATTTATGCATAATGGGGGGAGGGAGAGTTCATTGAGAGAACAACAGTCCCCCTATGTCCATGCCTACACCTAAACAAGACATCAAGTTGAGTATGGTGGGGAGTGCAAGGGTTCAAGCCACATAGCTCGAATCAATGATATTTAGCTCATGCCTTAACTCGTGAAATCTTGCTTCATCCAAAGGCTTCATGAAGATATCTGCAAGGTTATCATGAGTGTTGACATAGTTGAGCTCGATCTCCCCTTGCCTAATATGATCCCAGATGAAGTGACACCGAATCTCAAAATGCTTTGTCTTGAAGTGTTGCACCGGGTTGAGAGAAATCTTGATGGCACTTTCATTGTCACACCAAAGAGGCACTTTGTCACAAATGACACCGTAATCCTTGAAAGTTTTCCTCATCCATAGAAGTTGTGCACAACAGCTGCCGGCGGCCACATACTCCGCTTCGGTGGACGAGAGAGACACACAACTTTGCTTCTTAGAAGACCAACTCACCAAAGAGCAACCAAGGAATTGGTACCCTCCGGAAGTTGACTTCCTATCCACTTTGTCTCCCGCCCAATCGGAGTCCGAATATCCTACAAGGTTGAAGTTTGCTCCTCTTGGGTACAATAAGCCAAAGTTTGGGGTATGAGCCAAATATCGAAAGATTCACTTGACCGCCACAAAGTGGCTTTCCTTAGGTGCGGCTTGAAACTGTGCACATATTCCCACACTCAACATGATATCCGGTCTAGATGCACAAAGGTAAAGAAAGGAGCCAATCATGGAGCGATATACCTTTTGATCCACCGCTTTACCATTGGGATCTATATCAAGTTGGCATTTGACGAGAATTGGAGTGGAAGCCGGCTTGACATCACTTAGCTTGAATCTCTTGAGCATGTCTTGAGTGTATTTTTCTTGGTTGATGAAGGTTCCTTCTCTTCGTTGCTTGACTTTGAACCCGAGAAAGAACTTCAACTCTCCCATCATGGACATCTTGAACTTTGAGGTCATGAAAGCGGCAAATTCCTCATTGAAAGCTTTGTTAGGAGAACCAAAGATAATATCATCAACATATAGTTGGCACACAAACAACTCCCCTTTGACCTTCTTAGTAAAAAGAGTGAGGTCGATTTTCCCAATTTCAAACCCACGATCTTGCAACAACTCAGTAAGGTGGTCATACCACACACGTGGGGCTTGTTTAAGGCCATAGAGTGCCTTATCGAGTTGGTACACATGATCGGGGAAATAGAGATCCTCGAACCCGGGGGGTTGTTTGACATACACAAACTCATTAATAGGACCATTAAGAAAAGCACTCTTCACATCCATTTGTTGCAACTTGAAGTTATGATGAGAAGCATAAGCGATTAACAAATGAGTAGATTCAAGGAGAGAAATGGGAGCAAAGGTTTCACCGTAGTCGATACCCTCGACTTGGGAGTAGCCTTGTGCTACCAAGCAAGCCTTGTTGCCGACAATAATTCCATGAGCATCTTACTTGTTCTTGAATATCCACTTGGTTCCAATGACATTATGGTTCCCCGTTGGCCTTGGCACCAATCGCCACCCCTTGTTGTGCTCGAAGTTGTTGAGTTCTTCATGCATGGCATTAAGCCAATCCGGATCCTCGAGCGCCTCATATACCTTTTGGGGTTCAACACAAGAAACAAACACGTAATGTTCACAATATAGTTTGCTAATTTTCTACGAGTGCTTACCCCCTTTCATATGCTTCCAAGCACATTTGTCATGAGATGACCCTTGGTAGTGAGCTTGGAAGCAATCTTGGCGGCACGATGCTCCAATTCCTCCTCAGGAGTGAGTTGAGGAGCGGAAACTTGATCATCTTGAGCGTCGTATTGAGCTTGTTCTTGACCTTGAACTTGCTCAAAGGAGAGAACTTGACCTTGGGCATCACTTGGTGGTTCAACACCATCTTGAGGTTGATAATGCCCTTGATCTTGTTCATTTGGTTGAGGGAGTTCACTTTGTTCTTCGGAAGCGTGTGGGTCTTGGGTTGGTGATGGTTCCACTTGAGTGGAACATTGTCCTTCTCCTTCGGCCACAAGGGGTTCCTCAATGGGTAGGATATGACCAACACCCATTCTTCTTATGGCTTGGGGAGGAATTTCATCACCTACATCACAAGTACCACTTTGCTCCACTTGGGAGCCATTATTCTCATCAAACTCCACGTTACATGTCTCCTCAATAAGTCCCGTGGACTTATTGAGGACACGGTAAGCATGAGAGTTTGTAGCATAACCAACAAATATGCCCTCATGAGATCTAGCCTCAAATTTAGACAAACGAACACCTTTCTTGAGAATGAAACACTTACACCTGAACACCCGAAAGTACTTGAGGTTGGGCTTGTTACCGGTGAGTATCTCATATGGAGTTTTGTTCAAGCCTTTGCGGGGGTAGAGCCGATTGGATGCATGACACACGGTGTTGATGGCTCCGGCCCAAAAGTTGTATGGAGACTTGAACTCCGCCATCATGGTCCTTGCCGCATCCATCAACGTCCGGTTCTTCCTCTCCGCTACACCATTTTGTTGAGGGGTCTAAGGTGCGGAATATTGATGCTTGATCCCTCATCACTAAGGAACTCATCCAAGGTGTAGTTCTTGAACTCAGTGCCGTTGTCACTTCTTATCATCAAGATCTTTGCATTGTGTTGGCGTTGAGCTTCATTTGCAAAATCAATGACGGTTTGTTGGGTCTCACTTTTCCACTTGAAGAAATATACCCAAGTGTATCTTGAATAATCATCCACAATCACCAAGCAATACTTTCTACCCCCAAGACTATAAAAGGATGGAGGCCCAAAGAGATCCAAGTGAAGGAGCTCCAAAGGCCTCTTCGAGTAAATAATAGTCGTGGGAGGGTGAGCCTTCTCATGTAGCTTTCCTTCGATACAAGCACTGCAAGCACGATCTTTGGCAAAACTAACATTTGTTAGTCCACGGACATGGTCCCCCTTGAGAAGACTTTGCAAAGATCTCATATTGATATGGGCTAAACGGCGATGCCACAGCCATCCCACGTCAACTTTAGCCATTAGGCATGTCGCGGTCTTAGTGGGTCGCTCAGAGAAGTTAATCACATAGAGACTGTTTTCGACATGCCCAACAAAGGCTACTTTAAGAGTCTTGCTCCACAAGAGGGCCACGGTATCAATATCAAAGAAAGTGGCAAAGCCCATGAGTGTAAGTTGACGAACGGAAAGTAAACTGTATGCAAGGGACTCAACAAGCATGACCTTCTCGATCGTGAGATCATGAGAAATGACAACCTTGCCAAGTCCCAATACCTTAGAAGACGAGGCATCACCCCACTCCACATTGGTGGGCATAGATGGAATCTTGTGCACGTCCACCACCAAGTCCTTGGTTCCGGTCATATGGTTTGTGGCTCCACTATCGAGCAACCATGATCCCCCACCGGAAGCAAACACCTACAAGAGATCAATGCTTGGTTTTAGGTACCCATTTTGTAATGGGTCCTTTGATGTTAGTAATAAGGGTCTTAGGAACCCAAATAGACCATTCAATGTACTCATAAGGATAACCAACAAATTGAGCATAAACATGCCCATCACTAGCACGACATAGCACATAAGAAGGATTAAAGTCGCCGGCTTTGTTGGAAGGGGTGGTATTGCCCTTCTTGACACCACCACCCTTCACATTGTTCTTCTTCTCCTTAGAAGCACCCTCTCCCTCCTTCACAAAAGTTTGCTTGAGAGGAGGAGGACTTTTGGCCTTGTCATTCTTCTTCTTGTTCTTGGACTTGAGTGCGAACCCAATTCCCTCCTTGGCCACAACTTCCTTTTGATTGCTCAAAAGGTCGTTGAGGTTCTTCTCACCTTGCATGCAAGGCACAAGGCCTTTCTAAAGTTGCTCCTTCAACTTTGCATTCTCCTCCACAAGATGCACATGCTCACAACATGGGTTAGTAGCATTTGCATTATCACTTGGAGTTGATCATGAGACTCTTTAAGGCTAGCATGAGCACCCTTCAAGGCCTTGTGAGCCTTGTCAAGTATATCAAACTCCTCCTTGAGTCTAGCAAGATCAACCCCTAGTTTGGTCTTCTCGGAATCTAGCAAGATCATGAGACTCTTTAAGGCTAGCATGATTTTTTTCACGGCAAAAGACCTCGTATAGCAAAAGATGGGCATCAGAGGCCTGCCAGGGGGCCCATGAGGCAGGGGGCGCGCCCCCACCCTCGTGGATGGTGGGTGGCCCCCCTCTGGTTTCTTCGCTCAGTATTTTTTATTAATTCCAAAAACTACTTTCGTGAAGTTTCAGGACTTTTGGAGTTGTGCAGAATAGGTCTCTAATATTTGCTCCTTTTCCAGCCCAGAATTCCAGCTGCCGGCATTCTCCCTCTTCATGTAAACCTTTTAAAATAAGAGAGAAAAGGCATAAGTATTGTGACATAACGTGTAATAACAGCCCATAATGCAATAAATATCAATATAAAAGCATGATGAAAAATGGACGTATCAACTCCCCCAAGCTTAGACCTCGCTTGTCCTCATGCGGAAGCCGATAACGATAAATATGTCCACATGTTTAGAGATAGAGGTTTCGATAAAATAAAATACGGACATGAGGGCATCATGATCATTCTTATAACAGCAACATATATAAATATTGTCATATGATTTCTTATGCTAAAGTAACAATCTATTCACAGTGTCAAGTATGAATCAGAAACTTCATTGAAAACTAACAAACTATGATCTCGGTCATTGAAGCAATTGCAATTTATCATAACATCGGAAAGAGTAAATATAAGAGCTTTTTAGAAAGTCCACATACTCAACTATCATTTAGTCTTTCACAATTGCTAACACTCACGCAATACTTATGGGTATTGATACGTCCATTTTGCATCATGCTTTTATATCGATATTTATTGCATTATGGGCTGTTATTACACGTTATGTCACAATACTTATGCCTATTCTCTCTTATTTTACAAGGTTTACACGAAGAGGGAGAATGCCGGCAGCTGGAATTCTAGGCTGGAAAAGGAGCAAATATTAGAGACCTATTCTGCACAACTCCAAAAGTCCTGAAACTTCACGGAGGCACGTTTTGGAATTAATAAAAAATACTGGCGAAAGAATCAACCAGAGGGTGCCCACACCCTGGCCACGAGGGTGGGGGCGCGCCCTACCCCCCTGGACGCGCCCCCTGTCTCGTGGGCCCCCTGGCAGGCCTCCGGTGCCCATGTTTGGCTATATGAAGTCTCTCATCCTAGAAAAAATCAGGAGGAAGCTTTCGGGACGAAGCACCGCCGCCACGAGGCGGAACCTGGCGAAACCAATCTAGGGCTCCGGCGGAGCTGTTATGCCGGGGAAACATCCCTCCGGGAGGGGGAAATCATCACCATCGTTATCACCATCGATCCTCTCAGCGGGAGGGGGTCAATCTCCATCAACATCTTCACCAGCACCATCTCATCTCAAACCCTAGTTCATCTCTTGTATCCAATCTTTGTCTCAAAACCTCAGATTGGTACCTGTGGGTTGCTAGTAGTGTTGATTTCTCCTTGTAGTTGATGCTAGTTGGTTTATTTGGTGGAAGATCATATGTTCAGATCCTTTATGCATATTAATACGCCTTTGATTATGAACATGAATATGATTTGTGAGTAGTTACGTTTGTTCCTGAGGACATGGGAGAAGTCTTGCTATAAGTAGTCATGTGAATTTGGTATTCGTTCGATATTTTGATGAGATGTATGTTGTCTCTCCTCTAGTGGTGTTGTGTGAACGTCGACTACATGACACTTCGCCACTATTTGGTCCTAGAGGAAGGCATTGGGAAATAATAAGTAGATGATGGGTTGCTAGAGTGACAGAAGCTTAAACCCTAGTTTATGCGTTGCTTCGTAAGGGGTTGTTTTGCATCCATATGTTTCATGCTATGGTTAGGTTTACCTTAATACTTCTTTTGTAGTTGCGGATGCTTGCAATAGGAGTTAATCATAAGTGGGATGCTGGTCCAAGGAAGGGCAGTACCCAAGCACCGGTCCACCCACATATCAAATTATCAAAGTAACGAACGCGAATCATATGAGCGTGGTGAAAGCTAGCTTGATGATAATTCCCATGTGTCCACGGGAGCGTTTTCCTTCATATAAGAGTTTGTCTAGGCTTGTCCTTTGCTACAAAAAGGATTGGTCCATCTTGCTGCACCTTATTTACTTTTATTACTTGTTACCCGTTACAAATTACCTTATCACAAAACTATCTGTTACCGATAATTTCAGTGCTTGCACAGAATACCTTACTGAAAACCGCTTGTCATTTCCTTCTACTCCTCGTTGGGTTCGACACTCTTACTTATCGAAAGGACTACGATAGATCCCCTATACTTGTGGGTCATCAAGACTCTTTTCTGGCGCCATCGCCGGGGAGTGAAGTGCCTTTGGTAGCTGGAATTTGGTAAGTAAAAATTTATATAGTGTGCTGTAATTTACTGTCACTTATTACTATGGAAAGTAATCCTTTGAGGGGCTTGTTCGGGGTATCTTCACCCCGACCAGTAGAGCAAAGATTTGCTCCTCAACCTACTGAACCTACTGAAAATGTTTACTTTGATATTCCTTCGGGTATGATAGAGAAACTGCTAGCTAATCCTTTTACAGGAGATGGAACATTGCATCCCGATTTACACCTAATCTATGTGGATGAAGTTTGTGGATTATTTAAGCTTGCAGGTGTGCCCGAGGATGTTATGAAGAAGAAGGTCTTCCCTTTATCTTTGAAGGAAAGTCATTGACATGGTTTAGGCTATGTGATGATATGGGATCTTGGAACTACAACCGATTGAAATTGGAATTTCATCAGAAGTTTATCCTATGCATCTTGTTCATCGTGATCATAATTATATATATAATTTTTGGCCTCGCGAAGGAGAAAGCATCGCTCAAGATTGGGGGAGGCTTAAATCAATGTTATATTCATGCCCCAATCATGAGCTCTCAAGAGAAATTATTATTCAAAATTTTTATGCTCGGCTTTCTCTCAATAATCGCTCCATGCTCGATACCTCTTGTACTGGCTCTTTTATGATGAAGACTGTTGAATCCAAATGGGATTTATTGGAAAGAATTAAAAGCAACTTTGAAGATTGGGATCTCAACGAAGGTAAGGAGTCAGGTATAACACCTAAGTTTGATTGTGTTAAATCTTTTATGGATACCGATGTTTTCCGTGAATTTAGCACTAAATATGGACTTGACTCTGAGATAGTAGATTCTTTCTATGAATCCTTTGCTACTCATGTTGTTCTCCCTAAGGAGAAGTGGTTTAAATATAATCCTCCCATTGAAGTAAAAGTAGTTGCACCTATTAAAGTTGAAGAAAAGACTATCACTTATAATGTTGATCCTATTTTTCCTACCGCTTATATTGAGAAGCCACCTATCCCTGTTAGAATAAAGGATCATGCTAAAGCTTCAACTGTGGTTCGTAAGAGTAATACTAGAACACGTACACCCCCTGAGCAAATTAAAGTTGAACCTAGTATTGCTATGGTTAAAGATCTCTTGGCCGATAATATTGATGGGCATGTTATTTACTTCTGTGATGAAGCTACTAGAATTGCTAGACCCAATACTAAGGGTAAACATAGACCTGTTGTTGGCATGCCTGTTGTTTCTGTTAAAATAGGAGATCATTGTTATCATGGCTTGTGCGATATGGGTGCTAGTGCAAGTGCAATACCTCATTCCTTATACAAAGAAATTATGCATGATATTGCACCTGCTGAGATAGAAGAAATTGATGTTACAATTAAGCTTGCCAATAGAGATACTATTTCACCAGTTGGGATTGTTAGAGATGTTGAAGTCTTGTGTGGGGAAGTTAAATATCCTACTGATTTTCTTGTTCTTGGTTCCCCACAAGATGACTTTTGCCCCATTATATTTGGTAGACCCTTCTTGAATACTGTTAATGCTAAGATAGACTGCGAAAATGATATTGTTACTGTTGGTTTAGGGGATATGTCTCATGATTTTAATTTTGCAAAATTTTGTAAACAACCCCATGATCAAGAATTGCCTAGTAAAGATGAAATTATTGGTCTTGCTTCTATTGTCGTGCCTCCTAATGATCCTTTAGAACAATATTTGCTAGACCATGAAAATGATATGTTTATGAATGAAAGAAGGGAAATAGATGAAGTATTCTTTAAGCAGGGACCTATTTTCAAACACAACTTGCCTGTTGAAATTCTAGGGGATCCTCCTCCACCAAAGGGTGATCTCGTGTTTGAGCTTAAACCATTACCTGATACTCTTAAATATGCTTATCTTGATGAAAAGAAGATATATCCTATTATTATTAGTGCTAACCTTTCAGAGAAGGAAGAAGAGAAATTATTGAAAACTCTGACGAAGCACCGTGCTGCTATTGGATATACTCTTGATGATCTTAAGGGCATTAGTCCCACTCTATGCCAGCACAAAATAAAATTGGAGAAAGACGCTAAACCGGTTGTTGATCACCAATGGCTGTTAAATCCTAAGATGAAAGAAGTGGTAAGAAAAGAAATACTAAAGCTTCTGGAGGCAGGTATAATTTATCCTGTCGCTGATAGTCAGTGGGTAAGTCCTGTCCATTGTGTCCCTAAGAAGGGAGGTATTACTGTTGTTCCTAATGATAAAGATGAATTGATCCCACAAAGAATTGTTACAGGTTATAGAATGGTAATTGATTTCCGCAAACTAAATAAAGCTACTAAAAAGGATCATTACCCTTTACCTCTTATCGTTCAAATGCTAGAAAAATTATCCAAACATACACATTTTTGCTTTCTAGATGGCTATTCTGGTTTCTCTCAAATACCTGTGTGAAAAGAGGATCAAGGAAAAACCACTTTTACTTGCCCTTTCGGTACCTTTGCTTATAGACGTATGCCTTTTGGCTTATGTAATGCACCTGCTACCTTTCAAAGATGCATGATGGCTATATTCTCTGAATTTTGTGAAAAGATTGTTGAGGTTTTCATGGATGACTTTTCCATTTACGGAACTTCTTTTGATGATTGCTTCAGCAACCTTGATCGATTTTTGCAGAGATGTGAAGAAACTAATCTTGTCTTGAACTGGGAGAAGTGCCACTTTATGGTTAATGAAGGTATCGTCTTGGGGCATAAAATTTCTGAAAGAGGCATTGAAGTTGATAAAGCTAAAGTTGATGCTATTGAAAAGATGTCGTGTCCTAAGGACATCAAAGGTATAAGAAGTTTCCTCGGTCATGCCGGGTTTTATAGGAGGTTCGTTAAAGACTTCTCAAAAATTTCTAGGCCTCTGACTAATCTCTTACAAAAAGATGTTCCTTTTGTCTTTGATGATGATTGTGTAGAAGCATTCGAAATACTTAAGAAAGCCTTGATTTCTGCACCTATTGTTCAACCAACTGATTGGAATTTACCCTTTGAAATTATGTGCGATGCTAGTGACTATGATGTAGGTGTTGTTCTAGGACAAAGAGTTGATAAGAAATTAAATGTTATCCAATATGCTAGTAAAACTCTAGACAGTGCCCAAAGAAATTATGCTACTACTGAAAAAGAATTTTTAGCAGTTGTATTTGCTTATGATATGTTCAGACCTTATATTGTTGATTCTAAAGTAACTGTTCACACTGATCATGCTGCTATTGAATATCCTATGGAAAAGAAAGATGCTAAACCTAGACTTATTAGATGGGTTCTCTTGCTACAAGAATTTGATTTTCATATTATTGATAGAAAGGGAGCTGAGAACCCCGTTGCAGACAACTTATGTAGGTTAGAGAATGTTCTTGATGACCCACTACCTATTGATGATAGCTTTCTTGATGAACAATTAGCTGTCATAAATGCTTCTCATACTGCTCCATGGTATGCTGACTATGCTAATTACATTGTTGCTAAATTTATACCACCTAATTTCACATACCAGCAAAAGAAAAAGTTCTTCTATGATTTAAGACATTACTTCTGGGATGACCCACACCTTTATAAAGAAGGAGTAGACGGTGTTATTAGAGGTTGTGTACCTGAGCATGAACAGGAACAAATCCTACGCAAGTGTCACTCCGAGGCTTATGGAGGACACCACGCTGCAGATAGAACTGCACATAAAGTATTGCAATCCGCTTTTTATTGGCCTACTCTTTTCAAATATGCCCGTAAGTTTGTCTTATCTTGTGATGAATGTCAAAGAATCGGTAATATTAGTAGACGTCAAGAAATGCCTATGAATTATTCACTTGTTATTGAACCATTTGATGTTTGGGGCTTTGATTATATGGGACCGTTTCCTTCCTCTAATGGGTATACACATATTTTAGTTGTTGTTGATTACGTTACTAAGTGGGTGGAAGCTATTCCAACTAGTAGTGCTGATCATAACACCTCTATTAAGATGCTTAAGGAAGTTATATTTCCGAGGTTTGGAGTCCCAGGATATTTAGTGACTGATGGTGGTTCACTCTTTATTCATGGTGCTTTTCATAAAATGCTTGCTAAGTATGATGTTAATCATAGAATTGCATCTCCATACCACCCACAATCTAGTTGTCAAGTAGAACTGAGTAATATAGAGCTTAAATTAATTTTGCAAAAGACTGTTAATAGATCTAGCAAGAATTGGTCCAAGAAACTTGATGATGCATTATGGGCCTATAGAACTGCATATAAAAATCCTATGGGTATGTCTCCGTATAAAATGGTTTATGAAAAAGCATGTCACTTACCTCTCGAACTAGAACATAAGGCATATTGGGCCATTAAAGGGCTCAATTATGATTTCAAACTTGCCGGTGAGAAGAGACTATTTAACATTAGCTCACTTGATGAATGGAGAACTCAGGCCTATGAGAATGCCAAACTCTTTAAATAAAAAATTAAAAGATGGCATGACAAAAGGATACATAAGCGTGAGTTTAATGTAGGAGATTATGTGTTGCTATTCAACTCTCGTTTAAGATTTTTTGCAGGAAAACTTCTCTCTAAATGGGAAGGGCCTTACGTTATCAAGGAGGTCTATCGTTCCGGTGCCATAAAAATTAACAACTTCGAAGGCACAAATCTGAAGGTGGTGAACGGTCAAAGAATCAAACATTATATCTCAGATCTAGATCATCATGACGTCTTCAAGCGCCCCCAAGGACAAATTCTTCGAGAAGGTCATCAACCCCTACCTCGCAGAGGTGCTGCAACACCCTCAAACCATTGAGATGCATGAGGGGGTGCTGCACATCCGCGATGTTGAGGGACCAAGGAGGACCGGAAGCGTGGAGACAAGACTCGAAGCAATGGATCAGCAAGTTTTCAAGTTGTGATGCCTGGATAATTAAGCTACAGTAAACCTCTGTTAATGATGCCACGTCACGACGGTTATTGTTCCTAATTCGCGTTAGTTCGCCGATTAAAATTCAAATTCAAAATCAAGTCAAACGGTAAAAGTTTTCAAACATTAAAACTAAAATGTTTGGGTTGTGCCAAATAATGCATAGGTATTTATGGTGGAGAAATCACGCATTTATAAAATGTTAGACTACTGTAAAATGATTTAAACAGTAGCAAAAACATTTATTTAAACGCTTTAAAAAATTAAAACAAATGAAAACTACTTTATTTAAAGTTCCCAACTTAATGTGGTTGTGGTATAATTAGAACTATCAATTTAGGATCTATTGCACTAATTAATAAAACTAAATAAACTTAAGAGATAAGTGAAAACAGAAAAGAAATAGATAAAAAGAAGATTAACAGAAAAGTAAAAAAAGAAGAAAGACCCCCCCCCCCCAACTGGGCCTCGACCCAGCAGGCCACCGGCCCAACTAGGCAAAGGCCCAACCGGTCGAACCACCCACTCCCTTATTCTCCCACGTCCTGAAACCCTAACCCCCCACCACGCACTCCCTCCCCCACTCACTCTCTCCCCCCTCCCACTCCCCCGATCCAGATCGGGATCGGGGCGACCACGCCCTCGTCCCGGTCGACGACACCACCCAGGATCGCCGTCGCCTGCTATCGCCGTTGACTCCTCGGCCCTCCTCTCCCTCGCGCGACGCCCACCGGAAGCCGCGACCACGCCTCGCGCCGCCGACTGGATCGCCACCTCGCCGTCGACCAGGACAACCTCGCCGGCCTGCCTCCTCCTCCCCGCCAGTCTGCCTCCTCCACGACGCGCCGTCTCCGTCCTCCTCCTCACGCACCGTTGCCCCGTCCCTACGCACCTCGGTGAGGACCCCGGTCCTCCTCTCTCCCTCGCCCCGCCCCCGCCGCGCACACGGACGCGCCCCACGCGCGCTCACCGCACCGCTCTGTCGTGCGTGCGCACTCGCGCTCCCCGCGCCCGATGCCGCGGCCTCCTTCCCCGCGCAGCGCCCAGGCCGTGTCGCCCCGCTCCCTGCTGGCAGTGCCGCCTGCGTCTTCTGTGCGCTGCTCTGCACCGTCCACCTCGCCGCTCCCGCGTCCTCCCCTGCTATTGTACTTCGCCGCATGCGCGCACGCCGCCCCGCTCGGCGTCCTGCGCCGCTACGCCGGCGAGCCCCCTGGCCGCGCTCGCCTGCTCATGGCCTCGGGCACTACTGCCCGCGCTCCTCTCGCGCCCCTGCCGCCGCGTCCGTCGGGCCGCACCCCGTGGCTCCGCTCTGCTCCACCCCCCGTTAACCCGAGACTGTCACGGCGCCCGCAACCGCGCCCAGCGCCCGCTTCCCCTCTGCCCGTTAAGGCCCTGGGCCACTGGACAACGGGGCCCAGCACCTGGAACGTTTTAATAAAAAAAGTAATTAAAATAATAATAATAAATAAAAATATTAATTAATTAACTTAATTAATCATGTAGATTAACCTAATCACTAATTAAACTAATTACTCTGGTTTAGTTAATCTTAGTCAATGACAGTGGGACCCACACGTCAGTTGGACCAAGTCAACCGACTGTTGACTGCTGACGTCATGATGACATCAGCAAACACTATTCTGGATAATGTTGATTTAAAATAATTAAATAAATCCTAAAAATGATTTAAATCTTCTAAAATTAATATAAAATAAACCGTAGCTCAGATGAAAATGTTTTCTACATGAAAGTTGCACAGAACGACTAGACGAACTCGTATACATAGTTCATTCGTCCGCCACACATCCCTAGCATAGCGAACACGCAACTTTCCCCTCCGGTTCATCTCTCCGAAAACGCGAAACACCGGGGATACTTTCCCGGATGTTTCCCCCCTTTGCCGATATCACTTACTACCACGTTAGGGCACATCTAGCACCGCGTTTGTCATGTTATGCTTTGTGATGCTTTGATTGCTCTGTTATTTATTGTGTTCCCCACTCCATTACTTCTTTCCGGTAGACCCTGAGACCGATGCCGGTACCCCTGTGATCGACTACATCGACGACGAACCCTTCTTGCCAGAGCAACCAGGCAAGCCCCCCCTTGATCACCAGATATCGCCTATTCCTTCTCTCTACTGCATGCATTAGAGTAGTGTAGCATGTTACTGCTTTCGGTTAATCCTATTCTGATGCATAGCCTATCATTGTTGCTACAGTTGTTACCCTTACCTGCAATCCTAAATGCTTAGTATAGGATGCTAGTATTCCATTAGTGGCCCTACATTCTTGTCCGTCTGCCATGCTATACTACTGGGCCGTGATCACTCGGGAGGTGATCACGGGCATATGCTATATACTTTATACTGTTACATTACTTATGATATTGTTCGGAGATGGGGGCTGAACGGGCAAGTGGCTCCATCCCGGTAGAGGTGGGTTTTGGTTCCCGACAGCCCCCGACTGTTACTTTGTGGCGGAGCGACAGAGCAGGTTGAGACCACCTAGGAGAGAGGTGGGCCTGGCCCTGGTCGGCGTTCGCGGTTACTTCATAATAACACGCTTAACGAGATCTTGGTATTTGATCTGAGTTGGGTCGTTGACCTTATACGCACTAACCGCCACATGGGACAAGATACGGGCAACCTGCGTCATAGTATCAGCCGAAGCCTTCATGATGTCAGCGACTGAGCGGCGCGCGCCGGATTGGACTGGAACGCCTGCTCTTGTATTAGGGAGGCTAGGTATGCTTCCGGCCGCCCACGCAACATGCAGGTGTGCAATGGGCGATGGGCCCAGACCCCTGCGCCATAGGATTTAGACCGGCGTGCTGACCTCTCTGTTGTGCCTAGGTAGGGCTGCGACGTGTTGATCTTCCGAGGCCGGGCATGACCCAGGAAAGTGTGTCCGGCCAAAGGGCATCGAGCGTGTCGGGTAATGTAGTGCACCCCTGCAGGGAAGTTTATCTATTCGAATAGCCGTGATCTTCGGTAACAGGACGACCCGGAGTTGTACCTTGACCTTATGACAACTAGAACTGGATACTTAATAAAACACACCCTTCCAAGTGCCAGATATAACCCGGTGATCGCTCTCTAACAGGGCAACGAGGAGAGGATCGCCGGGTAGGATTATGCTATGCGATGATACTTGGTGAACTTACCATCTACTCTCTTCTACATGCTGCAAGATGGAGGCTGCCAGAAGCGTAGTCTTCGACAGGACTAGCTATCCCCCTTTTATTCTGGCAATCTGCAGTTCAGTCCACCGATATTGCCCCTTTGCACAGATACCCATGCATATGTAGTGTAGATCCTTGCTTGCGAGTACTTTGGACGGTTGCTTTGCTCCCCCTTTTCCTTTCTTCCTGGTTGTCGCAACCAGATGCTGGAGCCCAGGAGCCAGACGCCATCATTAACGATGACTCCTACTACACCGAGGTACCTACTACTACGTGCAGGCCGCTGATGATGACCAGGAGTAGTTTATATTAGGAGGATCCCAGGCAGGAGGCCTGCGCCTCTTTTGATCTGTATCCCAGTTTGTGCTAGCCTTCTTAAGGCAAACTTGTTTAACTTATGTCTGTACTCAGATATTGTTGCTTCCGCTGACTCGTCTATGATCGAGCACTTGTATTCGAGCCCTCGTGGCCCCTGCTTGTATTATGATGCTTGTATGCCTTATTTTATTTTTAGAGTTGTGTTGTGATATCTTCCCGTGAGTCCCTGATCTTGATCGTACACGTTGGCGTGTATGATTAGTGTACGATTGAATCGGGGGCATCACACAAGTGCCAAGGGATGGTGGAACGCGGATTCGACTCCAACCACATGATGATCGTGGAGTTCACCAACAACCACAAGTTGGATACCAAGAACATAGGGGAGGCCATCTTCAAGCTTCACAAGAAAATCGAGCACCTCCAAGCCCACATATATGACTTGCAAAACCAAAACTGTGAGTATGAATATATATTATAGAGGAGGAGTTTAGCTGCAGATTTGAGTATTCTGGAAACTCAATCATCTTTCTATGATGGTGAGCCTATGCCTTGGAAGAGGGACGACAAGCCTACATCATCAACAACTCCATCATCACCATCTCCGAGGAAAGAGGCATAAACCCATGGGTATGGGCACTCCCCTTGGCAACTTCCAAGCTTGGGGAGGTGCCCAGTATCGTATCACCATCACACTCCTATCTTTACCGTTTTTCATAGTTCGGTCCTTTTAGTAATATCTTGGTCTAGTAGAATAAAGTTTTAGCATGATCTAGTTTTGAGTTTTGCTTTATGATCCTTCTATGTAATCAAGTCCGTGAGCTATATATAATAAAGATTAGTTTTGAGTCAAGGGCTTGATTATCTTGCCATGATCGTGAGGGAATAAAAGAAAAAGAAAGAATAAAAAGAAATGAAGAGATCATATTGATCTTATGGAGAGTAATAACTTCACATATAAAAGAGTATGATGAATAAAAGTTGTTGAGAGTTGACAAACATAGTTTTGGTCATCGTTGCAATTAATAGGAAGTAATAAAGAAAGAGAGGTTCTCACATATAAATATACTATCTTGGACATCTTTTATGATTGTGAGCACTCATTAAAATATGGCATGCTAAAAGTTGATGTTGGACAAGGAAGACAACGTAATGGGTTATGTTTTCTTATATCGGAAAGAAAGTATATTGTCATGGGTCATCCAACATGTTGAGCTTGCCTTTCCCCCTCATGCTAGCCAAATTCTTTGCACCAAGTAGAGATATTACTTGTGCTTCCGAATATCCTTAAACGCAGTTTTGCCATGAGAGTCCACCATACCTACCTATGGATTGAGAAAGATCCTTCAAGTAAGTTGTCATTGTTGCATGCAACAAAAATTGCTCTCTAAATATGTATGATTTATTAGTGTGGAGAAAATAAGCTTTATACGATCTTGTGATATGGAAGCAATAAAGGCGACAGACTGCATAATAAAGGTCCCAATCACAAGTGGCAATGTAAAGTGACGTTCTTTCGCATTAAGATTTTGCACATCCAACCATAAAAGCACATGACAACCTCTGCTTTCCTCTGCGAAGGGCCTATCTTTTATTCTTGTCTTATATCTTATACAAGAGTCATGGTGATCTTCACCTTTTCCTTTTTACATTTTATCCTTTGGCAAGCACATTGTGTTGGAAAGATCCTGATATATATATCCAATTGGATGTAAGTTATCATAAACTATTATTGTTGATGTTACCCTTGAGGTAAAAGGTTGGGAGGCAACACTATAAGCCCCTATCTTTCTCTATGTCCGATTGAAGCTCCATACCCATAAGTATTGCGTGAGTGTTAGCAATTGTGAAAGACTAAATGATAATTGAGTATGTGGACTTGCTGAAAAGCTCTTATATTGACTCTTTCTGACGTTATGATAAATTGCAATTGCTTCAATGACCGAGATCATAGTTTGTTAGTTTTCAATGAAGTTTCTGATTCATACTTGACATTGTGAATAGATTGTTACTTTAGCATAAGAAATAATATGACAATATATATATATATTGCTATTCTTAGAATGATCATGATGCCCTCTTGTCCGTATTTTATTTTATCTACACCTCTATCTCTAAACATGTGGACATATTTTTCGTTATCGGCTTCTGCTTGAGGACAAGCGAGGTCTAAGCTTGGGGGAGTTGATACGTCCATTTTGCATCATGCTTTTATAATGATATTAATTGCATTATAGGTTGTTATTACATGTTATGTCACAATACTTATGCCTGTTCTCTCTTATTTTACAAGGTTTACATGAAGAGGGAGAATGCCGGCAGCTGGAATTCTGGGCTGGAAAAGGAGCAAATATTAGAGACCTATTCTGCACAACTCCAAAAGTCCTGAAACATCACGGAGGCACGTTTTGGAATTAATAAAAATTACTGGCGAAAGAATCAACCAGAGGGGCCCACACCCTGGCCACGAGGGTGGGGGGCGCGCCCCCTGTCTCGTGGGCCCCCTGGCAGGCCTCCGGTGCCCATTTTTGGCTATATGAAGTCTCTCGTCCCAGAAAAAAAATCAGGAGGAAGCTTTCGGGACGAAGCACCGTCGCCATGATGCGGAACCTGGTGAAACCAATCTAGGGCTCCGGCGGAGCTGTTCTGCCGGGGAAACATCCCTCCGGGAGGGGGAAATCATCACCATCGTCATCACCATCGATCCTCTCAGTGGGAGGGGGTCAATCTCCATCAACATCTTAACCAGCACCATCTCATCTCAAACCCTAGTTCATCTCTTGTATCCAATCTTTGTCTCAAACCCTGTGGGTTGCTAATAGTGTTGATTACTCCTTGTAGTTGATGCTAGTTGGTTTATTCGGTGGAAGATCATATGTTCAGATCCTTTATGCATATTAATACCCCTTTGATTATGAACATGAATATGATTTGTGACTAGTTACATTTGTTCCTGAGGACATGGGAGAAGTCTTGCTAGAAGTAGTCATGTGAATTTGGTATTCGTTCGATATTTTGATGAGATGTATGTTGTCTCCCCTCTAGTGGTGTTGTGTGAACGTCGACTACATGACACTTCACCATTATTTGAGCCTAGAGGAAGGCATTGGGAAGTAATACGTAGATGATGGGTTGCTAGAGTGACAGAAGCTTAAACCCCAGTTTATGCGTTGCTTCGTAAGCGGCTGATTTGGATCCATATGTTTCATGCTATGGTTAAGTTTACCTTAATACTTCTTTTTTAGTTGCGGATGCTTGCAATAGGATTTAACCATAAGTGGGATGCTTGTACAAGGAAGGGCAGTACCCAAGCACCGGTCCACCCACATATCAAATTATCAAAGTAACGAACGCGAATCATATGAGCGTGATGAAAACTAGCTTGACGATAATTCCCATGTGTCCTCGGGAGCGTTTTCCTTCATATAAGAGTTTGTCCAGGCTTGTCCTTTTCTACAAAAAGGATTGGGCCATCTTGCTGCACCTTATTTACTTTTATTACTTGTTACCCGTTACAAATTACCTTATCACAAAACTATATGTTACCGATAATTTCAGTGCTTGCAGAGAATACCTTTCTTAAAACCGCTTGTCATTTCCTTCTGCTCCTCGTTGGGTTCGACACTCTTACTTATCGAAAGGACTACGATAGATCCCCTATACTTGTGGGTCATCAGGTATGGAGTTTTAATCGGACACAGAGAAAGATAGGGGCTTATAGTGATGCCTCCCAACCTTTTACCGCAAGGATAATGTCAACAATAATAGTTTATGATAACTTACATACAATTGGATATATATATCAGGATCTTTCCACCACAATGTGTTTGCCAAAGGATAAAGTATAAAAAGGAACGGTGAAGATCACCTCGACTCTGGCATAAGACATAAGACAAAAATAAAAGACAAGCCCTTCGCGGAGGGAAGCAGAGGTTGTCATGTGCTTTTATGGTTGGATGCACAAAATATTAATGCAAAAGAACGTCACTTTATAGTGCCACTTGTGATAGGGACCTTTTTTATGAAGTCCGTCGCTTTTATTGCTTCCACATATTTAGAGAGCATTTTTATTGCATGCAACAATGACAACTTACTTGAAGGATCTTACTCAATCCATAGGTAGATATGGTGGACACTCACGGCAAAACCGGGTTTAAGGATATTCAGAAGCACAAGTAGTATCTCTACTTGGTGCAAAGAATTTGGCTAGCATGAGGGGGAAAGGCAAGCTCAACATGTTGGATGATCCATGACAATATACTTTATTTCGGATATAAGAAAACATAACCCATTACGTTGTCTTCCTTGTCCAACATCAACTTTTTATCATGTCATATTTTAATGAGTGCTCACAATCATAAAAGATGTCCAAGATAGTATATTTATATGTTAAAACCTCTCTTTCTTTATTACTTCCTATTAATTGCAACGATGACCAAAACTATGTTTGTCAACTCTCAACAACTTTTATTGATCATACTCTTTTATATGTGAAGTCATTACTCTCCATAAGATCAATATGATCTCTTTAATTCTTTTTATTCTTTCTTTTTCTTATTATTCCCTCAAGATCATAGCAAGATAACCAAGCCCCCGACTCAAGACTAATCTTTATTATACAGCTCATGGACTCGATTACATAGAAGGATCATAAAGCAGAACTCAAAACTAGATCATACTAAAACTTTATTCTACTAGATCAAGATATTACCAAAAGGATCGAACTAAGAAAAACGGTAAAGATAGAAGTGTGATGGTGATACGATACCGGGGCACCTCCCCCAAGCTGGGCAGTTGCCAAGGGGAGCGCCCATATACCCAATACTCAGTTCTCCTTTGGTAGTGATGAAGGGATTGTTGATGACGTAGGCTTGTCGTTCAACATCGAGCGTAGGAGGTGCTCCAACTTACGAATAATGCCCATGAGTGCGGTGATAGGCTCTTGCAACAGAATATTTTCACGAGTTAGATACTTGTTCTGCACCCGAACTATTTCAATCATCTTGAAAGCTTCAATTTCAATAGGGGTAAGAAGATTGTAATGAGGTTGAAGGATGTCTTCTTCTTCTCCCGGAGCTTGATCCTCCTTGGCCTTCTTGATCCTATCATCCTTGTTAATCTCCCCAGGTTCTTCTCTCTTCAGCTCTATCTTCATTAGCCAAGCATCATCGCCCTCATTGTTGGAGGAGGGGGACGACATGATGCCTGGCCTTGACAACTCTGGCAAAAAACAGCTCGAAACAAAAGCAGGAGATATTTGCGTGATACAAGGGTCAAAACCTTCAGGAGATTATATAATGAATTTTTACCGACAAAAGAAATATCGTGCAAGAAAACGGAGTCCGGAGAGCACACGAGGTGCCCACGAGGCAGGGGCGCGCCCAGGGGGATAGGGCGCGCCCTCCACCCTCGTGGATGCCTCGTGTCCCTTTCGGACTACTTATTATTTTCCTATTTTCTTAAATATTCCAAAACGGAGAAAAATTGCTATTAGAACTGTTTTGGAGTTGGTTTTCTTACCGTACCACATACCTATTCCTTTTCAGAGTCTGAAACATTCTGGAAAGTGTCCCTTATTTATTCCTCCAGGGTTACGGTGTCAATAACATTGGTTTCAACATTTATGGGATTACCTGAGATATAATGTTTGATTCTTTGACCATTCACCACCTTTGGATTTGTGCCTTTGAAGTTGTTAATTTTTATGGCACCGGAACGATGGACCTCCCAGATAACGTAAATCTTAAACGAGAGTTGTATAGGAAAACATAATCACCTACATTAAACTCACGCATTTGTATCCTTTTGTCATGCCATCTTTTAACATTTTCTTTTAACAGTTTGGCATTCTCATAGGCCTGGGTTCTCCATTCATCAAGTGAGCTAATGTCAAATAGTCTCTTCTCACCGGCAAGTTTGGAATCATAATTGAGCTCTTTAATGGCCCAATATGCCTTATGTTCTAGTTCGAGAGGTAAGTGACATGCTTTTCCATAAACCATTTTATACAGAGACATACCCATAGGATTTTTATATGCAGTTCTATAAGCCTATAATGCATCATCAAGTTTCTTGGACCAATTCTTTCTAGATCTATTAACAGTCTTTTGCAAAATTTATTTAATCTCTCTATTACTCAGTTCTACTTCATCACTAGACTGTGGGTGGTATGGAGATGCAATTCTATGATTAACATCATACTTAGCAAGCATTTTACGGAAAGCACCATGAATAAAATGTGAACCACCATCAGTCATTAAGTATCTAGGGACTCCAAACCTAGGAAAAATAACTTCTTTAAGCATCTTGATAGAGGTGTTATGATCAACACTACTAGTTGGAATATCTTCTACCCACTTAGTAACGTAATCAACAGCAACTAAAATATGTGTATACCCATTAGAGGAAGGAAACGGTCCCATATAATCAAAGCCCCAAACATCAAATGGTTCAATAACAAGTGAATAGTTCATAGGCATTTCTTGACGTCTACTAATATTACCAATTCTTTGACATTCATCACAAGACAAGACAAACTTATGGGCGTCCTTGAAGAGAGTAGGCCAATAAAAACCGGATTGCAATACCTTATGTGCAGTTCTATCTCCAGCGTGGTGTCCTCCATAAGCCTCGGAGTGACACTTGCGTAGGATCTGTTCCTGTTCATGCTCAGGTACACAACATCTAATAACACCATCTACTCCTTCTTTATAAAGGTGTGGGTCATCCCTGAAGTAATGCCTTAAATCATAGAAAACTTTTTCTTTTGCTGGTATGTGAAACTCGGTGGTATAAATTTAGCAACAATGTAATCAGCATACCATGGAGCAGTATGAGAAATATTTATGACAGCTAATTGTTCATCAGGAAAGCTATCATCAATAGGTAGTGGGTCATCAAGGACATTCTCTAACCTAGATAAGTTGTCTGCAACGGGGTTCTCAGCTCCCTTGTAGCAGGAGAATTCTTGTAGCAGGAGAACCCATCTAATAAGTCTAGGTTTAGCATCTTTATTTTCCATAAGATATTTAATAGCAGCATGATCGGTGTGAACAGTTACTTTAGAATCAACAATGTAAGGCCTGAACTTATCACAAGCAAATACAACTGCTAAAAATTCCTTTTCAGTAGTGTCATAATTTCTCTGGGCACTGTCTAGAGTTTTACTAGCATATTGGATAACATTTAATTTCTTATCAACTCTTTGTCCTAGAACAACACCTACAGCATAATAACTAGCATCACACATCATTTCAAAGGGTAAATTCCAATCAGGTGGCTGAACAATAGGTGCAGAAATCAAAGCTTTCTTAAGTATTTCAAATGCTTCTACACAATCATCATCAAAGACAAAAGGAACATCTTTTTGTAAGAGATTAGTCAGAGGCCTAGAGATTTTTGAGAAGTCTTTAATGAACCTCCTATAAAAACCAGCATGACCAAGGAAACTTCTTATACCTTTAATGTCCTTAGAACACGACATTTTTTCAATTGCATCAACTTTAGCTTTATCAACTTCAATACCTCTTTCAGAAATTTTATGCCCCAAGACAATACCTTCATTAACCGTAATGTGGCACTTCTCCCAATTCAAGACAAGATTAGTTTCTTCACATCTCTGCAAAACTCAATCAAGGTTGCTTAAGCAATCATCAAAAGAAGTTCCATACACAGAGAAATCATCCATGAAAACCTCAACAATCTTTTCACAAAAGTCAGAGAATATAGCAGTCATACATCTTTGAAAGGTAGCAGGTGCATGGCATAAACCAAAAGGCATACGTCTATAAGCAAAGGTACCAAAGGGCAAGTAAAAGTGGTCTTTTATTGATCCTCTTTTGACACAGGTATTTGAGAGAAACCAGAATAACCTCTAGAAAGCAAAAATGTGTATGTTTGGATAATCTTTCTAGCATTTGATCAATAAAAGGTAAAGGGTAATTTTCCTTTTTAGTAGCTTTATTCAATTTGCGGAAATCAATTACCATTCTATAACCTGTAACAATTCTTTGTGGGATAAATTCATCTTTATCATTAGGAACAACAGTAATACCTCCATTCTTAGGGACAAAATGGACATGACTTACCCACTGACTATCAGCAACGGGATAAATTATACCTGCCTCCTGAAGCTTTAGTATTTCTTTTCTTACCACTTCTTTCATCTTAGGATTTAACCGTCGTTGGTGATCAACAACCGGTTTAGCGTCTTTCTCCAATTTATTTTGTGTTGGCATAGAGTGGGACTAATGCCCTTAAGATCATCCAGAGTATATCCAATAGCAGCACGGTGCTTCTTCAGAGTTTTCATAATTTCTCTTCTTCTTGCTCTGAAAGGTTAGCACTAATAATAACATGATATATCTTCTTTTCATCAAGATAAGCATATTTAAGAGTATCAGGTAATGGTTTAAGCTCAAACATGGGATCACCCTTGGGTGGAGGAGGATCCCCTAGAATTTCAACAGGCAAGTTGTGTTTCAAAATAGGTCCCGGTTTAAAGAATACTTCATCTATTTCCCTTCTTTCATGCATAAACATATCATTTTCAAGGTCTAGCAAATATTGTTCTAAAGGATCGTTAAGAGGCACGGCAATAGAAGCAAGACCAACAATTTCATCTTTAGTAGGTAATTCTTTATCATGGGGCTGTCTATGAAATTTAGTAAAATTAAAATCATGAGACATATCCCATAAACCAATAGTAACAACATCCTTTTTGCAATCTATCTTAGCATTAACAGTATTCAAGAAGGGTCTACCAAATATAATAGGACAAAAGTTATCTTGTGGGGAAGCAAGAACAAGAAAATCAGTAGGATATTTAATTTTCCCACACAAGACTTCAACATCTCTAACAATCCCAACCGATGAGATAGTATCTCTATTGGCAAGCTTAATAGTAACATCTATATCTTCTATCTCAGCAGGTGCAATATCATGCACGATTTCTTTATATAAGGTATAAGGTATTGCACTGACACTAGCACCCATATCACATAAGCCATGATAACAGTGATCTCCTATTTTATCAGAAACAACAGGCATGCCAACAACAGGTCTAGCAAGTAAATAACATGCCCATCAATATTATCAAACAAGAGATCTTTAACCATAGCAATACTAGGTTCAACTTTAATTTGCTCAGAGGGTTTAGGTGTTCTAATATTACTTTTACGAACCACGATTGAAGCTTTAGCATGATCCTTTATTCTAACAGGGAAAGGTGGTTTCTCAATATAAGCGGTAGGAACAATAGGATCAACATTATAAGTGATAGTCTTTTCTTCAACTTTAATAGGTTCAACTACTTTTACTTCAATGGGAGGATGATATTTAAACCACTTCTCCTTAGGGAGATCAACATGAGTAGCAAAGGATTCACAGAAAGAAGCTACTGTCTCAGAGTCAAGTCCATATTTAGAGCTAAATTCACGGAAAACATCGGTATCCATAAAAGATTTAACACAATCAAACTTAGGTGTTATACCTGACTCCTTACCTTCGTCGAGTTCCCAATCTTCAGAGTTGCGTTTAATTCTTCCCAATAAATCCCATCTGAATTCAATAGTCTTCATCATAAAAGAACCAATACAAGAAGTATCGAGCATGGAGCGATTATTGAGAGAAAGCCGAGCATAAATTTTTTGAATAATAATTTCTCTTGAGAGCTCATGATTGGGGCATGAATATAACATTGACTTAAGCCTCCCCCAAGCTTGAGCGATACTTTCTCCTTCGCGAGGCCAAAAATTATATATATAATTACGATGAACCAGATGCATAGGATAAAACTTCTGATGAAATTCCAATTTCAATCGGTTGTAGTTCCATGATCCAATATCATCGCATAGCCTAAACCATGTCAATGCCTTTCCCTTCAAAGATAAAGGGAAGACCTTCTTCTTGATAACATCCTCGGGCATACCTGTAAGCTTAAATAATCCACAAACTTCATCCACATAGATTAGGTGCAAATCGGGATGCAATGTTCCATCTCCTGTAAAATGATTAGCTAGCAGTTTCTCTATCATACCCGAAGGAATTTCAAAGTAAAAATTTTCAGTAGGTTCAGTAGGTTGAGCAGCAACTCTTTGCTCTACTGTTCTGGGTGAAGATACCCCGAACAAGCCCCTCAAAGGATTACTTTCCATAGTAACAAGTGACAGTAAATTTCAGCACACTATATAAAATTTTTCTTACCAAAGGCGCTTCACTCCCCGACAACGGCGCCAGAAAAGAGTCTTGATCACCCACAAGTATAGGGGATCTATCGTAGTCCTTTCGATAAGTAAGAGTGTCGAACCCAACGAGGAGCACAAGGAAATGATAAGCGGTTTTCAGTAAGGTATTCTCTGCAAGCACTGAACTTATTGGTAACAGATAGTTTTATGATAAGGTAATTCGTAACGGGTGTCGGTGTCAAAACCGGCGGATCTCGGGTACGGGATCCTGAACTGTGCGTCTAAGGCGGATGGTAACAGGAGGCGGGGGACACAATGTTTACTCAGGTTCGGGCCCTCTCGATGGAGGTATAACCCTACTTCCTGCTTGATTGATCTTGATGATATGAGTATTACAAGAGTTGATCTACCACGAGATCGTAGAGGCTAAACCCTATAAGCTAGCCTATGGTTATAATTGTTCTTCTCCTACGGACTAAACCCTCCGGTTTATATAGACACCGGAGGGGGCTAGGGTTACACAGAGTCGGTTACAAGGGAGGAGATCTACAGACCGAATTGCCAAGCTTGCCTTCCACGCCAAGGAGAGTCCCACCCGGACACGGGACGAAGTCTTCAATCTTGTATCTTCATAGTCCAACAGTCCGGCCAAAGTATATAGTCCGGCAGTCCGAGGACCCCCTAATCCAGGACTCCCTTAGTAGCCCCTGAACCAGGCTTCAATGACGATGAGTCCGGCGCGCAGATTGTCTTTGGCATTGCAAGGCGGGTTCCTCCTCCGAATACTCCATGGAAGATTTTGAACAATAGGATCGTGTCCGGCTCTGCAAAACAAATTCCATATACCACCGTAGAGAGTATAATATTCCACAAATCTAATCTGCTGACAAGTTTCATAGCATGACATCACGCCATGGCCCGATCATTATTCGAACCATTTTTCTCAACCAGCTACTGCACATATTGCGAGGCGATTTTCTTGGCACGTCTTGTCGAACCAGAGATCGTGTCCCCTTATCACGGGATTCTCATCAATACGGGTGTGGGTAAACCAACTGTGCCATTAATCACGGCGCTTGGGGAATAAGAGATTTTACCAGGCAGGTGAGGAGGCGCACAGTTTCCTCCGCCCTTATAAAGGGACAAGGACTTCTCTTTTTCACCCACGCCTTCTTCTTCCCTGCCCATCCATTCTCGCGCACTCGAGCTCCAGCACCCAAGTTCGTATTTTCTCCGCAAAACCACTCCAAACATGTCCGGAGCGGGAGGCAAGTGGATGGTCTCCTCCGTTACGGAGGGGGACATTACGAAGCTCCGGGAAGCCGGATACCTAGCCGCAGATATCGCGCACCGGCTCCTAGACGCGGGGCAGATCGTCCCTACTCCAGAATCCCATGAGAGGGTGGTATTTCTCACCCACTTCGTCCGCGGACTGGGATTTCCCCTCCACCCATTCGTCTGCAGGCTCATGTTTTATTATGGGCTAGATTTCCATGATCTGGCCCCCAATTTTATCCTCAACATCTCGGCGTTTATCGTCGTGTGTGAGGCCTTCCTCCGCATCAAGCCCCACTTCGGCCTGTGGCTGAAGACCTTCAATGTTAAACCGAAGGTGGTGGTCGGCGAGCAAGCGGAGTGCGGAGGCGCCATGGTGGGCAAAATGCCCAACGTCACCTGGCTCGAAGGCTCCTATGTGGAGACCGTAAAGGGGTGGCAATTGGGGTGGTTCTACATCACCGAGCCGCGCGACACCAACTGGGTGGCGGCCCCCAAATTTTGATCCGGAATTCCCATGCGCTCACCTCCTGGAAATAGAAGGTCCTATCCTGGGGTTCATCGGTGGAGCTGACCGGACTCCAGACCTGCGTCAAAAACATGATAAGCAAGAAAATCAAGCTTGTCAACGTGGTCCAAGTCATGCTCTTCCGCCAAATCCTCCCGTGTCAAGGACGGGCATTCAATTTGTGGGAGTTCGGCCCGGCTAAGCACCAGACGCTGCGAGAGCTCTTGGACACGACGCACAAGGACGTCTGGAAGCTGTTGTTCAAGGGCGCCGAGGTACCTCCTCCCCTTACTGAGGACCGCGGACTCGGCGCAAAGCGCCCTGCCAATCCGGTAAGTCTTTTATATCTCATAAGATGTTCTTTTCCCCAGTTTAACCATGCATGGGATCTAAGCCTCCATGCCATTTAACAGGACTGGGTAGCGACAGCGGAGCAGATCGATTGTCCAGCCCCCCTGCCCGAAAATCCAGCAGATGCTCTCCTAACGGAGATGCTAGTTCCAGCGCCTTATGAGGCGCCAGAGAAGATGGCCAAGAAGAAGGCCACGGGGACCAGGAAAGGTCTCTGGCGTAAGGTTATATCGGACTCATCATCCGAAAACACCGAGGCGCATTGCTCCCGCGAAGACGAGGAGGAGGAAGAGGAAAGTGCTCCCCCCCAGCCCGGGGGGGGGGACAGGAAAAGGAAGGCCGCCCCGTCAGGGGAGGCCGAAGGGCCCAAGAAGGGAAGGACCCTCCTTCTGGACTGCTCCACGACGGCCGCATTCAGCGACGAGGAGTGGTTACCCAGGGACAAGCCCCTGGCGAAGTCGTGAGTATCCGGATACCATAATAGTTCTTGGTACGTTTTATTGTACTACTTCTTATCACGCCGAGCATGATTATGCAGTCCATCCCGAGCCCATCACTACAAAAAAAAATACACTTCCGTGATGATACGTGTTTGTCACAGTAGGTCGCGTTTTCTGTCATGCATGTACAACCATGACAAATTTATGACAGAATCAAGATAGTCATACCTGTGCTGTCGTAGAAGTGTTCCATGACATTGCCAAAATTATCATCACGGAAGTGTCCACTTCCATGACGATAAATCGCGCGTCACAGAAGTGCTTTCGTCAAGGGTGACCGACACGTGGCATCCACCGTAACGGAACGCCATTAAGCTATCGGGTTGGGTTTTGGATCCGATAACCCGTTAACAGCCCCGACCAATGGGGATTTTCCACGTGTAAAATCATCACTGGCTGGAGGAAACACGTGTCGGCTCATCGTTGGGACAGATGTCATCCACTCATTGGACGGAAGGCGCCTATGATACATCGACACGTGGCACGGACCAATAGAGGCCCATTCCTGTGAAAAGGCTGGCCCGTTTGACTTGGTCAAAAGGTGGCGGGCCGGCCCATGGAAAACCTGTTAACGACCTATTCGCATATAGCCCATTTATAGCCCGCTAACCCAAGGCCCGTTACGCCCTATCCGAATTAGGCCCAGTAGCGTCATCTGGGCCATCTAATATGATTCCAGCCCATTTTCACTTCTGGGCCATGTATGGCCCATGACGTCTTTCAGCCCATATGAGGCCTTATGTAACTCTTGGCCTATTAACGGCCCGTGGTGAAACTGGCCCGTAATGAACAGTGTATCACTTTACACCCATTAACGGCCCGTGGTGAAACTGGCCCGTAATGAACAGTGTATCACTTTATAGCCATTAACGGCCCGTGGTGAAACTGGCCCGTAATGAACAGTGTATCACTTTATACCCATTAACGGCCCGTTATTCCGTTGAGCCGTTTCTAGCCCATGTTATCTTTCGGCCTTCTCAGAGCCCATTTATTCTTGGGCTCATTTCCAGCATTCGTTTACTTACGGCTCGTTACTGTCATTTTCTGCTTGTGGGCCAAATTCAGCCCGTGGTTACAGTCGGCCCGTTTGTGGTCCGTTAATACGTTGGGCCGTTTTCATAGCGTCATCAAATACGGCCTATTAACGATGGCCCGTTATGGTCGGCCCATGAACGAACGATTCCAACTCTAGCCCGTTTACGGCCATAATGCGGCCTGTTATTGGCCCATGTTTGGCAAATCGATCATACGGCCCGTATAAGGCGCATTGATGATACGACCCGTAGAAGGCCCATTGTTTCTATGGCCCGTAGAAGGCCCATTGTTTCTACGGCCCGTAGAAAGCCTACTGTTTCTACGGCCCGTAGAAGGCCCACTGTTTCTACGGCCCGTAGGAGGCCCAGTGTCACTACAGTAAATATTAGCCCATGGTTATTGTGGCCTAGTTTTAAAAAATAGGTTATTGCAGCCACTAGCAAACCGTGGAAAAAGAACTTCACTGACTAAAAGCAAACAAATAAACAAGACAACAAGGAAATAAATAAGCAAGCAACTTATGCTAGGCTATCACGGCTATTACACATATTACATCCACTGGGCATCAAAGTTCGCCACCAGTGCAAATATAGGGAACAAAGAAGCATATAAACGCCGCAGCAAAACAAGTCCAGAACTGAAACCACTTCAGAAGAGTTCAAGAAACAATATCCTGGGTACCCATAATGCTGGCAAGATGCTTAGCAAGCTTATTAACTTTCTCTTGTTTGGCGCTTAAATCCTCCAGCGCTTGCTGTTGCACAAGAAAGTACACATCTGAATTCTGCAGGGACTTCCTCAGTCCTTCGGCTTCTTGCCTCAGCACAGCTGACTGATGCCTTTCAGCTTGTAGCTGAGACTGAAGAAGCCAAAGTGATTCAGGCAGCGAGTTCGAAGAGCTTGTGCCAGCGGTACTGGCCAGTAACTCGAACACTGCATCAACGCACTGTGGGGTTTTCTCACTGTCTACAAGATCGTTTTTATCACCTTTCTTGGAGACCAACAGGGTTGTCTCACTATCTTGAACCTTATCTGCATTACTTTCTCTATATTGCATAGTGGGGTGCTCTTATCCAATATTCTGATTGCATACTACAAGAGAAACAAGCAGACACATCACAGGTTTAGCTTGTAGTATACGAAACTCATTTTGGTAAACCGGTTCGGTAGTAAGGTGGACAGGATAACAGAATGAAACAAACATAAATCTATGTACTATGGTCACTGTATTGTCCATATCATTCTAGTTTATGTTCCCTAATCAAGATAGATACACAGTTCAACTCATATATTTTTAAGACACAACAGCATAGACAGAATATAAGTGTGAGAAACTACACAGCATTGGCAGCACTTGTAATGTGCATCACATGAGAACATAACTGTTTATACAACTTAAACTGAAATCAACATAGAGCAAGAAGTTAGAACAGCAATCCAATTAAAGAAATAGGTTTAAAACATACCTGTTGCGCCATTGGAGTTTCAATTGGACCCTTCAAATTCGAAAGTAGTTGGTATGAGTAAATACAGTGATGTAACAGCAAAGGAGTATGGACCATAGCTACGAATCTGACCTGAGAACAGTTGCTCTTCTGCTTTAAACGTGGAGTTTGGGTTAGCTGTGGTGGTCTTCGTGCTTTGGGCACTGCAGAAGCTATACAAACTGCTCGTGTGGGGGTACTCTGTGGTGGACATGGTGCTTTGTCAACTATAAGTGGGTTACTATCCGCTGGGGTCGCGGTTAGATGGGTTGTAGCTGGTTCTCTGCCCAACGGTGTAAGTGTGCAATCTGGAAGAGTCTCGATTATGTGTGGTGGGGCTAGTTTGTGGGCCAGTACAACCATGGTTCTATCTGCATCGACGGGTAGCACTGTCTTTTGTGAAGAACGGGTTTTTGCTCCCTTAGATACTGCCATCACGCCCTCCAATTCAAATGGCTGATAAACAAGAAAAGAAATTGAACGTACAGACATTGTATGATAGACAGATGTGGTAATTCACATATATGTTGTCTAACCAAACAGGACAGCATGACACAATTTCACATATATGATGCCTAAGTAAACAGGATAGCATGACACAGTTTCAGATATATGATGGATAACTTAGCAGGATATAATGGCATAATTTAACATATGATGAGTACCTAAACAGGATGACATGACAAAACTATATGATGTCTTTCTAAAATAGGTTGGGATGAAATAATTCACATACATGTTGTCTAAGTATACAGGATGGCATGATATAATTGACATAATTGATTCATGTACTAAGCAGCTGGCACTCGCATGTATGATCTCTAAACTAAGCAGATAGAATTCAATATTGTGCATATGATGTCTAAACTAAGCAATGCAAGACACCATATGCATCATATGAGAAATATAAACATTGCAACTTAGAGCATACACCTCAGGTGGGATATAGGACTGGTCATCTGTCTCTGAATCCTCCTCTGAGGAGCTCCCTGTAACCATCGAGATATATGCTTCAACAGGTACCATTGCCTGCTCTGAAGACCTTGTTTTCACTCCAGATTTTTCCATAACCGGCTCAAATGGCTGATACACAAGAAGAGTAGTTCAATATACACAGATTGTCGACAAATGGTATACGTAATGAAAAAAAAAAGATGGCATGAGATAATTCACATATATGATGCCTGGCTCCATGGCGGTGCATAGTTCACATATATGATAACTGGCTGAAAAACATGGCATTGCATAATTCACATATCTGATATAGAAAGCAAACAGGAGGCATTCACACAAAGCATGTCTAATCTAAGCAGATGGCATGGCAATGCAAGACACCATATGCATGATATGAGCAATATAACCCAGCCAAGTTAGAGCATGCACCTCAGGGGGGGGGGGGAATACGACTGGTCATCTCTCTCTGAATCCTCCTCTGAGGAGCTATCTGTAACCAGCAAGAAATCTGCATCGACAGGTAGCACTGACTGCTCAGAAGACCTTGTTTTCACTCCAGATTTTCCCATGACCGACTCAAATGGCTGATGCACAGGAAGAGTAGATGAATGTATAAACATTGTTGACAAATGGAATACATTATCGAAAAAAATATGGCACAATACAATTCACATATACGATGACTGGCTAAACAGGATGGCATTGCATGATTCACGTATATGATGCCTGGCTAAAGAAGATGGCATTGCGTAATTCCCATATACTCCCTCCGTTCCTAAATATTTGTCTTTTTAGAGATTTCAAATGGACTACCACATACGGATGTATATAGACATATTTTAGATTGTAGATTCAATCATTTTGTTCCGCATGTAGTCACTTGTTGAAATCTCTAAAAAGACAAATATTTAGGAATGGTGGGAGTATGATATAGAAACCAAACAGGTGGCATTCACACAAAGCAAATCTAAACTAAGCTGATGACATATAAGATGTATAATGTAAGCAATGCAAGGCGCCATATGCATGATATGACCAACATCAGCATGCCAGGTTAGAGCAAACACCTCAGGTGGTAAACAGGCGTGGTCGGCTCCTTTTGAATCTCCATCTGAACAATTATCTTCCTCTGGAATACAATCTGGAAATGTAGGAGGGGGGGCACTTCGCCCACCATGGAGCGGCGTCTGCATGACATTATATTCGCACGCAACGGTCTTCTCTTTTTCTCTACATGTTCAGTACGATTGTGTACAATATCTGACATGCATAATAAAAAAATAGTTAGATTTTGTAAGGCCTAAGGGGTGCATGCAAAAATCAAGACTGATGGTAGCAAACGAGTGGATGGATCCAAAACTAATGATAGCAGGTAGATTATAGCTTCAGTTTAAAAAGATAGACAATGGATCATCTATTGCTTGTTGCCCACCCAACATGAACCACATAGAAGACCCCAGATGAACCAGATAGTAGACAGATACTATTCGTTGCTAGCTCGATATGAGACCCATGGACAATTCAAAACTCAAGATTGAACGATAAAGTAGCAGGTAATAATAACCGATGTATAACGTAAGCAAACACGAAAGACTGCGACCTCTCTTCCGGAACTGTGTAGTCCTCCGGTTCATCTGCTCAGTCGATGATGGTAATGCAGTTAGCGTGGCTGCCGGCAATGGGGAAGATGATCTGAGGCGGCGAAAGGAAGTCTGCAGGGGGGATCTCTGCTGCAGTGAACGCTTCTGTCGATGGTGCACCTCAGGTGGGGTGGATGACGACACGGCAGGAGCAGGACATAACACACAGAGTTTTCTTTGACGCCTATCTGAAAATGAAGTAAATCTGTAAGGGCTCCTTAGAATTGGAGGATTCTATAAACGCAGGGACAGGAAAAAAACATGAATAGGATAGGAATGCACGTGCAAAACAGAGCATTTGGAAACATAGGATTTCAGTCAACCTGGGTGTTTGGCTCACATGAATTGGAAGAACAGAGGAATGGAGAAACAAACTGATGCGATGAGTGTACAACCTCTTTGGCATAGCCTTGTGCACCTCAGCATCATTGGGTTGGACGTGGAGGATGGTGATGATGCTGGTGTGACTGTCGGAGGCGGGGAAGAAGATCCGAGGCCTCTGGAAACGGCGCCGAGGGTACTGCTCCGCTGTGATGGACGGTTCCGTCGTTGGAGCAGCTCCGCTAAGGTGTACGGCGACGAGGCTGAAGCATGACAAGACAGACAACGTTAATCTGAAGTGGGACCCTACTATTATCTGCAATAGATGATGTAAAATACATCACCAAAAAGTGCTAGATGTAAAACGCATCAGCCGCGCCACGGCCGCTCCGACAGATGCTGTAAGTACTATTCACTCTGAACTTAACTGAAGAAAATGAACTTCACAGTCGAAACTGAATTTTACTGTCGAAACTGATTGAACTAGTAACAGAGCATTGCAATAGATGTTTAGGGCGTTCGAGCACTAGTAGCAGAGAAGCAGTGATCTAAATCAGCAGACGCTCGAGCAGGGAACGCACTAGCAGAGAGCAAGTCGTGCAGCAGCACCGCGAGCGAGTGCTAAAGCAGCAACTGCTGTAGCTGCCGGAGGTCGTGCAGCAGCAGCAGCAGCGCAAGCGAGAGCAAGAGCAGAGCAGCAGCACGAACGAAAGCAGGAGCAGTGCAGCAGCGCGATCGACAGCAAGAACAGAGCCGCAACGCGAGCGAGAGCCGGAGCAGCTACAGCTTGTGCCGTTGTGGAAGTCGCCGCCAAGGAAGCAACGACATGGGGGAGAGACGTCGTGGATGATGTGGCCGGCGACGGCGCCGTCGATGGAGACACGCCATGTCTGCTCGGTATCGAGCACCGGCAGCCCTGTGAGATCGAATAAAAGATAAAATGCAGCGGTGAGTGCAGAACCTCCTTGGTGGCGCCGAGTTGGCCTCGGCTTCATCGGAGGAATTGGTGAGAGTGCTGCGGTTCCGGTGGGGCAGGTCAAGACAGCGTTGTGGGGATTGAGGTGGCGCGATAGACGAAGCGAACGTCGGGGAAGCTCCTTGGAGGTGGAGGACGGGGCGGCTGATCCGGTGGGACGACGAGATCGACAACGGATCCTCATCCGGTGCGGTGGATGAGGGTCGGCGAGCTGTTGCGGTGGATGACGTAGTCGGGGAAGAGTCTCTGGCTGGGCGGCGGTCGGGAGGCCGACGCAGGAGCGTGGGGTTTCGTGGGTTTTGGCGGCCTCGGTGTACAAATGGGGGGGCGAAGGGGGAGGGGGAGCCAAGCTTAGGGATGCGCTTGTCCGAAATGTAGGGTAAGTTACCAGCGTACCCCCACCGGTTTTGACACCGCGACATGGAGCTTCATTTCCGGCTGAGGGGTAGAAGGGGGATTTCGCATGTCTGGGCTGCGGGAGCGATTTCGGATGAGGAGGGAGTTCTCGCGCGCGTCCAAATTTCGGGATAACAAGGCGCGGCGCGGGTTGAAGAAGCGGGAGTTTCAAAGCAGGTGAGACAAAAGATACTCGAGCTTGAAAATTTCGGGATAACAAGGTGTGGATTCCTTGTTCGGCAGAACAAACTTAACGTGTAGAAAAACAATTCATACAAGACACAAGAGAGTCATGTCCCCTTTTACTATATTGCTATAGATGCCATTGAAAAAACTACAAGAAAAATGTAAAAAAAATCGGGACAACAAGATTACCCTGCACAGTACCAAATCGATTCGCACTTCCCTCAACAACAACAAAAAACAAATCAATTCCCACCAAAGAAAGAGTAATGTCCCTTTTTATATGATTACAAATGCCATGATATCGAATTTCAATTTTTGAATCCACGTTATGTTGAATTCGAATATATCATTAGGTGACCTTGCAGTTTATAATTGATGTAGTGGTAGAGTTTCAAAGCAGGTGAGACAAAAGATACTCAGGCTTGAAAATTTCAGGATAACAAGGTGCGGATTCCTTGTTCGGCAGAACAAACTTAACGTGTAAAAAAACAATTCATACAAGACACAAGAGAGTCATGTCCCCTTTTACTCTATTGTTATAGATGCCATTGAAAAAACTACAAGAAAAATGTAAAAAAATCAGGAGAACAAGATTACCCTGCACAGTACCAAATCGATTCGCACTTCCCTCAACAACAACAAAAAACAAATCAATTCCCACCAAAGAAAGAGTAATGTCCCTTTTTATATGATTACAGATGCCATGATCTCGAATTACAATTTTTGAATCCACGTTATGTTGAATTCGAATATATCGTTAGGTGACCTTGCGGTTTATAATTGATGTAGTCGTACATTTTGATCTTCCATCATATATGAACATTTTACTCCACCATGTGAACATATATATTGTCGTCTACCATATGGACTAAATTTGAATCAATTTCCTTATTTGAATACGATTGTTGTCAAGTTATACAATAATTTAAATATTATCTTGATTACAAAAAACATACATATAGCAGTAATCATATTTCACTATGAACTACATATACCATACGCTCTCCAATTCAAATATTTGTATCCATTTTATGTTGAATACAAATCATAGTACATTATTGGTCTAGGTAGCGAGATGTTTCGGATAATCAAAACCCTGTTTTCATACGTATAATTTTGGCTGAATTGGGACAAGTTTTGGTATAAGCCTCTTGCAAAACCGGAGATTCTCTCAACAAGCCTCGTGGTTCCGAGAGGGAACGTGTCACCTTTGTGTGCGAAACGATATACGCTGCCTCCCCCCTGATTTTATTTACAGAGGCAACATAGAACTATATGAGTGCCCTGTTAAATTTTGGAATTATTTCAGGTTCATTTGGCCTTTTTATACATTAATTGAGTTTCTGGACTTTTAATGTGCATAATGTAAATATGAATTGCATCCACATGCTCCGGTGCACCAAAGTGGGATGAAAAATCACATGTGTGTCCTTGGTTGAATTTCTAGGTCCCATGGAAGAAATGAGAATGAAATTCAAACATCTGGGCGTCCTGACTCGGCCGAGAACATCGAGAAACTTTGATTTTAAATTCATGTAAATCCAAAACTCGCATGGAAATCATGAAACTTGGCATGGTGTCATGTCATGGCACTAACATGTTGTGGTAAAAAATTGGGCCGATTTGGAAGCTCGTGGTTCTAAGAGGGAACGTGCCACCTTTGAGTGTGAAACGATATACGCTGCCCCCCTTGAGTTTCTTAACAAAGGCAACATAGAACTACATTAGTGCCCTGTTAAATTTAGGAATTATTCCGGGTTTGTTTGTCGTTTTTTATACATTAATTGAGTTTCTGGTCATTTAATGTGCATAAGTCAAATTTGAACTACAAGCACATGCTCTCGTGCACCAAAGTTGGTTGAAAAATCACATTTGTGTCCTCGGGTGAATTTCTAGGTCCCATGCAAGAAATGAGAATAAAATTAAAACATCTGGGCATCGTGGCTCGGTCGAGAACATTGAGAAACTTGGTTTTAAAATTCTTGTAAATCCAAAACACGTCTGAAAATCATGAAACTTGGCATGGATGTCATGTCATGGTACTACCATGTTGTGGTAAAAAAATGGGCCGAATAGGAACAGATTTTGGTATAAGCTTCTTGCAAACCGAAGCTTCTCTCAAGAAGGCTCGTGGTTCTGAGAGGGAACGTGCCACCTTTGAGTGTGAAACGATATACGTTGTCCCCCTTGAGTTTATTTACAAAGGCAACATAGAACTACATGAGTGCCTTGTTAAATTTTGGAATTATTCCGGCTTTGTTTGGCCTTATTTACACATTAATTGAGTTTTTGGTCATTTAATGTGCATAATTCAAATTTGAACTACAAGCACATGCTCCCGTGCACCAAAGTTGGTTGAAAAATCACATTTGTGTCCTCGGGTGAATTTCTACCCCCTCCTTCCATCTATATAGGTCCTAATGCGTTTTTCAAGGCTAACTTTGACCAAACGTTAGAGCAATAATATATGACATGCAACTTACACAAAGCATACCTTCAAATTTGTATGTCAAAGGAGCTTCCAATAATATAATTTTCATAGTATACATCTCATGTGCTATTAATCTTGTCAATAGTCAAAGGTTGTCTTGAAAAACACATTAGGCCCTATATAGATGGAAGGAGGGAGTAGGTCCCATGCAAAAATGAGAATAAAATTCAAACATCTGGGCATCGTGGCTCGGTCGAGAACATTGAGAAACTTGGTTTCAAAATCATGAAACTTGGCATGGTGTCATGTCATGGTAGTACCATGCCGTGGTAAAAAAAATTGGCCGAATAGGAACAAATTTCGGTATAAGCTTCTTGCAAATCGGAGCTTCTCTCAAGAAGGCTCGTGGTTCTGGGAGGGAACGTGTCACCTTTGTGTGCATAATTCAAATTTGAAATACAAGCACATGTTCCAGTGCACCAAAGTTGGTTGAAAAATCACATGTGTGTCCTCGGGTAAATTTCTAGGTTCCATGCAAGAAATGGGAATGAAATTCAAAATTCTGGGCGTCGTGGCTGGGTTGGAAACATTGAGAAAGTTAGTTTTTTAATTCCTATAAATCCAAAACACGCATGAAAATAATGAAACTTGGCTTGGTGCCATGACATGGCACGAACATGCTGTGGTAAATTTGCAGTCCGATTTGCGAAGGCGCACACATTAACAATCAACAAAGTCATTTTGGAACAAGTGCTGTCACGTTACAATCGGAAACACAAGTATTATTGAAACCGTGGGCGTTCTACTTACTAGTACCATTTACGTGCCGCCACGCGTCCCCATTTTTTATTAGCTAGGAGCCGCCTTGCAGGGTAGCTATTTGAGTACGAGAGGCGTGCGATCAGACCCCTGCGCGTACTTATCGGGAGGAGAGCCCTTTAACGTCCAACTGCCGTCCACCTCTCTCCCAAGGTCTCCATTAATGGCGCCCGAGCCTCTGTTTAATGGCGTGGCTATGTCTCACTCGACTGAGATTTAAGAGAGAAAAAAGAAAATCTGAAAGCACGGATCTTGATGTAAGATCCGACGGACCTATATAGCATCTACTGCGACTTATAGCAAGACTGATGAATATATAAGGACGATTAATTTTTTTTGATCAGAGAAGGGCTTGCCCCTTCCGATTTTCATTACTGAAAACCACCACAATTCACAAGAAGTTCAGCACAACTCCAGCCTAACACGAAGGACTAAAAGCTACCAGATTGAAATCGCAACATCCCAAGAGGCCAACAAAGGCCAAACATCCGCGCTAGAACCCAACATTTCACAACCGACGACACAATCCACATCCTAAACCAATTATTACATCAAAAGAAACCAGGAAACTGAAGGAAGTCCAGCAGAAACTAGAAGAACAGCAACGCCAGGGTCGCCACAGCAAGAGTTTTCTTCATTCCAGACTCGCAACATTGATCTTCCACAGAAAGATAAGGACGATTAATTGTCTTACATAATTAGAAAGATAATTAAAAAGCCACATGCGGCTACGCCCGAAATACACAAGGGAAAAAGAAGAAGGAAGACAAGGATCTGGCTCGCTGATCTCTACTTTCTTGATGCGTTGCTGCAGGCCGCGGGAACTAGTCTCCGCGGCGAGTGGCGATGAGCTCTTTCGTGTCCTCAAGACGCTGCTTGAGAACATCCACGGATTCCTCCACCAGCCTTTGGCGCTCGTTGTGGAGCATGTCATTCTCGTCCATAAGTTTCTTGACGATGACGCCGGTCCTCTTCAACAAGGCACTAGTCTCCTCCTGCTGGTCTGCACTTCGGACGATCTTCTCCCTCAGCAGGTCGCGCTCGGCCTGGAGCCTCTCATTGCCCTCCCTTAGTTGCCGGATGACACCGGTAGCCTGTTCAAACGAGGCTTTCATTTCGTCCTGCAACCTCGCCCAGCCGGAGATCTGATCCATCTGGCTATGGACGATCGCGTGCATGCGCCTGTAACAATCGTCGCCTGCCCGCGAGAAATTTTCCCTGGCCGCCGCGGCGCGGCGGGACATCTCTGCTGCATTCATGGCGCGGCGGGACATCTCTGCTGCTTCCGCGGCGCGGCCGGACCAGTCTGCTGCATCGACGGCGCGGCGGGACCTCCGTGCTGCTTCAGCGGCACGGCGGGACCTCTGTGCTGCTACTTCCACGCGGCGGGACATGTCGGCTGCTCTCGCAGCGAGGCGGGACATCTCTCGTGCTTCCGCTTCCATGCTCGCCTCTCCCTGGTGGCAATCTCCCGACCCAGAACTCACGCTGGCCATGGCAGACGCAAGGGAAGGATGTTGAATGACTTGTTTGTTTTTGTGGATGAGGAGTTGTGGAGGAATGTGCAGTCATCTTGGCATACTAGTATTTATAACCGAGTACTAATATGCTCCTAAGTGGGAAACCGTTTAGGTTGTGATCGGTGTGAATAGGTTTGCAATTCAATACAGCGTGGTACTAATATGCTCCTAAGTGGGAAACCGTTTAGGTTGTGATCGGTGTGAACAGGTTTGCAATTCAATATAGCGTGGAGTAATTTGGAATGTGACGAGACGCAAGCTCAAAATTTATTGACGGTTCTAGTTTCGAAGTGCGGCACTATTCCCGGATGGAGTACTTCTTTTTCTACTCCCTCCTTTCCGGTTTTATAGGGCTTATCTCAAAATTTTAGTTTTTCCATTTTATAAGGCTCAATTTGGTTGTTCCCCAACACATGTTCAGATTCCAAGGTGCATTAAATCATTGCATGCAAGTATTAAGAGAAAATTGACCAATGCATGTACTTTTGCATGCATGCATTGCAATTAATGCATTGATAAACATAATTTTTTGAGAAAAACAAGAGCATTAATTAGGTGCTTTTGCAAACTACAAAAAATATTCCACCACTCACCATCTTGGTTGGTGAGATTTTTGAATTAAGCCCTATAAACCCGAAAGGAGGGAGTACTGCTGTGTACGTGCAATAACTGGCACCGTCGTATACATATCTTACGGTTAATGGGGCGTCCGATAGGAATTGCCACGTGGCGAGCTCTCACACACGCGTCTGTTTTTTCTCGAAAAGGAGGATGATGACCCCCGGCCTCTGCATCTGGGAGTCACACACGCATCTGTAGCTACGAATTGTAGTGTTCTCAACCATCCGATTGGCTCTATCATGGATGTACCTATTTACTAAAACATGTCTAGATACATCTATATTTTGACAAATGGAAGGCATGTATTGTGGAACGGAGGGAGTGCTTGTCATCAAAATGGATAAAAAGGGACGTATCTAGAACTAAAATACGTCTACATACATCTCCTTTTATCCATTTTGATGACAAGTAGTACTTCTTACCCAAAGGAACTTTATATCCAACAGACACAAAATATCCGTTCGACTGTTGGAAATTACTGATCTGATGTCGAAGTAATTGCTGCATCGCCACCAAAACCCACCATTTCTTAAGCTAAAGTAGACCAAGGTAATCCCTATATTAGCATATTACTAAGATAAACAGAAGGCATTGTAGAAACATTTAGGACGTGAGCTTGTCAATCTGAATATGGAGGGACACAAGCTTAGCCCCGGCCAGCTGCTTGGGCGGAACTGTCAAGAAGGTCAGCTCCTGCACGTCGACGTCGTCGGGATCCTTGCTGCTTGTCACCTCCATTTCCACCTTGACGGCGTCGGTCGTGCCTTTGGGCTCCCCCGGCGGGCCGTTTGCCCACAGCTTGGCCACGTAGTGCGGCAGTGGGGACACCCCCGCTCTGATGCAGACGACCGACACGGCGATAGGCGCGCCAATGTCGAGCATGCTGTTGACCAAGAAAAACGCGCGGCGGTCCTCCTCCGCGAATAGCAAGAGCCGTGGCTCCGACAGTGGCACTTGCAGCTGGAGCACCTTGCCGTACTAGATCCTGTGCACGGGCATGGGATGCGCGGTGCTGATGTGGTGGTAGAGCGCCGGCGGCAGGCCTTCGTAGCCGCAGACGGGCACGGGGCATTTGCAGGGCGCGAGCGGACACACGCTCTGGTGATCGGCGAGCTTGTGGTAAGTGACGTAGAGCCCACAGCCTTCGTGCGGGCACTCCACCCTCACCGACGAAAGGACAGAGTCCACCGCCGTGTTCCGCACATCGAAGTGACTGCCGCGCTCGCACTTCTGGCACTGCCGCTGGTTCCCGGGGCGCTCGACGAGGCAGTCCGCGCAGGCCAGGTGCCCTCCCTTGCACTGCAGAAATCAATCGAACATCACATCAATCAAGAAACATGCACCTTGCTCAATCAGCCGAAAGGACGAGGTGTATTCGAACCTCATACACTGGAGGCGTCAAGGGGCGGAGGCACAAGTGGCAGTGGAGCACGGTGAGGTCGATCGAGACCTTAGAGAGCTCCATCGTCGGGTCCTGTTCGGTCTGCATGATCTCGCCCTCCTCGTGCACAACCATCTCTCGACTTGGGCCGGGGTATTACAAAGCTTTACCGTCACATATTTTATACTACTTCAAGGTGCATTAAATCAACACATGCAAGTATCAAAAGGAGAGTCACGACATGCATGCATGCGTTGTAATTAATGCATCGGTAAACGCAAATTATTGACATATATCGAGTGCAGTGCTTTGGTGTGTCGTGTCAACTCGTACATCAACGAGAAGTTTGATTATCCTCTCCCTCGCAGACTTAACTGCACCTGCCTTTGGCTGTATGACAGGTTGGCCGCACACCTGTCGGGCCCACCTGTCATACACGCAAAGGCAGGAGCGTCCCTCCCTCGCCCATGAGCGTGGTGGCTGGCAAGACTAGGAGAATCTTTCGCTACACGCTCTCCCTCCCGCACGCGGTGGACATGCAGCAGTTCAATCGGTGTCAGATGGCCAGAAGCGTACTGTAGTACTCCTCCAGTGCAGTAGTACTCCATCATTGTTTGACTTCCCGAAGAGGCGAAGAGCCAAGCGCAGCCCAGACGCTCGTGTGGCAGTTTCATGTGTAGAGTAGTCTAGGATAGCGTGTACCGTGCCTGTAAGCTTAAAATCGTTGGGGTCGGCTCCATGCTATGTGGCCGTCTTGAAGTTTTTAAAAAAAAATTCAAATAGTCTTCTGGCCCTACCTGACACCCTGGTGATTGTAGTTTGCACGCTCATTTGGTCAAGACAGGAATATATATTTTAATTTGTTTTTTTTCGAAAAGGGGGGACTCCCCGGCCTCTGCATCAGAACGATGCATACGGCCACATATATTTTAATTTGTGGTGGGTAAATGTTAGAGGTTGCAGCAAATATATTGTACACTGCGGGTCTTTCAGCCAAGTTTAGAGGCAAGCATGTGGGGCCAGTGCTATGATGTGTCGCGTCAACTCGTACAACGAGGAGAAGCTTGATTTTACTACACGCCTTCTCCCTCACCCATGCGCGCGGTTGCTCGCAAACGAGGACAGGCTTTTGCTTAGTAGTACTTCTACAACAAGCTATCTGTCCCGCTCGCGGTGGACGGACATGCAGCAGTGGATTCGACACTGTAGAAGCAGTAGTAGTAACATCATTGTTCATCTTCTCGAAGAGGCGAAGAGCCAAGCGCAAACTGAACGTTGCAGTTGCGAACATTGGAGCACGCATATAGCCAGGCTCTTGCATGAGACAAAATTGCTATGTGAGCCCACTATTGTACTAGTACGTACAACTACTTGCTAGTATAGCCCTGTAAACAAGAAAGGAGTATTTGCCCTTCTAGACATTTCAACAAGTGACTGGACTACACCGAGACGGAGTACATATGGAGCAAAATGAGTGAATCTGCACCGTAAATAAATACGTACTAGTTCTATCGTTTTCCTCTCCGAGGTGCACAATATTGAGTATACTGACTAGTCTCTTTTTGACACGCATTTACGTTTTTTTACACAGTACAGACGCAAGCGCTCATATACACGCGCATACACTCACCCCTATGAACGAACACACGCACGGCACTATCATCTTGAAATTTACGAAGTCACCATAGGCACCTCGTCGTCGACGGGTCCATAGGTGCTTGAATGCCAAGGAGGGAGAGGGTAGCGGTTCTGAGACGTTGAACGGTCAATGATGCATCCTCAATTACATGCAGAGGTCATTAATTGGAGAAGCAGAATAGAGCCAGCACGATGTGAATGCAACACAGTTTGGACTCTCATATAATAAAGGCGGCCCACCACTCCAATCCATCTACTCCCAAGTCTCTACGCAACACTGCTCACTCCAATCCAAGACCAAGTGACCAGAAGCCACAAGCACCTATGGAGGCGATGGACGCGGGCGGCAGTCAGCTATGCCAAATCATCCAAGGTGCCGGCCTGCGGCCCCGCACCGCGCAGCGTTTCCAGACGGTGCTGGCGACCGCAGGCATCGTAGCCCTCGCCAACGCCGGCTTCGCCTCTCGCGTGGATGACATGATGGTCAACTCCATCCGCAAGTTCACCGCCGTCAAGAAGCGCGCGGACGACCTTGCCGTACTGCTCCGGCCCGCGCGCCCAGACTCCTCATTGCCTGCACCCTCATCGGCCTCCATGGTGACGAACTCTTTCAAGCCCTGGTCGCCCTGCAGGTGCCGGAAGGTCGTGACGAAGAATGTGCACCTCGAGGCCGCGCTCGCCGTGCAGCGCCTCGCCATGCAAGAAACCGTCGACCTGCACATCCACGTCTACGAGGAAATCGTCTACATAGGCCACAACAAGGCAAGCGAGGACAGAAAGATGTTGGCCTTCTTCCAGAGGCTGGAATCTTTGGACGCCATTGTTCAGAAGCGCGTCGACCTAGCCACGAAAGCCGCTGCTACTTAGGCGTCGTTCGGTGGGCCGGCGCCCTGAGTCGAGGAGGTGGACGTCGTCGATGGATGCATCTTTTCTTGCCTCCTGTAACCAGCACTGCATCGCCTCGTGGCCTTAATGTTTTATTAGTATAGTACTCCCTCGGTTCCCAAATATAAGTCTTTCTAAAGATTCCAGCAAGTGACTACTACATACGGAGCAAAATGAGTGAATCTACACTCTAAACTATGTCTACATACATCTGTATGCTATATTCCATTTGAAATAGTATCTAAAAAGGCTTATATTTATGAACGGAGGGAGTATATGGCATTTTTATTCCAGTCATAATGTTTTCACTGTGAGGTGGGGCCGCAGTTGAGCAAACCCACCCCGCCCACCGGGCGTAGGCCGAGTTTAGAATTAGAAGAGAGAAACAAGGGAGGAGAGCTAGCTGTAGCACGGACGCTGTTGTCAGATGGGACTCGTGTTTATAGAATAGGAGTACTGAGCACTCGTGCCTCTTTTTTTTGAGGGAAAAATTAGTCGTATGGCTAGTACCACTAGTTGGGTGCGTGCGACCTATAGCTGTCATCACTTTAGGTCTCCTTTTCGAACCGCGGCTACGCTTCATAGTACATATTATTTCATGCATTTATCCTCCTATATGTACTCCTAGGCTATTTCCACGTGCTCCCATTTGCCGACATGTGGGACATAGAGCATCTGGGTCATAGTGCATGCACGACTCGGAGCATATGCCGGGGTACTTTACATTTCAGACCTCACGAATTACATGCAAACCCCCCGCAGAAGAATAAATAAATGAATGAATTACTACATGAAACTGGATTATTTTCGTGGAAACCGGAGCACGTTCATTAAATTTTGGACATAACACGTTTATAAAAAATGACCGGACCGAAACCAGTCTAAGGGCCTCTTTGATTTTTCCCGCAAAAAAGGGCCTCTTTGATTCGCAGGATACTGAAAACACAGGAATGGGGAAAGTATGATGGCGATGAACCGAGACGAGGAGAACTCTAACTCAGTTAGAGGTTAGAGTTAGATTATAACCCTGAACTAACTCTAAACCAAAGAGGTGTATGGATGGCAGGGTTAGATTGACAATAAATGCTCTATCTCAATCATTTGACTACTTTGGACCCTATTTCCTGCCGGATTTGGAGGGTGCTTGGATACGTTTTAGTTCCATGACTAAAAGTAGTGGGACTAAAACTTGCTAGCCTCACCCATGCTTGGATCCAAATACTAAAGAGACTAAAATCAAGTTAATGAGCATTTATTATCCTCCAAACCCTCCAATCCAGAACTCGCCTGTGTTAAAGGAGGAGTTAAATGAGGAGAGAGGAGTAATCCACATTTTAGTAGGGGTACCCCTGACTAAATTTTTTTAGTCTCAAGACTAGTTTTAGCCCCTCTTTAGTCAGGGGTGCTTGGAACTTTAGCCTCTTAAAGAGACTATTTTTAGTCAGACTAAAATAAGTCCCTTGGATCCAAGCACCCTCTTGGTGTGGTCGGCTCTTTTGTGGCCTCCTCCCGCTCACAATTGACATAAACGAACCATCTATACAAATCAAGCATGCAAAACATGATAATTTTTACTTTGTCCATACAAATGAGATATCCCACTTAAACATACAAGTCGTCAATCAAGCTTCACAAAATAAAAAAACACTTCATGAAACAAAGAATGAGCTAACTCATCACGGAAGTCATTCACGATAGGAAGGGAGCCCGGAGACCCTCACGCACCGAGGGAGGAGCTCGCCATCGTCGCTCTGGAGGAAGGATCTGTAGAGCCCAAGCCCCGGGAACCCCTCCGACACCGGCCCTTGCGAGTTGAGGTCGACACCGGCATGGGTAGCAGGGCCGCTTGACGCCGACCGGGAACTTAATCTTTGGTCCTCTAGAAATAATGCAAGCCTGTAACTAAAATACCTAGAAAGGTGAACTGAATCTTTGGGCCTCTAGAAATAATGCAAGCCTGAAACTGAAATACCTAGAAAGGTGAACTGAATCTTTGGGCCTCTAGAAATAATGCATGCCTGAAAGTGAAATACCTAGAAAGGTGAACTGAATCTTTGGGCCTCTAGAAGTAATGCAAGCCTGAAACTGAAATACCTAGAAAGGTGAACTGAATCTTTGGGCCTCTAGAAATAATGCAACCTGAAATTGAAATACCTAGAAAGGTGACCTGAATCTTTGGGCCTCTAGAAATATTTATTACCTCCTCAAGCAGCATCAAACAATTCCATGCGTGCACCACAAATCTATACCAAGTTTGATCAGGATCTACTTTTCCAAATCAGAATTAGCGCTAGAGCAAGCAAGATCAATGATATGGCCGTGAGACAGAGAAGGAACGAACAAACTCGCCCCTCTCGCGACCTCCCTGGTAGATGTGCCGCCGCCGCGCATGATAGAGGGAGAAAAACGACTGGTGAAGGGGGAGCGGGGCGACCTTCGAAGGCCGGAGGGAGAGGGCGGCCGGAGTAGGGCGGCGGAGGCCGGAAGGAGAGGGCGGCCGGAGGAGAGAGAGGGCGAGCGGCCCTCTGGGGAATAGAGAGGAGTCGTGCGAGAGGGGGAGGGGGAGCGATCTGGTGCGGGCAGGGCAGATTTTTTAGTTCTCTTTTAGTGGGCCCGAGGATAACTAACCCAATTAGAACCTCTCCACCGGGCTAGTTTTTTTAGCTGGGTTAGAGCAAACTAGCTCAAACTAACCCCTCTTGTTTCGATAATTTGAGGCTATTTCAACCCAAACTAGCTCTAACTCAGGGATCCAAACAAAGAGGAGTGTTACTGTACATGCTACAGTGTGGACCGTAGCACATTGTTTTTTATGGCCATATCACCACATTGTTTTCTACTGCTGGTTCACTGGGCTATCGTGGTTCGCACTGCTGGTTCACTGGGCTACCGTGGTTCGCACTCCTCCGACCTGAGTAGTACTCTAGTATAGTACTAGTATATACTGCATCATTCTTTGCTCCTTCTTACTACTCCGACATGTGGGAGAGCCAGCATCCGGGTCGACGTGTCATGCACCAGATCCGAGCGCGGAACGGAAGGGGGGCATCACCCCGGTCGGAGCGCCAGTAATTCATGACTATAGTGAGTGGTCATATCACAAGTCTTTCCAGCAGTAACGCACCGTCAAATCGCACAGCCCCACTCGCTCACCCTCCTTGCCTCTCTGTCAAACCGCCTACCCGAAAACTGCCGCGTGTACTGCCCGGGAAAAGCCCCGCCCTCAACTTTTAACTACGCGAAAATAGTTCGAGCTTGTTCGTTCTATATAAATACAGTACTTGCTGTATGTTTATTCACCCGTGGGGTTGTTCAATGAATGGAGGGGCGGGGAGCACAAGTGAACAATATTGTAGTACTACTAGTAGTAAGTAGGAGTCGTATAGTAGTCACCTTAAATAGAGAGCTTCTTTTCTTTAATGCCACGTACACAAATTGAAACGCTTGTTGTGGAGAGAAAAAAGATAATCACTCCACTATATATGGACGCAGGGGCCTGAGCGCTTGCTTTACTAGGGTTTCTCTCTTCATTCTCTCATCCTCTCCAGATATAAACAAGACAGCGGTAGCGACATTTTCTCTCTGCTCACCGCTGCTCACAGATCCGGCCGAATCCCTTCGGCCGGTGTGTGTAGAGGACTAAAAGGTGCATCGTTCACTCGGTCATCGCCGCCGAGGGAGGAAACCCACAGCTGCCGGAGGGGCCCGATCCTCTGCCCGTGCCATTCTCTCCGACACAGCGCTGGCTCGGGAGGTCCTCCGACCCTTCTTCCTCCCTGCCGTCTTGTCCACAGATCCGACCTGCCGCCGCTGACATCCCGGTGACCCTCAGGTATAAGTTCTTAGAAAGCGGCCTTGCTCTACTGCCCCAGCTCCCCATGTGTCTGCATGTGCATCTTTTTCAACTCCCATCAGCTCTTCCAAAGCCACCTAAATTTTTAGTGTTATTAGAGGTAAAGCTACTTCATGCATTCGAATCTAGGGCTTTGTTCAAACAACGAAGAAAGGGGGGAAAGTTGTAGCATGAATCTAGGACTTGATTCAAAGAGGAAATAATATGGTGAAAGTAGTAGAGACCGGATACCCAACCGGTCTCTTGGTTGAAAAGGGAAATAATGGGAAAACGCAGTACAAACTGGATAAGGAACAGATCTATTATTGGTTGAAAAAAGGATAGAAAGTGGCGGCTGGTGGACAAGTCAACAGAGTATGTCCAGGATTAGATTTGCTGCCATCACATAGTAAAAGGTCTACAGGATTAGATTTGCTGCCCTCACATAGTAAAAGGTCACAGGATTAGATTTCCTGCCCTCACATAGTAAAAGGTCTCAGGATTAGATTTGCTGCCCTCACATAGTAAAAGGTCTCCAGGATTAGATTTGCTGCCCTCACATAGTAAAAGGTCTCCAGGATTAGATTTGCTGCCCTCACATAGTAAAAGGTCTCCAGGATTAGATTTGCTGCCCTCACATAGTAAAAGGCCTCCAGGATTAGATTTGCTGCCCTCACATAGTACAAGGTCTCCAGGATTAGGTTTGCTGCCCTCACATAGCATGAACAAACTCGGCATCACCACTTTATGCCTCCTTGTAGGTACATTGTGCTGATGCGTCCACTGTCGCATGTGAAGGAAATATGCCCTAGAGGCAATAATAAAGTATTATTTATTTCCTTATATCATGATAAATGTTTATTATTCATGCTAGAATTGTACTAACCGGAAACATAATACATGTGTGAATACATAGACAAACAGTGTGTCACTAGTATGCCTCTACTTGACTAGCTCGTTAATCAAAGATGGTTATGTTTCCTAGCCATAGACATGAGTTGTCATTTGATTAACGGGATCACCTCATTAGGAGAATGACGTGATTGACCTGACCCATTCCGTTAGCTTAGCACCCGATCGTTTAGTATGTTGCTATTGCTTTCTTCATGACTTATACATGTTCCTATGACTATGAGATTATGCAACTCCCGTTTACCGGAGGAACACTTTGTGTGCTACCAAACGTCACAACGTAAATGGGTGATTATAAAGGTGCTCTACAGGTGTCTCCAAAGGTACTTGTTGGGTTGGCGTATTTCGAGATTAGGATTTGTCACTCCGATTGTCGGAGAGGTATCTCTGGGCCCACTCGGTAATGCACATCACTATAAGCCTTGCAAGCATTGTGACTAATGAGTTAGTTGCGGGATGATGTATTACGGAACGAGTAAAGAGACTTGCCGGTAACGAGATTGAACAAGGTATCGAGATACCGACGATCGAATCTCGGGCAAGTAACATACCGATGACAAAGGGAACAACGTATGTTGTTATGCGGTTTGACCGATAAAGATCTTCGTAGAATATGTGGCAACCAATATGAGCATCCAGGTTCCGCTATTCGTTATTGACCGGAGAGGTGTCTCGGTCATGTCTACATAGTTCTCGAACCCGTAGGGTCCGCACGCTTAACGTTACGATGACAGTTATATTATGAGTTTATATGTTTTGATGTACCGAAGGTTGTTCGGAGTCCCAGATGTGATCATGGACATGACGAGGAGTCTCGAAATGGTCGAGACATAAAGATTGATATATTGGATGACTATATTCGGACACCAGAAGTGTTCCGGAGAAGTTTCGGAAAAAAACCGGACTGCTGGAGGGGTTACCGGAACCCCCCGGGGAAGTATTGGGCCTTGAGGGGAGAGAGTGGGCAGCAGCCAGGAGGTGGCGTGCCCCCTCCCATGAGGAGTCCGAATAGGACTAGGGGAGGGGGGCGCAGCCCCTCTTTCCCTCTCCCTCTCCCTCTCTTTCCTTCCCCCTCTCTTCCTAGTTGGACTAGGAAAGGGGAGTCCTACTCCTACTAGGAGGAGGACTCCCCCCCTCTCCTTGGCGCGCCCAAGGCAGCCGGCCTCCCCCTTGCTCCTTTATATACGAGGGCAGGGGGCACCTCTACACACAACTTGATATACGATATTTTAGCCGCGTGCGGTGCCCCCCTCCACCATATTACACCTCGATAATACCGTTGCGGAGCTTAGGCGAAGCCCTGCGTCGGTGGAACATCATCATCGTCACCACGCCGTCATGCTGACGAAACTCTCCCTCAACACTCGGCTGGATCGGAGTTTGAGGGACGTCATCGAGCTGAACGTGTGCTGAACTCGGAGGTGTCGTACGTTCGGTACTTGATCGGTCGGATCGTGAAGACGTACGACTACATCAACCGCGTTGTGATAACGCTTCCGCTGTCGGTCTACGAGGGTACGTGGACAACACTCTTCCCTCTCGTTGCTATGCATCACCATGATCTTGCGTGTGCGTAGGAATTTTTTTGAAATTACTACGTTCCCCAACAGCATGTCCTTATACCAACCTTTTGCTGTTGTTAATGTAAGGGCGCATGTAAAATGAAGCGATCACACTGTTACCTTAGGGACATGTCTAACCAGTGTTATTGTTAATCTAATGCCTCCAGTGATAAGATGCAATTAAACTGTGTTACAAATGGCACTCCTACTATTTTCCCCAGTATGATAAGTAAGTTGCTCTTTTACGCTGCTGAGTGTCCTGGTGTCCCCACGGTCCCATGCCCTTAAACCAACTCTTTAGCTGTTGTTGATTTACTGTGTCTGGTAAACAAGCAATGCCACCATTGAAGTAATCCCATATTTGAGGAATCTCATTGTTGATCGTAATGCTTCTGGTAACATGAAGCATTGCTGACGTTTTAAAATTTCTACTGTCCTTGCGTGATTGCCATTAACATAATTAAGATGCTTCTTTTCATTTTGTATATGTTTCGTATATTCTTATTGACCAGCAACTGTTTACTTTCTATCTTTTTGTGCAGATAGGGATATCCATTTCACCTTGTTGCTATTGTGACCTTTTGGGAAACTGCACAAAACACTTTTTTGGAATGAGTGTCTTGTGCAGTTCAACTAAAATGTTACATGGGCAACATCTCTCAATTTTGGTGGAACTACACAAAATGGTGATTGGAGTTTCCAAAATCTCCGTCAAATTCTGCTGGTAATCTCGTGCAACATTTTATTAGCCTTTGCAAGATGAGCCATAGCTGAATGATGCAATCTTTGCTTCATTTCAGGCGAACTGCAGAAAAAGTGGCATGAATTGAATCATCGATTGGAGCTGCAGGTTGACTTCCACTAGTGCCACTATTATAGTAATCATGCTCTTTATTATCTGCGCTATGCAAACAGGAATACTCAACTACAGATGTTGTGACGGTCAAGAGCATTCGCCAAGTACTTCGATTGTATGACATGGCTAGCCAAGATGGATTTAATCCCGATATTCACTTTATCAAAAGGCTCTAATGGGTTGGTTCTGAATCTTGCAAGCTGGGAATCAGTGAGATGTGTAGGCATCTTTGTTGTACTTATTATTTGAATCTTATTTGTTGGTTCTGAATCTTGCAAGCTGGGAATCAATGAGATGTGTAGGCATCTTTGTTGTACTTATTATTTGGATCTTATTTGTTGGTTCTGAATCTTGCAAGCTGGGAATCAATGAGATGTGTAGGCATCTTTGTTGTATTTATTAGTTGGATCTTATTTGTTGGTTCTGAATCTTGCAAGCTGGGAAACACGGCATGATGATGCACGGGACAACAACCATAACAAACAGTTCAAACTTGGTAGTATTATCTTTGTGAAAGTGCGACAAATGTGCTGATCGTGAGCGTCCTGAGAATAATAATTCTAATTGTTGTGCATGTTGATCCTGTGGCACTGACAGAACAAGCGAATGCATTGCTTGTTTTAAGTATAAATTTCTATTAAAGCTAATTAAATTTAAGTAAAGTGACCACTAACTCCTGTTATTACAGTACCAATACAGACCCGCTCGTGAACCGACGTGTGGCCGAGGGTGCATCTTCTGCCGGGCGTGCAGCGGACGAGGGAGGGGTAGTAACTGTTGTCGCCTGTACACACTCAGCTTACCATTGAATCCAGTTCCCCAAGAGCTGAAAAACGAACTGCTGCCGCCGCCTACACACTCGTTCACTCGAAGAGACTCCAATGGCGATCCGAGGGGTGAGCCTGCTGGATACGGACTTCAGCAAGGAGTTCCCCTTTGAGTTCGCCGTTCAGTCCTATGGCTGCACCAAGTTGAATGTGATGTACACCAACGATACAGACTCGGTGAAGCTCTGCCTCGCCTCAGTCCTATGGCTGCACCAGGTTCTGGAGCATTCGCCCATTTCATCGGCAGCGCCGACTGCACCTTCGCTACGGTGGAGAGAAGGAAGAACGCGATGATTCGGCCATCTGGTGCAACAAGCTTGTCGACATCCAGAAGCAATACAAGATCATCAGCAACGGGCAGGAGAAGGACTCTGTGGTTGACCTCGTTGAGACCATCATCGACCCCTGATACGCCAACATGAAAGAAGACGACCTGAACACGTGGGAGGCACCTCTGAATCTAGCCTACATAACCTACGCGGCCAAGGATAGATACGCATGCTACGACATGTACAGGCAGATCTTGGACATGAGGGCGTGTCTGCTTCCCGTAACCGACGAGTACACGGACAGCCGCAGCGTCATGATCAAGCGTGCCAGGAAGGTTTAGATGTTGTACTTTATCTGTTTATAAGCACCTTTATCATCTGAGTGTTTCATGCATTAGCCTATGTGTCGTAATTATCTGTTTTGTCCGGAATATTTCTTTTAAGAACCCATTAACCTGATTGCTTTTTTTAGTGGCTATTTGCTTATGTATGTAAACTAGTTCACTTGTCCGTAAAAAAAACTAGTTCACTCGGCTGTCGTGCTTTGAATCTCCTTCCTCCCAACATATTCCCCTCCTCAGGTGGACCCAGCAGGTCTCTGAATTTTCTCCCACTTTCTTTTTCGATGTAAACTGAGTTTTCTCCCAGTACTTTCCCCTAGAACCAACTCAACTGTCCCACATCTAGCCTAAAAAATAATAATACCCCACGTACTATTAACTCATCAAATTAAAATGATATTTATTTCGTAAGTTGAAAGTTCTTACAAAATAATAATAATAATTGTTTATATATAACTTGGCAAGTTAACTCCTAGTGATTGCGTACATAAGCTTGCAAAGATTTTACTGACGTGCAATCATGTGTTTATGTTTTTATAACATTTCTCCGTCTAGCCCAACATGATATTTTCACCCAGCCCAGCAAGTCCACGGATTTTGAGAAAAATGCAAATGGGATTTAAACGGGCTGCATAGATGCTACATCATTGTTTCACCCAGCCCACCAAATGGACTAAAAAACAAATGGACTGGCTGACATGTGGGCCAGTAGGTCGAAGCCTAAGAAGGCGTTGGATTTACATCCAACGGCCGGCATTCTTCTTCAATCTCTCGTCTTCTTCCCCCAACGCTGCCGGAACCGCCTGCTCCAGCCTTCGGCGTCCAGCGGCGTTGTTTTGCGCTCCTCAGCGAAACGCTACCCCGCCGACGGCCAGGCCATCCCTCCACTCCGCACCTCCTGTTATTCTCTGTCGAGTGTAGGCCCACCCCGCACCCGAACCAGTCAAGTTTCCCACTCCTCTCCGTCTGCGACTCCACTGCCGCGTCTTCCCCATCTCCGGGTCATTCCAGTCTGGGGCCTCGCCTCGTCCACTGCCTCAGTGCGCTTGGCGCGGCGTGGTCAACATACGAGAGTCATCGGAAGAGGACTGTACGTGGAGAGCCTGACGGCTGGGACCCACGAGGTCCATGGTCGCACGCAAGGAAAGTTCCTCCTTATTACGCACTGTACGTGCACTGTACGTGGGAAGGGCTTCTGTATTTCACGAAAAAAACGTTCCCCCCGCTGACAAGTCGGACCCACCAGCTATATCTTCGCACGCAAGGAAGTGCCTCCTTATTACGCACCAAAAAATGAATACCCCCTACTAGCTAGGACCCACCATAGTGGGTGGCTGACTTGTGGGCCTACTAAGTTGACGAGGACGGAGGGCTTCGTCAACTTAGTCAATATGAACGATTCTAGCTCCAGTGACCGTGCGGTGTCCATCCAACGGCCATAGTGCTTCTTCAACCTCTGTTCTTCTTGCTCCAGCCGCCCAAAGCAGCGCCGGTCATGCCTCTCGTGGCCGGCTGTGATGCCGCGGAGGCCTCACCGCCCCCTACTACTCCCACCGCTGGCCCAAGGTATCCCTCTACTCACCCACACCCCCTGTTATTCTGCGGCGACGGCAGCCTCACGCCGCAGCCGAACCAGTGAACCCTCGTACTCCTCTCCGCGTGGGCATCCACTGCCGCGTCTTCCCCGGCTCCGCGTCGTCCCCTTCCTAGGCCTCACCGCTGTCCACCGCCTTGCTGCTCTCGGCGCGGCATGGTCAATGTGGTCAACGACCGACTTCCATCGGAAGAGTACTGTACGTGGAGAGGCTGACAGCTGGGTCCACGGCCACAGCCCAGTTTTTTTGTGATTTGCCAAGTAAGTCGCTTTGTCAGGCCTGTTGGGCTGCAAATCTTTCAAGACGAGGAGAGCTCCATTCGGCTGGCCGAGAAAATGGCTTATCAGTAATGAGAAATGGGATGTACATTTTTAAAACACATCAAACCGGCAATTAGTTCAAATATCTTTTTTCATTTCGAGATTTTAAATTACATTGATTTTTACGCGTGGAGAATTTGTTCGATTTTATATTGATATACATTTATTTTTAAAATCTGTTTGAATGTGAGTCGAAATTTCGGGATTAAAAACAGTTCGGACCGCACCGAAATATGCAAAATTTCGTATAATTTTTTAACCGTGGCCACAGTATGGGCTGTAATGCTAACAAAAAGAATATGGGCTCCAAAAAAACCTTAAGAATTAGCAAATGGGCTGTAAATTATTAGAAATAATGGCAGATGGGCTGTATGCTGTTTTCCACAGATTTGAGGCTTTCCTAAAAAAAGGTTGACGCACAAGCAGTGACTGTTGGATGTCCATCGAACGGCCGTCATGCTTCTTCAATCTCTGCTCTTCCTGCTCCAGCCGCTCAAACAAGCGCCGGCGGGACTGCCTGCTCCCTCCTCCCCGTGGCCAGCTGTGCTGCCGCGCAGGCCTCATCGCCCCACCGTACTCCCATCGCAGGCCTAGCCATCCCTCTACTCACCCACACCTACTGTTATTCTCTGGCGATGGCAGACGAACCAGTAAACCCTCGTACAGTCGTACTCCCCTCCGCATGGGAAACAACTGCCGAGTCTTCCTTGCCTCCGTGCCGTTCCCTTCCTAGGCCTGGCCGTCTTCCACCGTCCTGGTGCTCTAGGCGCAGCCTGGTCAATGTGGTCAACGACCGACATGCATCTGAAGTGGACTGTACGTGGAGAGGCCGACAGCCGGGTCCACCGCCGCACGCAACGAAATGCCTCCTTATTACGCGCAAAATAATGATTCCTCCACCTGACATCAGGGAACCACCGAAAGGGCCTCTGTATTTCGCGAAAAAAACGTGACCGCCGCTGACAGCTCGGACCCACCAGCTATATCTTCGCACGCAAAGAAGTGCCTCCTTATTACGCACAAAAAAATGAATACTCCCCCTGTTAGCTGTGACCCAGTATAGTGGCAGGCTGACTTGTGGGCCTACTAAGTTGACGGGGACGGAGGGCTTTGTCAACTTAGTCAATATGCACGATTCTAGCTCCAGTGACCGTACGATGTCCATCCAACGGCCGTAGTGCTTCTTCAACCTCTGGTCTTCTTGCTCCAGCCGCCCAAACCAGCACCGGTCGTGCCTCGTGCTCCTGTTTCCCGTGGCCGGCTGTGATGCGGCGGTGGCCTCACCGCCCCCTACTACTCCCACCGCTGGCCAGGCCATCCCTCTACTCACCCACACCCCCTGTTATTCTGCGGCGACGGCAGCCTCACACCGCAGCGATCTAGTGAACCCTCGTACTCCTCTACGCGTGGGCATCCACTGCCGCGTCTTCCCCGGCTCCGCGTCGTCCCCTTCCTAGGCCTCGCCGTCGTCCACTGCACTGGTGCTCTCGGCGCGGCGTGGTCAACGTGGTCAAGGAACGGCTTCCATCGGACGTGGACTGTACGTGGAGAGGCTGACAGCTGGGTCCACGGCCGCAGCAAGGAAGTGCCTCCTTATTACGTGCAAAATAATTATTCCTCCACCTGACAGCTGGGACCCATCGGACGGGCCACCATATTTCGCGAAAAAAACGTTTGCCCCTGACTGCTGGGACCCACCAGCTACATCTTCGCACGCAAGGAAGTGCGTCCGGGCAAAAAACGATTCGCCCCCTGACTGCTGGGACCCACCAGCTACATCTTCGCAGGCAAGGACGTGCCTGACAGTCGGGATCCACCTGGTCGAAGGGTACGTAGCGTTGTCATTCTGGTCGCGAACGTGTACGTACATATATACTGGTGGATGTAGAGGCGCGCATGTGTCATAGTAGAGGCGCGTACGTGTCGTAGTAGAGGCGCGCACGTAGTATCACTACAAAAAATTACACTTCCGTGATGATACATGTTTATCACAGTAGGTCGCGTTTTTTGTTATGCATGTACATCCATGACAAATTTATGACAGAATCAAGATAGTCATACATGTGCTGTCGTAGAAGTGTTCCATGACATTACCAAAATTATCATCACGGAAGTGTCCACTTCCATAACGATAAATCGCGCGTCACAGAAGTGCTTTCGTCAAGGGTGACCGACACGTGGCATCCACCGTAACGGCACGCCGTTAAGCTATCGGGTCGGGTTTTGGATCCGATAACCCGTTAACAGCCCCGACCAATGGGTATTTTCCACGTGTAAAATCATCATTGGCTGGAGGAAACACGTGTCGGCTCATCGCTGGGACAGATGTCATCCACTCATTGGACAGAAGGCGCCTATGATACGTCGACACGTGGCACGGCCCAACAGAGGCCCATTCCTGTGAAAAGGCCAGCCCGTTTGACTTGGTCAAAAGGTGGCGGGTCGGCCCATGGAAAGCCTGTTAACGGCCTATTCGCATATAGCCCATTTACAGCCCGCTAACCCAAGGCCCGTTACGCCCTATTCGAATTAGGCCCAGTAGCGTCATCTGGGCCATCCAATATGATTCCTGCCCGTTTTCACTTCTGGCCCATGTATGGCCCATGACGTCTTTCGGCCCATATGAGGCCTATTAACGGCCCGTGGTGAAACTGGCCCGTAATGAACAGTGTATCACTTTACACCCATTAACGGCCCGTGGTGAAACTGGCCCGTAAAGAACAGTGTATCACTTTATACCCATTAACGGCCCATTATTCCGTTGGGCCGTTTCCAGCCCATGTTATCTTTCGGCCTTCTCAAAGCGCATTTATTCTTGGGCTATTTTCCAGCATTCGTTTACTTACGGCCCGTTACTGTCATTTTCTGCTTGTGGGCCAAATTCAGCCCGTGGTTACAGTGGGCCCGTTTGTGGTCCATTAATACGTTGTGCCGTTATCATAGCGTCATCAAATACGGCCTATTAACGATGGCCCGTTATGGTCGGCCCATGAACGGACGATTCCAACTCTAGCCCGTTTACGGCCAGAATGCGGTCTGTTTGGCCCATGTTTGGCCAATCGATCATACGGCCCGTATAAGGCCCATTGATGATACGGCCCGTAGAAGGCCCATTGTTTCTACGGCCCGTAGAAGGCCCACTGTTTCTACGGCCCGTAGAAGGCCCATTGTTTCTACGGCTCGTAGAAGGCCCACTGTTTCTACGGCCCGTAGAAGGCCCACTGTTTCTACGGCCCGTAGGAGGCCCAGTGTCACTACAGTAAATATTAGCCCATGGTTATTGTGTCCTAGTTTTAAAAAATAGGTTATTGCAGCCACTAGCAAACCGCAGAAAAAGAACTGCACTAACTACAAGCAAACAAATAAACAAGACAACAAGGAAATAAATAAGCAAGCAACTTACACTAGGCTATCACGGCAATTACACATATTACATCCACTGGGCATCAAAGTTCGCCACCAGTGCAAATATAGGGAACACACACGCATATAAACGCCGCAGCAAAACAAGTCCAGAACTGAAACCACTTCAGAAGAGCTCAAGAAACAATATCCTGGGTACCCATAATGCTGGCAAGATGCTTAGCAAACTTATTAACTTTCTCTTGTTTGGCGCTTAAGTCCTCCAGCGCTTGCTGTTGCACGAGAAAGTATGCATCTGAATTCTGCAGGGACTTCCTCAGTCCTTCGGCTTCCTGTCGCATAACATCTGATCGATGTCTTTCCACTTGAAGTTGAGACTCAAGAAGCCGAACTGATTCAGGCAACGAGTTCGAAGAGCTGGTGCTAGCAGTGGTAGCCAGTAACTCGAACACTACATCAGGACAGGACTTTGGGGTTGTCTCAGTGTCTTCAATATAGTTTTTATCAGCTTTCTTGGAGACCAATAGTGATGTCTCACTATCTTGAACCTTATCTGCATTACTTCCTTTACCAGTGCATAACAGGGTACTCTTCTCCAATATTTTATCCGCGTTCTAAAAGAGAAACAAACAAACACATCTTAGGTTTACAATGTAGTATATGAAACTCATTTTGGTAAACCAGTTCAGTAGTAAGGTGGACAGGATAACAACATGAAACAAACATATATCTATGTAGTATGGTCACTGTATGATCTATATCATTCTAGTTTATGTTGCCAAATCAAGATAGATACAGTTCGAATCATATCTATTTAAGACAAAGCAGCATAGACGGAATATAAGTGTGGGAAACTACACAGCAATAACAACACTTGTAATGTGCATGGCATGAGAACATAATTGTTTATTCAATTGAAACTGAAATCAACATAGAGCAAGTTACAACAGCAAACAGCCAAACACATTGAAGAAACAGGTTTAAAACATACCTGTTGCGCCATTGGAGTTTCAATTGCATCCTTCAAATTTGAAATTAGTTGGTATCAGTAAGTACAGTGATGCAAGAGCAAAGTAGTATGAACCATAGCTACGGAACCTGACCTGAGAACAATTCTTCTTCTGCTTTAAGCGTTGACTTCGGGTTCTGAGTGGTGGTCCTCGTGATTTGGGCACTGCAGTTGCCTTACTAACTGCTCGTGTTTGGGTGCTCTGTGGTGGAGACGGTGCTGTGTCTACGGGAACTGGGTGTCTATCTGCTGGGGTTGGGGTTAGAAGGGGTGTAGCTGGTTCTCTGTCCAACTGGGTAGGGGTACAATCTGCATGAGTGTGGGTTATGTGTGGTGGGGCTGGTTCTTGGGCAAGTTAACCGTGGTTCTATCTGCATCGACAGGTAGCACGATATTTTCTAAAGACCGTGTTCTTACTCCCACAGATACAGCCATCACTCCCTCCAATTGAAATGGCTGATAAACAAGAAAAGTAATTGAATGTACAGACACTGTAAGATAGACAGGTGCAATGGATAGTAGGGAAGAAAACAGGGCATGAAATAATTCACATTTATGTTGTCTAAGCAAACAGAATAGCAGGACATAATTTCACATATATGTTGGCTAATTAAACAGGATAGCATGACACCATTTCACATGTATGATGGCTAACTAAACAGGATAGAATGACATACTTCAAAATATGATGACTATGTAAACAGGATGACATGATATAACTATACGATGTGTCTATTAAAGTGGTTGGTATGCCATAAATCACAAACATGCCGTCGATGGAAACATGATGGCATGATATAATTCACGGATAGAATGACATAATTTAAAATATGATGACTATGTAAACAAGATGAGATGATATAACTATATTATGTCTTTAGAAAATGGGTTGGCATGCCATAATTCAGATACATGTTGTCTATGTAAACATCATGGCATGACATAATTCAAATATATGATTTATATACTAAGGAAGTGAGCAGAGGGCAATCGCATATATGATGTGTCAACTAAGGAGATGGCATTCAATATTGTGTATATGATGTAAAAACTAAGCATTGCAATACAACATATGCATTATATGAGTAATATAACCCTGCCAAGTTTGAGCATACACCTCAGGGGGATAATAGGACTGGTCATCTGCCTCTGAATCCTCCTCTGAAGAGCTATGTGTAACCAGCAAGATATCTGCTTCAGCAGGTAGCATTGTCTGCTCTGAAGACCTTGTTTTCACTCCAGATTTCTCCATCACCAATTCAAATGGCTGATGCATAGGAAGAGCAGTTCAATATACAAACATTGTCGACAAAAGCAATGAGAAATACAAAAAAAAGGACGGCATGATATAATTCACATATATGACGCTTGCCTAAACAGCATGGCATTGCATAATTCACATACATAATGCCTTGCAACAAGATAACATTGCATAATTCACATATATAATGTCTTGCAACAAGATGGCATTGCATAATTCACATATATGGTAATTAGACACTAAACAGGTGGCATTCACACAAAGCATGTCTAAACTAAGCAAATGACATAGCAATGCAAGATACCATACGCACGATATGAGCAACATAACCCTGCCAAGTTAGGGCATGCACCTCGGGGGGGAAATATGACTGGTCATCTGTCTCTGAATCCTCCTCTAAGGAGCTATCGGTAACCAGCAAGACATGCGCTTCGTCAGATAGCATTGTCTGCTCTGAAGACCTTGTTTCCACTCCAGATTTTTCCATGACCGTGCCGAATGGCTGATGCACAGGAAGAGTAATTGAATGTACTAAAATTGTTGACAAATTTAACACATAATAAAAAATGATGGCATGATATAATTCACATATAAGATGACTGGCTAACCAGGGTGGCATTGCAAAATTCACATATATGATGCCTGGCTAGACAAGATGGCATTGCATGATTCACATATACGATAAAGAAACTAAACAGATGGCATTGACACAAAGCATGTCTAAACTAAGCAGATGACATCTTTAATGTATACAGTAAGCAATGCAAGGCACCATATGCATGATATTACCAACATCAGCATGCCAAGTTAGAGCGAAGACCTCATGGCGTAAATAGGAGTGGTCTTCTCCTTCTGAATCCCCCTCAGAACAGTTATCTTCCTCTTGATTACGATCTGAAATTGTAACATCCCAAATTTTCAATTTGGAATGTTATACATAGATCATCATTTGCATATCATGTTTTGTGCATTTTTGACAAATCCTCGATAAATCCTAAGCAACTCAAGGACCCTCGGAGAGAGTTGGGGATTTTCTTGAATTTTCTTATTTGATTTTCCAACGAGGATTTTGGTTTTTAATTATTTTTCTCTCCGGAAGAATATTTCATTTTAAAATAAATGAGAGGAGAAAATATGACTTCTCCAAAAACATTGAAATACTGGAGGAAAAAAAATGTTAAAAACATTATTTGGAATTTATTGGATTTTATTTGCAATTTTTATTGCATTTAAAAATATGCATGTTTTGAAAATATTTATTTTTGACTTTAAAAATGTTCACCCTATTCTAGATTTTCTAACTAGACGGGGAAAATTTATCTCGTATTTTTCTGATTTTTATTTATTTTTCTACGCAATATTTTCCGCGGAACATATTTTTTTTTAAAAAATACGCGCTTGCCCGACTGGGCCGAGGCCCAGCCGAAGCCAGGCCGGCCCGCCCGCGCTCTCGTTCTTCTCCACGACGCCGCCGGAGTCCGGCCACGCCACGGAGCCCGCCGCCGCCTCGGATGCCCCTTCCCCAAGCCTCTAGCCCCCCTCCATATATACCCCGCCCCCCTCCGTTTTCGCCACACCGCCGCCGGAGCAAGCCGCCGCCGCCGCCCCGCATCTAGCCGCCCGCCCGCCGGAGCCCCGCCCCGCCGCCCCTCGCGCCCCCCCGAGCCCCCAGGCCCCGCCGCCCTCGCCGCCCCTCACCGGAGCACGGGAGCCCCGCCGGAGCTCTATCCCCGACGAGGTAGACCTCGCCTCGTTTGCCGGGTTTTTTTAAAAAAAAAACCCTTTTGTTTAAAAAAAACCCTAGATCGGTTTTTTTTTGTTTTCTTATTTCACGAGCGTTCACCGAACCGTTCGTTTTAACGAACACGTTCGTCGGTTTTTCTCTGTTAACGAACGTCCGTTATTTAACCGTTCGTCCGATGTTCTTTTTCGTCGGATTTTCTCGTTATTTTCTCAGATTCGATTTCTGATCGAAACTTCGAATCTGTTTAACTTTTCGCTCGTTTATCGGAATCAGGTGATTCAAGCGCCTAGAGTTTCGTCTCGAAATTCTCTTACCGTTTAACCTACTCAAACAAGTTTTTGCTACAGTAAAATTTAACCTAGATCCAGATTAGCAAACGAAGTTTCTTTCTTTCGCCGTTTGACTTTCGTTGCTTCTTTCGAGTTGATTCTTTTTGCAAACCGGAGTTCTTAAGTTGAACTTTCTGGTTGGATCTTTCATTCGAGTTTTACCTGTGCATTAGCTGAGTACTGATTGTATGCTTGTTTGCGATAGAATACCCGGAGTGTGCCGCTTGTTACTTCGACTCGCTAGGTTTTGCGGATCATCAGCAAGGCAAGTAACACTTTGATCATACCCCGTTCATACCCAGTTTTATTGCATTAGATCTATTTCCTCAAACACATTGCATGATTAGGATCTAATTAAACTGTGGGTATTGGGAGTAGTTGAGGTAGTACCTATTACCTGTTTACTATCAAACCCTTGGGAGTTACCTCTACGTTGCTTTTATTATTGCCATGCTATGCGTAGACGTGGTTTGGGTTTGAGAGATATTCATGACAGATGTGAGTGTTTAATAATGGTTCAACTTAAGGTGGCAACTAAAACTCACATCTGGGTGGATTGAGACACCTGGAGAACCCAGTGTTGTCTGTTTGTATAAGGTCCGCCACCCAGGCTCAAAGGGATCATAAGATTATTCATGCTAGAAACTTCCGTGTGCAGCCGCAAGCTATTATGGGCTCTAGCATAGCTGAGTAGGTTACAGGATCTCTTGAAGAGGTGGACTAGCAGATGTAGGGGAAAGTAGGTGTACCGGTCCATCCAGAGTAGAGAGTGACTGTTTCTGAAAGACTGTGTCTCGGTCATCCGTTTCTCAAACATCATGCAGTGCGAGGATCAAGCGGAGGCGATCGAGTCTTGTGGGAAAAGTGCACAAACCTCTGCAGAGTGTACAAACTGATCATGATTAGCCGTGTCCCCGGTTATGGACAACTTGAGAATCTAGTACCTGGATTATCATTTGAATCTCATCACGGTGATACTTATAATTAATTTTGTTGGGTTAATGATGTTACTTAATTGGGATTGAGTTGGAGGTACCTTCTCAATGTTTCAACCACCATGATAGCTAAATAAAATTTATTCCTTTGTAGTAGGATAAAATTGGCTTTTCGCAAAACTGTAACCATAGAGCCTTTCCACCAGCCATATATGCATATAGTATAGCCTTATCATTGTTCATTGCTCTCTATGTGTTGCTTTGCCAGCATATTATATGTGCTGACCCGTTTTCGGGCTGCAACGTTTCATGTTGCAGACTTTTCAGACGACGAGTAAGGTGCCTTAGGTCGTGGTCTTATACTCAGTGATGCCGCGGGAGTTGATGGACTCACTTATCTTCCAAGTCTTCCGCTGTTATCGTTTTTAGATGGCCTTAAGCCATGTTTATTATACTTAATCTCTTCGGAGATATTCGATGTAATAAGTGTGTGATTGCTACTCTGTTATAAATCCTCCATTTGTACTGTGCGTGTCAGCATTACTGATCCAGGGATGACATTGGTGCACAGCAGCACAGGCCATTTGAGGTCTGGTCGCTACAAAGTTGGTATCAGAGCACACGCTGACTATAGGACACGACCACTAAGCTTAAGCCCTAGAAAACTTCTCTCTTCTCATTTCTGACCCCTCTCCACTTTCTACTCTTCTAGGAATGGCGAATGCAAGGAGCAAGTTCATGCAACCAGATGAAGACACGCCATTTGGGCGACATTTGAAGGAAGTCACCAAGTACTTGAACATAGGAATACCAAGCGTCACCGGAACCTACAACGCCACACTACCTGAAGAGGAGAGCTGGAAGATTCAAGTTATCATTCCAGGAAGGACGTTTGCGCCAATTACGGAACCCATGAGATTGGTTTTCGAAGCACCAACTTGGAGCTTAGGGAAGAGCATGGCCGCACATATCGCCATGGGACGCATTGGAGAAGTCTATCACCAGGAGCTTAAGGATACAATTTATCAAATTTGTGGACGTCGAGACGCGCAATGGGAGATGATCAAGACCAAGAAGGATGGATCAATTGCAGCTTCCATCCAGGAGCAGAACCAACATATTCGACGCCAGGAGAACCAGATATGCACGGACAAGGAAGAACTGAAGAAGGCATTCACGAAGATCAAGGAGGTCCAAGAAGAACTCAAGACTACACGCGAAGACTATTTGAAAGAAATCAACGCACTAGTCGGGAAGATTGACGACCTGGAGAATAAGATTGGATCATTCGTGGGAAATCCAGTGGGAAAAGCAGAAGTCGACGAATGCACTTGTCCGGATAACTACATCATCATCGACGACACCGACTCGGAACCAAGTGAAGGCGAATGGATTGATGAAGCTGGAGCAGACATCATGGAGTCTTCAACGGATCAGAATTTTTAGTAGACTACCATATCAGTAGTAGTTTTCCCCCATTTAGTAATATAGCTCAAGCACTTTGTAACGCTAGTTAGATCGATTATTTTGCCTTGTTTGGATTGATTGAGTGATATTGATTGAATTTGTCTCATGAGCATATGGGTAGTGTTTCCCTCTAGACCTCTTTCTATTCTTAATTCTCATCTTTTCTAAACCTATCAGATGCCTCCGAGACGCGACACCAGATTTGTTTTTCCGCCAGAGATCACCCAGTTGATCCAACAACAGAATGCCTTGATGCAAGTGTTAGTTCAGAACCAAGGCAACAACAACAACAACCCACCGCCACCACCACCTGTTGACCACTTAGCCCGTTTCTTAAGGCTAAACCCGCCGGTGTTTTCCAGTAGCACCGAGCCGATTGTAGCAGATGATTGGCTCCGCAAAGTTGGAAGGGAGTTGACCACTGCAGGATGCACAGATGCGGAAAGAGTGCATTTTGCCGCACGTCAGCTTGATGGACCCGCAGCATCATGGTGGGAGAATTATACAGCCACGCACCCTATTAACACTATCACATGGGACCAGTTTCAGCAAGCTTTCCGTACAGCACATGTTTCAGCAGGAGCTATGGCTATGAAGAAGCGTGAGTTTTGCAACCTACGCCAAGGAGGACGCACCATAGGCCAGTATGTGGAGGAATTCAGTAAGTTAGCACGTTATGCACCAGATGACGTTGCTACGGATGCTGCCAAGCAGGAGAAATTTCTGGAGGGATTAAATGATGAGCTGAGTATGCAGTTGATGGTAGCAACCTTCAACAACTACCAGGAGCTGGTAGATAGAGCTCTCATGATTGAAGGGAAGCAACAGCAGATTGAAAACCGCAAGAGGAAGTATGGACAAGGGAAGTATAATTCTGGAGCCCAGCACAAGCCACGATTTACCCCGAAGCCGGGAGGACAGTTTCAGCATACCCATGGAGGAGGTAGTTCGCACAACCCTAATGGCTCCAAGAATGGTAATGGGAATGGAGGAGGAAACGGGCAGAACCGCACCAACCCATCTACCCCAACCAAGAGAGATCTAAGTCACATTACTTGTTTCAAGTGCCAGAAGACGGGACATTATGCAACTGATTGTCCCGAAGCCCAAAATGGAAATGGCAATGGAAGCTCTGGGAAGAAGCCGAACCCGTTCAACAAAGGACATGTGAACCACGTGAGCGTGGAGGAGATTGAAGCTCAGCCTGATGCAGTAATAGGTAAGTTTTTGGTTAAGTCATTTACTGCAACTGTTCTTTTCGATACTGGTGCATCGCATTCATACATATCAAGGGGATTCGTAAACAAGTTTAAGATGTCCACCCAAGTTCTCAAAATCCCCATGTTAGTAACCTCGCCAGGAGCGGAGTATATGGCCACCCAAGGATGTTTTAAGATAGCGTTGGCCATTGGAAGGCATGTTTTCCCCACAAACCTCATTGTTTTGGAATCGCAAGGTTTGGATGTGATTTTGGGAATGGATTGGCTATCGTTGTATGGAGGAAACATCGATTGTGCCCGCAAGACTATTTTGCTTACCACCCCTGAAGGAAATAGGATCGAGTATGTATCCAGGCATATGCCGAAGAGGACTCAAGTGAATTCCTTATCAGGAGTTGTACAGGAGGAAGTACCAGTGGTGAAGGATTATCCGGATGTATTTCCAGAAGAGTTGCCAGGCATGCCACCAGATAGAGACATTGAGTTTTTGATTGAACTTTTGCCAGGCACAGGGCCAATATCTAAGAGACCGTACAGGATGCCCGCAAAGGATTTGGAGGAAATTAAGAAGCAAATCAAGGAGTTACTGGATAAAGGCTATATACGCCCAAGTTCGTCACCTTGGGGATCACCAGTACTTCTAGTAGAGAAGAAAGATGGATCACTAAGGATGGTTGTTGATTACCGAGGATTGAATGAAGTGACCATCAAAAACAAGTACCCACTGCCGATGATCAATGATTTGTTTGACCGCCTGCAAGGAGCTAAAGTATTTTCCAAGATCGATCTACGATCAGGGTACCATCAGTTAAAAATTCGAGAGCAGAATATACCCAAGACGGCATTTACCACCAGATATGGATTGTATGAGTATACCGTTATGTCATTTGGACTGACTAACGCACCGGCCTATTTCATGAACCTGATGAACAAAGTGTTTGTGGAGTTTTTGGATAAGTTCGTCGTGGTGTTCATTGATGATATTTTAATATTTTCCAAGGATGAAGAAGAGCATGAGGAGCATTTACGATTGGTGCTTGAGAAGCTCAGAGAACATCAGTTATATGCCAAGTTCAGCAAATGTGAGTTTTGGTTGAAGGAAGTTGGATTCCTTGGACATGTTATTTCTAGAGAAGGAATAGCAGTAGACCCTGCCAAGGTTGACACAGTGACCAGTTGGGAATCACCCACTACAGTTGGAGAGATCCGGAGTTTTCTTGGACTCGCAGGATACTACCGGAGATTTATCGAGAATTTCTCAAGGATTGCTAAGCCCATGACTGAGCTATTGAAGAAGGACACCAAATTCAATTGGACTGTGGAATGTGAAGCTAGTTTCCAGGAGTTGAAGAAATGATTGGTTACATCACCAGTGTTGATTCTGCTAGATCAACGCAAGGACTATGAAGTTTATTGCGACGCTTCTCGTCGAGGACTTGGAGCAGTGCTTATGCATTAAGGAAAAGTTGTTTCGTATGCTTCATGACAACTTAAACCCCATGAGAAGAATTATGCTACGCACGATTTGGAATTAGCAGCCGTAGTGCATGCATTGAAAACATGGAGACATTTTCTCATCGGAAACCATTGTGAGGTGTACACGGATCACAAGAGTTTGAAGTACATTTTCACACAAAAGGAGTTAAACCTCAGACAGAGGAGATGGTTGGAGCTCATCAAAGACTATGATATGAGATTGCATTATCACCCCGGAAAGGCTAACGTAGTAGCAGACGCGTTGAGCCGCAAGAGTCATGTCAACACCCTCATGACAGGAGAGTTACCTCAGGAGTTAGCCGAGGACATACGTGAGCTATGTTTGAAGATAGTCCTAAGAGGCTATTTAGCGTCAGTGGATATTCAGTCTACCTTGATGGACAAGATCAGAGAAGCTCAGAAGACAGACAAGGAGATTGAAGAGATAAAGGCGAAGATGAGCAAAGGTAAAGCCAAGGGATTTCGTGAGGATGAGCACGATACCTTATGGTTCGAGGACCGCGTATATGTGCCAAATGATCCGGAGATCAGGAAGTTGATTTTGCAAGAAGCCCATGATTCACCGTACTCGATTCACCCAGGGAATACCAAGATGTATTTGGATTTGAAGAATACTTTCTGGTGGACCGGAATGAAGAAGGACATTGCGGAGTTTGTAGCAGTTTGTGATGTATGTCAGAGAGTGAAGGCAGAGCATCAGAAGCCAGCAGGATTGCTACAGCCATTGCCGATACCCGAATGGAAGTGGGATAAAATAGGCATGGATTTTATCACGGGATTACCCAAGACTCGTTCAGGCTATGACTCGATATGGGTTGTAGTCGACCGTTTGACGAAAGTGGCTCATTTCATTCCAGTAAAGACCACTTACACCAGTGCTAAGTTGGCAAAGATATACATGACCAGGATAGTATGTTTGCATGGAGTTCCGAGGACCATTGTATCAGACAGAGGAACCCAATTTACCTCGAAGTTTTGGAAGCAGCTACATGAAACATTGGGAACCAGGCTGGAATTTAGTACAGCATTTCACCCGCAGACAGATGGACAGACCGAGAGAGTCAACCAGATTTTGGAGGACATGTTGAGAGCATGTGCGCTAGATTATGGATCAAGTTGGGACGACAATTTGCCATATGCGGAGTTTTCGTATAACAACAGTTAGCAAACCAGTTTGAAGATGGCCCCTTTCGAAGCTTTGTACGGAAGGAGGTGTAGAACACCGTTGTTGTGGGACGAAGTTGGAGACCGACAGTTGTTTGTACCAGATTTGATTAAGGAGTCTGAACAGAAAGTGAAGTTGATTCACGATAGGCTCAAGGTAGCCCAGTCCAGGCAGAAGAGTTATGCTGATTCTAAACGCAAGGAGACCGTTCACGAAGTCGGAGACAGAGTGTAACTTCGAGTATCACCACTTCGAGGAGTGAAGCGCTTTGGAGTTAAGGGAAAATTAGCGCCTTGTTTTATCGGACCATACAGAGTGTTGGAACGTATGGGAGAAGTTGCCTACAAGCTGGAATTGCCCGAAGGATTGTCTGAAGTACATGATGTATTCCACGTTTCGCAGTTGAAGAAGTGCCACGCAGAGATGGCTGAGATACCACTGAGAGATACTGTGCCACTGGAAGCGATTCAGTTGGAAAGTGATTTGACCTATGAGGAGAAACCAGTTAAGATTCTCGAGTATGCCAGCCGAGTTACCCGCAGCAAGGTTATCAAGTTTTGCAAAGTTCAGTGGAGTCACCACACAGAAGAGGAGGCCACCTGGGAGCGAGAGGAAGATCTACGGAAAAACCACTCCCACCTGTTTTCTAGCCAACCCGAATCTCGAGGGCGAGATTCATCTTAAGGGGGGTAGGTTTGTAACATCCCAAATTTTCAATTTGGAATGTTATACATAGATCATCATTTGCATATCATGTTTTGTGCATTTTTGACAAATCCTCGATAAATCCTAAGCAACTCAAGGACCCTCGGAGAGAGTTGGGGATTTTCTTGAATTTTCTTATTTGATTTTCCAACGAGGATTTTGGTTTTAATTATTTTTCTCTCCGGAAGAATATTTCATTTTAAAATAAACGAGAGGAGAAAATATGACTTCTCCAAAAACATTGAAATACTGGAGGAAAAAAAATGTTTAAAACATTATTTGGAATTTATTGGATTTTATTTGCAATTTTTATTGCATTTAAAAATATGCATGTTTTCAAAATATTTGTTTTTGATTTTACAAATGTTCACCCTATTTTAGATTTTCTAACTAGACGGGGAAAATTTATTTCGTATTTTTCTGATTTTTATTTATTTTTCTACGCAATATTTTCCGCGGAACATATTTAAAAAAAATACGCGCTTGCCCGACTGGGCCGAGGCCCAGCCGAAGCCAGGCCGGCCCGCCCGCGCTCTCCTTCTCCACGACGCCGCCGGAGTCCGGCCACGCCACGGAGCCCGCCGCCGCCTCGGATGCCCCTTCCCCAAGCCTCTAGCCCCCCTCCATATATACCCCGCCCCCCCTGCGTTTTCGCCACACCGCCGCCGGAGCAAGCCGCCGCCGCCGCCCCGCATCTAGCCGCCCGCCCGCCGGAGCCCCGCCCCGCCGCCCCTCGCGCCCCCCCGAGCCCCCAAGCCCCGCCGCCCTCGCCGCCCCTCACCGGAGCACGGGAGCCCCGTCGGAGCTCTATCCCCGACGAGGTAGACCTCGCCTCGTTTGCCGGTTTTTTTTTAAAAAAAAACCCTTTTGTTTAAAAAAAACCCTAGATCGGTTTTTTTTTGGTTTTCTTATTTCACGAGCGTTCACCGAACCGTTTGTTTTAACGAACGCGTTCGTCGGTTTTTCTATGTTAACGAACGTCCGTTATTTAACCGTTCGTCCGATTTTCTTTTTCGTCGGATTTTCTCGTTATTTTCTCAGATTCGATTTCTGATCGAAACTTCGAATCTGTTTAACTTTTCGCTCGTTTATCGGAATCAGGTGATTCAAGCGCCTAGAGTTTCGTCTCGAAATTCTCTTTCCGTTTAACCTACTCAAACAAGTTTTTGCTACAGTAAAATTTGACCTAGATCCAGATTAGCAAACGAAGTTTCTTTCTTTCGCCGTTTGACTTTCGTTGCTTCTTTCGAGTTGATTCTTTTTGCAAACCGGAGTTCTTAAGTTGAACTTTCTGGTTGGATCTTTCATTCGAGTTTTACCTGTGCATTAGCTGAGTACTGATTGTATGCTTGTTTGCGATAGAATACCCGGAGTGTGCCGCTTGTTACTTCGACTCGCTAGGTTCTGCGGATCATCAGCAAGGCAAGTAACACTTTGATCATACCCCGTTCATACCCAGTTTTATTGCATTAGATCTATTTCCTCAAACACATTGCATGATTAGGATCTAATTAAACTGTGGGTATTGGGAGTAGTTGAGGTAGTACCTATTACCTGTTTACTATCAAACCCTTGGGAGTTACCTCTACGTGGCTTTTATTATTGCCATGCTATGCGTAGACGTGGTTTGGGTTTGAGAGATATTCATGACAGATGTGAATGTTTAATAATGGTTCAACTTAAGGTGGCAACTAAAACTCACATCTGGGTGGATTGAGACACCTGGAGAACCCAGTGTTGTCTGTTTGTATAAGGTCCGCCACCCAGGCTCAAAGGGATCATAAGATTATTCATGCTAGAAACTTCCGTGTGCAGCCGCAAGCTATTATGGGCTCTAGCATAGCTGAGTAGGTTACAGGATCTCTTGAAGGGGTGGACTAGCAGATGTAGAGGAAAGTAGGTGTACCGGTCCATCCAGAGTAGAGAGTGACTGTTTCTGAAAGACTGTGTCTCGGTCATCCGTTTCTCAAACATCATGCAGTGCGAGGATCAAGCGGAGGCGATCGAGTCTTGTGGGAAAAGTGCACAAACCTCTGCAGAGTGTACAAACTGATCATGATTAGCCGTGTCCCCGGTTATGGACAACTTGAGAATCTAGTACCTGGATTATCATTTGAATCTCATCACGGTGATACTTATAATTAATTTTGTTGGGTTAATGATGTTACTTAATTGGGATTGAGTTGGAGGTACCTTCTCAATGTTTCAACCACCATGATAGTTAAATAAAATTTATTCCTTTGTAGTAGGATAAAATTGGCTTTTCGCAAAACTGTAACCATAGAGCCTTTCCACCAGCCATATATGCATATAGTATAGCCTTATCATTGTTCATTGCTCTCTATGTGTTGCTTTGCCAGCATATTCTATGTGCTGACCCGTTTTCGGGCTGCAACGTTTCATGTTGCAGACTTTTCAGACGACGAGTAAGGTGCCTTAGGTCGTGGTCTTATACTCAGTGATGCCGCTGGAGTTGATGGACTCACTTATCTTCCAAGTCTTCCTCTGTTATCGTTTTTAGATGGCCTTAAGCCATGTTTATTATACTTAATCTCTTCGGAGATATTCGATGTAATAAGTGTGTGATTGCTACTCTGTTATAAATCCTCCATTTGTACTGTGCGTGTCAGCATTACTGATCCAGGGATGACACTGGTGCACAGCAGCACAGGCCATTTGAGGTCTGGTCACTACAGAAATGAGTGGAGGGGGGCTGCCTTTGCGCCCACCATGGAACGACGTCTGCATGAAACTTTATTGCCACGCAAGGCTCGTCTCTTTTGCTCTACATCATCAGTTCCATTGTGTACAATAACTCGCGGCCGGCGGTGCGCCACCCCGCACGCCCCGAAAACACTCCCCACCGCCGGTCCGCCGCCGCCCCGGCCATCCCTCTAGGCCCCCCCGTGCCGAGCTTTTTCTCCGGCGATCCCCACGCCACCGTCCCGCCAACGCCCCGCCACCGCCGGCGACCACCGCCCCCGTCCTGAACCCTAAGATAGATAGTGGGGTGCCTCTCCGGCGAGCCCCCCTCCCCGTTGCGGCTGGTTCTTCCTTCACCCCGGCGAGCCCCCCCCCCCCCCAAAATCGACTGACCCAAAAGTCGATTCAGTCGACGGAAGTGTAGCTAAATCGGAGCAGCATCGCAAGCAAGAGCAAGAGCGAGAGCATCAGCGCGAGCAAGAGCAATAGCAAGAGCAGACCAGGCAGGGGACCGAGAGCAAGAGTAGAGCAGCAGCGCGAGCGAGAGCTAAAGCAGCAGCAGCTCCTACTGATGTGGACGTCGCCGCCGAGGGAGTGACGCCGTGGAGGAAGTGGCTGGCGACGCCGCCGTGGATGGAGCCGCGCAGTGTCGGCTCGGGACCGAGCGCCGGCAGCACCGTGAGATCGAATCAAGAAGAAAATGCGGTGATTAGTGTACAACCTCTTTGGTGGCACCGATTAGGCCGCAGCTTCATCCGAGGAAACGGTGATGATGATGCTCTTCCGGTGTTGTAGGTGAAGACGGCGGTGTGGGAATGGAGGTGGCGCGAAAGACGAGGGGAACGTCGGGGCAGCTCCTTGGAAGTGGAGGACGGGGTGGCTGAACCGGTGGGACGATGAGATCGACGACGGATCCTCATCCGGTACGGTGGATGAGGGACGTCGAGGTGTTGCTGTGGACAATGTCGTCGGGGAAGAGGCTCCGGCTGGGTGGCGGACGGAGCAGGGTGTGGGGTTTCGTCGCGGGTTTTCGCGGCCTCGGTGTACGAATGGGTGGGCGGATGGGATGGCAGTGGGGAACCATGGCTTAGAGACGCGCTTGTCCGAAATGTGGGGTAAGTTACGAAAGTACCCCCACCGATTTGAGGCGGTTCTTGCGGTTCAGGGGTACCACGGGCATTTCGCGTGTCGGGATTTCACAGGAGGTGGGAGTTTTCGCGCGCATTGTAATTTCGGAATAGCAAGGCGCAGGTTGAGATGGAGGGTGTTGTCGGAGCACAACAAGACAAAGATATATCTTAAATATTTCGGGCTAACAAGGCGTGGGTTGAAGAGGCGGGAGTTTCGCAGCACGATAGACACAGATGCTAGCTTGAATTTTCGGCATAACAAGGCGCGGCTTGAAATTTCGGAAGAACAAGCTTAACGTGTACCCAAAAAAAGACAATTTGTACCTCAACACGCACAACACACACACAAACACCATTTAGACTAGAGTAAGGCACACGTGCATTGCACGCATGAGATTTGGCAACCAAATTATGAATAAATACCACATTATAGCATGCAAGCTTTGAGTCATATATGCATGATGTAGATGTTCGTTTAATTCTTATAGTTCATTTCATTCAAAATCATGTAGTTTTTATAAGAATGCTAATCTATTTTAAGATTCATGGAATTGTGCGTCGTAAGACATAAATTAAAAACAAATAATGGCAAATCATGTAGAAAAACATTTGGGCACTTCTGATACGGAAGATTCTAGAACAAATAAGAAGTGCTTGTGTTTTGATGTTTGTGCATTATGCTTAAGTTCAACCATGGATTCTTCTAGATTATACATGTGGCGAAATCTGGTGGAATCTAGATGATATCCAACGGCCAGTAGTGCTCAAATTTGCCATGTTTGGACCATCGGATTCGCCTCATCCAACGACCATCTTTCAAAGTTAAAGTTACCCGCACACAATATAAAAAAATATAAAATATAATATATATAGGGGTATACATATAGATATGTGTTGCGAAAGCCTCCCATCATCTCCAATTAGAATAGTGTGTCCATGCACAGATGCGACGTGGCCAAATGATGTCTGCCATCGGTATCTCAAATTCAAATCAGTCTGACCTTGTCCAATGTGTATACATTACAACATGCTCATTTCCAAACCACACCGCGCAGATCTCTGTTATATTCATGCATGCATGGATTTCAAACATCAGGATCTCTTATTCAAATATTTGAATTCAACTTTACATTGATTATGACCTCACCTATTCTTTTACACCCACACAGTAGTCTTCTCTTTATAATTGTACCACTAACTTTCTCTCGTGCATGCATGCACACACACTACCAGTCGGCATTATCCATCGCACGCATACAATCTTTTTCTTCAGGTCGGTCTCCCATGAAGGCACACACCCACACACATCCCCCTCTCCATCATATCGGGCATTCTTTATCTCTCACGCGTGCATGCGCAACGATCGATGTTCCTCTATGTATGTGTGTATATAGCTAGGTCTTTCATAGTTTTCCACACAAACCGATCAATCGATATATCCAGTGAGGTCTCACCCTCTTTCCCACGTCCACATCGATCAATCTATACCTCTCTATATAGGATTAACATATATAGCTAATACACCCACATTAATTATATATCCAACGTCCCCCTCCCATCATCCATGCCTTCCGCTTCATCTCTCAGACGCGTGCACAATGGCGAAGACAGGGGCAGTAAGGGCCCTGCCCCCCTCCCCCTAACATCACTATATATCGAGGCTAATATGAATGTGATAATTAGACAATTGCTGCTAAAAATGGTTTAAGTTCATGAATTGACCCTCCTCATAAAGGATTAGCAATGCTTGGCCCCCTAGCTCATTTATTTTTCATGGCTCCACCACTGCGCGCAACAGCGCACGTGTTCGCCCCCTCTCTCTAAATATCGATCTCGTACTTGTGCATTCCTTCATAGTCTCCCTCCACTCGGCCCCTCGCACCATCTTCTAACGCCCCCACCGGATTTTGCCACATGTACAATCTAGCAGACTCCATGGTTGAACTTAAGCATAATGCACAAACCTCAAAACAACAGTGGTTCTCTTTTGTTCTAGAATCTTCCGTATCATAATTGCCCAAACTTTTTTTCTAGTTGAATTGCCATTATTTGGTTTTACTTTATGCTTTACAACGCACAATTCCATGAATCATAAAATAGATTAAGGGCTTCTTTGATTCAAAGGATTCTCAAAGGAATTTTGGAGGATTCTAATCATTAGGAATTTTTCCTATCTTGGTTGTTTGATTCGTAGGATTGTAAACCATAGGAATTTTTCCATATGATTCATTTGCACTAGATTTCATAGGAAACATCCCATCCACTCAAACCTCTTTGAAAGAATTCTGCGTTTTTTCTATGCACAATCAAACACTCGTACAATCCTGTAGGATTCAAGACGACATTCCACTATAATCCCATGTTTTTCCTATTCCCGCGTTCTTAGCTTTTTTATAAAAACTAATTGATTTTGAATGAGATGAACTATAAGAATTAAACGAAGGGCTACATCAGGCATATATGACTCAGAGCTTACATGCTATAGTGTGGTATTTATTCATAATTTGGTTGCAAAATCTGATGCGTGCCATGCACGTGTACCTTACTAGTACTTCGAGTATGTGCAAAACACGTAAATTAGAATACCAATGGCACGCTACACAGTGTCTCTCTTACAGTTCATGAAGCCACGTGGCACATGTGGAGGCGTTGTCGCGACCTCCTTGCGTGGATTGATCACAGTGACGTGCTGTTGGTTCCAGAAGAATGTACTCGTCCTCCCTGAGCCATACTGGCGGTACATGCACGAAGCGAAGATGTGCACGCACGCCACGCACGCACTCATTCCCTGGGACGCACACGCGGGTACACGGGCGGATGCAATTTTGTACCAAGATCCACCCCATGTGATAATTTGATGCGTGTAAAGTCGTTCACTTCATTGATGGTCAATTAATACAGCGCATGCAAATTGAGTGGACGTGAGGGCGGAAGAAAGACAGAATTACTCCACTGCGCGCATGCGAGTAGTTAAATCGTGGGTTGCTAGTAGTACTTCCATTGGTCTCCTTCGTATTTTGTGCCAATTTTTGACAGTATTATAATATTTACGCATTTGAGCAGTGTAGTACTTGAAATTTATGTTCCGCTAAACTCATCGGGGCCCGTTTCGGGCCTCGAAACCAAAACCATCAATTAATCTTTACCTTGTTCCCATCATATTCGAAAGCCTGCTCACACCTACTAGTACGTACCAAACCTGAACGTGTTCCCACTATGCAGGTATTAGTACTAGTGCTAGTACTTAGGTTATAAAAAGGGGAACTACCTAACCGAAAATTACTCTACCTTTCCTCCTCATAAGTGCTTCTTCTTCGTCCGTCGTTGCCATGGCCGGTGAGCAGAGCTCTAGGTCGAGAACTACTCGTAACAAGGGGGCGGCAACCAAGGCTGCAGAAAAGGAGGGCTCGCCGCCACGCAGAGACCTCGAAAGATCTCTCACGGGCAGGCGATGGCTCCCAGGAGCGCCCTAGCCGCGGAGGCGAACATGCCGAGCCGGCGGATCTGGAGTCGTTATCCCTCGACGGCATGCCCGATCAGCTCAATAAGCAGAAGGAGTTCATCCAAGGCTTGATGGAGTTGCTGAAGGAGATCCTCGACGACATGCCCGCTGAGCTCAATCAGTAGGGGGAGTTGACCGCCGGCTTGGTGATGCTGCTGAAGAAGAGCATTGCCTCGGAGAAGAAGGCGGCCGGCGAAATCCTGCGACTTCAGGAGGACAAGGCGAAGCTCTGCCACGAGATCGACCTGTTGAAGGAGAAGAACGCCGGCTGGAAGAAGCTGCATGAGAATAGTAGTTCCTCGATGAAGATGTTGCAGGCCCTCATCATGGAACAGAAGGAGGAGTTGGCGAAGCTCCGCATCGAGCACCCGGCTGCTGTCAAGGTACGTAATGCGGCCGTGGAACAGATGATGAAGGCTCGCGTCGAGAAATCCCACGTCATGGACAGAATGAAGAAGCTGGCGGAGGAGACGCACAAGGAGTTGGAGGTCGTGGAGGCGATGAAGAAGCAGTTACGACTCCGCGGCGAATTAGATCATTTGGGGTGATAATCTTCCTTCTTCTTTTGCTCCTGTGTTTCTTCTTTTGCTCCTGCGTTTCATCTTTTGCTTCGGGTGTTTCGCCGCACGTGTCACGTTCTCTGCCAGGCATGAATAGAACAATGTTTTTTTGAGGGAATGAATAGAACAATGCTAACAATGAGATGACTAGCAAATTAGATCAATTTTTATCGCCATATGGCACTGGGCTGCCGTGTTTCGTGCTCCTCCGTCGCAATGCTACTCCAGTGGAAAACTTGAGTATACCGCACGGTTCCTTGCTCCTCCTCGATCAGGTCGTCCGCGCATTTATACGAGCAGTCAAATCACAAGGCCCCGCTTTCCAGCAGTAATGAGCCGTCAAATCACAAAGGCCCTCGCCTCTCGTGAAACCGACCAAGCTAGACTGCCCCGCCCTCTAACCTTTTAAAAAATGTATACTTTTGTACAGCAGTAGTATCGATGGATTGCCCCATGGAGCAAAACTTGAAATTAAAAAAAAGGTGGTACATATAGAGAGCGCTCGTCGCCAAATTATGCATATAGTACTATTAAAAAGGCTAGTCACAATAATGGTGTCCAGCACAACCCACCCCTCAAATAAAACTAAGAGGGTGCTTGGATACGTTTTAGTCCCATGACTAAAAGTAGTGGGACTAAAACATGCTAACCTCACACATGCTTCGATCCAAATAATAAAAGGCTAAAATCAAGTTAATGAGCATTTATTATCATACAAACCCTCCAATCCATAACTCGCCTGTGTTAAAGGAGAGGAGTTAAATGAGTAGAGAGAGGACTAATCCACATTTTACTAGGGGTACCCCTGACTAAAAATTTTTAGTCTCAAGACTAGTTTTAGCCCCTCTTTAGTCAGGGGTGCTTGGAACTTTAGCCTCTTAAAGAGACTATTTTTAGTCAGACTAAAATAAGTCCCTTGGATCCAAGCACCCTCTAAGCATCCTGGAATTCTTTGACAAAACTAAGCACCCTGAAATTCTTTGACAACTAAACTGCTAGCTATATGATGTTGGCCATATATATTGTACGTATATAATGTGAAGAAACGAGTGGTAGTACTATACCAACTAAAAGATGAAATGTAAGAAATACTAGTATGTAGGTACTGAAGAGTTAAAGTAACGAGAAGAAACATAACATTGTTCTGTTGGGGGCTCAGCACAACACACCCCTCAAATTAAATTAAGCACACCTGGAATTAAAGTTTGCAACTATTCCGGTACACACTGCATTAGAACCACCATGAGCAACGACACTGCCACCTTACTCGGAGTCCTCGTCCACGTCCTCGACTTCGTCCTTGTCCCTCTTCCTCTTGGCCGATACTTCTTTGCTTGAACCGCACACTTGGTTGTTGCTCTTCATCCAACCCTTGTAGATATTGAAGCAAAGGTAGCCATCCATTGCAGCATAGTGGATGTGGTCTATATCTAGTACATTCTGCTGCCATGCATGACGATGAAACGTGTATGGAGGTTTCTCCAGTTTACCGTACGAAGGATGAACCATGGCTCCTGCCAGGGTCAGCATTGAAGGCTGACGAGAGGACACCAGCCGATTCTTGTGGAGGTCGAAGGTGTTGCCTACAACGTGGCCTATTCGACGTAGGACTTCTTTGTCGTTACCAAATTCTACAGTAACGAATTTGACTAGGTTGCTCTCGAGGAAGCCCTTAAAATCCTGGCACTCAACGTCGGCATGGCATATGTGGTAGACCAAGCATAAGTCATGCACGCAAACCTGGATCACGGCGGGCTTCTTCCTCTCTTCGTCCTTTAGATCCTTCTCTCGTCCCAGGACTGTGGTGTACTCAACATCTAGCCCAGCGGCCCACTCATCATCTGAGTCTTCGAACATGCGTCTGAAGCGAGAAAGGCATCCTTTCACCATCGCGGAAGAACGGGTGTAGATGACGTCGAACTCATCGCCGGTGATGGTTCTAACCTTGTACTCACCGCCGATCGTGGAGATTTCGGACGCCATGGATTTGGGAGGAGGGTTAGGATTAGTGGAACTGTCGTAATGTGAATGGACAGGACGACTAGGAGCGAACCGCCGTAGTATTGAAGGACGTGCGGGGACGAGTAGGAGCGAACTGCCAGCGTGCGAACGGCAGGGTAGTGGCTTTCCATTCTCCCATGATACAGGCTTCCGAGAGCCCTTGGATCTGAGATCGAACGGTTGCATGGCGTGATTCTAGACCTATGGGTGAATATCCTACCCTGGAGGGTTATTCTGCAAATTTTCAGCAACTTAGCATGCGACCGTTTGATCTCAGATCCAAGGGCTGCCAGCAGCCCGTATCATGGTCGCGCCTACCACGACCGTCGCGTCGCTCGCGCGGTCGGGCCCTTGGAGATTTAACACGGTGCGTTAGGCTATCTGATGTTGGCATGTCATACATAGTCATCACTTAGTCACGCATACTACAACAAGGTTGGCTATAAGTATAATTTTTTTTACTCCTCCCTATCTCTTTCTTCGTACTCCCTCCGTCCCATAATATAAGAACATTTTTGACACTAGTGTAGCGCCAAAAACGTTCTTATATTATGGGACACAGGGAGTACTAGTATTTATTGCATTTTCCAAGGAGTGACCTCTTCCAATGAAATGGTGTTGCTAAGTTTGCTTCATTTAATTAGCTATAGACTCAAAATTGTCTTTTCACCTAGGTACACACGCTTAGCACCGTTTCTTCCTTGGGTCACCAAACTAGTCTCTCTTCTTGATTAACTTGCCACATCAGACTTTATGCCTATGTGGAAAGCTTAAGCACCTGTAGGAGCAAGTAAAAGTAAGTACAATAGTGCGCTTTACATGGCATTTTTGCATATGTGGAGGAAAGAGAGGCAAGGAAAAAGTGGAGAGGTGGGCTCTCATGCAAGAGCCAACCTCTACTACATGGTGGAGCATTGGGAGAGGCACCAGTATGGAGGTGGTCAGGAATCGGGAGACTCACGCCGGTCGTAGCGCCGCAGTTAAAATGATAATGGAAAGTCAAATCACGGGGCCCCACCTGTCCAGCAGTAACTCGCTGTCAAATCACACAGCCCTACGTTTGCAGCAGCCTACTCCCTCGTCTTCTCGCGTCTCTGTCGAACCGACTAGGCGGAACTGCCCCGCCTACCGCGCAGGAAAAGCCCCGCCCTCGACTTTTAAATAGTATACAGTATACTAATTTTGTATCCATGGATTGCACCCGCACCATGGAGCAAAGCGTCTAGAAAACGGCGGTACACATGTACGGAGTATACAGCACGCCCGTCGCGTTCGCGTCGCACCCCAGACGGTCGGTCGGTCGGTCTGGCACGCTGCTCTCCGAATGGAACGCGCGTCATATTGCGTTTGCACACACATGTGGGACGACAATTGAGAACCGACCATAGGCACACTCCCCGGCCCGCAAGTCGGGTGACTTAATAGAAGAGGGAGACGAGCGATAGTACTAGAGAAGTGTTGTACTACGTTGGTGCCTGGGCGATCCCTGCAAGACACGGAAGATCAGTTCGTCCATGCATGTGACCAGACTCCAGCAGACACGCCTGGATTGGCTATCGTCTACATATCGTGCAGGCTGTGTTGTACATGGCTGTAGTTGTGGTGAGAAATCTAAAAAAGGTTTCTTGTAATCTCGCAAAATTAGGTGTCATGTGCTTCGGATCACTGCGAGGGTTAAACAGCGACAACTGAGTTGGGCTAGTCATTGGGGGCACATGCACGAACAGTGACTACTCGGCTGCCATCTAGGTCAAGCCGGCTATGTTAATTAGGACATCTATCGACGGACCCCTTTTCTACGAGTTTATCTTTCATTTGAGCTTCGTTCCTCGTCTAGTTTGTCCGTCGGGATTCATGTTGTCTCCTTTGGGCAGTGAGGTTATGATTTCTTGTCATGTGGCATTTTTTCGTGTTATATGTTATAATCCGGCGCTTCAGATCAAAATGACGACAACTGCGCCTCCGGGCCACGTGCATGAAGACTTCTCGAGAGTCATTGACGAGGTCAAGCCGGCTCCGGTAGACAAAAGAAAACTAGGAGCCTCCGCGCTTGCTTGCTAGTGTTGCTCTCTTCACACTGTCTCAGCCTCTCCAGATCTAAACACGACAGCGGTGGCCACACTCTCTCTCTCTCTCTGCTCACCGCTGGTCACAGATCCAGCCGGATCCTCTCCGCCGGGGAAGGTGAGAAGGTGCAACATTCACGCGGTCGTCCTCGGCGACGGCTCTTAACCACTGCTTGAAGGAAATATGCCCTAGAGGCAATAATAAAGTATTATATATTTCCTTATATCATGATAAATGTTTATTATTCATGCTAGAATTGTATTAACCGGAAACATAATACATGTGTGAATACATAGACAAACAGAGTGTCACTAGTATGCCTCTACTTGACTAGCTCGTTAATCAAAGATGGTTATGTTTCCTAGCCATAGACATGAGTTGTCATTTGATTAACGGGATCACCTCATTAGGAGAATGACGTGATTGACTTGACCCATTCCGTTAGCTTAGCACCCGATCGTTTAGTATGTTGCTATTGCTTTCTTCATGACTTATACATGTTCCTATGACTATGAGATTATGCAACTCCCGTTTACCGGAGGAGCACTTTGTGTGCTACCAAACGTCACAACGTAAATGGGTGATTATAAAGGTGCTCTACAGGTGTCTCCAAAGGTACTTGTTGGGTTGGCGTATTTCGAGATTAGGATTTGTCACTCCGATTGTTGGAGAGGTATCTCTGGGCCCACTCGGTAATGCACATCACTATAAGCCTTGAAAGCATTGTGACTAATGAGTTAGTTGCGGGATGATGTATTACAGAACGAGTAAAGAGACTTGCCAGTAACGAGATTGAACTAGGTATCGAGATACCGACGATTGAATCTCGGGCAAGTAACATACCGATGACAAAGGGAACAACGTATGTTGTTATACGGTCTGAACGATAAAGATCTTCGTAGAATATGTGGGAGCCAATATGGGCATCCAGGTCCCGCTATTGGTTACTGACCGGAGAGGTGTCTCGGTCATGTCTACATAGTTCTAGAACCCGAAGGGTCCGCACGCTTAAAGTTACGATGACAGTTATATTATGAGTTTATATGTTTTGATGTACCGAAGGATGTTCGGAGTCCCGGATGTGATCACGGACATGACGAGGAGTCTCGAAATGGTCGAGATATAAAGATTGATATATTGGACGACTATATTCGGACACCGGAAGTGTTCTGGAGAAGTTTCGGATTAAACCGGAGTGCCGGAGGTTTACCGGAACCCCCGGGGAAGTATTGGGCCTTAGTGGGCCTTGAGGGGAGAGACAGGGCAGCAGCCAGAAGGTGGCGCGCCCCCTCCCATGAGGAGTCCTAGTTGGACTAGGAGAGGGGGGCGCAGCCCCCTTTCCCTCTTCCTCTCCCTCTCTTTCCTTCCCTCCCTCTTTTCCTAGTAGGACTAGGAAAGGGGAGTCCTACTCCTACTAGGAGGAGGACTCCCCCCCTCTCCTTGGCGCGCCTAGGGCAGCCGGCCTCCCCCTTGCTCCTTTATATACGGGGGCACCTCTATACACACTTGATATACGATATTTTAGCCGTGTGTGGTGCCCCCCTCCACCATATTACACCTCGATAATACCGTTGCGGAGCTTAGGCGAAGCCCTGCGTCGGTGGAACATCATCATCGTCACCACGCCGTCGTGTTGACGAAACTCTCCCTCAACACTCGGCTGGATCAGAGTTCGAGGGACGTCATCGAGCTAAACGTGTGTAGAACTCGGAGGTGCCGTACGTTCGGTACTTGATCGGTCGGATCATGAAGACGTACGACTACATCAACCGCGTTGTGATAACGCTTCCGCTGTCGGTCTACGAGGGTACGTGGACAACACTCTCCCCTCTCGTTGTTATGCATCACCATGATCTTGCGTGTGCGTAGGAAATTTTTTGAAATTACTACGTTCCCCAACAGTGGCATCCGAGCCAGGTTTTATACGTTGATGCTATGCACGAGTAGAACACAAGTGAGTTGTGGGCGATATAAGTAATACTGCTTACCAGCATGTCATACTTTGGTTCAGCGGTATTGTGAGATGAAGCGGCCCGGACCGACATTACGCGTACGCTTATGCGAGACTGGTTTCACCGTTCGGAGCACTCGTTGCTTAAAGGTGACTGGCGGGTGTCTGTCTCTCTCACTTTAGTTGAACCGAGTGTGGCTACGCCCGGTCCTTGCGAAGGTTAAAACAGCACCAACTTGACAAACTATCGTTGTGGTTTTGATGCGTAGGTAAGAACGGTTCTTGCTAAGCCCGTAGCAGCCACGTAAAACTTGCAACAACAAAGTAGAGGACGTCTAACTTGTTTTTGCAGGGCATGTTGTGATGTGATATGGTCAAGACATGATGTGATATAATTTGTTGTATGAGATGATCATGTTTTGTAACCGAGTTATCGGCAACTGGCAGGAGCCATATGGTTGTCGCTTTATTGTATGAGATGCAATCACCATGTAATAGTTTTACTTTATCACTAAGTGGTAGCGATAGTCGTAAAAGCAATTAGTTGGCGGGACGACAACGATACTACGATGGAGATCAAGGTGTCGCGCCGGTGATGATGGTGATCATGACGGTGCTTCGGAGATGGAGATCACAAGCACGGTGCTTCGGAGATGGAGATCACAAGCACAAGATGATGATGGCCATATCATATGACTTATATTGATTGCATGTGATGTTAATCCTTTATGCATCTTATCTTGCTTTGATTGACGGTAGCATTATAAGATGATCTCTCACTAAAATTTCAAGATAAAAGTGTTCTCTCTGAGTATGCACCGTTGCGAAAGTTCTTCGTGCTGAGACACCACGTGTTAATCGGGTGTGATAGGCTCTACGTTCAAATACAACGGGTGCAAAACAGTTGCACACGCGGAATACTCAGGTTAAACTTGACGAGCCTAGCATATACAGATATGGCCTCGGAACACAGAGACCGAAAGGTCGAGCGTGAATCATATAGTAGATATGATCAACATAGTGATGTTCACCATTGAGACTACTCCATCTCACGTGTTAATCGGACATGGTTTAGTTGCTTTGGATCACGTAATCACTTAGATGATTAGAGGGATGTCTATCTAAGTGGGAATTCTTAAGTAATATGATTAATTGAACTTAAATTTATCATGAACTTAGTACCTGATAGTATCTTGCTTGTCTATGTTAATTGTAGATAAATGGCCCGTGCTGTTGTTCCGTTGAATTTTAATGCGTTCCTTGAGAAAGCTAAGTTGAAAGATGATGGTAGCAATTACACGGACTGGGTCCGTAACTTGAGGATTATCCTCATTGCTGCACAGAAGAATTACCTCCTAGAAGCACCGCTAGGTGCCAGGCCTCCTGCAAGAGCGACGCCAGAAGTTATGAACGTCTGGCAGAGCAAAGCTGATGACTACTCAATAGTTCAGTGTGCCATGCTTTACGGCTTAGAACTGGATCTTCAACGATGTTTTGAATGTCATGGAGCATATGAGATGTTCCAGGAGTTGAAGTTAATATTTCAAGCAAATGCCCGGATTGAGAGATATGAAGTCTCCAATAAGTTCTATAGTTGCAAGATGGAAGAGAATAGTTCTGTCAGTGAGCATATACTCAGAATGTCTGGGTATAATAATCACTTGATTCAACTGGGAGTTCAACTTCCGGATGATTGCGTCATTGACAGAATTCTTCAATCACTGCCACCAAGCTACAAGAGCTTCGTGATGAACTATAACATGCAAGGGATGGATAAGACAATTCCTGAGCTCTTCGCAATGCTAAAGGCAGCGGAGGTAGAAATCAAAAAGGAGCATCAAGTGTTGATGGTCAGTAAAACCACTAGTTTCAAGAAAAAGGGCAAAGGGAAGAAGAAAGGTAACTTCAAGAAGAATAGCAAGCAAGTTGCTGTTCAGGAGAAGAAATCCAAGTCTGGACCTAAGCCTGAAACTGAGTGCTTCTACTGTAAGCAGACTGGTCACTGGAAGCGGAACTGCCCCAAGTATTTGGCGGATAAGAAGGATGGCAAGGTTAACAAAGGTATATGTGATATACATGTTATTGATGTGTACCTTACTAATACTCGCAGTAGCACCTGGGTATTTGATACTGGTTCTGTTGCTAATATTTGCAACTCGAAACAGGGGCTACGGATTAAGCGAAGATTGGCTAAGGACGAGGTGACGATGCGCGTGGGAAATGGTTCCAAAGTCGATGTGATCGCCGTCGGCACGCTACCTCTACATCTACCTTCGGGATTAGTTTTAGACCTAAATAATTGTTATTTGGTGCCAGCGTTGAGCATGAACATTATATCTGGAACTTGTTTAATGCGAGACGGTTATTCATTTAAATCAGAGAATAATGGTTGTTCTATTTATATGAATAATATCTTTTATGGTCATGCACCCTTGAAGAGTGGTCTATTTTTAATGAATCTCGATAGTAGTGATACACATATTCATAATGTCGAAGCCAAAAGATGCAGAGTTAATAATGACAGTGCAACTTATTTGTGGCACTGCCGTTTGGGTCATATCGGTGTAAAGCGCATGAAGAAACTCCATACTGATGGAATTTTGGAATCACTTGATTTTGAATCACTTGGTACTTGCGAACCGTGCCTCATGGGCAAGATGACCAAAACACCGTTTTCCGGAACTATGGAGAGAGCAACAGATTTGTTGGAAATCATACATACAGATGTATGTGGTCCGATGAATATTGAGGCTCGTGGCGGATATCGTTATTTCCTCACATTCACAGATGATTTGAGCAGATATGGGTATATCTACTTAATGAAACATAAGTCTGAAACATTTGAAAAGTTCAAAGAATTTCAGAGTGAAGTTGAAAATCATCGTAACAAGAAAATAAAATTCCTACGATCTGATCGTGGAGGAGAATATTTGAGTTACGAGTTTGGCCTACATTTGAAACAATGCGGAATAGTTTCGCAACTCACGCCACCTGGAACACCACAGCGTAATGGTGTGTCCGAACGTCGTAATCGTACTTTATTAGATATGGTGCGATCTATGATGTCTCTTACTGATTTACCGCTATCATTTTGGGGTCATGCTTTAGAGACGGCTACATTCACTCTAAATAGGACACCATCGAAATCCGTTGAGACGACGCCTTATGAACTATGGTTTGGCAAGAAAACAAAGTTGTCGTACCTTAAAGTTTGGGGTTGCGATGCTTATGTGAAGAAACTTCAACCTCATAAGCTTGAACCTAAATCAGAGAAATGTGTCTTCATAGGATACCCAAAAGAGACTGCTAGGTATACCTTCTATCACAGATCCGAAGGCAAGATATTCGTTGCTAGGAATGGATCCTTTCTAGAGAAGGAGTTTCTCTCGAAAGATGTGAGTGGGAGGAAAGTAGAACTTGATGAGGTAACTGTACCTGCTCCCTTATTGGAAAGTAGATCATCGCAGAAATCAGTTTCTGCGACACCTACACCAAGTAGTGAAGAAGTTAATGATAATGATCATGAAACTTCAGATCAAGTTATTACTGAACTTCGTAGGTCAACTAGATCAAGATCCGCACCAGAGTGGTACGGTAATCCTGTTCTGGAGGTCAGGTTACTAGACCATGACGAACCTACGAACTATGAAGAAGCGATGGTGAGCCCAGATTCCGCAAAATGGCTTGAAGCCATGAAATCCGAGATGGGATCCATGTATGAGAACAAAGTATGGACTTTGGTTGACTTGCCCGATGGTCGGCAAGCCATTGAAAACAAATGGATCTTCAAGAAGAAGACTGACGCTCATGGTAATGTTACTGTCTATAAAGCTCGACTTGTTGCGAAAGGTTTTCGATAAGTTCAAGGGATTGACTACGATGAGACCTTCTCACCCGTAGCGATGCTTAAGTCTGTCCGAATCATGTTAGCAATTGCCGCATTTTATGATTATGAAATTTAGCAAATGGATGTCAAAACAGCATTCCTGAATGGATTTCTGGAAGAAGAGTTGTATATGATGCAACCGGAAGGTTTTGTCGATCCAAAGGGAGCTAACAAAGTGTGCAAGCTCCAGCGATCCATTTATGGACTGGTGCAAGCCTCTCGGAGTTGGAATAAACGCTTTGATAGTGTGATTAAAGCATTTGGTTTTATACAGACTTTTGGAGAAGCCTTTATTTACAAGAAAGTGAGTGGAAGCTCGATAGCATTTCTGATATTATATGTGGATGACATATTACTGATTGGAAATGATATAGAATTTCTGGATAGCATAAAGGGATACTTGAATAAAAGTTTTTCAATGAAAGACCTCGGTGAAGCTCCATATATATTAGGCATTAAGATCTATAGAGATAGATCAAGACGCTTAATTGGACTTTCACAAAGCACATACCTTGACAAAGTTTTGAAGAAGTTCAAAATGGATCAAGCAAAGAAAGGGTTCTTGCCTGTACTACAAGGTGTGAGATTGAGTAAGACTCAATGCCCGACCACTGTAGAAGATAGAGAGAAGATGAAAGATGTTCCCTATGCTTCAGCCATAGGCTCTATCATGTATGCAATGCTGTGTACCAGACCTGATGTGTCCCTTGCTATAAGTTTAGCAGGGAGGTACCAAAGTAATCCAGGAGTGGATCACTAGACAGCGGTCAAGAACATCCTGAAATACCTGAAAAGGACTAAGGATATGTTTCTCGTTTATGGAGGTGACAAAGAGCTCATCGTAAGGGGTTACGTTGATGCAAGCTTTGACACTGATCCGGACGATTCGAAATCGCAAACCGGATACGTATTTACATTGAACGGTGGAGCTGTCAGTTGGTGCAGTTCTAAGCAAAGTGTCGTGGCGGGATCTACGTGTGAAGCGGAATACATAGCTGCTTCGGAAGCGGCACATGAAGGAGTCTGGATGAAGGAGTTCATATCCGATCTAGGTGTCATACCTAGTACATCGGGACCAATGACAATCTTTTGTGACAATACTGGTGCAATTTCCTTAGCAAAGGAATCCAGATTTCACAAGAGAACCAAGCACATCAGAAGACGCTTCAATTCCATCTGGGATTTAGTCCAGGTGGGAGACATAGAAATTTGCAAGATACATACAGATCTGAATGTTGCAGACCCGTTGACTAAGCCTCTTCCACGAGCAAAACATGATCAGCACCAAGACTCCATGGGTGTTAGAATCATTACTATGTAATCTAGATTATTGACTCTAGTGCAAGTGGGAGACTGAAGGAAATATGCCCTAGAGGCAATAATAAAGTATTATATATTTCCTTATATCATGATAAATGTTTATTATTCATGCTAAAATTGTATTAACCGGAAACATAATACATGTGTGACAAACAGAGTGTCACTAGTATGCCTCTACTTGACTACCTCATTAATCAAAGATGGTTATGTTTCCTAGCCATATACATGAGTTGTCATTTCATTAACGGGATCACCTCATTAGGAGAATGACGTGATTGACTTGACCCATTCCGTTAGCTTAGCACCCGATCGTTTAGTATGTTGCTATTGCTTTCTTCATGACTTATACATGTTCCTATGACTATGAGATTATGCAACTCCCATTTACCGGAGGAGCACTTTGTGTGCTACCAAACGTCACAACGTAAATGGGTGATTATAAAGGTGCTCTACAGGTGTCTCCAAAGGTACTTGTTGGGTTGGCGTATTTCGAGATTAGGATTTGTCACTCCGATTGTTGGAGAGGTATCTCTGGGCCCACTCGGTAATGCACATCACTATTAGCCTTGCAAGCATTGTGACTAATGAGTTAGTTGCGGGATGATGAATTACAGAACGATTAAAGAGACTTGCCAGTAACGAGATTGAACTAGGTATCGAGATACCGACAATCGAATCTCGGGCAAGTAACATACCGATGACAAAGGGAACAACGTATGTTGTTATGCGGTCTGACCGATAAAGATCTTCGTAGAATATGTGGGAGCCAATATGGGCATCCAGGTCCCGCTATTGGTTATTGACCGGAGAGGTGTCTCGGTCATGTCTACATAGTTCTAGAACCCGAAGGGTCCGCACGCTTAAAGTTACGATGACAGTTATATTATGAGTTTATATATTTTGATGTACCGAAGGTTGTTCGGATTCCCGGATGTGATCAGAGACATGAAGAGGAGTCTCGAAATGGTCGAGACATAAAGATTGATATATTGGACGACTATATTCGGACACCGGAAGTGTTCCGGAGAAGTTTCGGATTAAACCGGAGTGCCGGAGGGTTACCGGAACCCCCGGGGAAGTATTGGGCCTTAGTGGGCCTTGAGGGGAGAGAGAGGGCAGCAGCCAGGAGGTGGCGCGCCCCCTCCCATGAGGAGTCCTAGTTGGACTAGGAGAGGGGGGTGCAGCCCCCTTTCCCTCTTCCTCTCCCTCTCTTTCCTTCCCCCCCCCCCACTTTTCCTAGTAGGACTAGGAAAGGGGAGTCCTACTCCTACTAGGAGGAGGACTCCCCCCCTCTCCTTGGGGCGCCTAGGGCAGCCGGCCTCCCCTTGCTCCTTTATATACGGGGGCAGGGGGGCACCTCTATACACACTTGATATACGATATTTTAGCCGTGTGCGGTGCCCCCCTCCACCATATTACACCTCGATAATACCGTTGCGGAGCTTAGGCGAAGCCCTGCGTCGGTGGAACATCATCATCGTCACCACGCCGTCGTGCTGACGAAACTCTCCCTCAACACTCGGCTGGATCGGAGTTCGAGGGACGTCATCGAGTTGAACGTGTGTAGAACTCGGAGGTGCCGTACGTTCGGTACTTGATCGGTCGGATCATGAAGACGTACGACTACATCAACCGCGTTGTGATAACGCTTCCGCTGTCGGTCTACGAGGGTACGTGGACAGCACTCTCCCCTCTCGTTGTTATGCATCACCATGATCTTGCGTGTGCGTAGGAATATTTTTGAAATTACTACGTTCCCCAACACTGCTGGGCGCGTCCCGATCAGCCTGCCTTGCCGTACTCTCCCAAGCACCGCTGGCGAGGGAGGGCCTCCGACCCCTTCTTCCTCGCTGCCGTAGTGTGGGCAGATCCGGCCTCCCGCCGCCCACCTAGCGACATCCCGGCGACCATCAGGTATAACTTCCTTCGAAACTGGCCTTGCTCTACTTCCCGAGCTCCTGATGTCGCTGCATTTGTATCTTTTACTATTTCTCAGGCCCCCTCGTAGATAGGATCGATCGGCTGTTCGAAAACCACCTAATTTTTTTATGTTTAAGAGGTAAAACTAGTTCATGCACTTGAATCTAGTACTACTTGGTTCAAACAAGGAAGAAAGGGGGTGGGGGTGGGGGAGGATTTGTTACCTGAATCTAGGACTTGGTCGAAAGAGGAAATAATGGGGGCGAAAAGTAGCAGAGACTGGCTATCCAACTGGTCTCTAGGTTTAATAGGGAAATAAAGGGAAACGCATTACAAACTCAATATAAACCCGATCTATTGGTTGAAAAAGGAAAGAAAGTGGGGACTGGGGGACAAGTCAACAGAGTAAGTCCAGCACTAGATTTGCTAGCCTCACACAGTATAAGGTGGCTATACCGAACAAAAATGGGACCAACCCAGATATCCTGTTATGATGTTTGCTGCCCCGAGCTACTCTTATGTAATGCCACTGGTTAAATGTAGCAGTCGCACTGTTAAAAGTAAGTGTTGGGTAACGTAGTAATTTAAAAAAAAATCCTACGCACACGCAAGATCATGGTGATGCATAGCAACGAGAGGGGAGAGTGTTGTCCACGTACCTCGTAGACCGACAGCGGAAGCGTTATCACAACGCGGTTGATGTAGTCGTACGTCTTCACGATCCGACCGATCAAGTACCGAACGCACGGCACCTCCGAGTTCTACACACGTTCAGCTCGATGACGTCCCTCGAACTCTGATCCAGCCGAGTGTTGAGGGAGAGTTTCGTCAGCACGACGGCGTGGTGACGATGATGATGTTCTACCGACGCAGGGCTTCGCCTAAGCTCCGCTACGATATTATCGAGGTGGAATATGGTGAAGGGGGCACCGCACACGGCTAAGAGATCTCAAGGATCAATTGTTGTGTTTCTGGGGTGCCCCCCTGCCCCCGTATATAAAGGAGCAAGGGGGAGGCAGCCGGCCAAGGGGAGAGGCGCGCCAAAGGGAGGAGTCCTACTCCTAGGACTCCTCCTTTCCTTGTGGGAGTAGGAGAAGGGAAGGGGGAAGGAGAAAGAAGGAAGGGGGCACCCCCCCTCCCTAGTCCAATTCGGACCAGATCATGGGGAGGGGCGCGGCCACCTTTTGAGGCCTTTCTCTACTTTCCCGTATGGCCCATTAAGGCCCAATACGAATTCCCGTAACTCTCCGGTACTCCGAAAAATACCCGAATCACTCGGAACCTTTCCGAAGTCCGAATATAGTCGTCCAATATATCGATCTTTACGTCTCAACCATTTCGAGACTCGTCGTCATGTCCCCGATCTCATCCGGGACTCCGAACTCCTTCGGTACATCAAAACTCAATAAAAATGTCATCGTAACGTTAAGCGTGCGGACCCTACGGGTTCGAGAACTATGTAGACATGACCGAGACACCTCTCCGGTCAATAACCAATAGCGGGACCTGGATGCCCATATTGGCTCCCACATATTCTACGAAGATCTTTATCGGTCAGACCGCATAACAACATACGTTGTTCCCTTTATCATCGGTATGTTACTTGCCCGAGATTCGATCATCAGTATCTCGATACCTAGTTCAATCTCGTTACCGGCAAGTCTCTTTACTCGTTCCGTAATACATCATCCCGCAACTAACTCATTAGTCACAATGCTTGCAAGGGTTATAGTGATGTGTATTACCGAGTGGGCCCAGAGATACCTCTCCGACAATCGGAGTGACAAATCCTAATCTCGAAATACGCCAACCCAACAAGTACCTTTGGAGACACCTGTAGAGCACCTTTATAATCACCCATTTACGTTGTGATGTTTGGTAGCACACAAAGTGTTCCTCCGGTAAACGGGAGTTGCATAATCTCATAGTCATAGGAACATGTATAAGTCATGAAGAAAGCAATAGCAACATACTAAACGATCGGGTGCTAAGCTAACGGAATGGGTCAAGTCAATCACATCATTCTCCTAATGAGGTGATCCCGTTAATCAAATGACAACTCATGTCTATGGCTAGGACACATAACCATCTTTGATTAACGAGCTAGTCAAGTAGAGGCATACTAGTGACACTCTGTTTGTCTATGTATTCACACATGTATTATGTTTCCGGTTAATACAATTCTAGCATGAATAATAAACATTTATCATGATATAAGGAAATAAATAATACTTTATTATTGCCTCTAGGGCATATTTCCTTCAGTCTCCCACTTGCACTAGAGTCAATAATCTAGTTCACATCGCCATGTGATTTAACATCAATAATTCACATCACCATGTGATTAACACCCATAGTTCACATCTCTATGTGACCAACACTCAAAGGGTTTACTAGAGTCAATAATCTAGTTCACATCGCTATGTGATTAACACCCAAAGAGTACTAAGGTGTGATCATGTTTAGATTGTGAGATAATTTTAGTCAACGGGTCTGTCACATTCAGATCCGTAAGTATTTTGCAAATTTCTATGTCTACAATGCTCTGCACGGAGCTACTCTAGCTAATTGCTCCCACTTTCAATATGTATCTAGACCGAGACTTAGAGTCATCTAGATTAGTGTCAAAACTTGCATCGACGTAACCCTTTGCGACGAACCTTTTGTCACTTCCATAATCGAGAAACATATCCTTATTCCACTAAGGATAATTTTGACCGTTGTCCATTGATCTACTCCTAGATCACTATTGTACTCCCTTGCCAAAATCAGTGCAGGGTATACAATAGATCTGGTACACAGCATGGCATACTTTATAGAACCTATGGCCAAGGCATAGGGAATGACTTTCATTCTCTTTGTATCTTCTACCGTGGTCGGGCTTTGAGTCTTACTCAATTTCACACCTTGTAACACAGGCAAGAACTCTTTCTTTGACTGTTCTATTTTGAACTACTTCAAAATCTTGTTAAGGTATGTACTCATTGAAAAACTTATCAAGCGTCTTCATCTATCTCTATAGATCTTGATGCTCAATATGTAAGCAGCTTCACCGAGGTCTATCTTTGAAAAAATCCTTTCAAACACTCCTTTATGCTTTGCAGAATAATACTACATTATTTCCAATCAACAATATGTCATTCACATATACTTATCAGAAATGTTGTAGTGCTCCCACTCACTTTCTTGTAAATACAGGCTTCACCGCAAGTCTGTATAACACTATATTCTTTGATCAACTTATCAAAGTGTATATTCCAACTCCGAGATGCTTGCACCAGTCCATAGATGGATCGCTGGAGCTTGCATATTTTGTTAGCACCTTTAGGATTGACAAAACCTTCTGGTTGCATCATATACAACTCTTCTTTAATAAATCCATTAAGGAATGCAGTTTTATTTATCCATTTGCCAGATTTCATAAAATGCGGCAATTGCTAACATGATTCGGACAGACTTAAGCATAGATACGAGTGAGAAACTCTCATCGTAGTCAACATCTTGAACTTGTCGAAAACCTTTTTGCGACAATTCTAGCTTTGTAGATAGTGACACTACTATCAGCGTCCGTCTTCCTCTTGAAGATCCATTTATTTTCAATGGCTTGCCGACCATCGGGCAAGTCAACCAAAGTCCATACTTTGTTCTCATACATGGATTCCATCTCGGATTTCATGGCTTCAAGCCATTTTGCGGAATCTGGGCTCACCATCGCTTCTTCATAGTTCATAGGTTCGTCATGGTCTAGTAACATAACCTCTAGAACAGGATTACCGTACCACTCTGGTGCGGATCTTGATCTAGTTGACCTACGAGGTTCAGTAATAACTTGATCTGAAGTTTCATGATCATTATCATTAACTTCCTCACTAATTGGTGTAGGTGTCGCAGAAACTGATTTCTGTGATGATCTACTTTCCAATAAGGGAGCAGGTACAGTTACCTCATCAAGTTCTACTTTCCTCCCACTCACTTCTTTCGAGAGAAACTCCTTCTCTAGAAAGGATCCATACTAAGCAACAAATGTCTTGCCTTCGGATCTGTGATAGAAGGTGTACCCAACTGTCTCCTTTGGGTATCCTATGAAGACACATTTCTCCGATTTGGGTTTGAGCTTATCAGGATGAAACTTTTTCACATAAGCATCGCAACCCCAAACTTTAAGAAACGACAACTTTGGTTTCTTGCCAAACCACAGTTCATAAGATGTCGTCTCAACGGATTTAGATGGTACCCTATTTAACGTGAATGCAGCTGTCTCTAATGCATAACCCCAAAACGATAGTGGTAGATCGGTAAGAGACATCATATATTGCACCATATCTAATAAAGTACGGTTACGATGTTCGGAGACACCATTACACTGTGGTGTTCCAGGTGGCATGAGTAGTGAAACTATTTCACATTGTTTTAACTGAAGGCCAAACTTGTAACTAAAATACTCTTCTCCACGATCAAATCGTAGAAACTTTATTTTCTTGTTACGATGATTTTCGCTTCACTCTGAAATTATATGAACTTTTCAAATGTTTCAGACTTCTGTTTCATTAAGTAGATATACCCATATCTGCTCAAATCATCTCTGAAGGTCAGAAAATAATGATACCTGCTACGAGCCTCAATATTTATCGGACCACATACATATGTATGTATGATTTCCAACAAATCTGTTGCTCTCTCCATAGTTCCGGAGAACGGCGTTTTAGTCATCTTGCCCATAAGGCATGGTTCGCAAGCATCAAGTGATTCACAATCAAGTGATTCCAAAAGCAAATCAGCATGGAGTTTCTTCATGCGCTTTACACCAATATGACCTAAACGGCAGTGCCACAAATAAGTTGCACTATCATTATTAACTTTGCATCTTTTGGCTTCAATATTATGAATATGTGTATCACTACGATCGAGATCCAACAAACCATTTTCGTTGGTGTGTATGACCATAGAAGGTTTTTATTCATGTAAACAGAACAACAATTGTTCTCTAACTTAAATGAATAATCGTATTGCAATAAACATGATCAAATCATATTCATGCTCAACGCAAACACCAAATAACACTTATTTAGTTTCAACACTAATCCCGAAAGTACAGGGAGTGTGCGATGATGATCATATCAATCTTGGAACTACTTCCAACACACATCGTCACCTCGCCTTTTACTAGTTTCTGTTTATTCTGCAACTCCCGTTTCGAGTTACTACTTTAGCAACTGAACCAGTATCAAATACCGAGAGGTTGCTATAAACACTAGTAAAGTACACATCAATAACATGTATATCCAATATACCTTTGTTCACTTTGCCATCCTTCTTATCCACCAACTAGTTGGGGTAGTTCCGCTTCTAGTGACCAGTCCCTTTGAAGTAGAAGCACTTAGTCTCAGGCTTAGGCACAGACTTGGGCTTCTTCACTTGAGTAGCAACTTGCTTGCCGTTATTTTGAAGTTCCCCTTCTTCCCTTTGCCCTTTTCTTGAAACTAGTGGTCTCGTCAACCATCAACACTTGAAGTGGTCTCGTCAACCATCAACACTTGATGTTTTTTCTTGATTTCTACCTTCGTCGATTTCAGCATCACGAAGAGCTCGGGAATTACTTTCGTCATCCCTTGCATACTATAGTTCATCACGAAGTTCTACTAACTTGGTGATGGTGACTAGAGAATTCTGTCAATCACTATTTTATCTGGAAGATAAACTCCCACTTGATTCATGCGATTGTAGTACCCAGACAATCTGAGCACATGCTCACTAGTTGAGCGATTCTCCTCCATCTTTTAGCTATAGAACTTGTTGGAGACTTCATATCTCTCAGCTCGGGTATTTGCTTGAAATATTAACTTCAACTCCTGGAACATCTCATATGGTCCATGACGTTCAAAACGTCTTTGAAGTCCCGATTCTAAGCCGTTAAGCATGGTGCACTAAACTATCAAGTAGTCATCATATTGAGCTAGCCAAACGTTCATAACGTATGCATCTGCTCCTGCAATAGGTCTGTCACCTAGCGGTGCATCAAGGACATAATTTTTCTGTGCAGCAATGAGGATAATCCTCAGATCACGGATCCAATCCGCATCTTTGCTACTAACATCTTTCAACATAATTTTTTCTCTAGGAACATATCAAAAATAAACACAGGGAAGCAACAACGCGAGCTATTGATCTATAACATAATTTGCAAAATACTATCAGGACTAAGTTCATGATAAATTTAAGTTCAATTAATCATATTACTTAAGAACTCCCACTTAGATAGATATCCCTCTAATCATCTAAGTGATTACGTGATCCAAATCAACTAAACCATGTCCGATCATCACGTGAGATGGAGTAGTTTCAATGGTGAACATCACTATGTTGATCATATCTACTATATGATTCACGCTCGACCTTTCGGTCTCCGTGTTCCGAGGCCATATCTGCATATGCTAGGCTCGTCAAGTTTAACCTGAGTATTCCGGGTGTGCAACTGTTTTGCACCCGTTGTATTTGAACGTAGAGCCTATCACACCCGATCATCACGTGGTGTCTCAGCACGAAGAACTTTCGCAACGGTGCATACTCAGGGAGAACACTTTTATCTTGAAATTTTAGTGAGAGATCATCTTATAATGCTACCATCAATCAAAGCAAGATAAGATGCATAAAGGATTAACATCACATGCAATTAATATAAGTGATATGATATGGCCATCATCATCTTGTGCTTGTGATCTCCATCTCCTAAGCACCGTGTTCGTGATCTCCATCTCCGAAGCACCATCATGATCACCATCGTCACCGGCGCGACACCTTGATCTCCATCGTAGTATCGTTGTCGTCTCTCCAACTAATTGCTTTTACGACTATCGCTACCGCTTAGTGATAAAGTAAAACTATTACATGGTGATTGCATCTCATACAATAAAGCGACAACCATATGGCTCCTGCCAGTTGCCGATAACTCGGTTACAAAACATGATCATCTCATACAACAAATTATATCACATCATGTCTTGACCATATCACATCACAACATGCCCTGCAAAAACAAGTTAGACGTCCTCTACTTTGTTGTTGCATGTTTTACGTGGCTGCTACGGGCTTTAGCAAGAACCGTTCTTACCTACGCATCAAAACCACAACGATAGTTTGTCAAGTTGGTGTTGTTTTAACCTTCGCAAGGACCGGGCGTAGCCACACTTGGTTCAACTAAAGTGAGAGAGACAGACACCCGCCGGTCACCTTTAAGCAATGAGTGCTCGCAATGATGAAATCAGTCTCGCGTAAGCGTACGCGTAATGTCGGTCCGGGCCGCTTCATCTCACAATACCGCTGAACCAAAGTATGACATGCTGGTAAGCAGTATGACTTATATCGCCCACAACTCACTTGTGTTCTACTCGTGCATAGCATCAACGCATAAAACTAGGCTCGGATGCCACTGTTGGGTCGTAGTAATTTCAAAAAATTTCCTACGCACACGCAAGATCATGGTGATGCATAGCAATGAGAGGGGAGAGTGTTGTCCACGTACCCTCGTAGACCGACAGCGGAAGCATTATCACAACGCGGTTGATGTAGTCGTACGTCTTCACGATCCGACCGATCAAGTACCGAACGCACGGCACCTCCGAGTTCTACACATGTTCAGCTCGATGACGTCCCTCGAACTCCGATCCAGCCGAGTGTTGAGGGAGAGTTTCGTCAGCACGACGGCGTGGTGACGATGATGATGTTCTACCGACGCAGGGCTTCGCCTAAGCTCCGCTACGATATTATCAAGGTGGAATATGGTGGAGGGGGGCACCGCACACGGCTAAGAGATCTCAAGGATCAATTGTTGTGTCTCTGGGGTGCCCCCCTGCCCCCGTATATAAAGGAGCAAGGGGGAGGCAGCCGGCCAAGGGGAGAGGCGCGCCAAAGGGGGGAGTCCTACTCCCACCGGGAGTAGGACTCCTCCTTTCCTTGTGGGAGTAGGAGCAGGGAAGGGGGAAGGAGAAAGAAGGAAGGGGGCGCCCCCCCCTCCCTAGTCCAATTCGGACCAGATCATGGGGAGGGGCGCGGCCACCTTTTGAGGCCTTTCTCTCCTTTCCCGTATGGCCCATTAAGGCCCAATACGAATTCCCGTAACTCTCCGGTACTCCGAAAAATACCCGAATCACTCGGAACCTTTCCGAAGTCCGAATATAGTCGTCCAATATATCGATCTTTACGTCTCGACCTTTTCGAGACTCCTCGTCATGTCCCCGATCTCATCCGGGACTCCGAACTCCTTCGGTACATCAAAACTCAATAAAACTGTCATCGTAACGTTAAGCGTGCGGACCCTAGGGGTTCGAGAACTATGTAGACATGACTGAGACACCTCTCCGGTCAATAACCAATAGCGGGACCTGGATGCCCATATTGGCTCCCACATATTCTACGAAGATCTTTATCGGTCAGACCGCATAACAACATACGTTGTTCCCTTTGTCATCGGTATGTTACTTGCCCAAGATTCGATCGTCGGTATCTCGATACCTAGTTCAATCTCGTTACCGGCAAGTCTCTTTACTCGTTCCGTAATACATCATCCCGCAACTAACTCATTAGTCACAATGCTTGCAAGGCTTATAGTGATGTGTATTACCGAGTGGGCCCAGAGATACCTCTCCGACAATCGGAGTGACAAATCCTAATCTCGAAATACGCCAACCCAACAAGTACCTTTGGAGACACCTGTAGAGCACCTTTATAATCACCCATTTACGTTGTGACGTTTGGTAGCACACAAAGTGTTCCTCCGGTAAACGGGAGTTGCATAATCTCATAGTCATAGGAACATGTATAAGTCATGAAGAAAGCAATAGCAACATACTAAACGATCGGGTGCTAAGCTAACGGATTGGGTCAAGTCAATCACGTCATTCTCCTAATGAGGTGATCCCGTTAATCAAATGACAACTCATGTCTATGGCTAGGAAACATAACCATCTTTGATTAACGAGCTAGTCAAGTAGATGCATACTAGTGACACTCTGTTTGTCTATGTATTCACACATGTATTATGTTTCCGGTTAATACAATTCTAGCATGAATAATAAACATTTATCATGATATAAGGAAATAAATAATAGTTTATTATTGCCTCTAGGGCATATTTCCTTCAGTAATTACACGTTTAACCAATGTTGTTTTCAATGTAATGCCTCCAGTAATATGAATCAATGGAACTTCTTTACATGTCCTGCTAAAATTTCCCATTAAGATAAGTTGGTTCTTTTCGTTAGAAATGCAACTGTCCTGGTCCGCCTACTCTCCCGTGCGCAAAGTAATGTCGTATTTAAGGTTGTCATAGTTAATCCTAATGCCCACACTAATATCTAGCAATGCCAGTGCTTTAGAAATTGCTACTATCCTTGTAGGATTGCCATTCAGATAAGGAACATACTTCTTTTCATTTGATGCATGTTTCATCACTTGTTAGTCACCCTCCTTTCCACCTTTTTTGTGCAAACAGAGATATACATTTCACGCTCAATCTTACTTGAACTGCACAAATGATATCCAAATTATAGTTGAGCATTCCAGGAGCTTCACAACCAACCTTGATGTTGCTCAATTTTATTGCAACTAATGAAGAAGAAGCTCTGTGGGTTTCGTTTTCTGATGGAAATGGAACCGGGGCTGGAGCCCTTTTCTTAAAAAAATTGAAGAAGAAGCTGCTAGCTCACGGGACATTGCTTCATTTTAGGTGAACTGCACTAAAAGGTCCCATGAATTGAATCATCCATGTTGGTGACTGAAAGAGCCAGCTTCAACATCCCAGTCTAAGCACCCCCAGCCTCCATCCTTGCGACGCACGGTACACCTCGTTTGCCACCTGCTCGACCCTAGTGTCACTGATAAAATGATGTAATAATACAGTTAAAATAGAGCGAGTGTCATCTCTATCATTTCATTTCCAATGTAGATAAAGAAAGTGCTTCTCTTTGTTAATGTATGTTTCATCAACTAGTCCCATTGTTAATGTTTAAGCATTTCTGCAAATTGGGGTGCTTAATTTTAGTTGATATGTACAAAAATAGAGATTTGAATGTCTCAAGGCGCCTCCTTGTACTACCGCTGTACACTGATGTTCATCACTGGCAGAAGGTGTATCTGGGAGACTTGGGACGATGTCCAGTATGAGGCGTACCGTATGAGGCGTTGCAGGGCCCATCTCGCCCTCGCAACATGGCATACTATCATAATATCGCAATATTTTCTTCTATTTATTTTGTGTGTTTCATCAACTAGTGCAACTATAATGTAATCATGCTTTTTCATTATCTGTGCAAACAGGGTTATTCAGCTGCATTTTGGTGGAACTGCACAAATGTACGTATGGAACCAGCATATATGCAGAGTGCGAGGTGTGCCAAGTAAAAATTACCGACACCAACCATGCTGCATGCACGCATTGGCATCCACCACCACTAGTGGGATGTGTGGCGCAGACGGCGACCCTATGAACCTAGCTAGGATGTTGGAGATACAGTCTTGGTTTGACAACAAGGACCAACTAGCGGCGACGGCGACATCCATGGCCAAATATCTGCAACAGAGCGAAAAGGCGGCGATACTCCCGGAGGGAGTCGCGCCGGAGTACATAGAGCTGCTCCTCTGGGCCATGGAGCAAACAGATTCACCGAATCCGATCGTGAGGGAGCGGTGGTCGGAGTATCGATCCCAGATGGAGCATCCACCAGAGATTGAAGGATCGAGCATCTATAGGGTGCCGTTTGTGAGGTTGTCCTGCCAAAGCGAGCCGGTGGAGTCTTCGTCGACCGAACCCAACTGCAAGAGGAGAAAAGCAGTTGGCCCGACGACGCTTCCCCGCCATCGTCTCCCTCGCCGTTCACATCGTCTCACGGGGCGGCTGTCTGCCGCCGAGGAATAGGAGGGGGCTGCCCCCCTAGCCCAATAGTCGGGCAGGTTGTGAATTGTCAGGAGGAGCTTAGGGTTGTCAGTATTCGCAGGTTGTGAATTGTGTTTTTTGTTGTGTATTTTGAGAGTACTTTCAGATATGAATGTCTTTTGAATTTTAGATTTGCAGTATTGAGCATATGAAGTATTTTATGAATTCTAGAGATCTATTTTTAGCACTTAAAAATGTAGTTTCATAGGAGTATAAAAGTGCAGACAATGTGATTCTCAGAGAAGAAACTGCAAGTTTCAGTTTCAGATAAGAAACTGCAAGTTCAGTTTCAGATAAGAAACTGCAACTTTCAGAGGCAGAGCATTTATATTAACACGGCCTTTTCAAACAGGGTTAACATCATGTTGGAAGTTTTATTCATGGTCGAAAATGGAACTACCAGCCAGTTAACATCATGCTGATCAACATTCATGCATAGCACATCTTCATATGATGCACAGTCAAAATGCCCACACAATGTCGAGTGTGCGAAACACAGAGAAAACGAGGGACGAAGTTTTGGCAAGTGTTGGACGTGGTTTTGGGCTGCCCCGTCTAGGCCTGCTCCCTCCTCCCCGCGGTCGGCTCTGCTGCCGCGCAGGCCTCACCACCCCACCGTACTCCCATCGCTGGCCTAGCCATCCCTCTACTCACCCACACCTGTTGTTATTCTCCGGCGACGGCAGACAAACCAGTAAACCCTCGAACAGTCGTACTCCCCTCCGCATGGGAAACAACTGTCGAGTCTTCCCTGCCTCCGTGTCGTTCCCTTCCTAGGCCTCGCCGTCGACCACCGCCCTGGTGCTCTCGGCGCGGCCTGGTCAACGTGGTCAACGACCGACATGCATCTGAACTGGACTGTACGTGGAGAGGCCGACAGCTGGTTCCACGGCCGCACGCAAGGAAATGCCTCCTTATTACGCGCAAAATAATGATTCCTCCACCTGACATCAGGGACCCACCGAAAGGGCCTCTGTATTTCACAAAAAAACGTTACCGCCGCTGACAGCTCGGACCCACCAGCTATATCTTCGCACGCAAGGAAGTGCCTCCTTATTACGCACAAAAAAAATGAATACTCCCCCTGCTAGCTGGGACCCACCATGGTGGGAGGCTGACTTGTGGGCCTACTAAGTTGACTGGGACGGGGGCCTTTGTTAACTTTAGTCAATATGAACGATTCTAGCTCCAGTGACCGTACGATGTCCATCCAACGGCCGTAGTGCTTCTTAAACCTCTAGTCTTCTTGCTCCAGCCGCCCAAAGCAGCGCCGGTCGTGCCGCATGCTCCTGCCTCCCGTGGCCGGCTGTGCTGCCGCGGAGGCCTCACCGCCCCCTACTATTCCCACCGCTGGCCAGGCCCTGCGGCGACGACAGCCTCACACCGCAGCCGAACCAGTGAACCCTCGTACTCCTCAACGCGCAGGCTTCCACTGCCGTGTCTTCCCCGGCTCCGCGTCGTCCCCTTCCTAGGCCTCGCCGTCGTCCACCGCCGTGGTGCTCTCCGTGCGGCGTGGTCAGCGTGGTCAAGGAACGACTTCCATCGGAAGAGTACTGTACGTGGAGAGGCTGACAGCTGGGTCCACGGCCACAGCCCTATTTTTTTGTGATTTGCCAAGTAAGTCGCTTTGTCAGGCCTGTTGGGCTGCAAATCTTTCAAGACGAGGAGAGCTTTCATTCGGCTGGCCGAGAAAATGGCCCATCAGAAATGACAAATGGGATGTACATTTTTAAAACACATCAAACCGGCAATTAGTTTCAAATAACTTCTTTTTCATTTAGAGATTTTAAATTACATTAATTTTTATGCGTGGAGAATTTGTTGGATTTTATATTGATACACATTTATTTTTAAAATCAGTTTGAATGTGAGTCGAAATTTCGGGATTAAAACCAGTTTGGACCACACCGAAATATGCAAAATTTCGTATAATTTTTTAACCGTGGCCACAATATGGCTGTAATGCTAACAAAAAGAATATGGGCTCCAAAAAAACCTTAATAATTAGCAAATGGGCTGTAAATTATTAGAAATAATGGCAGATGGGCTGTATGCTATTTTCCACAGATTTGAGGCTTTCCTCAAAAAAAGGTTGATGCACAAGCAGTGACTGTTGGATGGCCATCCAACGGCCGTCGTGCTTCTTCAATCTCTGCTCTTCCTGCTCCAGCCGCTCAAACAAGCGCCGGCGGGACTGCCTGCTCCCTCCTCCCCGCGGCCGGCTCTGCTGCCGCGCAGACCTCACCGCCCCACCGTACTCCCATCGCTGGCCTAGCCATCCCTCTACTCACCCACACCTGCTGTTATTCTCCGGCGACGGCAGACGAACCAGTAAACCCTCGTACAGTCGTACTCCCCTCCGCGTGGGAAACAACTGCCGAGTCTTCCCTGCCTCCGTGTCGTTCCTTTCCTAGGCCTCGCTGTCGTCCACCGCCCTGGTGCTCTCGGCGCGGCCTGGTCAACGTGGTCAACGACCGACATGCATGTGAAGTGGACTGTACGTGGAGAGGCCGACAGCTGGGTCCACGACCGCACGCAAGGAAATGCCTCGTTATTACGCGCAAAATAATGTTTCCTCCACCTGACATCAGGGACCCACCGAAAGGGCCTCTGTATTTCACGAAAAAATGTTACCGCCGCTGACAGCTCGGACCCACCAGCTATATCTTCGCACGCAAGGAAGTGCCTCCTTATTACGCACAAAAAAATGAATACTCCCCCTGCTAGCTGGGACCCACCATGGTGGGAGGCTGACTTGTGGGCCTACTAAGTTGACTAGGACGGGGGCCTTTGTCAACTTTAGTCAATATGAACGATTCTAGCTTCAGTGACCGTACGATGTCCATCCAACGGCCGTAGTGCTTCTTCAACCTCTGGTCTTCTTGCTCCAGCCGCCCAAAGCAGCGCCGGTCGTACCGCATGCTCCTGCCTCCCGTGGCCGGCTGTGCTGCCGCGGAGGCCTAACCGCCCCCTACTATTCCCACCGTTGGCCAGGCCCTGCGGTGACGGCAGCCTCACACCGCAGCCGAACCAGTGAACCCTCGTACTCCTCTCTGCACGGGCTTCCACTGCCGCATCTTCCCCGGCTCCCCGCCGTCCCCTTCCTAGGCCTCGCCGTCATCCACCGCCCTGGTGCTCTCGGCGCGGCGTGGTCAACGTGGTCAAGGAACGACTTCCATCGGACGTGGACTGTACGTGGAGAGGCTGACAGCTGGGTCCACGGCCGCAGCAAGGAAGTGCCTCCTTATTACGCGGAAAATAATGATTCCTCCACCTGACAGTTGGGACCCACCGGACGGGCCACTGTATTTCGCGAAATAAACGTTTCCCCTGACTGCTGGGACCCACCAGTGACATCTTCGCACGCAAGGAAGTGTGTCCGGGCAAAAAATTGATTCGCCCCCTGACTGCTGGGACCCACCAGCTACATCTTCGCAGGCAAGGAAGTGCCTGACAGTCGGGACCCACCTGGTCGAAGCGTACGTAGCGTTGTCATTCTGCTCGCGAACGTGTACGTACATATATACTGGTGGATGTAGAGGCGCGCACGTGTCGTAGTAGAGGCGCGTACGTGTCGTAGGAGAGGCGCGCACGTAGCATGTACATGTACGTACAGCAGCCAGGGTGCAAGAAAGAAAATACGGCCACGTATGTGTACATACGGGCGGGGTCTCGAACGCCTACTCGCGCATACGTACGGCCAGGGCTCGTGTACATGGCTGGGTCGGAACGGAGAAACAGCGTCGTCGTGTTCATGGGGAGGCAACGGAATGCGTCGTGTTCATGTGGAGGCAATGGAATGCGTCGTGTTCATCGGGAGGCAACGGAACGCGTGGGAGCCAACTGGCTGGGTCGGAACGGAATGCGTCGTCGTGTTCATCGGGAGGGCTTGGACAGAATAGCCGATGGAAACGAGGCCTGCCGTACCGCAGAACGGAGGAAATGGCCTTGCGTTCGACCGGCCACGTTTGAAACGGGATCCTGTTCATCGGGGGGTCTGGCGTACCGCAAAACGGAGGAAACGGACCTCCTACGGTCGAAACGGGGGTCCTGTTGATCGGGAGGGGTGTGGCGTACCGCAAAATGGAGGAAACGGACTTGTGTTGGAGCGCTACGGTCGAAACGGGGGTCCTGTTCATCGGGAGGGGTGTGGCATACCGCAAAACGGGACTCCACGGGATACTGTTCATCTCCATCGTCCACCCCCTCCAGCCTCCACGGGCTACTGTTCATCCACCGTTGACCTCCTCCAGCCTCCACCTGCGACTGTTCATCCACGGGCTCCTGTTCATCCAGCCTCCACCACAAGCTACTCCACCGGCTACTGTTCAACCAGCCCTCTCCACAGGCTCCTGTTCAACCACCCCTCCACGGGCTACTGTTCATCCATCCCTCCACCGTCTACTGTTCATTCTTCCCTCCACGGGGTGGTCCTATTCATCCTACCCTCCACGGGGTCCTGTTCATCCAGCCCCAACCGGCTCGATCGATCGGGGTCCTGTTCATCCAGAGGCAACACCACGGGGTCCTGTTCATCCACCCCCACCGGGAACTGTTCATCCAAATCCCCCCAGCAACGCTCACTGTTCATCCAGAGGCAGCCTGTATCGGCTTCAGTTAGCAGCAGTAGCGAAGGAATCGCTCGATCGGGTTCAGTTAACAGCCATCGATCGATCGCTCAGGTTCAGTAACGCGTAGCCTGCAGTGCAATCGCTCGGGTTCAGTTAGAGCCCAACGCCTCGCTCGGGTTCAGTGAGAGCCAACGCCTCGCACACACGCGCGTACGTGTATGAGAGAAACGCGCAACGCTCGGCCCCCGACCTCCCACCGTAACCGGGAACTCCCCAAAATTTTCCTCGCCCTCGCTTCTACCATGGTTTTTTCCGTCATGGACGGCCCAAAGAATGTCATGCAGCTGCGTATCCGGCTTGCCCAGGACGAAAAGCCCATTTTCTATCATGATTTTTTGTCATAGAAGTAGGAGCCCACCACATCTATGATGATACCGGGTTTTGTCACAATTATCGTCATAGAAGTGTCATATGTATGACAGAAAAAAATTCGTTCGGCCCAAAATGTCACGGATGTGTCTTTTTTTGTAGTGCATATCGACGTATCTTCGTCCGATGATTCTTTGGGCCCGTCGGATATGAACAGCAATTCACTCCCGACCGCCTCCTCCCCCCGCCCTACGGACGACGCCGAGGTGTTGTCTCAAAGGGCACTGAACCAAGGGGAGACAGTTCCGGAGGCGCCCCAAGGCGACATTCCAGGCGCTGGGCGCATGAGGGGCAAGACTCCCTTGGGCCCTAACGCCGGGGGCAGCAAGTCTAGCCCCCACCCGAATACGGCGCCGGAACCTCCAGTGGTTCTGGATTCTGTCAGGCAACCCCTCGCTAAGGGGGGCAAGCCGTCTGTGCCGATGGCCTCTGTCCATCCAGAGGCATCGGACAACTTGCTGAAAGTGCTTCGTGGCGCTTCCATTGACGAAGAGCATCGTACTGTTATGAGTACGGTGGTCAAGAAGGTTCAGTCTGCCAAGAGCGGACTGATTGAAGCCTGTGCCAGCCTCCTAACAGGCTTTGAGGTAAGTAATCAAATTATAAGAAAATGTTGTAGCATAGACAGTAGCCCCTGATGCTCTGTTTGGCGTTCGCGAGGAAAGGCCGAATAGAGGATCAAATAATAATCGGAGGAGTCTAATCAGAATGTGTCTATGTGAATAAGCAGGCTTCACTGCTGGTCGCCGCCGCTCGTACTGCGGAGGTCGCCGCACTGAAGCGGGACCTTGAGCGGTCCAAGGAAGAGCTCGGCCTTACCAAGAGGCAGCTCGAAGAGAACAAAGGTAAGTGACACCCCGTCCGAATATTGATAAAGAAAAATTTGGTTTTGGAATAATAGGATCGTCATGAATTTTGCTAGGGGCCAAGACCGAAGTGGCGGCCCTGAAGAAGGCGTTGTCCGAGGCCGAAGACAAAGCGGCCAAGGAGCGCATCGAGCGAGAGAAGCAAGAGGCCCGAGTAGGCGAGGTGTAGCAAGAGCTCCAGGCTCTCGTCAAGAAACACGAGTCCTTGGAGCTTGACTCTAAGATGCAAGGATCCGAGCTTGCGAAGTCCCTCGAAAACGCACAACATGCCAAGGCCAAAGCCCAAAAGGCCCTCCAGGAAATTGAGGCGGTTAAGAAGATAGCGGCGGGTAAGGCATTCATTATGCAAAGCAAGCATGTGAAGGAAACTTTCTTTTTACTTACCCGAGTTCGGAGCTCTCCAGGAGCGTTCGCAGATCTACCCCGCAGTGTGTCGGATGCCGCGGAGTTCTACCGGGCCGAGGAGGGGAGCTCGATGGAGAAGTTGTTCTGGTCTCAGTTACTGGGACCGAACACCCGATGCCCTTGAGCGACCAGTTGAAGCAACTGGTCGAGCTTCACAAGGCGGCCGAACAGGCCATGAAGGGTCTTATAGTCTGGATGTGGCCTGGCGAGCCCCTGCCTGGTAGCTACTTCGGTCTGGTGAGGCGGCTTGTGAATGCCTGCCCACGGTTTGAAGTCATAAAGCGGTCCGTCTGCATTCAGGGTGCGCGCAGGGCCTTTGCCCGGGCGAAAGTGCATTGGGCAAAGTTGGACGCCGAAAAGCTGGTGAAGGAAGGGCCGCCATAGGGCAAGGAGCATCGACACCCCGAAAAGTATTATGACAGTGTCCTGAAGGGTGCTCGCCTTGTGGCGGAGGAATGTGCTAAGGATGTAATGTTTGAATGACTGTACTCATGTGATCCTGTAATATGAAACGAGTTCATCTGCGCTATGCAATGCTTGTTAATTTAAAATATTACCTTCTGTGCGGCCGTTTATAAAATCTGAGAGTTGGCCAGTCGTTGGCTTCTGCCCCCATGTAACTAGTACTGAGGTGTTCGGGATAACCCTGATCACTCTTTATCCCAATTTTGGGTCCTTCGCAGGAGGTGTTTAGCACAACGAACCAGGCAATCGGACTATAAAGCTTTATCACTCTCACTTAGCCATAGAAGTCTACAATTTTAAAGTTTGGCGAAGCGCCTAGTATACGGAAGGCCGAATTTGGGGCGCTATATACGCCTAAATCGGACATGGCCGACTCCTCGCCCGAAGCGGAAGAAGTCTTTAAGGACTTGAGACCTCTCGAACAGCGACCAGCTCTCGCCGCATCATGACAGTCAGTTTTCGGCTTTCTCTACTGAGGTGCTCGTCTGGAAGAATCGGGACACAGTCGCAGGAGTTCTCCCAGCACTACCTTAGCCGATATAGCGGAACGTAAGGTACCAAAACATGGGAGCCGGGCAAACCCAACTATTGACCCAAGACATGATTCGGAGCTGATGCATATAATGCTATAAGTTCGGGGTGCCGCACTGTCGAAAGTGTTCGGACTTTTCACGCCGTGTTATGGGGTACACTGAAGCCCCTGGCGCACTGGTCGTACCAGAATGTACGGGTGCAATTTGTCGTAAATAAGCAGACAAGGAAAAAAAGAAATGCAATAATAGGCTAACGCTATGCATTGTTATTTAAGTAATACGTCAAAGCGTACGGATACAAGTAGTGCAATAAGCAAAAATAGGACAATTTGACATGTCCTATCCAAGGGCAGGCTGCGTATGGGTATGTAAAACAGGTATTCGATCGTTATCAGAGACCACCTGGGGATTCCCTTGTACGTCAGAGCATCTTGCTTCCTTGGTATTTCCTTCCTGCAATGAGTCAACAATCAGACTACCGGAGAGGTCTTCCAAAGAGTAAGGTCCTGAAAGAGAAAAAATGATAAAGGTATACGTGCCGTGGGGCGGTTGAGCCGCATTGTGGGCCGTGCCATAGCCGTGCCTCCGCCTATGCCCATGGTATCTCGAGTGCGTAGTTATGTACGCGCGGATCAAATTTCTCCGCTTGACTGGGACTATGACGGAGGCCAAATTGCTATCCGAGCTCTGAACGTGCTTGGAGATCCTGTTGCAGGTTACTCCAGACTCGCTTGAAGGTGTCCGGGGGCCTTTTCGCCGAATTGGCGGTTGGCCTCAGAAGGCTGTTTGTGCTTCCGCTGCGAGGGCTGCAGTGTGCTCCTCCGTGCGGAGCGAGCGTTATGTGTTTCCATTAACTGTTATAACTCCGCGAGGTCCTGGCATTTTGAGCTTGAGGTATGCATAATGCGGTACCGCATTGAATCTAGCGAATGCGGTTCGTCCGAGTAGCGCGTGACAGCCACTACGGAAGGGGACGATATCGAAGATTAATTCCTTGCTTCGGAAATTGTCCGGAGATCCGAAGACCACTTCCAGTGTGATTGAGCCCGTGCAACAGGCCTCTACACCTGGTATGACACCCTTGAAGGTGGTTTTTGTGGGTTTGATCCTCGAGGGGTCTATACCCATTTTGCGCACTGTGTCCTGATAAAGCAGGTTCAGGCTGCTGCCACCGGCCATAAGGACTCGAGTGAGGTGAAATCCGTCAATGATGGGATCAAGAACCAATGCGGCCGAACCGCCATGACGGATACTAGTGGGGTGGTCCCTGCGATCGAAAGTGATCGGACAAGAAGACCATGGGTTGAACTTTGGGGCGACAGGCTCCATCGCATAGACGTCCCTTAGTGCGCGCTTCCGTTCCCTCTTGGGAATGTGGGTTGCGTATATCATGTTCACCGTTTTCACTTGGGGAGGAAATTTCTTTTGTCCTCCTGTGTTCGGCGGCGGGGGCTCCTCCTCGTCGTCGCTATGCAGCCCCTTTTCCTTGTTTTCGGCATTCAACTTGCCGGCCTGCTTGAACACCCAGCATTCTCTGTTGGTGTGATTGGCTGGCTTATTGGGGGTGCCGTGAATTTGACACGAGCGCTCGAGTATGCGGTCCAAACTAGACGGACCCGGATTACTTCTTTTGAACGGCTTTTTTCCGCTGACCGGATTTAGAGCCACTGAATCCGGCATTGACTGCCGTGTCTTTGGCGTTGTCGTCGTTGTTGCGGCGCTTGTGTCTGTTGCGACGTGGTCTGCCATTGCTATCTTTGGCATCTGAATTGCCAGGATTTCTTGATGTGTTATTGCTGCGAGCCAGCCAGCTGTCTTCGCCTGCGCAAAAGCGGGTCATGAGTGTCGTGAGGGCTGCCATGGACTTCGGCTTCTCTTGGCCGAGGTGTCGGGTGAGCCACTCGTCACGGATGTTATGCTTAAATGCCGCTAAGGCCTCGGCATCCGGACAATCGACAATTTGGTTCTTTTTAGTTAGGAACCGGGTCCAGAATTTCCTGGCTGATTCCCCTGGCTGCTGGGTTATGTGACTCAAGTCATCAGCATCTGGTGGTCGCACATAAGTGCCCTGGAAGTTGTCAAGGAATGCGTCTTCCAGATTCTCCCAACTGCCAATGGAATTTGTTGGCACGCTATTCAGCCAATGCCGAGCCGGTCCTTTGAGTTTTAGTGGGAGGTACTTGATGGCATGTAGATCGTCGCCACAGGCCATGTGGATGTGGAGGAGGAAATCTTCAATCCATACCGCGGGGTCTGTTGTACCGTCATTGATTCAATGTTCACGGGTTTAAATCCCTCTGGGAATTCGTGATCCATTACTTCATCAGTGAAGCATTGGGGGTGTGCGGCACCTCTGTGCCGGGCTATGTCGCGACGCAGTTCATACGAGTCTTGTCTGCTGTATTCAGCCCGGCCGGATTTGCTTTTAGTATATCCGGCGTGACGATCATCGTCACGCGTTAGGGCACGCCCCCGTGATCCATAGATCGATCTTGTATGTCCTGCTTTGTTTTCCAATACGTGTCGCAGGTCCTGCGTGTTGCCCCGGGCCTTGGTGTTTTTGTTTGACTGGCGACGGGGTGCGGGCTGGACTTCGGGTTGATATGCCGTTCTGTCTCAGCCACGGGGTGGCCGATCAGCCGCATCATACGCTGGTAGTGTGGGGTTTAATACTTCCTCCTCAAGTTGGGGTAGCAACCTGCACTTTGGGTAACTCTTGGTTGAGCGCTCGAGTTCATATTCCTCGGCCTCCAGGACCTCAGTCCATCTATCTGCTAGCAGATCTTGATCGGCTCGAAGCTGTTGTTGCTTTTTCTCCAGGCTATTTGTTGTGGCTATAAGCCGGCGCTTGAAGCGCTCCTGTTCGACGGGATCCTCAGGCATGATAAATTCTTCGTCGCCGAGGCTCACCTCGTCTTCGGAGAGAGGCATGTAATTGTCATCCTCTGATTCTCTGTCTGTTGCCTGTTCCTGAGGGCTAGCTTGTCCATCCTCCCACTCGAGGCCTGGCTGGAGGGGATTGTCTTCGTCTTCGGCACTATCCGGAGCGTTATTGTCTCTTGTGCTGGTATCGCTCCTTTTGCTATGGCGGGACTTAGAGCGGCGCCGCTGACGCCGGTGCTTGGATTGCTTCTTGGAGGGATTATCCTCCGTTGCCTTATCGCCATCGCCTTCTTTGGGGGTGTCCACCATGTATATATCATATGATGAGGTGGCGGTCCAGCGCCCTGTGGGTGGTGGTTCCTGTTAGTCTCCTGCATCGTCGTCCATACCGTCGATGTCTTCGGAGCCGAAATCGAGCATGTCGGTTAAATCGTCGACAGTGGCTACTAAGTGGGTGGTGGGTGGGGAGCGAATTTCTTCATCGTCCGCATCCCACTCCAGCCGGACATAGTTCGGCCAAGGGTCTCCTGACAAGGAGAGAGACCTTAATGAATTTAGCACGTCGCCCAGTGGTGAGTGCTGAAAGATATCCGCGGAGGAAAACTCCATGATCGGTGCCCAATCAGATTCGATAGGCACGGATGCAGGCGGTTCGGAGCCCGTGACCGGGGACGAATCCAAGTGTCCGGCAACACGGGTCTCATAGGAGGTGAAGTCAGTATTTGGCTCTATCGCTGCTGCGTGCGCGGCCTCCGTGGCGGGGTCTATCCACCCGTCCTTGGACGGCACGATCTGCTCCGGATTGAGGGCCGGAGTAGTTGCAGGTGTGATCTCCCGAACACTGTCCGACGGCAGAGCTAAGTCATGCTCGTCGTGACTGTGCGGCGCACCTGACATGGGCTCGAATCCGTCGAAGATCAAGTCTCCGCGGATGTCGGCAGTATAGTTCAATTTTCGAAACCTGGCCTGATCGCCAGGGGCGTAGCTCTCGATCTGCTCCAGATGGCCAAGCGAGTTGGCCCGCAGTACGAAGCCGCCGAATACGAAGATCTGTCCGGGGAGGAAAGCCTCGCCCTGGATCGCATCGTTGTCGATGGTCGAAGGAGCCATCAAGCCTTTATCGCGACGGCACAGTGGAACTCTCAATGAAAGCACCAATGTTGGTGTCAAAACCGGCGGATCTCGGGTAGGGGGTCCCAAATTGTGCGTCTAAGGCGGATGGTAACAGGAGGCGGGGGACACAATGTTTACCCAAGTTCGGGCCCTCTTGATGGAGGTAATACCCTACTTCCTGCTTGATTGATCTTGATGATATGAGTATTACAAGAGTTGTTGTACCACGAGATCGTAGAGGCTGAACCCTACAAGCTAGCCTATGGTTATGATTGTTCTTCTCCTACGGACTAAACCCTCCGGTTTATATAGACACCGGAGGGGGCTAGGGTTACACCGAGTCGGTTACAAGGGAGGAGATCTACAGATCCGAATTGCCAAGCTTGCCTTCCACGCCAAGGAGAGTCCTACCCGGACACGGGACGAAGTCTTCAATCTTGTATCTTCATAGTCCAACAGTCCGGCCAAAGTATATAGTCCGGCAGTCCGAGGACCCCCTAATCCAGGACTCCCTCAACGGGTAACAAGTAACAAAAGTAAATAAGGTGCAGCAAGGTGGACCAATCCTTTTTCTAGCAAAGGACAAGCCTGGACAAACTCTTATATCAAGTAAAACGCTCCCGAGGACACATGGGAATTATCATCAAGCTAGTTTTCATCACGCCCATATGATTCGCGTTCGTTACTTTGATAATTTGATATGTGGGTGGACCGGTGCTTGGGTACTGCCCTTCCTTGGACAAGCATCCCACTTATGATTAACCCCTCTTGCAAGCATCCGCAACTACAAAAGAAGTATTAAGATAAACCTAACCATAGCATGAAACATGTGGATCCAAATCAGCCCCTTACGAACCAACGCATAAACTAGGGTTTAAGCTTCTGTCACTCTAGCAACCCATCATCTAATTATTGAAGGAAATATGTCCTAGAGGCAATAATAAAGTTATTGTTTATTTCCTTATTTCATGATAAATGTTTATTATTCATGCTAGAATTGTATTAACCGGAAACTTAGTACATGTGTGGATACATAGACAAACAGAGTGTCACTAGTATGCCTCTACTTGACTAGCTCGTTGAATCAAAGATGGTTAAGTTTCCTAGCCATAGACATGAGTTGGCATTTGATTAACGGGATCACATCATTAGATAATGATGTGATTGACTTGACCCATTCTGTTAGTTTAGCACTTGATCGTTTAGTATATTGCTATTGCTTTCTTCATGACTTATACATGTTCCTATGACTATGAGATTATGCAACTCCCGGATACCGGAGGAACACTTTGGGTGCTACCAAACGTCACAACATAACTGGGTGATTATAAAGGTGCTCTACAGGTGTCTCCGATGGTACTTGTTGAGTTGGCATAGATCGAGATTAGGATTTGTCACTCCGATTGTCGGAGAGGTATCTCTGGGCCCTCTCCGTAATGCACATCACTATAAGCCTTGCAAGCAATGTAACTAATGAGTTAGTTGCGGGATGATGCATTACGGAACAAGTAAAGTGACTTGCCGGTAACGAGATTGAGCTACGTATTGACATACCGACGATCGAATCTCGGGCAAGTAACATACCGATGACATAGGGAACAACGTATGTTGTTATGCGGTTTGACCGATAAAGATCTTTGTAGAATATGTAGGAGCCAATATGAGCATCCAGGTGAGGGAGTCCTGGATTAGGGGGTCCACGGACTGCCGGACTATATACTTTGGCCGGACTGTTGGACTATGAAGATACAAGACTCAAGACTTCGTCCTGTGTCCGGATGGGACTCTCCTTTGCATGGAAGGCAAGCTTGGCAATACGGATATGTAGATCTCCTCCCTTGTAACCGACTCTATGTAACCCTAGCCCCCTCCGGTGTCTATATAAACCGGAGGATTTAGTCCGTAGGACAACAACAATCATAACCATAGGCTAGCTTCTAGGGTTTAGCCTCTACGATCTCGTGGTAGATCAACTCTTGTAATACTCATATCATCAAGATCAATCAAGAAGGAAGTAGGGTATTACCTCCATCGAGAGGGCCCGAACCTGGGTAAACATCGTGTCCCCCGCCTCCTGTTACCATCCATCTTAGACGCATAGTTCGGGACCCCCTACCCGAGATCCGCCAGTTTTGACACCGACATTGGTGCTTTCATTGAGAGTTCCACTGTGCCGTCGCGATAAAGGCTTGATGGCTGATACGTCTCCAACGTATCTATAATTTTTGATCGGTCCATGCTATACTATCTTCAGTTTTGGACATTACTGGGCTTTATTATTCACTTTTATATTATTTTTGGGACTAACCTATTAACCGGAGGCCCAGCCCAGAATTGCTGTTTTTTTTGCCTATTTCAGAGTTTCGCAGAAAAAGAATATCAAACGGAGTCCAAACGGAATGAAACCTTTGGGAACGTGATTTTCGGAACGAACATGATCGAGAGGACTTGGACCCTACGTCAATAAACAAAGCAGGAAGCCACGAGGTAGGGGCGCGCCTACCCCCCTGGGCGCGCCCTCCACCCTCGTGGGCCCCACGTTGCTCCACCGACGTACTCATTCCTCCTATATATACCTACGTACCCCCAAACGATCAGGGACGGAGCCAAAAACCTAATTCCACCGCCGCAACCTTCTGTACCCACGAGATCCCATCTTGGGGCCTGTTTCGGAGCTCCGCCGGAGGGGGCATCGATCACGGAGGGCTTCTACATCAACACCATAGCCTCTCCGATGAAGTGTGAGTAGTTTACCTCAGACCTTCGGGTCCATAGTTATTAGCTAGATGGCTTCCTCTCTCTTTTTGGATCTCAATACAATGTTCTCCCCCTCTCTTGTGGATATCTATTCGATGTAATCTTCTTTTGCGGTGTGTTTGTTGAGACCGATGAATTGTGGGTTTATGATCAAGTTTATCTATGAACAATATTTGAATCTTCTCTGAATTCTTTTATGCATGATTGGTTATCTTTGCAAGTCTCTTCGAATTATCAGTTTGGTTTGGCCTACTAGATTGATCTTTCTTGCAATGGGAGAAGTGCTTAGCTTTGGGTTCAATCTTGCGGTGTCCTTTCCTAGTGACAGTAGGGGCAGCAAGGCACGTATAGTATTGTTGCCATCGAGGATAACAAGATGGGGTTTTTATCATATTGCATGAATTTATCCCTCTACATCATGTCATCTTGCTTAAGGCGTTACTCTGTTCTTATGACCTTAATACTCTAAATGCATGCTGGATAGCGGTCGTTGTGTGGAGTAATAGTAGTAGATGCAGACAGGAGTCGGTCTACTTGTCTCGGACGTGATGCCTATATACATGATCATACCTAGATATTCTCATAACTATGCTCAATTCTGTCAATTGCTCAACACTAATTTGTTCACCCACCGTAAAATACATATGCTTATGAGAGAAGCCACTTGTGAAACCTATGGCCCCCGGGTCTATTTTCCATTATATTAATCTTCCAACACTTAGTTATTTCCGTTGCTTTTATTTTACTTTGCATCTTTATCATAAAAATACCAAAAATATTATCCTATCATATCTATCAGATCTCACTCTCGTAAGTGACCGTGTAGGGATTGACAACCCCTTATCGCGTTGGTTGCGAGGATTTATTTGTTTGCGTAGGTGCAAGGGACTCGCGCATAGCCTCCTACTGGATTGATACCTTGGGTCTCAAAAACTGAGGGAAATACTTACGCTACTTTGCTGCATCACCCTTTCCTCTTCAAGGGAAAACCAACGCAGTGCTCAAGAGGTAGCAAGAAGGATTTCTGGCGCCATTGCCGGGGAGGTCTACGCAAAAGTCAACATACCAAGTACCCATCACAAACCCTTATCTCCGCATTACATTATTTGCCATTTCCTCTCGTTTTCCTCTCCCCCACTTCACCCTTGCCATTTTATTCGCCCTCTCTTTTTCATTCGCCTCTTTTTAGCTTGCTTCTTGTTTGCTCGTGTGTTGGATTGCTTGTTTGTCATGATGGCTCAAGATAATACCAAATTATGTGACTTTACCAATATCAACAATAATGATTTCCTTATCACTCCGATTACTCCTCTTATCGATACTGAATCTTGTGAAATCAATGCTGCTTTGTTGAATCTTGTCATGAAAGATCAATTCGCCGGCCTTCCTAGTGAACATGCCGCTACTCATCTAAATAGCTTCGTTGATTTGCATGATCATGTAGTTGACATAGTATTTGTGGCAAAGCCACCGTTCTTAATTCTTTCATACATGTCACTCTTGGTTCATTGCATATCCCGGTACACCGCCGGAGGCATTCATATAGAGTCATACTTTGTTCTAGTATCGAGTTGTAATCATTGAGTTGTAAATAAATAGAAGTGTGATGATCATCATTTTCTAGAGCATTGTCCCAAGTGAGGAATAAAAAAAGAGAAAGAACATAAAAAAGAGAAGGCCCAAAAAAAGAGAAAAAGAGAGAAGGGACAATGTTACTATCCTTTTACCACACTTGTGCTTCAAAGTAGCACCATAATCTCCATGATAGAGAGTCTCTTGTTTTGTCACTTTCATATACTAGTGGGAATTTTTCATTATAGAACTTGACTTGTATATTCCAACAATGGGCCTCCTCAAGTGCCCTAGGTCTTCGTGAGAAAGCAAGTTGGATGCACACCCACTTAGTTTCTTTTGTTGAGCTTTCATATATTTATAGCTCTAGTGCATCCGTTGCATGGCAATCCCTACTCCTTGCATTAACATCAATCGATGGGCATCTCCATAGCTCATTGATTAGCCTCGTTGATGTGAGACTTTCTCCTTTTTTTTCTTCTCCACACAACCCCCTTCATCATATTCTATTCCACCCATAGTGCTATGTCCATGGCTCACGCTCATGTATTGCGTGAAGGTTGAAAAAGTTTGAGATTACTAAAGTATGAAACAATTGCTTGGCTTGTCATCGGGGTTGTGCATGATGAGAGCATTCTTGTGTGATGAAAATGGAGCATACTAAAGTATATGATTTTGTAGGGATGAACTTTCTTTGGCCATGTTATTTTGAGAGGACATAATTGCTTAGTTAGTATGCTTGAAGTATTATTATTTTTATGTCAATATGAACTTTTATCTTGAATCTTTCGGATCTGAATATTCATACCACAATTAAGAAGAATTACATTGAATTATGCCAAGTAGCATTCCGCATCAAAAATTCTGTTTTTATCATTTACCTACTCGAGGACGAGCAGGAATTAAGCTTGGGGATGCTTGATACGTCTCCAACGTATCTATAATTTTTGATTGCTCCATGCTATATTATCTTCTGTTTTGGACATTATTGGGCTTTATTATTCACTTTTATATTATTTTTGGGACTAACCTATTAACCGGAGGCCCAGCCCAGAATTGCTGTTTTTTTGCCTATTTCAGAGTTTCGCAGAAAAAGAATATCAAACGGAGTCCAAACGCAATGAAACCTTCGGGAACGTCATTTTCGGAAGGAACATGATCCAGAGGACTTGGACCCTACGTCAAGAAACAAAGCAGGAAGCCACGAGGTAGGGGGCGCGCCTACCCCCCTTCGACGTGCCCTCCACCCTCGTGGGCCCCATGTTGCTCCACCGACATACTCCTTCCTCCTATATATACCTACGTACCCCCAAACGATCAGGGACGGAGCCAAAAACCTAATTCCACCGCCACAACCTTCTGTACCCACGAGATCCCATCTTGGGGCCTGTTCCAGAGCTCCGCCGCAGGGGGCATCGATCATGGAGGGCTTCTACATCAACACCATAGCCTCTCCGATGAAGTGTGAGTAGTTTACCTCAGACCTTCGGGTCCATAGTTATTAGCTAGATTGCTTCCTCTCTCTTTTTGGATCTCAATACAATGTTCTCCCCCTCTCTTGTGAAGATCTATTCGATGTAATCTTCTTTTGCGGTGTGTTTGTTGAGACCGATGAATTGTGGGTTTATGATCAAGTTTATCTATGAACAATATTTGAATCTTCTCTGAATTCTTTTATGTATGATTGGTTATCTTTGCAAGTCTCTTCGAATTATCAGTTTGGTTTGGCCTACTAGATTGATCTTTCTTGCAATGGGAGAAGTGCTTAGCTTTGGGTTCAATCTTGCGGTGTCCTTTCCCAATGACAGTAGGGGCAGCAAGGCACGTATAGTATTGTTACCAACGAGGATAACAAGATGGGGTTTTTATCATATTGCATGAATGTATCCCTCTACATCATGTCATCTTGCTTAAGGCGTTACTCTGTTCTTATGAACTTAATACTCTAAATGCATGCTGGATAGCGGTCGATGTGTGGAGTAATAGTAGTAGATGAAGACAGGAGTCGGTCTACTTGTCTCGGACGTGATGCCTATATACATGATCATACCTAGATATTCTCATAACTATGCTCAATTCTGTCAATTGCTCAACAGTAATTTGTTCACCCACCGTAAAATACATATGCTTATGAGAGAAGCCACTAGTGAAACCTATGCCCCCGGGTCTATTTTCCATTATATTAATCTTCCAACACTTAGTTATTTCCGTTGCTTTTATTTTACTTTGCATCTTTATCATAAAAATACCAAAAATATTATCCTATCATATCTATCAGATCTCACTCTCGTAAGTGACCGTGTAGGGATTGACAACCCCTTATCGCGTTGGTTGCGAGAATTTATTTCTTTGTGTAGGTGCGAGGGACTCGCGCGTAGCCTCCTACTGGATTGATACCTTGGTTCTCAAAAACTGAGGGAAATACTTACGCTACTTTGCTGCATCACCCTTTCCTCTTTAAGGAAAACCAACGCAGTGCTCAAGAGGTACGCTACTTTGCCGGGGAGGTCTACGCAAAAGTCAACATAGCAAGTACCCATCACAAACCCTTATCTCCCGCGTTACATTATTTGCCATTTGCCTCTCGTTTTCCTCTCCCCCACTTCACCTTTGCCGTTTTATTCGCCCTCTCTTTTTCGTTCGCCTCTTTTTCGCTTGCTTCTTGTTTGCTCATGTGTTGGATTGCTTGTTTGTCACGATGGCTCAAGATAATACCAAATTATGTGACTTTACCAATATCAACAATAATGATTTCCTTAGCACTCCGATTGCTCCTCTTACCGATACTGAATCTTGTGAAATCAATGCTACTTTGTTGAATCTTGTCATGAAAGATCAATTCGCCGGCCTTCCTAGTGAAGATGCCGCTACTCATCTAAATAGCTTCGTTGATTTGTGTGATATGCAAAAGAAGAAAGATGTTGACAATGATATGGTTAAATTGAAGCTATTTCCTTTTTGCTTAGAGATCGTGCTAAAGCTTGGTTTTCGTCTTTGCCCAAAAATAGTATTGATTCTTGGAATAAGTGCAAAGATGATTTTACTCTAAGTATTTTCCTCCCGCTAAGATTATCTCTCTTAGAAACGATTTTATGAATTTTAAGCAACTTGATCATGAACATGTTGCACAAGCTTGGGAGAGGATGAAATTAATGATACGTAATTGCCCCACGCATGGTTTGAATTTGTGGATGATTATACAAAAAATTTATGCCGGATTGAATTTTGCTTCTAGAAATCTTTTAGATTCGGCCGCGGGAGGCACTTTTATGGAAATCACTTTAGGAGAAGCTACTAAACTCCTAGATAATATTATGGTTCATTATTCTCAATGGCACACTGAAAGATCTACTAATAATAAGGTGCATGCGATAGAAGAAATTAATGTTTTGAGTGGAAAGATGGATGAACTTATGAAATTATTTGCTAGTAAGAGTGTTTCTTTTGATCCTAATGATATGCCTTTGTATACTTTGATTGAGAATAATAATGAATCTATGGATGTGAATTTTGTTGGTAGGAATAATTTTGGTAACAACGCGTATAGAGGAAACTTTAATCCTAGGCCTTATCCTAGCAATTCCTCTAATAATTATGGTAATTCCTACAACAATTCTTATGGAAATTTGAATAAGATGCCCTCTGAATTTGAGACTAGTGTTAAGGAGTTTATGAATTCGCAAAAGAATTTGAATGCTTTGCTTGAAGAGAAATTGCTTAAAGTTGATGAATTGGCTAGGAACGTTGATAGAATTTCTCTTGATGTTGATTCTTTGAAACTGAGATCTATTCCTCCTAAGCATGATATCAATGAGTCTCTCAAAGCCATGATAATTTCCATTGATGAGTGCAAAGAAAGAACCACTAGGATGCGTGCTAAGAAAGATTGCTTTATAAAAGCGTGTTCTTCTAATTTTTATGAAAACAAAGATGAAGATCTAAAAGTTATTGATGTGTCCCCTATTAAATCTTTGTTTTGCAATATGAATCTTGATAATGATGGGACTGAATATGATCCACCCTTACCTAGAAGGCGTTCCAAAAATTCAGAGTTTTTAGATCTTGATGCTAAAATTGATAAAAGTGGGATTGAAGAGATCAAAACATTAGATATTGATAATCCCACTATTTTGGATTTCAAGGAATTTAATTATGATAATTGCTCTTTGATAGATTGTATTTCCTTGTTGCAATCCGTGCTAAATTCCCCTCATTTTTATAGTCAAAATAAAGCTTTTACCAAACATATCGTTGATGCTTTGATGCAATCTTATGAAGAAAAATTTGAGTTGGAAGTTTCTATCCCTAGAAAACTTTATGATGAGTGGGAACCTACTATTAAAATTAAGATTAAAGATCATGAATGCTATGATTTGTGTGATTAGGGTGCTAGTGTTTCCACTATTCCCAAAACTTTGTGTGATTTGCTAGGTTTCCGTGATTTTGATGATTGCTCTTTAAACTTGCACCTTGCGGATTCCACCATTAAGAAAACTATGGGAAGAATTAATGATGTTCTTATTGTTGCAAATAGGAACTATGTTCCCGTAGATTTTATCGGTCTTGACATTGATTGCAATCCTTCATGTCCTATTATTCTTGGTAGACCTTTCCTTAGAACGATTGGTGCAATTATTGATATGAAGGAAGGGAATATTAGATTCCAATTTCCATTAAAGAAAGTCATGGAACACTTCCCTAGGAAGAAAATAAAATTACCATATGAATCTATTATGAGAGCCACTTATGGATTGCCCACCAAAGATGGCAATACCTAGATCTATCCTTGCTTTTATGCCTAGCTAGGGGCGTTAAACGATAGCGCTTGTTGGGAGGCAACCCAATTTTATTTTGAGTTTTTTGCTTTTTGCTTCTGTTTAGGAATAAATATTTGATCTAGCCTCTGGTTAGATGTGTTTTTATGTTTTAATTAGTGTTTGTGCCAAGTTAAACCTATAGGATCTTCTTGGATGATAGTTATTTCATCTTGCAGAAAATTCCAGAAACTTTCTGGTCACGAAAATAATTGTTACAAATCACCAGAACGTGATAAAATATTGATTCCAATTGCTTCTGATCAATAAATTAATTTTCTAGGTCGTCCTATTTTGGCTGATTTTTTGGAGTTCCAGAAGTTTGCGTTAGTTACAGATTACTACAGACTGTTCTGTTTTTGACAGATTCTGTTTTTCGTGTGTTGTTTGCTTATTTGATGAATCTATCGCTAGTAAAATAGTTTATAAACCATACAGAAGTTTGAATACATTAGGTTTAACACCAATATAAATAAAGAATGAGTTGATTACAGTACATTGAAGTGGTCTTTTGTTTTCTTTCGCTAACGGAGCTCACGAGATTTTCTGCTGAGTTTTGTGTTGTGAAGTTTTCAAGTTTTGGGTGAAAGATTTGATGGATTATGGAACAAGGAGTGGCAAGAGCCTAAGCTTGGGGATGCCCATGGCACCCCCAAGATAATCTAAGGACACCAAAAAGCCAAAGCTTGGGGATGCCCCGGAAGGCATCCCCTCTTTCGTCTACTTCCATCGGTAACTTTACTTGGAGCTATATTTTTATTCACCACATGATATGTGTTTTGCTTGGAGCGTCTTGTATGATTTGAGTCTTTGCTTTTTAGTTTACCACAATCATCCTTGCTGTACACACCTTTTGAGAGAGACACACATGATTCCGAAATTATTAGAATACTCTATGTGCTTCACTTATATCTTTTGAGTTATATAGTTTTTGCTCTAGTACTTCACTTATATCTTTTAGAGCACGGTGGTGGATTTGTTTTATAGAAACTATTGATCTCTCATGCTTCACTTAGATTATTTTGAGAGTCTTAAATAGCATGGTAATTTGCTTAAATAATCCCAATATGCTAGGTATTCAAGATTAGTAAAAACTTTCTTATGAGTGTGTTGAATACTAAGAGAAGTTTGATGCTTGATGATTGTTTTGAGATATGGAGGTAGTGATATTAAAGTTGTGCTAGTTGAGTAGTTGTGAATTTGAGAAATACTTGTGTTGAAGTTTGCAAGTCCCGTAGCATGCACGTATGGTAAACGTTATGTAACAAATTTGAAATATGAGGTGTTCTTTGATTGTCCTCCTTATGAGTGGCAGTCGGGGACGAGCGATGGTCTTTTCCTACCAATCTATCCCCCTAGGAGCATGCGCGTAGTGCTTGGTTTTTGATGACTTGTAGATTTTTGGAATAAGTATGTGAGTTCTTTATGACTAATGTTGAGTCCATGGATTATACGCACTCTCACCTTTCCATCATTGCTAGCCTCTTCGGTACCGTGCATTGCCCTTTCTCACATTGAGAGTTGGTGCAAACTTCGCCGGTGCATCCAAACCCCGTGATATGATACGCTCTTTCACACATAAACCTCCTTATATCTTCCTCAAAACAGCCACCATACCTACCTATTATGGCATTTCCATAGCCATTCCGAGATATATTGCCATGCAACTTTCCACCATTCCGTTTATCATGACACATTGATCATTGTCATATTGCTTTGCATGATCATGTAGTTGACATAGTATTTGTGGCAAAGCCACCGTTCTTAATTCTTTCATACATGTCACTCTTGGTTCATTGCATATCCCGGTACACCGCCGGAGGCATTCATATAGAGTCATACTTTGTTCTAGTATCGAGTTGTAATCATTGAGTTGTAAATAAATAGAAGTGTGATGATCATCATTTTCTAGAGCATTGTCCCAAGTGAGGAATAAAAAAAAGAGAAAGGCCATAAAACAGAGAAGTCCCAAAAAAAGAGAAAAAGAGAGAAGGGACAATGTTACTATCCTTTTACCACACTTGTGCTTCAAAGTAGCACCATAATCTCCATGATAGAGAGTCTCTTGTTTTGTCACTTTCATATACTAGTGGGAATTTTTCATTATAGAACTTGACTTGTATATTCCAACAATGGGCCTCCTCAAGTGCCCTAGGTCTTCGTGAGCAAGCAAGTTGGATGCACACCCAGTTAGTTTCTTTCGTTGAGCTTTCATATATATATAGCTCTAGTGCATCCGTTGCATGGCAATCCCTACTCCTTGCATTAACGTCAATCGATGGGCATCTCCATAGCTCATTGATTAGCCTCGTTGATGTGAGACTTTCTCCTTTTTTGTCTTCTCCACACAACCCCCTTAATCATATTCTATTCCACCCATAGTGATATGTCCATGGCTCACGCTCATGTATTGCGTGAAGGTTGAAAAAGTTTGAGATTACTAAAGTATGAAACAATTGCTTGGCTTGTCATCGGGGTTGTGCATGATCGGAGCATTATTGTGTGACGAAAATGGAGCTGGACTAAAGTATATGATTTTGTAGGGATGAACTTTCTTTGGCCATGTTATTTTGAGAGGACATAATTGCTTAGTTAGTATGCTTGAAGTATTATTATTTTATGTCAATATGAACTTTTATCTTGAATCTTTCGGATCTTAATATTCATACCACAATTAAGAAGAATTACATTGAAATTATGCCAAGTAGCATTCCTCATCAAAAATTCTGTTTTTATCATTTACCTACTCGAGGACGAGCAGGAATTAAGCTTGGGGATGCTTGATACGTCTCCAACGTATCTATAATTTTTGATTGCTCCATGCTATATTATCTTCAGTTTTGGACATTATTGGGCTTTATTATTCACTTTTATATTATTTTTGGGACTAACCTATTAACCGGAGGCCCAGCCCAGAATTGCTGTTTTTTTTGCCTATTTCAGAGTTTCGTAGAAAAAGAATATCAAACGGAGTCCAAACGGGATGAAACCTTCGGGAATGTGATTTTCGGAACGAACATGATCCAGAGGACTTGGACCCTATGTCAAGAGACAAAGCAGGAAGCCACGAGGTAGGGGGCGCGCCTACCCCCCTTGGCCGCGCCCTCCACCCTCATGGGCCCCACGTTGCTCCCCCGACATACTCCTTCCTCCTATATATACCTACGTGCCCCCAAACGATCATGGACGGAGCCAAAAACCTAATTCCACCGCCGCAACCTTCTGTACCCATGAGATCCCATCTTGGGGCCTGTTCCGGAGCTCCGCCGGAGGGGGCATCGATCATGGAGGGCTTCTACATCAACACCATAGCCTCTCCGATGAAGTGTGAGTAGTTTACCTTAGACCTCCGGGTCCATAGTTATTAGCTAGATGGCTTCCTTTCTCTTTTTGGATCTCAATACAATGTTCTCCCTCTCTCTTGTGAATATCTATTCGATGTAATCTTCTTTTGCGGTGTGTTTGTTGAGACCGATGAATTGTGGGTTTATGATCAAGTTTATCTATGAACAATATTTGAATCTTCTCTGAATTCTTTTATGTATGATTGGTTATCTTTGCAAGTCTCTTCGAATTATCAGTTTGGTTTGGCCTACTAGATTGATCTTTCTTGCAATGGGAGAAGTGCTTAGCTTTGGGTTCAATCTTGCGGTGTCCTTTCCCAGTGACAGTAGGGGCAGCAAGGCACGTATAGTATTGTTGCCATCGAGGATAACAAGATGGGGTTTTTATCATATTGCATGAATTTATCCCTCCACATCATGTCATCTTGCTTAAGGCGTTGCTCTGTTCTTATGAACTTAATACTCTAGATGCATGCTGGATAGCGGTCGATGTGTGGAGTAATAGTAGTAGATGCAGGCAGGAGTCGGTCTACTTGTCTCGGACGTGATGCCTATATACATGATCATACCTAGATATTCTCATAACTATGCTCAATTCTGTCAATTGCTCAACAGTAATTTGTTCACCCACCATAAAATACTTATGCTTATGAGAGAAGCCACTAGTGAAACCTATGGCCCCCGGGTCTATTTTCCATTATATTAATCTTCCAACACTTAGTTATTTCGGTTGCTTTTATTTTACTTTATCATAAAAATACCAAAAATATTATCCTATCATATCTATCAGATCTCACTCTCGTAAGTGACCGTGTAGGGATTGACAACCCCTTATCGCGTTGGTTGCGAGGATTTATTTGTTTGTGTAGGTGCGAGGGACACGCGCGTAGCCTCCTACTGGATTGATACCTTGGTTCTCAAAAACTGAGGGAAATACTTACGCTACATTGTTGCATCACCCTTTCCTCTTCAAGGGAAAACCAACGCAGTGCTCAAGAGGTAGCAATGGCTCCTTCGATCATCGGCAACGATGAGATCCAGGGTGAGGTTTTTCTCCCCGGACAAATCTTCGTATTCGGCGGCTTCGTACTGCGGGCCAACTCGCTTGGCCATCTGGAGCAGATCGAAAGCTACGCCCCTGGCCGTCAGGTCAGGTTTGGAAGCTTAAATTATACTGCCGACATCCGCGGAGACTTGATCTTCGACGGATTCAAGCTCATGTCAGGTGCGCCGCACAGTCACGACGAGCATGACTTAGCTCTGCCGTCGGACGGTGTTCAGGAGATCACACCTGTGGCTACTCTGGCCCTCGATCCGGAGCCGATTGCGTCATCCGAGGACGGGTGGATGGACCCCGCCTCGGAGGCCGCACACTCAGTGGCGATAGAGCCGAATACTGACTTCACCTCCTATGAGACCTGTGTCACCGGATCCTTGGATTCGTCCCTGGCCACAGGCTCCGAACCGCCTGCGTCCATGCCTATCGAATCTGATTGGGCACCGATCATGGAGTTTTCCTCCGCGGATATCTTTCAGCACTCACCACTGGGCGACGTGCTAAACTCATTAAGGTTTCTCTCCTTGTCAGGAGGCCCTTGGCCGAACTATGTCCGGCTCGAGCAGGAAGCGAACGACAAAGAAATTCGTTCCCCACCCACCACCCACTTAATAGCCACTGTCGACGACTTAACCGACATGCTCGATTTCGACTCCAAAGACATCGACGATATGGACGACGATGCAGGAGAGGAACAGGAACCACCGCCCATACGGCGCTAGACAGCCACTTCATCACACGATATATATATATATGGTGGATACACCCAAAGAAAACAATGACGAGGAATGGAAGGATGCAGCGAAGGATAGTTCCCTCGAGAAGCAACCAAAGCGATGGCGTAGGCGCCGCTCCAAATCCCGCCTCGGCAAAACAGTGATAACAGCGCAAGAAAAAATAACACCCCGGTCGACTCCAGAAGAAACAACGACCACATGGACCCAGCGACAGAGCAAGATGAGCCAGCGGACGGCGAACATAGTACGGAGCCGCTGTCCGACAACGGTGACACCGAGGGTAAAGCTAATCAACCTATCTCCGGAGAGGAGAACAGTCCGGACGACGATGCACACATCATCCCGGAAAGGCACTTGGAGCAAGAGAACCTCCATAGAAGGCTTCTTGCCACCGCGAGGAGTCTAAAGAAGCAGAAGCAAAAGCTCAAGGCCGCGCAAAATAAACTCAACAGTAGATGGAACAAAGTGCTCGACACTGCAGAAAAGTACGGTGGTAGTCGCCACACAAAGAGCTATCCAAAGCGCAAGCTGCTGCCTGAATTCGATGACGAGTCTTTAGAGCCCACACAGCCGAAAAATAAAACGGCCGATCAGCCGGATCGACCACCCCGTGGCCATGATAGGACGGCTAACGATGTCGGTATGACCAGGTCCATCTACGGATCTGGGAAGCGCGCTCCAACACAGAATCAAAACCGAACACTACAACCGTCAGAACGTCATGACACATCCAAGTACAGGGGTGCCGCGCACCCCCTATGCTTCACCGATGAGGTGCTGGATCACGAATTTCCAGAGGGATTCAAACCTGTGAACATAGAGGCGTACGACGGAACGACAGACCCTGCGGTCTAGATCGAGGACTTTATCCTTCATATCCATATGGCTCGCGGAGATGATCTCCACGCCATCAAATACTTGCCCCTCAAGTTGAAAGGACCAGCTCGGCATTGGTTGAAGAGCCTCCCCGAAAACTCAATTGGAAGTTGGGAAGAGCTTGAGGATGCTTTTAGGGCTAATTTTCAAGGGACCTATGTCTGACCTCCAGATGCAGACGATTTAAGTCATATAATTCAACTGCCCGGAGAGTCAGCCCGAAAGCTTTGGAACAGATTCCTCACTAAGAAGAATCAAATCGTCGATTGCCCGGATGCCGAAGCTTTAGCAGCTTTCAAGCACAGTGTCCGGGACAAATGGCTCGCCAGACACCTCGGCCAGGAAAAACCGAGGACAATGGCAGCCCTAACAAGCCTTATGACCCGCTTTTGCGCGGGAGAAGATAGTTGGCTGGCCCGTAGCGGCACTAGCGACCCAGGCACATCCGAAGTTAGGGATGGCAATGGAAAACCATGACGCAACAAAAGCAAGCGTCAAAACAATGAAGACAGCCCAGACAACACGGCGGGAACGCCGGATTCAGGGGCTCACGATCCGGTCAACGGAAAAATCCATTTAAAGGTAGCAGAGATGGACCGTCCAGCCTAAACAAGATTCTAGACAGATTATGTCAGATTCATGGCACCTCTGACAAACCTGCGAATCACACCAACTGAGAATGCTGGGTTTTCAAGCAGGCCGGTAAGCTAAACGCCGAACACAAGGGGAGGGAGACACCAAGTGAAGACGAGGATGAGCCTCGCCAGCAAAATACTAGGGGACAGAAAAAATTCCCACCAGAGGTCAAAACAGTGAACATGATTCATGTGACGAAGAGGGGGAGCAAACGCGCACTCCGAGACGTATGCGCCGTAGAGCCCGTCACCCCCAAGTTCAACCCTTGGTCGGCCTGCCCGATCACTTTTGATCGCAGGGATAACCCGACTAGTATCCGGCAAGGAGGATCGGCTGCCTTCGTACTAGACCCAATAATTAACGGATACCATCTCACCCGAGTCCTTATGGACGGCGGCAGTAGTCTCAATCTTATATATTAGGACACAGTCCGCAAAATGGGGATAGACCCGACAAGAATTAACCAAAGCAATACTACCTTTAAAGGAGTAATACCAGGCCCAGAGGCCCGCTGCACGAGCTCTCTAGTACTAGAGGCTGCATTCGGTTCCCCCAACAACTTCCGAAGTGAAAAATTAACCTTCGACATCGCTCCATTCCGAAGCGGCTATTAAGCACTACTCGGAAGAACGGCCTTCGCTCGTTTTAACGCAGTACCGCATTACGCTTATCTTAAGCTTAAGATGCCCGGTCCACGTGGCGTCATCATAGTTAGCGGAAACACAGAGTGTTCCTTACGTGCGGAAGAATGTGTGGCGGATTTATTAGCCGAACACTGAACAACCTCTCCAACCAGAACAAATGATCGGTCGTCAGGACCGCGGACACGGCTAGACGAGTCCGGCGCACCACTGGTTGTAACAGCTGAGATAAACCGGAGACTGGATATACGGATATACCCCCATAGGTGGTGCTAGGGGCTTCCCGCATGTACAAAGAACTACAGTTCGGCTTGACCTCATTTAGATTGAATTTTAACGGTCTATTAAGAATAATCAATTTCTTTTGCACGAAGACTTTCACCTAAGTTTTTCTCTTTTACAAATGATAATCATGCTACACCCTTCCAGGATACGGCACAACGGAGACACAAGCGCAGACGTGCAGCAGGGCCCCGCTCAAAGGTTTCTTTTTAGATTAAGACCCTGTGTAAACCTTTTTCACTGTCTCTTGTTGCTTTACACCCTCTGGATACTCAAAATAACCAAGAGGGATGCTGGCGTTATTGGCATTTCGCCACGTCAGACTAATGCACGTATCTGGAAATTCAGGGCTTATTATCGAGGGCGTCACGCAGCCCAGTATGCATTGTAAAGACCGAATACTTTAGGGAGTGTTCGGCGTCGCGAGTTTGGCCTTATATGCATCAGCTCCGAATCATTTCTTTGGTCAATAGTTGGGTTTGCCCGGCTCCCGTGTTTTGCTACCTTACGTTCCGCTCTATCGGCTAAGGTGGCACCGGGAGAACTACTGCGATTGTGCCCTGGTTCATCCGGACAAGCACCTCAGTAGAGAAAGCCGAAAACTGACTGTCATGATAAAGCCCGAGACTGGTCAACCACTCTATGACTCATCGGAATCTTCGCGATTCCTCCGCATTAATGAAGGACCGGTTTCCCGGTCATGTATGTACGCGCACCGTATTCGGATAGACGCGGAAGTACCAGGGGCTATATAGTAGCCCCACCGTCAAACTCCTATGGCTAAGTGAAAGTGTTAAAGCAATATAGTCTGATTGCCTTGTTCGCCGCGCTATCACCTCCTTAATGGACCAAGACGTTGGATCAAGTGTGAATACGCGCTTTTCCAAACACCCCTGCATTATATGCGTGGGGGCTGAAGCCGACGACTGTAAACTTTCAGGTTATATACATACATAAAACGGCCGCACAGGAGGCATCATAATACTTTCAGGCAAAAGTATAAACACAGCCTTTATAATCATAATAGCATTGTTTTTACAATCGGGATACATGTCACTAGAACATGATACTCTTCGAGCACTGAGCCTCTATTAAACGAGCGCCTTCTAGGACTTCTTCAAAATAGTGCTCGGCCTATACCCGGCTTACGGTCGAACTTTGGGTTGCAATAGCGGTGGCCTCCATCTCGGCCCAGTATGTCTTAATATGGGCAAGATCCATCCGCGCACCCTCTATGCACGCCGACCTCTTTCCAGCGTCGATATGCGGCACAGCACCAAGGAATCGTTGCACTAAACCAAAATAGCTATTCGGCCTTGGTCCTTCTGGCCAAAGAAGATCCACGACGGACCTCATGGCAAGCCCGGACAACCTATGGAGCTCAGCTCACTCGGCCATTTGCTCATTTAGCAGCAGCGGACGCGTTGGAGCACTAAACTGCGACCAGAACAACATTTTCACTTCATGATCTTTTTGATCTTTGAAAAACTTAGTCGCATCAGCAGCACTCGTTGCCAAGTCCACGTACGCGTCTGCAACACTCCATAATTGATCCAGAGGGGCATACTTCGGATCTCCGAACTTCTTCCGCACAAAAAGGGCTTCCCAGCCGTGATATCTCCGGCTTGACGAAGCTCCTCCTTCGCCGCTCTGATTTTTGAGCGGGTCTCCTTGGCTGCTACCGTGGCTTTCTCCAGGTTCGCCGCTTTCGCTTGACTTTCCTTTTCGAGAAGCTCATACCGGTCGGCGGCCTCCTTCAGCTTAACAGCCATCTTGGCTATTTTATCTTCACTCTGGCGATGAGCAGCCCGTTCGGCTCTTAATTCTTCAACCGCCTTTAGGGCGGCCGCATCACTTCTCCTGGCTTGTTCCTTGGCTTGGGCAAGCTCCGCCCGAAGGGTCTCCACGGCGGCAGCTCCATCTGCAGTCACAGCAAATTATAGATACTAGCATCATGCTCCTCTTACATATATGTTGACCACTGGAGAATACATACCATGTGCCTCGTCAAGCCGCTTGTTCACAAGCACGATGTCGGCATCTGCTGCATCAAGTTGCCGCTTCAGTTTGGCAAACTCACCAGTCCGGCTAGCCACCGGACCCTCAGCCGCCTGCACATAAAAGCAGCATGATCATTACCTGGGGACTATGATCCTCTGTTTTCCGCCTTTGGACAGCAACCAAAGTCTCAGGGGCTACTATCTGCACAGGGCACACCTAGCGTGGGCGGTACCGTCAAAATATATATATATATATATATTACTTTGCGTACCTCAAAACCTCTTAGCAGGCTCATAAAAGCCTCATGCAACCCACTTTCGGTGGATGAGATCCTCTCAACCACCGTACCCATTAAAGTACGATGCGCCTCTGAGATAGCCGCTTGCTCCAGAAGACTCATCAGCGCGTCCGGTCGTGCACCGGACAGCCCCGGACTCTTTTTGTTGCTCTCCTTAGGAGCCGAATACTCCGGACTTCGGGTGGCCGGGGGGTTACCTTCCGGCCTTGGCGGATCAGGAGAAATTCTCCGCGACGACACCTCAGGGTCGTCCGCCTCATGAGGCGAGGAGACAGGGGGAGGCGTTTCGCTCTCCATCATCTCCAGAAGAAGATCCCCCGAAGACGAACTCTGTCGAGAAGGGCCACGATCCGAACTACAAGACATACGCCTCGGTTATTGTCCTCATAGATGAAGCAGGATATATTTACCAAAAGTACTCTTGTTCACTTACAGCTCGGTGGAGGGCTGATCCCCTTGCGGGCACTGTGCGGTAAGGATGCCCTCCGGGGCAGGACCCCTTGGCGAAGGTTTCTTCCCTCGTTTCCAAATCTTCAGAGGCGGTCCTCTTCTGTCCTTGGGGAGAGGGAATTTTAGATTCTTCTCCCCGGTTATCCTCCTTCGTGGAGACACTAATTCCCCCGGTTCGGATGAGTAATGCGTGAGGACCGCTTTCGGCTTATTTATTTCTCCCTTTATCTTCCTCTGATGGCACCTGGTGAGGTGCGTACTCAAGCATCCTGGCTAGTACATGATCCAGTGAGCCTTCGGGAAGGGGAGCCGAACACCTGATCATCTTCGCCTTTTTTATCCAGTCCTGGTCAAAGAGCGACTTTTCAGAATGATGTTGTGATAAATAAAAAGACAGCGTGTTCGGCTGCAGAATTACTTACCTGGGTATCTGGACGATTGCAGTTTAGACCCGCATCCTCGGTGGTGTCCGGACACTTTATTCGTGGTCCGAAGAACAATCCATACATCCCTTCGAGCGTCACACCGAAGAATTGCTGAATAGTTCACGGTCCTTCCTGGTTGAACTCCCACATACGGAGAGGTCGACGTTGGCATGGCAGGACCCGACGAACTAGCATGACTTGCATTACCTTGACAAGGCTGACATCTCTCTCGAGGAGATCTCGGATGCGACTCTGCAGTATCGGCACATCATTAACCGGCCCCCAGTCCAGCCCCTTGTTGACCCACGACGCCAGTTGTGGCGGGGGGCCCGAACGGAAGGCGGGGGCAGCTGCCCACTTAGTACTTCGAGGAGCCGTGATGTAAAACCACTCCCGCTGCCATAAGTTGGACATCTCCGGGAAGAAACCCTCCGGCCATGGAGCATCGGCACCTTTGCTTATTATGGCACCTCCGCACTCTGCATGTCGCCCATCGATCATCCTCGGCTTCACATTGAAGGTCTTGAGCCATAAGCTGAAGTGTGGGGTGATGCGGAGGAAGGCTTCGCACACGACGATGAACGACGAGATGTGAAGGATGGAATCCGGTGCCAGATCATGGAAATCGAGCCCGTAGAAGAACATAAGCCCTCCAACAAAGGGATCAAGACTAAAGCCTAGCCCTCGGAGGAGGTGGGAAACAAATACGACACTCTCGTTGGATTCGGGAGTAGGGATGACCTGCCCTGGAGCAGGCAGCCCGTGCGAGATTTCAGCGGTCACATACCTGGCTTCTCTTAGCTTCTTGATGTCCTCCTCTGTGACAGAGGAGGCCATCCACCGGCCTTGAAAGTTGGATCTGGACATGATTGAAGGTCCGAAGCGCTTAGCCGGAGCCTCGGGTGTTGGAATTCGAGGTGGGGGAAGGGAAGGATCGAGCGCGAGAAGGAAAGGACAGGCCTTGGCCCCTTTATAAAGGGGGTGAATATCGAGCGTCCTCCGCGTGGCCGTTTGGAACTTGCCTAAATTGAGGAGTCATACCAACAGGCACGATTGGGTTACCCACACCCGTATTGATGAGAATCCCATGATAAGAGGAACACGATCTCTGCTTCGACAAGATGTGCCAATAAAACCGCCTCGCAACACGTGCAGTGGCAGGTTGGGGAAAACGGTTCGTCATGACCAGACCATGGCAGAACGTCACACTATGAAAAGTTGTCAGCAGATTAGATTTGTGGAATATTGTACTCTCTACGGTGGTATGTGGAATTTATTTTGCAGAGCCGGACACGATCCTTGTGTTCAAAATCTTCTATGGAGTATTCGGAGGAGGACCCCGCCTTGCAATGCCGAAGACAATCTGCGCGCCGGACTCATCGTCATTGAGCCTGGTACAGGGGCTACTGAGGGAGTCCTGGATTAGGGGGTCCTCGAACTGCCGGACTATATACTTTGGCCGGACTGTTGGACTATGAAGATACAAGACTCAAGACTTCGTCCCGTGTCCGGATGGGACTCTCCTTTGTGTGGAAGGCAAGCTTGGTAATACGGATATGTAGATCTCCTCCCTTGTAACCGACTCTGTGTAACCCTAGCCCCCTCCGGTGTCTATATAAACCGAAGGGTTTAGTCCGTAGGACAATAGTAATCATAACCATAAGCTAGCTTCTAGGGTTTAGCCTCTAAGATCTCGTGGTAGATCAACTCTTGTAATACTCATATCATCAAGATCAATCAAGCAGGAAGTAGGGTATTACCTCCATCGAGAGCGCCCGAACCTGGGTAAACATTGTGTCCCCCGCCTCCTGTTACCATCCGCCTTAGACGCACAGTTCGGGACCCCCTACCCGAGATCCGCCGGTTTTGACACCGACACCAGGTTCCGCTATTGGTTATTGACCGTAGATGAGTCTCGGTCATGTCTACATAGTTCTCGAACCCGTAGGGTCCGCATGCTTAATGTTCAGTGATGATCGGTATTATGAGTTTATGTGTTTTGATGTACCAAAGGTTGTTCGGAGTCCCGTATGAGATCAGCGACATGACGAGGAGTCTCGAAATGTTCGAGACGTAAAGATCGATATATTGGAAGGCTATATTCGGACATCGGAAAGGTTTTGAGTGGTTCGGGTATTTATCGAAGTACCGGAGAGTTACGGGAATTCGCCGGGGAGTATATGGGCCTTATTGGGCTTTAGGGGAGAGAGAAAGGCTACCTAGGGCAGGCCGCACCCCCCCCAAGGCCTAGTCCGAATTGGACTAGGGGGAGGGGCGGCGCCCCCTCCTTCCTTCTCTTCTCTCTTCCCCTTCCTTCTCTCCTACTCCTACTACTTGGAAGGGGGGAATCCTACTCCCGGTGGGAGTAGGACTCCCCAGGGCGCGCCATAGTAGAGGGCCAGCCCTCCCCCTCCTCCACTCCTTTATATACGGGGGAAGGGGGCACCCCATAGACACACAAGTTGATCATTGATCTCTTAGCCGTGTGCGGTGCCCCCCTCCACCATAATCCACATCGGTCATATCGTTGCAGTGCTTAGGCGAAGCCCTGCGCCGGTAGCTTCATCATCACCGTCATCACGCCGTCGTGCTGACGAAGCTCTCCCTCGACACTCTGCTGGATGGTGAGTTCGTGGGACGTCACCGAGCCAAACGTGTGCAGATTGCGGAGGTGCCGTACTTTCAGTGCTAGGATCGGTCGATCGTGAAGACGTACGACTACATGAACCGCGTTGTCATAACGCTTCCGCTTACGGTCTACGAGGGTACGTAGACAACACTCTCCCCTCTCGTTGCTATGCATCTCCATGATCTTGCGTGTGCGTAGGAAATTTTTTGAAATTACTATGTTCCCCAATAGTGGCATCCGAGCCAGGTTTATGCGTAAATGCTATATGCACGAGTAGAACACAAGTGAGTTGTGGGCGATACTAGCCATACTGCTTACCAGCATGTCATACTTTGATTCGGCGGTATTGTTGGATGAAGCGGCCCAGACCGACATTACGCGTATGCTTACACGAGACTGGTTCTACCGACGTGCTTTGCACACAGGTGGCTGGCGGGTGTCAGTTTCTCCAACTTTACTTGAATCGAGTGTGGCTACGCCCGGTCCTTGTTGAAGGTTAAAACAACACATACTTGATGAAAAATCGTTGTGGTTTTGATGCATAGGTAAGAACGGTTCTTGCTCAGCCCGTAGTAGCCACGTAAAACTTGCAACAACAAAGTAGAGGACGTCTAACTTGTTTTTGCAGGACATGTTGTGATGTGATATGGTCAAGACGTGATGAGATATAAATTGTTGTATGAGATGAACATGTTTTGTTAAAGTTATCGGCAACTGGCAGGAGCCTTATTGTTGTCTCTTTATTGCATAAGATGCAAGTGCCATGTAATTGCTTTACTTTATCGCTATGCAATAGCAATAGTTGCAAAAGCAATAGCTGGTGAGATGACCATGTGACGACACGTTGATAAAAGATCAAGATGATGGAGATCATGGTGTCATGCCGGTAACAATGGAGATCATGATAGTACTTTGGAGATGGAGATCAAAAGCACAAGATGATGATGGCCATATCATGTCACATATTTTGATTGCATGTTATGTTTATCTTTTATACATCTTATTTTGCTTAGTTCGGCGGTAGCATTATAAAATGATCTCTCACTAAATTTCAAGGTATAAGTGTTCTCCCTGAGTATGCACCGTTGCGACAGTTCTTCGTGCCGAGACACCACGTGATGATCGGGTGCGATAAGCTCTACGTTCACATACAACGGGTGCAAGCCAGTTTTTCACATGCAGAATACTCGGGTTAAACTTGACGAGCCTAGCATATGCAGATATGGCCTCCGAACACTGGAGACCGAAAGGTCGAGCGTGAATAATATAGAAGATATGATCAACATAGTGATGTTCACCATTGAAAACTACTCCATCTCACGTGATGATCGGACATGGTTTAGTTGATATGGATCACGTGATCACTTAGATGGTTAGAGGGATGTCTATCTAAGTGTAGCGACCAGACCTCAAATGGTCTGTGCTGCTGTGCACCAGTGTCATCCCTGGATCAGTAATGCTGACACGCACAGTACAAATGGAGGATTTATAACAGAGTAGCAATCACACACTTATTACATCGAATATCTCCAAAGAGATTAAGTATGATAAATATGGCTTAAGGCCATCTAAAACGATAACAGCGGAAGACTTGGAAGATAAGTGAGTCCATCAACTCCAGCGGCATCACTGAGTATAAGACCACGACCTAAGGCACCTTACTCGTCGTCTGAAAAGTCTGCAACATGAAACGTTGCAGCCCGAAAACGGGTCAGCACATAGAATATGCTGGCAATGTAACACATAGAGAATAATGAACAATAATAAGGCTATACTACATGCATATATGGCTGGTGGAAAGCTCTATGGTTAAAGTTTTGCGAAAAGCCAATTTTTCCTTACTTCAAAAGAATAAATTTTATTTAACTATCATGGTGGTTGTGAAACATTGAGATGGTTGACAGCATCTCAATCCCAATTAAGAATCATCATTAACCCAACAAAATTAATTAAAAGTAACATGGTGATGAGATTCAAATGATAATCCAGGTACTAGATACTCAAATTGTCCATAACCGAGGACACGGCTAACCATGATTAGTTTGTACACTCTGCAGAGGTTTGCGCACTTTTCCCCACAAGACTCGTTCGCCTCCGCTTGATTCTCGCACTGCATGATGTTTGAGAAACGGATGACCGAGACACAGTCTTTCAGGAACAATCACTCTTTACTCCGGGTGGACCGGTACACCTACTTTCCCCTACATCTGCTAGCCCACCTCTTCAAGAGATCATGTAACCTACTCAACTATGCTAGAGCCCATAATAGCTTGTGGCTGCACACGGAAGTTTCTAGCATGAATAATCTTATGATCCGTTTGAGCCTGGGTGGCGGTCCTTATACAAACAGACAACACTGGATTCTCCAGGTGCCTCAATCCACCCAGATGTGAGTTTTAGTTGCCACCTTAGGTAAACCATTATTAACAATCTCACATCTGTCATGAATATCTCTCAAAACCAATCCACGTCTACGAGCATAGCATGGCAATATAATAGCAACGTAGAAGTAACTCCCAAGGGTTTGATAAGAAAACAGGTAATAGGTACTACCTCAACTACTTCCCAAAATCCCACAATTTAATTAGATCCTAATCATGCAATGTTTGAGGAATAGATCTAATGCAATAAAACTGGGTATGGAAAGTATGATCAAAGTGTTACTTGCCTTGCTGATGATCCGCGAAACCTAGCGATTCGAAGTAACAAGCGGCACACTCCGGGTACTCTATCGCAAACAAACAAGCAAACAATCAGTACTCATCTAATGCACAGGTAAAACTCGAATGAAAGATCCAACCAGAAAGTTCAACTTAAGAACTCCGGTTTGCAAAAGGAATCAACTCGAACGAAGCAACGAAAGTCAAACGGCGAAAGAAACAAGCTTCGTTTACTAATCTGGATCTAGATCAAATTTTACAGTAGCAAAAACTTGTTTGAGTAGGTTAAACGAAAAGAGAATTTCGAGACTAAACTCTAGGCGCTTGAATCGCCTGATTCCGATAAACGAGCGAAAAGTTAAACAGAAACGAAGATTCGATCAGAAATCGAGATCTGAGATATTCGCGGAAAAATCCGACGAAAAAGAAAAACGGACGAACGGTTAAAGAACGGACGTTCGTTAACAGAGAAAATTCGACGAACACGTTCGTTAAAACGAACGAGTCGGTGAACGTTCGCAAAATAACAAAACCGAAAAAAAAACCGATCTAGGGTTTTTTTTAACACGAACGGTTTTTTTTAACAAAACCGGCAAACGGCATCGGAAGATACCTCGTCGGGACGGGGCTCCGGCGGGGTCGGCGGGCTCCGGCGAGGGGCAGCGAGGGCGGCGGGGTGCGGCGGGGCACGGCGCGGCTGCGCGGCGGCGGGCGGCGAGCGAGGCGGCGGCGGCGCGGCGCTGCAGCGGCGGCGGCGGGCGGCGGCCTGCGGGTGCGGGGCGGCGGCGGGGTGAGAGGGAGGGGGCGGCGGCGGGGCTATTTATGGAGGGGGAGGGGTGCTTGGAGGAGGGGCAAAGGCGGCGGCGGCGGTGTCCGAGCCGGACACGGCGACGGCGGCGGCGTACGCGCGGAGGAGACGGCGGGGTGGGCCGGCGGCTCGGCTGGGCCTCGGACCGGTCGGGCGCGGCGCGGTTTTTTTTTAAACGTTCCGCCGAAAAAATCGTAAAAAAATAAATAAAAATCCAAAAAAAATAAATGATTTTAACACTTTTCCTCCAATATTTCAATTGTTTTGGAGAAGTTATATTTTCTCCTCTTATTTTTTTATGAAATATTTTTTCGGAGAGAAAATAGTTAAAACCAAAATCCTCGTTTTATTATTTGATGGAAATCAAATATGAAAATTCGAGAAAATCCCCAACTCTCTCCGAGGGTCCTTGAGTTGCTTAGGATTTATCGAGGATTTGTCAAAATGCAATAAAATATGATATGCAATGATGATCTATGTATAACATACCAAATTGAAAATTTGGGATGTTACACTAAGTGGGAGTTCTTAAGTAATATGATTAATTGAACTTTAAATTTATCATGAACTTAGTCCTGGTAGTATTAACATATCTATGTTGTAGATCAATAGCTCGCGTTTAGCTCCCCTATTTTTTTGATATGTTCCTAGAGAAAACTAAGTTGAAAGAGGTTAGTAGCAATGATGCGGATTGGATCCGTGATCTGAGGATTATCCTCATTGCTGCACAGAAGAATTATGTCCTTGATGCACCGCTAGGTGACAGACCGATTGCAGGAGCAGATGCAGACGTTATGAACGTTTGGCAAGCTCGATATGATGACTACTTGATAGTTTAGTGCACCATGCTTTACGGCTTAGAATCGGGGCTTCAAAGACGTTGAACGCCACGGAGCATATGAGATGTTCCAAGAGTTGAAATTAGTATTTCAGACTCATGCCCATGTCGAAAGGTATAAGACCTTTGACAAGTACTTTGCCTACAAGATGGAGGAGAATAGCTCAGCTAGTGAGCATGTGCTCAGAATGTCTGAGTAATACAATCACTTGAATCAAGTGGGAGTTAATCTTCCAGATAAGATAGTGATTGACAGAGTTCTCTAGTCACTATCACCAAGTTACTAGAACTTCGTGATGAACTATAATATGCAAGGGATAACGGAAATGATTCCCAAGCTCTTCGTGATGCTGAAATCGACGAAGGTAGAAATCAAGAAAAGCATCAAGTGTTGATGGTTGACAAGACCACTAGTTTCAAGAAAAGGGCAAAGGGAAGAAGGGGAACTTCAAAAAGAACGGCAAGCAAGTTGCTGCTCCCATGAAGAAGCCCAAAGCTAGACCCAAGCCTGAAACTGAGTGCTTCTACTGCAAAGGAAATGGTCACTGGAAGTGGAACTGCCCTAGATACTTGGCGGATAAGAAGGATGGCAAAGTGAACAAAGGTATATTGGACATACATGTTATTGATACTGGTTCAGTTGCTAAGAGTAGTAACTCGAAACGGGAGTTGCAGAATGAACAGAAACTAGTTAAGGGCGAGGTGACGATGTGTGTTGGAAGTAGTTCCAAGATTGATATGATCATCATCGCACACTCTCTATACTTTCGGGATTAGTGTTGAACCTAAATAAGTGTTATTTGGTGTTTGCGTTGAGCATGAATATGATTTGATCATGTTTATTGCAATACGGTTATTCATTTAAGTTAGAGAATAATTGTTGTTCTGTTTACATGAATAAAACCTTCTATGGTCATACACCCAATGAAAATGGTTTGTTAGATCTCGATCGTAGTGATACACATATTCATAATATTGAAGCCAAAAGATGCAAAGTTAATAATGATAGTGCAACTTATTTGTGGCACTGCCGTTTAGGTCATATTGTTGTAAAGCGCATGAAGAAAATCCATGCTGATGGGCTTTTGGAATCACTTGATTATGAATCAGTTGATGCTTGCGAACCATGCCTCATGGGCAAGATGACTAAGACACCGTTCTCTGGAACAATGGAGCGAGCAACAGACTTGTTGGAAATAATACATACTGGTGTATGCAGTCCGATGAGTGTTGAGGCTCGCGACAGGTATCGTTATTTTCTGACCTTCACAGATGATTTTGAGCAGATATGGGTATATCTACTAGGTGAAACATAAATCTGAAACATTTGAAAAGTTCAAATAATTTCAGAGTGAAGTGGAAAATCATCGTAACAAGAAAATAAAGTTTCTACAATCTAATCGTGGAGGAGAATATTTGAGTTACAAGTTTGGCCTTCATTTGAAACAATGCGGAATAGTTTCGCAACTCACGCCACCTGGAACACCACAACGTAATGGTGTGTCCGAACATCGTAATCGTACTTTATTAGATATGGTGCAATCTATGATGTCTCTTACCGATTTACCACTATCATTTTGGGGTTATGCATTAGAGACAGCTGCATTCACGTTAAATAGGGCACCATCTAAATCCGTTGAGACGACACCATATGAACTGTGGTTTGGCAAGAAACCAAAGTTATCATTTCTTAAAGTTTGGGGTTGCGATGCTTATGTAAAAAAGTTTCATCCTGATAAGCTCAAACCCAAATCGGAGAAATGTGTCTTCATAGGATACCCAAAGGAGACAGTTGGGTACACCTTCTATCAGAAATCCGAACGCAAGACATTCATTGCTACGAATGGATCCTTTCTAGAGAAGGAGTTTCTCTCGAAAGAAGTGAGTGGGAGGAAAGTAGAACTTGATGAGGTAACTGTACCTGCTCCCTTATTGGAAACTAGTTCATCACAGAAATCTGTTCCTGTGACTCCTACACCAATTAGTGAGGAAGGTAATGATGATAATCATGTAACTTCAGATCAAGTTACTACCGAACCTCGTAGGTCAACCAGAGTGAGATCCGCCCAGAGTGGTACGGTAATCCTGTTCTGGAGGTCATGTTACTTGACCATGACGAACCTAAGAACTATGAGGAAGCGATGATGAGCCCATATTCCTCGAAATGGCTTGAGGCCATGAAATCTGAGATGGGATCCATGTATGAGAACAAAGTGTGGACTTTGGTTGACTTGCCCGATGATCGGCAAGCCATACAAAATAAATGGATCTTCAAGAGGAAGACGAACGCTGATAGTAGTGTTACTATCTACAAAGCTAGACTTGTCGAAAAAAGTTTTGACAAAGTTCAAGGTGTTGACTACGATGAGATTTTCTCACTCGTAGCGATGCTTAAGTCTGTCCGAATCATGTTAGCAAATTGCCACATTTTATGAAATCTGGCAAATGGATGTTAAAACTACATTCCTTAACGAATTTCTTAAAGAAGAGTTGTATATGATGCAACCAGAAGGTTTTGTCGATCCTAAAGGTGCTAACAAAATGTGCAAGCTCCAGCAATCCATCTATGGACTGGTGCAAGCATCTCGGACTTGGAATAAACATTTTGATAGTGTGATCAAAGCATATGGTTTTATACAGACTTTAGGAGAAGCCTGTATTTACAAGAAAGTGAGTGGGAGCACTACAGCATTTCTGATAGTATATGTGAATGACATATTGTTGATCGGAAATAATGTAGAATTTTCCGGAAAGTATAAAGGAGTTTTTCAAAGAAGTTTTTCAAAGAAAGACCTCGGTGAAGCTGCTTACATATTGAGCATCAAGATCTATAGAGATAGATCAAGACTCTTGATAAGTTTTTTCAATGAGTACATACCTTGACAAGATTTTGAAGTAGTTCAAAATGGAACAGTCAAAGAAAGAGTTCTTGCCTATGTTGCAAGGTGTGAAATTGAGTAAGACTCAAAGCCCGACCACGGTAGAAGATAGAAAGAGAATGAAAGTCATTCCCTATGCCTCAGCCATAGGTTAGATAAAGTATGCCATGCTGTGTACCAGATCTATGGTATACCCTACACTGAGTTTGGCAAGGGAGTACAATAGTGATCTAGGAGTAGATCACTGGACAGCGGTCAAAATTACCCTTAGTGGAATGAGGATATGTTTCTCGATTATGGAGGTGACAAAAGGTTCGTCGTAAAGGGTTATGTCGATGCAAGTTTTGACACTGATCTAGATGACTCTAAGTCTCAATCTGGATACATATTGAAAGTGGGAGCAATTAGCTAGAGTAGCTCCATGCAGAGCATTGTTGACATAGAAATTTGCAAAATACATACGGATCTAAATATGGCAGACCCGTTGACTAAACTTCTCTCACAAGCAAAACATGATCACACCTTAGTACTCTTTGGTTGTTAATCACATGGCGATGTGAACTAAGATTACTGACTCTAGTAAACCCTTTGAGTGTTGGTCACATAGCGATGTGAACTATGGGTGTTAATCACATGGTGATGTGAACTATTGGTGTTAAATCACATGGCGATGTGAACTAGATTATTGACTCTAGTCCAAGTGGGAGACTGAAGGAAATATGCCCTAGAGGCAATAATAAAGTTATTATTTATTTCCTTATTTCATGATAAATGTTTATTATTCATGCTAGAATTGTATTAACCGGAAACTTAGTACATGTGTGGATACATAGACAAACAGAGTGTCACTAGTATGCCTCTACTTGACTAGCTCGTTGAATCAAAGATGGTTAAGTTTCCTAGCCATAGACATGAGTTGTCATTTGATTAACGGGATCACATCATTAGATAATGATGTGATTGACTTGACCCATTCCGTTAGCTTAGCACTTGATCGTTTAGTATATTGCTATTGCTTTCTTCATGACTTATACATGTTCCTATGACTATGAGATTATGCAACTCCCGGATACCGGAGGAACACTTTGTGTGCTACCAAACGTCACAACGTAACTGGGTGATTATAAAGGTTCTCTACAGGTGTCTCCGATGGTACTTGTTGAGTTGGCATAGATCGAGATTAGGATTTGTCACTCCGATTGTCGGAGAGGTATCTCTGGGCCCTCTCGGTAATGCACATCACTATAAGCCTTGCAAGCAATGTAACTAATGAGTTAGTTGCAGGATGATGCATTACGGAACGAGTAAAGAGACTTGCCGGTAACGAGATTGAACTAGGTATTGAGATACCGACGATTGAATCTCGGGCAAGTAACATACCGATGACAAAGGGAACAACGTATGATGTTATGCGGTTTGACCGATAAAGATCTTCGTAGAATATGTAGGAGCCAATATGAGCATCCATGTTCCGCTATTGGTTATTGACCGGAGATGAGTCTCGGTCATTTCTACATAGTTCTCGAACCCGTAGGGTCCGCACGCTTAATGTTCGGTGACAATCAGTATAATGAGTTTATGTGTTTTGATGTACCGAAGGTTGTTCGGAGTCCTGTATGAGATCAGGGACATGACGAGGAGTCTCGAAATGTTCGAGACGTGAAGATCGGTATATTGGAAGGCTATATTTGGACATCGGAAAGGTTCTGAGTGGTTCGGGTATTTATCGAAGTACCGAAGAGTTACGGGAATTCGCCGGGGAGTATATGGGCCTTATTGGGCTTTAGGGGAGAGAGAGAGGGGCTGCCTAGGGCAGCCCCCCCCCCCAGGCCTAGTCCGAATTGGACTAGGGGGAGGGGCGGCGCCCCTTCCTTCCTTCTCTTCTCTCTTCCCCTTCCTTCTCTCCTACTCCTACTACTTGGAAGGGGGGAATCCTACTCCCGGTGGGAGTAGGACTCCCCAGGGCGCGCCATAGTAGAGGGCCAGCCCTCCCCCTCCTTCACTCCTTTATATATGGGGGAAGGGGGCACCCCATAGACACACAAGTTGATCATTGATCTCTTAGCCGTGTGCGGTGCCCCCCTCCACCATAATCCACCTCGGTCATATCGTTGCAGTGCTTAGGCGAAGCCCTGCGCCGGTAGCTTCATCATCACCGTCATCACGCCGTCGTGCTGGCGAAGCTCTCCCTCGACACTCTGCTGGATCGTGAGTTCGTGGGAAGTCACCGAGCCAAACGTGTGCAGATCGCGGAGGTGCCGTACTTTCGGTGCTAGGATTGGTCGATCGTGAAGACGTACGACTACATTAACCGTGTTGTCATAACGCTTCCGCTTACGGTCTACGAGCGTACGTAGACAACACTCTCCCCTCTCGTTGATATGCATCACCATGATCTTGCGTGTGCGTAGGATTTTTTTTTGAAATTACTACGTTCCCCAACACTTATTACTTCCCAAGGCCTTCCCCTAGGCCCAAATAATGGTGAAGTGTCATGTAGTCGACGTTCACATAACACCACTAGAGGAAAGACAACATACATCTCATCAAAATATCGAACGAATACCAAATTCACATGACTACTTATAGCAAGACTTCTCCCATGTCCTCAGGAACAAACGTAACTACTCACAAATCATATTCATGTTAATAATCAGAGGGGTATTAATATGCATAAAGGATCTGAACATATGATCTTTGACCAAATAAACCAACTAGCATCAACTACAAGGAGTAATCAACACTACTAGCAACCCACAGGTACCAATCTGAGGTTTTGAGACGAAGATCGGATACAAGAGATGAACTAGGGTTTGAGATGAGATGGTGCTAGTGAAGATGTTGATGAAGATTGACCCCCTCCCGATGAGAGGATCGAAGGTGATGACGATGGTGACGATTTCCCCCTCCCGGAGGGATGATTCCCCGGCAGAACAGCTCCGCCGGAGCCCTAGATTGGTTCCGCCAAGGTTCCGCCTCGAGACGGCGGCGCTTCGTCCCGAAAGCATCCTTCTGATTTTTTTTCCAGGGCGAAAGACTTCATATAGCAAAAGATGGGTACCGGAGGCCTGCCCAGGGGCCCACGAGGCAGGGGGCGCGTCCAGGGGTAGGGCGTGCCCCCCACCCTCGTGGACAGGGTGTGGCCCCCCTCTGGTGCTTTGTTCGCCCAATATTTTTAATATATTCCAAAACTGACTTCCGTGGAGTTTCAGGACTTTTGGAGTTGTGCAAAATAGGTCTCTAATATTTGCTCCTTTTCCAGCCCAGAATTCCAGCTGCCGGCATTCTCCCACTTCATGTAAACCTTGTAAAATAAGAGAGAATAGGAATAAGTATTGTGACATAATGTGTAATAATATCCCATAATGCAATAAATATCGATATAAAAGCATGATGCAAAATGGACGTATCAATATACCCATATCTGCTCAAATCATCTGTGAAGGTCAGAAAATAACGATACCCGCCGCGAGCCTCAACACTGATCAGACCGCATACATCAGTATGTATTATTTCCAATAAGTCAGTGGCTCGCTCCATTGTTCCGGAGAACGGAGTCTTAGTCATCTTGCCCATGAGGCATGGTTCGCAAGCATCAAGTGATTCCAAAAGCCCGTCAGCATGGAGTTTCTTCATGCGCTTTACACCAATGACCTAAACGGCAGTGCCATAAATAAGTTGCACTATCATTATTAAGTTTACATCTTTTGGCTTCAATATTATGAATATGTGTATCACTACGATCGAGATTCAATAAAAATAGACCAATCATCAAGGGTGCATGACCATAAAAGATATCACTCATATAAATAGAACAACCATTATTCTCTGATTTAAATGAATAACCGTCTCGTATCAAACAAGATCCAAATATAATGTTCATGCTCAACGCTGGCACCAAATAACAATTATGCAGGTCTAAAACTAATCCCGAAGGTAGATGTAGAGGTAGCGTGCCAACAGCGATCACATCGACCTTTGAACCATTTTCAACGCGCATCGTCACCTCGTCCTTAGCCAATCTTCGTTTAATCCGTAGTCCCTGTTTCAAGTTGCAAATATGAGCAACAGAACCAGTATCAAATACCCAGGCGCTACTATGAGCATTAGTAAGGTACACGTCAATAACATGTATATCAAATATCTTTCACTTTGCCATCCTTCTTATCCGCCAAATACTTGGGGCAGTTCCGCTTCCAGTGAGCAGTCCCTTTGCAGTAGAAGCACTCAGTTTCAGGCTTAGGTCCAGACTTGGGCTTCTTCCGGGGAGCAGCAACTTGCTTGCAGTTCTTCTTGAAGTTCCCCTTCTTCCCTTTGCCCTTTTTCTTGAAACTAGTGGTCTTGTTAACCATCAACACTTGATGCTCCTTCTTGATTTCTACCTCCGCAGCCTTTAGCATTGCGAAGAGCTCGGGAATTGTCTTTTCCATCCCTTGCATGTTATAGTTCATCACAAAGCCTTTATAGCTTGGTGGCAGTGATTGAAGAACTCTGTCAATGACACTATCATCAGGAAGATTAACTCCCAGCTGAGTCAAGTGGTTATGGTACCCAGACATTCTGAGTATGTGTTCACTGACAGAACTATTCTCCTCCATCTTGCAGCTATAGAACTTGTTGGAGACTTCATATCTCTCAACTCGGGCATTTGCTTGAAATATTAACTTCAATTCCTGGAACATCTCATATGCTCCATGACGTTCAAAACGTCTTTAAAGTTCTGATTCTAAGCCGTAAAGCATGGCACACTGAACTATCGAGTAGTCACCAGATCGAGCTTGCCAGATGTTCATAACATCAGCATCTGCTCCTGGAGTAGGCCTTGCACCTAGCGGTGCTTTAAGGACATAATTCTTCTGTGCAGCAATGAGGATAATCCTCAAGTTCCGGACCCAATCCATGTAGTTGCTACCATCATCTTTCAACTTAGCTTTCTCTAGGAACGCGTTAAAATTCAAGGGAACGGTAGCACGGGCCATTGATCTACAACAACATAGAAATGCAAAAACTATCAGGACTAAGTTCATGATAAATTAAAGTTCAATTAATCATATTACTTAAGAACTCCCACTTAGATAGACATCCCTCTAGTCATCTAACTGATCATGTGATCCATATCAACTAAACCATGTCCGATCATCACGTGAGATGGAGTAGTTTTGCATGGTGGACATCTCTATGTCTATCTTAGGGCTCCTGCCAGTTGCTGATAAAGCGACAACCATAAGGCTCCTGCCAGTTGTCGACAACTTTTACAAAATATAATCAACTCATAAAATAACTTATATCACATCATGTCTTGACCATATCACATCACAACATGCCCTGCAAAAACAAGTTAGACGTCCTCTACTTTGTTGTTGCAAGTTTTACATGGCTGCTATGGGCTTATAGCAAGAACTGTTCTTACCTACGCATCAAAACCACAACGATTTTTTGTCAAGTGTGCTATATTAACCTTCAACAAGGACCGGCCATAGTCAAATTTTATTCAACTAAAGTTGGAGAAACAGACACCCGCCAGCCAGCTGTGTGCAAAAGCACGTCGGTAGAACCGGTCTCATGAACGTGGTCATGTAATGTTGGTCCAGGCCGCTTCATCCAACAATACCGCCGAATCAAAATAAGATGTTGGTGGTAAGCAGTATGACTATTATCGCCCACAACTCTTTGTGTTCTACTCGTGCATATCAATTACGCACAGACCTGGCTCGGATGCCACTGTTGGGAAACGTAGCATGCAATTTCAAAAAAATTCCTACGATCACGCAAGATCTATCTAGGAGATGTATAGCAACGAGAGGGGGAGAGTGTGTCCACGTACCCTCGTAGACCGAAAGTGTAAGGGTTAGGTTAACGCGATTGATGTAGTCGAACGTCTTCACGATCCAACCGATCTAGTACCGAACATATGGCACCTTCGAGTTCAGCACACGTTCAGCTCGATGACGTCCCTTGAACTCTTGATCCAGCAGAGGGTCGATGGAGAGTTTCGTCAGCACGACGGCATGGTGACGGTGATGATGATGTGATCTGCACAGGGCTTCGCCTAAGCACTAGGACGCTATGACCGGAGGAGTAAACTGTGGAGGGGGGCACCGCACACGGCTAAGAGAACAGCTAATGTGCTTTGGGGTGCCCCCTTGCCCCCGTATATAAAGGAGGGGAGGAGGAGGCTAGCCACCAAGGGGGCGCACCAAGGGGGGGAGTCCTACTAGGACTCCACTCCTAGTAGGATTCGGCCCCCCTCTTTTCCTTTCTCATCGGAGGGGGAAAAAGAAGGAGAGGGAAAGGGAGAGGGAGAGGGAGAGGGAAAGGGAAAGGGGGCCGTGCCCCCTCCTCCTTGTCCAATTCGGACTCCCTTGGAGGGTGGCGCGCGCCACCCCTTGTGGGCTCCCCTATCTCTCCCTTATGGCCCATGTAGGCCCAATATTTCCCGGGGGGTTCCGGTAACCCCTCGGTACTCCAAAATATACCCGAACCATTCTGAAACCATTCCGATGTCCGAATATCATCGTCCAATATATCAATCTTTACCTCTAGACTATTTTGAGACTCCTCGTCATGTCCGTAATCTCATCCGGGACTCCAAACAAACTTCGGTCACCAAAGCACATAACTCATAATACAAATCGTCATCGAACGTTAAGCGTGCGGACCCTACGGGTTCGAGAACTATGTAGACATGACCGAGACACATCTCCCGTCAATAACCAATAGCGGAACCTGTATGCTCATATTGGTTCCTACATATTCTACGAAGATCTTTATCGGTCAAACCGTAATAACAATATACGTTATTCCCTTTGTCATCGGTATGTTACTTGCCTGAGATTCGATCGTCGGTATCCTCATACCTAGTTCAATCTCGTTACCGGCAATTCTCTTTACTCGTTTCGTAATGCATCATCCCGCAACTAACTCATTAGTCACATTGCTTGCAAGGCTTATAGTGATGTGCATTACCGAGAGGGCCCAGAGATACCTCTCTGATACTCGGAGTGACAAATCCTAATCTTGATCTATGCCAACCCAACAAACACCTTCAAAGACACCTGTAGAGCATCTTTATAATCACCCAGTTACATTGTGACGTTTGATAGCACACAAGGTGTTTCTCCGGTATTCGGGAGTTGCATAATCTCATAGTGAGAGGAATATGTATAAGTCATGAAGAAAGCAATAGGAATAAAACTAAATGATCATTATGCTAAGCTAACGGATGGGTCTTGTCCATCAGGTCATTCTCTAATGATGTGATCCCAGTCATCAAATGACAACACATGTTTATGGTCAGAAAACTTAACCATCTTTGGTTAACGAGCTAGTCAGAGGCATATTAGGGACACTCTGTTTTTGTCTATGTATTCACACATATACTAAGTTTCCGGATAATACAATTGTAGCATGAATAATAAATATTTATTATGATATAAGAAAATATAAATAACAACTTTATTCTTGCCTCTAGGCATATTTCCTTCAGTCGCGTCTCCTGCTGCAATGCAGCAGCACCGTCGGCGTGGCAGGAGCGTCGTCGTAGCTTCACCGCCGACCGTTCTAGCAGCTCGTCGCGTCTCCTGCTGCAACGAAGCAGCGCCATCGGCGTGGCAACAGCGCCGCCGTAGCATCGCGTGCTGCAACGTAGCTCCGCCGCCAGCCATGGTAGCAGCTCTCGCCTTGCTACAACTCGGCCGCTGTGGCGAGATCCACGAGGATGCAACCCCCTGGCTTTGTAGCGCCGGTGGCGGGATTAGAAGCAGCGCCGGTGGACGGGGTGAGATGCAGCGCCGATGGCTGTTAGTCTTGTTGCAACGCGCAAGGAGTGGCCTTGCCTGACGGTGGAGCAGCACGCAGTGGAGCGGGTAGCTAGGCCATGCGCGACGCGCGGAGCGACGAAGCAGAGGAGCTTGGATGGAAAAGAAATGGGTGGTGGAGTGGTGCTCCTCTTTGGATAAGGAAGCCGTGGTGGACGCTCGGCCAGGGCATGTGGCAAGCGGTGAGGGAGGTGACCCTGAAGACTTTCTGGGGCTGCTTCTAACGCTGCACGAATCAACGAAGCGGCCATAGTACCACCCCGATGACCCGGTTGACACACCAGGGTTGCACGACGCGGTCATCGCTTCGGTGGATGACGCCATCAACTACCTCATGAGCCAGGATGACGACGACTCCCTCGGCCTCGTTAGTGGTTCCGACATCGTTGACGACGATGAGTAGAATAGAACTGGCAAATAGGGTTATTTTGTCAGTAGCTATGTTTAGGGTTTGAACGTCTGTAAAATTTATAAACTTGAAATGAAATTTGTGTCATTTGCATGTTATTTGAATGAGTTGTGCGAGATTCGACGGGAAGTATAACAAACTAGCCCTTTTTGCTACTTATTTAACAATGTGACAAGTGGTGACCCATATTTCAAATAAAAGTGTCAAAAGTGGTTTTTTGTGTGCGAAGGAAGTACCCTAAAGAAGATTGAAATTACGAGCTTTGTAATTTTCACCCAAATTAGACAACATTGGAGGCATACTGCCAAATTCATGGATTCAAAGTTTTTTTTTGCTATATTTCTTTGATTTACTGATTTTCTAGGCATTTACTTAAGATAATTCAAATTTAAACTGCAAGTGTGGTCCTAATAATTTGGAGCTTTGCAATTGTCACCCATTATGACTTCAGTTTTTGCAAAATAATAAAGGAGATCAATTTATCTTCAGAGCTAATAACAGAATGTTTGTTTAACACCGCCGGCGGTACACTATGTCCAGGGTCACTAAATCTTGGGCCCATCCTTCGCGTCCGCGAGTACATAAAAGCGCGGCTCTGTCACACACGCGCGCGCGCAGAGCAGATGGGCAATGGAGCTACCTACGGCCGCGCAACCACTAATAGATGGCCCGGCAGGAGGTATCCCACGCGTCAGTAACTGCGCCAAGTAACGGCAAACTACTTTGACTCGACAGCAACCCCCATTTGGGTATTTGTAAGGATGGGCCCCGCGATGGTGGGGAAAAGTGAGAAATTACAAACAACATGGACAAAACTGAGAAGAACTAAAAAAGGAGGGGCATGGAAATGAAAAAAAAATCCTTTAAAATCGTTTTGCTATTTTTTTGATTTTGTTGTTCATCCGGGAGCATATAAGCTCGTCATCAGCTATGGATTATCTCATATCAACCGTCATAAATTACACGACGAGATGAAACTCCCTAGCTATTTTCATCGAGACTCCGGATACGAAATTCGCACATAACAATTAGGAGGGGAACTTTTGGTCTATGGGGACATAGGCACCCTATATGAGAAAAAAATTAGTAATTCAACAAATTGTCAAAAATTCCTGAAAATATTTTTGAAATAAACTTGACCTTCTATTGTACTCGTGAGAAATAAAATCCACAAAAAAATATCCTTTTGACTTCTTTTCAAAAAAGACAAATTTTTGGCTAAAATAGTGTGAATAGTGACCTATAATAGCAAATAAATTTTGTCTTTTTTGCTGTGAGGTCAACTTTTGTTTTTTTTCGTCGACATTTATATATCGGTGCAAAAGTAAGTCAAGTGTTTTGTCAAAATAGTTCTTACCTATTTTGACTTTTTATTAAAATATTAAAAAAAATCCCCATATAGGGTGCATATACAACCAGGAACCAAAGTGTATTTCCCATAACAATTACAGATTTTTTTTTAGAAAAGGAGGATGACCCCCGGCCTCTGCATCTGGAAGATGCATACGGCCACTTTATTGATTATTCTCGAGGACCGTACAAAGTATTACAACATTGTGCCTGAATCCACCATCTTGGCAATATATGCCGCTACTCCTATCCAATATGAAGAAGGGGTGCTAGCTGGGCCACTACCCAAACCACTCACCTAAGCCTAACATCAAAAGCCGGAAGCCGAAACTCATTCGGAAGCCCCAGCCGAGCCACATACCGGGTCTAGGGTACAATCCGGTCAGACGCACTCATGTGTCGTCGCCGCCATCTTCCACAGGTCTTCAGATCATATTGAGGCTTCTACCTTGTCTGACCACTCTGCCATCGATGTCACCATGACGCCAGACAGCAACCTCCTCCTGCGCGAGCCCATCTCCGCGCATCGGACGCCGAGTCTCCACAGCGCCATGCCATCGATCTCCGCCGCCATCAATGTGTGAGATGAAGCACCGCTCCACCATCCCTCCAGCCATCACTTGCTCCAAAACGATGCCCCCAGAAGGGAAAGCTATAGAACGCCATCATCATCCGATCCGGAAGACCCAGATCTGAGGTTTCCCCCTGAGCACCCCAAGCCTGATGGCGCAGACCGCCGACGTTGCCTCGACCATCGGCAGTAGCTCCACCAGACGAGCGTCGCCTACGTCGCCGCAGCCTCCAAGATGAAGCTGACCAGAATGCATGTGTCGACACCGAACCGCCACCACTTCCACCGCCGCTTGAGCAGCCCCCGAGCAACGCCTTCAGGAAGGAGCACGCCACCGTGGTGTCGTCGTTGCTTGGAACAGGGGGGTCTGAGGTTTTCACCTGAGCTCCTGGGAGGGGTGGAAGGAAGGAGGTCCTCGAAGCCTCCAACGAGGGAAGCAACACCCAAAGGCACTGCCATCGGAGTGGCCGCCACGCCGGCCAAGAGATTCCCCCGGATCCCTTCCAGCCACCGGTCTGCAAGGCCAGCACCCAAGAACGGTGACCGAAGCCACCAAGGACCGGATCCGCTACAGATCGGAGTAGATCGGGGTCGAGGATGAACATCACCATGGCCACCAACATCCAGCAAAGAACTGCCGCCGCAGCCGAAGCCCACCACCTCCTCGCCATCCATATGGCCAGGGAAGTGGCCCACCTGTCCACGCCGGCGCCGCCCGCCGCCAAGCTGCGCCGTGTGCCACCAGCCAGGGCCGCCGCCATGGATCCGAGGCTCCCCGCCCAAGGAGGAGACGCCTGAATCCCCGCCGCCACCTTCACCAGTACCTCGGGCGGCGGCGGTGAGTACCTCGGGCGGCGGCGGAGATAACAATTACAGATACGTTGGAGTACATTCCCCGCTGTGTGCCACTTTAGCAGCACATGCACGCACAGTGCGGCCGCGGGAGAGGAGCTTTCAAATGATCAGGACGTGGATCGTGAGCTAGCTGGGCTAACACAGCTCCAACTACCGTCACATAAATACTTACCCGATTGATTGGGATTCCATTTCCATGCGTACGGCACGTGAACAGCAACAGTTCCGTGGATCATCGATCCATTTTGCAGCTGGATCATCGTGCGCTTTGCCTTCTCGCGATATGCATGTCCGCGCTAATGACGGTGGGTGGATCATACATCGATCGCCAGCCCAGCAGCATGCACGCAGTCCCCTACCGTGTGCAGTGCGAGAGGAGCTTTCGGCCACGACGTACTACGCTAGGCTAAGACAACTCCAACCACCGTCACATAAATATGGACCAATCTCTTGTCCAATCAATTCCAAGCTCACTGAACAGGAACAGTTCCACGGAAGCTGCTGATGAGTTGTGATGGATCAGTGGCTCAGTAGCTGGGCTGGCGGTGCCGGGTTCTCATAAACATCGTCCCTTATTCGCGCCGTGGATGTTGTTTTTTATTTCTTAAAATCCAATAGCGTAGGCTCTTTTTTGGGAAAGAGAAAGGGCGAAGAGAGAATAATGCTCGAATCATGAGGATCGGGATGGTGATTCAAGAAACATACTCCCTCCGATCCTAGTTTGTACTAAATCAGCGACAATTAATATAGATCTTGTACTAAATCAGTAACAACAAATATGGATCGGAAGGAGTATGTATAGGCGGTCATGAGTGGAATCGATAAGTTTCACTATCTTAACTGTGAGTTTTGATGCCTCGTTGGTCTTGATTGATCTTCAAGTATTCCGTAGCTAAATTCACCGATGTCCAAGTCAGTGGCCTTTTGAGCCCTTTCCGCTCTACTGTTATTTTTTAAAAACTTTTAAGATGTTGACGGTTTCTTTGATGAAAATTGACGAGGAAGCTCGTTGTCGTTGCTTCAAAAAAAAAACGTAGGTCCAGACGTCCAGTTGCAAACTTACAAGGCAAATTTTCTAATGCCCACAATAGCTCTGCTTGTGGAAAATTGAAGTCTAAAAAAGTTAGTCTTTATCTGGCTTCTAGTTAGAAAAACTGTCCTGACTAAAGATAACCTTGTGAAAAGGGGATGGTCTGGAAACACTAAATGTATGTTCTGTGGGGCTGAAGAAAATGTTGATCATCTCCTTCTACATTGTTCAGTTGCTAAATTCCTTTGGTGTGTGGTGCAAAATACTTTTGGATTACCTAACTTGCCCATGAATGTGGAAATGATGATGTCTTCCTGGTTATCTCAGTTTGAGAAAAAAAAAAAGATGTATGTTGGAGTATTTGCTTTGCTGTGGTCTATTTGGACTCGCAGGAACGACTAGTGTTTTGAACGCAGAAGGATTATTGACCTTTTGCGATTCTTCATAAAACTTATCGGCTTATTGAATCATGTTCCGTTTTGCAGATAGGCGAAGAAGAACAAAGGGAGCTGAGGTGGGGGGTAAAGCTTCTAGAGCGGGTAGCAAATGAAGTGTTCAACGTGTCGAGAGGTGGCGTCCTGGAATTCTCAGGATTGTTGGTGGCTGAAGGTGTTGATCAAGCATTCTGGGCTTCAATCATCTCCGGCGACGACATCTTTACTAGAATGTTGCGCGCTTCTAGATTCGACCGCCTCCCTTTATATACCATGAACTCCCATATTATTATTATTTTTTTTAAAAAAGGAGGATGACCCCCGGCCTCTGCATCTGGAAGATGCATACGGCCACTTTATTGATTATTCTCGAAGACCTTACAAAGTATTACAATAATATGACTGAATCCACCATCTTGGCAACATATGCCGCTACTCCTATCCATACGATGAAGGGATGCTAGCTGGGCCACTCAGACCACTCACCTAAGCCTAACATCAAAAGCCGGAAGCCCCAGCCGAGCCACATATCGGGTCTGGGGCATAATCCGGTCATACGCACTCGTGTGTCGTCGCCGCCATCTTCCACAGGTCCGTCTTCAGATCATATTGAGGCATCTACCTTGTCTGGCCACTCAGCCAACGACGTCATCATGACGCCAGACAGCTACCTCCTCCTGCGCGAGTCCATCCCGCGCATCGGACGCCGAGCCTCCACAGCGCCATGCCGCCGATAATCGCCGCCATCAATGTGTGAGATGAAGCACCGCTCCGCTGAGTCCGGCAGGGCTGCTGAAGACCAAGCACCGTGGAAGGACTCCGAGGCTGAGCACATAGGCGGCAGAGCGCCAACGCACCGCCACCAGACGAACTCCGACCACGCCACCAACCGCCGCCAAACAAACAAAGCATCACATTCACCCCAAGCTCACCACGAACGACACCCCCAAGAGGGTGACGATGCCCGGAGCGCCGCTGTCGCTCGATCCGGCAAGGATTTGGGCTTTCGCCCGGCATACGAGCTGCTGGAAGGAGGAGGGGAAGGAGGCAACCTGGACGGCGCCTACAAGAAGGGTACGGCGCCCTCGGGCGTCGCCGCCGTCGTGGCCAGCACTGCTGGCCTCGGATTTCTCCGGAGCCACCTCCCACCTCCAGCCGCCAAACAGGTACAACTCCGACGACAAAGGCCGCCCAAAGCAGGACCATCGGAGGCAGCCCTGGTTGAAATAGATGGAGGCCTTCAAATCTGGATCGGGCGCCGCCGAGACGCCCACACCACAGCCGCCAGCTGCCGCCGCCTCGCCGCCCCCGCGGCCGAGGAAGAACGGCCAGCACCAACGAGCACCGGTCACCGCAGACCCGGCGTCGATCCACCAGCCGAGGCCGCCGCCACGGATCCAAAGCCCCCCGAGGAAGAACGGGGCGGCCAGATCCTCGCCGCCACCTTCACCGGCGGCCGAGCAGCGAGCCGGCGGCCACCTCCGGTGGCGACGAGGGAGAGGAGAGGTGGGGGAGAGGGCCGGCGGCGGGCTAGGGTTACGCCGCCCGAGTCGCCCCTGCGGGAGCGACGCGGGGGCAACTTGTTAGACCTAACTCCCATATTATTATCTGCCTGGTCTGTAATAAGTACTTTGTCGTAGTTACTTCTTCTGCATGCTAGGTCCCTGATGATGACTACTCCTATTTCGGATGCCTGGTGTCTTTTGGGCCTACCTCTTGCCTTTTGGCTAGTAGGTTTCAGCCGGCCCTGTAAACTTAAATGGGTTCTAGAGTGTTATATCTGGTGTTGCAGGGCCTATCTTGCTTCTGCCAGATTTTAGCTCTGCTGATGGGTGCGTTGTGGTGGATGTAGTCTGGATCTCTTAAGGTTTTCTTAATGTAAATCGGGGCTGACCCTTTTCCTAAAAACAAGCTCTATTTTTTTCGAGAAAATTTCCGATCTATTCATCTTTAATCATGGCAGTACAACGAATACCAGAAATAATAGAAATTACATCCAGATCCATAGACCACCTAGCTACGACTACAAGCACTGAAGCGAGCCGAAGGCGCGCCGCCGTCATCGCCCCTCCATCGCCGGAGTCGAGCACAATTTATCATAGTAGACAGTCGGGAAGTCGTCGTGCTAAGGCCCCGTAGGGCCAGCGCACCAGAACAGCAACCGCCACAGATGAAGAATAACGTAGATCAGAAGGATCCAATCCGAAGACACACGAATGTAGATGAACAACGACGAGATCCGAGCAAATTCATCAAAGACAGATCCGCCGGAGACACACCTCCACACGCCTACCAACGGTGCTAGACGCACCGCCGGAACGGGGGCTAGGCGTGGAGACCTTTATTCCATCTTCAGGGAGCCGCCGTCGTCTCATCCTCCTAAGCAGGACACAAACCCTAGCAAAACTGAAAGAAACGACTAAAAACGGAGCCCTCCCGTCGGCCCTTGCCGAGATCCACCGCGCCCCCATGGCCCTAGGGCCACCGAAGAGGAGGCGGACCTGCGGCGACGCCGGCGGGAGACAGAAACCCTAACTTTTTTGTAAAAAAAACTCTATTTGATCTCTATCTAAACGTCTTATGTCTGATACTATTTCTTTGCCTCGACATATTCTCGATGCACGCATGTGCGGTGTGCCCCCTTCCTACTCGGTGCCACCACAATGAGCTTGACCACCATGTGGCTCGACGGGGATTCCTTTCCTTCATCGTAATGGCCAACGCCATTCCCTGCTCGCCATTGTCAGCGAGTGGACATTTTTGGTCACCCCCCAAAGCAAATAAAAACAAGATTCCAATAACCACATTTTACCACTTTGAACATCCAATCCATATGAGGCAAATACAGACCCTCAGGCCACCGCCGAGAAGATGCGTGCCAGCGAATTATAGCAAGAGAAATAATAACAGTGTCCCTAAAAAGACAAATAATAACAGTGTACATATGATCCATCATACACATGCCCATGCTGATAATAAATGGGACACGTCACAAGGGAACCTTACATTACCCTCATATCATTGCAGCCTTAAGTGAGCTCTTCTAGTACGCGCATGAAACCCAATTCCCATTACCAGCTAGCTAGGGTTCTTGGGATAAAAGATAAAACCCGTATCCCTTGCTACTGTTCCCTAGCATAACTGGCCACTCTGCCAACCGAATTACACTGTGCACATACCAGATATGCTAAATACTCCCACTGTTCCGAAATATAAGTCTTTTTAGAGATTTTAAATGGACTACTACATACGGATGTATATAGACACATTTTAGAGTGTAGATTTATTCATTTTGCTCCGTATGTAGTCATCTATTGAAATCTCTAGAAAGACCTATATTTAGGAACAGAGGGAGTACTTAATGGCTGTCTTCAACTAATTCCTTTTGCTCTTGGTGACCATATTCCTCGTGTCATGGCGTCGTATATATGCATTCCGACTGATAGCTAGCTGTTGAGAATGGATGGACAATTAATTGGCCAGGGACGTGCGTGCCCCCCGCAGCGCGCGTATATAAGCACCACCATGCATCTCCATGCTCAGCACGTACGATTTACTGCTAGCCATCTCCCGTGCGTCCCAGTCTTGCATTTGCACCACGTTCTGCATGCACGCATGTCTAGTGGTGCACTGCTCTCCGCCATGGACATGGGCATGGGCATGGGCATGGATTGGCTCTTCGTCTTGCAGCTTCTCATGTCGGCCGTCTGCCTCCTCGTGCTACTGCTTCGTTATCGCGCCGTGAAACCCGAGAAAACGCGACGCCGGCGCTACCCGGGGCTCACCCAGTGGCCGATCGTCGGCGTCATCCCGGCCATCGTCTCCAACATCCACCGGATCTTCGAGGGCGTCACCGGCATGCTGGCCCTCTCCGGCCTCAACTACCAGTGCCGCTTCTGGTTCGCCGGCTTCCGCTACTTCATCACCTGCGACCCGGCCAACGTCCGCCACATCTTCACCTCCAACTTCGAGAACTACCCCAAGGGCGACGTGTTCGCGCAGATGTTCGACATCCTCGGCGGCGGCATCTTCAACTCCGACGGCGAGCGCTGGCGGAGCCAGAGGACTAAAGCCCAGATGCTCATGACCACCCCGCGGTATCGCGCCTTCGTGGCGCAGTCCAGCCTCGACAAGGTGGAGCAGAGCGTGCTCCCGTTCCTCGCCCACGCCGCCGACTCCGACACGACGTGCGACCTGCAGGACGTGTTCACGCGCTGGTCCTTCGACACGACCTGCAACCTCGTCTTCGGCGTCGACCCCGGGTGCCTGGCCATCGGCCTGCCTGACGTGCCGTTCGCGCGCGCCATGGACGACGTGCTGCGCACCGTCTTCGTCCGGCACATCATGCCGGTGACGTGCTGGAAGGTGATGCGCAGGCTGGACGTCGGGCATGAGAGGAAGAACGCCGCCGCGCGCCGCACGGCCGACGAATTCGTGGCGGCCACCATTGCTAGCCGCAGAGCCGCCTACAACAAGCAGGGCGCGGACAAGTCGGCGGCCGACCTGCTGTCCTCCTTCATCTGCGACGAGGAGATCGCGGGCGACCCGGATGCGGACGTGTACATCCGGGACATGACGATGAACCTCCTGGTCGCCGGCCGCGACGCCACCAGCTCCGCCCTCTCGTGGTTCTCCTACCTCATCGCCACGAACCCGCGGGTAGAGAAAAAGCTCCTGGAGGAGCTGGCCCCCATAGCTGCCCGCAGACCCGTCGGACCCGACGGCATGGTGGCCTTCGAGGCGGGGGAGCTGAAGAACCTGCTGTACCTGCACGCGGCGGTGTGCGAGTGCCTCCGCCTCTACCCGTCGCTGCCGGTGGAGACGAAGGCTGTGGCCGCCCACGACGTGCTGCCGAGCGGGCACGAGGTGAGGCCCGGGGACAAGATCCTGGTGTTCAACTACTCCATGGGGAGGATGAAGCGGGTGTGGGGCGCCGACTGCCGGGAGTTCCGGCCGGAGCGGTGGATCTCCGAGGACGGGAAGCTGCGGTACGTGCCGTCCAACAAGTTCGTGGCCTTCAACTCGGGCCCCAGGACGTGCCTCGGGAAGGAGATGGTGCTGGTGCAGATGAAGGTGACGGTGGCGGCCGTGGCGTGGAACTTCGCCGTGGAGGTGGTGCCCGGGCACGTCGTGGAGCCCAAGCTCTCCATCATACTCCACATGAAGAACGGCCTCCTCGTCAGGGTCAAGAGAAGATCGGGTAATCCAGCCATGATCGGCAAGCAGTAACGTATGCGTACTTGTACCGTTGCATGCATGCACGTACTGATGTAAGTGTCTATATTCCTTCATTTTTATTCGGCATATGTGTGTTGTCTCTTGTCTGTGTGTGTGCAGGTGTCCAGTAATATAAGTACACTGTAAATCATGGTGGGTATACATATGTATCCTACTCATTAATTGTATGTATCATCAACTAGTTGATTGATTCGAAGACATATTTGTACCGAAACTTATCGGTGGATCGATCGGGCAGGGCTGGCATGCATAGTGCAGAGGCTTTGGTTTCCAAAAATCTCAGCTAACAAGACTGTATAAGTAGGGACAATGCCGGCATGGTTGGTTGCTTGCGAATCTTTGGTTTGCATGCGTGACAGTGTTTTAATTCAATGGCATTCAATTCCATTCCTTGATTCATCATGCTGTCATGCATGATCGAATTATGCTATGCATGCCATGTTCGTTCATTCTGTGTGTTTGTACGTGCAACGGGAGCTTATTGATTGAGCTGCCGCCGTGCCCATCATCACCGACTGCTCGATCGCTTTCGCATCTAGTCTTGTATCATGCAGGAATACCACAGTTAGTGTCACGACGACGTACATCCCCTTCATCTTGTTAATGGATGGACGGACACGGCTTCCCTGAATCTATACTCCTCCATGCACGCCACCAGTATGGAGAAACCACATTCTTAATTAGTGGTATTTTCACAGAAATACAGATTTGAAAACTACCGGGCAGTTATGCACTCCCTCTTGTAAACTAATATAAGATCGTTTAATCACTACTTTAGCACTTTAGCTATATACAAGTCGCCTGAAATTTAAATTTGGGTTAGTCACTTTTTCTCTTTGTATCTAGTCGGTCCTTTCACCTTTGGTATTTGTTAGTCGACTGACTAAAATTTAGGTTTGTTAATTCTTTTTGAGATAAGTATATTTTTCGTCCTCGAACTCTTCCGAAAGTTTAGAAGTCGTCTCTCAACTACAAAACAGATAGTTTTCGTCCCTCAACTATCGAAACCGGATAGTTTTCGTCCCTCGGGGCGCTTCGGGCGGTTTTAGTACGCAGCGAATAGTAAAATCGAAAAAATAAGAAATTTTACAGCATCGAAGATACTCTGGTGCGCAAGACCCGTGCAAAATTTCGTGGTGTTTCGACATTCGAGCAGCTCGTGACAAACAAAAAACTGTAAATATGTACATCGGTGAACAATAAATTCAAAAAAATAGCAAAAAAAAATATTGAACTTTTTGGTATCAAAGATGCTCAGGTACATAAGACGCGTGCAAAATTTCATGATCAAATGACATACGAGGAGCTCTCGCCAAAAAAACAAAATAACGCACTTTTTCAAAAAGATAAATTTGAGCCAAATTTTGTTTTTTTGGCCACGAGTTCGTACAATGCCCAAATACCACGAAAATTTGCACGCACGTTGCGCACCCAAGCCCCTTTGATGCCAAAACAAACATACTGTTTTGATTTTGTTTGCTATTTTTTTGAATTTACTGTTCACCAACGTATATATTTACAGTTTTTTGTTTGCCACGAGCTGCTCAAATGTCGAAGCACCACGAAATTTTGCACGGGTCTTGCGCACCAAAGTATCTTCGATGCTGTAAAATTTCAGATTTCAGTTCCTCATCAAGTTACTGTTCACCTCGTACTAAAACCGTCCGAAGCGGCGAGGGACGAATACTATCCGGTTTTGATAGTTGAGGGACGAAAACTATCCGATTTGAAGTTGAAGGACGATTTCTAAACTCTCGGAAGAGTTCAAGGAGGAAAAATATACTTATCCCATTCTTTTTCTGCATGTGACCGAATGGTCTCTGCTCATACTTCTGGGCCTTGAGCAGCCCCAAGTCCCTAAGCTACTAATCGATCCAATTCATTTTATTAGTAATTCTTTTTTATGGGTGATTAGTAATTCCTTTAACAGTCCACAACGGCTAGGCTTTCCTAATACTGGTTGGTCTTTGCCCATTCTTTACCTTCTTTTTAACAGTGCATTATTTCCGTTTTTCTGCTTATATTTATATTTATTTTTTTCTTTTGCTATTTCTTTTTCTTTATAATTAGCAGGTTTTTGGTTTGTATTTTTGATAAAACGTTGGAGGTGTGAAAATTTATACACACAAATACTATAAAATGTATGCAAAAATTGCACTATTGTATGATTATTCTTTGCAACTACCAAAAGGTGCAATTTTAGTGCAAAGTTGTGTGCATTTGTTTTCGTTTTTCTTTCGTCTAAAAGGGTAATATCAATGTCACAAATTCATTGTTCCTTATAAAACTGTATTATTTTGATTTATTATTTTTGTTCTTTCAGGCAATACCAATGCCACTAATTAATTCTTTTTATAAAACTTATTTTAATACAAAAAAAATCCTCTTTTACATGCTTATTCTTGAATATTTTAAAAAATGTAATTTTTGTGCAATTTTTGTTTTTATTTCATTTTATATCTTCTGAAAGGATAATACCAACGTCACTAATTCCTTCTTCCTTAAAAAATCTCATTGTTTTGATTTTTTCATTTTCTTTCTTCTTTAATGGTAATACTAATAGCACTAATTCATACCTTCTTAGGAAACTTCCTTTTTTTATAATTTCACTACTATATATTTATTATTGCATATTATGAAAAAGCGCATATTTTGTGTAAATTGTGTGTAAGTTTTGTCATTTTTTATTTTCTTCCTTCTTAAAGAGTAATACCAGCACCACTAATTCCTTCCTCCTTCGAAAATCTCACTATTTTGTTTTTTCATTTATTTATTCTTTAATGGTAATACCAGTGCCACTAATTCATACTTTCTTAGTTTTATATGAAAATTTCACTATTATATGTTTATTATTGCATTTTTTAAAAAGACAATTTTTGTGTAAATTATGTGTAAGTTTTGTCATTATTTGTTTTATTATTATTTATTTATTTTCTTTCTTCTTACAGGGTTATACCATACCACTAATTTGTACTTTCTTTAAAAAAACTTCATTATTATGATTTAGTTTTAGTTTTGTTTCATTTTATTTCTTCTTAGAGGGTAATACCAAAGCCAAAATTTCATTGTTTCTTAGAAAACTTCATTATTTTGTTTTTGTTTTTTGTTTCATTTTCTTTCATAAAGGGTAATACCACAGCCACTAATTTATTCTTCCTTAGAAAACTTTACTATTTTGATTTTGTTTTTGTTTTTAGCTAAGCTAGCAGTGTTGGTGTAGGTAAGTACTGTATGTACGTAGTTTGTGGTACCTGGCTACATGCACTGGCACTCGGCACCACGCGTACGAATTCCTCGAAGTTAATTGATTCGCGTGTGGACACCGGCTACCAACTCGCCTTGATTTTTTTACGTGTGATCGACTTCCACGTACATACATGATTTTTGTTCTACGGCTGGCTCCACGTAGCAATCGCCCCTGACTGATATCTGAACATCGAGCAAGTACATTTGTAAGACCGAGTTGCACATCTGTGTTCAAGCTTGAATCAGATGTAAGAAATTCTAGGCTAGGACCGAATATTTACAGGCGATCCACCCGAAGTAGATTACAGACAATGCTTCCGATCAATGTAGCGATTAACTACCCATGCATGTCCAAATCAAGAGCCAACCAGCAAATTACTTAACCTGGTACGTGATAGCAGAAACACAACACAATGAATGAAATTATTGGAAGAGAGGAGGAACGAACTACTGCATATCCTACTCTGCATGGATTCGTTTGCTGCTTTCGTGTGAACAACCCGCGTATGAAGTTTGGGGTTGGGCTGCTCTCTTCTTTGTTTTCTCTACTATCGGGGCTGGGGTTTGCGTGGGGGGCTGGCCAGGGGTTGTGGTCTTTTTTGTTGTATAAGCTGGCCTTTTCCTTCTTCTTTTTTGTTGGCTGCCATTTTTTTATTTTTCATTTACTCTTTTGTATATGTTTGTTTTTCCTTTTTTGTATCATTAGCCTTTTAGTTTTTCCTTTTTTATAATTTAATATTACCTTTTTAGTTTTCTCTATATTTTTGTTAATCTCTGTATACATTATGTTGCATTACCATTTTTTGTGTATGTAGTTGAGTTGTGTGTCCGTAACGCAACCAACAATTGCACTTGTTGCAACCCATCTGCAATTACAAGAATTACAACGTGACTACAATTGGAAGGGGATGTCAGCCAGTTACATGTCCATCACTAGAGTTGCAATGCACGTGTTTTAACCCGTCTGCAACTGCAAGGGGTACAACACGAATGCAACTGGAGGGGGAGGGATATCGGCCAGTTGCATGTCCATCACTAGAGATGTAATTGCATGTGTCGCAACCTGTGTGCAATTGCAATGGGTACAACACACCTGCAACTAGAGGGGGTGGATGTTGGCTAGCTGCATGTCCATCACTAGAGTTGCAACTTCACGTGTCGCAACCCGCCTGCAACTGCAAGGGGTACAACACGACTGCAACTGGAGGGGGAGGGATATCGTCCAGTTGCAACTAGAGATGTAATTGCATGTGTCGCAGCCCGTGTGCAATTGCAATGGGTACACACACACCTGCAACTGGAGGGGTGGATGTTGGCTAGCTGCATGTCCATCACTAGAGTTGCAGCTTCACGTGTCGCAACCCGCCTGCAACTGCAAGGGGTACAACACGACTGCAACTGGAGGGGGAGGGATATCGGCCAGTTGCATGTCCATCACTAAAGATGTAATTGCATGTGTCGCAACCCGTGTGCAACTCCAATGGGTACAACACACCTGCAACTAGAGGGGTGGATGTTGGCTAGCTGCATGTCCATCACTAGAGTTGCAACTTCACGTGTAGCAACCCGCCTGCAACTGCAAGGGGTACAACACGACTACAACTGGAGGGAGATGGATGCCGACTAGTTGCATGTCTATCACTAGAGTTGCAATTGCACATGTCGCAACCCTCCTACAACTGCAAGGGCCACAACACGACTGCAACAGAAGGGGGAGGGATGTTGGCCAGTTGCATGTCCATCACTAGAGTTGCAACTGTATGTGTCGCAATCCGCCTTCAATTGCAAGGGGTACAACATGATTGCAACTAGAGAGGCGAGGGGGGGTGGCAGTTGCAAGTCCACAACTAGAGTTCCAACTGCACATGTCGCAACCCACTTGTAACAGCAAGGGTTACAATGCAACTGCAACTGGAGGGGAAAGGGTCAGTTGCATGTCCAACACTAGTGTGCAATTGCACATGTCAAAACCCGTCTGCAATTGCAAGGGTATAATGTGACTCTAACTGAGGCGGGAGGGATATTGGCAGGACCACCACTAGAGTTGCAAACTGCATGTATGGCACGCCGTCATTAACTGCAAGGGGTGCAACGCGACTACAACTTGTGCGGGTTTGATTTTTTATTTTTATTTTATATTAACAATACAAAATATTTTTTGAAAATATATAAAAAAATGAAAAAAAAAGTAGAAAAATGGACCGGAAGCGAAGGTAGTAGTACTCTGCCAAGGAAAAAAACAAGTTGAATCCTAGCCCTTGAGCGATCACACTTGCGCTTATAGCAAGCGAAAGAAAAAACACCGATTCTAGCCCACCACGGACTGACCACGAACCAGAGGAAGGAGTACATGCAGCGCCTACGCATGCATGCGGGACATCAGCCCGACTAAGACTGCATTTATACACCATGCTCGCTACTCCCGCCCTCCTTCCCTATGCGCAAGCTCTCTCCGTCTGTCACACTCTGCTCTCTCCAGGTGAGGCAGGCACACTCTGCTCTCTCTCTCTCTTGCGAAGTGTCTTGCTTGCTAGAGATGTTTTGATATGCAATCGTGTGTTCGTTCCGTTGCAGCTAAAGATCGTTTATACGCGGTGCTCCACTGCTCCCTCCCTCCCTCCCAGGGGCGGAGCCAGGAAGTTTTGCCAATGGGTCACTAAGGATTTGGGCATGAACTAACTATTGTTTGTAGTGGCAGAGGGTGCTAATAAATCCAGGTAAACTCTCCCAAAATCCTTCCCAACTTATCCAAGGTGGGGGCCAATGCCCCCCCCCCAAGATATGTACATAGGTCTACCTCAGATTATTTTTACAACCTCATACTAACACTCAAAGGACAACATAAGGAACTGAAATATCATACCACATAAAACTACAAGATGAATAAATATCAGTTGAATGAAAACATAAAACCCCTTTTCAAACGTTTCAAATAAAGTAGTCAAATGCACAACTTTGTACTTTCATAGGTAGTTAGATAAGGTATTCCTTGTAAAAAAGCAAAATGACATGTTAATTTCTTAAGTTGTAAATAAGTACTATTAAGCGGAACATGTAGAGTCACTGTCATTTTCAAGTTTCTTTGATCTTTCATCATTACTACTTACTAATGGTAAGAAAACTCGCATCCGTTAGCAAATTAGAAAACCACTCTTGGATTGATCACCCATTTTATTACTTTTTTTAACAACAATCATATATCAAAAGCACTAGTTAATTAATTCCATGGAAACCGGCAGTATCAGTACTAGCTTTATAGGTTGATAGACCACGGTAAAGGAGTATGTTTATTTGCCTTGCACCATTAATTTAGCAATATTGGTAATTCCATCAGGACCAACATCATGCAGTTTATCTGAATCAAAATCATCTGGATAAAGCTCAGCCGGTTTCAGTAAGCTCCTCACATTATAGACAAGACATAACACTTCTCCTAATCTCAATCTTACTTTATTAAAACTTTTTATGTATTCTGGAATTCCCTTCGGATTAGCCATAATATGACAATTAATGTAAACCAGATTCTATCTGAATAAAAGGCTACGTGGGACTAGGAGTAGCACATCATTTGTTTGCTTGCCTATAAAGGTGGCCTTGAAGTACATGCTTTATTATCTTTATCTTGATATAATGACCATCCTTTTTGCAAAATGTTGTCCATACTAGATCAAGGTTCGACCAAAAAGCAATCATATAATTAAGGTTGGATAAGACTTGTACAAGCGGGATAGGATATGCTATCGCGTGTAATAATATTTTGAATAGCAATTGTTGGCTTGCCGTTGCCGGTTGCCAGCGTGACGGCGGTGAGAGAGATAATACAAATATTTTCTATGCCGGCTTGCCGCTGCCGTATGTCAGCGTGAGGGTGATGAAGGAGACAAGAGTATTCAGATTTATCTTACATTCGCAAAAATAGATTTATTCACTTCTGTCCATTGCGGTGGTGAAGCAACTCAATCTGAAGATCATGCGTCTAGCCAGCTGCGAGCTGCCAAATTGATTTATTTTATTTGGCCTTGCACACTTGCACTGAATATATGGACTAAAAGGCTTTTTGTCTAATGTAGCTAGGCAATCAATGGGTTCAACTATGATTTTTTATTGGGTTCAGGCATCAAGTACCTGTAAAACGCTACGTTATCAACTAAATTTTTTTTGGTTTGATATGCACCCAATGCTTCTATGCTAGCTACGCCTCTGCTTGAGCAGTAGCAACGAGTCCGGCAGCGTCGCCTGGGTCAGCTATCTGTCGCCGCTTGCGGTCTAACGAACGGTGCCATTGTGAGTTTGATGCTCGTGGCTTCCGGAACGCCAAACAAACTCCGTCTATTCCTCGCTGCGTTCGGGACAGTTTTGGTCGGAGCTATGCAAGTACAGGGGCGGATCCCAGGACAAAAATGACCCGGTGTCCACATGTACATCACATATGCATAGGAACATATACATCGGCGGAGCTATGTAGAACTCTGAGGGGGCCATGGCCCCCAGCCCAATTGCAATTTATTTTACTAGGTAGTAACCATGGCCAGAAGCCCATCACCGGCATTATCACACGAACACGACTACATGAGCCTGCTCGGTGCTCGGGACTTGAGTGCTTTACGTGTCTATTTCCCCAACTATGGTCGCCGCTGGCGCTGGTTAAATTTTGTTGCGGTTGGTTAATTTTTTTTGGTCATTGCCCCCCCCCCCCCCCATAGATTCTTATCAAGCTCCGCCATATATAATGCTATACATAAAAATAACAAACTTCTGGTGTGCTTGGTTGAATGTATTTCAAGAATACTATTTTGAAAAACTATGGTTTCAAATACTTTGAGATGTTTGCCTCTCGTTAAGATTGCAGTATTTCCCCGAAAAAAATCAGTGCAATTTTTTGTAGTATTATAAGCCATAGTATCCACAAAACTATGGTATTTTTGCTGTATTAAAAAAAAGATCAGGACCTTTGTTTTAAAAACTGGGAAAACAGCAAATGACTCTAGTGGTGGTCAAATACATTACTACATACTCCCTCCGTAAAGAAATATAAGAGCGTTTAGATTAGTACTTTGATTGCCAAACGCGTTACCATTTTCGTAGTAGCTTTAGAAACTGATGGTTTCATAAACTAAAATATTCATTGTCATGGGATTAAAAACCGTAGTCTCAAACAGTAAAGCATAAAAACTCCAAACGATGAAAACAAGGATGATCGGCAAAAACGATATGCACTCCCAAATTTTAGAAACTCAAAATAATTCAATTCTCAAACAAATTTGTATCGGCATAAAAATCGAAATATCCTGGTAGTCCTATTCTCAAACATACGTGAACATCTCCCGAAAAAACACAGTAATCCAATATGTAATTGTAACATCCTTTTGATTTGAAACTCTTGTTCGGTGTTTCAGTGTTTGGGAAACAAAAGTTGTGAGAAATAGAGACACGCACTTGAAATAGATCGAGGGGTTCTCTTGCCGTACCTTTTTCTTTCCGGTGATCTAGGCGAGTCTGGCAAGGCGACACTGTTGCGCAAAGAGGTGGGCGGCGATAGGGCTAGCGCGAGCTTGTGAGAAAATAACGCGAGCACGCGAGAAGCCAGCAGGTTGGAGGCCCACGTACACAAACCTCTAATACCCAAAGTACTTACATTATGTGAGTTTTTCCAAAAAAAACTTGCATTACGTGAGTGACAGCATCGCGGGAGCGCCTAGTCAGCGCTGCAGGCGCCCGTTAACGAGCTGGCGCCTGCAGCGTCGCTGGCATGGGCCGGCCCAACGCGCGCTTGCACTCAATTGCTTTTGAAGTAAAAAAGCAATAAAACCTGAGGATAGCTGGGGATTCGAACTCCGGATCGCTTTGTTGCGAGTGCACCACACTAACCACCAGAACAAACTAACTTTGTTGTCTTCTACAAGAAAACGGTTCTAGCTAACCTCTTCGTGCAGTAAAACATTAATATATACTCAATATAAATTATCTCAAAAAAGAAAACGTAAATTCGAAAAAAAGTTCATCAAATTTTAAGCAAAGTTCGAAAAAATGAAAAAAGGTTCATCGATTTTTAAAAAACTGTTCACTGAATTCGAAAAAAGTTCACCAAATTTGAAGAAAAGTTCATCGGATTCGAAAAAAAGTTCATCGAATTCAAAAAAAAATCATTAGTTTCGAAAAAAGTTCATCGCATTTAGAAAAAGTTCATCGAATTTCAAAAAGTTCATGTAGTCTGAAAAAAGTTCATCGAATTTGAAAAAAGTCCATGTAATATGAAAAAAGTTCATCAAATTTTAAAAAAAGTTCATCGAATTCAGAAAAAGTTCGCCAAATTTGAAAAAAGTTCATGTAATCTGGAAAAAGTTCATCGATATTAAAAAAAATTGTTCATCGAATTTCAAAAAAGTTCATGTAATCTGAAAAAAAGTCATCGAATTCAGAAAAGGTTCATCAAATTTGAATAAAGTTCATGTAATCTGAAAAAGTACAACGATTTAAAAAATGACATTCTTTTAAAAAATGACGCATTAAAAAAAAGAAATAAAAATAGGGAAAAACGAATAAAACCGTCAAGAATTTGCGAACCAGAAGAAACAAAATAAAAAGAAAGAGCGACTTAACTTAGCACACAACAAGCGTGATGTCGTAGTGGTTGGAGCGCAGCAAACATAACGAGTCCGGCCTGGGTTTGATTCCCAGTTCTCTCACTTTTTAACGTTTCCGCAAAACTAGAGTGGGCCGGCCAGCTTGGACTGCTGGAGGCGCCCGTTTGCAAATTGCACTGTAACGGGCGCCTGCAGCGCTAAATAGGAAATGCCCTGCATCGCCGCCGCATGGGCTATTAGATGGGCCTGCTCGTACACTGTTTTGCTGGCTCTGGCCGGTGTCCATTGACTAATTTTACCGATCTCACACCAGTACATGGGCCTTGTATAGTACACATAGCGAGAAAATTACCCGGGGTCCTCTGACACCGGCTACAACCACGTGGGTCCGCCCCTGCAAGTTCTTCTAGGCGAGATTGTCGGGCGAAACGGGAGGGGTCGCCTGTAGAGCGCGGGCTAGCGTTCTTCTTCGAGGTTGTCATTTTCATCGCGCGCGGATCCCTCCTAATCGTAGCCGGTGTCAGAGGACCCCGGGTAATTTTCTCGCTATGTGTACTATATAAGGCACATGTACTGGTGTGACACCGGTAAAATTAGTCAATGGACACCGGCCAGAACCGGCAAACCGGTGTACGAGCAGGCCCATCTAATAGCCCACGCGGGGCGATGCGGTCACTCACGTAATGCAAGTTTTTTTTTTGGAAAAACTCACGTAAACGTAATGTAAGTACTTTGGGAACCTCTAGTTAACGAGCGCTCCTTCGGGAGCCTCACAACATCAGCATCATTTGGCGCACTCTCAGCCATTCGCCACGTGTCGCGCTCTGGGCGCTTCCTCCGGATTTTATTTTTATTTTTTCCGCACGTGTTTTTGACTATTTAAATGGGTTTTTTCGACGTTTTGGTTTTCCACCGGTTTTCCTTAGCTTTTCGACAAAAAAAATCAAAAAAAAATTTGCGTGAAAAAACGAGTTTTCTTTTTTTTCCCCTTTCGCGAGAGTCACGGTTTTGCTTCCGTGAGAGGCACGGTTTTGCTTTCTCGAGAGTCATTGCCGTGCCTCTCAGAAACGAAAAAAAAGTGTTTTCTGTTTTTTTTTCTTTCGCGAGAGTCACGGTTTTGTTTCTGCGAGAGGCACGGTTGTGCTTTCGCGAGAGTCACGGCCGTGCCTCTCGGAAACGAAAAAAAACCGCGTTTTTTTCCTTTCGCGAGAGTCACGGTTTTGCTTTCTCGAGAATCACGGCCGTGCCTCTCGGAAACAGAAATTACGCGTTTTCTGTATTTTTTTTCTTTCACGAGTCACGGTTTTGCTTCAGCGAGAGGCACAGGTGTGCTTTCGCAAGAGTCACGGCCGTGCCTACTCGGAAACGGAAAAAAACGCGTTTTCTCTTTTTTTTTTCCTTCCGCGAGAGTCACGGTTTTGCTTCCGCGAGAGCCACGGTTGTGATTTCGTGAGAGGCACGGGCGTGCCTCTTTCGGAAGGGAAAAAACCTGTGCTCCCGGTTCGGTTTTTGGTCCGGTTTTTTCGGCCAGTTTTTTTCGGCCGGGTTTTTTCGGCCAGATTTTTTCATGAAAAAAAAGTTTGTCAAAATCTATCAACATGGGATCTAGTTTTGAAGATCTCGACGCGAGGAATCCAACGGTGAAAGCGGGTTGAGATTTGGACACACGGTTTGAGAGATAAAACATTTTGAATACACGGATCTACGGAAAAAGGGAAAAACTCCTAGGTTGCGACAAGTGGCGCGCTGCATGTGCGCCACTTGTCGCAACATGGGGAGTTGGAGTGACCTTTGCAACGAGTACTCCTCAACTAGTGATTTCGAAGTACTTCCGGTACTAGAGGTTTGTGTACGTGGGCCTCCAACCTGCTGGCTTCTCGCGTGTTCGCGTTATTTCCTCACAAGCTCGCGCTAGCCCCTATCGCCGCCCACCTCTCTGCGCTACAGTGTCGCCTTGCCAGACTCGCCTAGATCACTGGAAAGAAAAAGGTACGGCAAGAGAACCCCTCGATCTATTTCAAGTGCGTGTCTTTATTTCTCGAATTTTTTGTTTCCCAAACACTGAAACACCGAACAAGAGTTTCAAATCATAAGGATGTTACAATTACATATTGGATTACTGCATTTTTTCAGGAGATGTCCACGTTTGTTTGAGAATAGGACTACCGGGATATTTCAATTTTTATCCGACACAAATTTGTTTGAGAATTGAATTATTTTGAGTTTCCAAAATTTGGGAGTGCATATCATTTTTGCCGATCATCCTTGTTTTCATTATTTGGAGTTTTTATGCTTTACTGGTTGAGACTACGGTTTTTAATCCCATGACAATGAATATTTTAGTTTATGAAACCATCAGTTTCTAAAGCTACTACGAAAATGGTGATGTGTTTGGCAATCAAAGTAGTGATCTAAACACCGGTAATCCACTTCTGAGCCCAGGCTCAGCTGCACCCGCCCTAACAAAAAAAATCAAAACAAATATTAGAAAAATTCAAAAAAATCCAATTTTTTGTGTGGTGGATAATTTGATGCGTGAGGTACGCTCCAATTTTCAAATCATTTGGACATCTAAGCGGCTCTCGGCAAAAAAGACAAATTCGGGGTATGTAAAAATGTGTATTGTTCATGCACTGTTCTGACCCGATTTGTCTTTTTTGCTGAGAGCTTCTCAGAAGTCCAAATGATCTCAAATTTGGAGCCTCACGTGATGAATTGTCTACTATGCAAAAAAAATTGGAATTTTTTTGAATTTTTTGTGATTTTTTTCCTGGACAGGTGCACATGAGCCTGGGCACCGAAACGCAGCACTCTCTAAACGCTCTTATATTTCTTTACGGATGGAGTGTGTAGTAATGTATTTGACCACCACTAGAGTCATTTGTTGTTTTTCTCAGTTTTGAAAACAAAGGTCCTGATCTTTTTTTTAATACAACAAAAATACCATAGTTTTGTGGATACTATGGCTTATAATACTACAAAAAATTGCACTGTTTTTTTTCAGGGAAATACTGCAATCTTAACTAGAGGCAAACATCTCAAAGTATTTGAAACCATAGTTTTTCAAAATAGTATTCTTGAAATACATTGCAACCAAGCACACCCGAAGTTTGTTATTTTTATGTATAGCATGATATGTGGCGGAGCTTGACAAGAATATAGGGGGGGGGGGGGCAATGACCAAATTTTTTTTAACCAACCACAACAAAATTTAACTAGCGCCAGGGGCGACCATAGTTGGGGAAAGAGACACGTAAAACACTCAAGCCTCGAGCACCGAGCAGGCTCATGTAGTCGTGTTCGTGTGATAATGCCGGTGATGGGCTTCTGGCCTTGTACGTGTATGTAGATATAGGGCGGTTACTACCTAGTAAAACAAATTGCAATTGGGCTGGGGGCCATGGCCCCCTCAAAGTTCTACATAGCTCCGCCGATGTATATGTTCCTATGCATATGTGATGTGCATGTGGACATCAGGTCATTTTTGTCCTGGGTCCGCCCCTGCCCCTGAGCCAATCAGCTAGGTGCAAATTGACTGAAATAAATTTGTGGTCAGTCAACTTACCTCTAGCCACTCCCCTACTTTAGTTATCTAAAGGGCCTTATATTAGTTTACACAGGGAGAACTTATTTGTGATATAAATTCATCGCCCGCCCACTCACTGGTGACAAAATTTTCCTTATTACAATTTAAAAAATAATTAGTTCCAGTTTTTTTTCTTACGCCCTTGACGAAAGTCATGGTTGCTCGCTCTAAACTTTTTATTTTATTTTGACAATATAAGTACTGTATATGATTGTGGAAAACAACTCATTGGACATATGGTTCCTTTATAGTTTGGCAAGATATTAGGTGCAGTCTCAACAAGTTATATTGATCTTTATACCATAAAGATTCACACAAGACCTTAACTCCCCGCTACCAAAGGTCTGGTGGCACATGCTAGAGGAAGTATTTCAGGGGCCCCCGGAGACCTAGAGACAAATGAAGAACTCAATTAAAGAGGACCCACGGGAAAAAACAGAAGATAAAGAAACCAGCTTTGCTACCTTAAACTATTGATAAATTCTAGATAAATTTAGAGGACAAATTGGTAAATGATCGGTTTTGCCGCCTCTCAGTCGACTTAAGTTCGATGAATAATTTAACTAACACTTTTTTAGAAAGTACAACTGGGTGAAAAAAATGCAAATTGCACTTTTCCGAATTGACAGGTATGGTGAGAAGTGTAACTTGCACATTTTCACCAAGTTGTACTTTTCAATATTGAACCAAACACCCCTTGAATCTTTGCACTTAAGTACTAATAGACATCATAGATAATGGAGGCAAACCGATGTCAAATCCAATAGATCAATGTCAAGGGAGGCTATGGAGTAGTTGTTGCTGCTTTAGATACCTAAACTGGGTAGCGGATACCGATCAAGAAGATAAATGATGTGTTTCAGCTTGTCTCATATACCACATGCATTCTATGTGAAATCAAGCTTCTTTGTCTACTCCAAAACATAGATGAGATCAAACACATCATGCTTCCCCCTACCCGAAGGGAGTCCAAAGATATTTATAATTTTTATGAGCTTGGAACTCCATCATCCAAAACATTATCCCATCCATGTTTACATATACCCATGAACCAATGGACACAGATATTTTACGCATGATTCAATGTTTTCTGTTTTATGTGAAGCCACCAGTTGCATTATGGTGGAGCATGTCTTATGGGCTATTTGTTTGCAGCCAAATTAAGTTTCTCGTATTCCATTGGTTTCATTAAAATGAAGTGTCATATAAAACTTGCCACAAATATAAATTTAGTTTTCTATTTTTTCATATTGGTTACTTTCATGTGAAGTATTTTGGGGGGGGGGGGGGGGGGTTGAATGTAACTCCTGTTGTACCGGTGGTTTAATCAAAATGCAGTGGTGTATACAAGTTTGCCCACAAATACAACTTTGTATCACTATGAATGACTACAATGTGTGGCAAAATTAGTGTTTTTTAACAAGGCAAAATCAGTTTTGAAAGTCTCAATTGATTCAGGAAAGTATAACTTACATTTTTGGAGAAAATGCAACTAGACGAAAATGTGTGGGAGTTACATTCTATCACTATATTTCAGTTGCACTTCCGTAACTCATTTGGATTCATTAATTTCTCAATCAATTGTAGTATTTTTTTCATTTTGCTTGTAAATCGGCTCTTTTTGGCATCCCAGTTATTAACTTTTTCATCTCGCCTAGTGGAAGTTGAGACTTTTTCCAGTATCTTTATCCCAGTCCTGAATCCGATATAGATTGATTGTCTCTTGATGCTTAGCTGGAGAAATGACTTGCTTAACGGAGAATTTTTTTTCTTGCTTATTCTTTTTCTTGAGCTAACATTTTAATGAGATTCACATAGCATTTTGTAGGGTGAACATGCTTTATTGATTGAAACTCAAGTTTACAGAAATTACAGAAGTATCATGTGGGTTTATAAGCCACACGTGGCCACCCTCCACATCGCTGGTTGCACCGCCTAGAGAAGAAGCTCTCACACGCACGCTCGCATGGGCCGGCCCAAGAGCATGAGGCCCCTCGCTCTATCGCCCCCCTGCTCGATCGTCTGATTCATTCGTTTGAGTAATAGGTGGAGAGGTCGGCTTGTCTAAAAAAAGGGTGGAGAGGTTGACCAATGGACCAGTTGACTATTGACTTTTTGGAAAGTTCACAATTTGGCAATTTGTAAAACTTTAAAAGGTTCACAAATTTAAAAAAATATCATGAATTATAAAAGCTCATGGATTTGAAAATGAAATAATATATTTGAGACAAAGTTCATGACTTTCAAAAAAGTTTGCAATGAAAAAAGTTAACGAATTTGAAAAACTTCATGATTGTAAAAAAAATGAATTAGAGAAAAATTCATGAGTTTGGAAAAATAATTAAGATCTGAAAAAGTTCATAATTTGAAAAATGTTGGCAGAAATGAAAAAAAATTCAAAAACTTGCAATAAAAGTTCAAGAGTTCGAAAAGGAAATCATAAATTTAAAAAATCACAAAATTTAAAAAAGGTTCAGAATTATGACTATTTTCAATTTGAATAAAGTTCACGCATTTGAAAAATAAAAATGAAAAAATAAAACTGAAAAAAGAAAATAAAAGCTAAAATGAAGCAATAAAATAAAAAAATAAAAAAGGAAAACCAAACAAAACCGGCCCACAAAAACAATAAACCAAAAAAAGAAAAACCGGTGGAAAGACTAGAGCAGGAAGCTTCCCAAAGCCGGGAGGCAGCTTCCCCCGCGTGCGCTAGATGGGCCACCCATTTAGAATCAAACAAGGGAGGTGTGTGCGTTGTCTACTAATTACGAAGAAACCGGCACTACGTAGGAATTATCGATTTTAATCATGTATGTTTGTTCCTGCCTTTTTAAATCCTGCAGCTAGAATCAGACATACTTTACTTTTTTAGTCTAAACACGCTCTTTATTTATTGGTTGGTAACAATCTCCATAGGGATAGAGTTTAGGTCGGGTGGGTGGGGGGGCTGTAGGAGCCACATATGGCGTCCTTCGGGTAGACCTAGAGCAAGTTTAGCGAGGCTATGTGCCTTGAGATTTGAAGACCTACTCTTATAAATGAAAGAGTAATAAATAAAATTATATATACTCCCTCCGTCCCATAATATAAGAACGTTTTTGACATTACACTAGTATCAAAACGTTCTTATATTATGGAACAGAGGAAGTAGTAGATAAAATCTCCTTAATGATAATGCCATGTAATCCACCAGTTCCTTTCATCCACCACGTGCTTGCAGTCGATGGCGACGAGAATATGCTGAAGATTGAGGTATGTCGCCAATGTCAATGCTTCCCGGCGGGCCATCGCCTTCATTGTGGCTGGATCGACTACTCCTAATATTTTGAGCGTTGATGCTCCGAAGTAATGCCCTTCATGGTCCCTGCGTATTGCCGATGATGAGCCCTCCCATGAAAAATGTGTCGCTGCGCCATCCACCCTTGGCTTTTCAACCCCACTTGGTGGAGGGAACCAGCGCTTCCAACCAGGCATTCTACAAACAGGCGCGTGAAGCCCTCCAATCTGGGCCGGCCCATATACTCTTTTTTATTTTATTTAAACCCCCTAAAATGGTTCGGGCGATAGGAATCGAACTCGAAACCTTAGCTTTTCAAGACAACAATAACCACTAGGCTAGCTCCCCCCGCTTTTGTGCAAACTTGCTTTTTCTACCTTTTATTACCTTCTCGGTTTCCCGGTTCACTGTTCAGTTTTTGCATGTTTTTGTTATTTTTTTCTTTTCTTTTTCCTTGTTCCTTTTATTTTTTTCTTTCTTCTTATTTTTTTCTTAAATGCATCGATTTTTCCAAAAACCATGAACTTTTTTCATTTGATAAACTTTTCTTAAAATATGATGAACTATTTTTTTCAAATTCAATGAACTTTTTCAAAATTGGTGAACGTTTTTCCAAAATAGGTTAATTTTTTCAAATTTGATGAACTTTCTTTTTTCAAGTTTGACGAATTTTTCTAAAAAAATGATGAATTTTTTTCCAAATTCGATGAACTTTTTTCAGGTTCCATGAAGTTTTTTTTTTTCAAAATCCATGAACTTGCTTTCCATTTTTGCTGATCTTTTTTTCAAAATTTGATGAACTTTTTCAAATTGATGAACTTCTTTGCAAAAATCATGAACTTTTTTCAAAATCCATGAATATTTTTTAATTCATGACTTTTTTTTCATTTTTTACGATTTTTTCGTTCGGTTTTTCTAATGCAATCGATCTTGCTCTAATGTGCCGGCCCACCAGGGTTTGCGCGTGGGCGAAGGAAGCTCCCTGGCGCCTGAAGCGCCGAATAGGGGCTCAAGGGAACCACCGAACAGGTCCTGCAGGCTGGAGACGAGTGAGCAACTAGTTGACGAGCGCTCCTTCGGGAGCCTCACAACGATCAACGCCATTTGGCGCGCTCTCAGCCGCCCGATACGTGTCGCGCTCTGGGCGCTTTCTCCTGATTTTGTTTTTTTTTTACACGAGTTTTCGGCTTTTTAAACGATTTTTCTGGTTTTTTCAACGTTTCGGTTTTCCACCGGTGTGTCTCAGCTTTTTAATAAAAAAAGTTTCAAGAAAAATTTACAGGAAAAATGCGTTTTTCTTTTGTTTTTCTTTCGCGAGAGTCACGGTTTTGCTTTCACGAGAAGCATGGCCGTGCCTCTCGAAAATAGGAAAAAAATGCATTTTCTGGTTTTTTTCCTTCCACGAGAGGCATGGTTTTGCTTTCGCGTGCCGTGCCTCCCGAAAACAGAAAAAAAATGCGCTTTTTTTTCCTTCCGCGAGAGGCACGGTTGTGCTTTCGCAAGAGACCTGATTGTGATTTCGCGAGAGGCATTTTCTAGAGACATTCAGCCGTTTCTGACTAGATAGATTGGCTCCAAACACCCAGCGGCAGGTTCCGAGGTCGGCAATGTCGACCACCAGTAAAAGCATAGTACTGACCAATAAATAAACTAAGTTAAAACCATGCTCTAGAAGATACTAGTAAGGTACACGTGCATTGCACGCATGAGATTCTGGTGGTTTGTGCATTATGCTTCTACATGTGAAGTCTTCTAGATTCTACATGTGGCAAAATCTGGTGGAATGTAGATGATATCCAACGGCCAGTAGTGCTCGGATTTGCTATCTTTGTACCGTCGGATTGGCTTCATCCAACGACCAACTTTCAAAGTTATGGTTTGGTTTGCAGCCTAAGGTTGCCACGCCTAAGCTTAGGCGTGCCGACATGTGTTTGGTTCATTGCTACACTTGTGGCTTGCCACACTTTTCTAGCTACATGGTCCACATGTCATAGACTCAACTTCTTGCCAAATCTTGCCACACTTGTGGTGGCCATTTTGTTAGCCACATTTGTTGTGGCAGACACACTTTGCCTAAGCTTAGTTGTGGCAAAGTTAGTCATGAATGAAGTTCAACCATGGAGTCTTCTAGATTCTACATGTGGCGGAATCTGGTGGAATGTAGATGATATCCAACGGCCAGTAGTGCTCGGATTTGCCATCTTTGTACCGTCGGATAGGTTTCATCCAACGACCAACTTTCAAAGTTATGGTTTGGTTTGCAGCCTAAGGTTGCCACGCCTAAGCTTAGGCGTGCCACAAGTGTGTTTGTTCCCTCTTCATGCATGCTCAACTCAACACCCCTCTTCATGTATGCTCTCTTCATGCATGCTTCTAGTGTATTTGTGCTAATCTAGTGTGGACTCATGCACCCTCCATACACTCTACCAAACACCCAAAAATGGGTCGAGAAGGGAACTCTTGGGATCATGCACTCTTCATAAACCCTACCAAACACACCAGGCATGTGTTTGGTTCATTGCTACACTTGTGGCTTGCCACACTTTTCTAGCTACATGGTCCACATGTTATAGACTTAACTTCTTGCCAAATCTTGCCACACTTGTGCTGGCCATTTTGTTAGCCACATTTTTTGTTTCAGACACACTTTGCTTAAGCTTAGTTGTGGCAAAGTTAGTCATGAATGAAGTTCAACCACGGAGTCTTCTAGATTCTACATGTGGCAGAATCTGGTGGAATGTAGATGATATGCAACGGCCAGTAGTGCTCGGATTTGCCATCTTTATACCGTCGGATTGGCTTCATCCAACGACCAACTTTCAAAGTTATTCACACACTATATAGGGGTATAGATATTACTGCCGGTTTAGAAGAATTACCATGGAAAACTATCCAACCAGGTCAGAGTCTGAATCTGCGGCTAGCTGCAAACCCTTACTAGAGGATCACAGGAGACTAGACTAGACTAGATTACTTTTCTGCCTAGACCTAGAAGTAATTTCCTTTCAGGAAAAAATAAATACAGAAGATTAGAACCAATGTACTCCTAGAGCCCTAAATTAAGAGAGGCAGCCAAGGTGGTAGTACTGCTACTACTACATGCTACAGCCCATAGACAAAAACATGTTCCATTCCAATCGATTCACATGAGCCCCAACCAGCCCCAAAGGAAAGAACAGTCTCTTTTTCTGAACTTGCCTCCTCTCCTTTTTACCCCTCTCCCTCATCATGCACTGCATGCGATGTGGGTATGGTATGGCACCCCTCACGCCACATGGCCAGAGGAACAAGAGCCAAAAAACAGTCCCCTCTGTATCCCACTCACCACCACCGTCCAACGCCCCTCTCGAAAATGCACACCATGCCCCAATGCTTTCCTTTGTCCAGTTGCTACCTAGCTCCTCCCTCCCTCCCTCCATGCTTCCAGGTCAGTAATCTGCAAGCAAGCACACAAGTTTGCTAAGTATCTTGTTCACAAGAGATTTGGAGCTGGTTGCTGGAAACTCAACACAAGCCAAATGACTCACCGTCCTTCTTCTTGACCAGGCTTCTGGCGAAGAGCAAGCAGATGACCAGGAAACCCAGGGCCAAGGCTCCACCCAGCACGATGGCTACAGTCTTGGCTGTCTGCTGCCCTGAGATGAGATGAGATGCAGAAGGAGAATGAATGGCCAAGTCGACAGAGATCAAAATCAAACTAGGGATGATACCACGTCTCATCATGGGTACAATCATAGAATGCCGTATCTCCAGCAAATCCACAAAAGAAAAGGTAAACAATGTACTACTCCTAGGTGCTAGTGGAAAACAGCTTTTCTCAAAGACCGAGCAGGCAGATGCATAAAAAACTCACTAATCTAGGCTGCTGCCATGGACTACTTCTAATCTAGTAGTAGTAGTTCAGAAACGAAGCATGGACTGAATATATAATGGAGTTATCAGTAATGAGCCTCCCTTACACTGGAACTCAACAGTGCAAAGAAGAAGCATAATTGACAAAAGAAAAGGGGAAGATCCTGCCAATCTGCCATCATAAACAAGCACAATTGATCCCTGTCCCTCAAATCTTAGGCTGACCAACCAACCAAGAAGGGAATAAGATCATGCCACTGTCTGCATCAGAGTTCCACTTTGACATGGCAAAGATACGCTCATAACTCCTGCCTACCTAACACTGGACCATGCAAGGCTTGTTTGTAATCTAAATGATGAGCACCTGAGAGGGCACTAATCTATACTCTACTACAAATTCGTCCAGAGGAGTGGCACCAAGAAACACAAGGCGCTCCCTCAATCCCCATCAATCAATTCGAACCAGAGAATCCTGCCAGGATCTCACCTACACATGTACAAACAAATCCACCGACAGTAGTTCACATGCATGAACTAGCCAGTAGTAGCCACCAGCAAGAATCATAATGCAATTAGTAACATAATACTAATACCACATTTGTTTGCCCAAAATTACTAAACACAATCCATCAATCAAATATTCGCTATTCAGATTTCAAATTGGATCACTGCAGAATGAACCAAATCAGTATTCTAAATGCAGTTGGAAGTGAATGTGGAGGCACAAATTTGCGAGAAAGCAAGGAAGAAGGAAGGAACGGTACCTCCGAGGCCGCCGCCGCCGCCGTGGGGCACGCCGTGGGGGTAGTAGCTGTAGGTAATGTAGCACTTGTCGAGGTAGACCTGGCCGGAGGGGGCGCCGCCGCACTCGACGGCGACGCGCTGCACGGCCTGGGTGACGCAGTTGCTGCAGTCGACGTTGGAGAGGTCGCCCTCGCACTGCGCCAGCGCGTACACCTGCTGGAAGCTGGTGGCGAAGAACCCGCCGGCGCTGGAGCCGGCTCCCCCCTCGAGCTGGCTGAAGGCGGTGCCGCGGCGGGTCTCGAAGTCCGCGGCGGCGGCGCCCCCGCCGGAGCCGCAGGTCTTGAAGAGCATCTGGACGCCGGAGACCTGGGGGAAGCCGGAGATCTCGTAGAGCGCGAGGCAGCCGTTGAGCTGGACGCGGGCGGCGACGGCGCCCCCGCAGAGGTCGCGCCAGGAGGACATGGCGCGCGCGACGCAGGAGGAGCAGTCCGGGCCGGAGAGGTCCCCGCGGCACTGGAAGAGGCCGAAGACGGAGGCGGAGGCGGAGGAGGCGGAGGCCGAGGAGGTCTTGTAGAACTTGGCGGAGGCGGACTGCGCGGCGAGGGCGGAGGAGAGCGCCGCGACGGTCGGCGGCGGCGCGCCCCCCGCGAAGGTCTGGTTGGCGCAGCCCTTGTAGACGACCGCGTACAGGTCGGCGCACGACGCCGGGCGCGGCGTCAGGAGGACGAGGAGCAGGATGGCGGCGGCGGCGAGGTGGAGGGGGCGGGGGCGGCAGGGAATGCCGCCGACGCCCATCTGGCCGCGCTCTGGAGGTCGGTCCTCGGTGGTGCGCCGGAAGCAGAGCTCCGCTGCTCACTCCACCACCCCCTGTTTTGGCGCTGGTCTGGCGGTGGTGGTGTGTATGCGCTTGCGAGTTGCGGCGTGAGATGTGCTGCTTGCTTCGCTTGGTCCGCGCTCTCTCCGCGTCCGTTTCAGCTGACGATGGTAATGTGGCGCAGTTAATGGGGGGGGCAGAGAAAAGCACGCAGTTTGGGTGAGCAGGACGCAAATCTGCTTCTCTGCGTGCACTGGCCACGGTCCACAGACGGTGATCTTAACTTCTTCACTCACTTCGTACGGCTGAAAGCTTGAAACGGCCACCCGCAAAAAAAGAAAAAAAGCTTGAAACGGCAGGAGGAAATATCAATCTGTATGAACATAGTAAAGCGGCATGATAACGATGCTATCCTTTTGACATTGCCATGATAATGGTCCTTGGTAAGTAAAGATGGTTTGGTCTAGTAGTAGAAAGGGACGTGGAAGCTTTGCCGATGGACACGACGGGACACAGAGGGTGGGTGAATATGGTGGCGAACTTTTGAATGAACTCGTCCGTCTTATGAGACGGGCACGAGGGCGACTCTCCACGCGGTGAAAAACAATCAATCCGCGCCTACTAGCGAGCACTAGTAATAAGTGCGCTGTGTACGGGGTTTGGTGAGACGAGGATCACCCGACCCGAGTGGGCTTGGGCTTGGAGGACCGTATGCGTATGCACGTACGGGTGGAGCTCTCGGGTCCCGGCCGGCCGCAGTTTCGCCGCTTTGGCATCTGCGGAGCGTCTCTCGGCGGGGCCGGTGCGCTCTTTTCTCAACAGCCACTAAACAAAACAAAACGTCGTCGTTTAACGGCTACAGAGCCCCACAGTCGAGCAGCAAAGAAGTTGCTTTGACAGTACCTTGGTTTTTCCCAACCTCCTTTCCGGAAAGAAAGACACTTTCTAGCAGGTCACTCTTCCTGTTTTTTTTATTGAGGGCCACTCTTCCCCCGTTGGTCACGGTGAGCCCACATAGACAATCGCCACCGGCCTTTCCAAGGGGGCCCACGGTCCACACGGTACGACGACGACCAATCCTTGTTTAATGATCAATCGTAACAATGGTTTGTTACACTTTGTTTATTATTCCCGGCCAATCTCCCGTTGCTGGGCAGCGGATCACCGGAGGAGCCCCTTGCTTTAGTAAGGACTTTAGCTAGATCAGCTAGCCAGCCAGCTTTGTGCAGGACAGGGGGCAAGGAATTTGGTTTGGTGGGATACGGGGAATTGTCTGGTTTGGTACGGGGGCCGGGAGGGAGAGAGGATATCAGAGGGGATCCTGCTTTCCTCCGTCCCGTTTTGATTGAACGATACCCTTTCTTTGACCTGACGGGGCCTCGCTTGACCGGAGCTCTCTCCGGTCGTGGATTTGGCTCTGGCTGTTGGTATTGCTGCTGCGGCATCTGCATGGGCTCTTGGCTGGCTCCTGCTGAAAAGAGATTTTGCAGGGAGCAGCAGGCGACTGAGGTCCCGGGAAATGCACGGAGCAGATAGATACAGTAGATGCTTGGAGCGTTGTGGCAACGGGCAGTGGGAAAAACAGAGTTACCGTGGTCGAAGCGTATGTTCTGATTGACTGGTCAACCAGGCCTTGACACAGCAAACAGAGCTTGATCGATTATGTACTTCCAGTAACTACCACTAACGGTATGTGGCCGAAATCACTGTTCTGACCTTGTCAACGTTTATCGTCACAAACTGAACTCAACGTGAAAGTATTTCGCGATTTGACCCTTTTAAAAACGCCAGGGCCCGCGGCGTTTCCACCCAACAAAGAAACGCCGAGCAAGCTAGCGTTCCTGGCCAACAGGTAAACGCCGTGGTAGCTTGCGTTTCTACCCTGGCCCACAGTCAGTCCGAACCCGCTGTTTTCGCTGACGTGGCACGTGTGAAACGTCAATGTCCCTGCCGTTTCTGGACTGGATTAAGTAATGCGCCCCGGGCCGCGGGGGCCTAACCCAGCCCACTCGCAGCCCCGGTCGGGCAGTTCTTCCAGGGACGAACTGGCGGCCGCCCCCTCCCTCTTCTTCACCAAATCTCCCCCAGATCTGCTATTGTGATCATCAAAACGAGTAGATCGGAGCATCCCCGAGTTACTTGAGGTATTCTCTTCCCAATCCTCCATTTATTTTCAATCAAGATTGGCTATTGTAGATGCATTTTTTTCAAACATGGTGGAACCCTAAGATGAGTTATTAGTGATTTATTTGATGAATATTTTGGTTACATTATGTTTAGAAAGAAGACATGTACTCCTGGCCGGCCTGTACTCCTTGTGTTGAAGTATTCTTAGTTAACTTGTTTAGTATTGGATTTAGAGAGAGACCATTTTTTTGGATTAGGTTAAACCTATTATTTGTTAAGAATTAGTTGTGATAGATTCTTTAGGATAAAATAGGTTGAAAAGAATTGGTGTTGGTAATGTGGTTCATGATTTGTATCTTTGGGATAATTTGTAGTAGTTCTCACACGATTTTGTATATGATGTGGTCATAATTTTAAGCATATATCCTCACAAATCCATTGACCTTATTTTGTAGGATGTTTGAGCCGGATAAATATCCCGGCCTTGATGATTATTACGAGGAGAAGCATCGTGCTGTGCTAGTGGAAAGAGGGGAGGTAATTATGTATCTACATTGTTGATTCTCATATTGTGAGTAGTTTAGAGAAGTATATAAATTGTGCGTGTGTTTTTTGTAGGTTCCTCCAGTACTTCGGTTGAGAGGCCACAACCCACGTGAGTCCCTGAGGTATGACCGTCGCTACGAGCCTTATTTTAGAAGAATGGATCTTCTCCAGTTTGTGCTCAACTTTAAAGGCACACCACCATGCCTGAACTCGACGGCCATTGCCGCCCTTACGGACCGTTGGAGGCCGGAGACGCACTCTTTTCACCTTGCTCTTGGTGAGATGACCGTCACTTTGGAGGATATTGCGATGATCTCCGGTCTTCCGATCGAGGGCAGGGCTCTTACCGGGAAGGTGAAGTCTGAGGGGTGGCGACAAAGGGTTGCAGGTTTGGTTGGTGTTGAACCTCCCCCGTGGATTCATGAAACAAAGAAGGATCCTAGGCCATCTGGTGTTTTGTTCTCGTGGCTACAAGAACATTTTTACGAGTGCCGAGAGAGTGCCAGTCCGGCTGTTGTGGAGAGGTACGCCAGGGCTTACTTATGGAATCTTTTGACCCAAGTGGTGTTTCCTGACGGCACGGGAGACACAGCCTCGTGGATGTTCTTGGACCCTCTTCGTAACTGGGATGTTAAGTGGAGTTGGGGGTCGGCGGCACTAGCCTTCTTGTACCGTCAGTTAATGCTAATTTGATGCATTCTCATTATATGAAAGAGATTTTTGCATGTGATTGTTTAATATGTGTACAAATGTGCAGTTGGGCGGAGCATGTATGAGGAGTAAGCCGAAATCTTGTCTTGGTGGTTTTGTTTGGGCCCTACAGATTTGGATGTGGGAGCGTATCCCTGTGGGCCGTAACTTGACCATTGCTCCGGAAGAACCTTGGGAGTGGCCTTTTGACGGGGATGAGGAGCGGTATCCCACTATCGCATACACGTGGGCTACTGTCCAAGTGTCGAGTATCGCCGCCATGGGGCGGTACAAGGCATACATAAGCGAGCTTGACATGCTTACTTACAACCAGGTAATTATCAAATGCCTTGCCATCATTACAGATTTTTTGTGTGCATGAGCTAGTGACATGTTGTGATGTAGGTTAATTGGAGGCCGTACATGGTACTTAGGCAGTTCCCTTTGAGCAATATGTGCCTTCGTGACCAACATCTTTGGCGTGTGCGTTGCCCCATGATATGCTTTTTTGCGGTGGAGTGGCATCTTCCACATCGTGTTTCGAAGCAATTTGGTGTACAACAACGCACCCCGCCGGAGTATGTTGAGACAAGTGTGGTGCTACATAGGTGAGAGTTTCTTGTACCATATGTTGATCAATGTGTACCACGGAAAAATGAAATTGATACCGATACTTCTCATGCTTTGTAGGACGAGCCGGCAACACAACAAGAATGTCACTAATTGGGAGGATCACCATCTTATGTGGTTGGACATGTGGAATGCTCAGAGGAATGCCCAAGTTGAAGATGATCACACACCTGACAACGACGACGGGGCATATTTAAGGCATTTGGAGTGGCTTCGCAAAGAGTACAGAGTTATCCTTAAGGGTGCTTGGACTCGTGCCGATTGCTTGGAAGTAATGCCAAGTGAGGTTGCTGATGGTGCATTCAACAACTCTATTAGGGAGACCATTGGAGCGCACCTAGATTATGGCCCTCTGCATGACCGAGTGGTATGTCTTTTTGTCTCTTTTTTGAACATGTGTCATTTCTTCATGAGTGGTGTGTCACTTAAGTTTTATTCAGGGCACGGAGCTATGGAGATGTATCAATGATAGTAATGTGATGCTTGGCCGCGCACCTGGTAGAGAAACGGACGGTCTCATTAGGAGTACTCTACAGGTTAGAGGCCTTCTTAATATGAACATGTGTTTTATATCATGTGAACTATTTTTGCATATTTACATGTCAATGTCTTTGCCTCTGCAGAAGGTTGTGAATCGTTGCCGAACACTAGCCGCTTTACTCTCTTGCCATGGTGGTTCATCCACGGATGTGCGTGCACGTGCTCAGTATAGAATGGATGTGCTTTCTTCCGCTCGTCCATCTTCGAGCCAAGCACGTGCTTCTTCCGCTCGTCCATCTTCCAGCCGAGCAGAAATCTTTCCCACCTTCGTTTGCCTTCTCATAGATTTTGTTCAAGCGTGTCGTGAATGACTTAACGGAGAAGGCTACACATGCGGAGTTAAGATCCTTGCAAAGATCCTTGTTCTTACAAGCCCTATAAAAGTTTGCAACGAAGTGCCTCATACACCATCGGTGGTGAAGCCTCGCATGCCCTGGAATATGAATATCACGGCCTTCAATATGCCTTGGTGCCGATCGGATATGATGCATACCTCCCTATTCGGAGGAATGACCGTGCTCCTAACAAGTCTCATGAACCATTCCCAGTTGTCTTGGTTCTCCACGGAGACCAAAGCAAATGCCACAGGCAACACCTGATCGTTAGCATCATGTGCCATTGCTATCATGAGTGTGCCCTTGTATTTCCCTGTCAAGAATGTCCCGTCTATAGACAGAACCGGTCGACAATGCTCAAAAGCTGCAATGCATGGGCCAAACGTCCAAAAGGCACGACGGAACACTCCTTCAATATCTTGGACATAGTGGTACATTCCTGGGTTTCTATACGACATCGCTCCCAGCAACCTGGGTAGCATGTTGTAAGCCTCTTCCCATCCACCGTACAACATTCTGAGAGCGACTTGCTTGGCCTTCCATGTCTTCCCATACTTGACCTTATATCCGAACTTATCTTCAATCCAACTCATCAACAACTTCACTTTAATGGTTGGATCCTCGGCTATATGTTTCTGGTATTTATAACCAATGAATTCCGAGGTTAGTTGACGGTGTGTCTTCCGTGCTTCTACGGCCGGCGGTGTGCATTGGTGAGTGGCTTTGCAACTGGTTATCTTCCACCAACCATCTTTCGTGAGTCTTCCATTGACTTTCCATTTGCATCTTTCTACCTCACATTTCACGGTGTATCGCTTGTTGCAGTCCGAGTGAACAACTATGAAAGGCCTGTGGTGTTTCATAGCATACTCACACAACCACATCCTGAATTCTAGCATGTGCTCGAACATCAAACCTTTCCTCACGTACGACATCGAAATCGCGTCGGGTGTACTACTTGGGAACTGTCTAGCCTCAATTGCCTTGCTCATGCCACCGTCGACTATAGCCTTATCTGCAAGGCTAACATCACAAAACAAGGGAATTTTGTGATCCCTACCGGTGATTTTTGTGTACCACTCTGCTTCTTTCTTAGTCAAGCCATCCTCGTCCAACTCATTCACCGGGCCTTCATCATCCGAGTCATCCACACAAGCACGCTGATAGATAATGTCAGGATCCATGTCCTGATGCCTTACTTCAGCCTCTACGTCACCAAAAATGTTGCGGTGCCTCTCATACTCTTCGTCGGAGTCATCACCATAATCTTTCATCGGTGCACTACCTCCGAACTCATATTGGGGATACTCATTGGCTTCCGCTTCAACTTTATGCTCAACAATAGGCGGCACACTACTAACCGGGCTCACATCATCTACTAAGGTTTGGTTCAAGTCAACATGAAAGAGAGGAGCCTTGACCACCTTACTTGCAAAGACTTCGAGTGACTTGACTGCCGAGGATGCAACAACCTCCTTATATGCAACCCAATGCAAATTGGACTTGATAGGCATTGTCTTCATTCGACACTTCTGCGCTGTGTAAAAAGCTGAGTTCCATCGGAACCGGAGGCGCGTGCCCACACTCCCGCTCACTCACAGCACCGTCTTTCCACGGACTTGCAAAGTGCTTCATCACTAGGTAGTATACTATACGTACTACGGAATAATAATACCTGCAAAAAGTGCTCCATCAATACCACTACCACCTTTGTTGCATACAGACTACTGTAATCAAACAGGGAATGACTTGCCCAGCCGGTCTCCTACTGGACTCCAGTCCAGTACCTACTCCGCGTATGCTTTTCTATTTTCCTCCTCCTCCAACGGCAACGGGCGCTGGGCGCTCCTTTTACCAGTTGCACCCAACCTTTGGGCAGCAAAAGTGATGGCACAAGGAAAAAGAAGAGGGCGCGAACGAAAACGCGAAACTTCCTGTCACTCACTTTGATGGCCCATTTCCTCTTTTGGCCGCGCAGGTGCAAGCTCTGTGGATGGATGTGCCTTTACCCCAGCGCCATCGTGGACGATCTACCTCGAAAACGTTCTGCGGGACGGCCCCGTCCTTGCATCATGGCTCTGGGGACGAGTCTGGTCTGCGTGCAAGTGCATGCATTGCCATTGCCATTGCATACGGTACGGTGCCAGTGCTACGGACGGAGCCTATCGTTTCCTTTTGTACGGCCGGGAGCCCGTCTGGCGTGGTGCATGGTCAAGTCATTTGGTCTAGCTAGAAAAGAAGAAGGAAAAAAGTCGAGTCATTGGGGTTTTCTGCTTTCCCGTAAACGCACGCTGCTTCCTGTGCCGGGTTGTAAACACGTTTTCATGACCGGTGTACGTACTACTACCTTCCGACTCGATCGATCGCCATTATCATTCTACTTTGCGGCTTTGGCCTGGCCCCCCTTGAGCTCGGCCGACCTCTTCTCTAGTCTAGTAGGACAAAACACTAGGCCACACCATGATTTCAGGGGCCGGAGCCTGGACGCGTCGTCCATGAGCCATGCTGTTGCCTAAAATTAAAAGTCGCATTGTTCTCTCAGCGACATAGTAATAACTAACTAATGATTGTCTCTAATGGGACGGTGTCTCGCGACACGACACTATAGCACGGCCAAAATGGTGGAAGATGTCTCTGGGATCGATCAAAGGTACCGTACATGGGTAACAGCGCCATCGCTAGGTTCATCGCGTCATCGGTCTCACCGGGCCCTTGGGAGGAGACGGAGACTGAGAGAAGAAGATTATCGTTGCTGTAGCGATGATGCGATGCAGAGCCTTCATACTTTGCGGGCCGTTGTAATGATTTGGTCAGGAGTACGGTACGGAGCCCTTGAGCCACGCGGCTGCAGGGCAGCACAGCAGCAGCAAGTGCGTCTTTGGAGGTTTCAGGCTGTGGTCATCGCTCAAGACTGAACCAGTCGGTCCCAAGTCCCAGTCCAAGGGAGCAGTGCACCACCATGCATGCAGCATATGCATACTACGTGCCTGCCGTGTCGTGGCCTCCGGACTCCATGGGAGATGGAGCGAAGAAGCGGATGGTGCTCTGACAAGACAAATGTGCTTTGACAAGATTCGTTACATTCAGCGATCGACACACACCGATCAATTAACGACGCGATCGCCATTGCTATCATTGTACCTTTGCGGTCTTGGCCCCGGCCCCGTCCGCTTTTTCGGAGTAAATAGCATAAAACTACCACTTTTCGTCTTATGGTTCCAAAAAACCACCACTTTTTTGTTTGTGACTGATACCTATCACTTTTTTCGTCGGTCGTCTCAAAAAACCCAAATCGCCCGTTGCTAGCGTTTTAAACCGTTTTCTGACGGTCCGGGCCCGTCTGTCAGGCCACATTAGCGCCGCGCGTGACGGCGAGGCCGGTAACGGCCGTTACTCGGACCGACCGGCGCGGTCGGACCGCACCCGCTCGTGCGCTCATTACTCTGCTCCCCTGCCCTCACTCTCACTCTCTCCCCTGCCCGCACTCATTCCTCTGCTCTCACTCTCACTCTCTCGCTCCTCTCCTCTCTGCTCTTCGACGCCGGCGGCGACTTGCGCTGTGGAAGCTCCACCGCCGCCATGCCTTCCTGGAATGACGGGGATACGAGCTCAGAGGATGAGTGCGACATCACAAGCATGGACATGGCTCTTTGGGTAAGTTTTTCGATCTGCTGAGCTAGGGTTAGGGTTCATCTAGGAGCTAGATTAGGTTAGTGTTCATCTTGGTGAGCTAGGGTAAGCTTTGTTTACTGTTATTTAGTAGGCAGGGTTATGGTTCCTGTTTGAGCTATGTTTATGTATGCTTGAAAACTAGGGTTTGGGTTAGGGTTCTTGCTGGATTGGGGAATTAATTTGTGATCTATGTCTGGTTCTGTGAGCTAAGGTGATTTTGTTCATCTGTTCATGCAGGAGACCCCTGACACCACCGTGGAGCCTCTTTTCTGTGGCCAGCTGGAGCTTTCTGAACCCACCTGGATGATGCACCACATGAAGCCAATTAAGTGTGTGGCATTTGAAGTAACCTTAACTGGAAGGCGTTTCTATGGTTGTCCAGTGCAGCAGGTATAGTACCTTAATTGGAATCATTTTCTTCTGAACCCACACATGTATTTACAAGGATGACAAGTTGCTGTTCTGAACCCACACAGTATTATGTTGACAAGTTGCTCTTCTGAACCTACACTGTATTATTTAGGATGAACTGCAATATGCCTTGTATTAAGGTATTGAGGGATATGGTTACTATCAAAAATGCTTATGTATAGGAAGCATATATCTGTGAATGTACTTGTACAAGCAGGTTGGGTTTCAGTTATAGTTTGAGTTATATTAAACAACATATTCAGTTTACTTAAGCCTCACCTTTAGTTTCTTAGTCTGATATGATTTGTTGTTTTGAAATTGAGTGCACTTAGTGATGTATATTTCAATTTCCAAATGCAGAGTGAAGGTGTTAACTGTGGTGTTACTGAGTGGGTTGACAAGCCCTGGCATCCAATTCTTCAGAATTGCTTGTCCAGGCTGTGGGACATGTACCATGAACAGAATTGTGGCAGGGTAGTTGATAAGCAGAAGTATGAGAAGCATTTGGCCAAGCTTAAGACTGAAAATGACAAGCTGTGCATTGAGTACACAAAGCTTGTTCAAGATGTATCCAAGATGTTTGATTGGCAGGATGATAGGGTAGGCCACATGGATAACCAGAAGGCAGTTGAGGAGGAAGAATTTGAGAAGAAGAAGAAAGAGGTAGAAGAGAGAGCTAGGTTGGAGGTTCAGATGGAGAAGCTCAAACTTGCCAAGGAACAAAGGTGCATTTTACAGAGCCAAGCTGACATTATCAAGAATACCAGGAAGGCAAAGAAGGAGGTTGAACAGGAGAGAGATTTGCTTAAGATAGAGAAGGCCAAGCTTGAGCATGTGGTGAATGAGCTGCTGAGTGATGGGCATGCAAGCAAGGAGAAACTTGAGAAAATCAAGGCCATCCTTGATTCATGATGTGTGTTTTGCAGATGGTGAAGTACATCCAAGGCCTTTATAAGTATGTGGCCTAACAATCTGATGTGAAGATATGGGGTGTACATTTTGGGGAATGTGAAGCTAATCTAGTCTATGTCTATGCCAATGTTAAGAACTGTTGTTATGCTGCTAAAACCTTTAATGCTAAGTTATGAACTAAGTTGTAATGCTATGTGTCTTCTGCTATGTTATGGAGTCAGTGATAAGCACTGCTGGAGTATGCTATGTGTCTTTTTATGTTTAAAAGGTAGTTATGTTTATTAGTGCTTTCTACCTGGGCTTTGTGGCCCAGTTATATTTACAAACCTAGGCCTACTCCACCCACCCTCCACTGCTCATAAATAGCGTACTCCACCCACCCTCCTCCCTCCAGAACACAGCCGCCACACCCCACCTCTAGAAACCCTAGATGGATCCAGAGCTTGGGGAGGTGACAGATGAGGAAGAGGAGGCAGTGCAGGCAGTGGATGTGAGGAGGCAAAGGGCTCGCCCTGCAGTGCAGGCAGTGGAGTGGGAGCTGGAGTTCAAGAGGAGGCTGGCAGAGAAGATCTTGGAGAAGTGCAACTCAGATGAGTTCACAGTTCTTGTCCCTGGCGGCAGGCGCAAGAGCTCAGGGAAGATCATCAGGTGGGCTAGGAGACAGGCAGTACTCGCTCCTCACCCTTCTACCAGAGCAAAGTGGTGTCGTTTCTTCGATCGTTACGATTGAGAGTTGTTGGTAGTAGTTTTTTTAAGTATGAATGAGAGTCTGAGCTATGTATCCCTTCCATTTCTGTACAACTCTTTGTATGAAAGAAAGTTTGTATGGTGGAATCTATGAATGTTTGAATAAATGAATCAATGTTTGCATCAGTGTTGTCTGAATCTACCCAGAAGTCACAAACACTCAGGTTGCATAATGCAACCACTTAGGTTTCAACAAGCAAATACATAGGTTTCATAAATGCAAACACTCTGGTTTCAGGAAGCAAATACATAGGTTTCATAATGCTAACACTCAAGTTTCAGCAAGCAAATACATAGGTTTAAGGTTGCAAACACTTAGGTTTCAGCACTCATACAACAAGACAACTTTCTCAAATGTTGGAATCTTCAGTAGTTACCACTAGCTGTGAAATATGCCTTCCACTTTCCAGTTGGCTTCCTAACCCTCTTGGACCCAATCTCCATCTCAGAGTTGGCAGCTTGCCTTGGAGCATTGAAAACTGTGTACCCTCTGCTAGCTGTTGATGCTCTGGTGTTCTTTGCTGGAGAAGCAATGGATGACCTTGTGTTCTTGGCTGGTGAAGATGTGCTAGGAGCCCCTGTCTTCTTGGTTGCTTTGGTCTTCTTGGCAGGTGCTGATGTGGCTGGTGCTGGAGTAGCAGAAGCAGCTCCCTTGTTCCTCTTTGCTGGTCCTGGAGTAGTTGTGGCTGTTGCAGGCCTCTTCCTAGCTATGGCTGGTGCTGATGGTGGTGGTGGGGGTGAGGGTGGGGGTGCAACCACACCTGTAGAAGCTCTGGTAGATGAAGAGTAGTCTGACCGATTCTCCTGCATATTTTACAAAGTAAATTATAATTAAACCACCTAGCCTATGAAACAGAAGTTTCTTTATCAATAAGTATACCTGGTGATTATTCTTTCTCATCCGCAGTTTGGGTTTCAGTGGAACACCACAAGTGGTATATCTGTGACCTTGCATATTGCAATTGCTACAGGTCACTGTCCCAATTCTTGATGTATCCTTCTTGGCAGGCACCTCAAAATGTCCTTTCCTCCTAGCTGTCTGCTTTTTACCCTTCTTTTCTTTGAATACTGGAGGAGATATGTCATCCCCCATGGTGTGTGGCCAACAATCAGGGCCTGGAACAGGGTATATAATATGCTTGTAGGTTTCACAGTAGAGGGGCTTCTTGAAGAACTCATGGACAAAATCTTCAGGGTGTAGCTTCACCTTCTGCATTGCTGCTATAGCATGACTACATGGAACAGCTGTCATATCCCACCTCCTGCAGTCACAAGTGTAGTTGTTTAGGTTTACACAGTAGGCCTTTTCTGAACTACTTGTAACTTGCCAAATTCCTGGTCCAGCCATATATGCATCACAATATTTTGCCCACTTCTTGACCTCCTCCAATATCTCAGAGTAAGTGGGTGTGATATCCCACCTACATGTCTCTGTCTTCTCCCTAATCTTCTGAAACTTGATCATGAGTTTTGTCCTAATTCCTTCAAGCATTGTCCTTATGGGCTTGTTCCTAACATCCAGAATAATCCTGTTGAAAACTTCACTAAGATTGTTTACAACAAGGTCTGTCTTGCATATAGTATCCATTCTATGCCTGGCCCAAGTATGGACTGGTATGTTGGACAACCACTTCCATGCCTCCTCACTCTCTTTCTTCAATGCTTCCATGCCCAGATCATGCCCATGCTTAGTGAAAGAATATGCAGCTTGGTCTAGATGTTTTTTCAATTCATCCCCTCTAAACCCAGCTGATTGGAAGTTGGCATATATGTGTCTTAAACAAAATCTTTGAGGGGAATCAGGAAATACATCCTCTATTGCATTGAGCAGACCCTGTTCATTGATTTTGTATTAATAACTAGTGAAGTAAGTAGAGAAAAGCAGTACATAGTGCAAGGAAAAGCAGTACATAGTGCAAGGAAAAGCAGTACATAGTGAAAGGAAAATCAGTTAAATCATGAAGAGTAGTTGTACCTTTTGCTTGTCTGACATAATTGTGTAGGGCCCAAACTTGTTGCCACTACCAATTACTGTCCTTAACTGTGTAAGAAACCAAGTCCAACTATCTGTCTCCTCCTTGTCAACAACACCAAATGCAATAGGGAAGATGTTGTTGTTGCCATCCCTCCCTATTGCTGCCAGGATTTGCTGCCCAGTGCTTAGTTTGATGAAGCATCCATCAAGACCTGCATTTTAAGCCATTAGTAAACAGCAACATGTAATGCAATCCCTATTTAAGCACTATACAGACTAGATTTACCTATGAAAGGCCTGCAACCATTTAGGAACCCCTCCTTACAAGCAAACAGACAATAAAACATGTAATGAAACCTTGGGGTAGGTGCTGGGTGGAGTTCAAATTCCTTTGTTGTCACAACACATCTACTACCAGGGTTTGTGTCCAAAACACACTGCAGATAGTCTCTTAACCTGTAGTATTGTGTCTTGTGATCCCCTTGCACAACATCAACTGCTTTCCTCCTTGCCCTGTAGGCCAAACTTTTTGGAACATGTACTCCAAATTTCTTTTTTGTATAACTCAGTATAGTCTCAACACCTGCACCAGGATTGGATCTTACAGTATCCTCAACAGCCTTTGCAACCCACTTCATGGTAACCTTTGTGTTCTCTCCACTTGCTCCACAGGTGTGATCAAGATTCATCTTCTTGATGCTAAAGGTTGACTCATGGGCAATCTTAGAAGCAGTAATATAAAACTCACAACCATGCTTTCTATCTAAGCACCAGGCTATGATCCTACTTGGATCATTCCTATGGTACTCAAAGTTCCTAAGTGTCCTAACATGGTAGTTTCTCAATGCTTCTCTGAACTCTACCACATTCTGAAAGCACAAATGAATCCTAAACTGTTCATGTGCATCAGGCCTAGAGGAATCATACCATATTCTCTCCTTCTTCTTCTTCAATTTTCTCTTGCTGCCACAAGGCAACCTAGGTGCATCATCTTCTTCATCAGAAATTCCTTCATCACCTGGAAAGCAGAACTCATCAGCTTCTGGCACGAAATCTTCAAACTTTTTGTGATCTGGCTCACTGTGTGATCTGCTTGTTGGGCCTTGTTTCCTCACAGGTATCTTCTGTGCCACAGTTTTCACATGATCTGAAACTTCTTCTTCATCATCTTCTTCAGAACCATTTGGCTCCTGCCAAAACTCTGAGGGTTCAGAAGCACCCCCAAAATAATGCTCAGCCATCTCTTCCTCTTCCCTGTAGTGCTGACTTGTTCCTTCACCACCTTCAACTTCTCCCCTAGCCCAAGACTTGTATGAAATTTTCTTCCCTCTGTAATCACCCCTGAAAAACTCAAAATCTGAAGAGGATTTGTCCAATTCATCTTCATCTTGATCTTCTGCTTCAATGCCTTCAATTTCCACTGCCTCTTTTCCCTTGTTGAAATTACAGCTCTGTTGTGTGTTAAAATATGGATCAACAGGCACAAGTGGGGGCTGTGAAGAATTTGAGACAGGGAAAAGGACACCTTCTTGGGAAACACTATAAACAATGGGATCACCAACTTGACTAATTGGAATCTGCTCTTCAAGCAAGGTGTGGTCCATGTTTGCATCTGCTGGATTTGGGTCACTAGCCTCTCTCACTGTTATGTTCAATATTTTCTTCTCAGCAAACAAATCTAGCATCTCCTCCACCTTCTCATCACTGTCCAAAACCTCAATCCCCTCCAGCCCCTTACCCTCATCCTTAACATATGACAGATAGGCATCCAACCCATAGCCCTCAAGTTCAATAAGTGCTAACAAAAACAGGTAATTCATTTCTGATAAGGAAAACTTCCTTTCCATGTTGTCTCTACCCTGAAAATGCAGCCTCAATTCCCATACTTCATCATCCAAACTATGCAAAAAAAGAAACAACACATTCAGATTTCTTCGGATTTTCAAGTTAAAAAGTATGCAACAGTTTCACTTGCACAACATATCATCCAAACCTAAACCCTAATTCATATATTGAGTACAATGTATACATAATAATATACCAAAGAACTAATTCATTAACAATATAAGAAACAAATCCTAACCCTAGTACCCTAGTTCATAAATAAACTAAGAAAAATAATTAAAACAATTCATAACTTACTCCACGCCACCAAGTGAGGAGGCCCACTGATGCCCGCCTTCTGGATCCGCGTGGATGCATTTGGCCACTGCCCTGGCCGCGCGGAACGCCGGCGACATCTGGACCTCCTGCGTCGGTGGCCCAGACGAGCGCTGGGTCGGGAAACTTGCGCTGCCTAGCCACTTGTTGACCTCGGAGTGAGCACCGCCCTCGCCGCTGGCTGTCGGCCCAGGCTCGCCGTCGTCCTTCTTCTTCACCGCCGCCATCGTCGGGGGAGACAGAGAGCACGGGGGGAAGGAGGAGCGAGAGAGAGATGCTGCCGACAGAGAGAGAACGGCAGCGCACGAGCTAGTGCGGTCCGACCGCGCCGGTCGGTCCGAGTAACGGCCGTTACCGGCCTCGCCGTCACGCGCGGCGCTGACGTGGCCTGACAGGCGGGCCCGGACCGTCAGAAAACGGTTTAAAACGCTAGCAACGGGCGATTTGGGTTTTTTGAGACAACCGACGAAAAAAGTGGTAGGTATCAGTCACAAACAAAAAAGTGATGGTTTTTTTGGAACCATAGAACGAAAAGTGGTAGTTTTATGCTATTTACTCGCTTCTTCGCTTGGCTTGGCCCAGGCGGATGCTCCTCCTCCTGGCAGTGGTAGGACAAAACACTACGCCATGATTTGAGGGGCCGGAGACACGTCCATGGAGCGCGTGCACCATAGTGGTAATTAATAAACAACATAATAAGCGGAGCTACCGCTAGCATAGCATGCACTGATGATTGTCCCTAATGAGACAGTGTCTGTCGCCCGACACTATATATAGCACGGCCAAATGATGAAGGTGTATGGGGATCGAGAGATCGATAACAAGAGCTGGAGCTCCCTAGATTTGCATAGCAGTAGCATACTTAAGAGTTAAGTACTTCAGTAGTGGTGAGCTAATGATAGCGTGAGAAAGGTGTACGAGGCCGAGAGGAAACTAGCCGGAGATGGTGCGGTGTACAGTCAGTGACAGCGATCTGGTGGTGGTAGTAATGATTTGCTCAGGAGCTCCGGCCGAAGCCATGACGCACGCGCGCAGCAGGTTCGCCTTTGGAGATTTTAGGGTCTGCTCGTCGCTGAAACACTGGAGTGGACTAGTCGGTGGAAAGCCAGAAGTGAGCGTTAACTCCGTCCGCTCATTGACGCCTCTCCGCCCACTCCCAGCTCCCCTGTCCCGGGCCAGGGGAGAAAAGATCCTCCTGCTCCTGTGCGGCTGTGCTGACGATGGTAATGTGGCGCAGTTAATGGAGTGGTAGAGAGAAGCACGCACTTTGGGTGAGCAGGACGCAAATCTGTTTGTTTGCACAATTTTGCTAGAACTCATCTAGATGAGACATAATTTGGTCTTATTCACCTTTTATAGCCATTAGATGTGATGCTATAAGGTGCGTGTGTGCTGATGTGGGTTGTATCTGTTCTTGTTTCTAGGTGAATGAGACCAAATTATATCTCATCTAGATGAGTTCTAGGTGCTCCCTTGTTTGCATGCACTATCCACGGATGGTGATATTGAGAGCAACTCTAGCAGACCCCTCAAAACGCGAACCTGAATCCGCTCGCTGCCTCGGATACGAGTCGAAAACCTCCGAGAAAGATCAGAAACCGTAAACAGAGCTGTAAAATTTGAAATCAAGACTTCGCCGGAGAAATAGAACTTGTTCATAGTGATCAGCATACATAGTTCATACATATACTACAAATTACACTAATTAGATGAGGCTTGGCGATGGCCACCGTAACCCCAAAGCCAAAATTAGGCTCACCGGAGCCATCCGAGTATGGTGGCAACGCTGCAGCGGCGGGGATCCTCAGTAGCCATCGTCGGAGACGAGGTCGACGTAGATGTCGTCCTGCGCGTTCTTCTCGCGGCGCCTCACCTCCTCGCTCTCGAGGAATTCCTTCTCCTTTGCGAGGCCCTGCTCGAGGAGGACGTCGTCGAGTTCGGCAAGGGTTCGCCGGCGCCGCTCCTCCTCCTCCTCCCGGGCACTGCGCGACATGATTGCCCGCTCGAAGATGTCCGCCTCAGCCGAAGGGAAGAAATCCTCCAAGCCGATGACTCCGCCGCCCCGCAGCACCGGCGACACATCAAGCTCCCACTTCACCACGCGGAGGACGGGGAGATCCTCCGGCTCCATTTTCACCGGAGTGAGGAGCAGCGTGCGGCGACTGCCCCCCCCCCCCCCGGCGGCGGAGCTGCCCGTGGCAGAGGAGGAGCCCGCGGCAGAGGAGGAGATCAGCCCGTGGCGGAGGTCGTACTCCTCCATCTCGCGGGGGATGAGCGACTCCGGCGGCACGAGGCCCCAATTCGTGTACTCCCGCGTCGCACGCTTCCTCGTGGCGTCCGCCCGGACACAACGCTGGCTCTCGGGGTCGTCCCTCTCGCCGGAGCTCCACATGGTGGCGTTCGGCGGCGGATTGGGCTCACCGGCGGCGACAAATATGAGGTGGGATTGGGGAATCGCTGGGAAACACGGTGGCGGGGGGATAGGGTTTCGACCCATATCTACCCCGCAAACACGTACATATACCATATACCGCTTCAGGGGGGGGGGGGGCGGTTTGCGGGCCACCCTAAAATGTATCACGGGCCGGGCGGGTATACGGGCTCTGCTCTGGCCAGAAACTTGGGCCAGAATTTTACGTGTTCATGCGATTTGAGGGGTCTGCTAGAGTTCCTCTAAGAGCATCTACAGCCGGGCGCCCCAAATCATCCTCAAACACCCGGGTGGCCCGCCCGGTCACTGACCGGTCACAAAAAATTAACCCATACGGGCGCCTCAAACGGGCCTCAAACGCCCGGACTGTTGGGGATCGTAGCAGAATTTTAAAATTTCCTACACATCACCAAGATCCATCTATGGAGTATACTAGCAACGAGGGGAAAGGAATGCATCTACATACCCTTGTAGATCGCGAGCGGAAGCGTTCCAATGAACGGGGTTGATGGAGTCGTACTCGCCGTGATCCAAATCACCGATGACCGAGTGCCGAACGGACGGCACCTCCGCGTTCAACACACGTACGGAGCAGCGACGTCTCCTCCTTCTTGATCCAGCAAGGGGGAAGGAGAGGTTGATGGAGATCCAGCAGCACGACGGCGTGGTGGTGGAAGTAGCGGGGTCTCGGCAGGGCTTCGCCAAGCTTCTGCGAGAGGGAGAGGTGTTGCAGGGGGAGAGGGAGGCGCCAGGGGCTGTGGTGTTGCTGCCCTCCCTCCCCCCAGTATATATAGGACCCCTGGAGGGGGGCGCGCCGGCCCTGGAACCCATCTGCATGGGGGGGGGGGCGGCGGCCAACGGGGAAGGGGGGTGGCTTCCCCCCCAAGCCAAGTGGGGCGCCCCCGCCCCTAGGGTTTCCAACCCTAGGCGCAGGGGGAGGCCCAAGGGGTGGCGCCCCAGCCCACTAAGGGCTGGTTCCCTTCCCACTTCAGCCCATGGGGCCCTCCGGGATAGGTGGCCCCACCCGATGGACCCCCGGGACCCTTCCGGTGGTCCCGCTACAATACCGATAACCCCCGAAACTTTCCCGGTGGCCGAAACTGGACTTCCTATATATAATTCTTCACCTCTGGACCATTCCGGAACTCCTCGTGACGTCCGGGATGTCATCCGGGACTTCGAACAACTTTCGGGTTTCCGCATACTAATATCTCTACAACCCTAGCGTCACCGAACCTTAAGTGTGTAGACCCTACAGGTTCGGGAGACATGCAGACATGACCGAGACGCCTCTCCGGTCAATAACCAACAGCGGGATCTGGATACCCATGTTGGCTCCCACATGTTCCACGATGATCTCATCGGATGAACCACGATGTCGAGGATTCAATCAACCCCGTATACAATTCCCTTTGTCAATCGGTATGTTACTTGCCCGAGATTCGATCGTCGGTATCCCAATACCTTGTTCAATCTCATTACCGGCAAGTCACTTTACTCGTACCGCAATGCATGATCCCGTGGCTAACTCCTTAGTCACATTGAGCTCATTATGATGATGCATTACCGAGTGGGCCCAGAGATACCTCTCCGTCATACGGAGTGACAAATCCCAGTCTCGATCCGTGCCAACCCAACAGACACTTTAAGAGATACCCGTAGTGTACCTTTATAGTCACCCAGTTACGTTGTGACGTTTGGCACACCCAAAGTACTCCTACGGTATCCGGGAGTTGCACGATCTCATGGTCTAAGGAAAAGATACTTGACATTGGAAAAGCTCTAGCAAACGAACTACACGATCTTTGAGCTATGCTTAGGATTGGGTCTTTTCCATCACATCATTCTCCTAATGATGTGATCCCGTTATCAATGACATCCAATGTCCATAGTCAGGAAACCATGACTATCTGTTGATCAACGAGCTAGTCAACTAGAGGCTTACTAGGGACACGTTGTGGTCTATGTATTCACACATGTATTACGATTTCCGGATAACACAATTATAGCATGAACAATAGACAATTATCATGAACAAAGAAATATAATAATAACCATTTATTATTGCCTCTAGGGCATATTTCCAACAGTCTCCCACTTACACGAGAGTCAATAATCTAGTTACATTGTGATGAATCGAACACCCATAGCGTTCTGGTGTTGATCATGTTTTGCTCTAGGGAGAGGTTTAGTCAACGGATCTGCTACATTCAGGTCCGTATGTACTTTACAAATATCTATGTCTCCATTTTGAACACTTTCACGAATGGAGTTGAAGCGACGCTTGATATGCCTGGTCTTCCTGTGAAACCTGGGCTCCTTGGCAAGGGCAATAGCTCCAGTGTTGTCACAGAAGAGAGTCATCGGTCCCGACGCATTGGGAATCACCCCTAGGTCGGTAATGAACTCCTTCATCCAGATTGCTTCTTGCGCTGCCTCCGAGGCTGCCGTGTACTCCGCTTCACATGTAGATCCCGCCATGACGCTTTGCTTGCAACTGCACCAGCTTACTGCTCCTCCATTCAAAATATACACGTATCCGGTTTGTGACTTCGAGTCATCCAGATCTGTGTCGAAGCTAGCGTCAACGTAACCCTTTACGACGAGCTCTTCGTCACCTCCATAAACGAGAAACATATCCTTAGTCCTCTTCAGGAACTTCAGGATATTCTTGACCGCTGTCTAGTGTTCCATGCCGGGATTACTTTGGTACCTTCCTACCAAACTTACGGCAAGGTTTACATCAGGTCTGGTACACAGCATGGCATACATAATAGACCCTATGGCCGAGGCATAGGGGATAACACTCATCTTTTCTCTATCTTCTGTTGTGGTCGGGCATTGAGCCGTGCTCAATTGCACACCTTGCAATACAGGCAAGAACCCCTTCTTGGACTGATCCATATTGAACTTCTTCAATATCTTGTCAAGGTACGTACTCTGTGAAAGACCAATGAGGCGTCTTGATCTATCTCTATAGATCTTGATGCCTAATATACAAGCAGCTTCTCCAAGGTCCTTCATTGAAAAACACTTATTAAAATAGGCCTTTATACTTTCCAAGAATTCTATATCATTTCCCATCAATAGTATGCCATCCACATATAATAAGAGAAATGCTACAGAGCTCCCACTCACTTTCTTGTAAACACAGGCTTCTCCATAAGTCTGTGTAAACCCAAACGCTTTGATCATCTCATCAAAGCGAATGTTCCAACTCCGAGATGCTTGCACCAGCCCATAGATTGAGCGCTGGAGCTTGCATACTTTGTCAGCATTCTTAGGATCGACAAAACCTTCCGGCTGCATCATATACAATTCTTCCTTAAGGAAGCCGTTAAGGAATGCCGTTTTGACGTCCATCTGCCATATCTCATAATCATAGTATGCGGCAATTGCTAACATGATTCGGACGGACTTCAGCTTCGCTACGGGTGAGAAAGTCTCATCGTAGTCAACTCCTTGAACTTGTCGATAACCCTTAGCGACAAGTTGAGCCTTATAGATGGTCACATTACCATCCGCGTCTGTCTTCTTCTTAAAGATCCATTTATTTTCTATGGCTCGCCGATCATCGGGCAAGTCAGTCAAAGTCCATACTTCGTTTTCATACATGGATCCTATCTCGGATTTCATGGCTTCTAGCCATTTGTCGGAATCCGGGCCCGCCATCGCTTCTTCATAGTTCGAAGGTTCACCGTTGTCTAACAACATGATTTCCAGGACAGGGTTGCCGTACCACTCTGGTGCGGAACGTGTCCTTGTGGACCTACGAAGTTCAGCAGTAACTTGATCTGAAGCTTCATGATCATCATCATTAACTTCCTCCCCAGTCGGTGTAGGCACCACAGGAACATCTTCCCGCGCTGCGCTACTTTCTGGTTCGGAAGGGGTGACTATCACCTCATCAAGTTCCACTTTCCTCCCACTTAATTCTTTCGAGAGAAACTCTTTCTCCAGAAAGGACCCGTTCTTGGCAACAAAGATCTTGCCTTCGGATCTGAGATAGAAGGTATACCCAATGGTTTCCTTAGGGTATCCTATGAAGACGCATTTTTCCGACTTGGGTTCGAGCTTTTCAGGTTGAAGTTTCTTGACATAAGCATCGCATCCCCAAACTTTTAGAAACGACAGCTTAGGTTTCTTCCCAAACCACAATTCATACGGTGTCGTCTCAACGGATTTCGACGGAGCCCTATTTAAACTGAATGCGGCAGTCTCTAAAGCATAGCCCCAAAATGAGAGCGGTAGATCGGTAAGAGACATCATAGATCGCACCATATCCAATAGAGTGCGATTACGACGTTCGGACACCATTTCGCTGAGGTGTTCCAGGCGGCGTGAGTTGTGAAACGATTCCACATTTCCTTAAGTGCGTACCAAATTCGTGACTTAAATATTCTCCACCACGATCTGATCGTAATAATTTTATTTTCCTGTCACGTTGATTCTCAACCTCACTCTGAAATTCCTTGAACTTTTCAAAGGTTTTAGACTTGTGTTTCATTAGGTAGACATACCCATATCTACTTAAGTCATCAGTGAGAGTGAGAACATAACGATATCCACCGCGAGCCTCAACACTCATTGGACCGCACACATCGGTATGTATGATTTCCAATAAGTTGGTTGCTCGCTCCATTGTTCCGGAGAACGGAGTCTTGGTCATCTTACCCATGAGGCATGGTTCGCACGTGTCAAATGATTCGTAATCAAGAGACTCCAAAAGTCCATCTGCATGGAGCTTCTTCATGCTCTTGACACCAATGTGACCAAGGTGGCAGTGCCACAAGTATGTGGGACTATCGTTATCAACTTTACATCTTTTGGTATTCACACTATGAATATGTGTAACATCACGTTCGAGATTCATCAAGAATAAACCATTGACCAGCGGGGCATGACCATAAAACATATCTCTCTTATAAATAGAACAACCATTATTCTCGGATTTAAATGAGTAGCCATCTCGAATTAAACGAGATCTAGATACAATGTTCATGCTCAAAGCTGGCACTAAATAACAATTATTGAGGTTTAAAACTAACCCCGTAGGTAAATGCAGAGGTAGCGTGCCGACGGCGATCACATCGACCTTGGAACCATTCCCGACGCGCATCGTCACCTCGTCCTTCGCCAGTCTCCGTTTATTCCGCAGTTCCTGTTTTGAGTTACAAATTTGAGCAACCGCACCAGTATCAAATACCCAGGAGCTACTACGAGTACTGGTAAGGTACACATCAATTACATGTATATCACATATACCTTTGGTGTTGCCGGCCTTCTTGTCCGCTAAGTATTTGGGGCAGTTCCGCTTCCAGTGACCACTTACCTTGCAATAAAAGCACTCAGTCTCAGGCTTGGGTCCATTCCTTGGCTTCTTCCCGGCAACTGGATTACCGGGCGCGGCAACTCCCTTGCCGTCCTTCTTGAAGTTCTTCTTACCCTTGCCTTTCTTGAACTTAGTGGTTTTATTCACCATCAACACTTGATGTTCCTTTCTGATCTCCACCTCCGCTGATTTCAGCATTGAATATACCTCAGGAATGGTCTTTTCCATCCCCTGCATATTGAAGTTCATCACAAAGCTCTTGTAGCTCGGTGGAAGCGACTGAAGGATTCTGTCAATGACCGCGTCATCCGGGAGATTAACTCCCAGCCGAGACAAGCGGTTGTGTAACCCAGACATTCTGAGTATGTGCTCAATAACAGAACTATTTTCCTCCATTTTACAGCTGAAGAACTTGTCGGAGACTTCATATCTCTCGACCCGGGCATTGTTGTGAATCGTAGCATAATTTTAAAATTTTCCTACGCTCACCAAGATGCATCTATGGAGTCTACTAGCAACGAGGGGAAGGGAGTGCATCTACATACCCTTGTAGATCGCGAGCGGAAGCGTTCCAATGAACGTGGATGACGGAGTCGTACTCGCCGTGATCCAAATCACCGATGACCGAGTGCCGAACGGACGGCATCTCCGCGTTCAACACACGTACGGTGCAGCGACGTCTCCTCCTTCTTGATCCAGCAAGGGGGAAGGAGAGGTTGATGGAGATCCAACAACACGACGGCGTGGTGGTGGATTTAGCGGGTCTCCGGCAGGGCTTCGCCGAGCTTCTGCGAGAGAGAGAGAGAGAGGTGTTGCAGGGGAGGAGGAAGGCGCCCAAAGCTGTGTCCTGCTGCCCTCCCTCCCCCCACTATTTATAGGACCCCTGGGGGGGGGCGCCAGCCCTTGGGAGATCAGATCTCCAAGGGGGGCGGCGGCCAAGTGGGGAAAAGGGGGTGCCTTGCCCCCCAAGGCAAGGGGGAAGTCCCCCCACCCTAGGGTTCCCAACCCTAGGCGCATGGGGGGAGGCCCAAGGGGGGCGCCCCAGCCCACTAAGGGCTGGTTCCCTTCCACTTTCAGCCCACGGGGCCCTCCGGGATAGGTGGCCCCACCCGGTGGACCCCCGGGACCCTTCCGGTGGTCCCGGTACAATACCGGTAACCCCCGAAACTTTCCCGGTGGCCGAAACTTGACTTCCTATATATAATTCTTCACCTCCGGACCATTTCGGAACCTCTCGTGACGTCCGGGATCTCATCCGGGACTCCGAACAACTTTCGGGTTTCCGCATCCATATATCTCTACAACCCTAGCGTCACCGGACCTTAAGTGTGTAGACCCTACGGGTTCGGGAGACATGCAGACATGACCGAGACGCCTCTCCGGTCAATAACCAACAGCGGGATCTGGATACCCATGTTGGCTCCCACATGTTCCACGATGATCTCATCGGATGAACCACGGTGTCGAGGATTCAATCAATCCGTATGCAATTCCCTTTGTCAATCGGTATGTTACTTGCCCGAGATTCGATCGTCGGTATCCCAATACCTTGTTCAATCTCGTTACCGGCAAGTCTCTTTACTCGTACCGCAATGCATGATCCCGTGACTAACGCCTTAGTCACATTGAGCTCATTATGATGATGCATTACCGAGTGGGCCCAGAGATACCTCTCCGTCACACGGAGTGACAAATCCCAGTCTCGATCCGTGCCAAACCAACAGACACTTTCGGAGATACCCGTAGTGCACCTTTATAGTCACCCAGTTACGTTGTGACGTTTGGCACACCCAAAGCACTCCTACGGTATCCGGGAGTTGCACGATCTCATGGTCTAAGGAAAAGATACTTGACATTGGAAAAGCTCTAGCAAACGAAACTACACGATCTTTTATGCTATGCTTAGGATTGGGTCTTGTCCATCACATCATTCTCCTAATGATGTGATCCCGTTATCAACGACATCCAATGTCCATGGTCAGGAAACCGTAACCATCTATTGATCAACGAGCTAGTCAACTAGAGGCTTACTAGGGACATGGTGTTGTCTATGTATCCACACATGTATCTGAGTTTCCTATCAATACAATTCTAGCATGGATAATAAACGATTATCATGAATAAGGAAATATAATAATAACCAATTTATTATTGCCTCTAGGGCATATTTCCAACAGGCATGAGCTTGGAAAACCATTTTCAGCTCTTCGAACATTTCATATGCTCCATGTTTCTCAAAACGCTTTTGGAGACCCGGTTCTAAGCTGTAAAGCATGCCGCACTGAACGGGGGAGTAATCATCAGCACGTGATTGCCAAGCGTTCATAACGTCTTGGTTCTCTGGGATTGGTGCTTCACCTAGCGGTGCTTCTAGGACATAATCTTTCTTGGCAGCTATGAGGATGATCCTCAGGTTTCGGACCCAGTCTGTATAGTTGCTGCCATCATCTTTCAGCTTGGTTTTCTCTAGGAACGCGTTGAAGTTGAGGACAACGTGGGCCATTTGATCTACAAGACATATTGTAAAGATTTTAGACTAAGTTCATGATAATTAAGTTCATCTAATCAAATTACTCAATGAACTCCCACTCAGATAGACATCCCTCTAGTCATCTAAGTGAAACATGATCCGAGTTAACTAGGCCGTGTCCGATCATCACGTGAGACGGACTAGTCAAGATCGGTGAACATCTTCATGTTGATCGTATCTTCTATACGACTCATGCTCGACCTTTCGGTCCTCCGTGTTCCGAGGTCATGTCTGTACATGCTAGGCTCGTCAAGTCAACCTAAGTGTATTGCGTGTGTTCCGAGGCCATGTCTGTACATGCTAGGCTCGTCAACACCCGTTGTATGCGAACGTTAGAATCTATCACACCCGATCATCACGTGGTGCTTCGAAACAACGAACCTTCGCAACGGTGCACAGTTAGGGGGAACACTTTCTTGAAATTATTATAAGGGATCATCTTACTTACCACCGTCGTTCTAAGCAAATAAGATGCAAAAACATGATAAACATCACATGCAATCAAATAGTGACATGATATGGCCAATATCATCATGCTCCTTTGATCTCCATCTTCGGGGCACCATGATCATCTTCGTCACCGGCATGACACCATGATCTCCATCATCATGATCTCCATCATTGTGTCTTCATGAAGTCGTCACGCCAACGATTACTTCTACTTCTATGGCTAACGCATTTAGCAACAAAGTAAAGTAATTTACATGGCGTTATTCAATGACACGCATGTCATGCAAAATAATAAAGACAACTACTATGGCTCCTGCCGGTTGTCATACTCATCGACATGCAAGTCGTGATTCCTATTACAAGAATATGATCAATCTCATACATCACATATATCATTCATCACATCTTCTGGCCATATCACATCACATAGCACTTGCTGCAAAAACAAGTTAGACGTCCTCTAATTGTTGTTGCAAGTTTTTACGTGGTTTGTAGGTTTCTAGCAAGAACGTTTTCTTACCTACTTATGACCACAACGTGATTTGCCAATTTCTATTTACCCTTCATAAGGACCCTTTTCATCGAATCCGTTCCGACTAAAGTAGGAGAGACAGACACCCGCTAGCCACCTTATGCATCTAGTGCATGTCAGTCGGTGGAACCTGTCTCACGTAAGTGTACGTGTAAGGTCGGTCCGGGCCGCTTCATCCTACAATGCCGCCGAAACAAGAAAAGACTAGTAGCGGCAAGAAGAATTGGCAAACTCAACGCCCACAACTGCTTTGTGTTCTACTCGTGCATAGTACGTCGGTGGAGCAACGAGGGGCCCACGAGGGTGGAGGGCGCGCCTCGGGGAGGTGGGCGCGCCACCCTGCCTCGTGCCTTCCTCGTTGATTGCTTTACGTAGACTCCAAGTCCTCTGGATCACGTTTGTTCCGAAAATCACGTTCCCGAAGGTTTCATTCCGTTTGGACTCTGTTTGATGTTCTTTTCCTTCGAAACACTGAAATAGGCAAAACAGCAATTTGGGCTGGGCCTCCGGTTAATAGGTTAGTCCCAAAAATAATATAAAAGTGTATAATAAAGCCCATTAAACATCCAAAACAGAATATAATATAGCATGGAATAATAAAAATTTATAGATACGTTGGAGACGTATCATGGAGCCGCACACAGACCTTGCCTCATGGGGTATCTGTGCACTGGAACTCCGAACTCGTTTCCGGCTATAAGTTCCAAACCATGTACGTCCGTGGATGTCGAGCTTGATCGGTTATCGATCTTCGAATTCAGCGCCGCATACATCTTCCGACACTCGCCTTTCGGCGATATGCTAAACTCATTAAAGAATCTGTCCTTGGCGGGAGACTCACATCCGAATTATGTCCGGTTCGAACGGGAGGCTGATGATGGAGAATTTTGCTTCCCACCCGCCACCCACTTCATAGACATTGTCGATGACTTAACTGACACACTCGAATATGACTCCGAAGACATCGATGGTATGGACGACGATGCCGGAGAAGAGGAGGCCCAAGCCACGCCGTTCACCGGACGATGGACGGCCACTTCCTCATACGACGTATACATGGTGGATATGCCAAAAGATAATAGCGGCGATGACAAGGAAAACCCAGTGGAGGATGACCCCCCTAAGACACAACCAAGGCGCCGGCGTCAGCAGCGCTGCTGCAAATCACGCCGCAGAGACAACAACACCGGCACAGGAGACGACAATACTCTGAACGGTGCCGAAGACGTAGAAGACCACGACGAACAAACTGCCGAACAGGACAATCAGGAGGATGGGCAAGTCAGCGCTGATGAACATGTGATACGTCTCCGTCGTATCTACTTTTCCAAACACTTTTGCCCTTGTTTTGGACTCTAACTTGCATGATTTGAATGGAACTAACCCGGACTGACGCTGTTTTCAGCAGAATTGCCATGGTGTTATTTTTGTGCAGCAATAAAAGTTCTCGGAATGACCTGAAACTTCACGAAGATTATTTTTGGAAATAATAAAAAACACTGGCAAAAGAATCAAGGCCAGGGGGCCCACACCCTGCCCACAAGGGTGGGGGGCGCGCCCCCTGCCTCGTGGGCCCCCTGGTGCTCCATCGAGGTCAACTCCAACTCTGTATATTCGTGTTTGGGGAGAAAAATATAAGAGAGAAGGATTCATCATGTTTTACGATACAGAGCCGCCACCAAGCACTAATATCTCTCGGGAGGGCTGATCTGGAGTCCGTTCGGGGCTCCGGAGAGGGGAATCCGTCGCCATCGTCATCATCAACCATCCTCCATCACCAATTTCATGATGCTCACCGCCGTGTGTGAGTAATTCCATCGTAGGCTTGCTGGACCGTGATGGGTTGGATGAGATTTATCATGTAATCGAGTTAGTTTTGTTAGGGTTTGATCCCTAGTATCCACTATGTCCTGAGATTGATGTTGCTATGACTTTGCTATGCTTAATGCTTGTCACTAGGGCCCGAGTGCCATGATTTCAGATCTAAACCTATTATGTTTTCATGAATATATTTGTGTTCTTGATCCTATCTTGCAAGTCAACAGTCACCTACTATGTGTTATGATCCGGCAACCCCGAAGTGACAATAATCGGGACCACTCCCGGTGATGACCGTAGTTTGAGGAGTTCATGTATTCACTATGTGTTAATGCTTTGGTCCGGTACTCTATTAAAAGGAGGCCTTAATATCCCTTAGTTTCCAGTAGGACCCCGCTGCCACAGGAGGGTAGGACAAAAGATGTCATGCATGTTCTTTCCCATAAGCACGTATGACTATATTCGGAATACATGCCTACATTACATTGATGAATTTGAGCTAGTTCCGTGTCACCCTATGTTATAACTGTTGCATGAATAATCGCATCCGGCATAATTCTCCATCACCGATCCAATGCCTACGAGCTTTTCACATATTGTTCTTTGCTCATTTACTTTTCCGTTGCTACTGTTACAATCACTACAAAACTATCACTGTTACTTTTGCCACCATTACCGTTACTATCATACTACTTTTCTACTAAATACTTTTCTGCAGATATTAATTTATCCAGGTGTGGTTGAATTGACAACTCAACTACTAATACTAGAGAACATTCTTTGTCTCCCCTTGTGCCGAACCAATAAATTTGGGTTGAATACTCTACCCTCGAAAACTGTTGCGATCCCCTATACTTGTGGGTTATCAAGACTATTTTCTGGCACCGTTGCCACGGAGCATAGCTCATTTCTTTGGGTCACTTGGGATTTATATCTGCTGGTCACTATGAGGAACTTGAAAGACGAGAAAACCAAAATTACCCCTCGACTACGAGGGAAGGTAAGGAACTGCCATCTAGCTCTGCACTTGATTCACCTTCTGTTTTGAGTAAGCTTGCGACACCTAAACCTGCTTCTGCTATTAATTCTGATATGTCACATGTTATTGATGATGCCACTTCTGCTATGCATGATACTTATGATGAAACTACTTCTATGCTTGATACTACTGTGCCACTAGGTGAATTTCTTGATGAACAACTTGCTAGGGCTAGAGAGAATGAAATTATTGAAACTGATAATATTGATGAAAGTGATGATGAAGATTCTCCCCCTAGATATGAATTGCCTGTTGTGCCTGAGGGTTATGTTATGGATGAAGAAACTGCTAGAGACCTTCTTGCCTGCAATGATAGGAGTGATCTTAAGAAATTATTAGCTAAGCTGAAAGAAAAATCTTTGAATGCTAGAATGAAATATGATCCTGCTTATGCTACTTCACCTATCTTTGTTACTGATAAGGATTATGATTTCTCTGTTGATCCTGAGATAATTACTCTGGTTGAATCTGATCCTTTCTATGGCTTTGAATCTGAAACTGTTGTGGCACATCTTACTAAATTAAATGATATAGCCACCCTATTCACTAATGATGAGAAAACTCGTTACTACTATATCCTTAAATTATTTCCGTTCTCATTAAAGGGTGATGCTTAAACATGGTTTAATTCTCTTGATCCTGGTTGTGTGCGTAGTCCCAAGGATGATTTATTACTTCTCTGCTAAATATTTCCCCGCTCATAAGAAACAAGCGCTTTAAGGGATATATATAATTTTGTGCAAATGGAAGAAGAGAGTCTCCCACAAGCTTGGGGGAGGCTTCTCCAATTACTTAATGCTTTGCCTGATCATCCTCTCAAGAAAAATGAAATACTTGATATCTTTTATAATGGACTAACCGATGCTTCCAGAGACCACCTGGATAGTTGTGCTGGTTGTGTTTTCAGGGAAAGAACTGTTGACGAAGCTGAAATTCTATTGAATAATATGTTGAAGAAACACCGCAGCTGGCGCCCTCGGAGCCCCCAGGAGGAAGATAACGGAGAAGTCCTTTACCTGATGGGCCGGATAAGGACGCTGGCCAAATCAGGATTGACAATAATCGAAGTTATGTCAATATGTATAATGCGGGGGGTGCAGCCACTTCAATATCGGGGACAACCCATGTGGCACTTCAATGGAGAAGACGATGCCACCCGCTGCGGTCGTAAAGGTCCGGACTCCGTCGCTGCTCTAGCGAAAATACTGTCCGATTTGTATAAAGGAGAGGAAGAGGAGTTCATCCGCATCAAGCCACGGGATGGATTCTCCATGTACAACCCCCCAAACTGGGTGAGCTGCTACCTTTTACTCCAGACCTTCCCGCGTTCTTTGTCATAAATATTTACTTTGCTATTTCATAGCAGGAACTGCGAAAAGCTGTGAGGGAGGTCCACAGCTCGCCTCCCCAACCAGAGGACCCTGACCGGGCCCTCGACCCCGGACTCGAAGAAGACCCGGACACATTTGTGGAGCTTATTGACAGGACATTCTATCAATTGAGCTGCGACGATGCCATGGTGGCCATCATAGACGATTATCCTGGACTACTCCCTACATCGCATGTAAGTAAAACCAGAGTCCCAACTTCCGAGAGGGATCCCTTTTTCTGCACTTCACCTACTGCACACATATGGGGTCTTACAGGGAAGGCCCTCGGGACGCCATGCCGAACCCGCAGTGACTCACCAACAAGGGGCACCGAAGCTGGGTAGGCTTAAAAGGAAGGTGGTCAGGACTGAGACGCCGTCGCAGAGGTATGAAAAGGAACCCCGCTCTGTGGTTGTCGTCTTTTAAAATATAATAACGCCCATGTTTCCTAGTAGGAAAAACGCTCGCCGGATGATACGTCTCCGTCGCATCTACTTTTCCAAACACTTTTGCCCTTGTTTTGGACTCTAACTTGCATGATTTGAATGGAACTAACCCGGACTGACGCTGTTTTCAGCAGACTTTCCATGGTGTTATTTATGTGCAGAAACAAAAGTTCTCGGAATGACCTGAAACTCCACGGAACATCTATTTGGAAAATAAGAAAAATACTGGAAGAAAAATCTACGTCAGGGGGCCCACACCCTGTCCACGAGGGTGGAGGGCGCGCCTGCCCCCCTAGGGCGTGCCCCCTACCTCGTGGGCCCCCTGACGCTCCACCGACCTCAACTCCAACTCCATATATTCACTTTCGGGGAGAAAAAAATCAGGGAGAAGGATTCATCGCGTTTTACGATACGGAGCCGCCGCCAAGCCCTAAAACCTCTCGGGAGGGCTGATCTGGAGTCCGTTCGGGGCTCCGGAGAGGAGAATCCGTCGCCATCGTCATCATCAACTATCCTCCATCACCAATTTCTTGATGCTCACCGCCGTGCGTGAGTAATTCCATCGTAGGCTTGCTGGACAGTGATGGGTTGGATGAGATCTATCATGTAATCGAGTTAGTTTTGTTAGGGTTTGATCCCTAGTATCCACTATGTTCTGAGATTGATGTTGCTATGACTTTGCTATGCTTATTGCTTGTCACTAGGGCCCGAGTGCCATGATTTCAGATCTGAACCTATTATGTTTTCATGAATATATGTGAGTTCTTGATCCTATCTTGCAAGTCTATAGTCACCTACTATGTGTTATGATCCGGCAACCCCGAAGTGACAATAATCGGGACCACTCCCGGTGATGACCATAGTTTGAGGAGTTCATGTATTCACTATTTGTTAATGCTTTGGTCTGGTACTCTATTAAAAGGAGGCCTTAATATCCCTTAGTTTCCATTAGGACCCCGCTGCCACGGGAGGGTAGGACAAAAGATGTCATGCAAGTTCTTTTCCATAAGCACGTATGACTATATTCGGAACACATGCCTACATTACATTGATGAATTGGAGCTAGTTCTGTGTCACCCTATGTTATGACTGTTACATGATGAACCGCATCCGGCATAATTCTCCATCACCGATCCAATGCCTACAAGCTTTTCATATATTGTTCTTCGCTTATTTACTTTACCGTTATCACTACTATCATACTACTTTGCTACTAAATACTTTGCTGCAGATATTAAGTTATCCAGGTGTGGTTGAATTGACAACTCAGTTGCTAATACTTGAGAATATTCTTTGGCTCCCCTTGTGTCGAATCAATAAATTTGGGTTGAATACTCTACCCTCGAAAACTATTGCGATCCCCTATACTTGTGGGTTATCAAGACTATTTTCTGGCGCCGTTGCCGGGGAGCATAGCTCCATTCTTTGAGTCACTTGGGATTTATATCTGCTGGTCACTATGAAGAACTTGAAAGACGCTAAGACAACAATTTATCCCTCAACTACGAGGGGAGGTAAGGAACTGCCATCTATCTCTGTACTTGATTCACCTTCTATTTTGAGCAAGCTTGCGACACCTAAACCTGCTTCTGCTATTCGTTTTGATATGTCGCATGTTATTGATGATGCCACTTCTGCTATGCATGATACTTATGATGAAACTACTTCTATGCTTGATACTACTGTGCCACTTGGTGAATTTCTTGATGAACAACTTGCTAGGGCTAGAGAGAATGAAATTATTAATAATATTGAAGATAGTGATGATGAAGACTCTCCCCCTAATAAATATGAATTGCCTGTTTTGCCTGAGGGCTAAGTTATGGATGAAGCGATTGCTAAAGGAATTTTTGCTTGCAATGATAGATATGATTTAAAGAGGTTATTAGCTAAATAGAAGCAGCAATCTCTTAATGCTAGAATGAAACCTAATCCTGCTTTTGCTACTTCACCTATCTGTGTTACTGATAAGGATTATGAATTCTCTGTTGATCCTGATATAATTACTTTGGTTGAATCTGATCGTTTTCATGGCTATGAATCTGAAACTGTTGTGGCACATCTTACTAAATTAAATGATATAGCCACCCTGTTTACTAACGATGAGAAATCTCGCTACCTTTATATCCTTAAAATATTTCCATTCTCTTTAATGGGTGATGCTAAGATATGGTTTAATTCTCTTGATCCTGGTTGTGTGCGTAGTCCCCAGGATATGATTTATTACTTCTCTGCTAAATATTTCCCTGCTCATAAGAAACAAGCTGCTTTAAGGGATATATATAATTTTGTGCAAATTGAAAAAGAGACTCTCCCACAAGCTTGGGGGAGGCTTCTCCAATTACTTAATGCTTTGCCTGATCATCCTCTCAAGAAAAATGAAATACTTGATATCTTTTGTAATGGACTAACCGATGCTTCCAGAGATTACCTGGATAGTTGTGCTGGTTCTGTTTTCAGGGAAAGAACACCGGATGAAGCTGAAATTCTATTGAATAATATGTTGACAAATGAAAATAATTGGACACTTCCTGAGCCAATTCCTGAGCCTATTCCTAAACCAACTCCGAAGAAAAGAGGTGTTCTATTTCTCAGTCCTGAAGATATGCAAGAGGCAAAGACATCTATGAAAGAAAAAGGTATTAAAGCTGAAGATGTTAAGGATTTACCTCCTATTGAAGAAATACATGGTATTAATTTACCGCCTGTTGAAGATGTGCAGGATTCTCAGCGAACTAATGTTGATGCGCCTAGTCCTTCTAAAAGGAAGAAAAGGAAAAATGATAGGACTTTGCATGCTTCTAGTGAACCTGTTATTGACACACCTGAGAATCCCAACGATATTTCTATTTCTGATGCCGAAACACAATCTGGTGATGAACATGAATCTAGTGATAATTATAATGATGATGTTCATGTTGTTGCTCAACCTAGTAATGACAATGATGTAGAGATTGAACCTGCTACTGATCTTGATAACCCACAATCAAAGAATCAACGTTATGATAAGAGAGACTTTGTTGCTAGGAAGCATGGTAAAGAAAGAGAACCATGGGTTTAGAAACCCATGCCTTTTCCTCCCAAACCATCCAAGAAAAAGGATGATGAGGATTTTGAGCCTTTGCTGAAATGATTAGACCTATCTTTTTGTGTATGCGTTTTACTGATATGATTAAAATGAATCCTTGTGCCAAGTATATGAAGGATATTGTTACAAATAAAAGAAATATACCGGAAGCTGAAATTTCCACCATGCTTGCTAATTATACTTTTAAGGGTGGAATACCTAAGAAACTTGGGGATCCTGGAGTACCAACTATACCATGCTCAATTAAAAGAGACTATGTTAGAACTGCTTTATGTGATCTTGGAGCCGGTGTTAGTGTTATGCCTCTGTCTTTATATCGTAGACTTGACTTGAATAAGTTGACACCTACTGAAATATCTTTGCAAATGGCCGATAAATCAACTGCTATACCTGTCGGTATTTGTGAGGATGTGCCTGTGGTGGTTGCAAACGTTACTATTTTAACGGACTTTGTTATTCTTGATATTCCCGAGGACGATAGTATGTCTATTATTCTTGGAAGACCTTTTTTCAATACTTCAGGGGCTGTTATTGATTGCAACAAAGGCAATGTCACTTTTCATGTTAATGGTAATGAGCATACGGTACACTTTCCGAGGAAACAACCTCAAGTTCATAGTATCAATTCTATTGGAAAAATTCCATCGATTATTTTTGGAGGTTTTGAATTTCCTCTTCCTACTGTCAAGAAGAAATATGATATTCTTATTATTGGGGATGTGCATATCCCCGTTGAGGTAACATAGTGTTATTCGAAATTTCTCCGGTTCCATGTTATTCGGAATGAGTTTGTTAACAAGACTTGATCAACCTTGTTAGTGGATTCCTTTTGATGAGCATGAGATGGATGAAACTAGAAGGCACAACCTTCTGTACCCTCTCTCTACTTTCTGTTATTTAGTTGAAATAAAGTAAAAATAGTATTTTTCTGTCTGTTTTCTGATTTACCTGTGCAATATAAAAATACCCCGAAAATAAAAGTTCTCCAAATGCCCTAAAAATGAAATATGATTTTTTTTCTGGAATATTTGAGAATATCTGGCACTAAGAACAAAGCAGGAGGGGCAAGCACCTGGCCACGAGGGTGGAGGGCGCGCCCTACCCCCCTGGGCGCGCCCCCTGCCTCGTGGGCCCATGGTGGCTCCCCTCCGCTTATTCCTGCACCCACGCACTCCTTCTTCCTCCCAAAAAAATCACTATCCAGCTCAAGCACGAGTTCTAGCTCATTTTGCTACGATTTTCGATCTCCTTGCTCAAAGCACCTCTCACAAAACTGCTTGGGGAGATTGTTCCTTGGTATGTGACTCCTCCATTGGTCCAATTTGTTTTTGTTCTAGTGCTTTATTCATTGCAAATTTGTGCTGCCTAGGTGACCATGTTCTTGAGCTTGCATGTCAAATTTATATGGTTCCAAGTAGTTCTAATGCTTGATAAAGGCTCTAGGCACTTGTAGGAGTAATTGCTATCAATTTTGTTGAGTTTGGTTCACTTTTATTTGAAGTTGCTAAAAATTTCTGAATTTTTCAGAAAATAATGAAGAGATTTTTGAGGGGCTCATCGAGCCGAAGCTCGAAGGAAAAGCAAAGTGAAGAAGCAGAGAGGCCCAAATATAATTTGCCTCGCACCGCGGAGGTCCGGCTGTGTGAATGGCCTTCAGAAAACTTTATGGATCGAGTGGGAATCAAGGAAGAATTTAACGCATATTTGCGTAACGCTGATTTTGTGAGCTTCGAGGAAGAAAAGTGCCGCCAGTACCACTATCTCACTAGTTCCTTTGTGAGGAGGTTTGAATTTTCATCTTCACGTAATTCTTCAACTGTCCTGTTTGATCTTTATGAAAAATCTTATACGATGGACTTAGAGGATTTTACCACTGCTTGCAAACTTCCACAATGGGGTAGTGCTAGTGAACCTCGCAAATCTGAATTTAGAAATTTTCTTGCCAGTATAACTATGGGGGAATCTAGAGATATAGCACAAGCTATCATAGGGAGCATTCATTTTCCTGCTATACATTATTTTGCTCTCTTCATAGGTAGGTGCATAAATGGTAAAGATGAAGCATGTCATATGTGTGTCCCCGACCTCAGTATTCTTAGGAGTGCTGTGTTAGGAGACAAATCTTATAATTTGGGAGCCATTGTTGCATGTAGGTTGCATAATAATAGATTTAATGGAGATTTCTTCGGTGGAATTTATGCAACCCGCTTAGCTGATTTTCTTGGTGTAACCATACATGATGATGATATTGAATTGCCTCCTGCTTACCTAGACTTCAATGCTATGGTTCACCACCAGTTTGTTGAGAGGAATGAATCACCTCTCCAGTATCGCTTAATCTTTGACAGACGTCGTGCTGTCCGTATTACTCTCCCTGCTCCTGCCTTCTTTGATTATCAGGCAAAAGGAAGATATGTTATTACCACAGAGGAGGCAGATGAGTACGAGAGGAGGGCGGAGGCAGCTCGCCGCCATGCTGCAGCTCAGGAGGCGATAGCCGCTACATCTCAGTACGACCCCGGCTACAACTATGGATATCCGCCAGGCCACCCGTGGCAATAAACCAACTTAGGCCAAAAGCCTAAGCTTGTGGGAGTACGTATTTCCCACCGACATTACATTCATGTTCACACACACTCATTGCTAGATGTCGGTGCTCATACTTTTTCACTGTAATATCCATGCTAGTTTATTTTATTTTTCTTGCTTTCTTCTTGTGTGTTTGATAAACCTTAAGAAAAACCAAAAAATTTAGTGTAGCTTTTATCTAGTTTGCTTTTCTCGCTGTAGTAGTAATAATTAAAAAGAAAACCCAAAAATATTTCCCGTCCTTCTTTTGCTTGTTGGGAGCTTTCCCGTGTAAATAGTTTTATTTCTTTTCTTTTCTTTGGGGGTCGATAGGAGAAGACCATAATTAAATTATTGAAGTGGCTCTTATATGCATTATTGTTGATTTAACCAAGAGCCCATATTGCCTTGTCTTCTCCTATTTATTGAATGCTCGCAGATTCCAGCTTAGTCCGATGCACGTCCACTCTTATTATTATTCACATCGTTCGGTCGTGCAAGTGAAAGGCAATTATGACGATATATGATGCATTGACTGAGATGAGAAAAGCTGGTATGAACTCGACCTCTCTTGTTTTTGTAAATATGATTAGTTCATCGTTCCTGATTCATCCTATTATGAATAAACATGTTTGCAATGACAATTAGAGATCATAGTTGCTCGTGCAATGCTTGATTAGCTATGAGTTATAATGGTTTACCTTGCGTGCCAACGTGCTATTAAAATGGTTGTGATGTGGTATAGTGGGGTGGTATCCTCCTTCGAATGATTTAAGTGACTCGACTTGGCACATGTTCACACATATAGTTGAAACAAATCAACATAGCCTTCACGATATTTATGTTCATGGTGGATTATATCCTACTCATGCTTGTACTCAATATTTATTAATTTTAATGCATGTTCATGACTGTTGTCGCTCTCTAGTTGGTCGCGTCCCAGTCTTTTGCTAGCCTTCACTTGTACTAAGCGGGAATACTGCTTGTGCATCCAATCCCTTAAACCCCAAAGTTATCCCATATGAGTCCACCATACCTTCCTATATGCGGTATCTACCTGCCGTTCCAAGTAAATTTGTATGTGCCAAACTCTAAACCTTCAAAATGAAATTCTGTTTTGTATGCTCGAATAGCTCATGTATCAACTAGGGCTGTCCGTATCTTCCATGCTAGGCGGGTTATTCTCAAGAGGAGTGGACTCCGCTCCTCACTCACGAGAAAATGGCTGGTCACCGGGATGCCCAGTCCCATGCTTTATGCAAACTAAATCAAAATAATTGGAAACAAAACTCCCCCTGGGACTGTTGCTAGTTGGAGGCACTCGTTGTTTCGAGCAAGCCATGGATTGATGCTTGTTGGTGGAGGGGGAGTATAAACTTTACCATTCTGTTTGGGAACCGCCTATAATGTGTGTAGCATGGAAGATATCGCCATCTCTTGGTTGTTATGTGGACAATGAAAGTATGCCGCTCAAAATATTATTTATCTCTATTTCAAAATCGAGCTCTGGCACCTCTACAAATCCCTGCTTCCCTCTGCGAAGGGCCTATCTATTTATTTTTATGTTGAGTCATCACCCTCTTATTAAAAGCGCTAGCTGGAGAGCACTGCTGTCATTTGCATCCATTACTATTAATTTATATTGGGTATGACTATGACTGGATCTCTTTTACCATGAATTACAATGTCTAGTCAGTCCTTGATCTTTAAAGGTGCTCTGCATTTATGTTTTGCTGTCTCAGAAAGGGCTAGCGAGAAACCATCTTATTATATCATATCATGATTGTTTTGAGAAAGTGTTGTCATCCAAGTTTTATTATTATCGCTCGCTAGTTGATTATGCCATTGATATGAGTAAACATGAGACCTAAGAGTTATTGTGAATGTGGTTAGTCATAATCTTTGCTGAAAACTTGAATGCTGGCTTTACATATTTACAACAACAAGAGCAAACAGAGTTTGTAAAAGTTTTTCTTTATCACTTTCAGTTTATTAACTGAATTGCTTGAGGACAAGCAAAGGTTTAAGCTTGGGGGAGTTGATACGTCTCCGTCGTATCTACTTTTCCAAACACTTTTGCCCTTGTTTTGGACTCTAACTTGCATGATTTGAATGGAACTAACCCGGACTGACGCTGTTTTCAGCAGACTTTACATGGTGTTATTTATGTGCAGAAACAAAAGTTTTCGAAATGACCTGAAACTCCACGGAACATCTATTTGGAAAATAAGAAAAATACTGGAAGAAAAATCCACGTCAGAGGGCCCACACCCTGTCCACGAGGGTGGGGGCGCGCCCCCCTACCTTGTGGGCCCCCTGACGCTCCACTGACCTCAACTCCAACTCCATATATTCACTTTCGGGGAGACAAAAACCAGGGAGAAGGATTCATCGCGTTTTACAAGTCAGGGGGGCGATCTGGGAGACAAAAACCAGGGAGGGCTGATCTGGAGTCCGTTCAGGGCTCCGAAGAGGGGAATCCATTGCCATCGTCATCATCAACCATCCTCCATCACCAATTTCATGATGCTCACCGCCGTGCGTGAGTAATTCCATCGTAGGCTTGCTGGACGGTGATGGGTTGGATGAGATCTATCATGTAATTGAGTTAGTTTTGTTAGGGTTTGATCCCTAGTACCCACTATGTTCTGAGATTGATGTTGCTATGACTTTGCTATGCTTAATGCTTGTCACTAGGGCCCGAGTGCCATGATTTCAGATCTGAGCCTATTATGTTTTCATGAATATATGTGAGTTCTTGATCCTATCTTGCAAGTCTATAGTCACCTTCTATGTGTTATGATCTGGCAACCCCGAAGTGACAATAATCGGGACCACTCCCGGTGATGACCATAGTTTGAGGAGTTCATGTATTCACTATGTGTTAATGCTTTGGTCCGGTACTCTATTAAAAGGAGGCCTTAATATCCGTTAGTTTCCATTAGGACCCCGCTGCCACGGGAGGGTAGGACAAAAGATGTCATGCAAAGTTCTTTTCCATAAGCACGTATGACTATATTCGGAATACATGCCTACATTAAATTGATGAATTGGAGCTAGTTCTGTGTCACCCTATGTTATGACTGTTACATGATGAACCGCATCCGGCATAATTCTCCATCACCGATCCAATGCCTACAAGCTTTTTATATTGTTCTTCGCTTATTTACTTTACCGTTACCACTACTATCATACTACTTTGCTACTAAATACTTTGCTGCAGATATTAAGTTATCCAGGTGTGGCTGAATTGACAACTCAGTTGCTAATACTTGAGAATATTCTTTGGTTCCTCTTGTGTCGAATCAATAAATTTGGGTTGAATACTCTACCCTCGAAAACTGTTGCGATGCCCTATACTTGTGGGTTATCACCGGACTATATCCAGAGAGGTTGCCGGCCACGCCTCCACCAGTCGGGCTCTAGAGCCGGACTTAGAAGCGGATGCTGACATGGGGCCAACACCGGATGTTCCTCCTACAGAGGATGCAGATGGGCTGTCCGCTACGAATTCCGAAGTGGTGAGCGCCATGAATCACAGGCGTCGTCGGGCCATACTCCGCGACGCTTGTTTCTCCCAAGAGGCGTTCGATGCCTTCAACTCAGGAGACGCGTACATCCGAGCTGCTCAAAATGGTCTTGCCAGAGTCAGGACCAGTATGTAAAGGATATACGGGTAAGAAAATCTAATAATTATGTATATCAGTAGCCCCTGAGACTTGAAACAGTTGGCACAACTGATTTAAGGATCATTGTTTTGCATAGGTTCTTACAGAGAAGAATACCCTGTTGTCTCAAGAGCTGGAGGAGTGCAAAGCCCAGCTTCAGGCCGCAGTTGCCGCAGTAAAGGAGTCCGAGAAGGCCCCATCTGGTAACACTTGTTTCTATGACATGTACCAGGTAGTATGCGGCATGCATGCAAATCTAACAATAGATTCTACAGATGATCCCAAAATGAATCCGGAGGTCGTGCAAGGGGATGAGCAACATGCTCAACGACAGGTAAAGGCTGGCGAGCGCGTGCTTAAGAAGGTTAGGCAGGAGAAAAACGATCTCCAAGATGCCAATATCCGGCTGAGTATTGAACTGAAAGATGTTCGAGCCCAGCTCGCTGACTCCGTAAAGGAGAATAAAAGGCTTCGACGCGGCATTTTTAGTAAGTGCTTAAACGAACTTTTATAGACTTCGGCGAAGAAACCGCCTAACAGAGTTATGTCTGTAGGTATGCTGACGGGTCGTCCCGCAGAAGAGATTCCCGGGTCTGCAGGTAATCTTCTGCCCGAGCTCTCACAACTGCACGAACAAGTTCGGCAGGTGATGCATGGCATTGCCCAGGCCTTGTGGCCGTCCGCCTCCCTGCCAGGAGGCATGGGGGAGCTCGTAGAGATGCTCAAGGGAGCGCGGCGGTGCTTCCGATTATGGAAGATATCTGCCTGCCGACAAGGTGCGAGGGAAGCCTGGGCCATGGTGAAGACTCGATATACCAAGGCTGACCCGAACCATATGGCAGAAGTCGGGCCTGTGGGGTCTGATGGGAAAGAAATCCCCGTCAGTTTGGTGTATGACCAGGTGAAATTAGCCGCAAAGTATTCCCAACAGGACTAAAGGCTAGACAACCTGTTGGATGGTATAGAAGAAGAATTTATTCAGTCTAAGTGACTGTGTACTTCAATTGACATATATTGTCCCTAGCCGGATTGTAGATCATTTGTCATGGCGGACCTTTTCGCTTCGACCTCCGGACCCGATAGTCCGGAGTGTATCCGAATACCCGCTCAGTTATGTAAAAACCGGGGTATGCGTGGAAACCAGGCGTAGGGGTCATAAGTGCTTGAACAGACAAGTACCCAACGAGCTATGTTATATTACATGGATAGTAAGAAATATCTTCCAGGGAGAAGTTCCATTAAGGGTTCCTTTCCCTGGGTACGCATGCATTAATGTGCATGTCCGAACTGTGAAAGTAGACGCAGGATATAAACATCTGGGGGCGTGTATTATGATAAATAAAAGTCATCTTTTGTTCACCGACCGAATATTCCCGTAAGAACGCTAGCTTTCGGCTTCACCCAGTCTGAGGTACACATCCGGCTGACCCGGCAGTAACAATCGCAGAGGTGCTCCCCTTATGCCCTAGCCGAATTAACGAGAACGTAGGGCATAAACACAAGAGCCAGGCAACCCAGCTTGGCCAAAACTTAAGTCATATCGATGCATATAGTGGCGAAGAAAAGGTACATGTGGAAAAGTAACACATGTGCGGAGGGCATAGAGCCCGAAACATAGCTATATTAAGCTTCTGTATAAGAAGCCCCCAGGTATAATGAGCACGCCTAGCGCGTCAAGATTGTCTAGTCAAGACACATTTTGACCTTGTAAGGCTGTGAAGAAAAAGGGAAGAAAGAAAGAAAGAAAAGACAGATAGCTGATATAAAAAATTGACGGAGGTGAGGAGACGAACACATAGTCCGGAACTAGGCGTAACCTTCGGAGTCTGGCTGCGTTCCATGGGTTTGGCTCGAGTCGATTGTCTGATGCATCCCGCAGACGGTACGCTCCGCCGGTCAGAACTTGGTTGATAACGAAGGGACCATCCCATTTGGGCTCGAGTTTGTTCTTTTTCTTCTCTGGTAGGCATAGAACTAGTTCGCCAACATTATAAGTTTTGGCCCGTACTTCTCTGCTTTGATACCATTGAGCCTGTTGCTGATAGAATGCGGAGCGGGCTTTTGCCACGTCACGCTCCTCCTCCAGGGCGTCCAAACTGTCCTGCCAATCAAGCTCGGCTTCTTTCTCTTCGTACATGCGCACTCGAGGTGAGTCATGAATGATGTCGCACTGCAGATTGCCTCTGCGCCGTACACCATAAAAAACAGTGTGTATCCGGTACTGCGATTCGGCGTGGTCCGCATCCCCCACAGTATGGAGTCGAGCTCCTCTACCCAGTGCGTATCTGATTCCTTTAAGGATCGCACTAATCTGGGTTTAATGCCGCTCATGATAAGACCATTTGCACGTTCGACCTGACCGTTTGTTTGGGGGTGATAGACGGAGGCATAATCGAGCTTAATGCCCATGTTGTTGCACCAAGTTTTTACCTCGTCGGCTGTAAAGTTCGAGCCGTTATCGGTGATGATGCTGTGGGGGACGCCGTAATGGTGTACAACCCCGGATATGAAGTCTATCACTGGTCCGGATTCGGCCGTTTTAACTGGTTTGGCTTCTATCCATTTGGTGAATTTATCCACCATGACCAATAGGTATTTTTTCTTATGGCTTCCCCCTTTAAGGGGTCCGACCATATCAAGCCCCCAGACTGCAAAAGCCAAGTAATGAGGATTGTTTGGAGAGCGGTAGGTGGCATATGACTTTGGTTTGCAAAAGCTGGCAACCGACGCAACGTTGAACGAGGTCCTGTGCGTCTGCTCGGGCCGTCGGCCAGTAAAAACCTGTTTGGAAGGCCTTGCTTACAAGGGCCCGGGCTGCGGCGTGATGGCCGCCAAGTCCAGCATGAATTTCTGCCAATAGCTGCCGTCCTTCCTCTTCGGAGATGCACCTTTGAAGTACTCCGGTAGCGCTTCTCTTATAAAGCTCTCCCTCATGGACCTTGTAGGCTTTAGACCGCCGCACAATGCAACGTGCCTCGTTTGGGTCCTCGGGTAGTTCTTGCCTAGTTAGGTAAGCCAAGAAGGGTTCTGTCCACGGGGCGATGACGACCATAATCACGTGGGCCGAAGGTGTTATTTAGGTGGCTGAGCCTCCGATTACGTCAGAGTGTTTGGGATCTGGCGTTGTGGCCGGGTCCGGACTATTATTGCCGGTCTCTCCTTCCCATACCACAGATGGCTTAAACAGCCTTTCCAAGAAGATATTAGGTGGGACGGGGTCGCGCTTAGCGCCGATGCGGGCGAGGGTATCTGCCGCCTGATTGTTTTCCCGGACCACATGGTGGAATTCAAGCCCCTCGAACCGAGCTGACATCTTGAGGACGGCGTTGTGGTAAGCCGCCATTTTCGGATCCTTGGCGTCGAAGTCTCCATTTATTTGAGATATTGCGAGGTTCGAATCCCCACGCACCTCTAGGCGTTGAATGCCCATGGAGACTGTCATCCGGAGACCATGTAACAGGGCCTCATATTCTGCTGCGTTGTTGGAGTCTGTGTATAGTATTTGGAGTACGTATTGGACTGTATCTCCAGTGGTGGATGTCAGGACGATGCCAGCCCCTAGACCAGCCAGCATTTTTAGAGCCGTCAAAGTGCATGATCCAATTGGAGTACGCGCCGTACTCTTTAGGGAGTTCGGCTTCTGTCCATTCGGCGACGAAATCCGCCAGTACTTGTGACTTAATGGCTCGCCGTGGTTTGTATATTATGTCGAACGGGAGGAGCTCAATGTCCCATTTGGCAATCCGGCCAGTGGCATCGCGGTTGTTTATTATGTCATTGAGTGGTACTTCAGAGGCCACCGTAATTGAACACTCTTGAAAGTAGTGTCATAGTTTCCGGGTTGCCATGAAGACCGCGTATGCTATCTTTTGATAATGTGGGTACCGTGATTTGCATGGAGTGAGGACAGTGGATACATAGTATACCGGCTTTTGAAGTGGGAACTTATGTCCGTCCGTCTCTCGTTCGACGACGAGCACTGCGCTTACAACTTGGTGTGTTGCCGCTATATATAACAGCATTGGTTCGCCGACATTTGGCGCGGCCAAGATTGGGTTGGTGGCCAACACAGCTTTTATTTCTTCCAATCCGGCTCTGGCCGCATCCGTCCACTCGAAGTGTTCGGTGCGTCGAAGAAGGCGATAAAGAGGTAGTGCCTTTTCTCCTAATCGGGAGATCATGCGGCTTAAGGCAGCCACACATCCAGTTAGTTTCTGGATTTGCTTGAGGTCTGTTGGGATAGCCAACTGTGACAGAGCTCTGATTTTAGCCGGATTTGCTTCAATTCCTCTATTGTAGACGATGAAGCCTAAGAGCTTTCCGGCGGGCACGCCGAAGACGCATTTTTCCGGATTGAGCTTGATGTCGTATGTTCGGAAATTGTCGAACGTGAGCCTCAAGTCGTGTATTAAGGATTCGACGTCTCTGGTTTTAATGACCACATCGTCTACGTATGCCTCCACTGTTTTGCCGATCTGTGTTTCCAAGCATGTCTGAATCATGCGTTGATAGGTTGCACCGGCATTTTTGAGCCCGAAAGGCATGGTGTTAAAACAGAAGGGGCCGTATGGGGTGATAAATGCCGTTGCGGCTTGATCAGACTCCGTCATCTTAATTTGATGGTATCCGGAGTATGTGTCGAGGAAACACAATGAGTCGTGTCCTGCGGTAGCGTCGATAATTTGATCGATGCGAGGGAGGGGGAAGGGATCCTTGGGGCAAGCCTTGTTAAGGTCCTTGAAATCGACACATAGGCGCCAGGATTTGTCCTTCTTTGGTACCATCACCAGGTTTGCTAGCCAGTCCGGATGTTTTATTTCTCGAATGAATCCGGCCTCAAGTAACTTGGCTAGCTTCTCTCCCATGGCTTGTCGCTTAGGCTCAGAGAAACGCCGGAGAGTTTGCTTGACTGGCTTGAACCCCTTTAGAATGTTGAGGCTATGCTCGGCCAGCCTGCGTGGGATTCCTGGCATGTCTGAAGGATGCCAGGCGAAGATGTCCCAATTCTCGCGCAAGAACTCCCGTAGTGCGGCGTCTACTGTGGGGTTTAACCGTGCCCCGATGGATGCTGTTTTTGTAGGGTCCGTTGGGTGGACTTGGAATTTGACTATTTCGTCCGCTGGTTTAAAAGAGGTGGACTTGGGTCTTTTTTCGAGTATCACGTCGTCCCTGTCCACTGTGGAACGCAGCGCGGTTAGTTCTTCGGCCGCAAGGGCTTCGGATAACGCCTCGAGGGCTAGTGCGGCGGTTTTATTTTCGGCGCGGAGTGCTATGTCCGGATCACTAGCTAGAGTGATGATTCCATTAGGCCCGGGCATTTTGAGCTTCATGTACCCGTAATGGGGTATAGCTTGGAAGATCGTAAATGCCTCCCGCCCTAGAAGGGCGTGGTATCCGCTACTGAACGGGGCCACCTGGAATGTGATTTCTTCCGACCTATAATTCTCGCGTGCCGAATACCACATCTAATGTGATTTTTCCTGCACATCGTGCCTCCCTACTAGGGATGATCCCTCTGAAGGTTCCTGTCTATTTCCATTTTTCGAAGAGTCTCCTCATAGATGAGGTTTAATCCGCTGCCACCGTCCATGAGCACTTTAGTAAGCCGGAAGCCGTCCACAATTGGACTAAGGACCAAGGCGGCTGGTGCTCGGGCTGTTCGGAATTTAGGTTCGTCACTGGCATTGAAGGTTATAGCCGTATTGCTCCATGGATTTCTTGCTGCCACGTGGCAGACTTCGGCAAGGCCGCGGAGTGCTCGCTTACGCCTATTGTTTGAGGCGAAGGTCTCGAAGACTGTTAATACTGTATTGTTATTGTCCATGGGATGGTGCTCTGCAGTATTGTTGATGACGAGATCCTCACCGCTCTTGGCCACCTGCCGGAGTACCCAACATGCTCTAAGGCTATGAGTTGGCGTGGTATCCGGTGTGCTGTGAATTTTGCATGGTCCGTTGAGCCATCCCTCCAATATAGTTCCACGCCCTGCAGTGGGCTTTTGTTTCTTTGTAATTAGATCGGGTGACTTACGAGAGTACACCCTTTTAGTTCGGACAGGGGGGTTTAGTGAGTGCTGGAGGATCCCAGAATTTTGTTTGGGTTTTCCAGGCGCTTTCCATCGCACAATACTTCTGTACTATGGCCGCCAAGTCAGCAAAGTGTGCTATGTCACGGCGACTTATGGCGTTGAGGATTCCCTTGTCCGTGCAGTTTTTGCAAAAGAACAAAATTGCGTCTTCCTCGCGACAGTCCTCGACCTTGTTCATTACAAGGAGGAATCTGGCCCAATAGTGATGTACTGTCTCTTGGGGCTCTTGTCTAATGTGGGAAAGATCATTAATATCTGGGTGTGTGGGTAGATTTAAGTCCGAACCCTGACCCGATCTGAGACCCAAGGGAGGGGGAGTTTCTGATCTTAGAAGTTGGGACTCCGGGATGTTGCCCAATAGGTCTGGCCCGCTGTCTGATTCTAGGTTCAAAGCTTGGGCCATGTCCTCCCGTAGACGGGTATCCGGCTCAGAGAGCTCGGGAATCCGGACATAGTTTGTCCTCAAGATAGAGGAAGAATCGCTGTGTTGCTCCTCCACCACCGCTATCTGATGGGTGACCGGCGGAGAGTTAATCTCCCTTTGGTCGGGTTTAAGCCCGATCCAATCATAGTCCGTAGCGACTCCCAAGGCGGCGATGCGATCCAAGAGCCCGTTCAAGGAAGAGAGCTCCATTGGATCCATCTGCTCGGCGAATTTCGAGCCGACGCGGAGGCTGTTTTCGATGACCCCAGAAGTCATCGTCGGTGCAACGGCTGAGCTGGCGGTCATGACGAAGCCGCCTAGTCGGAGAGTTTGCCCTACAGCCAGGGCTCCCCCAGAGGTGATGCTGTCCTTGACGACAAGGCGAGCCATCCGGCCTTATCGTGACGGCACAGTGGAACTCTCAATGAAAGCACCAATGTCGGTGTCAAAACCGGCGGATCTCGGGTAGGGGGTCCCGAACTTTGGTTTAAGGCGGATGGTAACAGGAGGCGGGGGACACAATGTTTACCCAGGTTCGGGCCCTCTCGATGGAGGTAATACCCTACTTCCTGCTTGATTGATCTTGATGATATCAGTATTACAAGAGTGGATCTACCACGAGATCGTAGAGGCTAAACCCTAGAAGCTAGCCTATGATTATGATTGTTGTTGTCCTACGGACTAAACCCTCCAGTTTATATAGACACCGGAGGGGGCTAGGGTTACACAGAGTCGGTTACAAGGGAGGAGATCTACATATCCGTATTGCCAAGCTTCCCTTCCACGCAAAGGAGAGTCCCATCTGGGCACGGGACGAAGTCTTGAGTCTTGTATCTTCATAGTCCAACAGTCTGGCTAAAGTATATAGTCCGGCTGTCCGAGGACCCCCTAATCCAGGACTCCCTCAGCGGCCACGCCCAGTACGCGCCCTGGGGCCAGCAAGGTGTCGGCTCTCCGTCACCGCAGCCATGGGGATGCACGCCCTCGCCGGGCTACGCCGGCGGGGACGCGCACGGTGGGTTCATCCCCAACGTCACCTTCCCCCATGGACACCCGGCCCAGCGCACGCCCTCGCCCGCCTTCGCCGGCGTGCAATACCCTCCATACAACTACTCGCCGCCCGCCTACGCGTAATTCCCGACGCCCCCTCTCCGCCGTGGCGCGCTGCCCTTCTCACACCTCGGCGACACCGACGAGACCGAGGCCGACATGGATGAGATCATCGCGACAGGCTCGACCGCAGCCGCCGCGTCTCCCGGGTTCGTCACCCCGGACGACACGGTGGATCTCAGCGGCGGCATGGACGGCTAGCTCGGCTACATCTACAGCGAGGAGGAGCAGGAGGAGGAGGAGGAGGACGAAGAGGAGGAGGAGGAGGAGCCGACAACTACTCCGGCGAGGCGGCGCAAGAAGAAGAAGCGGGCGGCCAGGTCTGGCGAGCCGCGCATCAAGTGGGCGTCCAAGGAGGAGGAATGCCTCGCCGAAGCATGGAAAGTCGTCTGCCTCGACCCGACCACCGGCACGAACCAGAGCATCGAGACGTACTGGGAGCGCATCAAGGCCGAGTTCGACGAGCGCAAACTCGTCGACCCCTACTTTAAAGGCGCCTACATGCAGCGCGGGGCGAAGGCGATGGCGAACCATTGGGAGCGTATCCAGGGCGTGCAACAAATGGCATGGGATCGTCGAGGAGGTCGCGGCTCGCCCGGAGAGCGGCGCCAGCGTTGAGGATCAGGTATGCCACGCCGGTCCCCCGCCTCTCTTCGCCGTGTCCGCCCGCCAACTGTTTGTTCCTCCGCGCAGTTGCTGCGCATGTTCGCCCTGTATCGGCAGGGCAACAACGACGCCGAATTCAAGTACCTCCACGTCTACAAGCGCATTGACATGTGCGAGAAGTGGGCGAAAGTACGGTGCACCCTCGACAAGGCCAAGGAGACCTACAAGCCGGACGCGCCGACTCCGGGCGCGTCAGAAGGGCGGTCGGACGGCAACAAAGGTGCCAAGAAGGGGAAACACGCCGACACGGCCACCGCTCGAGTGCAGGAGTCCATCGAGCACTGCCTCGCCGACGCGCAGGCCCGGGCCGTCCTTCGTGAAGAGAAGACCGAGGCGTGGTGGTCGGCGTTGATGTCGAGCAGCGCCGTCAAGCTCGACCTACTCCGGACCAACGTCGCCGCGAAGAAGAGAAACACCGACCTGGCTTTCCTGCTGGGCCGGGCGGACATGCTCCAGAGCACCGACGAGGCGGTCAAGGCGTGGTACTTGGTGGAGCGTGGCCTCATCCTGAACCAGCTTCCCTCGACGACGCCGCCGACGCCGACGCCCACGCCGCCGCCGCCGCCAAGCCCGAGCGATGATGCCGCCGAAACTCCCCACAGCACAGAAGCCACGCCGACGCCGCCAAGCACGGAGACCCCGCCAAGCCCGCGCACGCCGACTCCGCCGACGCCGGAGGCCGACCTCGCCGTCTGATGCGCACGCACGTCCTTTCTGCATTTTGTACGGCGAATTTGTGGCCGCTTGATCGCCGGACTTGTGGCGTCTATTTTGTGAGCGGGAATGACTACGTTTGAATTTGCCGCGGCTGGAGGACGGCGTCTGGAGGCGTGGCTGGGAGATAGGTCGCCCCAGGGATCAATCTAGCACCGATTCATCCCAGGCGTGTACGGGTTTGGTGAGACACGATCGGCAAGTGGGCGGCCATGTTTTCGCTTACGGTGCTTGGAGCGCGTGCATGTATAATACCTTTTTTTTGGTTGCGAATAGCACGTACAATACTAGTAGTAGGGTGCAACGGGGCTGCGGGTGGGTCCCCGCCGTGTTTTCGCCGTTTTGGCATTTGGGGAGTGTCTCCTGAAGATTCTCCACCATGTGGTCTTTTCTCAACAGCCACTAAACAAAACTAAACGGCGTCGTTGACGGCTACAGAGGCGCTGCCACCGCAGCCGAGCTCAACAGCCCGTCCTAAAACCTGTGGCTTTGACAGTGCCTCGGCTTTTTCCCAACCTCATTTCAGGAAAGAAACTCTCAGTAGAGGAGTATCATGGATGGACGGGTGTTGCACTCTTCGATGGCCACAAGAGTGGGCCCACACAGACACAGAGGATAATCACCGCCGGCTTTCCCACGGTCCACACGGTACGACCACGACCTATCCTTGTTTAATCAATCGCAACAATATTTGGTTACACTTTGTTTATTCCCGGCCAGTCTCCCGCTGTTGTGCAGCGGATCACCAGAGGAGCCCCCTTGCTTTACTATCCTACTTTAGCTAGATCAGCTAGCCAGCTTTATGCGAGACAGGGGGGCACGGAATTTGGTTTGGTGGGATACGGGGAATGGTTTGGTATGTGGGGCCTTGAGAACGGGGATATTCAGAGCAGATCCTGCTTTCCTCCGTCCCGTTTTGAACGATTCCCTTTCTCTGACCTGACGGGGCCTCGCTTGACTGGAGCTCTCTCTGCTTGCACGCGTCGCATGGCCGTGGATTTGGCTGTGGCTGTGGCTGTTGGTATTGCTGCTGCTCTGTTGCTGTGGTGCTGCAATCTGCATGGGCTCTTGGCTCCTGTTGAAAACAGATTTTCAGGGAGTAGGCGGTCCCGGGAAATGCACGGAGCAGGTACTCCCTTCGTTTCTTTTTAGTCTGTATATAAAGTTTGGTCAAAATCAACATTCGCAATATGAAATCAAACTCTGTGTAATTTCATACTTTATAGTTTTAGTATTGTAGATGTCCATATTTTTTGATATAAATTTGGTCAAACTCTGTGTAACTTGACTTTGACCAAATCTTATACGCGGAGTAAAATCAAACGGAGGGAGTACAAGCTTGGAGCGTTGTGGCAACGGGCGGTAAAAAAAAAACAGAGTTACAGACAGACTTGGCAAATCCGGACCCTCAAACGTCGATGCGTCCGTGGACACTAAATGGGCACTCCTCAAATTGCGTCATCTACATCCGTGTCTCTCATATCTGAACCTCTATATCCATACTATATCATGCAACGTCGATCAAACTATGTAGATCAACTGATCAAACATAGAAATAGCATAATAGTTCACCAAAAGATGCACCAAAATTCACATAAACGACGCACAACTTTATACTACATCTAAAACTTGAAATTAAAATCAACTTCACCACTTCCGGGCCGGCCCTTTCCCCTTCTGGTTGCCGGCGTAGCTGTAGCCGTCGGCGGATGGTGGACGATCGTCCGATTCGTCGGAGCAGGAGTCGTGGTCATCGTCGTCGGAGGAGTCGACGATGACAGGCCCTTGAGGCGCTGGACGACCCGGTCCTGCTAGTGCCTGAGCTTGGCCAGCCGAGCCACCTCCATCGCCTTCTCCAACGCCTCCCGCTCGGACTGCTCGATGGCAAGCCGGAGAGCCTTCGCGTTCTTCCGCGGAGCCGCCGAGCGTCCATCTCCGCCGTTGTAAGCGACCGGTCGTAGACCCACGCTAGGAGCCGCTCGTCCTCGTCAGGCTCCGCCGGTAACCCACGCCGGCGGCGGATAGAGCTCTCCACAGCCTCCCTCTCCCTTGCCCACTGCCCCTCGAAGCGGGCGACGCGCGCCTCCGACTCCGGCATGCGCGTCCGGGCCGGCGGGGCGGGCACACACACCCAGCGTTCCCCACGAGGGGGGGGGCAGCAGCCACGGGGCGAGGGGACGGCGTGGGGGAGCAGCAGCCGACGGGGTGAGGGGACGGCATAGGGGAGGCGCGGATTGCGCTGGCCGCCTGTCGGAGTTTCCCATGGGCTGGGAGGGGCCAGCGCCGGCATCCTAGATGCGCCGACGAGGAAGCTGCGGCTGCGGCGAGGCTGCAGATCCTGAGCTGCCCCCGGTCTCCACCTTGGACCGCTCCAAGGCGATGCAGAGGGCAAGCTCATACTCCGGATCCACCTCGTCGTTGGAGCGGCTCCCGGAGCTCGACATTGCGCCGGATTCGATCAGAATCGATGAGGGGAGAGGAAAGGACGGAGCCAGAGAGGAGAGTTAGTGCGATAGGGTTTCAGACCGACGAGGCCGATGAGATTTTTTGTGGGATATCCGTGGGGTCGACGGTGGGCCGGGCTTGTCAGGCGGATGCGCCCGGGCATGCCCGGGCCACCCCATATCCGCCCCATATTTGGGCTGGATATGGGGTGCCGGTCAGTCCGGGCGTTTGAGGCCAGTTTGAGGCATCCGTCTGGGTCAGAAAAACATAACCGAATAGTGACCGGGCAGCCCGCCCGGGCGTATGAGATGGGTTTAAGAGGTCCGGCTGTAGATACTCTAACTGCCACTACCATTAACGGCATATATATGCATTGTGTAAAAGGCCGAGTTCCATCAGAACCAGAGGTGCGTGCCCACACTCACAGCTGCTCGAGCACCGTCTTTCCACATACATGCAAAGTGCTTCATCAGTAGGTAATCTACTAGTCTTTTCAAGAGAATAATAATAATAATAATAAGAGTTAAAAGCACCCTAGGTACCCCAACTTACATAGAATGTGATGATCTAGTCCTAAACTTGCAAAATATAACTCCACCATACCCCAACTTGCACTGGATGTGATCATTTACTCGTGGGCCTATCACAGCACAACAATGGGCAGCCAGGTGGCTGGACCGGTCGTCGCCTACACTTTTGCAAAAAACACCCTGTCATTTTGTCTAATTAACCCGCACTACATGGCACCAAAATTAAATCTGTCTCAAATCCCCGTTTTATTCAAGACCACAAGTGTTGTCCTGTCGGGGGCGACAGGAGTTCACGGGCTAGCGACTGGAGATGGTGACGTCAGCTTCGGGGGGCGTTGTTGCCGGAGTTCACCGGCGGCGTGGAGGCGCCTGCATCCGCTCATCTCGTCCGCCGTTCGGCGTCTTCCCTCTTGATTAGTGTGAGTCATTTTCCTCCGTCTCCTCTGCATTGCTTTGTCGCTCGTCGCCCGTCGGTTCCGCCATTCATAGCAGCTCTAATCGGTGCGATTCGAGCTCGATTCAAGGCCGTCTAGTGATGTCTCTTACGTAGGGTCGTGTAGGGCGTAGTTGAGCTAGGGTTTCGGTCGTCGATTTTGGGCTTGGGTTTGGCATGAGAGCTAGGGTTTATGGAGGATAAAGTAGATGTTCAGGCCTTTTAAGTTGGGGTTTAGGTCTGTTGTGTAGTCGTGGATCTCTTTGTGTGGTTAAATGAACCTCTTTTTTGGTTTTGAAGATGTTTCTGTTAGTCTAATTTGTGCTAAATTTCTGAACCTTTTAGTTCAGTTTTGCTAATGCTAATGCTATCTGTAGTGCAGTTTCAGTTAATTTAATGGTCGTGCTAATGCTGTATTTCACTTATGGGCATGTCTATGCAGAAGAAATTCTTGCACTTAGTGTGCTCTATTTTTCTGAAGTAAACTGAATATTTTCAGTTTACTGTAGTAAACTGAATATTTTTAGTTAATTGAACTTTCAGTTATTTACTGAATTTGATGCAGTGGTAAATTGGTACAATGGAGTCTTTTGAAATTGGTTAAATTCAAGATGAAGTGTTCATTAATGCCACTAGTTAACTGAAATTGTGCATTTAACTCAATATTCTTTAGTTAGCTGAATTTTTTCAGCTAACTGAATTTTCAGTTAGTGAACTTTATTGAATTTTGTGCACCTTTGAAGTTCATTTATGCAGTGCTTAGTCATTACAAAGTCCATGTTTTTGGATGCAGTGTGTGATGCAACAAATGGACAAATGGTAGATACTCCTTTTTTACACTGGAACTTGAGCATGGTGGAATTTTCTATGGCCCAACTAGCAAGCTGGAGTACTGGAACCCTTCTGTTCAGGTGCTTGACTATGTTGACTCTTCCACTTTCTCCTATGCATTCCTTGAAGGACACTTGATTTGGTTGGGATACCCAGTGATTGAGCACATCATTTACTGGTGCAAACCTAATAAACCAATTTCAGATGGTTTGATTAGAATTAGAGGTGATGAGGATGTGTAGCATATGATCAGAGCTAGTGTCGAGCATAAACCGCTTGTACTCATGGTTGACCATACAAATTTCATCAGCAACTTCAGGTCTGATTTGGTGTGCACCTTGCCCCTGTCTTTGATAACAACAACAAGTGTTGCGGCGGCAAGTGCAACATCTTCCCATAGCCTAATTTCAGTCTTTGGGGAAGAACCCATGCCAGAGATTCCAGGAAATGGAACAGAACCACGGAGTTTGCTGATTGAAGGTGCAGAGCACAACTTGCTAACTGCAGATGGACAAACAATTATTGAAGATATAGTGGTTTCAGATTCAGATTTCAGTGACAGTGACTATGCCATAGATGATGGGGATGATGATATTTATGATGACAACATTGACTTTTATGTTGATGAAGAAGCTGAGCAAGATGAGGAAGATGTGGAGCCTGACTATTTGCTTTAGGATGAAGATCTTAACCTATGAATTGAGCAATCAGAGGAACTTAGGTACAAGTTTAAATCTTCCAATGCAAAGGTGGACATGATTTCCCCTCTGTTTAAAGTAGGGAAGGTATTTTCTGATGTAGTGGAGCTAAGACATGCTCTGATTGCATATTCAGTTAGGAACAGAGTGCGGACCAAGATGACAAATAATGACAAGAGAAGAATTGAGGCAGTTTGTGAAAGAGGTTGCCCATGGTACCTTAGAGCTGGCAATGACAAAAGGACAGGAGGATTTGCCACCAAGACTTACTATGGAGAATATTGATGCCAGAAGAAATGGAAGTTAAGGTCACTAACAGCAAAATTCTTGTGCAAGTATTTCATATATGAGTTCAGAGATGACCAGAAGATGTCACTTGGTACATTTTCAAGAAAGATCACCGAGGTATTTAATGTCACCCCTAATATATGGAAGCTAGCTACCGCCCCCGGCGTGTCTACGGTGAAGGTCCTGCAGTTTGCAATGCGGGAGATGCGGTCGGACGATCCAAGGCAGCGCGCGCGCTGGTGGATGTACCGGTCCACCACCACCACGCCGCCGCTGCAGCCAGATCCGTCCTGTGTCGCCTTGAGGACGGAGCGCGTCGATGATGTTGTCCTCGCCATCCCTGCGCCAGTCAACATCGCGTACTAGGACCGCTTCCAGGCGAAGGTGCTTCTGCCCAATGACGTCTCTAATGCAGACCCCTCTCGGAGTACGTGCAGCTTGACTCCGACGCGGACTCTGGCTACGAGTCGGAGGTTGAGTCATCTAACGAGGAGGAGGACGAAGTCGTTGTCCTCTCCGATGATGATCTAGATGACTTACAGATGGTAGCACCGGCCATTGATGCCAAGGAGGGTGACAAAAACCTCCCAATCATTCTGGAGGCACTGCCGGATGTTCTAGATGTGCCTCACATCGACATCGTCAAGAAAGAAGATGAGGAGAATGCCAGAAGAAGAAGAGGGCGGCAGGGAAGAAGAGGCCTCTCGTTGCTGGGGAGCTGCGCCGCTCGGAGCACCTGAAGCTGTTGAAGATCAACTGAAGCTTGTGCTGATGCAATGAAGATGCTGAAGAAGGGCTTAGGTATGCTGGTATATTGCAGCATATAAGTTAGGAATATTATTTTGGGCACTTTGGTCAGGTGTGCTCCTATATTTGAGCACATAAGTTAAGTAATGAACAACAAGAACAAGTACTATGCTATGCTATGGATGATGTGAACCAGTTTAATGTCTGATCTGCCAGTGTTGGATGATGTGAACAAGTACTGCTCTGCTATGCTATGCTATGGATAATGCTGGTTTATTTGCTTTACTTTACTGCCATTTTTGCTGTGATCTGCTCCTATGTTGCTGTGATATGCCATTCTTGTTGTGGTCTATTGCTACAACTTTCCAAAAATAGAATGCAACATTGTGTTGGCCCATATGCCGCATTGTAACAAAATAGGATATAGACTGATGCCTCCTGATGCAAATTCAGATAAATAAATTAAAACTTAGAAACAAATTTAGTTAGATAGATAAATTCACTTAGCTATTAAAACTCACACACAAATTTAGTTAAGCTGGATAAATTAACTTAGCTTTAGATTTCGGTAAACTAAAAGAATTCAGTGAACTGAAAAAATATTGTTTTACAACACATAGTGAAAAAAATACTGTTTACAACACCAAACCAAATTCAATAACTTAGCTTTAGATTTCAGGCAAATTCATTTAACTGGATAAAAATTAGTTAAATTTTAACACTTTCAGGCATATTCAGTTAACTAGATAAAAATCATTTAAATTTTAACACTATCAAACAAATCACTTAAAGTCTGGTTCATCAAGTTACTAGAGTTCACACATATTGCATTACATAAATTACTCAAGTTCACACATACTGCATTACAGAAAGTACTTCTGCTAGTTCACACAAATCACATAAATATCTTAGCCGGTTCATCAAATTAGAGCTACTACAAATTATGGAACCATTACAACACCAATGCACATCATCACTCAAATTCATGCAGCATCTCCATTAGCTTCCTTATCTTGCCCTTGGTTTCCTCCTTATGCTTTAAAAGATCACCTATCATGTACTCCAACTTCTTTTTATCTTGCTTAGCTGATCTCTCTGCAACACCAAACTGTCCCTCTCTTCCATTAATTTGTCCCTCTCCTGCTGCATCAGGTCCCTCTCTTTCTTTGCCTTGGCCCTCACAACCTGATGAATATTTGTGAATGATTTGTCACAAATTTTCTTCTTCTTAAGTTCTTGCTTCAGGTCTATCAGAGCAAGTTGTGTGTTGCCTAGTTGGGCCAATGCCTGCTCTTTATCAGCCACCACTTTAGCAAAATCAACCTTAAAAAACCTCAACTCTTTTTCAATCTTTTCCTTCTCTCACAAGATTTTGATATTTTCTTTAGCATTAACCACATTTTGCCTCAGCCTCATACATGCCCCAAATCCTAGCTAGGCTCATCTTCAAAGTTGCGGGCCACTCAGGGTCAACCCACTCAACATAGTTGCATTTAGGTGCTTCCTATCAATTGACAAAAAGAACAATTTACAATTAAGCCTAAACAGAAACAATAGAGAATTCAGATAAACCTGTGCAAAAATCAAGTTATCTGCACATATGATGATATCCTTCAACACTAAATTAGTTAAGTTCAGAAAGGTAGTTAACTAAACAAATGCAGTTGACAGTTAACTACACAAATGGTGTTAATAGTTAACATAATAACTGCAAAAGTTCAGTTATCTATTCACACTGCACAAATTCAGTTAACTATTCAAAATGAAAAAATCCAGTTAAATGTTAACACTGAACAAATTCAATGAATTGCAAAATCAATGTGCTAACTAAAAACCTGATGATTACACAAAAACACTAGCACAATCATCAACACTTGAAACACACTACACAGAGCAAGCAATATAAAGCAATGCAAAATGAATAACTAGCTACTAACCTTCTGTGCACAAGCTAAGAACCTCCTGTTACTATCCACTGAAGAAAAGGCCACCAGCTTCTCACACACAGCTAGGTGCTCACATCTAGAAGCAAATTCAGTAGCAAGGCCTCTCCATTCTGAGCAAAAAAATGGCGGCGACTGCCTACAACAAAACAAATAGGCCTCTTCACTAAAATTCCCAATTTTCTTGGCTGAACCTAACCCTAGCTGCATCACCATGGGGGCGCCGGTGGCTAACCTGACTAGAGACGGAGTCATCGTCCGACGAGGAGCTCGAGAGATCGTCCCAGGAGACCATGAGGGTGAGCTGGACTGTGGCTGCAAGCTTGATGCCGGCGGCGAGCTTCCTGGTGACGACGAGCTAGGAGTTGAGAGCTGGAGATGGGGAAAAGAGAAGCAATGGGCCGATGCGAACAGGGTTTGTGACAGATTTAATTCAGGTGCCCTGTAGTGCGGGTTAATTAGACAAAACGGCAGGGTGTTTTCTTGCAAAAGTGCAGGCGATGACCAGTCCGGCCACCTGGCTGCCAATTGTCGCGCTGTGATAGGCCGAGGACCAAATCGTCACATCCAGTGCAAGTTGTGGTATGATGGAGTTACATTATGCAAGTTTAGGACTAAATCATCACATTCTATGCAAGTTGGGGTAACAGAGATGCTTTTAACTCGAATAATAATACCTGCAAAGTGCTCCATCAGTAGCAGTACCACCTATGTTGCACTCTCATAATACTCCCTTCGTAAACTTTTATAAGACGTTTTGGATCATTAGTTAACTTTTAAAAGACATTTTTTTTAAATGTTGGCAGGAGAACTGCCAAATTCATTGATCAGAAAAAGGTGTCACAAGAGTCCTCAGAGGAGGAAAGCACCGCAAAGGCAGCGCAAAAAGAAAAGAAAGAAAAGGACCCGTCGGCAGCACCACAAACCCAAGCTCTACCACCAATCGTGAACAACATCGGAACGCATCGGCGGGATCACCAAGGTGACGCCTCCCAGGAGGAAAATGAAGTTGAGGACTCAATCGTCACCCGATCTGGCACTGCCCAATCTTAGGTTTTCACCCGGAGATCTCACGCTATTGGGAAGGAAGGTGAAAGTGAAACTATCCCTGGGTGGTTTTGGTAATTCCTAACAACATATAGCTCATTGAGCTAATACTATTTCAAGATAAATATTTCAGGAAAGCTCAATGATTGGCATGGCATGGACTAGAAATGTGGACCCCTCAAAATGCTAAGGACAAAAGATTGGCTCAAGCTCTAAAGCTCAAGACTCTACATCTTACTTTTAGTGATCCAAGATCACATTGAGTCCATAGGAAAAGCCAATACTATTAAAAGGGATGAGGTGTTGCTTGATGGGTTACTTTCTCAAAATGCTTAGTGATATGCTCCAAAAACCCTCAACCACTTTCTCATATCCACATATGTCCCAAACCAAAAGTCAAACTCGGCCCCACCGAAACTTTCTTCCGGCGCCACCGAGTTCAATTGACATAGCCACTGCCACAAAACCCTAGTCACTTCGGTCTTACTGATAGGGATCTCGGTCTCACTGAGATGGGATTGCAAACTCTTTGTTTCCCTTCGTAATGTTTCGGTCCAACCGAGATGAGCGATCGGTCCCACCGAGTTCGCAATGCAACTCTCTGTTTCCCTTTCGTAACGTTTCAGCCTCACCGAGATGAGCGAATCGGTCCCACCGAGTTTGCCTGACCAACTCTCTGGTTAGTTTATTACCAAAATCGGTCCCACCGAGTTTGTGTAATCGGTCTCACAGAGATTACGTTATGCCCTAACCCTAATGAAATCGGTCTCACCGAGTTGACATGTCGGTCCCACCGAAAATCCTCACGTTCACATTTTAAACTAAATCGGTCTGACCGAGTTTCATTATTCGATCCCACCGAGTTTGGCGATTTGTGTGTAACGGTTAGATTTTGTGTGGAGGCTATAAATACCCCTCCACCCACTCTTCATTCGTGGAGAGGGCCATCATAACATGCCTACACTTCTATCATACATTTTCTGAGAGAGAACCACCTACTGATGTGTTGAGGTCAAGATATCCCATTCCAACCATATGAATCTTGATCTCTAGCCTTCTCCAAGTTGCTTTCCACTCAAATCATCTTTCCACCAAATCCAAATCTGTGAGAGAGAGTTGAGTGTTGGGGAGACTATCATTTGAACCACAAGAGCAAGGAGTTCATCATCAACACACCATCTATTACCTTTTGGAGAGTGGTGTCTCCTAGATTGGTTAGGTGTCACTTGGAAGCCTCCGTCAAGATTGTGGAGTTGAACCAAGGAGTTTGTACGGGCAAGGAGATCGCCTACTTCGTGAAGATCTACCCTAGTGAGGCAAGTCCTTCGTGGGCGATGCCCATGGTGGGATAGACAAGGTTGCTTCTTCATGGACCCTTCATGGGTGGAGCCCTCCGTGGACCCGCGCAACCGTTACCCTTCGTGGGTTGAAGTCTCCATCAACGTGGATGTACGATAGCACCACCTATCGGAACCACGCCAAAAATCTCCGTGTCTACATTGCATTTTCTCCCTCCAAACTCCTCCCTTTACCTTCATGTGCAATGTTTTACATTTCGCTGCTATACTCTTAGACTTGCATGTGTAGGTTGGTTGCTTGACTAGTGCTAAGTTGCTAAAATCTGCCAAGACTTAAAATTGGGAAAAGGCAATATTTTTATTTGGTCAAGTAGTCTAATCACCCCCCTCTAGACATACTTTGATCCTACAGGTGGTATCAGAGCTTTGGTCTCCATTTGCCTTGATTTCCATAGCTTTTGGTGATCATAGCCTTGGTTTCACAACCTAGGAGAGTATGGCGTCTAGCGAGGGAAATTACCACCGTAGAGGTCCTTACTTTGATGGTACTAATTTTGCTAGTTGGAAGCATAATATGAAAATGCATATTCTTGGACATAACCCCGCCGTTTGGACTATTGTGTGTATTGGCTTGCAAGGTGAATTCTTTGATGGGAGAGAACCGAACCGTGAAGCTACCGTGGAAGAGTTGAAGATGATGCAATACAATGCTCAAGCTTGTGATGTTCTCTTCAACGGATTGTGCCCCGAAGAATTCAAAAAAATCAGCCGTCTTGAGAATGCAAAGGAAATTTGGGATACTTTGATTGATATGCACGAAGGTACCGACTCCATCAAGGAATCCAAATTGGATGTGCTTCAAAGTCAACTTGACAAGTTCAAAATGAAGGATGGTGAAGGTGTCGCTGAAATGTACTCTAGGCTTGCTCTCATCGCAAATGAGATTGCCGGCTTAGGAAGTGAAGAGATGACCGATAGATTCATCATCAAGAAGATCCTAAGAGCCTTGGATGGAGAATATGATACCGTGTGCACATTGATCCAAATGATGCCCAATTACAAAGATCTCAAGCCAACGGAAGTCATTGGAAAAATTGTTGCTCATGAGATGTCACTTAAGGATAAGGAAGAGCTCCACAACAAGTCAAGTGGTGCTTACAAAGCCTCATGTGATGCTCCCACATCATCAAGTGAGAAACAAGCCTTCAATGAAGAATTGAGCCTAATGGTGAAGAACTTCAACAAGTTCTACAAGAGTAGAAGCAAGGAGAGAAGTTCCAAGTCAAGGTCCTACAATGACAAATGATCTTCAAGTCGTGAACGAAATTGCTACAATTATGGAAGACCCGGACACTACTCCAATGAGTGTACGGCTCCCTACAAAGGAAGAGAAGATTCTCCCAAAAGAAGAAGCAGAAAAGAAGAATCACCACCAAGAGAGTGAAGGAGTAGAGATGATCGCTATGAACGTAGATCCTCTCGGAGAAGCAATGATTCGGAAAGGAAGGACAAATCATCAAAGTGATACACAAAATGAAGACATCAAGCTCATGTTGGTGAATGGGTATCCAGCTCCGACTCCAACAATCACTCCGAAAGAAATTATCACTCCGACTTGGAATATTCTCAAGATGAAGGTGTTGCCGGCCTAGCACTTGTGTCAACCAACTCATACGACATATTTGACTCACCAAATGAAGGAATTGGAAGATGCTTCATGGCTAAAGGTCCAAAGGTAACACACCCCGAGTATGTTGATTTCAATAGTGATGAAGATAATTTGCTAGGAGATGATGATTTACTTGTTGACAACTCTAGTTATGAAAACTATGATGAACTTACTAGTAATCATGATAATCAAGATAAAACAAATGACGATGATAAGAAGGAGATTGAGCGTCTAACTAAAGAACTAAACACTCTTAAGTTAGCTCATGAAACTACCTTGGAAGATCATCGAGAACTTTGAAAGACTCATGAGAAGCTACGCTTTGAAAAGCTCAACCTTGAGCAAGAGGATGAGTTCTTAGAAGCAATCAATGATGATCTTCGCAAGAAAAGCTCTTCTTACATTGCCAAGCCTTTACTCTTTTCTTCTTACATGCCACAAGTAAAATCTAGCAACAAGAGTAAGAAAGATTCTTCAACTAGTAGTAACAATAACCATGCTAAATCCAATACTGTTGCTTCTAGTAGTTCTCTTGATTCCACTAATTATTCTCTTAGCCAAGTTACTCTTGAGCAAGAAAATTGCTTATTGAAGGGAATTATAGAGAAAGGTGTTTACAAGAGCCTTGCCGGAAGCAAGCAATTTGAGGAAATTGTACGCAAGAAAGGAAGGCACCAGAAGAATCAAGGAATTGGTTTTGAACGAAAGTTCAATGCCAATGGAGTTGAGTGGGAAGAAGATCAATACCCCAAGACTAAGTTTGTTCCTCAACAAGAGAAGTATGATCCCACTTCTTTCCAAGGGACACAAGCTCAAGATGATCTTCCACCACAAGACCACAAGCAAAAAGGCAAGGACAAGCTTCAAGAGGAGATTGATGCATTTGAAGAAGCTCCCAAGGAGTTGGTCAAGTGGGTTCTCAAGACTACAACAAGTTCCACTTCATCAAGTACGACTACAACTCCAAGGATTCCCATCAAGATGGTGTGGATCCCGAAGAAAAAGAACTAGAGAGTTCTTGAGGGTGACTCCGCCAACATACTTCACTCATATCTTTTGGCAAGGACATGTGCAAACAACTTCCATATCTTGCACTAGTTCAAGGAGTCACAAACCCTCTTGTTGGTAAGACAAGGGACAAGGTAACCTAATGCTTTCATGGACATCATCTTATGTGAACATCACTCTATGTCTATGGATATCCTTGTTTGTTCCTTGTGGGACTAACCCATGTAGGTATTGAAAGTGCAACTCACTCCAATGTATTGCTCCAAATGATCTACATCAATATTGAGCATCTACATCTTCAACACCTACATGAAGTCATCATCGACAAAACCCAAGGTTAGTTCATCCCTCTAAGGGGGGATATCACATCTAGGGGGAGCTTTACTCTAACCAATTGAGCTAAAGCAACTCTAATGATGTGAACACAACAATGCTTTATATAAAAGTGGTAACCCCACTTGTGCTTAAAATGAGTATGACCTATGATCAAATGTTCTCATTTGACTCCTAAATCTATATACTCATATATAGATGACCTAGTCATCGCCAAATTGCTTGATAGATGCTAGAATGTTTGTGCATGCTTTGTCACATATTTCATTTGCCATTTTATTGTGTGAGCATGTTGATTGCATATTTTACTCATTCGAGGACATCCATTTGTTGGTTTGATTGTTTGGCCTTTTCTCTTTTGCCAAATGGATGGACAAGAATGCCTAAGAACCCCCTCTAGCTATCTATGCTTTTCTCGTCTCAAACTCTATTCATGCTACATCACAAAGTTTGATCAAGTCAGATTCGAACCACTCTGTGTGAGGAGCACTTGGAGTCCCCGATTCATCATAGACTTAAACTTCCAAAACCTCTTTGTGCATTTCGGTATGACCGAGTCATCCAATTCGGTAACACCGAGTTCACTAAGTTGATCTAGGTTCTCCATCTCGGTGCAACCGATTTGAACTTTTCGGTCACACCGAGTTGCAGTAACCGCTTGCGATTCTGCATCTCGGTGCCACCGAGTTGTTCCACTCGGTCACACCGACAGGGTCGGGATATATAAACCCACGGGTGAGATTTTGGAAATTTCTTCAAACTCCTCAGCCCGCGCATGTGTCCTGCTCTGCCTCTTCGGGTCTCCGGATCGTCTCCTCGCCGCCAGCGACCTCCCGCCGCTGGTTTCCGTCGCCGTCAACGGAATCTGCTCCGCCGTTGCCGCCGTAGCGAACTCCCGCCGAACTAGGGTATGGGTTCGACTCTATGTGCTATTCCTTTAACTCTGATTCATAGCACATTGCTTTGCCATGATCATGACCACATATGCAAACAATCCATCCACTAAAACCTTCTTTTAGGTTAGATTGGATTTGAAAATTTAGGGTTAGGTCTCCGCCGAACTCATCTCGGACCGACCGAGTTGTAGAAAACGGTCTCACCGATTTGGCTCAGGCCATTGCACACGCGTTTTCGGTCTGACCGAAAATTGCACATCGGTGCGACCGAGTTCGACTCTCTGTGAAACCCTAGCAGTCTCGGTGCCACCGAACTGTGACTCGGTCTGACCGAGTTCACTAGTTTAGGCTCCAAAATTGCTTCAGTATCACCGAGTTTAACTGATCGGTAGCTCCGAAATGCTTTCCGTGGAGAACTAAAACTAAGTTTTTGAGTCATCTATTTTGCAAAAACTCCGCACTTTGTGATACTCATCCACTCTACCTCATCTACATCTATTCACAGGGTTTGCTGTCAGTAAGATTGCCAAGATGTCTGACCAGAGTGACAGTCATAACAGACCTGAAGAACATGTGCAATTGAGTGAGGGTTCAGATCCCTCAAGCAGCTATGATGAGGGTAGTAGAAGCACGCCTAGCAACTTGCCCAAGGCAGCCACCAGAACCAGGAAGAAGAGAACCTTAGACTCTGAGGATGAGGATTATGTGGCTGTTGAGGATGAGGCCACCTCAAAGAAGAAAGTGCCGAAGAAAGAATATGGCACAGTTGCTGCAACAAAGCCAGGGATGCACAAGAAGGCACCTGCCAGAAGAATCCCAATGTCAAAGCCAAGGAAAGCTCCAACAGGAGAAACCATGAAATTCACCATAGAATCAGATGATGGTGAAGCATCAGGAGATGACAAGAAAAAGAAGAGGGCAAGAACCACAACTGCAAAAGTTCTTGGAAAATCAACTATGGTAAGAGATTCTGAAGAAGAGGAAGAAGAAGAGGATGCTCCAGCACCCAAAGCTCAGAAGCTCATGGGAGATGCAATTAAGTCAGGGGATGCTCCATCAAAGCCCAAGTCTGCTCCCAAAGCTCAAGCTCAGAAAACCCCAAAGCCCAAGAGAAACACTAGAAGTATTCCTGCTGAAGAGAAGAATAAGGCCCTAGTGCCTCAAGCTAAAGAAGAGGATGATGAGTCTCTTATTTTGAGAAAACTGAAACCCAAGATTCCAGACCACAATGATGCTCATGTCTGAAGACATGCACATCAGAAAAGATGCTGGACTGAGATTGTGGAGACAGTCTGATCCCTATGCTGTGAGGAGAAGGACTGGAGTTGATTACAGATTTCATACCAAAGAACAGCAAGACTTTTGTGAGACAATTTTGCTTGACAAGAAGCCAATTGTATGTGACATGAGATGAGTTGATTGGGAATACATCAAGGAGAGGGAAGATCACTTCCCAGGAGTCTATCACAGCTTCAAAGCAAGTGGAGTTGACAAATTTGTTGGGCAGAAGCTCACAAAATGGAATGATGAGCTGATCATGCAGTTTTACTCCACTGCTCACTTTTACCCAGATGGGAAAATCATATGGATGTCTGAAGGTACTAGGTACCAATCCACTGTTGAAGAATGGGGCAAGCTGATCAATGCCCCAGAGGAACATGAAGATGACTTGGATGTGTATGCCAAGAAGAAGAAATACCACAACTCAATAGCAAACATGTACAAAGAGATCCCAGATAAAGCTTTGGAGACACACAAGCCTGGATCTGTACATTACTTGTTGTCTGGTCTGCCTACCATCAACACAATCCTAAGACACGCATTGCTACCCAAGTAAGGAGATCACAAGATGATCAGAGGACATTCTATCAACCTGCTACAACTGTTTGATGTCCCTCAAAAGTTCAAAGTCATGAGTCTGATTGTAGAGACAATCAAGAGGACAGCTGCTGACCAAAAGAGAAATTGTGGGTATGCTCCACACATTCAGGATCTCATCAACTCCAAGATGGGCACATGACATATTTGTTGGACAAGGCGCATCTACCTCTCTATCCTGAATTTGAAGACAACAAGGTTGTAGTGAATGAGGATGAACCATCATCAGCTCAAGCACAAGAGAAGAGAGCAAAAGCTAAAGTAGAGAAAGCTACCAAGATGCCAAGTGCTGAGGAAGCATCTCAAGTTTTCCTGAAGAGCAAGCAAGATCAGCTTGCATATCTGATCCAATCTACACTGAGGATTGAGAAGGGCTTGGCCATCCTGACTCAAAACCAGGAGAGTCTGGAGAGGATCATAGAGATAAAATTTTATGATCTTGATCTGAAGGTTACCGAGATACAAACAACAGTTGAGCAGCTCCAGGAGGATGCAGAAGAGAAGAAGGGGAAGGCTACTACTGATGCTTTTCAATGAGTGCCAAGGAGTCAGAGGTCTGCTGCAGTGCCTGTACCTGATTCTAGAGCTACATCATCTGCACCAGCAGCTACAACTTTAGTGCCACCTCGAGCAGCCACTCCACCATCTCCAACTACATCAACAGATGCCTTCGTCCTTGGAGTTCTCTCTACACCACCTCCCGAAGACCAAGCCTGAGAGACGCATAGCACCATGCATTTTCAAACTTTTTGGTAACTTGTTGCCAAAGGGGGAGAAATATGTACAGATCATAGGCTTCGAGAGAGAGTGTTTTGCCTTTTATCTCTCTTGCTTTTGGTTGAACCTTTTTATGCACTTGGTTGATACTCTATGTCTGTGTGAGATACTTGTTTGATCATGTGTTTGATCATATGCTACTTTAATGCTTTCTTGAATGATATTATCTCTTATATGATCATTCACTTTGATTGGTGATGAGTGCATGTTTTTAATTTTTATCATTTTGAGCGCTCCACCAAGATGTATGTGACATGAAAGAGTGACCCATGATCCTAATCGATTGTGCAATTGCATTCGAAAGCAATTTTTAAATAATGCACAAATTTAGGGGGAGCTCTTGCTTATCACATACTTCTCAAAGCGACGATGTATTTCAATGTTATGATCATTTGTCGAAACTTTGATCTATATGTTGTCATCAATTACCAAAAAGGGGGAGATTGAAAGTGCAACTATCCCTGGGTGGTTTTGGTAATTCCTAACAACATAGAGCTCATTGAGCTAATACTATTTCAAGATAAATATTTCAGGAAAGCTCAATGATTGGCATGGCGTGGACTAAAAATGTGGACCCCTCAAAATGCTAAGGACAAAAGATTGGCTCAATCTCTAAAGCTCAAGACTCTACATCTTACTTTTAGTGATCCAAGATCACATTGAGTCCATAGGAAAAGCCGATACTATTAAAAGGGGATGAGGTGTTGCTTAATGGGTTACATGCTCAAAATGCCTAGTGATATGCTCCAAAAACCCTCAACCACTTTCTCATATCCACATATGTCCCAAACCAAAAGTCAAACTCGGCCCCACCGAAACTTTCTATCCGGCGCCACCGAGTTCAATTGACATAGACACTGCCACAAAACCCTAGTCACTTCGATCTTACCGATAGGGATCTCGGTCTCACCGAGATGGGATTGCAAACTCTCTGTTTCCCTTTGTAATGTTTCGGTCCAACCGAGATGAGCGATCGGTGCCACCGAGTTCGCAATGCAAACTCTCTGTTTCCCTTTTGTAACATTTCGGTCCACCGAGATGAGCGAATTGGTTCCACCGAGTTTGCCTGACCAACTCTCTGGTTAGCTTATGACCAAAATCGATCCCACCGAGTTTGTGTAATCGGTCTCACCGAGATTACGTTATGCCCTAATCCTAATGAAATCGGTCTCACCGAGTTGACATGTCGGTCCCACCGAAAATCCTAACATTCACATTTTAAACTAAATCGGTCTGACCGAGTTTCATTATTCGGTCCCACTGAGTTTGGCAATTTCTGTGTAATGGTTAGATTTTGTGTGGAGGCTATAAATACCCCTCCACCCACTTTTCATTCGTGGAGAGAGCCATCAGAACATGCCTACACTTCTATCATACATTTTCTGAGAGAGAACCACCTACTCATGTGTTGAGGTCAAGATATCCCATTCCAACCATATGAATCTTGATATGTAGCCTTCTCCAAGTTGCTTTCCACTCAAATCATCTTTTCACCAAATCCAAATCTGTGAGAAAGAGTTGAGTGTTGGGGAGACTATCATTTGAAGCACAAGAGCAAGGAGTTCATCATCAACACACCATTTATTACCTTTTGGAGAGTGGTGTCTCCTAGATTGGTTAGGTGTCACTTGGGAACCTCCGTCAAGATTGTGGAGTTGAACCAAGGAGTTTGTACGGGTAAGGAGATCGCCTACTTCGTGAAGATCTACCCTAGTGAGGCAAGTCCTTCGTGGGCGATGGCCATGGTGGGATAGACAAGGTTGCTTCTTCGTGGACCCTTCGTGGGTGGAGCCCTCCGTGGACTCGCGCAACCGTTACCCTTCGTGGGTTGAAGTCTCCATCAACGTGGATGTACGATAGCACCACCTATCGGAACCACGCCAAAAATCTCCGTGTCTACATTGCATTTTCTCCCTCCAAACTCCTCCCTTTACCTTCATGTGCAATGTTTTACATTCCGTTGCTATACTCTTAGACTTGCATGTGTAGGTTGGTTGCTTGACTAGTGCTAAGTTGCTAAAATCTGCCAAGACTTAAAATTGGGAAAAGGCAAGATTTTTATTTGGTCAAGTAGTCTAATCACCCCCTAGACATACTTTCGATCCTACAGAAGGGAAAACGACTCCACAACGATACCTCCAAGGAGGAAGACGACATCCGTGGACGCCGCTACCTCCGGCGACGACAGAGTCGATGCATGATTTTCATCCGGAGTCGAGCCTTCCACCAACAATCCAAGGATCCGAGGCCACCAGCGCCCCAATGCAATATGAGCCCAAAGCAAACACTACTAGAGACGAATTGGTCAAGCCGCACGCAGGAACTCGGCGAGCACACGCCAACCCGACCGGTCCGCACCGCCGCTCGCAGGCCCTGGGCGATCCAAGCCAGATCTGGCCATCCTCTACCTCCGCGCGCAAAACTGGGCGATCCTCCGCACCGTAGCGCACAGGAAAGGTCGAGGGAGAGCCAAACATAGCCGGTCCGCACCACCGCGCGCAGGACTGGGTAGGATCCAGGCCAAACTGTGCGGCTCGCACCGCCGCGCGCAAGAACAGGACTATCCGTGGTAGATCTGGCCTGCCCGAGCCTTCTGTAGCACACGGCAAACTGAACGGCGCCACAGCTTCAGGAGCCGGGCTTGGACGCGCTTGAAGGAGAGACAACCACCAGCCATCCCCGACACCACCGCTACAGCCACCACGCGCCGCCGGACTAGGCGCGAAACGCAACCACCCTCCAACGGCGCCTGATGCCTCCTCGAGCCAGCCCTCGAGCCACCGGTTGGCAGAGGCCAGATCTGGCCAAAATAAACCGCAACGCCCCCGCACCCCCATGGCGCCCGAGCGAGCAGCACTGGCATGCCGCGCCCACCTCGCTTGCCTGGCACCCCGGCGCCCGCTCGCCGCGCCCACCGCCGCCCGCTCTCCGCGCTCGCTGAGCGCGCCGCGCCTGCCTGGCGTCCCGGCGCCCGCTTGCCACGCGCGCCGCGCCCACCACGCCTGCTCGCCGCGCGTGCCACGCCCCCGCGCCTCTCCTTGGTCGTGCGGCCCCGCACCGCCATGGCCTCGCGAGAGGGAAGAAGAGGAAGGCCTCGCCGCCGCCGACGCCGCGCGGGCTTTGCTCGGCGGCGCTTGCTGGCGGCGGCGAGGGGAGAGGGTGGATCTGGGGGAGGCTGGTGCGGCGGCTAGGGTTTCGCCCGGGTCGCCCGCAGGGTGGGGCGACACGAGCGACCCTGGATTTCGGGTCGATATCAAGTTAGCTGAAAAGACATTTTAGATCACCGCTACTTTAATGTACTACTGCTATGCTGCTCAACTACAGAATTACTTGCCCACCCTCTGAGCACTGCACGAAAACTTTTGAAAGACATTTTAGATCACTACTACTTTATTCTTCCCAACGGCAACGGGCGCTCCTTTTACCAGTTGCACCCACCCACCCTTTGAGCAGAGCAGCAAAAGTGAATGAAACGGGGAAAAAAGAAGAGTCCGCGAACGAAAGCGCGAAACTTGCTGTCACTTTGATGGCTCATTTCCTCTTTGGACGCGCGGGTACAAACTGTGGAGGTGCCTTTACCTTTAGCCCAACGTGGATGATCTACCTCGAAAACGTTATGCAGCACGGCCCCATCCTGCCTTGCATGGCTATCCTTTCACTCGACTGGCTGCGTGCATGCATACGGAGGTACGGTGCCCATCGTAACTACTAGATGTAACGGGAACCTTCTCTGATAACTTGACCGCGAGTAACAAACAACTAGTCTGGGTTGTTAAAGCCCAAGTACAGTGAAAAACAGTGGTTTTTTTTCTGGGGGTAACAGTGTGTGAATGGCGAGTAGTCACTCTGAAAGGCCAAGTGGTAAGCACATTTTTATGGCTGGTGTACGTGCTACTACTACGTACCTTCCAACTCGATCGATCGCCATTATCATTCTACTTTGCGGCTTTGGCCCTCTTTCAGCTCGGCCGACCTCTTCTCTGGTACTAGTAGGACAAAGCACTAGGTGTCGTCCATGAACCATACTGTTGCCCCAAATTAAAAGTCGCATTGTTCTCTCAGCGACATAATAAACTGACCTACTACTAGCACGCAGTAACTACTGATTGTCCCTAATTATGGGACGGTGTCTCCCGACACGACACTATAGCACGGCCAAAATGGTCGAAGATGTCTCTGAGATCGACCAAAGGTGCTGTACATGGGTAACAGCGCCATCGCTAGGTTCATCGTGTCATCGGTCTCACCGGGCCCTTGGAAGGAGACGGAGACTGAGAGAAAAAGATTGTTGTAGCGATGATCCGATGCAGAGCGTTCAGAGAGAGAGAGAGAGAGAGAGAGAGAGAGAGAGAGAGAGAGAGAGAGAGAGGGGTGGTGGGTCGTCGTAATGATTTGGTCCGTGGTACGGTACGGAGCCCTTGAGCCACGCGGTTGTTGTGCGTCTTTGGAGGATTCAGTTCCGGCGGTGGTCATCGCTCGAGACCGAACCAGTCGGTGAAAAGCGAACGAGGAGCACCTGCGCCCGCGCGCGAATGAAGAAGCCTCTCCTCTCAGTCCCGGTCCAAGGGAGCAGTGCACCACAATGCAGCATATGCATACGTGCCTGGTGGGCCGTACGTGGCCTCCGAACTCCATGGGAGACCGAGCGAACCGGATGGTGCTTTGACCCACAAGACAAAATGTGGCTGCAAACTCCGATCAACAATTGTACCCCATACTCCCTCCGTACTTCTTTACGGAGGGGGTACCTTTTTTTTTTTTGCGAGAAGATGTTACGGCATACGTGTCTGCATAGCTTGAACAGGCGTTCTTCCTCACCTGCTCAGCACGCAACAACTCGCTGTGTCCCCCATCAGGAGGCAGCGATCAACGACGCGAGGAAAGGAAAGGTGATCTTGGAGAACAAGGGCCAAAAATGAGGAGGGTCTGGAGTTTTCTCATTCATCAACTCGATCCATGTCCTCTTAGTTACTACAACACCTGGTTTTTGTAATGGCACTCTGCTACCTCTGACCACCTGGTCCCACACCACCCATAAGCAACGCGCGCCCAGGCCACTTAAAGCTTCTCCTTTGTGTTTCCGCCTCCTTCGCCCTCCTTGTCAAGTTGTGTTCCGCCAGCCAAGCGATATTCGGTTTCGTCGTGTAAACATCAAACAAAACACTACGCCATTGCTACCATTGTACCTTTGTTGCTTTGGCCCCCCGTCGGCCCCTTGGCTTTGGCTTGGCCGTGGCTGATGCTCGTCCTCCACCTTAGTAGGACAAAACACTACGCCATGATTTCAGGGGCCGGAGACACGTCCATGGGGGCATGCACCATAGTGGTAATTAATAAACAACATAATAAGCGGAGCTACCACTAGCACAACATGCACTGATGATTGTCCCTAATGAGACAGTGTCTGTCGCCCGACACTATATATAGCACGGCAAAATGATGAATGAAGGTGTCTGGGGATCCCTAGATTTGTATAGCAGTAGCATACTTATGAGTTAAGTAGTGTAGTAGCGTTGAGCTAATGATGGCGTGAGAAAGGTGTACGATCGAGGCCGAGAGGAAACTAGCCAGTGATGGTGCGGTGTACAGTCAGGAGTGAAGTCTGTTTTAAACCTTGAATTCATACGGCTCGTCTAAATTAAACCCTAACCTTTCAATCCCTGAAGTTGGTACCCTCTACTCACTGATCCCGATCTATTTCGACCTTGAACCTGTTTGCCGCACTAGGAAAAAGATGATCCCGACCGGGTTTAATCTGTACTCTCACTTACAACACTGGCCCACATGTCATTTCCGTTCTCCAGTCTCCACCTTATCCCCAATTCCCCTCCTCTCTCTCTCTCCTAAAATGGTGAAACGGGCGGCCGCAGAATGGCGGAGGCGTTGGTCGGCGGCGAACTTGTTGAGGCAGACGAAGCAGTTGATGAAGGACAGCAACACGAACGTCTTGTGTGCTTACATGGTGCCACACGGGCTGCACGGCCACAGTGACGGTGTGACGACGACGACGAAGCTTCTCCTCGCCGGCCGCAACGTAGTACAAAGCTAGCACTAACTCCGGCTGATCCTTGATTCCTAGTAGCACGATCTCCTTTCGTCAATCCACTGGGACGTGCACTAGCTTACTACTTGCCCTAGTTAGTCAACGGACCCAAGACACGCGTCAGCGCCGGGTTATGCCATTTTTAACTCCAACGGAAAGGAGGGGCTGGCGGTGGAGCACCCCCGAATTCTCTTGTCCATGGCCTGGCGCATGGCGAGGCAAGGCGGTGCGGCCATGTCGAGGGAGGCTGGCGGGAGGCGTTCCCTTGCCGTTGCACACTCACGAGGACAGGCACCACGCCCTGCTCCCCGTTGCCGTGGACATCGGCTGGCTGGGCTTGAGCATTGCGATTCCTACAGAGAGAGATGAAGAGAATGAGCAGAAGGTGAATATGACAAGTAGACCCATGTACTCAGTGAGAGAAGAGAATAATCCTGGCCGGGATCAATATTTTCCCAGCACACTAAACTGGCATAACCGGATCCAGGGTTAAAATAGACCGGGATCGATAAGTATAGGCTACAGATTTCAGGGATTGAAAGGTTAGGGTTTGGTTCCGACCAGCCGTATGAATTCAAGGTTTAAAATAAACTTCACTCTACAGTGAGTGACAGTGATCTGGTGGTGGTAGTAATGATTTGCTCAGGAGCTCCGGCCGAAGCCATGACGCGCGCAGCAGGTGCGCCTTTGGAGATTTCAGGGTCTGCTCATCGCTGAAACACTGGACTGGACCAGTCGGTGGAAAGCGAGAAGTGAGCGTTAACTCCGTCCGCTCGCTCGCTGCGCGCGGCATTGAAGCCTCTACTTCTCCCAGCTCCCCAGTCCCGGGCCAGTGGAGAAAAGATCCTGCTGCTCCTCTTCTGCAGCTGCGAGCGCACCACCATGCATGGCAATGGCATGCCTCGTCGATTGTCTCCAGAGCAGAGGAGAGCGGGTGATGCTTTTGCAGGGGCGGCAGCTAGCCGTGGCTCGGCTAGCTGCTAGCTACGACGGAGTGTAGTTTGATCTGATCTGAAAAAGAGGATTCGTCTCTATTGCACGACACCTTGGCAGCGCCGATTCCGTGAACCCGGTTCATTCCCGGCTTGCAACAAGTCATCATCTGTGGGCCTTGTCCCTTACGCAGGGCACGACCAGAATTCCAATCAACTTTTCTACGAGTGTCGGTACACGATTAGGGTTTGAGGCATGATTAAAGATTGACTTCAGCTTGGACGCATAGACACCGTCACATAGAACCTTATCCGCTTCGCCAAAGAATGGTGGGTTGGACTCTCCGACACCACCATCCCAAATTGCAAGGCGATGGCCACACTTGCCATGTTCATGTCGTGGACCGTTTTGAAATAAGAGAAATGCTCGCGCCTTTCGCCATAAGAGTGCCCTTCCGATGGTCCTCCTTGACAACATCAAACCCGAGGAGGTGGTCTGGATTACAGTTGGCGCCAAACAGTTGGGAACAATCATGCCGGGAGATTAATGTCCATTTGTAATGTCGGTCTGTCGTAACAAATACAAATTCTATTCTCTTTTTTTTTTTGAGGAAAATGTCATCATGGCTTACTTTATTGATCAATGCAAAATGCTTACATTACGAGAGAGATTCAAGGATAAAAGAGGGAGTATCATCAACCCAATTACAAGATATATCCTTCTCGTAACAATATTTAGCTAACTCATGAGCAATGCTATTAGCTTCTTGCAAGCAATGTGTATTACATTCACTCTTAAATAATACATGAGCAGTGGCGGATCCAGGAATTTAGAATTGGGTGTTCAATTTTTTTTCACACTAACAGAGGAGCCAATTCATTCACAGCAATACAAATTGGTCAGTAGCAACAACATCTGTATCAATAAAAGCAGAAGCAAGCAACTGAAACAGATGAGTCAATTCTGGATCGGCCTTAACAGAGGAGCCAATTCGTTCACAGCAACAACAATACAGATTAAGGAAATTACAAAATAGATAAGAAAATTACAACTCGACCATACGCTTTGTCATGGCTTGAAAGCGAGAAATGACAACATCATCCTTCACTTCAAAAAAGAATTCCCTCTCAATAAATGTAACCAAGCAATCATTCAAGAGTTGATTCCCCATTTTATTCCGTAGCTTGTTTTTCACATAAGTCATTGAAGAGAACACTCTCTCAACACTAGCTGTTGCTACTGGTAGGATTAGAACCAATTTGAGAAGCTTGTAAACAAGGTTATAAGTGACACTCTTGTTTGTCTCGACAAGCATAATAGAAAGGTCGACTATGTTTTTGACCTTTCTAAACCTCTCATCTCTACGCATATCAGTAATGAAGTGTGTAAGTTGATAAGGAATATGCATCAGATCTTCCTCCGTGAAATCCAAAGGATAAAGATGCGCAAGCTTAACCAAGTTTTCCTTATGATAAGCAGCAAAAGAATTTACCGGACTGAATGATCCCATGTAATGAAGTAATTCAGTGTTTACCTCATCAAATCTATCTCCAAGCTCTCGAAGTTGCCTATCAATAAGACCCAAAAACATCTCAACATGGAAGCGATGGAGATTCGTGAGATTTTTGTAGAATCTTGAGGGTCTTCCAGGTGGCTTGTACTTACCACCCATTTGAGGAACTTTGACTTTATGCTTGACACAATAAGAAGTGACCTCTTCAAGGAAAGTTTCCCATCCACCATCATCTCTCAACAATTGCAATTGAATCTTTATCAAATGAATGAATTCAACAGCATTAACAATGTCTTGATCTTTCTTTTGCAAAGCACGACTTAAGTCATTGGTGTGCCCAAATAAGGTTTGCAACAAGTGTGCCATGAAAACAAAGTCAAATGACTCAAAATATGTCAACACAGTTTCAGCAAGCATAACCTCATTGCTTTGAGTTGGGTCTCTTACTAACTTGTTAAGAACTAGCCGGATTGAAGGATACATGCGAAGAATATGCATAATAGTTTTGTGGTGAGATCCCCAACGAGTGTCACCCGGCCTACTCAAACCCATCTCTTGATTCATGCCTTTACCAGTTTCAATTTCCTCCAATTCCAATGCTTTAATGATCCGTTCAGCTTGAGCCACACGAGGCATTCTAATCTTCTTACAAGACATCCCAAGAACATTCAATAGATTAGCAAGTTGTTGAAAGAACAAAACACAATCACAGTTCTCCTTAGCAACAGCAACTAGAGATAACTGAAGTTGATGAGCAAAACAATGCACATAATAGGCAGAAGGGGACTCATCCATAATTAGTTTCTTTAGACCATTGACATGACCCTTCATGTTGCTAGCACCATCGTACCCTTGCCCACGTACTCTAGAGAAGGTCAAACCATGTTCCATAAGCAAACTCTCAATTGCTGTTTTGAGTGTCAAAGATGTGGTGTTTGCAACATGTAAAATACCAAGACCTCTCAACCACCCTTCCGATTTTATCAACATAACGCAGACAAAGAGCCAATTGTTCTTGTAGATACACATCACTTGATTCATCGGCAAGTATTGAGAAACAACTATCACCTAGCTCTTCCATCATAAGCCTAGTAGTTTCTTTGGCACAAGAGTTGATGAGGTCTGTTTGTATTTCATGAGCTATCATTTTGTTGTTCTTTGAATGACATCTATAGCTACTTCTCACTGAATCAAATAGAAACTACACATTCAGTTCGGATTTCACAATGAATCAAATCAAAGAATGAAATTTCAGAGTTGGAACTTGGAACTTGAAAGGGGATTCACCTTAGGCTTAGAGATTGAGGTTGTTGGAGCAAATTGCTGCACTAGAGGTACACTCCCCTCCGTGGCATCGACAACTGCGGCGGCCGGCGGTGCCGGCGGCGTGACCCACTGTCTATGTGGCTGTGATGCGGCGCCGTGCCCCGCAGTGGGACTGGGTACTAGCTCCTGCTCCTCACCGCGGCGGCCGCGTCGGCGATGGCCCTGGTGAACTCCTGCGCCGGCGGCTGGCTGTGGCTCGCCATGCCCTCGCGCCGCCGCTCCTGTCTCTGTTCGTGGGAATTGGGGAAGGAAGCGGCTGGCCGGGTGCGTGTCCAGGCTCTCGTGCGCAGTCAGGTAATACCTAATGGCCTAATGGGCTGCTCGCCTGCTGCCAAAGTGCACGTATTGGGCCCATGTAGGATCGTATTTCTATACTCTGCCATATATGCCTATATGTAAAAAAATATTTGCATAAATTTTTGGGTGTTCATATGAACACCCTTGACCCATGGTGGATCTGCCCCTGTACATGAGGCAATCTTTCGTCTTCGTTTCAACAAAAAAAACTTCTTCCAAATTAGGGGAAGAAAAATTCAAATTAATCACACAAATAAAGTACTGAAAAAATACAGAAACTTTGAATATGCTATCCTAATGTGAGCATACTAGAGCCAATTTCTATATATATATCTACTATATCACTAAGCTCCCTAGGATCATTGGATGCCTCTCATTCAATTGAGGTCACCAATTTGAAATTGGGTCACCGATTTTGACCTAGTCAATAATCTCTCACTCAATTCTTTTAATTGAGAATGCTCTCTAATTTTGGAGCTCTCTCAAATGAGAAATTCAATGTTGAATTTGGTTCATGATTTTGATCGATCAACAATTTTTCAAATCAATCGAAAGCAACCGGCCTATAAAACCATACCAATCCCGCACACCCTCATCACTTAGAAAAAAGAAGTGCCAACATGTGATACTGTAGGACTAATATAGTACATGCAACCATCGATGCAGAAAATTTCTTCACATAATTATGAGTTGATTAGCAGACAACACAAATCACACCACCAAAGGCCCACCAAAACACATCATATATAAATAAAAAACATACTCCATCATCTTCCCCACTAACCAAACCAAATACTCACTCTGTTTCATAATATAATGTGTATTAGTTTATTGAAAAGTCAAATTCTTTTAACTTTGACCAAGTTCAGAGCCAAAAATATCGACATCCATAATAATCAATAAATGAAATATGAAAAATCATTTCATGATGAATCTAAAAATCCTACTTGATATTATGGATATTGATACATTTCCACACAAATTTGGTCAAACTTAAAGAGGTTTGATATTTCAAAAAACTAATACACCTTATATTTTGAAATAAATGGAATAAAAAAGTATAAAAACCCAATGACATCAATGGCGCAGCAAAGCGCGCCCAACTCTTCTAGTAAATACACTATGCTCCCTAATTTTTAAGACCTCATAATCAATCCAGGTCACTAATTTGGAATTGAGTCGCCCAATTTTGACCGGGTCAACAATTTCACAAAAGCCCTCTCATTAAATTCTTTTAATTCACTATGGTCCTTAATTTTGGAGCCTTTTCATTTGGTTGAGGTATAAATTTTTTGGATTTGGTTCATGATTTTGATCGAGTCAATGATTTTTCAAATCAATCAGGAGCAACCAGCCTATAAAACCATATCAATCTCACACACCCTCTTACCACCTAGAAAATGTGTCAACATGTGATATTGTAGCACCAAAATAGTACATGCGGACACTAACGCAGAAAAATTCCCCAGATAAGTATGGGTTGATTATCAGATAACACAAAATCACACCTCGAAAACCCACCAAAACATCATATTATAAATAAAATGAAAAACACACTCCATCATCTTGCCCACTTGCCAAACCAAATACTCTCTCAGTTCCAAAATATAAGGTGTATATGTTTTTTGAAAATTCAAATTTATTTAACTTTGACCAAGTTGAGAGCCAAAAATAACTAGTAGTCCTTTCGATAGGTAAGAGTGTCGAACCCAACGAGGAGGAGAAGGAAATGACAAGTGGTTTTCAGCAAGGTATTGTCTGCAAGCACTGAAATTATAAGTAACAAGTAGTTTGATAGCAAGATAATTTGGAACGAGCAAGTAATGGTGACGGTAACAAAAGTGCAGCAAGGTAGCCCAATCCTTTTGAGGCAAAGGACATGCCAAAATGGTCTCTTATGATAAGCAAAGCGTTCTTGAGGGTACACAGGAATTTCATCTAGTCACTTTCATCATGTTGGTTTGATTCGTGTTCGCTACTTTGATAATTTGATATGTGGGTGGACCGGTGCTTAGGTGTTGTTCTTACTTGAACAAACCTCCTACTTATGATTAACCCCCTCGCAAGCGTCCGCAACTACGAGAAAGTATTAAGAATAAATCTAACCATAGCATTAAACTTTTGGATCCAGACCACTCCCTTACGGAATAGCATATAAACTAGGGTTTAAGCTTCTGTCACTCTCGTAACCCATCATCTAATAAATACTCATCAATGCTTTCCCTTAGGCCCAAATATGGTGAAGTGTCATGTAGTCGACGTTCACAAGACACCACTAAGGGAATCACAACATACATACCATCAAAATATCGAACACATATCAGGTTCACATGATTACTTGCAACAAGATTTCTCCCGTGACCTCAAGAACAAAAGTAACTACTCACAAATGATAATCATGCTCAAGATCAGAGGGGTATTAAATAGCATAATGGATCTGAATATATAATCTTCCACCAAATAAACCATATAGTAATCAACTACAAGATGTAATCAACACTACTAGTCACCCACAAGCACCAATGTATAGTTCTGGTACAAAGATTGAACTCAAGAGATGAACTAGGGTTTGAGAGGAGATGGTGCTATTGAAGATGTTGAAGGAAATATGCCCTGGAGGAAATAATAAAATTGTTATTTTATATTTCCTTATTCAAGATAAAGGTTTATTTTTAATGCTAGAATTGTATTGATCGGAAACCTTAATACATGTGTGAATACATAAACAAACACCGTGTCCCTAGTGAGCCTCTACTAGACTGGCTCGTTGATCAAAGATGTTAAGGTTTCCTAACCATTTACATGACTTGTCATTTGATAATGGGATCACATCATTAGGAGAATGATGTGATGGACAAGACACATCCGTTAGCTTAGCATATTGATCGTTCAGTTTATTGCTATTGCTTTCTTCATGTGAAATACATATTCCTTTGACTATGAGATTATGCAACTCCCGGATACCGAAGGAATACCTTGTGTGCTATCAAACGTCACAATGTAACTGGGTGATCATAAAGATGCTCTACAGGTATCTCCGAAGGTGTTTGTTGAGTTGGCATAAATCGAGATTAGAATTTGTCACTCCGAGTATCGGAGAGGTATCTCTGGGCCCTCTCGGTAATACACATCATAAGCTTGCAAGCAAATGACTAAGGAGTTTAGTCACGAGGTGATGTATTATGGAACGAGTAAAGAGACTTGCCGGTAATGAGATTGAACTAGGTATGAAGATACCAACGATCGAATCTCGGGCAAGTAACATACCGATGGACAAAGGGAATAACATATCTTGTCATAACGGTTCGACCGATAAATATCTTCATAGAATATGTAGGAACCAATATGGGCATCCAGGTTCCGTTATTGGTTATTGATTAGAGAGCTGTCTCGGTCATGTCTACATAGTTCTCGAACCCGTAGGGTCCGCACGCTTAACGTTCGTTGATGATATAGTATTATATGAGTTCTGTGATTTGGTGACCGAATGTTGTTCGGAGTCCCGGATGAGATCATAGACATGAAGAGGAGTCTCGAAATGGTTCAGAGGTAAAGATTGATATATAGGACGATAGTATTCGGACACCGGAAGTGTTCCGGAGGGTACCGGGTACATATCGGGTCATCGGAAGGGGTTCCGGGCACCCCCGGCAAAAGATATGGGCCTTATGGGCCAAGAGGGGAAACACACCGGCCACCAGGGGCTGGTGTGCCCCCCATACGAGCCGAACCAAGGGGATAAGGAAAGGGGGGAAGAGAAAGGAAAGGGGGGATTCGGCCTCCCCTTTCACTTTCTCCCCCTCCTCTTTCCTTCCTCCTCCGGTAAATAAGGATGGGTGGGGGGGCGCCGGCCTAGGAGGAACCCAAGTAGGATTCAGTCCTACTTGGGGCGCCTCCTCGCCTCTCCCCTCTCCCTCCCACATATATATATATGGGGGGGGGGCCTAGAACACACCAGACATTTGCCTAGCCGTGCGGCACCCCCTCCACCGTTTACACCCCCGATCATATTTTCGTAGTCCTTAGGTGAAGCCCTGCAAGATCACTTCACCATCACTGTCACCACGCCGTCGTGCTGATGGAACTCATCTACTACCTCGACATCTTGCTGGATCAAGAAAGCGAGGGACGTCACTGAGCTGAACGTGTGCAGAACGCGGAGGTGTTGTGCGTTCGGTACTTGATCGATTGAAGCGCGAAGAAGTTCGACTACATCAACCGCGTTGTTTAACGCTTCCGCTTACGGTCTATGAGGGTACATAGACACACTCTCCCCCTCGTTGCTATGCATCTCCATGGATAGACCATTGCGTGTGCGTAGAATTTTTTTTGTTTTCCATGCAACATTTCCCAACAGTGGCATCGGAGCCAGGTCTATGCGTAGATGATATTCACGAGTAGAACACAAAGAGTTGTGGGCGGTGATAGTCATACTGCTTACCACCAATGTCTTATTATGATTTGGCGGTATTGTGGGATGAAGCGGCCTGGACCAACCTTACATGTCCACGCACATGAGACCGGTTCCACCGACAGACATGCAACTAGCTTTGCATAAAGGTGGTTGGCGGGCGTGTCTGTTTCTCCAATACTTTAGTTGAATTGAATTTGACCGCGTCCGGTCCTTGAAGAAGGTTAAAACAGCAAACTTGACGAAACACCGTTGTGGTTTGATGCGTATGTAAGAACGGTTCTAGCTAGAAGCCTGTAGCAGCAACGTAAAACTTGCAACAACAAAGTAGAGGACGTCTAACTTTTTTTTGCACGTCATGTTGTGATGTGATATGGTCAAGACATGATGTGATATACGTTATTGTATGAGATGATCATGTTTTGTAAAGTTATCGGCAACCGGCAAGAACCTTATGGTTGTCTCTTTATTGTATGCAATGCAAACGCCATGTAATTGCTTTACTTTATCACTATGCGTTAGCGATAGTTGTAGAAGCAATAGTTGGCGAGACAACCTCGACGCAACGATGGAGATCAAGGTGTCGAGCCGGTGACGATGGAGATCATGATGATGCTTTGGATATGGAGATCAAAAGCACAAGATGATGATGGCCATATCATGTCACATATTTTGATTGCATGTGATGTTTATCTTTTATGCATCTTATTTTGCTTAGTACAGCGGTAGCATTATAAGATGATCCCTTCACTAAATTTCAAGATAAAAGTGTTCTCCCTGAGTTTGCACCGTTGCTATAGTTCTTCATTTCGAGACACCATATGATGATCGGGTGTGATAGACTCTACGTTCACATACAACGGGTGTAAGACAATTTTGCACATGCAGAATACTTGGGTTAAACTTGATGAGCCTAGCATGTATAGACATGGTCTCGGTACACTGGAGACCGAAAGGTCGAAGTGAATCATATAGTAGATATGATCAACATAGAGATGTTCACCATTGATGACTACTCCATCTCACGTGATGATCAGACATGGATTAGTTGATTTGGATCACGTATCATTTAGATGACTTGAGGGATGTCTATCTAAGTGGGAGTTCTTTAGTAATTTGATTAACTAAACTTAATTTATCATGAACTTAGTCCTGATAATATTTGCAAATCTATGTTGTAGATCAATAGCTCGCATTTTAGCTCCCTTATTTTTTGATATGCTCCTAGAGAAAACTAAGTTGAAAGATGATAGTAGTAATGATGCGGACTGGGTCCGTGATCTGAGGATTATCCTCATTGCTGCACAAAAGAATTATGTCCTTGATGCACCGCTAGGTGACAGACCTATTGCAGGAGCAGATGCAGACGTTATGAACGTTTGGCAAGCTCGATATGATGACTACTTAATAGTTTAGTGGCCATGCTTTACGGCTTAGAACCAAGACTTCAAAAACGTTTTGAACGCCACGAAGCATATGAGATGTTCCAAGAACTGAAAATTACTCATGCCCGTGTCGAGAGGTATGAGACCTCTGACAAGTACTTTGCCTACAAGATGGAGGAGAATAGCTCAGCCAGTGAGCATGTGCTCAGAATATGTGGGTACTGCAATTGCTTGAATCAAGTGGGAGTTAATCTTCCAGATAAGATAGTGATTGACATAGTTCTCTAGTCACTATCACCAAGCTACTAGAACTTCGTGATGAACTATAATATGAAAGGGATGACAAAAACGATTCCCGAGCTCTTCGTGATGCTGAAATCGGCGAAGGTAGAAATGAAGAAAGAGAATCAAGTGTTGATGGTTGACAAGACCACTAGCTGGACATAAAAGGGCAAGGGAAAGAAAGGGAACTTAAAGAAGAATGTTAAGCAAGTTTCCACTCCCATGAAGGAGCCCAAATCTAGACTCAAGCCTGAAACTGAGTGCTTCTACTACAAAGGTAATGGTCACTGGAAGCGGAACTTCCCCAAATACTTGGCGGATAAGAAGGATGGCAAAGTGGACAAAGTTATATATGATATAGATGTTATTGATGTGTAATTTACTAGTGTTCATAGAAACCCCTACGTATTTGATACCGATTCAGTTGATGAGATTAGTAACTTGAAACAGGAGTTGCAGAATGAACAGAGACTAGTTAAGAGCGAAGTGATGATGTGTGTTGGAAGTGATTCCAAGGTTGATACGATCACTATCGCACGCTCCCTCTACCTTCAGGATTAGTGTTGAACCTAAAATAAATGTTATTTGGTGTTTGCGTTAAGCATGAATATGATTAGATCATGTTTATTGCAATACGATTATTCATTTAAGTCAGAGAATAATTGTTGTTCTGTTTACATGAATAAAACCTTCTGTGGTCATACACCCAAGGTGAATGGTTTATTGAATCTCGATGGTAGTGATACACATATTCATAACATTGATTCCAAAAGATGCAAAGTTGATAATGATAGTGCAACATATTTGTGGCACTGCCGTTTAGGTCATATTGGTGTAAAGCGCATGAAGAAACTCCATGCAGATGGACTTTTGGAACCACTTGATTATGAATCATTTGATACTTGCAAACTATGCCTCATGGGCAAGATGACTAAAACTCCGTTCCTTAGAACAATGGAGCGAGCTAATGACTTATTGGAAATAATACATACCGATGTATGCGGTCCGATGAGTGTTGAGGCACGCGGCGGGTATCGTTATTTTCTGACCTTCATAGATGATTTGGGTAGGTATGGGTATATCTACTTGATGAAACACAAGTCTGAAACATTTGAAAAGTTCAAACAATTTCATAGTGAAGTGGAGAATCGTCGTAACAAGAAAATAAAGTTTCTACGATCTGATCGCGGAGGTAAATATTTGAGTTACGAGTTTGGCCTTCATTTAAAACAACCACTACTAGAAAAATGCTTATACACATGAGGTCAGTAGTAGCGCTTTTTATAAGAAAGCGCTGCTGCTAAATAACGGTAGTGCTGGTCATTGAAGAGCGCTGCTACTATTCATGTAGCAGTAGCGCTTTTGTTATAAAAAAACGCTACTACTATAGTTGCCAACGGTCGCATGGCAGTGCATATATACTAGTAGCGCTCGTTATTAAAAAGCGCTGTTGCTATTGTGCATAGCAATAGCGCTGTATTCTCACGAGCGCTACTGCTAAATAGCAGTAGCGGTTGTTTCTAAACAGCGCTACTACTATGGTTACCTTATCCATGCCACGCGCATCCCTCACTCTCCCTCACACACTCTCATCAGTCGCCGCACGTCGTCGCCTGTGCCATTGCCGCCGTCGCCGCCGACGCCCCCAAGGTATCTGCCTCCCTCCCTCCCTCCTCCTCTCGCCACCCTCCCCTCCCTCCCTCCTCCTCCTCTCGCCGCCCTCATCTCTCCCTCCTCCCACGACCATCCTCTCTCCTCCCTCTCCGCCAGCGGCCCCCCCGATCCTCCTCCTCCCTCTCCGGCGGCCCCCTCCTCCTCCTCCCTCCTCCCTCTCCTTCTCTCTCCTCCTCCTCCCTCTTCCTCTCTCCTCCTTCCCTCCTCCTCATGGCCTCCTCCCACCTCCTCCTCCCCCTTTCTGTAAATAGGTTTTAGTTTTTGTTAAATGTAGGTTTTTGTTTTTAGTAAATGTACGTTTTTAGTATATTTTGTTTTTAGAAAATTTCAATAAGTAATTTGAAAAGAATAAGTAAATGTAGGTTTTTTGAATAGAATAGAATTTTTTAGAAATTTTGAATAAGTAAATTTGAATAGAATAAATTATGAAATTGAAAAAATAAGTAAATGTAGGTATTTTGAATAGAATAGGAAATTTTTAGAAAATTTGAATAAGTAAATTTGAATAGAATAGGAAATTATAAGTAAATTTGAATAGAGTAATTTAATGTAGCTTATGGAGTTTCACTAAGTACTAAGATGACGATAATAATGTTTTTGTTTATATTTTGTTTTTGCAGAAATCAAGAAGCCCCTGCATCATCCCCACCGTCGTCCCCATCACCGACCCCCTCCGACCTCGATCGAGGTGAGAGCAGCCACCCCATGTTGTTAATTTAATTTAGCTATTTTAGGTGTTTAATCTTAGAATAATGTAGTATGAACCCTAGTTATGATCGAATCATGTTCAAAATGTAGGTTTTTAATTAGGTGTAGTTAATAGAATTTAGGTGTTTTAGGTGTCACATTTGTTGTTATTTTTTTGGTAAAGCAATTATTCCCGCATCGACGTCGACGATGCCTATCCCGCATCCTCGTCGTCGACTCGGCGGAGGAGGCCTGGGCTTGGTGAGGAGCCATGTCCGGGACTGGGCTCCGCCGGGCTGGTACTGGGAGGTGCTACCATCCGAGGGGCGCAACTAGGTGAGGAGCCAGCCCGTCGTTGATCCGAACCTTCTTTGGTGGCGGTCGCGTGGGCCAGTGATGGTGCGGAGGCTTGAGGACCCCGCGGAGGTGGTACGTCACCGTGTCAGCGAGGAGGACGAGCATGTCCGTCGCTACATGGTTGCGTTGGAGGGCAGGTTCTCCAATACTTGGGAGGTTCTTCAGGGATCTCACTGGAGCTATGATCCTTTGATGGTTCCTTCTCTTTGTGTGTCCACCGCCCGCGCTGATACCCGTCGTTCGCTACGGTTTTAGGTGTATTAGTGATGTTATATGTATGATACTATTCAAGATCTATTAGTGATAATATTCGACGATGTATGGACGAAAGAGATGATTTAGTTTTGCTTATTGAATGAATGCTAATTTGAATACTAATTTATTTTACGTTTTGGTTTTGCTTATTGAATGCTCAAATTGGAAAACTACTCCATCAAGTTTGAATGCTCATATGATGTAGATATAAACATGCATATGTTGTGTTGCTCAAATAGGATATGTGCTTGCCCAAGTGACCGGCCATGTTTGCAGGTTACACCTCCTATAGTGGCCTATGTTTTGCCGGAGTGTTGATTAATTTCCGCTCCGCAAATTTCAGGCGCTCGATATGTCCTTTTTTAGCAAAGGTCATGCCAGATTGTTTCGTGAATTCTGGCATGACTGGTGCTAGAATATGTAGGAAATATCGAGTGGCCTGGATTTTCTAGAAAAGTAATTAAATGACATTTCAGGTTGATTTTAAGTCTGTCGAGAGGCTCCATCACCGAAGGTCGAAAAATCAGTGAGGGAGTGTATACACCATATATGAGAGAGGACGAAGAAGCCCGACTGTTGTCGTGGGTGTCATTTCTCCTTCTTCTCCGGGTGCTAGACCTTTGTTATGCACTAGGGGAAGGAGGAGTAACGACCATCACCGACGGTCGCAAATGTCAGAGAGGAATCAGTGAGTGAGAGTCTCCACCACATATGAGAGGATGAAAAATCCCGACTGTTGTCGTGGGGGTCGCTTCTCCTTCGTTCCCGTGTGCTAGACATTTTGGTGTAATGCACTCAGGAACGAAAGGAGGAGCGACCATCACCAACGGTCGAATGTATACACCACGCGAGCTCAGAGTTTTCAAGAAAAAGACTCGATAGACCGATAGTCAACCCGTGATGAATAATAATGATCTAATTTAATTTTTGTAGTACATATATTGAATTGTACAAGTTTAATCTTTGAATTATGAACGTAGGAAATGTCGTCATCGGACGACGAAAGTCTCCCGGGGAAGTGCAGCTGGTGCAACGACGACCGAGGTTTGTGCGACAGGCCTCACCTGGATGAAGATCGGTGCTTCGGCATTAAGCTCCAGGAGACCTTCGATGTTGAAATGGTACACAACGACGACAAGTGTTTTTTTCGTAATTAAGCATGACTTCAACTATTTCAACGTGTAATTTTCATCTTTTACAATTCAAGTAGCTTATCCCATGCCATGCAAGACGCTATGTCTTGGAGAGGATGGATTTTGAAGACCATGAAAATTTCGAAACAAAGAAAATTCACCTAAGGACCCATCATGGTATTGATTTTGAAGTAAATCTATACAATTCTGAGAGCGTAACCCATTTTGGTTGCAAAAATTGGGAAGCACTTTGCAAGATGTATGGTTTTTATGAGGGTATGCTTGTTACCATGGATCTTGGTGATCCTGACATCGACCAAGACAATATGGACATTTGGGTCCTTGTTGATACGCTTCCAATTCTACCGCTATGAGTTTCTCAAACATAGTTATTAACTAATTTATATTGTTTATTTCAAAATAGTTGACAACTTATTTCCATTGATAGCTTATTTTCATTCTTCAAATAATGTGCGTAAGATGGTAGAGAGAACCTACTACACCGATGGCTCTGAGTTAACTTATCAGGAGAAAAATCATCTGCTCGCATTTTGTACTGATCTTGAGAATTACAATCTCTATTATCAAACTCCTCCACATTATGGTCAATACGTGCCACTAGTGCACGTGTTGAACTACGGTAACATCCATGAAGATGCCATGGTAAGATTTTTTACTATTACGACATCCGTGCATCTTTTGCATAAATTCTTCTTAAACTGAACTACATTGCTAACTACGAAGTTATTACTATGTTCTTCAACAGATAATCCCCAGTCATTGTGTGCCTCATCTGATGTATCAGAATGGTCGCCTTGATGTTTTGAACATACGGCAATGTCATCCTACGAGTCACACCTGTCCATATCGGATTTCTAAAACCAGTGAAGACATGAAAAATCAAAGAATGGAAAAAATGTATGGACAGTCGTAAGGAGGTACTTGGAAGCAACATTGTGCAAAAGGCAAGAATTGGAGACAGGATAATCTCCATTCTCCATAATGGAGAGTCAGGGGCTATCTTGTTTTATACTATTTTACCTAAGAGAAGGTAGTAGGTCCTAGCTAATAATACTCATGATCATGTGCTAAGAACAACTAAGTAGGATTGGTTAGATGACTATGATGATGATGTGGTATCGAGTAGAAGTTGTATGATCGATGATGATGAGTATGACTTGTTATTATGATACCAATGATGAGTTATTTATTATTATGATCGATGATGCATGATGCTAAGTTGTTATATGAGCATGATGAGTTATTATATATATCAGTAGGTGAAATGAACATGGATTAGATTCAAGTTGATGCAACATGTGGTGCACATCGAAAGTACTACTAATGCAAACTAGATCAAGTTTGGATTAGAGTAGTACTTTCGCCATGCACCACATGTTGCCTCCACTTGAATCTACTCCACGTTCATTTCACCCACTATTATATATACTAACTAATCATGGTCATAAATTCATATGATGAAAGTATTGTATATAAAACCACAGCGAAAATAAGCAGTATTTTCAAAAATATAGGGAAAGTTAGTAGCAGCGCTTTTCAGAAAAAATGCTACTGCTACTTAGTAGTATCAGTAGCGCTTAGCATAGAAAAGCGCTACTGCTAACTAGGTATAGCAATAGCACCCCCTTTCCAGTGCTACTGCTACAACTTAGTTGTAGCGCGCTAGCAGTAGCGCTGGACCCAACGCTACTGCTATGCATATATCAAGCGCTACTACTAGGGTTTTCCCTAGTAGTGAACATGGAATAGTTTCACAACTCACATCACCTGGAACACCACAGCGTAATGGTGTGTTCGAACGTCGTAACCGTACTTTATTAGATATGGTGCGATCTATGATGTCTCTTACCAATTTACCACTATTGTTTTGGGGTTATGCATTAGAGACAACTGCATTCACGTTAAATAGGGCACCGTCTAAATTCGTTGAGACGACACCATATGAACTGTGGTTTGGCAAGAAACCTAAGCTGTGGTTTCTTAAAGTTTGGGGTTGCGACACTTATGTCAAAAGGCTTCAGCCTGATAAGCTCGAACCCAAATTGGAGAAGTGCGTCTTCATAGGATACCCTAAGGAAACAATTGGGTACACCTTCTACAACAGATCCGAAGTCAAGATCTTTATTGCCACGAATGGAACCTTTCTAGAGAAGGAGTTTCTCTCGAAAGAAGTGATTGGGAAGAAAGTAGAACTTGATGATGTAATTGTACCTTCTCTCGAATTGGAAAGTAGCACACCTGAAAAATCCATTCCCATGATGCCTACACCAACTAGAGAGGAAGCTAATGATGATGATCATGAAACTTCATATCAAGTCACTACTGGACCTCGTAGGTCGAACAGAGCACCAGAGTGGTATGGTGATCCTGTCTTGGAGGTCATGTTACTAGACCAAGGTGAACCTACGAACTATGAAGAAGCTATGATGAGCCCAAATTCCGACAGATGGCTTGAGGCCATGAAATCTGAGATAGGATCCATGTATGAGAACAAAGTGTGGACTTTGGTGGACTTGCCCGATGATCGGCAAGCCATAGAGAATAAATGGATCTTCATGAAGAAGACTGACACTGATGGTAATGTTACTGTCTACAAATCTCAATTTGTCACGAAATGTTTTTTGACAAGTTCAAAGGGTTGACTACGATGAGACCTTCTCAGCCATAGCGATGCTTAAGTCAGTTCGAATCATGTTAGCAATTGCCGCATTTTATAATTATGAAATTTGGCAAATGGACGTCAAAACTGCATTCCTTAATGGATTTCTTAAAAAAAAGTTGTATATGATGCAATCAGAAGGTTTTGTCGATCCTAAAGGTGCTGACAAAGAATGCAAGCTCCAGCGATCCATCTATGGACTGGTGCAAGTATCTCGGAGTTGGGATATACGCTTTGATGACGTGATCAAAGCATATGGTTTTATACAGACTTATGGTGAAGCCTGTATTTACAAGAAAGTGAGTGGGAGCTCTGTAGCATTTCTGATATTGTATGTAGATGACATATTGTTGATTGGAAATGATATAGAATTTCTGGAAAGCATAAAAGGATACTTGAATAAGAGTTTTTCAATGAAAGACCTCGGTGAAGCTGCTTATATATTCACTACTAGGAAAAAGCCTACTAGTAGCGCGGGTTAAATAGGTAGTAGTAGCGCGGGTGCCCGCGCTACTACTAGCTCGATACAGCTAACTGTTAGTAGTAGCGCGGGTGCCACCCGCACTACTACTATGCGTGTGTTAGTAGTAGCGTGGGTGCCATCCGCGCTACTACTATTAGTTTCAAAAACAAAAAAATTCTCGATCCCGTGCGTGATGTTAATGGCGGCAATGATACGATCCAACGACGTAGGGGTTTCCAATGGCGCAGACGGGAAGTGGCAGACCAGATACAGTGGCAGTTGCTGGAGAGGGACCGGATCCAGGGCAGAGCAAGGCGGCGGCGTGGGGCTCCTCTTCACGGCCAAGCCAGAGAGCTCTTGTTCATCCATGGCGATGACCTGCATGGGGATGGATATGGGAGGGCGAGTGAAACCAGAGGGCAGAGGGAAAAAGAGAAAGAAGGAAGAGAGGAAGGAGATGGAGGGACCACCTAGGCTAGTTGTTGTTGGTGAGGTGCTCCGGTGTGGTGGCGGGAGGCGCGGGGGAAGACCAGCGAGCTCCTAGATGCCAGTGGCGCGAGGCGTCGGCCTCGTTGGGCGCCATGTAGGAGGAGACGCGCATGGGCAGGAGCGCCATGGGAGAGCCTATGGAGAAAGAGAGAGGAGGAGAGGGACGGGGGAGAGGAGTGATTTAGACGAGGAGATGGGGATTTCAGGGCTGTTAAAAAACCCAATACTTAGTAGTAGCGCGGGTTTTTACCCCTCTCTACTACTATGGCATGTCCGGGGGGGGGGGGGGGCACGGTAGAGACCGCTTAGTAGTAGCGAGCGGTAAAAACCCATGCTACTACTATCAACTTAGTAGTAGCGCGGGTTCATAACCCTCGCTACTACTATGGCATGTCCCGGGGGCACGGTAGAGACCGCTTAGTAGTAGCGAGGGTTAAAAACCCGCGCTACTACTATCAACTTAGTAGTAGCGATGGGTAAAAACCCGCACTACTAGTAAGTAGCAGTAGCGAGGGGTATAAACCCGCGCTACTAGTAAGCGTCTGTGTATAAGCTTTTCCCTAGTAGTGATTGGGCATCAAGATCTATAGAGATAGATCAAGACGCTTAATAGGACTTTCACAAAGCACATACATTGACAAAGTTTTGAAGAAGTTCAAAATGGATCAGTCAAAGAAAGGGTTCTTGCCTGCGTTACAAGGTGTGAAGTTGAGTAAGACTCAAAACCCGACCACGACAGAAGATAGAGAGAGAATGAAAGTCATTCCCTATGCCTCAGCCATAGGTTCTATAAAGTATGCCATGCTGTGTACCAGACCTATTGTGTACCTTGCCATGAGTTTGGCAAGGGGGTACAATAGTGATCCAGGAGTAGATCAATGGACATCGGTCAAAATTATCTTTAGGTACCTAAAGAGGACTAAGGAAATGTTTCTCGGTTATGGAGGTGACAAAGAGTTCATCGTAAAGGGTTACGTCGATGCGAGCTTTGACACTGATCCGGATGACTCCGAGTCTCAATCTGGATACATATTGAAAGTGGGAGCAATTAGCTAGAGTAGCTCCGTGCAGAGCATTATAGACATAGAAATTTGCAAAATACATAAAGATCTGAATATGGCAGACCCGTTGACTAAACCTCTCACACAAGCAAAACATGATCACACCTTACTACTCTTTGGGTGTTAATAACATGGCGATGTGAACTAGATTATTGACTCTAGTAAACCCTTTGGGTGTTGGTTGCATGGCGATGTGAACTATGGGTGTTAATCACATGGCATGTGAACTATTGGTGTTAACCACATGGCGATGTGAACTAGATTATTGACTCTAGTGCAAGTTGGGAGACTGAAGGAAATATGCCCTAGAGGCAATAATAAAGTTGTTATTTTATATTTCCTTATTCACGGTAAAAGTTTATTATTCATGCTAGAATTGTATTGATCGGAAACCTTAATACATGTGTGAATACATAAACAAACACCGTGTCCCTAGTGTGCCTCTACTAGACTAGCTCGTTGATCAAAGATGGTTAAGGTTTCCTAACCATTGACATGAGTTGTCATTTGATAACAGGATCACATCATTAGGAGAATGATGTGATGGACAAGACCCATCCGTTAGCTTAGCATATTGATCGTTCAGTTTATGGCTATAGCTTTCTTCATGTCAAATACATATTCCTTCGACTATGAGATTATGCAACTCCCGGATACCGGAGGAATGCTTAGCATATTGATCGTTCAATTTATGGCTATAGCTTTCTTCATGTCCAATACATATTCCTTCGACTGTGAGATTATGCAACTCCCGGATACCGGAGGAATACCTTGTGTGCTATCAAACGTCACAACGTAACTGGGTGATCATAAAGATGATCTACAGGTATCTCCGAAGGTGTTTGTTGAGTTGGCATAAATCGAGATTAGGATTTGTCACTCCGAGTATCGGAGAGGTATCTCTAGGCCCTCTCAGTAATACACATCATAAGCTTGCAAGCAAATGACTAAGGAGTTTTGTCACGAGGTGATGTATTCCGGAGCGAGTAAAGAGACTTGCCGGTAACGAGATTGAACTAGGTATGAAGATACCGACGATCGAATCTCTGGCAAGTAACATATCGATGGACATAGGGATAATGTATGTTTTCATAACGGTTCGACCGATAAAGATCTTCGTAGAATATGTAGGTGCCAGTATGGGCATCCAGGTTCCGCTATTGGTTATTGAATGGAGAGGTATCTCGGTCATCTCTACATAGTTCTCGAACCCGTAGGGTCCGCACGCTTAACATTCGTTGATGATACATTATTATATGAGTTATGTGATTTGGTGACCGAATGTTGTTCGGAATCCCGGATGAGATCACGGACATTTCGAGGAGTCTCGGAATGGTCGAGAGGTAAAGATTGATATATAGGACGATAGTATTCGGACATCGGAAGTGTTCCGGAGGGTACCGGGTACATATCGAATCACCGGAAGGGGTTCCGGGCACCCCCGACAAAAGATATGGGCCTTATGGGCCAAGAGGGGGAACGCACCAGCCACCAGGGGCTGGTACGCCCCCATATGGGCCGAACCAAGGGGAGAAGGAAAGTGGAGAAGAGAAAGGAAAGGGGGGGATTCGGCCTCCCCCTTCCCTTTCTCCCCCTCCTCTTTCCTTCCCCCTCCGGTAAATAAGAAAGGGGGGCGCCGGCCTAGGAGGAACCCAAGTAGGATTCGGTCCTACTTGGGGCGCCTCCTAGTCTCTCCCCTCTCCCTCCCACCTATATATATGTGGGGGGGGGGCGCCCCTAGCACACACCAGACAATTGCCTAGCCGTGTGCGACGCCCCCCTCCACCGTTTACACCTCCGGTCATATTTTCGTAGTGCTTAGGCGAAGCCCTGCGAGGAACACTTCACTGTCACCGTCACCACGCCGTCGTGCTGATGGAACCCATCTACTACCTCGACATCTTGCTGGATCAAGAAAGCGAGGGACGTCACCGAGCTGAACATGTGCAGAACACAGAGGTGTCGTGCGTTCGATACTTGATCGGTTGAAGCGCGAAGAAGATCGACTACATCAACCGCGTTGTTTAATGCTTCCGCTTACGGTCTACGAGGGTACGTAGACACACTATCGCCCTTGTTGCTATGCATCTCCATGGATAGATCATTGCGTGTGCGTAGATTTTTTTTGTTTTCCATGCAACGTTTCCCAACATATGTTGATGGAGATTGCCCTCCCCAAGATGGGAGAGTTGTTGGTGATGATGATGACGATGATTTCCCCGTCCGGGAGAGAAGTTCCCCCGGCGGAATCGCTCCGCCGGAGGGCAAACGTGCACCTGCCCAAGTTCCGCCTCAAGACGGCGGCGCTTCATCCCGAAAGTCCTCATCTTATTTTTTCTAGGTCAAAATGACTTATATACTAGAAAAGGGGCACCTAAGGTGGGCCGAGGAGGGCACAACCCACCAGGGCGTGCCTGGGCTCCCTGGCGCGCCCAGGTGGGTTGTGCCCACCTGGTGGGCCCCCTCTGGTACTTATTTGCTCCATTATTTCTTATGTAGTCCATAAAAAATCTCCATAAAGTTTCAACTCATTTGGAGTTGTGCAGAATAGGTAGCCCGACGTAGCTTTTTCAGGTTCAGAATTCCAGCTCCCAGTATTCTCCCTCTTTGTGTGAACCTTGCATATTATGAGAGAAAAGGCATTAGAATTACTCCAAAAAGCATTATTATGCATAAAAACAATATAAATAACAGTAGGAAAACATGATGCGAAATGGACGTATCAACTCCCCCAACCTTAGACCTCGCTTGTCCTCAAGCGAAAAACCGAAATCGAAAAACATGTCCACATGCTTAGAGAGAGAGGTGTCGATAAAAACAAAATACGAACATAGAAGCATCGTGGATATTATAATAGCACCAACTTTAACATAAAACTTTATCACATAACTTTTATCATAAACTTCTCAGGAATAAGTAACAATTCATCACAACATCGAAGTATAAAGCATAAACTCTATTGGAAACCAACAAACTATGTTCTCAGTCAACTTTGCAACTACAATTCATCATCTTTTCAGGAAGGGTCACGTATCGGAGCCTTTTTGGCAAGTAGACATACTCAACCATCATATAGTCTTCTATGATTGCTAACACTCACCTCATACACATCAGCAAAAAGTTTCAACCGGACACATAGAAAGATAGGGCTTATAGTTTCGCCTCCCAACATACTCACCTCAAGGGTGATGCCAACCATAATAACTAATGCTACCCTCGTGGCAAACACCGTCACCCATGTGGGGGGGGGGGGGGGGGGGGCAGGCGGGATAGGTGAATGCACATCGACATCACCCTCGTGGCAAACACATGCCTAGTATTGTATCAATCGTTTGCTGACTATATAGGAGCTAATGTGCCACCGTTGTATAAAAAGGAAAGTTGTGGAGAATGTTAGTTGGACATACCGTCACAAGTTTTCATGTATGTTGGCCATGCCACACGTGTATCAGAATATTTTCCATGGCAAGAACGGTACACTGACGGGAGATCGAATGGAATATTCTACTCTAGCATTAATTTGCACAAGCAGCAAGCTCCCTTATCTAGCTCAAACTGTGGCTCCAAATCGACGGCAAACAACAGAGCGTCGCGGCAGGAAGGTGTAGGAGACTGCACAGAAGCTTGGCAAGATAGGACGGCTAGGCTTACAACTGTCCTTTCACGCTAACAACTAGTAGAACTGCTTCTAGTCCACACGATAGATACAGGAAATAGGACCAAGGTAGGGGGCGGAGCACCCCCCCTCTGACTTTGCCATATTTGCATCAATGTGTACATGGGACATGTATGCATATCAACACTGCCCCATCGCACTTTGAGGAATTCAAGTTGTATTTTCCGAGATGGTGCCTTCCCATTTTAGGTGTAATATCACCACCTTGTTGTAAGAGATGACCCCAATAATCCGTACATCCTCATTCCTTTGATCACAACATTCCATCCTAAACTTTAAGCCTATACCGTTGTTCTTCCGCCTTTTTATTATATTTTAATGTTGTCTCATTTGCGTTGCTTCTTCGACCTTGCTAACAACAATGTCAATGTGAGTGGGTTTACTTGCATAACATATAAGTACATATGACTGAGGTTACATATACATTTCTTTCGTTACATGTTTTCATATTTGATAGATAATGGAAGTATGGCCCACTTTCTTATGACTACATCCCAGATGAAATTCTTACTGGCGCAGGGAGTTACATGTCTATTGAATTAGTGAGTTATGATTGGCCATCCAGGATTCTTCCCTATTTTATTCGCACCATCTCTACTTCTCAAGTCTCTTGTGCACATCATCATGTCCGATGAGTTTCTGCTTCTAGAGCAGAATCTTGTCGGACGACCTTCGCCCTGTCTCCCGCATCTGCACATCAGAACCTGCACACATCTACGTATTAGCACTGGAATGGTCTATTCTTAATAGTATAATGGTATTCGTTAGCACTGGAAGCATATCCATTGACGATTCGTCGTCGCTAGTGGCAGGGTATTGGTGTGCCTTGCCACGCGGATAAGTGTAGTAGACACAACACATTAGCGCCATAATTATCAAAACGGCCCTAATTTATTATGGCAACGGTTGCTCCTAAGCCTACCGACTTCCTTGTCCCTTTGCCCTTAGCTAAGGTAACCGGCGGCTCAGGAGCAAATGGGGGGGGGGGGGGGGGGGGGGGGGGGGGGGGGGGGGGGTTGGAGCAGGCGGGATAGGTGAATGCACATCGACATCACCCTCGTGGCAAACACCTGCCTAGTATTGTATCAAACATTTGCTGACTATATAGGAGCTAATGTGGCACACATTGTATAAAAAGGAAAGTTGTGGAGAATGTTAGTTGGACATACCGTCACAATTTTTCATGTATGTTGGCCATGCCACAACTGTGCCGGAATCTTTTCCATAGCAAGAACAGTACACTGACCGGAGGTCGAATGGAATATCCCGTTCCAACATAAATTTGCACAAGCAACAAGCTCCCTTATCTAGCTCAAACCGTGGCTCCAAATCGACGGCAAAAAACAGAGCGTCGCGACAGGAAGGAGTAGGAGACTGCGCAGAAGCTTGGCAAGATACGACAGCCAGGCTTACAACTGTTCTTTCACGCTAACAACTAGCAGAACTGCTTCTAGTCCACACTATAGATACATGAAATATGACCAAGGTAGGGGGCGGAGCCCCCCCCCCCCCCCCCCCTCTCTGACTTTGCCATATTTGCAGCAATGTGTACATGGGACATGTATGCATATCAACACTGCCCATATAGCAAATAGTGGTATAATCTTCATTGAAGTTCTTCATATAAGGTGGCCATGTCACAATAAGTGAGAATCCTTGCCATGGCAACAATGGTACATAGATGTATCGATCGAAGATCAAAAAGAATATCCCATGCCACCATAAATTTGCACAAGATTAACATGCACCCTTATCTAACTCAAACCCTGGCGCCAAACCTTCTGCATACATGAGGGCATCACATCACGAAGGTGTAAGAGAATGAAGAGACTCTTGGTAACAGATCACGGCGAGACTAGTAAGTTCAAACATACACATATGCTTCACCATCACCAAAACCGCCAAGAGTGGCACCGACACAAAATATAGTGTCACGGGTAGGAGAAGATCCATTTCCTTAAGGAAGGTAAATGGAAATGAGCAAGAGTAAAACAACATAACTTAAATTATTTGCAAGCACATGGAAGAAACTTTTGATTTAGCACATAATTTCACTGATCCTCTCATCCAGATCAAAAACTCTACCAACACTTAAAAATATTTTGTAGACAAGAATGCTTTTAAATCAAACTAAAAAAAATCTATTTAAGGAATTGGTCCCCTTTTAAGAAAAGAAAAATATTAAAGTCTACCCACCTCACCCTTAAAGTATACTACGAACCTTAATTTTTAAAGGGTATTTAGGTATTAACACGTGGAGGTGGATAATTAGCCCCACACAGAGAGGAAAAAAAAGAATTGTTGATCGATCGATCTACTGGGAAGAAACTGGTACTACGTGCAATTAAGTATGAATGAAGCTTTACAAACTTTAACCAGATTTACATTAAAAAATATTAATGTTTACAATACTAAATAATTATAATATGAAAATATGTCCCATGATGGATCTATATTGATTTGGTATTGCGAATGTCTGTATTGTTTTCTATAAATTTGGTCTAACTTCATAAACTTTGACTTATGACAAACCTAATATGCATGGTAAAAATGAAATAGAGGGAGTAGTAGTTATCATAGGAATCAGAGAATTGTTGTTTCATCCCAAATTCAATAAACCAAGGTTGATTTTATATGATTTAGCCTTAGTAGTTGGTGGGGCAATACGTCTATAGTAAAGTCATCATTATTAGTACTTTAAAAATCACAAAGCTTGGTATTTTGGGCAGAAATATACATGATTTCAAGCCTAAAACAAAAGTAACTACTTATTGTAATAAAAATGTTTTTTTGTGTTATATTCGGCCCTGGGAGAACCGAAAAGCAAATTAACAACAAATACAAAACAACTAAGCAAGATAAATAGTAAGCAAGCGGAGTACTGGAGTGTAGGACCTATAGCTGAAAGAAGGGCTTCCCTGCAATGCCACTAGAAAAGGGTTTGCTTTTGATACGTCTCCGTCGTATCTATAATTTTTGATTGTTCCATGCCAATATTCTAGAACTTTTACATACTTTTGGCAACAATTTATATGATTTTCTTGGACTAACATATTGATCCAGTGCCTAGTGCCAGTTCCTTTTGTTTTGCAGAATATCCATATCAAAGGAAGTCCGAACGCGATAAAAATTTACGGAGATTTTTTTTGGAATATATGTGATTTTTGGAAAGCAGAATCAAAGGGCGCCCCCGGGGGGTAGGCACGCCCAGCAAGCTTGTGGCCACCCCGAAGGTCGGTTGGAGGTGTCCTTTGGCCGCAAGGAAGCTTATATTCAGATAAAAATCGTGTTAAAATTTTAGTCCAATTGGAGTTACAGATCTCCGGATATTTAAGAAACGGTGAAAGGTCAGAATCGGGGTCGCGAAACAGAAGAGAAACAGAGAGATAGATCCAATCTCGGAGGGGCTCCCGCCCCTCCGCCGCCATGCAGGAGGGGAAGGTCAAGGAACAAGAAGAAGAAGGAGGGGGGCTCTCTCCCCCTCTCCCCCGGTGGTGCCGGAGTGCCGCCGGGGCAAGGATCAGGACGGTGATCTACACCAACAATCTCGCTACCGTCAACACCAACTTTCTCCCCTCTATCCAGCGGTGTAACACCTCTTCTCCCCGCTGTATTCTCTACTTAAACATGATGCTCAACGCTATATATTATTATCCAATGATGTGTGACTATCCTATGATATTTGAGTAGATCCGTTTTGTCCTATGGGTTAATTGATGATCAAGATTGGTTTGAGTTGTATGTTTTATTATTGGTGCTGTCCTATGGTGCTCTCCGTGTCGCGCAAGCGCGAGGGATCCCCGCTGTAGGGTATTGCAGTATGTTCATGATTCGCTTATGGTGGGTGGCGTAAGTGGAAGCACACACCCGAGTAAGTGGGAAGCGCACAGGAGGTGTTTGGTAAAATGCCAAAGAAAGATAGAGAGAGGAAGAAGAAGAATGACGTGTGGGCCCCACCTGTCATAACAGTCAGCTTAACGGTCAAAATAAACGGAGTTGACTTTGCCGCCACGTCAGCCCTGACAGATGGGTCCCGCATGTCATAAACGTGTTTAAATCGTCTAAACTGGCCATTTTTCAAAAGTGGTAGTTTTTAGTCACAAAATTAGAAATTTTTAGTAGTTATCGGTCACTTTTTTGAATGTGGTAGTTATGTGGGATGGCAACCCCTAATGTGGTAGTTTTTTGTCAAATACTCGCTTGAGGAAGACGATAGCCAAAGAAAGCTACAACATGGCCCCACTAGTCAACAAACCATTTTGACCTCGGCCATGTTAGTGAAACCACCCGTGCAAACCACCAATGTCGATTTTTGAACGGGATTGATAAGATTAGGGGGTTAAACGAACCAAAAAAAGTTCAGGGGTTATGCCAACAACCCATTTTCTTGAGGGGAGTAAAATTGACTTTTTTCTTTTTTTCTCTCTCTAAATAACATGGAACACATCAGAGAAGACCACCTTATCAACCAGTACCGTATATGTATAAACTGATAGCACTGACAACTGGGACTCATGTGTCCTGCCCAAATCAAATTGCCAATGTTACAAAAACGCTATGTATCTGCACTGCATATGCCTTCATGCCCTATTTGTGTGTTTATTTTGCCAACCAGAGAGGCCCCGAAACTCCCCCATTGTAGCATTCGTCCACATACCTAGCAGACTCGGGGCGGGACAGAAGAGCAGCGCCGCGGATTACCGCGTCCTCGTCCCTGATTAGCCCTCTACCATTGAAGTAATCCTCGAGGAGCTGCCCAACCATGGGGATCCTCACACTGCCGCCGACGAGAATGACCTCGTCGATGGCGTCCTTGCGGCTCTGCGTCTGGGAAGTGGGAGCACCTCCCATCACCACCGTGTCCACTATTTCCAGTGCTCTCTCCATGAGGTCACGGTTCAGCTCCTCGAACTTGGCCCGCGTGAGCTCCTCGTAGATATCTGCGCCTTCGCCGAGAACCGGTCCGATGTTCATAAGAACGCCTTCTCGGTCGCTCAGTAGCTTCTTGGTCCTCTCGCAGTGTGCCCTCAGCTTCTTGAGAGCGCCCTCGTCCCCACGGATGTCCCGGTGATGCTTCTCCTTGATCAGCTCCACGAAGTAATCCACAACCCTGTCAGTGAAGTCGTCACCTGCATGGAAGAAGTGAACCAGAGTTTAGCCTCCCCCCTTAGCAAAATCTGGAGCTGTGTATGCTCAACTCACGTACGTACCGCCGAGGTAGGCATCATGGCGTTCCTCGAGGAGACGACCCGTGCCATCCTTGAATCTGAACTTTGTAGCATGGCTTGTGCGGCCACCGAGATGGAAGACGAGGACGACCTTGCCGTCGCCCCTCTTCTCGTAAAGGCGATATGCCGCGGCCGCCGCGATCTGCTCGTCGACGACCTTGGCGACACCGAAGCCACCGTGCAACCGCGCAGCTTCTCTCCTGAACGAACTCCGTTGGGCACCATTGAGGTGCCCGGGGACGGTGACAAGGGCGCTCTCGATCTCACGGCCCAGGCGCGCCTCCGCCATCTTCTTAAGCTCGGCAATGAGGATGCCGGCCACACGCTCGGGAAGGAAATTCATCACGTGGCCTTCCTCGGTCTCCATCTGGATGCCGCATCTTCCCAGCTGTTCGGTGAACTGGTATGGCACTAGCTTTGCCTCCCTCTTCACCATCTCGTTATAGATCCTACGTACGAACAATTGAATTTGACAAATCAAATAATCCATCCGCTCGAACAACTAATTGTGCAAGCTTTAAACAGAGCGAGTAAGCAAGTTACTTGCCTAATGCCGAGGAGTCGCTTGAAGCCGGAGACGGCCGTCCCGGGGCTGACGGCGGCGTGGTTTATGGCGGCCTCTCCGACGAGGGTGCCGTTGTGTGTGAAGGCAACCCAGGAGGGGATGCAGAGCTGGTACGCGGTGTAGGGATCCAGTCGGCCTCCGTAGCCGGCGATGCAGGACTTGGTGTTGCCGAGGTGGATGGCGGCCTTTTCGTTCTGCGAGATCCCTTGGTACTGCAGGAACTCGTTGGCGCAGTAGGCAGGCGACACGCCTCGCGGGAGGCCGAACGCCGCCGCTCCCGATGCCGCTGCATGCATGTCATGCCAAGAAAATCAAAACAATTAGCGAATTATAGGCAACAGGAGATTGATCGACGCCGATGCCGATGCCGGAGGGAGAAGAAGCAGACCCATGGCCAGGAACAGCAGAACACCAAGGTGGTAGAGGACCGGACGAGCCGCCGCCATTGGAGTTTCTGTTTCTCGTCGTGTTCTGGCGATCCGAGTTATCCGAGTGCTACCCGACGGTTGTACATCAGTACTATATATGTCATCGCCATCGATCACGCCGCGCCCGACTCCAACATATTATCCGAGTAATATTGACCAATCTGTGTACGTCTCGTCCAAGAAGTCATGTTTTTTTTTTTCTTTTGCAGGAGGCGAAAAAGTCATGTTGAATTCATGCTCAAACTTCAAAGTCACGGTTGACACATGCATGCAGCTTATTTCAAAAAAAAAAAAGGTTGACACATGCATGCTTCACCTGCCAGGATCGATCGGTCACTAACTTCATTTCCACCTACTCATGCCCGGCCACTGGATTCTACGACTGTTTGAACACCGGCCGGCCGGCTGCGCTCCAGTTCTTAATCCTCAGTCAGAAATCACAATCCCATTATTCCAGGTGCAATGGATTTTGCCATACTGCTGCTTCTCTTGATCTTTGCACCAGCAGGGACGCCATCATCTACCAGCTGCCCCTCATCCACCTTCGGTAAGTGATTTGCCTCTTTATCTTCTTCTTTTTTTGCGGCTGCCTCTTTGTCTTTTTCGTGCACATTATTAAACTAGGCTTGAATTTATTCTGATTTTTCCATGAAAAAACATCAAATTTCCCATAGACGTCTGCAGGTGCAACTAATGGAGCCGTCTGACTTAATTTGGGATGGACTATTGTGTACAAATCGATGCTATATATCATCACTTTTCTTGGTAGCTCACCATATATATATAGCTCAGTCAGTGTCGCTCATCTTCAACCTCGCTAGCCACTATGGTATCTCCCATTGTTAGGATTAGATTTTTCTAATGTCTGCAGAGTGCAAGTTACTTGCTTTTCTCAAAACTACTACTTTTACTACTGTTTTGCAAAACTGAAATTAGCAAACAGACACTTACATTGTTCTTACAATGACTGCAGAGCATGTCGTCAACTCAGAAGGTGCACTTGAGTTCCCCTTGTTTCACACCGACCACCCATGCGCCTGTCGGGCACTTCAGTCGCGGCTGCGTCTGCCGTTCAAAGCATGCATGGAGAAAAGAGGATAGCTGCCTTTACAGTGCGTCATACGGGAAAGGATCTTATTATTAGTCGGCAAGCTGGTGGCAGACACAATCTCCATTGGGCGTGATGGCACACTACTAGAGAAAACCCTAGCAGTAGCGCGTGTTTAAAGCCAGCGCGGGGTGCGACGCTACTAGTAAGGCGCTACAGCTAAAGGTTAGCAGTAGCGTGGGTTGGACCACGTTACTGCTATATCGACTTAGTAGCAGTGCTTTGTACAATGAGCGCTACTGGTAATAGTAGTAGCGCTTCTCCTAGCACGCGCTCGCGCTACTACTATTATTCTGTATTTCTTTTTTATTTCATGTTGTATTCATACACCTTTATATAAATTTTCATACCACAGCAATTTAGAGAATAATTTTATATCATAATGAGTTATTACATCACTGGGAGAAAGAACCGTGGACTAGTTTCAAGTGGATGGACATCCACTTAAAACTAATCCGCGGTTCTTTCACCCAATGATATAATATATCATCATCATCATCATCATCATCATCATATCATTAACAACTTATCATCATTATACATCATTATCATATAACACCTCCTCATGAACCAACTCTACTTAATTGTTCTTAGCACATGATCATCAGTATTAGGTAGTACCTAAATACCCTTTTAAAGGTAAAATAGCATAAAACAATATAGACCCTGACTCTCCATTATGGAGAATGGAGATCATCCTGTCTCCAATTCTTACGCTTCGCTTCCTTTTGCTTCCAAGAACCTCCTTACGACTGTCCATACATTTTTTTTTCATTCTTTGATTAGCATGTATCCACTTCATTTAGAAATCCGGTATGGACATTTGAGATTCGTAGGATGACCTGGATGTATGTTCAAAACATCAAGGCTACCATTCTGATACATCAAATGAGGCACACAATCCATCGGGACTCTCTGTTGAAAAACATAGTAATAACTTCATAGTTAGCAATAATGTACTAGTTTTAGAAGTATACAAAAGATGCACGGATGTCGTCATACTAAAAAATCTTACCAAGGTATCTCCATGGTAGTTATCGTAGTTCAACACATGCACTAGTGGCACGTATTGACCATATTGTTGAGGAGTTTGATTGTAGATATTGTAATTCTCAAGGTCAGTACAAAATGCGACCAGATGATTTTTCTCCTAATAAGTTAATTCGGAGCCATCGGTGTAGTGGGTTTTGTCTACCATCTTCCGCACATTCTTTGAAGAATGAAAATAAGCTGTCAACTATTTTGAAATAAACAATATAAATTAGTTAATAACTATGTTTAAGAAACTCACATAGCGGTAGAATTGGAGGCGTATCAACAAGGACCCAAATGACCATATTGTCTTGCTCGATTTCAGCATCACCAAGATCCATGGTGACAAGCATATCCTCATGAAAACCATACATCTTGCAAAGTGCTTCCCATTCTTTGCAACCAAAATGGGTTATGCTATCAGAATTGTACAGATTTACTTCGAAATCCATACCATGATGGGTCCTTAGGTGAATTTTCTTTGTTTCCATACTTTCATGGTCTTCAAAATCCATCCTCTCCAAGACATAGCGTCTTGCATGGCATGGGATAAGCTAGTCGAATTGTAAAAGATGAAAATTACACGTTCAAATAGTTGAAGTCGTGCTTAATTCCGAAAAAAAACACTTGTTGTCGTTGCATACCGTTTCAACATCGAAGGTCTCCTCGAGCTTAATGCTGAAGCGCCGATCTTTGTCTAGGTGAGGCCTGTCGCACAGACCTCGGTCGTCGTGGCACCAGCCGCACTCTCCCAGGAGACTTTCGTCGTCCGAGTATGACATTACCTATGTTCATAATTCAAATATTAAACTTTTACAATTAAATATATGTACTAAAAAACCTAAATTAGATCATTATTATTCATCACAGGTTGACTATCGGTCTGTCGAGTCTTTTCTTGAAAACTCTCATCTCACGTGGTGTACATATTCGACCGTCGGTGATGGTAGCTCCTCCTTTCATTCCCGAGTGCATTACACCAAATTGTCTAGCACACGGGAATGAAGGAGAAGCTACCCCCACGACAACAGTCAGGATTCTTCGTCCTCTCATATATGGTAGAGACTCTCCCTCACTGATTCCTCTCTGACATTTGCGACCGTCGGTGATGGTCGTTACTCCTCCTTCCCCTAGTGCATAACAAAGGTCTAGCAGAAGGAGAAGAAGGAGAAACGACCCCCACGACAACAGTCGGGATTCTTCGGCCACTCGATATATGGTAGAGCCTCGACAGACTTAAAGTCAACCGAAAATGTTGTTTAATTATTTTTCGAGAAAATCCAGGCCACTTGATATTTCCTACATATTCTAGCACAAGTCATGCCAGAATTCACGGAAAAATCCGGCATGACCTTTGCTAAAAAAGGACATATCGAGCGCCTGAAATTTACCGGAACGGAAATTAATCAACACTCTGGCAAAACATAGGCCACTCGGAGGTGTAAACTGAACATGACCGGCCACTTGGGCAACCACATATCCTATTTGAGCAACACAAGATATACATGTTTTTATCTACATCCATCTTGTAGGACTCATATTGACATGGAGATTTGGCTGGTCTCACCTCGAGGTCGGAGGGGGTCGGTGACGGGGACGACGGCAGTGATGATGGAGGGGCTCCTTGATTTCTGCAAAAACAAAAACCCTACACTAGTAGAAAACAGGGTTTGGTTCGGGCCTGGCCAGCCCATTAGTCCCAGTTCTGCACGAACTAGGACCCATGGGGGCATTCGTCCCGGTTCGTGAGCCCAGGGGGCCGGCCGGGGCCTCGTGGGCATTGGTCCCGGTTCGTGTAGACCCATTTGTCCCGGTTCTAGGCACGAACCGGGACCAATGGGCCTCGCTCCTGGCCCACAGCCATTGGTCCCGGTTCGTGGCTCGAACCGGGACAGAAGGGGGAGATTTAGTCCCGGTTCCAGCCACGAACCGGGACAAATGAGTTGCCTATATATACCCCGTCGCCGCAGAATAGCACTCCACAGTGCTCTGTTTTTTGCTGGCCGGCGAGGGGGAGGGCATTGGGTGCTCTAGCTCACCTCCTATGCACATGAGGTGTTCGATGAAATGCCCGAGTCACACTAGTTAAGCTTTCTCCTCTCAAAGCTCGACCTCCGAGCTCCATTTTTCCCGAGATTTGTCTAGGTTTATATTCGCGGTCCGTCACGCCCCGTCCCCGTCTTCACCGCCGTCGATCGCCCGCGTCGATCTCGTCGCCGGCACCACCGTGGTGAGCCTCTTGTTCTTATCTTCTTTCTGAAAGAAAAAAATTCTTACTTTACATAGATACTTGTCTAATTTTCTTACTTTTGACACACATAATTATATATAATGCACGCAAATGAACCGGCAATGGATGTACGGTGACAGACACACCTCCGAGTACATTAAGGGCGTGTGTGATTTTCTCGAAGTGGCTGAGGCAAACAAGTAGAATAGTTTTATGTGTTGTCCATGCCCTAAATGTGGGAATACGAAGTCTTACTCTGACTGGAAAATCCTTCACACCCACTTGCTTTACAATGGTTTCATGCCACACTATAATGTTTGGACGAGGCACGGAGAAATAGGGGTTATGATGGAGGACGACGAAGAAGAAGAGGACGATGACAACTATGTCCCCCCTGAATACGGTGATGCTGCAACGGGGGAAGCTGCTGAAGATCAAGAGGAACCAGACGATGTGCCCGATGATGCTGCAATGGGGGAAGCTGCTGAAGATCAAGAGGAACCAGACGATGTGCCCGGTGATGATGATCTCCGCCGGGTCATTGTTGACGCAAGGACGCAATGCTAAAGTCAAAAGGAGAAGCTGAAGTTCGATCGCATGTTAGAGGATCACAAGAAAGGGTTGTACCCCAATTGCGAAGATGGCAACACAAAGCTCGGTACCGTACTGGAATTGCTGGAGTGGAAGGCTGAGAATGTTGTGCCTGACAAAGGATTTGAGAAGCTACTGAAAATATTTAAGAAGAAGCTTCCAAAGGATAACGAATTGCCCGACAGTATGTACGCAGCAAAGAAGGTCGTATGCCCTCTAGGATTGGAGGTGCAGAAGATACATGCATGCCCTAATGACTGCATCCTCTACCGCGGTGCGTACAAGGATTTGAACACTTGCCCGGTATGCTGTGCATTGCGGTATAAGATTAGATGAGATGACCCTGGTGATGTTGACGGCGAGCCCCGCAGGAAGAGGGTTCCTGCGAAGGTGATGTGGTATGCTCCTATAATACCACGGTTGAAACGACTGTTCAGAAACAAAGAGCATGCCAAGTTGATGCGATGGCACAGTGAGGACCGTAAGAAAGACGAGAAGTTGAGAGCACCCGCTGACGGGTCGCAGTGGAGAAAAATCGAGAGAAAGTACTGGGCTGAGTTTGCAGGTGACCCAACGAACGTATGGTTTGGTTTAAGCGCGGATGGCATTAATCCTTTCGGGGAGCAGAGCAGCAATCACAGCACCTAGCCCGTGAATCTATGTATGTATAACCTTCCTCCTTGGATGTGCATGAAGCGGAAGTTCATTATGATGTCAGTTCTCATCCAAGGCCCTAAGCAACCCGGCAACGACATTGATGTGTACCTAAGGCCATTAGTTGAAGAACTTTTATAGCTGTGGAATGGAAACGGTGTACGTTTGTGGGATGAGCACAGACAGGAGGAATTTAACCTGCACACGTTGTTGTTTGTAACCATCAACGATTGGCCCGCTCTCAGTAACCTTTCAGGACAGACAAACAAGGGATACCACGCATGCACGCACTGTTTAGCTGACACCGAAAGTATATACGGACAAATGCAGGAAGAATGTGTACCTAGGCCATCGTCGATTTCTTCCGACCAACCATCAATATCGAAAGAAAGGCAAGCATTTCAAAGGCGAGGCAGATCACCGGAAGAAGCCCGCCATGTGTACCGGTGATCACGTACTTGCTATGGTCAATGATTTACACGTAATCTTTGGAAAGGGTCCTGGCGGACTAGTTGTTCCGAATGACGCTGAGGGACGCGCACGCATGTGGAAGAACAAATCTATATTTTGGGACCTACCCTACTGGAAAGACCTAGAGGTCCGCTCTTCGATCGACGTGATGCATGTGACGAAGAACCTTTGCGTGAACCTGTTAGGCTTCTTGGGCGTGTATGGGAAGATAAAAGATATAGCTGAGGCACGGGAGGACCTGCAACATTTGCACGAAAAAGACGGCATGCCTCCAAAGCAGTATGAAGGTCCTGCCAGCTACGCTCTTACCAAAGAAGAGAAGGAAATCTTCTTTGAATGCCTTCTTAGTATGAAGGTCCCGACTGGCTTCTCGTCAAATATAAAGGGAATAATAAGTATGCCAGAGAAAAAGTTCTAGAACCTAAAGTCTCATGATTGCCACGTGATTATAAGGCAACTGCTTCCGGTTGCATTGAGGGGGCTTCTACCGGAAAACGTCCGATTAGACATTTGTGAAGCCGTGTGCATTCGTCAATGCAATCTCTCAGAAGGTGATCGATCCAGAAATCATACCAAGGCTAAGGAGTGATGTGGCGCAATGTCTTGTCAGTTTCGAGCTGGTGTTCTCGCCATCCTTCTTCAATATCATGACGCACGTCCTAGTTCATCTAGTTGACGAGATTGTCATTCTGGGCCCCGTATTTCTACACAATATGTACCCCTTTGAGAGGTTCATGGGAGTCCTAAAGAAATATGTCTGTAACCGTGCTAGGCCAGAAGAAAGCATCTCCATGGCCATCAAGCAGAGGATGTCATTGGGTTTTGTGTTGACTTCATTCCTGGCCTTAAGAAGATAGGTCTCCCTAAATTGCGGTATGAGGGGAGACTGACTGGAAAAGGCACGCTTGAAGGGGACTCAATAATATGCAGGGACGGGCATTCTTGGTCTCAAGCACACTACACAGTTCTACAGAACTCTACCTTGGTGACCCCGTATGTCGATGAACACAAGAACAGTCTGCGCTCCAAACACCCGGAGCAGTGCGACGACTGGATTACATGTGAACACATCAGGACTTTCAGTAGTTGGTTGGAAAAACGTCTCAGAGGTGACAACACTGTTTGTGATGAGCTTTACTCGTTGTCCAGGGGACCATCTTCAACTATATTGACTTACAAATGATACGAGATAAATGGGAATACATTTTACACGATCGCCCAAGATCAAAAGAGCACCAACCAAAACAGCGGTGTCCGCTTTGATGCAGCAACCGAGAGGGGAAAGGACACATATTATGGTTACATAGTGGACATATGGGAACTTGACTACGGACATGATTTTAAGGTCCCTTTGTTTAAGTGGAAATGGGTCAATCTGTCAGGAGGCGGGGTACAGGTAGACCCATAGTACGGAATGACAACAGTGGATCTAAACAATCTTGGGTACACTGACAAACCGTTCGTCCTAGCCAATGATGTGGCACAGGTTATCTATTTGAAGGACATGTCTACCAAACCGAGAAAAATAAAAGATAAGGAAGCGAATACATCATACGATGAGACAAAGCGCCACATAGTTCTTTCAGGAAAAAGGGACATCGTTGGAGTGGAGGGCAAGACAGACATGTCTGAAGATTATGAAAAGTTTCATGAAATTCCTCCCTTCAAAGTCAAAGCTGACCCAAGCATCCTGATAAACGATGAAGATTATCCATGGTTACGGCGCAATAAGAAAATGACACAAGCGAAGAAAAAGTGAAGACTTTCTCTCCACAACTATTACGATGATACCATGCTGATAACCCACAAGTGTAGGGGATAATTGTAGCCTCTTTCGATAAGTAAGAGTGTCGAACCCAACGAGGAGCTAAAGGTAGAAAAATACTCTCTCAAGTCCTATCTGCCACTGATACGACTCTACGCACGCTTAGTGTTCACTTTACCTAGAACAAGTATGAAACTAAAAGTACTTTATAGGTGTTGTTGGATAGGTTTGCAAGATAATAAAGAACATGTAAATAAAAAGTAGGGGTTGTTTAGATAAAGAAGCAATAAAGTAAATATAGCGAGTGTGGAAAAGTGGTGGTAGGAGTTGTGAAATTATCCCTAAGCAATTGACTACTTTACTAGACCGATAGCAAGTTCTATGTGGGAGAGGCCACTGCTAGCATGTCATCCCTGACTTGGAATTCTATGCACTTATGATTGGAACTATTAGCAAGCATCCGCAACTACTAACGTTCATTAAGGTAAAACCCAACCATAGCATTAAGATATATTGGTCCCCCTTCAATCCCGTATGCATCAATTTCTATGCTAGGTTGAAGCTTCTGTCACTCTTGCCCTCCAATACATAGTCCTATCAACATACAACTAACCCTATGGTGTGATCCACGCGCGCGCTCATATAATGGGCACGAAAGGACAGCAACATAACCACAAGCAGATTAAATCAATCATAGCAATTCATCAACCACCAATAGGACAATGAAAATCTACTGAGACATCATAGGATGGCAACACATCATTGGATAATAATATGAAGCATAAAGCACCATGTTCAAGTAAAGGGTACAGCGGGTTGCGGGAGAGTGGACGGCTGTAGATAGAGGGGGAAAGGTGATGGAGATGTTGGTGAAGATGGCAGAGGTGTTGGTGTAGATCGCGGTGATGATGATGGCCCCCGGTGGCATTCCGGCGCCACCGGAAGCAAGGGGGAGAGAGCCCCCCTTCTTCTTCTTCTTCCTTGACCTTCTCCCTAGATGGGAGAAGGGTTTCCCCTCTGGTCCTTGGCTCCCATGGCGTGGGAGGGGCGAGAGCCCCTCCGAGATTGGATCTGTCTCTCTGTTTCGACGTTCTCTGATTCTGCCCCTTCACCGTTTCTTTTATATCTGAAGATCCGTAACTCCGATTGGGGTGAATCTTTCGCCCAGATTTTTCTCATAAAATTAGCTTTCTTGCGGCAAAAGAAGAGCGTCAACCGCCTTACGGGGTGCCCACGAGGGTCCAGGGCACGCCTGCCCCTCTGGGGGCCCCCCTGTCTCGTGGCCCCCCGGGCACCGTCTCGCGTTGATTTTACTTCCCAAAAATCACAAATATTCCAAAATAATTCTCCGTCCGTTTTTATCCCGTTTGGACTCCGTTTGATATTGGGTTTCTACGAAACATAAAACATGCAACAAACAGGAACTGGCACTGGGCACTGGATCAATATGTTAGTCCCAAAAATAATATAAAAAGTTGCCAACAGTATATGAAAGCTGAATAATATTGGCATGGAACAATCAAAAATTATAGATACGACGGAGACGTATCAGCATCCCCAAGCTTAATTCCTGCTCTTCCTCGAGTAGGTAGATGATAAAAAAAATTTGATGTGGAATGCTACCTAGCATAATCTTGATCATGTAATCTAATCATAGTATGAATATTAAGACACGGGTGATTCAAAGAAATAGTCTATCATTTGACATAAAAATAATAATACTTCAAGCATACCAACCAAGCAATTATGTCTTATCGAAATAACATAGCCAAAGAAAGCTCATCCCTACAAAATCATATAGTCTGGCTATGCTCCATCTTCACCACACAAAGCATTCAAATCATGAACAACCCCGATGACAAGCTGAGCAATTGGTTCATACTTTTTAACGCGCTTCAGCCTTTTCAACCCTCACGCAATACATGAGCGCAAGCTATGGACATAGCACTATAGGTGGTATATGGTGTTGGTTGTGAGGACAAAAAAGGAGAAGATAATCTCACATCAACTAGGCGTATCAACGAGCTATGGAGATGCCCATTAATAGATATCAATGTGAGTGTGTAGGGATTGCCATGCAACGGATGCACTAGAGCTATAAATATATGAAAGCTCAACAAAAGAAACTAAGTGGGTGTGCATCCAACTTGCTTGCTCATGAAGACCTCGGGCATTTGAGGAAGCCCATCATCGGAATATACAAGCCAAGTTCTATAATGAAAATTCCCACTAGTATATGAAAGTGATAACTCAAGAGACTCTCTATATGAAGAACATGGTGCTACTCTGAAGCACAAGTGTGGTAAAAGGATAGTAACATTTCCCCTTCTCTCTTTTTCTCTCATTTTTTAATTATTTTTTTATTTTATTTTTTTGTGGGCTTCTTTGGCCTCTTTTTTTATTTGGGCTTCTTTGGCCTCTTTTATTTTTCATAAAGTCCGGAGTCTCATCCCGACTTGTGGGGGAATCATAGTCTCCATCATCCTTTCCTCACTGGGGCACTGCTCTAATAATGATGATCATCACACTTTTATTTACTTACAACTCAATATTACAACTCAATGTCTGGAACAAAGATATGACTCTATATGAATGCCTCCAGCAGTGTACCGGGATGTGCAATGATCTAGCGTAGCAATGACATCAAAAAATGGACAAGCCATGAAAACATCATGCTAGCTATCTTACGATCATGCAAAGCAATATGACAGTAAATGCTCAAGTCATGTATATGATGATGATGGAAGTTGCATGGCAATATATCTCGGAATGGCTATGGAAATGCCATGATAGGTAGGTATGGTGGCTGTTTTGAAGAAAATATAATGAGGCTTATGTGTGATAGAGCGTATCGTATCACGGGGTTTGGATGCACCGGCGAAGTTTGCACCAACTCTCGAGGTGAGAAAGGGCAATGCACGGTACCGAAGAGGCTAGAAAACTATGGAAGGTTGAGTGTGCGTATAATCCATGGACTCACATTAGTCATAAAGAACTCATATACTTATTGCAAAAGTTTATTAGCCCTCGAAGCAAAGTAGTACTACGCATGCCCCTAGGGGGGTAGATTGGTACGAAAAGACCATCGCTCGTCCCCGACCGCCACTCATAAGGAAAGCAATGAAAGAATACCTCATGCTCCGACTTCGTTACATAACGGTTCACCATACGTGCATGCTACGAGACTTGCAAACCTCAACACAAGTATTTCTCAATTTCACAATTACTCAACTAGCACGAAGCTAATATCACCACCTTTATATCGCAAAACTATTGCAAGGAATCAAACATATCATATTCAGTGATCTACAAGTTTTATGTAGGATTTTTATGACTAACCATGTGAATGACCAATTCCTGTCATCTCTCTAAATAGATATAAGTGAAGCAAGAGAGTTTAATTCTTTCTACAAAAGATATGCCCACGCTCTAACAAATATAAGTGAAGCAAAAGAGCATTCTACAAATGGCGGTTTTCTATGTGAAGAGAAACAGGCAATCCAAACTTCAAATGATATAAGCGAAGCACATGAAGCATTCTATAAAGCCATACTCAAAAGATTTAAGTGAAGTGCAATGAGCATTCTATAAATCAACCAAGGACTATCTCATACCAGCATGGAGCATAAAAGAAAGTGAAAACTAAATGCCAAAGACGCTCCAAGATTGCACATATTGCATGAACGAAACGAATCCGAAAACATACCGATACTTGTTGAAGAAAGAGGGGATGCCTTCCGGGGCATCCTCAAGCTTAGATGCTTGAGTCTCCTTGAATATTTACTTGGGGTGCCTTGGGCATCCCCAAGCTTGAGCTCTTTCCTCTCCTCCTTTCCCTCATACCGAGACCTTCTCGATCAAACACTTCATCCACAACTTCAACAGAAAACTCGGTAAGATCCGTTAGTATAATAAAGCAAATCACTACTATAGGTACTGTTGCAAACCAATTCATATTTTGTTTTTGCATTGTGTCTACTGTAATATAGCTTTTCCATGGCTTAATCCACTGATAGAAATTGATAGTTTCATCAAAACAAGCAAACTATGCATCAAAAACCGAATCTGTCTAAAACAGAACAGTCTGTAACAATCTGAAAATTCACCATACTTCTGGTACCCCAAAACTTCTACCAAAATTAGGACAATAAAAAATTTGTATGGAAAGACAGTGCAAAAAGAATCAGAACCGTTTGACGTTCCAGTAAAAAATGTAAAATCGCGCACTACAGCCAAAGTTTCTGTCCTGCACCGTACAAACCAACAAGCATTGTAAACATCCTAAAGGCAAACCTTGGCACATTATTTTTATTTTTAAACTTTATAAAAGCAGACAACAGAATAAATGACTCTCTAAAACTTCTGGGTTGTCTCCCTGGCAGCGCTTTCTTTAAAGCCATTAAGCTAGGCATATAATGCTCAAGTAATGGATCCACCCGGATCCCAAGGTATATCAAAGCCAATTTTAATTAACAATTATTTGTGATTTAGTAGTGAGCACAAAGCAACATATATCAAGTAATGACGAAGTCTAACTCTCTTCCTATGCATCGGCATGTCATAAAAGAACAATTCATGCGCACATAGTAAAGGCCAATGCATAGTATAAACAGTTTCTTGCAATTTTATCATGTTGGAAACATAGAGAGGTGGAGATATAGTTCCTCTCTCATAATAATTGCAAGTAGGGGCAGCAAGTACATGCATATTATACTCATCAAAATCATCATGTCTAGTAGTAAAAGGCAACCCATCAATATAATCCTTAATAAGCACAAACTTCTCCGATATCGTGTAGTTTTGGGAATTCAAAAAGATAATAGGACTATCATGCATGGATGCAATAGCAACAATTTCATGTTTAACATAAGGAACTATAGCAAGTTCATCTCCATAAACATCATTCATATTGGCATCTTGGCCACAAGCATAGCAAGCATCATCAAAAAGGGATATTTCAAGAGAATCAACGGGATCATAATAATCATCATAGCAATCATCCTTGGGTAAGCACGAAGGGGAATTAAACAATGTATGAGTTGAAGAGTTACTCTCATTAGAAGGTGGGCACGGGTAGCTAATCCGCTCTTCCTCCTTTTGTTCTTCGCTTTCATCCAATGAGCTCACAGTTTCATCAATTTCTTCTTTCATAGCTTCCTGCAAAATATTAGTCTCTTCTTGGACAGCGGAGACTTTCTCAATAAAAGCATCAATATCGGAATTATATTCATAATTCTCATAGCAATATTTCAATATAGCAAAATTTTCAGGACTATAAACATCATCATCAAAAGCTTCATACTTTTCAAACAAAGATTCAATTTCATAAGCAGCTTTAAAAGCAACAAATTCTTCAATATGTTCAACATCATAGTAATCATATATACCATTAGCATAAGAAGCTAAGGTTTCATTATCATTAAATTTGCATGAAAAGGGAAGGTGTGGAGCCTTCATACTAGAGCAACAATTATAATCATATCTCAAGCATAGATTCCGAGCATACCAACACAACATATAAATTTGATCCCATAATAGTTTCCCTTTTTGTGTCAAGCGATAATACCTAAAGTATTCATGTTGATCCAACGTGTCTCCCATTACTAGATTGAATGGGGTTTTCTCTGGATTATCAAAGTAGTACATAATATCTTTCACATAATAAGCATCGAGGGTTTTAGGAGGTTCCCCATCTCCATGAGCAGCAAGTACACCTAATTTTTTTCGTATTTCGTGTTCCATATCCATAACTAAAGATAGAGAACAACTTAGAACAGCAAATAAAAATTACTTAGTGATAAAGCAAACAAGCACACACGAGAATATTCACCCCACGCTATTGCTCCCCGGCAACGGCGCCAGAAAAAGGTCTTGATAGCCCACAAGTGTAGGAGATAATTGTAGCCTCTTTCGATAAGTAAGAGTGTCGAACCCAACGAGGAGCTAAAGGTAGAACAAATATTCTCTCAAGTCCTAGCTGCCACTGATACGACTCTACGCACGCTTAGTGTTCACTTTACCTAGAACAAGTATGAAACTAGAAGTACTTTGTAGGTGTTGTTGGATAGGTTTGCAAGATAATAAAGAACACGTAAATAAAAAGTAGGGGCTGTTTAGATAAAGAAGCAATAAAGTAAATATAGCGAGTGTGGAAAAGTGGTGGTAGGAGTTGTGAAATTGTCCCTAAGCAATTGACTACTTTACTAGACCGATAGCAAGTTTTATGTGGGAGAGGCCACTGCTAACATGTCATCCCTGACTTGGAATTCTATGCACTTATGATTGGAACTATTAGCAAGCATCCGCCACTACTAACGTTCATTAAGGTAAAACCCAACCATAGCATTAAGATATATTGGTCCCCCTTCAATCCCGTATGCATCAATTTCTATGCTAGGTTGAAGCTTCTGTCACTCTTGCCCTCCAATACATAGTCCTATCAACATACAACTAACCCTATGGTGTGATCCACGCGCGCGCTCATATTATGGGCACCAAAGGACAACAACATAACCACAAGCAAATTAAATCACCTAAGGACCCATCATGATATGGATTTTGAAGTAAATCTATATAATTATGAGAGCGTAACCCATTTTGGTTGCAAAAATTGGGAAGCATTTTGCAAGATGTATGATTTTGATGAGGGAATGCTTGTCACCATGGATCTTGGTGATCCTGACATCGACCAAGACAATATGGACATTTGGGTCCTTGTTGATACGCCTCCAATTCTACCACTATGTGAGTTTCTCAAACATAGTTATTAACTTTATATTGTTCATTTAAAAATAGTTGATAGCTTATTTCCATTGACATCTTATTTTGATTGTTCAAACAATGTGCGGAACATGGTAGACAGAACCTACTACACGATGGCTCTGAGTTAACTTATAAGGAGAAAAATCATCTCGTTGGATTTTGTACTGATTTTGAGAATTACAATATCTATTGTAAAACTCCTCCACATTATGGTCAATACGTGCCACTGGTGCACATGTTGAACTACGGTAACATCCATGGAGATGTCATGGTAAGATTTTTTAGTATTACGACATTCGTGCATCTTTTGCATAAATTCTTTTAGAACTTAACTACATTGCTAACTACAAAGTTATTACTATATGTTTTTCAACAGGAAATCCTGAATGATTGTGTGCCTCATCTGATGTATCAGAGTGGTCGCCTTGATGTTTTGAACATACGTCCAGGTCATCCTACGAATCTCAACTGTCCATACCGGATTTCTAAAAGAAGTGGAGACATGAAAATCAAGGAATAGAAAAAATGTATGGACAGTCGTAAGGAGGTTCATGGAAGCAAAAGGAAGCGAAGCGCAAGAATTGGAGATAGGATGATCTCCATTCTCCATAATGGAGAGTCAGGGTCTATATGGTTTTATGCTATTTACCTTAAAGAGGGTATTTAGGTCCTACCTAATACTGATGATCATGTGCCTAGAACAATTAAGTAGGGTTGGTTCGATGACTATGAGGATGATGATCGTATGACTTGTTATTAATAACGAGTAGAAGTTGTATGATGATGATTAGTAGGACTTATTATTATGATGATGCATGATGCGGGCATGAAGAGTTATTATATATCAGTGGGTGAAATGAACATGGATTGGATTGAAGTGAAGGCAACATGCATGTGTGGTGCATGTCGAAAGTAGTACTAATCCAAACTTGATCAAGTTAGGATTAGTATTACTTTCCACATGCACCACATGTTGCCTTCACTTTAATCTAAGCCATGTTTAGGCATAGCAGTAGCGTTGGTAAACCAAACACGGAAAAAAGAGAGGACACTTCTCTCTGTTAACTAGCTAACACACCCTAAATTACCCCCTAAACCACCCCCTTTCAAAAAAAAAAAAAAAACCTCAACTACTGCTAGCTGCTGACGCGTGGATGCCTATTGGTCCCAGTTGGTGCCACCAACCGGGACCAAAGGCAATCCTGCCTTCGCTCGCCGCAGCGGCCACGTGGAGGCCCATCTGTCCCGGTTCATGTAAGAACCGGGACTAAAGGCCTAGGGCATTAGTAATGACCCTTTAGTCCCGGTTCAAAAACCGGGACAAATGGGCCTTACGAACCGGGACAATAGGCCCTTTTCTACTAGTGCTATAAGTTATCACTAATACATTCCGAATAATTGCTTAAACTAAAAAAATAACAACAAATATGACATGTTCAACTAGTTCTATTAATTCAACTAGTTCTTACTAAATATAAACTTACTATAAATAGAAATAAACTAGTTCTTTCTAAAATAAACTAGTTCAACTAGTTATATTAATTTTCTTACTAAAAATACATTAGTTCTATTAATTCAACTAGTTCTTACTAAAACTAAACTAGTTCAACTAGTTTATAAATTTACATACTAATTATTTTAAACACTTACAAAAAACAGTAAAAAAACTACATTATACAATAGTAAAAAACATCTACTATTAACCATACTGCCCTAGTTAACTAGTACCATCACTACTACTAATTAACATCTACTACTACTAAAAATCATTATCTATGAACCCTACTACTAATTAACATATACTACTACTGCTAATTAACATGGCAGAGGAAGAAAAAGCAGAGAGAGAGGGGGTGGGGGAGGGGTGGGGGGCTTACAGACAGGGGAGAGACGGTGGCGGGGAGGTGCTCGGCGATGGAGGTAGCGGCGGCGAGGGTGGGCTCGGGATCGGGAGGCGGCGGTCCTGGGCGGGCTCGGGCGGCGGCGGTGAGGTCGAGGGCGGCGGCGGTGAGGTCGAGAGTGGCGACGGTGAGGTCGAGAGCGACGGCAGGCGGCGGCGGTGAGGTTGAGGGCGGCCTCGGGCGGCGGCGGTGAGGGTAGGCTAGGGCTCGGGCGACGGCGACAGAGGAGTTAGGGAAACAGGAGGGAGAGGGGGGAAAGGAGGACTTAGCAAAATTTTGAGCCTGCGCGAGTGGTTACGTCGAACTAGCAGTAGCGCTGTTTCGGAAACGCGCTATAGCTAAGTTAGCTATAGCGCGTTTAAGCAAAACACGCTGCTGCTAAAGGAAGCAGTTATTTCTTTTGTTTATCCTTACATTTTCTTTTTTTCATTTCTCTGTTTTCTACTTTTTCATTTTCATTTACTTATTTTTTTATTTTTTTATTTTTCTTTCTTTCTTAGCAGCAGCGCTCTATGCAGGAAACGCGCTGCAAAAACGACCATAGTGGTAGCGCGCTTTGTGCGGAACCGCTACTACTATTCCTAGCCTACCGCCAACACGGTAGGACTTATAGTGGTAGCGCTTTTTGCTGCACACGCGCTACTGCTATAGTTGTAGCTATAGCGCGCTTTCCTAGAACGCGCTACTATAAAATAGCAGTAGCGCCCTGTTTTAACCAGCGCTACTGCTATACCTCTGTATATAGGATTTTTCCTAATAATGGCAAGGATACAGTATTCCCAGCTTCATCTTCGGCTGCAGCTTGGACATCGAGTATGATCAGGGCGAGGCCGGCGCATATTCGGGTTCGGTGCCGCGCCGTCTTCTTTGTTCTCACAGGTAGTACGGGTGGTTAACTATCGGGCATTCAGCTACTGTTTTCCGAGTGACAGAAAGAAGACTGGATATTTGTCCATCGGGGATTACAACCGTGACAATTTTACTTCTTACACCCCCTTGTTCGTGGCTCATCAACGGCCGGTGTTTGCACTGACACTGGATAAGGTGGTGGTCAATGGGATCACGCTCATCACAGACCCCTCAGAAATGATGGTTGACACTGGGGCAAAATGGACGGTGCTGCGGTCTGATACCTTCAGCCAACTTGAGACGGTAATCTCCAAGGCTTTGCGAACTTTGGGATATAAGCGCACCCTTGTTCTGGGACCAAATCATATGTGCTATGAGGATGACTTATTCACAGTGTTCCGCAATTGGTCCGCTTTGCCTGTGGTACAGCTTTCGTTCGACATGGGTGCTACACTTACATTGGCACCCGAGGGCTCATTTCATTTTACAAGCAGTCATGGACTATGCACGTATTTCATGAGAGATGCTGGCATGGGAAAAGCAGGTTTGCAGCTGATGGGGAACTCGGTCACACGGTCGACCGGCGTCACCTTTGATTTTCAAGGGGGTCGATTTGCTTTTAGGGATGGAGACTGCTGATCAGTCATCAGTCTAAAATGTGAGTGTGACCGGTCAGTTGTTCTTATTAAATGCTCAATTAAAATGTTAATATTGTGTATTGGCACTAATAGATGCATGCTTTATCCCTTGTTTGCAGCCACATCCTCGACGGCGCAGGACATGTCCTCTAGGACACCAATGACTGGCACCGGGCATGAAGAGTTTGCAGGAGCAGGCTGCTCCTGCAGTTCTGCTCACTTGTTCAGGAGCTTCGCGTGTTCTTGTTTCAGTACTAGATTCCCAATAATTGTAACAATGCATGTCCAACTTGTGCACTACTTGGCTATTAAAGAATAGAAAGATCATAAACCCTTTCGGTGTTGCATTCCTTTAGAGTCTCAGAGTATTTTGTTCTACGCCAGAGTATCTATAGCCGGAATCCTCATATCCGCCTCAATGTTCGGGCGGCCTGCCCGGAGAGAAAACTGCCACCCAACTGGACCTGACAAACTCGGCCCATACGTCCAGGCTGACGGGCACCCCTCATTCCAAGCTCATATCTAGGGCGGATATGGGGGTTCCCGGATGCATCTGCCAGGTACCCAAGCCAAATCTCTTGAAGACCATTGAGATTGCTCGACCTGCCATCTTCCTCTCCTCTTTTTTGCCTCATCCATACAAGCGCCATAGTAGCTCCGCCGCCATCGTTGATCCGTCGTCGTTCCCAACCCACAGCGCCCATTCGGAGGCCCCAACCCACAATGCCGCTGACCGTGCCGCCACCAGACGGACAGGCCGCCATCCACACGAATTTATGGAATATGAAAGTACTAGCCAAAGTGAAAATCTTCATATGGAGGTGTCTGCACAACGCCATCCCGTGCTATAGTGCTCTTATGAATTGCCACATCGGACGGGTTTCTCAATAACCTTTGTGTCAAGCCGGGGCGGAAGACATTTTTCATATGTTGTTTAATTGTACTAGATCACAGGCAGTTTGGGATGCTCTCGGGATCACACCAGATATCAATTTCGCTTGTATGACCGATCAGTCGAGAGCATCCCTCATCGAGTTTATCCTATGCGACGTATCCTATCAGAGATTGTATTCTGGACCGTTGGAGTTGCCGGAGCTCATATTTATGGTGTGTTGGTACCATTGGTGGCAACGACGGCAATTCCTTCGGGGAGAAGACATTTTGTCTCCACAAAGAAATGCGTCGGCGGCCCTTGCTTTAGCTATGAATTTTGCTCATGCAGTGGAGATAAAAAACAAGCCTAAAATCAACAAGTGGCTGGTGTTTCTTTCTGGACAACAAATTTTAAATATTGATGCACCATTTACCGAGGGTGACAACGCAGGCTCATGTGGAGCTGTGATCCGTGATCACCGGGGAAGTGTTATAGCGGCATCTACGGAAGACTGGAACATGTAGCTGACGTGTTCACAGCAGAAGAAGTTGCCTTGCTTGAGGGGCTGAAGCTAGCAAGAAATACATGAAGCTCTAATCTGGTGGTGAGATCGGACAACATCACAGTGGTGGATACTATAAAATGCAACAAAGGGTATTCTATGGTGGCAGCGTCGGTTCTTGATGATTGTCGTAGTATTTTACATTTTTACTAGATTTCGGGAGGGTTAATATTGAGCATTATAGTAGAGAAACACATTATGTAGCTCATGAGTTAGCTAGATGGGGATGCGCAAATAACCCTTCTCTTTGGGTTACTTCTACCTTTAATTATCAGATGTTGTGTGTTATTACCTTGGACATGAATGGTGGTTTACTATGTTGTAGTTAGCACTCCTAATAAGATTAGGAACCAGACTAGTTCCTGGTTTTCTAAAGCTAGGCTCCTAAATTAATATTGCAGCGCTGAATAGAAGTGCAAACATTCTTAACCTTAACCCCATTTCTTTTATCTTTGAGTTTGTTTTGTAGGTTTTAATACAAAAGGGAAAGTTTAAAATAAGGAGAAGCTAGAAGAAGATCAAGCTTAGTTTAGCTTAGGATTTTTTTTTCTCTTGGTATTGACCATGTACTGTTCAGCAATATCATTTGTCTATCTTTGTAATACTTTATATATTGGTATTGTGATTAATAAAGCGTTCTATTGATATCACCCTCATAGCAAACTCTTGTATAATCTTCACCACCAGTGCATGCTATCTTAGAAAAAAATAACATAAAGAAATGTAAGTTGGACGACACCGTCGCAGTTCTTCATGTACGATGGCCACGTCACAACTAGGTCGGAGTCTTTTCCATGGCAAGAACGATACACCGACAGAAGATCAAAAGGAATATCCGTGACACCATAAATTTGCACAAGTAACAAGCACCCTCGTCAACATCAAACTAGCCTGGCGACACCAAATGGCGACTCCCACCCCTCTCCTCTCCACCTCTGGCGACTCCCATGGCGATTCTAGGGTTTAACCCTACAATCTCCACCTGGCGAACCCAATGGATGGCCTCCTCCATTGGGACTTTTCCCCCGGCCTTAAGGTCGAGGCACAGGTGCGTGCACGGTTTGGATCTACGGTCCACTTCGTCCCCAACCCCGGCTCCAAGGAATTCTTCCTTGAAGTTTCCTTCTCCTCGGCCTCTTTTCCCCTCTCGGTGGACTCGGTTGGTTTGGCTCTTCAATCATGTATTGGAGGGCTTAGTGATGGCTTCAATGTTGTTCGCTTGGGAGATCGTCATTTCCGGTTCTCGGTGGCATCAAATCGAGTGGGTCACTTTATCTTTGGTCTACAGGATCGTATTTGGCCGGATTTTATCTGTCACTTTCATTTGCATCGCGGTATGGACAATCGCCCCCGGATTCAATCATGGCATGCGGACTCTGAGCTGACTGGTTTGGCTTCTTCACCTGGTCCGGCTATCAAATCTAAATGGTTATCTTCACAACATTATGTGCCTATGGATCCTGCATCTATTCCAGTGTTTCAGAATTTGGGTTTGATCCCGCCGCCGACGGACTTGCATTCCGGTGAGCCTCCGGCTGTGATCTCTTTTGGTAGTTTTCTGGCTCCGGTTTCTCCGGATATTCTTCGGATTGGGTCCATATCCCTACCTATCTCCTTCGATATTCCGGCCAAGTTGCCTTCTTTTCGAGGTGGGTTGTTTGATTTGGGATCATGGGAGTCCATTCCTGATGATACTCTTTACTCCATCTTGGATGGATGGCAGGCTGGTTATGATAATGACAGTGTTAAGCAAATGGTACAAATTTCATCAGTTCCAACCAAAGATTATATATACAAACGGCTTAAGCATTGTTCTATATGTGATCGGCTTGGACATGTCGCAGAAAATTGCACTGGGTACTTTTATCAAAGTTGTGGGGATGTTTCTGGGCATGGTTCCTGTTTTTCTTCACGTAGAAACTCCCACAAGCATGTGCCATGCAAGGTGGGCCCGGACCCTTTAGGCCATCCATGCAATGCCTGCTCTGCAACTGACCACATGACTAGGCTTTGTCCTGGGCTCCGTCGTTGCATGCTTTGCCACTGTCTGGGTCATGCGGCCCGTAAGCCCAGATCTTGCAAATTTTTACCTCATTGGGCTTGGGCACAAAAATCCCTACAAGTAACAAAATCTGAGAGGATCTTGCCTCGGGGTGAGTTGGGTGTGTCTGTGTTTGGAAATTCTATGGTTGTTGGTATGGCCCGTGTTGTGAGGGATACGCGTGCCCGTTGGGTTTGGAAACAGAAACAGAAAATCCCACGCTCCTCGGAAGTGGCCACCCCCCATTGCTTGACGATACGCCTCCCCGGTCAGGGTGTAGTCACTTCAGCCTGCCAAAAACCCCAATCGGGTGAGCCGGCGTCATCCTCGAGCTCACCACCCCCACCTTCATTGCCCCCGTTCCCATCGCCTTCTCTCTGTCCATCATCGGTGATTCCCCTTTGGGCGGATACCAAACCTCCGGCAACTCTAGCTATGGCGAACTTCCTAGTGCGCCCGTTCGCCTTTGCTCCGGTTGGATCGACCTTCGACCGTGGCCCTGCTCATCGCGTCCAGCGCCATGTCATGGTGGTAGATGATCCGCCCCTCAACCATGACAGGTATGCTATTGTTTCAGTCCATCCTCCAGTCCCTGATCATCAAAAGGAGCTCTGGCTAGCCGAGGTCTGTCGCATTATCACTGGGGATCTAGAGTATGATTTGGTGGATGATTTCATTTACCCGCTGGGAATTGGCTGTGTGGTTTTTGCGGATATGGAGAGTCGGGATGCTGCCATTAGAGAGGGACCTCACGCTTTGACTGAGGATTCTACTTTCTCTTTAGTACCTCATGACGAATGTTTCAATATGCGCATGCCTGCTTTTGAATATGAGGTTTGGGTCATGTTTCTAGCTTTCCCAATGGACTACCAGACTGAACACTATATTCATAAGGCTGTTTCTAATTTTGGAAAGCTTCTTGTCTGGCCACGCCCGGGTCACAACAAAGCTAGAGTTCTGGTTAAGTGTCATATCAAAGATGTTGCTGAGGTGCCGCACAGTCTGTTGGTTACCAGGGTTGGTTTGTTGCCAGGGCTTGCTCGATCTTGGTCTGTACCTGTGTATGTTCTGAATGGCAGAAATACTATTCCCAGCTTAGTTGGTAATGAAGATGTTCCTCCTCTTCTGAATGCATCACCCCACCCATATGAGCTTCCCTACTACACCCTCATGCAGCAGGCAAGAATTGATGAGATGACTGCTCAAGAGGCTCTGAATGAAGCGGTATGGAATGCCCCGGATCCTGCCCAGGAGCACATTCAGGATAATGGTTGGCCTATGTGGCCCGTGGTTCCTCCGCCATACACAGGGTTCAGTTTTAGAACTTTCTTCCAGTACGACGGGCCGTCCCTGATGGATGGTGTGGACCCAGAAAACAATGTTCAGGACAACCTGTCTGATATTTGGTCTTCTGACTCAGAGTTTCAGGCGGTGGAAGCGTTGGCTGATGGTTTTGTGCTTGGGAATCCTGCTGCACGACTAGCGTTTGTCAGAGCAGGAGGAGATTCAGCTAATTTCATTGTGGTTGTCGATCATGAGTTGTTGCTTTGGATGGGAGGGATGCTCAAACGCATATATACGCCGGCCCTCACTTTTCAGCAATCTGAGGCTGTTATGTTACCCCTTAACCCGTTCAAGTTTCTCCAGAACCAACTGAATGCTGCTGCGGCTGCCTGGCTGAAGGCATGGTCCCAGAGCGTGATGTTATGTCAGAGGTGTTCAGTTCAATCTTTCAGTTGGGGGCTGTCATCATACCCTCATTTCTGCTGCAGGAGTCTGTTGAGCACATGTCTGAAGTGATTGATACTGATTGGGAGATGGCGGCTCGCTCTCCTGGTCTCAAGGCGATCTCACGACTTGTTTCTGAAGATACAGAGTTATAGTCAGTGCCCCTATCTGATCAAGAGACTGCTCTTCAGGTGATTGCTTCTACTTCTCTTTATAATGCTCCCCAGTCTCGCAATGTGCTAGTGCCTCTCGACACAACCACCGTCAGAAGAAGCACTCGATCTAACAAGTATGATGGCTTCAAGATCAATCACGTCTCTGACACCAAGCGCTCTAAGTCGCGGGTGAAACCACGCGAGACCTCTTTTATCACAGCTGTTTCTTTGGCTGCTGCCCCCGTACAGGTTAGGTCTGATGCTTGTCCCCCTCCTATGTCGATTGAAGATCTTCAACAGATGGGCAGCCGTTGTGGGATTGCGCAGGATGTTCTTTCTCCTGAGAAGCTGCTGGATGATCAGCGCTCGTCCACTGGAGCTGGAGACTGAATTTTCGCTCGTTCATGAATAAGTCGTGGAATGTACTGTCGTGGAACATCAGGGGCATCAACTCTGATGCTAAAACTTTGGCTCTTAGGAATGCTATTGATACTAGTGGTTGTTCTGTGCTATGTATCCAGGAAACAAAGCGTGACTCTTTTGATCTGGCGTTTATTAAAACTTTCTGCCCTAAGCGTTTTGATAAATTTGTGTTTGCCCCATCAGTGGGTGCCTCTGGTGGTCTTATTATCATATGTAATAGCTCTGTGTTTGTGGGCACGCCTTGGTATGTTGACTCGTTTGCTGTGGGTGTCTCTTTCGTTGCTACTCAGTCTAGTGATTCTTGAAAATTGATCAATGTCTACGGTCCATGCTCTGGTCAGCGTCGGGTGGATTTTACTAACTGGTTATTTGACCTAAATATACCTGATGATGAAAATTGGTTGATCCTTGGAGATTTCAATTTTATTCGTTCCACGAATAATAGGAACAAGCCTGGGGGCGACGCTGCGGACATGTTGTTGTTTAATGAAATCATTCGAGCGCAGTCTCTGATGGAGTTACCTGTGAAGGGCAGAACATATACCTGGAGCAATATGCAAGACGACCCCCTGCTCGAACAGCTCGATTGGTTCTTTTCTTCCTCTTGTTGGACTACCTCCTTCCCAAACACGATGGTCCTGCGATTGGGGAAACCGGTGTCTGATCATATTCCTTGTGTGGTTGCAATTGAATCTAATATCCCCAAGTCCAAGCTCTTCCGCTTTGAGAATTTCTGGGTTAACCATGCTGGGTTTATGGATGTGGTTGCCACCTCTTGGTCCAAGGCATGCCATGCCGCGAACGCTGCTGCCCGCATTTGTAAAAAAACTGAAAACTCTGAGATATGATCTCAAGAGATGGAGCAGAGATATCTCAAAGCTGAAAATTATGATCCAGAACAGTAATGAATCTTTAGCTCTGATGGATAATCTCGAGGACAAAAGACCCCTATTTATCCAGGAGTCAAACTTTCGGAGGATTTTGAAATCTCACTTGCAGACACTGTTAAAATTTCGGAACGAGTACTGGAGGAAAAGATGCACGATCAGGTATTTCAGATTTGCTGATGAAAACACCAAGCTCTTTCAATCTCTAGCCACTGAGAGATATAGACACAATTCTATTGCCATGCTTCGTGATGATGCTGTGGAAATCCATGACCACGTTGGCAAGGAAGGGGTGTTGTTCAAAACCTATAAGGATCGTTTGGGTTCTTCTAAACCCACTAACATGCGTTTTGATCTTTCTAGAATCATTCGTCGGATCGAGGGACTGGATCAATTGTCGGCACCTTTTTCCAATGAAGAGATTGATATTGTTATTAAGGAAATGCCGAGTGACAGGGCTCCAGGTCCTGATGGTTTTAATGGTTGTTTCCTTAAGAGCTGCTGGCAGATCATCAAGTCGGACTTCTATGAGCTGTGCCATGCCTTTCATGCTGGAGGGCTAGATATCACCAGCATTAGTGAGGGGTATATCACCTTGATCCCTAAGAACTCTTCTCCAGAAACTGCAAATGATTATAGACCAATCACTTTACTGAATTGTTGTCTGAAAATCATCACAAAGATCTTGGCTAATCGGCTACAGAAAGTCATCCTCAAAATCATCCATAAAAACCAGTACGGTTTCATCAAAGGGAGGACAATCCAAGATTGCCTGGCGTGGTCGTTTGAATACATCCATCAATGCCATACCTCAGCGAGGGAAAACATCCTCCTCAAGTTAGACTTTGCTAAGGCGTTTGACACGATTGAGCACGCCCCCATGATGGAGATCATGAAGCACATGGGTTTTGATGACAAATGGCTTGGATGGATGAAAACGATCTTTGGCTCGGGGGTTTCTTCTGTACTCCTTATGGAGTTCCTGGTCGGAAATTTAATTGTAAATGTGGTGTGCGACAGGCTGACCCTCTCTCACCGTTGATCTTCGTCCTTGCGGCTGACCTTCTCCAAGCAGCAATTAATGATGCTTTCGCTCGAGGACTAGTTGAGCTTCCTCTCCCTCGTGACAGTGCGGGTGACTTCCCCGTTGTCCAATACGCTGACGACACGATTTTGGTTATGCAGGCATGTCCCGAACAGGCTACCCGTATGAAAACTATCTTGGAGGATTATGCTATTTCGATTGGGCTGAAGATCAACTTTCAGAAATCAACTCTTATACCCATTAACATTGATCACCAGCGTGCTTGTGAATTTGCTGGGGTTTTTGGTTGTTCTCTTGGTTCCATGCCCTTCACCTACCTCGGCCTGCCAATGGGCACGACGAGGCCAAGTGTTCTTGATCTTATGCCGCTAGTAAATGCAGTCAAGAGGAAGACGTCCACTGCGTTGTCGCTGATGTCATCCGGGGCCAAACTGACCTTGGTCAATACTGTTGTGACTTCGATGCTGATATATGCAATGTGCACAATCAAATTGCACCCAAAAGTGATCGAGCATCTGGACAAACTGTGTAGATATTGCCTCTGGGCAAAAAATTCTGATGATGGGGTCAAGAATAACTCCCTTGCGGACTGGGAACTTGTCTGCCGCCCAAAACGCTGCGGAGGCCTTGGTGTTATTGATATCAAAACACAGAATGTTGCCCTTCTCCCAAAACATCTATTCAAATTCTATAATCATGAAGATGTCCCCTGGGTGGAGCTGGTTTGGGACGCTTACTACAGAAACAGAATACCGCATGCAACTGAGGCAGTGGGCTCTTTCTGGTGGAAGGACGTGATGCAACTCAGTGGGATCTTCCGGGGGATCACCAAAGTCACCTTGGGGGATGGCTCTAGCGCTTTATTCTGGAAAGATGTTTGGTCGATAATAGTCAGGATTCCCCACTCATGGACATGTACCCACGGGCTTTCTCATTTTGCTTGAATGAAGACGACTCCATTGCTAAGGTTCTTACTGCAACTGACCCAGCCATGATCTTTAGTCTGCCTCTCTCGATCCAGGCGAGGGAGGAAATCAAAGAGATCCAGGAGGGGTTGACACAAAATCGTGTGGCCAACGACCGTTGTGACACATGGGAATGCACGCTCGGGCGCTTCTCGTCCAAGAAATTCTATAATCACTGCTACAAGCAGGTTGTGGCAGATGAGGCGTTCGGATGGCTCTGGAAAGCCAAGAGCCTGATCAAATTCAAGATGTTCGGGTGGCTGCTCCTTGTTGATCGTCTGAATACCAGGAATATGCTCAAACGCAGACATTTTGCTGTCGCGGGGGGCAACTACACATGCATGCTCTGTCAAAACCCTCCCGAGGAAACTGTGGAACATCTGTTCTTCAATTGCCCCTTTAGCCAACAATGCTGGAGTAAAGTTGGATTGGCGTGGCCGATAGATGCCAACAGATTGGCTCTGCTGCGTGGGGTAGGGATAACTGGAGGCAACCTCTTTTCATGGATATATTTCTTTTGGCTGCTTGGAGTCTATGGATGGAGAGAAACAACCAACACTTCAGAGGGACTCAGCACTCCTTCGGAGCATGGCTGGCTAGATTCAAGCATCTCTTGGAGTTGCTAACACATAACTGCAGAGAGGAACTTCGCCCCTTCCTGTCTAATTACATTGTAAATTTGGGTCACTAGGATTGTGGATAGCTTGCATGGTCGGGGGGCCGCGAAAACCCTTTGTAACACATATGTAACTGTTCTTTTGTGAGTAATACAAAGTCAGTGGGAGCCTCTCCCACTGTCATTCATCCTAAAAAAAACATCAAACTAGCCTCTACGCAAAACTCTAAAAGACTAAGGAAACAAGAGAATAACCACACCGAATGAAATATGAAAAGCATGACAGCAGCACTACTTTAGTCTACACTATACATACAGTGGCGGAGCTTGATGGAGATTATTGAGGGGGCATATCAGAGTTGAAGGGGTGAAGAATACAAGCTATGCATGAACTCTGAGAAACCTTGGATATTCAATCCAATAATTAAGGATACACTTAAGAGTTTCCCTAGATTATAGGGGAGGGGGCATGGCCCCCTTTGCCTCTCATCCGCCACTATATACATACACTAGAAAAGTTTTGTAAAAGTGTGCAGCCCCATCCGTTGCTTTCCTTCTTTCTCTTCTCTTTCCTCTCGACTATTTTGGCAAGAACTTATAATATCCTCTTGTTTGTTAGCACAAAGGAAAGGATATGGTGCTATGACTTACTTCTGGCTCGATACTTGGCTTACTCCACGTCCGCTCTCCACGGTTTACCCAAGCCTCTACTCTCACTCCACTGGGCCTTTAGTTAGAGTGGCAAATATTATGCGTTTCGGTATAGACTTTAACCTGCGTGATCGTCTGATCTCTGCGGCTGTTGCAGAATTGTCCTCTCTTTTGTCTTTGCTGCAGGATTTTATGCTGAGCGACGAGCAGGACTCACGCTTCCTCAACGGTGGTCATCCATTCTCCACCAAGAAAGCATACAAGCTGCTGACACAAGGAGTGGACGAAGACACAAACGCAAAGATCTTTTGGCCCACCAGAGTGCCCAACAAAATCAAGGTTTTCGCATGGTTGGCCTTCAAGGGGCGATTAAACACAAAGGCCAATCTTGCTCGCAAGACAATCACTCCCACAGCCACATGCCCGAGATGTTCTCTCCAAGACGAAGATACAGATCACTTGTTCCTGCACTGCCCGCTGGCTGTCAGGATTTGGCAATGCTGCGGAATCGGAATCCACGCACTCTCCTACATCTACTCTGGGACAATGCCACACTACCAACGGATCTGGACACGACTGCCTGGCCCTTCGTCCTCTTGGCAATCATGTGGCGCATTTGGGATGCCAGGAATGAGCAGGCCTTCAACTCCATCGACGTTCACTCCTCTCTGTCACTTAACCTAATAGTATCAGACTTGGACTTATGGTCACATCGCTTACGAAAGCAATGTGATAAGGACGCCGTCTTCTCGTGGCGGTTGTTCCTCTCCTCGCGCCTCGGCGTGCCTATGTAATATGTCATGCTTGTGATTCCGCTCTTTGAGTAATATATTCAGGTGGGGAGCTCCCCCCCCCCCCCTTGATTCTAAAAAAACTTATAATATCCTCTCATTAGCTCTCTCTCTCTCTCTCTCTCTCTCTCTCTCTCTCTCTCTCTCTCTCTCTAATGTCCAATAAGAACAAATCATATTCTTGTATCTATGCCTAGCTAAGGATGGACAATTTTTCCCGAGGCATTTAATCGTCAGATAAGAATAGATTACTACCAAGTGCCCTTATTCTTGATGAAGAATCGCATATCACTAGTATGCAAGATTTGAGAGCAAAAATCCAAACTCCTTGATGCTTAGTTGCTAGGTTTGTTGACCTAAATCTTGTACCTTGTGTGTACTCATAGTGTTAAGTCATTTAGTGCAGTTTTTATTTAACCAATAGCATAGCAATTCTGCCCAAGTTGGCATTGCTTTTCCATATGGAAAAGATAACTTTTCTCCCCCTCTCTAGTTACACTCCTCTTCTCTCTTTCAACTCCTTCCTGATGGTCTTGTGAAGATTGGTCTTCAGGAAATCTAGACAACCTACTTCTTGTGGCCAGCCTTCTCCTAGCTTCTTCTTCTTGATTTTAAACTACTAGTAACGGTGGATTTTGCCCCTGTTTGGTATTGCTGTACCAAGTGTTGCTATGGCCTTGGGAGTACTATCTATAGTGTTTAATTATCAGTTGTCTTCTTCTTCTCACAAGTGGCACGGCTGGTTAACTATCAGGCATCCAACTACTGTTTTCCAAGTGAGAGAAAGAAGACTGGGTATTTGTCCATCGGGGATTACAACCGTGACGATTCTAATTCTTACACCCCATTGTTCGTGGCTCATCAACGACCGGTGCACTAACAGACGTCCATGAGAAATTGATGTTTTTAATGGAAAAATCAGAATAAATTCAAGCCTAGTTTCTAATGTGCAGGAAAAAGATAAAGAGACAAGCAACTTACCGAAGGTGGAGGAGGGGCTGCTGGTGGATGATGACATCCCTGGTGCAAGGATCAAGACAAGCAACACTATGGCAAAATCCATTGCACCTCGATATATCAAGCTTCAAGAGTACTGTAGCACTCGTATTGTTATTTTTAACTGAGGATTAAAAGAGCTGGAGCGCAGCCGGTGTGCAAACAAACGTAGAAACCAGTGGCTAAACCTTGGTGATTCAGCTGGACATGAGTAGGTGAAGATGAAATTAGTGGCTGATCGATTCTAGCGGGTGAAGGATGCATGTGTCAACCGTGACTTTGAAGTTTGAACATGACTTTTTTACCTCCAGCAAATTTTTTTCTTGACTTCTTCAGTGTGTCGTATACACATTGTTCAATAATACTGGGATAATAACATGTACAGTACAAAATACCATGGAAAGTATTGGAGTCGGGCGCGGTCTGATCGATGGCGATGACATGCGGAAAAAGTCCAAAACAAACCTTAAACTTGTAGACGAAAACTAAATTGAACCCCGAACTTGTATTCCTAGAAATTAGCACACCTCTTCAATCCCGGTCTATTTTAAACTTTCAAAGCGTTTGCAAGCAGGGATTGTCGCCGTGGCAGGTCGAATCCTAGGATTGTTGTCTGCGTTCCTGACTGGGTCGGCCCAACAATTAAACCACATGGAGCAGGGCCGAGATTTGAATCATTTTTTGAAGTACAACATATTGAAAACGTGCAGGCCCGAACAATTTTTGAAATATCATTTTTCTTTAGTGGGAACACATTTTGAAAATTCTGCAGGCCCGCACAGTCGCTCGCTTGCCTAATTCATTAATTTGATTGATTTTCTTGCATGACATGCAGCAGCATCGGGAGCGGCGGAATCACCTGGGCTACGGATTTGTCGATTAGTTGATTCTCGAAATAAGGTCATTCGAAAAAAAACTGCCGCTTTCTTAAGGCTTCAAACGAACGACTAGTCATTAAGAAACCATGAAATCCAAGTCTATTTTGGACCTTCCATGAAGAAGTTTTGCCTGCGCGCGGCCTCCCGCGTGGCGTGTCGCCTGCGCACTGCGCCATCGAGTTCGTGCAGTACCACGGGATCTCGCAGCACGAAAGAAGGCCACCCCCTCGGCAACACCAAGTCCTGCATGTTGGAGCCAATCCCTCTTGCCCTAGCTCACAGATGATCCCTCTCCTCGCTGGACACCTTTGTGCACACCTCTCGCTTTGCCTGGCTCGAACCGAGGAAGAAGAAGACAGAACAGGGAAGGAGAAGAAGCAGTGGACACAGTGGTGTTTCCCGGCGCACATACGCCCGCCGGTACAACGGCGATCTTTTCCCAAGCACAAACTCGACAGCACGGCAATTACAACAGTCATCCAGGGCTTTTATACCTGGGCCGTGCTGGAGCTATAGCAGGCGATGTAAAATAAGGCACGTCACTATAGCTCCAACAGGCGCAGCAAAATCCAGCGTGCCTGAGCAGCTGGTACTACGATATAACACATACGAAAACTATGAAACAACATATAGAATACAAATAAATATGAAACAACTATTCATAGTATAGTTCAAGCCCAACACCACAAGCTAGTCCATACGATAGAAATAAATCTAGATAAAAACGATACTACGATGCAAATATAGTAGATTACGTCGATGATAAACTAGATAAACTACTCCTCGTTCTCGTCCTCCTCGGTGGTGTAGTCCGATGACAGAAATGCGTCCTCCCATCGAGGATCATTGTCGTCCCAGGTCGACGCAACTGCCAGTTCGCACTGGGCTTCCGCCAGTGCCTTTCGCTCACGCCTGTTCGTCCGTTCTGCGGCTCGCACCGCCCTCCTCTGCTCCCAGAACTTGTTCTTCGCGGCGACATCCTCAGGGAAGCGCTCATGCCACACCGCCATGACATGCTCATCCGCCTCAGCGATGAGAAGGCGGCGCTCCCGCTTCCGTTGGATGCGGTGGTCCTCCTCGGTGACTAGCCACGGGGTAGGCGCGAGTTTCTGTGCCTGCTCCCGCATCTGCGCTTCCGAGAAGTTCATCTACGCCTGTGGCCTCCCGTGGCGCCACGCCGCCACGTCGTACGCGCGGGAGGCCTCGTCGGCGGTCTCGAACGTCCCGAGTACGAGGCATGTATTACTGGAGCAGATCTCCGCATAATACACGCTGGAGGGGTGGGCGCGGATGCCGTTGTAGCCGGAGCTGCTCCGGGTGCGGCGGCATGGCGGCGGCGGGGAAGAAGGCGCTGGAGGCGAGGAAGAAGGGCGCGGCTGCGGGGGCACCGGCAGAGGCGAGTAAGAAGGAAGAGAGAGGCGACGGAGACGGCGGTTGGCGGTGCCAGCGCGCGGGTTTTATAGAGCACGCGGCGAAAACTGCTGCGCGCGTAGATTTTTTTTACCGCGCCTGCTAGAGCGCGCCAACCGGGCTCGCGCGCATAAAAACCACGTTATTTTCCGCGCGCGCCATAGCTAGCGCGCTTGCTGGAGATGCTTTAAGGCGGTCTTCTTATGAGTTCCATGTCATTGAGAGAGAGAGAGAGAGATTGCAAACACCGTGTAGCTCCTCAGGCCTTAATTATGTTATGTTATGTGACTGCACACAAGGAATCAAGCAAGCAGACATCATGGCCAATCCTTTGCCTGTGAACACACAACCAATAATGATATTCTGATTTACTAGAAGTTAAGGATACAAGAAAAAATGCTGGGTCGTACTCACATAATCAGCAGTCTCCATTCCGAAATGCAAATCGACCGCCGATGTCAAACGTGACGCCGACGACCGTGTCATCGATCGAGTTACCTAATATCTGAAGACCGCTTGTTAGACCAGAACCCCTCATGACGTAGCTGCATACTCCAAAGACCTTATCAATAAGGGGTGGTACGTAGTGTGAGTGTAACACCCATGTCGAACTTGAGCTCCACGGCTGGCAACGCGGTCCAATTGTTAAAGGGCAGAAAGAGATCGTTCCCAAAGCACATATATTCTGATCCCTTGTTATGATTACGATTATATTTCAGAGGTGTCATTGCCTCGGTGATCACCGTGTCAAGTTGGTCGAAGGTATGTGCCAGTAGTATTGTCCATTTAGCCCCAGTGTCTACAATCATTTCTGCGGGGTTGTGACCAACGCGACCCCATTGACAACCACCTCATCCAGCTTCAGTGCATACGTTTGATCACCTTTGATCCCCCGAAGTTTTAAAAAATAAATCATTGTTTTCATTTTTTTTTTGAATTTACTGGTTATGAGGGTGTAGGGGCACCCGGGAGTTGTCACACATTTCTCTTTGTTCTAGTTACCATAAACTTGTACTTGTATGCGCAGACATGTGTTTGCTTTTTTTTCCAACCAGGCTCACACCCCTTTCCATTAATCGCTTAACGGAAATATTACAGTCTCAGTTGTTTTCAAACCACAGCACCCTGAACTACCCGAGACCGACTAAGCAAAAGGAGACCGAAAGGGGAGAGCGAGTTGGGGCATCAACAGGAAACCCGCAACAAATGACTCTAAAACGAGTCATCCACCACGGAGCAAAAACCTGTTGACACCTACCATCCCAACCTCGAAACGAACAGCACGGCGACCACTTCGCGCAATCAGGACTAAAGTACGGGACACCACCACCAAAAGGAGCCACAAAACATCTCAGCGGGCATCAAACCCCAGTGAGATCAAAGACATCACAGACTACTGTCCAGAACAGCTTCAAGCCCCCACGCCATTCCCAGCATGAGCCTTCCCCTGGGAGTAAAACAGTCCACCAAAGACGCAGCCACGCGCACCATCTTCTGTACTCCAGTCTGGACTCTTTCCTTGTCAATTCCTTTCAGAAGACCTGACCAATACATTAAAAAGGAACACACAGTGAAAACAGCCTCCAACGGAGAGCGAATGATACAGTTATCAAAGGTTGCCTTGTTACGGGTGCACCAAATACCCCGACATATAGCAGCAACCATAGTCATGTAATGCTTTTTGCCCCCAGGAAGATATTTATAGAGCCATGCCCAGCTCTGCCAAATAGTTTTAGGAGTACAGGATGTTCCCAAAGCAGCCCCAATCACCCCCCAAACAGAACGGGCAAACACACACCCAAAGAAAAGGTGATCAGCAGTTTCAATATCATGGCAGAACGAACAAATTGGATTCCCTGGCCATTTTCTTTTACGCAGGTTGTCCCTGGTAGGGATGGCATTTTGAAAAGGTTGCCAAAGGAAGATTTTGATCTTCAGAGGAATCTTAGCTTTCCAGATCCACTTGTAATCAAGTCCTGATAAATCTTTTTCTAACCACTCGTAAACAGATTTTGTTGTAAAATCTCCTTTGCTATTAAACTTCCAAACAACTTGATCAGGTGAATCATTCAAAGGTAGCTTTTTAGCCCCATCCACCACATTAGCCCACTGATCAGATAACTCAGCAAAGAGATTACGCCGGAATCCCATCACAAAGTTATTAGCAGCAAAATTCGCTAAGGTGCATTCTTGCTCTTGACAAATATCATATAGAGCAGGATAGCATTCTTTCAAAGGATTCTCAGAAATCCAGGGATCGTGCCAGACCCTAGCCAGATCACCCATATTAATGCGGATCCCTCTGCCCTCCATATACACCTTTTTAACTTTCATAATAGCTTTCCAACAAGGGGAGTCATTAACTCTGATCTGTACATTAGCCACCGTTTTGCGCTTAAAGTATCGAGCCCGCACGATCTTTTGCCACAGTCCATCACCTGACTCCAACTTCCACCACCATTTAACTAGGAGACTAATATTCTGTTTATGCAGATCCTTAATACCCAATCCCCCTTTATTCTTCGAGCGACAAACTCTGGACCACTTAACCCAGTGATAGGCCCGCTTATCTTTTTTTCTCCTCCAAAAGAAGCGCCTACGATGTTTATTCATCTTCTCAATAAACGTTTTGTTAAGGAGGAACATAGACATGAAGTAAGAAGGAATCCCATCTAGGCTAGAGTTAACCAAGGTTAATCTAGCACCAGACGAAGCAACATAACTAATCTAGGCAGCCAATCTCTTTAGAAGCTTAGCATCTAGGAAGTCCCAGTCCACAGTTTTAAGCATGGCATACGTCACGGGGACCCCCAAATATCTCATAGGAAACTTGCCAATCTGGCACCCAAACATCCCAGCATAAAATTGATCAATATCATTATCCCCACCGATCGAAAAAACCTCGCTTTTATCAAAATTAATTTTAAGCCCAGACATCAATTCAAACAAATAGAGAAGCAGCTTAACATTTACTGCCTTATCCACATCATGAGAGAAGCAAATAACTGTATCATCTGCATACTGCAAAATCCCCACTCCCCCTTAATAAGATCAGACGCGAGCCCCTCGAACAACTTATTTTTTTGGGCAGCCAGAACCATCTTGGTCAGACACTCAGCGGCCATATTGAACAAAAAAGGGGAATGAGGGTCACCCTGACGCACCCCTTTGGCACTTTGAATATAGGGCCCGAGCTCATCATTGATCTTGACACTAACCGTGCCATCACGAAGAACCTGGGACACCCACCCACACCACTTAGAATTAAAGCCTCTCTTACTATGACAATCAAGAAGGAAATCCCAATTGACCTTGTCGTAGGCTTTTTCGAAGTCAAGTTTAAGGACAATCCCCGTCCTTTTTTCACATGGGTATAATGAATGACTTCATGAAGCGACAGGATCCCGTCCATAATGTCCCTCCCTTTTATGAAGGCATTCTGCTGTATACTAAACAGTTTGGGGGCATATACACTCGCTCTCCTGTCCATGACCTTGGTGATCAGCTTATAAGGGCATCGCAACAAGCAAATAGGTCTGTACTGCTGAATTCTATTGGCCTCCGAGGTTTTAGGCAAAAGGGTGATAATGCCATAATTCAAGCGTTGCACATCTAGCCTGCCCTCGTGAAACCACTCAAAAAGCCTAAGGAGATCCATGCAAACAACATCCCAGCAGTGCTGGTAGAAATCAACAGGTACACTATCAGGGCCAGGTGCACGATTAGGCTCCATAGCAAAGAGAGCAGCTTTAATCTCCTCAAGGGAAAAGGGTTTAGTTAACTCATCATTATCAGTCAAGGATATATTCTCCTCACTAGACCACAAGGATGCGTCAACACTACACATATTACCAGGTGCAGGTCCAAACAATTCCTTATAAAAGTCAGTAGCATGGGCTAGTAAATTATTGGTCCCCTCAATAGTAACAGAACCACATTCAAGAGAACGCATCATATTTTTCCCGCGTCTCCCATTGGCCACTTTATGGAAGAAATCGGTGTTATTATCACCTTTCAATAGCCACCTTTCGGTAGATTTTTGATGCCAGCATGATTCCTCTTCAAGGTATATACTATTAAGTTCCACCAGGATATTTAACTTCCTCGTATACACCTCCCCGCACAGATCATATTGCTCTTCTAATAGCTCCAACTCCTGAAGCTCGAATCTAAGTAGATTCTTCTTAATCCTACATTTGCCAAAGTTATTTGAGCCCCACCCTTTAAAAAATTTCTTCATCCTCTTCAACTTAATGTTCAACACATCAATAGGATCATCCGTGTACACCGGCCTAGCCCAGATTTCAGAAACAAGCGGTAAGAACTCTGGATTGCTCAACCAGGCGTTATCGAATTTAAAACATCTATTGCCGGGGGCCCTGGATGAAGTCACCCCCCCATCCAGCAGCAAAGGGTTATGATCAGATAAATTCTTGACTATTTTAGTAACCGACGCCAACGGATATAGGTCTTCCCAATCGGAGGACATCAAGACCCTATCAAGTTTTTCCAAAGTGGGATGTTCTTGTTTGTTAGACCATGTGAAGCACCCACCGCCCATAAAAATCTCCCTCGGACCTAGTAGATGGATGACAGCATTAAAGACATCCGAGAAATGGGATAAAGGGGTCTTTTTATTTTTTTTCCCTGCAGTGTCTAATGATGTTAAAATCACCACCCACCAAATAAGGAGTTTTAATCCTATGACAGAAGGAAGACAATTCAGCCAAAAATTCAGGTTTATTTTCATCGTGGGTTGCACCATACACCACCAACAGAGCCCATTCACATCTCTTAACCTTGTCAAAGAGATTAATCTGCAATATATATTTACCACGCACAACATCTATAACCTCAAGTGTTTCTAGTCTCAATCCACATAATATCCCACCAGACTTCCCAATCGATGGGATCCATTCCCATCTAAAATCCGAATGGGGGTCAAATCTCCTAAAAAAGGAGGGCTTATAATCCCTTTTCATGGTCTCTTGCAAACCAATGAAGTCCACTTTATTGGTATTAATGATATCCGTGAGGCAGGAAGCCATACCACCTTTTCCTGCCCCCCTACAATTCCAAAAAACCCCTATCATTTATAACGTCCAGGTTTATCTCTCACCCTGGTAGGCCTACTATGATTCAGAGTAGACCTACTCTCAGCCTCTTTTTTCTGTTTTCGAGTCACAGGTCTAATTGTGATGTTAGGAGACGAAACCACAACTTTATCTTTCTTAGGGGATTTTTTCTTTTTTCTCCTGGAATACACAGGAATAAATGGGGCATCATCTTCCATGTCCTGATCATCCCAGGTTAAGGAGAGAGGAACAACATTGCCTAAGCCATCTTTGATGGTGATATCCCTAGGACTAGTTACTTTCTCATGCAGCACTTGCCTAGATATTTCAAGTTCACGAAGGATATTAACAGTATTGAAATTATCATCAGGTATATTAACCCCCATAAGCGAGGCACGGATCATGATGGCTGTGTCAGACAGAACAGAGAATTGGTTACCAGCAGGGGGTGAGAAAGTACATTCAGAGTTGCGCTTCTTCATGCGATCCGTTGCCCTCTCCTCCACCCTAGCGAGCTTTTGATACTGATTGCGACCCTCAGGTCCAGATGACACATGCAGCTTTTCATGTATAGGAGATCCAGTAGGAGACTCAACGGTATACAGACTGCGAGTCTCGCTACCTTCCTTCGATCCCTCCTCCAGCTCAACAACCCGAGGCATATTAGGCCATGCCACATAGTCTGACAAACAAGGTATAGTACTCACATCATCTTTTCCATCATAACACAAAAGGCAGGTTAGGGAGGGATAGGAGTCAAAGCCCAAGCACCTGAGTTCAGCTTCTCCGCATGCCTGGGTGAGCCATCCAAGGATTCATTATCATTCCTGACAGGGTTGCTCTCTGTGCTCACATCATTCTGTCCAGAGGAGTCCAACGCTTCATGCTCTTCAGCCATGGTATGAATCAGAAGCTCGGTATGATTTCCTTCATCACTCTCTTCTTCCTTTTCATTCTCAGAAACGGCAGACAGCCGAGTGGTAGCAGAATATTTCTGGCAAAAGGAATCCCCAGCAGCAGAAGCACTTGTCCCTCCTTGCTCGTATGATGTAGAAGCCTGGAAATCAAATCTAGCCTTTTTCTGGACAGAAGGAGAATTACTGTCAATAGGAATAGAATACTGACTCGCACCAGGAGCACCCACCACCACACGTTCAACTTCATAGTAGAAATCATAAAATTGTTCTCCCAACATTCCCTCAGCAGACGGTGGGATTTTATCCACTTCCCTGCACCCCAGAAGTATACGAGCATATTCAGGTTTATGCAGAGTAGCTTTATCCACCTCCAAAGTGACCCCCACCAGCGCCCCAGCATATGAAACATGTTGCACACATCGTTTCTCCAAGGGGACATTGCGAACACGAACCCAAGCTTTCTGCAGATCAGCTTTGGCACCCACTGATGCAGACCAAGGAGAAATAGACACCACGACTGAATCATTCAGAATAGGAAGTCTCCTACCATAGCAGCAAGCTCTTTCAACTTCATGAGCATTAGGAAATCTCATCACAAACTGCGTGGGACTGATTTGGCGTGCAGTGCATCGCCATTTTTTAGGTTTTTGAGCAAAAAAGCCATTGAACTCAGTCTCAATTTCTTTCACAGATGCCACACCCTCCACCAAGGTAATCACCACAGTATTAGTTTTCTCATTGGCCTGTTTATCCGCACAACAATCAGGGATGAAGAAGAAGCCCTGCCCAGGGGACTGGAAACCGCACATGAATGGAACACATTCCCAAGACTGAGGAATCTGACATAACTGCGCCATGTGCCCAAGTTTACCGCATTTCTCACATCGAATGGTAGGACAGCGAGGAGCAAAATGACCTGGAAGGTTGCAGTTGAGGCAGCGCTCCTCCCCGCCCTTGCTGACAGGAGCAGGCGGAGCTGGTGGGGGAGCCAGATCCCCGTCCTTCGCCGCCGTCTTGCCCGTGTGGGTAGGCCACTGGTCCCTGGAGCCCCCGCCTTGCATCTTCGCCGCCGCATCCCATCTGCTTCCCGACGCCGCACCTCCAGATCTGGCACCACCGGGCGGCGGCGGGAGGTTCGTGCGCTGCCACACCAGGTTGCGCCCCTGGTTGGATGGGGCTTGGGCGCTCCCCCCTCTGATGCTGCCACGGCCCGCGCCCTCGCGACCCCCGAACTTGCTGCCGCCCCGATCCGCCATCTTGTCGGCTTGAGACGCAGCCGAGCCGCCCGCCACCTGTGCGAAGGACCGCGCCTCCCCGGCGACCTTCCCTGGCCACCACTGGAACGAATCAGAAGGTGGAATGGGGCAAACCCTAGATCTGGACCAGAGGTGGGAGAAGAAATGTTGAAGATGCGAATCGCCCGCTCCCTGGGATGGGGGATCCGCACGCGGCCTCTTATCCTCCCCATGCCCATTGCTGGGTCCCTCATGGCGGTCAGATGTCCATGGATCTGGCCCTCTCTCCCCCGCACTCTTGCCAGGTGGAGCGCACCGAGAGGCGGTCTGCCGCCATGCCCCACACCCATGCAAACTGGACCCAGGAGCAGTCGAGGGCATGCATGGCTGTGGAAGCCGCCGGTCAACCCTGACCAGGTGACATGGAAAGGAGAGGGCATCGCCGTCGTACACGCCCTCCCCTTCCCGGAGGGCCCGCGCATCCACCGTCCGCCCGCCGGCGTCGAGCAGCACCAGACGAAGCGCCTCGTGTCGGAGGAGCAGGATCCCTGACTGGAATGAGATCGAACGACGGGATCGAAAATCCAGGGCAAACGAGGCCTCCCATCTCGTGTCGTCGGGATCACCCGAGTCGCCCTCCCTCCTCGACGGGCGCTCGCTACGCGCGCCGAAACCCACACTCGCCGCCGCGCCGCGCACGGTGCCCGCGGTTGACGTCGCGCTCGCCACGCCAGGCGCCATCAAAAATCGGATTGCCAGGCTCCAGACATGTGTTTGCTATAAACCAGATAATTTTAGCTATAGTGCAGAAAAGAACGTGTCATGAATTTTCAGTTACTTTGATAGGTACTTCTTCCTTGAGATTTACAGTTTGTAAGCAAGACATATTGAGTTATATTTAACGCATGTCCTGCAATGTAACTTGAAGACAGCAAGGTATGCCTTTGTTGGGAACATTTTTGTGTTCCTTGTATTGGTATTAGTTGAAGTCTCTTCAATGAGTCTGCTTTACTTCCGTCCAAATTGCGTGATGCTATCAGTTGAAGGTACTAGATGCCATTGCCTGGTATTTAAATTAGTACACCATTTGACGCGAAACACTTCTGAATCTGCACTTCAGTTGGTAGAGTTTGACAGATCATAGTGCTGTAAGACTGAAGAAATAGAACAATCAGAGATTGTGATAGTAGCAAAGCAATAGAATTTTAGATAATGAGCAAAGCAGTGCGTAGGCTAGACTAGACCAAAATCAGTTGCTACCATAATTGGGAATCTTGTATGAAAGAGGAACACAAAGCCATGAATGAACGAGTAGCAGCAAACTCTGTAGATCAGGCAACCTGCACCAGCGAGGATGTGGCTGCAAACAAGGAATCAAGCAAGCATGCATCAGGGCCAATCCTTTGCCTGTTAACACACAACCAATACTGATATTCTGATTTACTAGAAGGTACGGATACAAGAAATAAATTGATGGGTCGTACTCACATAATCAGCAGTCTCCATTTCGAAATGCAAATCGACCGCCCTGGATGTCAAACGTGACGCCGACCGACCGTGTCATCGAGTTCCCTAGTATCTGAACACCGCTTGTTAGACCAGAATCCCTCATGAAGTAGCTGCACACTCCAAAGTCCTTATCAATAAGGAGTGAGCTCCGGGGTGGTAGTGTGAGTGTAACACCCATGTCGAACTTGAGCTCCACGGCTGGCAAAGCGGTCCAATTGTTAAACGGTTGAAAGAGGTCGTTCTCAAAGCACATATATTCTGATCCCTTGAGATTATTACGATTATACTTCAGAGGTTTCATTGCCTCGGTGATCACCATGTCAAGTTGGTCGAAGGTATGTGCCAGCAGAAGTGTCCATTTAGCCCCAGTGTCTACAATCATTTCTGCGGGGGTTGTGACCAACGCGACGCCATTGACAACCACCTCATCCAGCTTCAGTGCATACGTTGATCGTCGAAAAGCCAGGAACAAGGGAGTATAGGTAGCGGAGCTGACACGACTATAATTCCCGATGGACAAGTAGCCTGCCTTCCTTTTGTCACTTGGAAAGCAGTAGCTGAAGGCCTTGTAGCCGACCAGTGGGCCTACTTGTTCAAAGAAGGAGAATGGCTCGTCAGCGAATCCCAATATGCCAGCTTCGTACTGGTTGTACTCTGTGTCCAAGTTGCAGCCGAAGAGGAAACTAGGGAAGCTGTATCCCTTGGCATACTGGCCGATTGCGAGCCTGTCCCTCACCAGCTTGCCGGTGGAATATGTAGATGATCCTCCGAACGTCATGGTGTAAAGGCAATTGTTCTCTTCCTCCAAGCATGCTTTGGTCTGAAGACGTAGCGCCCGGTGGATCAGGTCGCAGAATTTTTCCGAGCACCTAACACGCGTCAAACTCGATGACTTGCTGGGGTCGAATATTTCCCCAGCATCCGATTGCTTGTGGCACCGGAGAGTGCATGGTTCGCACTGAACAAAAGAAAGTGAGGCTCCAGTATCAACTGCCACGAGATTCCACACCGGTGGCGTGCCCAGCTTGATGGGCATCAGAAAGAGGAAGTTGTTTATACTGTCATCCCGTATCAGGTCAATCGGCAGCGGAACGTCCTTCTGAACGATGTTTCCAGCTGACCTCCGGTAGACGAGGTAGTGTTGCTGGACGCATGGATGGTCCTTCTGAAACAACGGGAACTCAAGTGCTCCATCCGAGTTGACAACATGATCTGTTAAAACATTCCCGACGGACTCAGTTACATATATAATATAAGGATATATTTCAGAAACAAGCAAATAACCTACTATTTGTTGGATATGGATTTTGCGCGACCAATTGCTCAACTGGTTTTGAGAGCGTTCAATTGTGCTTTAACTAGAACATAAAGGCACGCGTAGCCGCACACGTTCATTTGAGAAAGAGATATATAAATATTTGATAAATTTTTGACAATTAAATAGGTGGAATTTAAACAGTTCATAGCCCTGCTATAGCTATTTGAGCATGTTGCCGCTAAATGATTTCATGTACGATTTGCCGCTATAGCCCAGCTATAGCTGTTTTTAAGGGTTGCCGCTATATGCCATAGCCCGCTATTTAAAACAGCATGTCACATGAAGGCTCCGAGAATTGTTTGCGGACCAGCAGCCCAATTAAGGACCAGTTTGGACGGTTTAAGAAATAACTGCCTCTCCCTAGTTTAAAAAATAAATTGTCCTTAAAATTTGTTGAGACTTCTAAATTAGTTATCCCATAATTAGTTTAGAAGTCTCAATGAATAAGAGAGACTGCTTACGGGAAACACTAGGAAAGAAGTGGCTTATTTTTTAAGCTGTCAAAAGAATTGGCCCTAAGTTGACCAGGCAAACGCGGGTGTTAAATTCACAGGTAAGGCAAAGTGCGCTCCGCAACAGGAAGGATAGATCTAGTGCGCGCGCGCGTGTGTTTTGCAGATCCGACGGTTGACAACCTAAAATCGTTGTGACGGGCCATAGGTGGCTCAGGTTTACTGTTTATAGTAATCCAAATCTAGTCTCCATGAGTGTGCACAAAGGCATGTGTTTTGTGCCAAAAAACAAAACAGTAGCGGTGATGAAAACTAACAACCAACATTTAACAAAATGATGTATGAAGCAAACATGTATGCCATATTTATTTAGATGCCACAAAAATACATGTATGCGCAAAAAATATTTTTTTTCTAGAGATAAATGTTTCGAGCAAACTACATCACACTAGTAGAAAACAGGGCTTTGGTCACAGGGCAGTATGCACATTAGTCCCGGTTCAGTCACGAACCGGGACTAATGTGAGCATTCGTCCCGGTTCGTGCGGCTAAAGCATTAGTCCCGGTTCACCTGGGCCCTTTAGTCCCGGTTGGTGCCACGAACCGGGACTAAAGGGTGCGATGTCCATTAGTCCCGGTTGGTGGCACCAACCGGGACTAAAGGTTTGCCTTTTTGAGATAGCTCTCTATATATTGTTGGCCTCTAGAGAGCCATGTATTTTAAATAATAATACTCAAAAATTACATTAGTATGTTTCATTTTTTTACATTTGTATTTTTGAAAAAAAAGACGAAAGAAATTTTAGCCTCCCCACCCAAATTTACATGCTACCATGAATTCTTGCTTCATTGTACATATAGTATAAAAATTGTTGGGTTTTTTGCCTCAATTTTGCTTTTTGCTGTATTGGCACGCCATGTATGTTAGCTAAAGTTTTCAATTACTCCCTCCGTCCTTGAAAAGTATACATATAGAAATTTTAGGACAAATTATGGAGTGGAGTAAAAAATGCATTGGAAAGGTGCAAGCCACCATCTCTCTCCTCTTTAACTACCGACCCTCCGATGAGCTAAGTGCATGTAGAAATTAAGAAGATCATATATATAATGTTATTGGTCTTGATTACTATGTGATGAGAGATAAACATGTTTTTCTACTATAAAATGCATTAGAAGATAGAAGTACATTCTTTTGGACAAATTTTAAAGTCAAAGGTATACTCTTCGGGAAGGGAGTAAGAAACAACATACTCCCTCCGTTCCTTTGTATTAGGTGTATTTTTTTGATAAAATTCCACAATATAATGTGTATTTGTTCTAATTTCTCGTAATTCCGTTTATCCCTATAGAAAAATGAAAGTATCTCTCACCTGATTACATTTATCTCTCCTCGTAGAGGAAAAAAGGAAACTATCTCTCTCTCAATTGCGTGATTAATGAATTAGACAAGGGTAATTTCGCCTAAATTGTCAACAGTTATGTGCCTTACTCATCATGCTGAAAATAATATACCTTACATAAAGGAATGGAGGGAGTATATTTCTATTGTGCTAAATATATTCTCTTTAGAAATTCCTCTACAAGTAATTACAAAGGTGGGCTTAACCATAAACCATTTACGGTAAAGTATTTTATTTAGGACAAGAAATCCTTTTTATAGAAAATCACAAAAAATATTGGGGCCTTATTTTCTAGGGAGAAAAAACTTCAGGCTTCATTGCACTGCGAGAACTTACTTCCTATAGGGCCATTCTATCTGGGCTGGCCCATTATCTCTGGTTTAAGGAACCTTCTACTCGGTTTTGAGTGGTTCGGGGAAGCTTCTGGCTGGTTTCTTTCCTTGTTTCTCTGCATTTTTTTCTCTTTTTATTTTATTCTTTTTTATTTGCATTCAGTTTTTTTTCCTTTTATTCTGTTTCATTATTTCTAAATTTTCAAATCAGCATGTTTTAGTGTCTGAACATTTCTTTTCATTTCATGAACATTTTTAAAAATTGCAAGGACAAATATTTACGTTATCATGAACATTCTTATATGTATGACAATTTTTAAGAGTTGTGAAAGAATTTTTATAAATGTGCAAATATTTTCTTATATGTAAGACCATTTTCAAATGTTGCACGAATAATTTTTATATTTTCTTAAACATTTTATGAGTGTCTTAATTAATTTTTTTGATGGCACAAACAAATGTTTTATAAGCTTTGAAATTTGAAAACAGTTGTGTGAATAAACTATTTTCATGATCAATCTTTCAAAGATGTCATGAACCATTATTTAAATGTACGGAATGTTTTGATAAATGGGTTAAAAATGTTTTTTAAATGATAAAATCATTTTTAAACATCCCATGATTATAATTTTAATTGTTCTAACTTTACTAAACTCCGCGAACACTATTTTTATGAACATTTTTTCCTGGTGAGTGTAACAAATTAAAAAATTCCAACGATATTTTTGAAAACTACATGAACACTTATTTTAATTGCACAAAGAAATTTGCAAATTACATAACATAATATGATGGTTTTTCTAAATAAATTATTTTTATTAACATAGAAAACAATATAAATAACTAAAGGTTAAAATGGAATGGGAAAGAAAACGGGCTTAGGCTGCATACGATGTGTCAGGCCAGTGCTAGGAAAGCGGAAACTTTGCCTAGCCCATTGAAGGTGCGCTGTAGGCGAGATTCCCATATGACTAGCAGCAAGCAAGGTATAGATGGAGAGCTCCTATACCGCGCCTTTAGCTCCCTGAAAGGGAAGTGGCGCTCATAGCAGTGCGTAGTGGGCCGTCCTACGATCGTGCAGCGCACATGAATTGTATTTTATAACGTAGACAGACCCCAAAAAACAGAAATCCGTTGGTGCTCTTGGGAGCGCGCTGCTGCATGCGAAAAACATATTTCAAACTGTGAAAAAATTCCAAACAAAAATTTGGCGCATACATCTCAACATTATATATGCGCACATCAAGTTTCAGAGAAAATCGACATTTTATGTGCCTTGTGTAAAAAGACAAAAGAATGTCTTGTGAAAAGCATTTTTTAACACTGGATTTTGTCTTTTTCATACACAACACGTAAGTTGTCGGCTTTTCGCGAAACGACTTTGTGAGCATGTACAATATCAAGATATAAGCGCCAAGTTTTTGTTTAAATTGAAATTTCAAAATATGTTTGTTTGACATTTAAAAAATGATGAACTTTTATTTACAAAATGAATGAAGTCGACAAAATTGAGAAAATTTCACAAAATTTGAAAAATCGTTTGTGAAGTATAAAAAATCGTTTTTAAAATTCCACGCATTTGAAAAATCATGAAAAGCAAAAAGAAAAAAAAAAGTAAAAATCGTCCAAACAAAACAACAAGAAAAAGAAAAGCCATCATTGTTCTGTTTAGCGTTCCATTTGACACAGAACAAAAGGAGAAAAAAGAAGTATCTAGCCACACGAGGTGCAGAGTCCCAGATGGCCATCTCGGTTCTAATCCGTGAGGTCTACTGTTCGAAATCTCACCTATACCTATTTATGATGGAATTTCTTATCCTATAGAATTTCTTCAAAATTATGCAAACCAAAGCAAGCCTAATAAAACTAAAATAACAATTCCTATAATAAGAATCTTAACCTATAGAATTCCTACAAAGTTTATGTAAGTTGGGCGCAGCAGGAGGGCGCCTTACCCTCTAGTTACTTACCAAAGGTGGAGGAGGGGCAGCCGGTGCATGATGACATCCTTGGTGCAAGGATCAAGAGAAGCAGCACTATGGCAAAATCCATTGCACTACTGGGGTGAGAGTGTACCAACGTTAACGTGTAAGAGGACTTAGCACTTGGCTTTGATTTCTAACCGGGGATTAAGAAGTGGAGCGATCTGCAAGTGTGCAAACAAATGTGAAACCAGTGGTTAGGAGTGTCAAGTTTGACTTGCTGATTCAGGACACGCGAAGGTGAAAAGTGACGACCAACCCTAGCAGGTGTCTTGACTTTGAACATGACTTATTCGCAATAGCCAAACTTATTTTATACATTTATTAAAAGGAAATGTAACAGCCTATGATCAAGAAGAGGAGACCCGAAATGAAAAATAGAAAATTGGATGTAACAGACCGCTGATCATACAAGGTTTACCTGCTGCTGATTCGGATGAAGAAGACGCAAGAAGATCAATGCCAACTTTTAATCCATGAAAGCGAAACAGTTCGCTACCCAAGAAAGATCAAAGATCTGTTTTTCTTTCGGGAAGCAAACTATCGGCTATCGGGCAACTCCTGCGCTATAGGATTTGTTTCGTCCCGAGGGTGCGATTGGCCCATTAATAAGTGCCCCGGCAAGGTTAGTTTGCATGCAATGATTTTGTAATAAATAGGATTTATTTCCTAACGATTGTCTCCATAATATAAGATTTCACTCTAAAACAGTAGCTTCCAGAAATCACGCCAGATTTAATTCATTATTAGTGACATGCGGTTTGTTTCACACCATGGAATGTGTTTCTATCTCTGTATACTTTTTTCCCGCAAAAAAAAAAAATCTCTGTATACTTTTGCCTTATGTGTGGCTAGGTCTCAGTCGACTAATAAGACTTAAAAAAGTCTAAGTCAAATGACATACCATAACATGTAAGAAAGAAAAAGAAAACTAAAAAAGAAAATTTTACATGGATCTCCATGTAAGATTCTGCGGATATTGCATCGACTGGGACTCGATTAAGTCTCAGTCGACTAGCAATCCCGTTTCCTTTATATATACTTTATACTTAATAAGAAAAATAAATAGCGCTCTTTTGTCTTGTCAGGTCAACCGGTTTTTCTCCCACTATGTTCCTTCATCAATTTTTTTTCATCCAACTGGTTTTTCCCACCATGTCATATTTGACAACACCTTCCAAATACGCCGTTCAATCATAAAAACACGCCCTATGGCCACACTCATTCTCTTTTGCTTTAAATGAGAACTTCGCTGTGCAGCAATTTGTTCCTCAAAGATTATGTTCGAGATTTATTCCACTTCTTTGAGGAGTTGTATAGGTGGGGGAGTAAGAGCATCTATAGGCGGGCATTTCAAATCCGTTTCAAATGTCTGGGCGGATGACCCGGTCACGAAAATGCGATCCAGGCGGGCGTTTCAAACGGGCCTCAGACGCCCGAGCTGACCGACACCCCTTATATCCAGCCCAAATATGGGCGGATATGTGGGCGCCCAGGCATGCCCGCCAGGTCGGTCCCAGCCCACGCTGGCTCACCTGACTTCACATATATATTCCTTCCAATCCGTTCACTGGACCAAACCCTAGTCACTTTGATCCACTCCCCTCCGTCACCCAAACTCCTGTCAGGCAATCTTCGGCCTTCTCCGGCATGGCGGGCAGGGGATCTGACTCCGATCAATCCGGTTCCATTGTCTGGGGTGTCATCCTGTGCGGGTTGGAGGAAGCACTGGCCGTCTGCATTGCACCCCGTCGCTCGCCGGAAGACAGCGCCCGGCCAACGGCAGGATCTGTCCGGCGCGACTCCATAGCATCAGCGCATCGGGCACTCGGATCCTCCTGGGCTGGATCATCGCGGTCTCGGGAGCCTTCAAATCTTCCCTTTCCCATCACCGGTCCGCGGAGTATGAGTCTCACCGAGACCGGTGTGCCCGCGTGGGAAGGAGATGATAAGGGTGGCGGAGGCCCGCCTCGCTACCGACATGGTGGCAGCTGATGCGGCGGTGCGGGCGGCCGTAGAGTAGGAAGCTATCCGCGCCTGCATTGTAAAGAAGCGGCAGCGGAGGAACACGCGAGCCCTCGCCCAAGGGCAAAATCGGGCGTCTCGTGCCATGGCCGGACTGTCACACAAGGAGGAGAAGGAGGACAACGATGGGTTGGACAGCTCTGATGACGAGCATATCCGTGAGAAGGACAGCAATGGCGCCGGGAAGAGCAAGGGCAGCCGTGGATGATCTTGTCCACCATAGCCAAACATGCCAAGTTTTGATAGTCCGGTGACATGTTGTGATGTAGTAGCCCAACGATGTGTGTAATGCATCATTATGTAGTTGCATGAGTTTGTATGGATTTGATGTATGCTAATTGATGTGTTTGATTGTGAGAAGGAAATTTGGGGTTTGACCGGTCAGCGTCCGCGGACGTGCCTAGGCATTTGAGGGTTTGGATTTGCCAAGTCCGTGCAGTTGTCTCGTGGTAGGGCCGTGGATGACCGGCTTGTAAAACGGCAAACGGGTTTCTTTAAATTCTCATAAATACATATGATACACATATGTTTGTGCGCATTTTTTATTAAACCCGAAGAAGATCGATCATTTGTTGCAAGCTGCGGAAGAACACCTGTTTTTGAAGCTGTGGGAGATATTTCGATCATCTTCACGGAATCGTCATCACAGGATGCAACAGGAGTACAGGACAGAGCGCAATAATTCTACCTGAGCTTTGGTACATCTACGAAGCCTTACGTAAATTGCCTCTAAATTCTATCCGCTCCACTCCACTCCTTGAGTGAATTGCAGAAAACATCGACATTGGAAGCTAAGGTTGCAGGAACCATATTTCTACAGTTTTGTGCCAAAAATCACTAATTCCGAGACTAATTTTTTACAAAAAACACTAGTTGCCAGATTTGGCTCATTTGATGACGATTATGACAGGTAGGGCCCACAAATGATGATATGGCATAACTGTTCATGCTGGACGTCGTTACAGATTTTCTTTTACCAAAAACTACCTCCCTTCTTCTTCTTCTTCAAAAAAAAAAAACAGCCCTGGGCACATGGCCGCCTCCGCAGTGTCCTCCTGGAGCTGCCCCTCCCCCCCGGCGCCGTCTGACCCCTGCCGGCGCCGCCCCTCCCTCGCCGAGCCGCCTCCCCATGCCCTCCACCGCTCCCAGCTTCGAGCTGACCCGCAGCAAGCCCGCATGGCCGGCGCCGCCGCAGCTCGCGCCCGTGCGCGGCCGGCGAGGCTGCTGCTCGTGCCCGCGCCGGCCCGGCGCGGTTGCTGCTCGTGCGCACCTCGGCCTCCACCACTTCGAGCTCCGGGCTGACCAGCAGCATGCCCGCATGGCCGGGGCCGCCGCGCGGCCGACGCGGCTGCTGCTCGTGCTCGTCGCGGCCGACGCCGCTGCTGCTCGCGCCCGTCGCCGGCGACGCCGCTGCTGGCCCTGCGCGCGTAGGCCTCCATCGCTCTGAGCTGACCCGCCGGATGCCCGCAGGGCCGGCGCCGGCGCCGCTCCCGCCCATGCGCGGCTGGTGCCGCCGCTGCTCCTCCCGAGTTCGCAAGGGGCTAGGCTGTCCCGAAGCGCCGCGTCGGACCTGGTGGCCTGCAGGGCCGCGACCATCCAGATCCCGACAGCACCCCCTCCACCCCCCTCCCCTCGCCGGCGACAAGACCATGGCTGGTGTACTGCTATTCTGCTCGCCGGCGATAAGATCCTGGACTTGATTGCTTTTTTATTTTTTTATTGAAGGGCCTCTTGGTAAAATTACAGGGACCGTTTCCTATATCTATATATCCCCGTCTAACGTCGTCTATCACGAACCGTTACGCCATGTCAGCAAATGCGGGGCCCACCTGTCATAATCATCATTAAAATGGCCAAAATCATCGACTAGTGTTTTTTTGCAAAAAATTAGCCTGGAAATTAGTGTTTTTGGGCACAAAACTGTAGACTTGTGATTTCTGCAAGACTGTGCTTCAATGTCGATGTTTTCTGCAATTCACTCCCACTCCCTCGCAGGTCTGCAGCTAGCAAGCTAGTCTGCTGCCCCCGCAGCGCCCGTACGGCTGCCCTGGACTCTGAAGTCTGAACTTCTGCACCGCATTCATCAAAGGGGGCCAGTGGACGGTGCAATGGGGGATCACAACAATCTATATACGGGTTCTGTCAAACCATCATCCGCTCCGCTCTGACTCTCTTCTCCTTCTCACTCTCCTCTCGAGTCTGCACTCTGGAAACAAGGCAATGGCATTCATGGCGGTACTCTACGGTGGTGCCAGTGCGCTTGCAGGACAGGGCAAAATCTTTTCTCCCTACTCGCCTGGCGAGGAGTGGGGATCGAGCTGGGCGGAGGAGGCTTCAATGCGCGCACAGCGAGGGTAGACTTAACGCGCACCCTCTCCCTATTCAGGTTCACCCACTCCTCCCACTTCAATGTTTCAGCCATGTGAGATCGATCTCGCAGCGCGCACTCCCTTGTGCATGCATCGTGGGCCATGGCTTCGATCAGAGCTCCTCAGCATGTCATTTTACCACCACCCTCTCCTTATCATTCACAACTGCTCAACTTCTACTAGTTTTCATGTACTCTACCACTAGTATCTTGCGCAACGGCCTTTCATGCCACTGTCACAGTGTTACCCATGTATCTAGATTCTAGGGAGCTCGATCCAGTTCTTGTGATCGACCCCAGAGATCTCGATCATCTGGCCGTGCAGGGAGCCAGGGAGACACATAATCCTATCTAGGACAGTCATTAGTTCATGGCTTAATGCTAGCTCCGTTTATTATGTTGGTTACCATTTACCAATATGGGTCTATGGTCCATCGGTGTGTCCCCGGACAGTAGTAGTAGTGTTTTGTCCTGCTAGGATGGAGCACCAACCAGGCGAAGAGGAAGGGGCCGGGGCAGAGCCGCAAAGTACAATGATAGTAATGGCCATCCAGTTGAAACACCGGTTATAAATGTGCATCGTATGTTACCACTTGACGTGAGAGAAAGTTTCATTTGCCAAAAGAAAGAACAAGAAAATGAAAGAGAATTCAGCAGATGTCGCTGAGTCCACTTGACCAAAAATGAACGCAGGTAATAAGATAGTTTACGTGTTTACTGCGACAACGGTCAAACATATCAATGTCGAATTCTGTCTGCGTGCATGTAAGAGAATTTTTCTGGTAGTACTATACTCTGGGTGTAACCAATATCAAAGTTTCATGTATGGCTGTACATGTCTACCCATCATTATCGCCAAAAGACCATTTGTAAGTAAGAAATTTACACCATCTATGTATCTATCTATTATAAGTACATCACAGGCTAGAAAATAAGGAAAACTCTAGAAATTCCATTTAAAAAAGCAAAGCATCCCCCATTAGTATGGTGGGCTTTAAAAACTAATTCAAAAGGACCAGATTTGATCTTTTTCTTAGAGGTAGGAAGAAATCTGTGTTCACATTGAAAACTAGATGGACAAATAGCAATCCGGCTGCATTACATGTGAGGACGACATGGAGGAAACCAGGCATGTCAAGCAAACTTCATGTGCATAATTTTCTGAACGCGCTTTACTTCGATCCGAACTCTGAATTAGGGAGTTCATCTCGACCGGACAAATCTTTCTCCAAAGCAATTTACAGAACACGATCCACAAAAGTGGATAGTTACAACGTATACAACCATCCACATGACCCGTATATAACATTGTTCAGATAAGTAGTATATAGATTTTTATCAGATGAGAGCATTACAACCATGAGACAATGGAAACCTCCATGAATAAAGATTCAGTCAAGGATCATCAAAATGACAGTTGGGAATATATAAAAAGAATAAAGGAAAATATGTAGATGATGTTTCCTCATCTATTATACTATTATTATTACAAGTATACGAGTTGTTAACAAAAAAAGAAGATATATGCTACAAAATTTCGCAGAAGTCAGACACATCTTAGCATCAATTTGGCGGCATCTCTTTTGATTAAGAAACATAACTCTTAGATCATTATAACTCTGGCCATAATTTACTAGATCCATATTTATGTGTGCAAGGAAAAACATTCACGCACATATGCTTCACCTCAACAACGTCACGTCTAAACAACAAGATTCCTATTTAATATGATTCTTTATTTACAACCAATGATTTAGAAGAAAAAAAAAGTTTGCTCAAGATCAATGGTATTTTATCCATTTGCCTATATAGGGAGCAACAAGAGTTCTCCCTGAAGGAAATATGCCCTAGAGGCAATAATAAAGTTGTTATTTATATTTCTTTATATCATGATAAATGTTTATTATTCATGCTAGAATTGTATTAACCGGAAACTTAGTACATGTGTGAATACATAGTCAAACAGAGTGTCACTAGTATGCCTCTACTTGACTAGCTCGTTAATCAAAGATGGTTAAGTTTCCTTGCCATAGACATGAGCTGTCATTTGATTAACGGGATAACATCATTAGAGAATGATGTAATTGACAAGACCCATCCGTTAGCTTAGCACGATGATCGTTTAGTTTGTTGCTATTGCTTTCTTCATGACTTATACATGCCTATGACTATGAGATTATGCAACTCCCGAATACCGGAGGAACACTTATTGTGCTATCAAACGTCGCAACGTAACTGGGTGATTATAAAGATGCTCTACAGGTGTCTCCGATGGTGTTTTTGTTGGGTTGGCATAGATCAAGATTAGGATTTGTCACTCCGTGTATCGGAGAGGTATCTCTGGGCCCTCTCGGTAATGCACATCACTATAAGCCTTGCAAGCAATGTCACTAATGAGTTAGTTGCGGGATGATGCATTACGGAACGAGTAAAGAGACTTGCCGGTAACGAGATTGAACTAGGTTTTGAGATACCGACGATCGAATCTCGAGCAAGTAACATACCGATGACAAAGGGAACAACTTATGTTGTTATGCGGTTTGACCGATAAAGATCTTCGTAGAATATGTGGGAGCCAATATGAGCATCCAGGTTCCGCTATTGGTTATTGACCGGAGATGAGTCTCGGTCATGTCTACATAGTTCTCGAACCCGTAGGGTCCGCACGCTTAACGTTCGATGATGATTTGTATTACGAGTTATGTGATTTGATGTACCGAAGGTTGTTCAGAGTCCCAGATGAGATCACGGACATGACGAGGAGTCTCGAAATGGTTGAGACATAAAGATTGATATGTTGGAAGGTTATATTCGGACACCGAAAAGGTTCCGAGGTGTATCAGGTATTTTTTGGAGTACCGAGACGTTACCGGAACCCCCCGGGGAGTCCATGGGCCTTATTGGACCCTAGTGGACAAAGACGGCAGCAAGCAAGGTGTGGGGCGGCCCCTTAGGCGCAAACCGAATTGGTTTAGGGTTTGGGGGGCCGGCCCCCTCTTTACTTCTCCCCTCCTCCTCTTTCCTCCTTCTCCTAGTAGGAATAGGAAGGGGGGGGGGGCAAACCTACTTGGAGTAGGATTGCCCCCCCTTGGCGCGCGCCTCCTCCTAGGCCGGCCTCCTCCTCCCTCCCTCCTTTATATACGTGGGGAGGGGGCACCCCAAAGGCACTCCAAGATTTGTCTTAGCCGTGTGCGGTGCCCCCCTCCACAGTTACACACCTCGGTCATATCGTTGTAGTGCTTAGGCGAAGCCCTGCGCCGGTAACTTCATCATCACCGTCACCACGCCGTCGTGCTGACGGAACTCTCCCTCGGCCTCAACTGGATCAAGAGTACGAGGGACGTCATCGAGCTGAACGTGTGCTGAACCCGGAGGTGCCGTACTTTCGGTGCTAGGATCGGTCGGATCGTGAAGACGTACGACTACATCAACCACATTGTCATAATGCTTCCGCTTTCGGTCTACGAGGGTACGTGGAAAACACTCTCCCCTCTCGTTGCTATGGATCACCTAGATGGATCTTGCGTGTGCGTAGGAATTTTTTTGAAATTACTGCGTTCCCCAACAGTGGAATCCGAGCCAGGTCTATGTGTAGATGTTATATGCACGAGTAGAACACAAAGAGTTGTGGGTGATAATATTCATACTGCTTACCAGCATGTCATACTTTGATTCGGCGGTATTGTTGGATGAAGCGGCCCAGACCGACATTACGCGTACGCTTACGCGAGACATGTTCCACCAACGTGCTTTGTACACAGGTGGCTGGCGGGTGTCAGTTTCTGCAACTTTAGTTGAATCGAGTGTGACTACACCTGGTCCTTGTTGAAGGTTAAAACAGCACACTTGAAGAAAAATCGTTGTGGTTTTGATGCATAGGTAAGAACGGTTCTTGCTCAGCCCGTAGCAGCCACGTAAAACTTGCAACAACAAAGTAGAGGACGTCTAACTTGTTTTTGCAGGCATGTTGTGATGTGATGTGTTCAAGACATGATGCTAGATTTTATTGTACGAGATGATCATGTTTTGTAACAGAGTTATAGACAACTGGCAGGAGCCATATGGTTGTCGCTTTATTGTATGCAATGCAATCGCCCTGTAATTGTTTTTTACTTTATCACTAAGTGGTAGGGATAGTCGTAGAAGCAATAGTTGGCGAGACGACAACGATGCTACGATGGAGATAAAGGTGTCGCGCCGGTGACGATGGTGATCATGACGGTGCTTTGGAGATGGAGATCAAATGCACAAAATGATGATGGCCATATCATATCACTTATATTGATTGCATGAGATGTTTATCCTTTATGCATCTTATTTTTCTTAGTTCGGCGGTAGCATTATAATGTGATCTCTCACTAAATTTCAAGGTAAAAGTGTTCTCCCTGAGTATGCACCGTTGCAAAAGTTTGTCGTGCCGAGACACCACGTGATGATCGGGTGTGATAAGCTCTACGTTCACATACAACGGGTGCAAGCCAGTTTTGCACACGTAGAATACTCGGGTTAAACTTGAAAAGCCTAGCATATGCAGATATGGCCTCGGAACACTGAGACCGAAAGGTCGAGCGTGAATCATATAGTAGATAGATCAACATAGTGATGTTCACCATTTAAAACTACTCCATCTCACGTGATGATCGGACATGGTTTAGTTGATTTGGATCACGTGATCATTTAGATGACTAGAGGGATGTCTAAGTGGGAGTTATTAAGTAATATGATTAAATTGAACTTTAATTTATCATGAACTTAGTCCTGATAGTATTTGCATAACTATGTTGTAGATCAATAGCTCACGATGTAGCTCCCCGTTTATTTTTGATATGTTCCTAGAGAAAAATAAGTTGAAAGATGATAGTAGCAATGACGCGGACTTGATCCGTGATCAGAGGATTATCCTCATTACTGCACAGAAGAATTATGTCGTTGATGCACCGCTAGGTGACAGACCTATTGCAGGAGCAGATACAGACGTTATGAACGTTTGACAAAGCTCGGTATGATGACTACTTGATAGTTTAGTGCACCATGCTTTACGGCTTAGAACCGGGATTTCAAAAAATGTTTTGGACACCACGGAGCATATGAGATGTTCCAAGAGCTGAAATTGGTATTTCAGACTCATGCCCGAGTCGAGAGGTATGAGACCTCTGACAACGTACTTAGCCTACAAGATGGAGGAGAATAGCTCAACTAGTGAGCATGTGCTCAGAATGTCTGAGTACTAGAATCGCTTGAATCAATCGGGAGTTAATCTTCCAGATAAGATAGTGATTGACAGAGTTCTCTAGTCACTATAACCAAGTTACTAGAACTCCGTGATGAACCATAATAGGCAAGGGATAACGAAAACGATTCCCAAGCACTTCGCGATGCTGAAATCGGCGAAGGTAGAAATCAAGAAAAAGCATCATGTGTTGATGGTTGACAAGACTGCTAGTCTCAAGTAAAAGGACAAGCGAAAGAAAGGGAACTTCAAGAAAGAATGGCAAGCAAGTTGCCACTCCCATGAAGAAGCCCAAAGCTAGACCCAAGCCTGAAACTGAGTGCTTTTACTGCAAAGGAAATGGTCACTAGAAGTGGAACTGCCCTAGATACTTGGCGGATAATAAGGATGGCAAAGTGAACAAAGGTATATTGGATATACATGTTATTGAAGTGTACTTTACTAGTGTTTATAGCAACCCCTCGGTATTTGATACTGGTTCAGTTGCTAAGAGTTGTAACTCGAAACGGGAATTGCAAAATAAACAGAGAATAGTTAAGGGCGAGGTGATGATGTGTGTTGGAAGTGATTCCAAGGTTGATAAGATCACCATCGCACACTCCCTTTACCTTCGGGATTAGTGTTGAACCTAAAATAAATGTTATTTGGTGTTTGTGTTGAGCATGAATATGATTGGATCATGTTTATTGCAATATGGTTATTCATTTAAGTCAAAGAATAATTGTTGTTCTATTTACATGAATAAAACCTTCTATGGTCATACACTCAATATAAATGGTTTATTGAATCTCGATCATAGTGATACACATATTCATATTATTGAAGCCAAAAGATTCAAAGTTAATAATGATAGTGCAACTTATTTGTGGCACTGCCGTTTAGGTCATATTAGTGTAAAGCACATGAAGAAACTCCATGCTGATGGGCTTTTGGAATCACTTGATTATGAAACACTTGATGCTTGCGAACCATGCCTCATGGGCAAGATGACTAAGACTCCATTCTCCAGAACAATGGAGTGAGCAACTGACTTGTTGGAAATAATACATACTGATGTATACGGTCTGATGAGTGTTGAGGCTCGCGGTGGGTATCATTATTTTCTGACCTTCACAGATGATTTGAGAAGATATGGGTATATCTACTTGATGAAACATAAGTCTGAAACATTTGAAAAAGTTCAAAGAATTTCAGAGTGAAGTGGAAAATCATCGTAACAAGAAAATAAAAGTTTCTACGATCTGATCGTGGAGACGAATATTTGAGTTACGAGTTTGGTCTTCATTTGAGACAATGTGGAATAGTTTCGCAACTCACGCCACCTGGAACACCACGGCATAATGGTGTGTCCGAACGTCATAACCCTACTTTATTAGATATGGTGCAATCTATGATATCTCTTACCGATTTACCACTATCATTTTGGGGTTATGCATTAGAGACAGCTGCATTCACGTTAAATAGGGCACCATCTAAATCCGTTGAGACGACACCATATGAACTGTGGTTTGGCAAGAAACCAAACTTTCGTTTCTTAAAGTTTGGGGCTGCGATGCTTATGTGAAAAAGCTTCAACCTGATAAGCTCGAACCCAAGTCGGAGAAATGTGTCTTCATAGGATACCCAAAGGAGACTGTTGGGTACACCTTCTATCACAGATCCGAAGGCAAGACATTCGTTGCTAAGAATGGATCCTTTCTAGAGAAGGAGTTTCTCTCGAAAGAAGTGAGTGGGAGGAAAGTAGAACTTAATGAGGTAACTGTACCTGCTCCCTTATTGGAAAGTAGTTCATCACATAAATCAGTTCCCGTGACTCGTACACCAATTAGTGAGGAAGCTAATGATGATGATCATGTAACTTCAGATCAAGTTACTACCGAACCTCATAGGTCAACCAGAGTAAGATCCACACCAGAGTGGTACGGTAATCATGTTTTGGAGGTCATGTTACTTGACCATGAAAACCTACGAACTATGAGGAAGCGATGATGAGCCTAGATTCCGTGAAATGGCTTGAGTCCATGAAATCTGAGATGGGATCCATGTATGAGAACAAAGGGTGGACTTTGGTTGACTTGCTCGATGATCGGCAAGCCATAGAGAATAAATGGATCTTCAAGGAGAAGACTGACGTTGACGGTAATGTTACTGTCTACAAAGCTTGACTTGTTGCAAAAGGTTTTTGACAAGTTCAAGGAGTTGACTACGATGAGACCTTCTCACCCGTAGCAATGCTTAAGTCCGTCCGAATCATGTTAGCAATTGCGGCATTTTATGAAATCTGGCAAATGGATAAGAAAACTGCATTCCTTAATGGATTTATTAAAGAAGAGTTCTATATGATGCAACCAGAAGGTTTGTCGATCCTAAAAGGTGCTAACAAAGTGTGCAAGCTCCAGTGATCCATTTATGGACTGGTGCAAGCCTCTCAGAGTTGGAATATACGTTTTGATAGTGTGTCAAAGCATATGGTTTCATACAGACTTTTGGAGAAGCCTGTATTTACAACAAAGTGAGTGGGAGCACTACAACTTTTCTGATAAGTATATGTGAATGACATATTGTTGATCGGAAATGATGTAGAATTTTCTGGAAAGCATAAAGGAGTGTTTGAAAGGAGTTTTTCAAAGAAAGATCTCGGTGAAGCTGCTTGCATATTAAGCATCAAGATCTATAGAGATAGATCAAAGACGCTTGATAAGATTTTTCAATAAAAACATACCTTGACAAGATTTTGAAGTAGTTCAAAATGGAACAGTCAAAGAAGGAGTTCTTGCCTGGGTTGCAAGGTGTGAAGTTGAGTAAGACTCAAAACCCGACCACGGCAGAAAATAGAAAGAGAATGAAAAGTCATTCCCTATGCCTCAGTCATAGGTTCTATAAAGTATGCTATGCTGTGTACCAGAACTATTGTGTACCTCACCATGAGTTTGGCAAGAGGGTACAATAGTGATCCAGGAGTGGATCACTGGACAACGGTCAAAATTATCCTTAGTGGAATAAGGAAATGTTTCTTGTTTATGGAGGTGACAAAGAGTTCATCGTAAAGCGTTACGTCGATGCAAGCTTTGACACCGATCTGGATGACTCTAAGTCTCCATCTGGATACATATTGAAAGTGGGAGCAATTAGCTAGAGTAGCTCCGTGCAGAGCATTGTAGACATAGAAATTTGCCAAATACATACGGATCTAAATGTGGCAGACCCATTGACTAAACCTCTCTCACAAGCAAAACATGATCACACCTTAGTACTCTTTGGGTGTTAATCACATAGCGATGTGAACTAGATTATTGACTCTAGTAAACCCTTTGAGTGTTGGTCACATGACGATGTGAACTATGGGTGTTAATCACATGGTGATGTGAACTATTGGTGTTAAATCACATGTCGATGTGAACTAGATTATTGACTCTAGTGCAAGTGGGAGATTGAAGGAAATATGCCCTAGAGGCAATAATAAAGTTGTTATTTATATTTACTTATATCATGATAAATGTTTATTATTCATGCTAGAATTGTATTAACCGGAAACTTAGTACATGTGTGAATACATAGACAAACAGAGTGTCACTAGTATGCCTCTACTTGACTAGCTCGTTAATCAAAGATGGTTAAGTTTCCTAGCCATAGACATGAGTTGTCATTTGATTAACGGGATCACATCATTAGAGAATGATGTGATTGACAAGATCCATCCGTTAGCTTAGCATGATGATCGTTTAGTTTGTTGCTATTGCTTTCTTCATGACTTATACATGTTCCTATGACTATGAGATTATGCAACTCCCGAATACCGAAGGAACACTTATCAAATGTCACAACGTAACTGGGTGATTTTAAAGATGCTCTACAGGTGTCTCCGATGGTGTTTGTTGGGTTGGCATAGATCAAGATTAGGATTTGTCACTCCGTGTATCGGAGAGGTATCTCTGGGCCCTCTCGGTAATGCACATCACTATAAGCCTTGCAAGCAATGTCACTAATGAGTTAGTTGCGGGATGATGCATTACGGAACGAGTAAAGAGACTTGCCGGTAACGAGATTGAACTAGGTTTTGAGATACCGACGATCGAATCTCGAGCAAGTAACATACCGATGACAAAGGGAACAACTTATGTTGTTATGCGGTTTGACCGATAAAGATCTTCGTAGAATATGTGGGAGCCAATATGAGCATCCAGGTTCCGCTATTGGTTATTGACCGGAGATGAGTCTCGGTCATGTCTACATAGTTCTCGAACCCGTAGGGTCCGCACGCTTAACGTTCGATGATGATTTGTATTACGAGTTATGTGATTTGATGTACCGAAGGTTGTTCAGAGTCCCAGATGAGATCACGGACATGACGAGGAGTCTCGAAATGGTTGAGACATAAAGATTGATATGTTGGAAGGTTATATTCGGACACCGAAAAGGTTCCGAGGTGTATCAGGTATTTTTTGGAGTACCGAGACGTTACCGGAACCCCCCGGGGAGTCCATGGGCCTTATTGGACCCTAGTGGACAAAGACGGCAGCAAGCAAGGTGTGGGGCGGCCCCCTAGGCCCAAACCGAATTGGTTTAGGGTTTGGGGGGCCGGCCCCCTCTTTACTTCTCCCCTCCTCCTCTTTCCTCCTTCTCCTAGTAGGAATAGGAAAGGGGGGGGGGGCAAACCTACTTTATTTTCCCGTGAGCCTCCAAGCGGGAGATGATGTTATGATGAAACATAGAAGTCATATCATAGATTATTAGTTGAAATCATCACATATCAGCCCATTTGGCCATCTTTTTATGAATTGTTTTCATACGTATATGATCTTACAAGTTTGGCGAGCCCCATAAGTCAGACCATGTCTTCATGCATGTCAGATCACGTGGAGTGGCCCACATGTTCAAATAAATGGACCCACAAATTGGCGAGCAGCGCAATTCAGACCATGTTGGCCCTGCATGTCAAACTACATTGGTCCCACATGTCATATGATGTGAGCTCTCATAACCATATTGGGTAACTCTCTATAATTTAAAACATGGTGTTATGAGAACATAACATAACCAATGGTAATCTTCATAATTATTCAAACATATTCAGATTTTCAAATTTTTTTTGAGAACAATAAGATGCACTTAAAAGGTTTCAATTTGTCCAGACAAACATTTGCTATATTTATATTTTCTCCGTATGAGCTGTAAATTTACAAAAATAATTAAATATAATATATTTTCAATTTCAATTTTAATGATTGATTATACGAATGCTGACCACGACATTGTGTTGGTACTGTTATTTTAACCTAGAAACCTTATTTGAAGTATATGTAGTGCAAATTGAAATTATATTCACTAAATACCTAGAAATTCTTTAATAACTAGATAATGTCAAGTGTTTTGAAAAATATTCCCCACTTGACAATAACAATGTAATGTAGTATGATCCATGTATTAAAATTTGGAGCTAGTTTTAGGTAAATATTCGGGAAGGTACCAAAAAAGGTACCTTAACTTGGAATTTAAAAATAGAAAATGTACACTAATGGTACCTCTCTGACTAACTATAAGACATTTTTAGTTCAATTTGAACTACAAAAACGTCGTATATTTAGTTATAGAGGTAGTACATAACAAGATGGAACATGAAATTCTATTTGTAAATACCGATGTAATAGGAAGTTTTAGTCAAAAGGTTAAGTAAAATGATAAAAAAATGCGTTGCAGAATACAAAATTTAGTTTTTGCCTTAAATGATATAGTGCAGCCTATAAGAAGCATCAATAAAAAAAGCAATGTACAATTCATTTTGTTGTGAACATTTCATGAAATTGTAAACTCATTCTTATGAGGGCATAACATAATCCATGAAAACTTTCATGATTTTTAGAACACATCATATTGTGTTAAAAATATGCATGCAAAGGTTTGTATTTTTTCAAGCAAATATTTCATCTGTCTATTTATTTTTCTTGATAGGATCTAAATTGACCGGGTATTCTCGTATACTACACATTGAATATATTTTCTATAATCTACCATTTCTAATTATAAGAAATTAAGAATATTTTTGTGCTATGCTTCTTAATCTTCGTCAACTACATATAACTGCACTACACTAGAATACCCCTCCACTTACATGCGTCTAGACGGACCCAACCCAACACTAATATGTTTAGGTCTGGTTCTTTTGCAAGATTCTCCTAGAATCGGACCCCTCCCCACTTTCTCTCAGAATCCTTAGACCCATTTTGTTTTACAATCCTAGCTATTCAGATTCTAATTAGCTAGAATTGTAAAACAAATCATTGTTCAAGATTCTGGGAGAAGCTGGAAATGGGTCCGATTCTGGGAGAATCTTGCAAAAGTACTGGCCCTTAGTACCCATTAGTAATTAATTGTCAATGTAAAGGGTGGCCATCTGAAAGGATCGATATAGTTGACTAGAGAGGGGGTGAATAGGCAACTAACAATTTTTATCTTTTCTTTACCAATTTAAACTTTGCGTCAAAGTAGGTTGTCTAGATATGCAACTAGGTGGGCAACCTATATGATGCAACAACAACAAGCACACAAGCAAGCAAGAGATATAACACGAATAAGCTTGCACAAGTAAATGCACGAGATAACCAAGAGTGGAGCCGGTGAAGACGAGGATGTGTTATCGAAGTTCCTTCCTTTTGCGGGGAGTATGTCTCCGTTGGAGCGGTGTGGAGGCACAATGCTCCCCAAGAAGCCACTAGGGCCACCGTATTCTCCTCACGCCCTCACACAATGCGAGATGCCGTGATTCCACTATTGGTGCCCTTGGAGGCGGCGACCAGACCTGTACAAACAAGGTTGGGGCAATCCCCACAACTTAATTGGAGGCTCCCAACGACACCACGAAGCTTCACCACAATGGACTATGGCTCCGCGGTGACCTCAACCGTCTAGGGTGCTCAAACACCCAAGAGTAACAAGATCCACAAGGGATTAGTGGGGGGAATCAAATTTCTCTTGGTGGAAGTGTAGATCGGAGCCTTCTCAACCAATCCCTAGAGAATCAACAAGTTAGATTGGCTAGGGAGAGAGATCGGGCGAAAATGGAACTTGGAGCAATGATGGAGCTTAGGGTTGAAAGAGGTAGTCAACTCGGGGAAGAAGACACCCCTTATATAGTAGAGGGACAAATCGAACCGTTATCCACCAACTCAGCCTGCGAAGCACGGTACTACCGCGCCAGGGCCGCGATACTACCGCAAGGGCAGGCGGTACTACCGCCCGGGCAGCACTAACCAGGACAGCCCACATGCACTAAGGCAGAGAGTGGTAGAACCGCTGTCGCGGTACTACCGCTCCCCTTGCGGTACTACCGCAAGGCAGGGACGTGCCAGTTTTTGGGAAGGCATGGACATATAAAAATACATCCGTGGTAACTTCCGCTGAGTTGGAGTCAATGCAAAAATCCAACACGGTACTACCGCACCAGGCACGCGGTACTACTGCGCAGGCAGGAGATGTAAAAAATTACATCCGCCCTACTTCCGCTCATGTTGCTGTGCCAGCACAGGACTCACGGTACTACCGCGCGCTTGGGGCGGTACTACCGCGTAGGCGCGGATGTAAAAAATTACATCCGCCCCTACAGCCGCACGAGCAGCTGAGCCTGGCCAGAGGCCACGGTACTACAGCTCCTAAGGAGTGGTACTACCGTGAGCACCTGCGGTACTACCGCAAGGACCTCCGGTACTACTGCAAGGACCTGCGGTACTACCGCAGGGGCCTGCGGTACTACCGCTCAGAAGAGCAGTACTACCGCTCAGAAGAGTAGTACTACCGCATGCCCCAGAACAGCAACACTAGGAATCATTCTTTTTGCATACACACGAAGAAACGGATGATGCTCCAAAGTGCTAAGGGAAAGGCGGTGCAAAAGTAGTAAACGTGTACGTGATGATTCCACCCGAACCTTTCCAAAGCGGACCCCGTCTTAATAGTATGACTTTCCTACGACACAAATCCACCGAAAAGAAACATAGAAAAACTCCGTCTTCAATAGTCTTCGAGGGGCACCAAACCCTCTTGTGCCTAGTGATGAAATGTCTGAAATACTCAAGGCACAAGATTAGTCCACAAAAGCATCGTCATCAATCACCAAAACAACTAAGGGATAAATATGCCCTTACAATCTCCCCCTTTTTGGTGGATTGATAACAATACGGGATTTGCACAACAAGGAGATAAAATGAACATGGTCAAACCCCACATTTATAAAATATCGACGGGCTCCCTCTAGATGTGTGCTATCTAGATAAGTGCTTTGGACTGCATGGCACACATACTAGGATCAACACTCCCCCTGTATTTTATAGACAAGGCATATCTTGCAACAACAAGGCTAACTCTAAGCAAGATATAAACTAAGAGCATAATATATAAAGCACAAGATAGCATAAGCTCAATAGGGTATGATAGGGTGCATATGTCTTGCACCATATGATAGAGAAGTCTCACAAGCGCAAACCAAATCAAAGCAAACAAGGTTCAATGGAAACAAAGGCAAGCAAAGCAAACCAAGCACGACAGCACGATACCCGACTCGCAAATCCCTACACCCTCTCCCCCTTTGGCATCGAGACGCCAAAACGACAGAGAGGACACCTACAACACAAGTGGTGGCTCAAGCGGAGTAGTCACTCGCACGCTCTTCATCGGACTCGGCAGCGGGGATGGGCTCCTCCTCAGAATCTGTCCACTTGTAGCCTTGTTTTGCCATCCACTCAGCCTCTGGAGTGATGTGCTCCTCAGAGCCGCCGGAGTCTTCCTCGCCAAAAACCCTCATGATCTTCTTATCGCGGCGGCGACTCTCCTTGGAGGCAACGTGAGTCCGGTACTGCCCCTTAGCCTGCATGCAGAACAAGGCCTTCATCTTGGTCTTCAGCTTCTTAGCCCATGAGGGCTCAGTGGAGGGAGGAGCATACCCAGCAGAGCGGTCCTCATCTGCATCCTCCGCCTCACTGTCCTCCCCATCAACAGCCATCTTAGCAGACGCCGCCTCAGCACGAGTAGTAGTGTTAGCCCACTAGGGCTTGATGCGGAGTTTGATGGGGTCATGACGGATCCGGTCAGGGGCCAAAAACTCATCCTGAGGGAATAGCTTCTCCCACGTCTTCGAGATCAAAAGAAACAGGTAAGGTCCATAGATGGGAACCTTATGATTGAACACCGCAAACCAAAGCTCGCACCACATGATGTGGGAGACGTCCAAAGGCTAAGTCTGAGAGCGACGCGCTTCCTCACAGAGAAGCAGCATGTCCACAAGATAAGCATGCACCTTGTCCTTGTCCCCAATGCGTGGGAAGAGAGAGTTGCGGAAGATCCGGTGCATGATGTCAAGGAAAGGGTTCAGAACCCACACCTTCTTGCCACTTGGAAGGAGCTTCTCAACATAATATTGCATGAGCTTGTTCTTGTTGGCAGACTTGGGGTTGGCATGAGGGCGAACTCCAACGGGCGTGTTGAGCAAAGCCATGAACTCCTTCCATGTAGCATTCAGCTGACGCCCATTGGTCATCCAGGTCATCCTCCGTTCCTCCTCAGAGTGAAAGTGTACCAAAGCAAAGAACTGGGCCACAAGCTCGGGATCAAAGTCCAGGTGAAAAGAGATCACATCCTCAATGGCAAACTGCTCCATGAGATCCAAGGCCTCACCAAAGTAGGCACGGTGCTTCTCCTCCCTCATGTGATTCATATCAATCCAGTGCACGTCCACATAAGTGTTCTACTTGCCCTTGATCACATCCAAATAAATGAGATTCTGCTGCTTGGTCCAGAACAGATCATTGCCTCTGATGTTGGCACGAGGATTCGCATAAGGGTTGATCCTCCTTCGAGAGATAAACTCTGCCAGTGGGATCTCATCCATGCCCATGGAGGGCTCCTTCTGCTTGGTGGCGGTGGTCTTGGTCCTGCGTCGGGGGGCATTGGACCCCTCTGGGGCTTCATCTTGGTTGCGCAGACGCTTGAACCCGTGTCACGGCTGGGATTGGAACGGCGAGCAGGAGCACCGGAGCCACCACCTAAGACACAAACACAAAACATGCACGAGAAGCGAGAGGGATCAATGCAAAGACCACAGCAAAATAGGTGAAACAAGTAGAATGCGCACTTGGTAATTGCCACGAAGAAGATTTGACAGCAACGGTAGTATCGCTTGTTCGCGCGGTACTAAAATTTTAGTGCCGTTCCTAGTCGCGGTAGTACCGCGCGGCGGCACGGTAGTACCGGGGCTCGGAGCGGCAGTAGGATTTTTGTACCGCGGCTCGTGCGGTAGTACAACGCCTGAGGAGCGGTAGTACCGCACCTGAGATGCGGTAGTACCGCACAACATCAGATCTGAACCAACTGAATCTGAGAACAACCGCGACAACGAGGCGGTACTACGGTTGATCAAATCTACCACGGGACAACATATCAAGTACAATTTCTATGCATCACTACTCTCCTACATCCTACTCTTGCAAAGATTTGGCCTAAAATCTCACGAACAACATGCATCTCCCCAAAAGCCTAGAAGCGAAAGAGCGAACAAGAGAGAGAGGGATTTGGGGAGAAACCTTGTTCCATGGAAAGAGGATGTGGTGGGGAACGATCCCACCGGTCGGAATCCGAGGAGAGCGGCCGGAGACGGAGATCCGGCGAGGGTCTCCGGCGCCGGTCTTGAGCGAGAGAGAGAGAGGCGACGGGGAGAGAAACAGACGAATGGGTATGGGGGAGTTGGAACTCCCCCTGCCCGCTCTTAACCCCCACGCGCCCTCGGCAGCGCGGTAGTACCGCACGTCATCACGGTAGTACCGCCCGGGCGGAAGTACCGCACCGTAGTGGTAGTACCGCTCCCCCAGGCGGCAGTAAAAAATTACTGCCACGCTGGGTGCGGAAGTACCGTGGGCTCCTCACGCGGTAGTACCGTGGCAGGCCGCGGTAGTACCATGAGCTCAGGAAGATGCAAGTTTCAAGAAAGGGAAAAACGAAGTCTTTGCAAGGCAACCTTCAAGCGAACGGAAACACCAAAACACTGACACACGAGACAACTCAAACAAGAAGGACACGACGAAAGGAAGACAAGAGACAACAAGGACTAAGACACTCAACACAACCTCTCTAAAGAGAGGGCGGTGGCCGGAGCCACCTATGTTTGAGTCAATTGGTATGGCACCGCGAAGAATTATCCTTGGGCCCATGACCAAAGCTCGTCTTTGAAGCACAAGTACCATAAAAAATGGCTAATGTGAAAGATTTGATCAATTTATGCATAATGGGGGGAGGGAGAGTTCATTGAGAGAACAACACTCCCCCTATGTCCATGCCTACACCTAAACAAGATAACATGGTGAGTATGGTGGGATGTGCAAGGGTTCAAGCAACATTGCTCGAATCAATGATATTTAGCTCATGCCTTAACTCGCAAAATCTTGCTTCATCCAAGGGCTTCGTGAAAATATCTACAAGGTTATCATGAGTGTTGACGTAGTTTAGATTGATCTCCCCTCGCCTAATGTGATCCCCGATGAAGTGATACCGAATCTCAATATGCTTTGTCTTGAAGTGTTGCACTGGGTTGAGAGAAATCTTGATGGCACTTTCATTGCCACACCAAAGAGGCACTTTGTCACAAATGACACCGTAATCCTTTAAAGTTTGCCTCATCCATAGGAGTTGTGCACAACAACCACCGACCGCCACATACTCCGCTTCGGTGGACGAGAGAGACACAGAACTTTGCTTCTTAGAAGACCAACTTACCAAAGAGCAACCAAGTAATTGGCACCCTCCGGAAGTGGACTTGCTATCCACTTTGTCTCCCGCCCAATATGAGTCCGAATAACCTACAAGCTTGAAGTTTGCTCCTCTTGGGTACCATAGGCCAAAGTTTGGGGTATGAGCCAAATATCGAAAGTTTCGCTTGACCGCCACAAAGTGGCTTTCCTTAGGTGCGGCTTGAAACCGTGCACAAATTCCCACACTCAACATGATATCCGCTCTAGATGCACAAAGGTAAAGCAAGGAGCCAATCATGGAGCGATATACCTTTTGATCCACCCCTTTACCATTGGGATCAATGTCAAGTTGGCACTTGGTGGGCATTGGGGTGGAAGCCGGCTTGACATCACTTAGCTTGAATCTCTTTAGCATGTCTTGAGTGTATTTGGCTTGGTTTATGAAGGTTCCTTCTCTTCTTTGCTTAACTTAGAACCTGAGAAAGAACTTCAACTCTCCCATGGAAGACATCTTGAACTTTGAGGTCATGAGAGCGGTGAATTCCTCATTGAAAGCTTTGTTAAGGGAACCAAAGATAATATCATCAACATATAGTTGGCACACAGACAACTCCCCTTTGACCTTCTTAGTAAAAACAGTGGGGTCGATTTGCCCAACTTCAAAACCACGATCTTGCAATAACTCAGTAAGGTGGTCATACCACGTCCGTGGGGCTTGTTTAAGGCCATAGAGTGCCTTATCGAGTTGATACACATGATCGGGGAAGTAGGGATCCTTGAACCCGGGGGGTTGCTTGACATATACCAACTCATTAATGGGACCATTAAGAAAAGCAATCTTCACATCCCTTTGTTGCAATTTAAAGTTGTGATGGGAAGCATAAGCAATCAACAAACGAATGGATTCAAGGCGAGCAATGGGAGCAAAGGTTTCACCGTAGTCGATACCCTCGAGTTGGGAGTAGCCTTGTGCTACCAATCTTGCCTTGTTGCGAACGATGGTCCCATGAGCATCTTGCTTGTTCTTGAATATCCACTTGGTTCCAATGACATTGTCGTTCCCCGTTGGCCTTGGCACCAATCTCCACACCTTGTTGTACTCGAAGTTGTTGAGTTCTTCATGCATGGCATTGAGCCAATCCGGATCTTCGAGCGCCTCATAGACCTTTTGGGGTTCAACACAAGAGACAAACACGTGATGTTCACAATAGTTTGCCAATTTTCTACGAGTGCTTACCCCCTTTTGAATGCTTCCAAGCACATTCTTCACGAGATTACCCTTAGTGGAGAGCTTGGATGCAATCTTGGCGGCACGACGCTCCAATTCCTCCTCGGGGGTGAGTCGAGGAGCGGTCACTTGATCATCTTGAGCGTCGTCTTGAGCTTGTTCTTGATCTTGAACTTGCTCGGAGGAGAGAACTTGACCTTGGGCATCACTTGGTGTTTCCACACCATCTTGAGCTTGATCTTGCCCTTGGTCTTGTTCATGAGGATGAGGGCCTTCACTTTGTTCTTCGGAAGCGTGTGGGCCTTGGGTTGGTGATGGCTCCACTTGAGTGGAGCATTGTCCTTCTCCTTCGGCCACAAGGGGTTCCTCAATGGGTAGGATAAAGCCCACTCCCATTCTTCTTATGGCTTGAGGAGGAATTTCATCACCTACATCACAAGTGCCACTTTGCTCCACTTGGGAGCCATTATTCTCATCAAAATATACGTTACACGTATCCTCAATAAGTCCCGTGGACTTACTGAGGACACGGTAAGCATGAGAGTTTGTAGCATAACCAACAAATATGCCCTCATAAGCTCTAGCCTCAAATTTAGACAACCGAACACCTTTCTTGAGAATGAAACACTTACACCCGAACACCCGAAAGTACTTGAGGTTGGGCTTGTTACCGGTGAGTATCTCATATGGAGTCTTGTTCAAGCCTTTGCGGAGATAGAGCCGATTTGATGCATGACACATGGTGTTGATGGCTTCGGCCCAAAAGTTGTATGGAGACTTGAACTCCGCCATCATGGTCCTTGTCGCATCCATCAACGTCCGGTTCTTCCTCTCCGCTACACCATTTTGTTGAGGGGTGTAAGGTGCGGAATATTGATGCTTGATCCCCTCATCACTAAGAAACTCATCCAAGGTGTAGTTCTTGAACTCGGTGCCGTTGTCACTTCTTATTGTCAAGATCTTTGCATTGTGTTGACGTTGGGCTTCATTTGCAAAATCAATGACGGTTTGTTGGGTCTCGCTCTTCCTCTTGAAGAAATAAACCCAAGTGTATCTTGAATAGTCATCCACGATTACCAAGCAATACTTTCTACCCCCAAGACTATCAAAGGATGGAGGCCCAAAGAGATCCAAATGAAGGAGCTCCAAAGGCCTCTTCGAGTAAATGATAGTCGTGGGAGGGTGAGCCTTCTCATGTAGCTTTCCTTCGATACAAGCACTGCAAGCATGATCTTTAGCAAAACTAACATTTGTTAGTCCATGGACATGGTCCCCCTTGAGAAGACTTTGCAAAGATCTCATATTGACATGGGCTAAACGGCGATGCCAAAGCCATCCCACGTCAACTTTAGCCATTAGGCATTTCGCGGTCTTAGTGGGTCGCTCCGAAAAGTTAATCACATAGAGACCATTCTCGACATGCCCAACAAAGGCTACTTTAAGAGTCTTGCTCCACAAGAGGGCCATGGTATCAACATCAAAGAAAGTGGCAAAGCCCATGAGTGCAAGTTGTCGAACGGAAAGTAAATTGTATGCAAGGGACTCAACAAGCATGACCTTCTCGATCGTGAGATCATGAGAAATGACAACCTTGCCAAGTCCCAATACCTTAGAGGATGAGGCATCACCCCACTCGACATTGGTGGGCATAGATGGAATCTTGTGGACATCCACCACCAAGTCCTTGCTTCCGGTCATATGATTAGTTGCTCCACTATCGAGCAACCATGATCCCCCACCGGAAGCAAACACCTACAAGAAATCAATGCTTGGTTTTAGGTACCCATTTTGTAATGGGTCCTTTGATGTTAGTAACAAGGGTCTTAGGAACCGAAATAGACCATTCAATGTACTCATAAGAAGAACCAACAAATTTGGCATAAACATGTCCATCACTAGCACGACATAACACATAAGAAGGGTTAAAGTTGCCGGCTTTGTTGGGAAGGGAAGTGTTGCCCTTCTTGGCATCACCACCATTCATCGTGTTCTTCTTCTTCTCCTTAGTAGAACCCTCTCCCTCCTTCACAAAGGTTTGCTTGAGAGGAGGAGGTCGTTTGGCCTTGTCATTCTTCTTCTTGTTCTTGGACTTGGGCGCGTACCCAATCCCTTCCTTGGCCACAACTTCCTTTTGATTGCTCAAAAGATCGTTGAGGTTCTTCTCACCTTGAATGCAAGACACAAGGCCTTTCTCAAGTTGCTCCTTCAACTTAGCATTCTCCTCAACAAGATGCACATGCTCACAACATGGGTTAGTGGCATTTGCATTATCAATTAAGACCATATGAGGAAATGTGGCTTTTTCCTTCGTTAGCTTTACTTGGAGTTGATCATGAGACTCTTTGAGGCTAGCATGAGCACCCTTAAAGACCTTGTGAGCCTTGTCAAGTAAGTCAAACTCCTCTTTGATTCTAGCAAGATCAACCCCAAGCTTGGCCTTCTCGGAGGTTAGCACACAAGAGACAAGAAGAGAATGATCAAGATCTTTCTTTAATTTAGCATGATCATCGTTGTGTGACTCCTCAAGAGCCAAACGAAGACCACGCTCTTCCTCAAGAGCATTGAAAAGATCCGAAATCTCATCGGCATAGTCACGACTATGCCCCTCCATCTTAGAGATGGTATCTTCGTGAGCCTCGATCATGTCATTGGCTTCACCAAGTTGTTCCAAGAGAGCAACGAAGTCCTTCTTGGATTTACCCTTGAGTTTACTCATAAAAGACTCAAACTCATTTTCCTCCACATTAGAACCCTCATGTTCATCAATGCAATCCATCAAAGAAGGATGATTAATGATGGTAGTTTTGATGTTGGGGGTTACCTTGTTGGTGGCTTTAGCCATGAGCACTTGGCGGTGGTGCTCTCATTGGGTGAGTCGAAGAGAGACACCCGTGGAGTTGTCGCAATGGCAACAGAGGCCATGGAAACCGACTCACCATCTTCATCATCATCATCATCCTCATTGTACTCTTCTTGGACCACCAATGCCTTGGGAGGAGTCTTCTTGGTGAAGTTGCTCTTGTTGGGGAAAGACTTGGCCTTGTCCTTTCGGATGAGCTTCCCACCATTGTCCTCCCTCTTCTCGTAAGGGCATTCCGCAAAAAAGTGGCTCACATTTCCACAATTATAGAAAGTCCTCACTCGTTGCTTGACCTTCGCGCCACTTGAGTTGTTCTTGTTGAAGTTGGGCCTTGTGTTCTTCTTTCTCCAAAATTGCCTTGAAGCAAGACCATGTGTTCATGATAGGCATACTTTGTATCTTCGGGGTTGCTCTCCTCTTCTTCCTCTTCTTCTTATTCTTCCACACTAACCTTGGCCTTCAATGCAAGGTTGGGCTTGTTTGCTCTTTGAGAATGTAGCACCGCATTGTCGGCGGTCTTGTCCAAGATGCTCATAGCCACAAACTCATCCAACACTTCACTTGAGGACAAAGTGTGGAAGTCCGGCCTTTGACGAATGACGGAGGACATGGCCTTGTGGTAAGGCATCATCGCCTTGAGGAATTTTCGCTTGATCCAATTGTCATCCGTGTCCTTGCTCCCATGATCTTGGAGTGAGACCGCGAGTTTGGTTACTCTCCGATAAAGCTCACGAGGTTCTTCATCTTCTTTCATTGAAAACTCATCGGCTTCATCTTGCACCACTTCATAGTTGAAGCGTTGAATGCTTGCGCTTCTCCTGTAGAGGGAAACAACACAATGTCGTGCATCTTTGTCCATGGCGAAGGGCCGAAGATGAGGGAGATCTTCGGGTGGAATTGCATCTTGGATGATGAAGAGAGCGTTCTCATTGAATTGATTATCCGCGGCTTCTCTAGGGGTGAAGTTGCTTCGGTCATGCGGATAGAAACCTTCTTCAATGATTCTCCAAAGATTAGTATTCACATGATTTAAATGACGCTTAAAGCGATAAACCCAAGAATCAAAGTCCTCAGTTTTCACAATCTTAGGGGGAGGACCGACATGATTCAAATGGGTGGAAGGAATTGGTCCACCATAAACAAGTGGAGGTTCCACATGGGCAAAGATGCCGGTGCCATTTTTACCACTAGAAGGAGGAGCCTTTTCACTAGTAGCTTTCCCCTTGTCGGAGTTAGCATCCGTCACCTTGTTGGTGGGATCACCCACTTTCAACGCTGCGGTGGATAATTTAAGCCCTTCTATGAATTTATTAAACATGCTTTCAACCTCGGTCGTCATGGAGGTTTTCAATGTGTCCAAAGCCACATTGAATTCCTCACGAGAGACCGCGGTTCCCCCATCGCCCGTAGACGAGACCAGATTCGCACCGGAGTGCTCCTCCACACCATCTACGGTGTCAACCATACTCTTCGGACGGCAAAGTACTTAAAAAGAGACGAGGCTCTGATACCAATTGAAATGATTGATATAGTTGACTAGAGGGGGGGGGGTGAATAGGCAACTAACAATTTTTATCTTTCCTTTACCAATTTAAACTTTGCATCAAAGTAGGTTGTCTAGATATGCAACTAGGTGGGCAACCTATATGATGCAACAACAACAAGCACACAAGCAAGCAAGAGATATAACACGAATAAGCTTGCACAAGTAAAGGCACGAGATAACCAAGAGTGGAGCCGGTGAAGACGAGGATGTGTTACCGAAGTTCCTTCCTTTTAAGGGGAAGTACGTCTCCGTTGGAGCGGTGTGGAGGCACAATGCTCCCTAAGAAGCCACTAGGGCCGCCGTATTCTCCTCACACCCTCACACAATGCGACATGCCGTGATTCCACTATTGGTGCCCTTGGAGGCGGCGACCGGACCTTACAAACAAGGCTGGGGCAATCTCCACAACTTAATTGGAGGCTCCCAACGACACCACGAAGCTTCACCACAATGGACTATGGCTCCGCAGTGACCTCAACCGTCCAGGGTGCTCAAACACCCAAGAGTAACAAGATCCGCAAGGGATTAGTGGGGGGAATCAAATTTCTCTTGGTGGAAGTGTAGATCGGAGCCTTCTCAACCAATCCCTAGAGAATCAACAAGTTAGATTGGCTAGGGAGAGAGAACGGGCGAAAATGGAGCTTGGAGCAACAATGGAGCTTAGGGTTGAAAGAGGTAGTCAACTCGGGGAAGAAGACACCCCTTATATAGTAGAGGGACAAATCCAACCGTTATCCACCAACTCAGCATGCGAAGCACAGTACTACCGCGCCAGGGCCGCGGTACTACCGCCCGGGCAGCACTAACCAGGACAGTCCGCATGCACTGAGGCAGAGGGCGGTAGAACCGCTGCCTCGGTACTACCGCTCCCCTTGCGGTACTACCGCAAGGCAGGGATGTTCCAGTTTTTGGGAAGGCACGGACATATAAAAATACATCCGTGGCAACTTCCGCTGAGTTGGAGTCAATGCAAAAATCCGACACGGTACTACCGCACCAGGCACGTGGTACTACCGCGTAGGGAGCGGATGTAAAAAATTACATCCGCCCCTACTTCCACTCATGTTGCTGTGCCAGGCCAGGACTCACGATACTACCGTGCGCTTGGGGAGGTACTACCGCGTAGGCGCGGATGTAAAAAATTATATCCGCCCCTACAGCCGCACGAGCAGCTGAGCCTGGCCAGAGGCCACGGTACTACAGCTCCTAAGGAGCGGTACTACGGTGAGCACCTGTGGTACTACCGCAAGGACCTGCGGTACTACCGCAGGGGCCTGCGTTACTACCGCTCAGAAGAGCAGTACTACCGCATGCCCCGGAACAACAACACTAGGAATCCTTCTTTTTGCATACACACAAAGAAATGGATGATGCTCCAAAGTGCTAAGGGAAAGGCGGTGCAAAAGTAGTAAACGTGTACGTGATGATTCCACCCAAACCTTTTCAAAGCGGACCCCCTCTTAATAGTACGGCTTTCCTATGACTCAAATCCACCGAAAAGAAACGTAGAAAAACGCCGTCTTCAATAGTCGTCGAGGGGCACCAAACCATCTTATGCCTAGTGATGAAATGTTTGAAATACTCAAGGCACATGATTAGTCCGCAAAAGCATTGCCATCAATCACCAAAACAACTAAGGGATAAATATGCCCTTACACCGTCTCCATCGACTGGCACCCGTTTGCCATCAGAGACTATGCAGCACAAATAGGTGTTGTTTTCTACATGGTAGTGGTGAGATTATAAGGATATAAATATAGACCATATTTCTATTACAACTACCAGCATAAAAAGAACGGCATGCATGCTTCATATCACTGTTCAAGAATTCATCTGATTAATCAGTTAACGGGCCAGTTAATCTCTACTCATAGGATGGCTGAATCAAATAACACATATTCATCGCATTAACATGTCAATCCAATTAACTTGCATGTGAGACCAATTAATCGCTGCTGGCCCATTAACTCAGGGGCAAATGAAGCCCAAATTTTTGGCCCGTAATCTCTCCCCATCCCCGCCTTACTCCTCATTAGCTAGAGTTTTACCAAATCGTAACATATTTGGTATATTACATAGTTGAGAGCATGAGAGTATGGTATAATACCTAAAAATTAGATATATGTTGGTAGGTTCCTATTTAATCTACTGATCAATGGTCGATCGATTAATCCAGTTAATAGGTCGATTCACCGATTAATCGCTACTCTCGAGCCGACAGAGCAGCTACCAGTTACCTATTTCCTTAACAATACTTCATATACAGTAGCACTTCAAAAATACACATGCATGCTATTCTTAACTAAACCTCTATAACCATTGATAGCATCCTATCTTTTATATCTAAATAGCTAGCCCCCACTAATCTATTTCTCTCTGCAAGTATGCCACCTCATCACAGAACATGCATGGGAAAAGGCCCACTCCTACTAACTTATTTCTTTCAACATGCAAGCATGCCACAACATCATGCAACATGTATGGGAAAAGAGTCACCTCAACTTGCAAACATACATGAGAACTTTCATTTCATTGTGTTATTTATATTGACTAAATACTTTACAACTATATAATAATCAAACACAATAACTAATCTCTATTATGAGTTTTAGTTCTTATTACTCAAAATATTTATGTTTCATGAGGTGCATTGAAATGTTGCAAAATATTCCCGCAACAACGTGCGGGGCATCATCTAGTATACATAAGAGAGTGATCCCACACCTTTTAATTATCTTAACCTGTGTGCTTCCACATCATCCAAATGGTTGTAGCCGTTGGATTGTTAACTTGATCCACTAGCATATGTCCAATGTATGCATGAAATCTTCTACAATGCAACATGCATTAGTGCATTCTAATTAAGTGGGTCTTAAATAACATTGCTTTCACATCAATATTCATAAGGAAACACTCCACCACAACATGCAACCATGCATTAAAAAACACCTCAACATGCAAACATACATGAGAATTTCCATTCTATTATGCGAGATATTTTACAACTATGCAATAATAAAACACAATAAATCATATGCATTTGCATTTTTCGTTCTCATATTATTACTTCAATCATTCATGTTACATACAATAAAATTGCATTGAAATACATTGCAAAACATTTCCGCAACAACGATGTGGGGTATAATCTAGTTTACATACATATATAGATACAAGTTCATGCAGTAGTCACAACGATTGAGTGTAAGAAGTACGACAAGCATGTATTGGGTCTGTGGTGAAGAGCGAGCCAACCCGCCCCCACATATTATTCATATCCCCGGAATACCTAAATATCCGAAAGCATCAATGTTCACGAGAAAGAAAATTAAACCAAAACACTTAATAGACTAAAATAATAAAACATATGGAACAAACAAAGTTGGTCAAGTATGCTTGGGAAAACAATGAGGTACGACCATATCCTACTGCAATGCCAAATGCATCCTAAGACAATGATCTTTAGTGGTTATTCTTTAGTCCTTTAAAAAATGATAACTATATTGACTTAGAAACAATGTACTGCAACTCAGAAATATCAAATAAAAAAGAATGCACCCCGCCTGTCGAGGGAAATCGACACCTATGGAATCACTGGGATCCCTTCTACGGTTGGCGGGCGCAAGGTTGTGCAAAGAGCGGGTCTGACAGGAAGCACACGGTTCATTTACCCAGGTTCGGGCCGCGGAGATGCGTAATACCCTAGTCCTACTTTGGTGGATGTATTTGAGTGTTCTTGTGTTCTTGAGCTAGCTACGGGGTGTCAGTTGCCCAAAGGATCTGAATCCTCCTCCTGGACGCCTCGGGCCTCCTTTTATAGACAAAAGGGGTTGCCATAGTGGCACACAGGAGGTGGAAAGGTGTACAGTGGATGAGTCTATCCTCTGGGACCGTCGGACAAATGCATTTAATGCACTACCGACATGCCCCTCTCGCTTTATCGGGGACGGCAAGGAAGCATGTCCCAGCTGTCGCCGCCTCGCCTGGCTTCGACACGCGTCTGAGCTGACGAGGCATCGTGGCGCCACGTTGGCTGGCTGCTGGGCTGGCGCGGTGGTGGAGCCTTCATGAAGATCTGCATGCCACCATGCAGGTGCTTGCTGGGTCGGCGTAGAGGCCGCATGTCGCCACGCAGGCGCCTGCCCAGCTGGTTGAGCTAGGAGCTGCATGGCGACGGTGGCGGAGTCTTGGCAGATGTGGGCCCGGCTTCGGCCTTGTTGATGTCCTCGGCAAGGATCTTGCCGGGGCCCCGGCAAGGGTCTTGTCGTGGTGTCATGGTCGTCCCCGGCAAGGATCTTTCCGGGGGTCTTGTGGATTCCCTCAGCTAGGATCCCGTCGAGGGTCGTCGTCTTCTGGTCCTCATCTGATCTCGTGTGTTAATGATCTTGACAAAGATCCGCATGCCACCACGGAGGTGCCTCCCGAGCCTTGGTTCCAATGTATTTGTTGGTGTTGGAACCCTTGGGCTCAAGGGTGGCGCGCTCTGCTGATGTTGGGCAAGCTGCCCCGGCAAGGCTCTTGACGGGGCCGCGGAGGTCGCCCCGACAAGGGTCTTGCCGGGGGAGTCCACCTCGCCCCTTTGCTCTTGTGTTTCTGGTCTTGGCGTTGCCTTGGTTGTATTGTGCTCCGGCTTCCCTCCTCTGCCCTGCTAAGTGTGGCCGTGGGCACGGCTCTGACTGCCCGTGCACAAGTAAGGGGTCAAAAGGAAAGCCCCTACTTTTGTACACCGACAGGAGCCCCCGGGCCTGGGCCACACATAAGTGCGACGCGTTGTTGGGCTAGGCCCAGAAAGGTGTGCGGGTAGGCGGGGCAGATTTTTACCATAGTAACTTTTTCGTCCGCTGCGCTTCCCCATGACCCGCGTTGAACGCGCGACGTGGTGGGTCGTGCGTGACGTGGGGGTCATGCGTGGGGCGGTTCCCGCACGCATGCGTCACATCACAGTTAATGACAAAAGAGGCGGCCGTGCCTTCCTCGTAAAAAGGAATCACCGCGGGCGCGCTGCTCATTTACCCCCTGCGCCTTCTCCAATCTTGGAACTGCCGTTCCTCTCTCCTTCCTTCTCAAGTTCTCGCCTTTGCTCGCCGCCGCCGCACCTCCGCTGTCCTCCATCCTTTGCCTCTCGCAGACGCCATGGCCCCTAAAACCAACAAAGGCAAGGGAGTGGCCAAGGACGCTGGGACGAAGGAGCCGCCGGAGAGCGACTTGGCAGCGTGCCGGATGCAGCTCGCCTACTTCCCCTCAACGGTCGACGCAGTCCACCTCCGGGACTACTTCAGGCCCCTGTGGGGGTGCAAGATGGGGGGGGGGGGAGGAGAGACGACGGGGCATCCGGCCACGCGTGTCATCGCCGCCAATTTTGCCGAGGCCGCCCCGAATCGGTATCCGTTCTTCGTCGATTACTTTTCTTGCGGCCTCTGCCCCCTTTCTCCGATTTCTTCAGTGATGTCATGCACACATTTGGCTTTCACCTTCTGGATTTCACTCCAAATGCTGTGGCATGCATGGCTCTTTTCGCCCATCTCTGTGAGGGTTTCGCCGGAGTGCTCCCCAACACGGCGCTTTTCCGCCATTATTTTTATCCTCGAATCCAAAAAGGGAGGCGCCATCTCTGGTTGCGTCGCCTGGATCCCAAGGTCCAAAGGGACATACCCGGAGGGAGCTCAGAAGGAGAGGTGGGAAGAGTGGAGGGGCCGGTGGTGCTGGATTGAGGAGGAGGACCCACAAGAATTCTGCCGAGTCCGCCAGGCGCCGCCGGTTCGCAGGAACGACTGGGGCGATGTTGACGCCCAGGATGACAAGCTCAAGGTCGCCACCACCAGGATTCACCGCCTCACCGTTGCCGGGCTCACCTTGGAGATGGTTGGGGCGGACTTCATCCGCCGCTGAATCGCTCCTCTGCGCAACAAGGGGAGGCCGGGCTGGCTCTTCCAGAACGCGGCAGACATCATGAGGCTTCGCCCTGGCCTCAACCACAACTTCACTGTGATGGGGCACGCCCACTTATGCCAGCGGCTATTCCAGCTTGACGTGAACCACGACGACAAGGCCGAATAGTCCGGCAAGGTTGGGAAGGCCGGCAAGGTCGCCAAGTGGCCCTTGTTTGGGTTGCCGGCGGGGGTGGTCCCGCTGAGCAACAACTCGCGCCGGACTGACATCATCGCCATGATGCCGGACTGCAATGTGCACGGTCCCGTCCCAAATTGGGCCGAGCCGCCGGCGGACCAGGTGCAGGGGTTCTTTGATACTTTGGCGGAGAAGTACGTCCGCGATGAGCCACGGCTCATCCAGGACACCACCCAGGCATAGCTGGACTACATCGCCGCCAGGGCGGCGGAGGCGGAGCTCGCCAGGGAGGCCGGCAGCGCCGGCGGCATGGAGGATGAGGCCGCGACAGCCGCGGAGGAGAGGGAGCTCGCCCAGTGGGCGGAGTCCGCTGGGGAGGCCAGCAGCGCCGGCACCGGGGCCCCTCTTATTGAAGATGTGGTCGACGAGTCATCGGAGGAGGAGGTCGAGGCTGTCGACCCTCCGGTCACGGGGAGAGGACGAGTCCTGCGGCGGGCCAGCTCCGGCGAGCCGGTCCGGCCCGGCAGGGCTGTGCAACCACAGCAGACCCAGGAGGGGTCCGTGCGCCAGACAAGGGCCGCGGTGGCGAGGAAGTTGGTGAAGGCCGCGGTGGCGAAGAAGAAAGCAACTGCCTCTTCTTTGTCCAAGCATGGCCAGACTCCACCTACTTCCCCTCCTCCGGCATACGTCGACGCGGAGGTCGTTTTTGACTTTGGGTCCCTCAGCCCAAGGAGGAAGAGGAAGGCAGCAGAGGAGGAGGTGGAGGATGAGTAAGTATCTTGTTCCTTTTTGTCATCTCCGTCTCCTCAGACTGTGCCGCTTGTCTTGATTTGTTTTCTTCTTTGCAGGGATGCGGAGACGCTGGCCCAGAGGGTGAAAAGGGCCAGGGCTTTGGCGGGCGGCCAGCCCCCGGCAGGCACTTCCGGCACACCGCTGGTGGTGTTGAGCAGCCCGGATAGCAGCCCCCGGCACAGCCCCCAGCGTAAGCTCATCACTCACCCCTTGTTAACGTGTGTTGGGGGCATGATCCATTGGTGCTGCCCTTGCCGTGATTGCAGGAGGAGGACAGCAGCAGCAGGAGCCACCGAGGGCTGCCCCCAACACGCCGCCCCCATCGACCACGCCGCCCCGAGGGGCGTCCCCGGCAAGGGCGCCAAGCACCGAGCCCATGCACACGAAGGAGGAGGAGGCAAACTTGGGCGCTGGTGGCTCCGCCTCGGCGCCATATGTTGGCGGGGAGGGGGCCTCTTCTTCCCAGCCTGGCACGGGTGAGTCACTCGCCTCCTGTCCCTGCTTTTTCTTCTTTTTGAATCTTGGCCTTGGCTTTGCCTCATCCCCTTCTCGATATCCAGATCCTCCCTTGGCGGACCGCGAGGACATAGACACCGTCATCGAGGATGTCGCCAAGGACGCCGCGGCGGAGGCCGAGAAGATCGCCGCAGAGGAGGCCGCCAAGGATGCTGCTGAGGACGCCGCCAAGGGTCTCCCGGGGAGCCCGGCAAGGCTGCTGCCGAGGAGGCTAGCAAGGGGCCTGCCGGGGAGGCTGGCAAGGCCGCTGCCGAGGAGGAGGTGGTTGACGACCAAGCTTCCTCCTCCGCTGCCTCTGGCTCCGGCAGGTATCTGAAGGTGAGCGACGACCTGTTCGCCCACCTCCTAGGGACGGCGAGCACCAGAGCGCCCATCGAGGGAGAGGTGTTCGACGAGGAGGTGCTCGCCGCCGCCGGGCATGAAGTCGTTGACAAGCCGAGCACCGACGGCGGCGGTTCCCAGGAAGAGCGGCTCGTCCAGGCCATGGGCGCCAACTTTCGGAAGCTCCATGTGCTCCACCGCGCCCGCCTAGACAAGGCCAAGTCTAGGATGGCAGCGGTGGACAAGGCGGAGGCGGACCTCGAGGGGCGCGTCGTCGAGACGCAGGCTTGGTTCCGCCAGGACTGCGAGGAGCTGAAGACCGCCCAGGACGAGCTGGCCAAGGGCAAGGTGGAGCTCGTTATGAAGCAGGCCGACATCGACAGGGTCGAGGAGACGGCGAAGAACCAGGTCACCAAGGACGAGGCCGCTCGGTCCCAGCACCAGGCCGCGCTGAACTCCCAGGAGGAGGAACTTGTCGCCCGCGAGGAGAAGCTCGCTGCGACGCTCCGCGGTAAGGATAAGGAGGTCGAGAAGCTTGTCCTGCAGTTGACCTAGGAGCTGGAGCAGAAGCACGAGGAGGCACTCAATGCCCAGGCTCAGGTCCACGCCGGCAAGGTGAAGGAGCCGAAGGTGGAGCGGGATGAGCTGAAGAGGCAGGCCCTGGAGCTGACGGGGGAGAGGGACGCGGCCAAAGGCGCCTTGGCGGACGCGCAGGCCGCAGTCCTCAGCAAGGCCGGGCTACTCTCCACGGCCAACGAGTCCATCAAGGACCTGAAACTGAAGCTAGAGGGCCTTGAGGAGACTCTCTCGGAGGCCAAGGCCCGGGAAGGGACCCTAGCCAAGGATTTGGAGGCCGAGAAGGAGCTGCGGAAGAACGAAACCGCCAACCATAAGGATTTTGTGGAGGGCGAGAACCGCTGGATCGGCCGCCTCAAAGGCGTCGCCGGCAGGATCACCATGGAGCTGGCTACCATGGGGATGCCAAATGTGAGGTACACCCCGGAGCGCAACGTGAGTCCGAATGCCAAGCTGACTCTATTCTTCGAGGGTGTCCTGGGAGCCCTGGAGCATCTTTGCTCCAGCGGGGTGGCCTCTCTGGTCGACGAAGCCCGGAAGCTTTGCCGGGATGCCATGACCAAGGTCCTCACCAAGGTGGCGTACTAGAACCCCGACCTCGACTTCGACGCCGCGCTGGAGAGCTTGCCGGAGGATGCTGACCTCGCGGCGCTCAAGGAGCGTATCAAGCCCATCATCAGCCGCGTTGACGGAATCCAGAGGGTGGAGGGCCTGCACCGGGATTAGGCACCCCGTTTCTCATTGCCGCTGCAGGTTCATGACCAAGACAATTTCTATCTTTAGTTAGAACCGCGGCAACAACTGATGTAATATAACTCTGCAGTACTTTCAAGATGATGCATGTTATCTTCCTGTTCACCCTACGTTAATCGGGTAGGCTTGCCGGCACGTAAACCCAGTCCGCGGTGATATGTCTCCGTCGTATCTATAATTTTTGATTGTTCCATGCCAATATTATTCAACTTTCATATACTTTTGGCAACTTTTTATACTATTTTTTGGGACTAACATATTGATCCAGTGCCCAGTGCCAGTTCCTGTTTGTTGCATGTTTTATGTTTCGCAGAAACCCCATATCAAACGGAGTCCAAACGGGATAAAAACAGACGGAGAATTATTTTGGACTATTTGTGATTTTTGGGAAGTAAAATCAACGCGAGACGGTGCCCGAGGGGGCCACGAGGCAGGGGGCGCGCCCCAGGGAGGCAGGCGCGCCCTGGACCCTCGTGGGCACCCCGTAAGGTGGTTGACGCTCTTCTTTTGCCGCAAGAAAGCTAATTTTATGAGAGAAATCTGGGAGAAAGATTCACCCCAATCAGAGTTATGGATCTCCGGAAAAAACAGAAACGGTGAAGGGGCAGAATCTGAGAGCGCAGAAACAGAGAGAGACAGAGAGACAGATCCAATCTCGGAGGGGCTCTCGCCCCTCCCACGCCATGGGAGCCAAGGACCAGAGGGGAAACCCTTCTCCCATCTAGGGAGGAGCTTAAGGAAGAAGAAGAAGAAGGGGGGCTCTCCCCCCCTTGCTTCCGGTGGCGCCGGAACGCCGCCGGGGGCCATCATCATCATCGTGATCTACACCAACACCTCCGCCATCTTCACGAACATCTCCATCACCTTCCCCCCTCTATCTACAGCGGTCCACTCTCCCGCAACCCGCTGTACCCTCTACTTGAACATGGTGCTTTATGCTTCATATTATTATCCAATGATGTGTTGCCATCCTATGATGTCTGAGTAGATTTTCATTGTCCTATCGGTGATTGATGAATTGCTATGATTGATTTAATTTGCTTGTGGTTATTTTGCTGTCCTTTGCTGCCCATCATATGAGCGTGCGCGTGGATCACACCATAGGGTTAGTTGTATGTTGATAGGAATATGTATTGGAGGGCAAGAGTGACAGAAGCTTCAACCTAGCATAGAAATTGATGCATACAGGATTGAAGGGGGACCAATATATCTTAATGCTATGGTTGGGTTTTACCTTAATGAACGTTAGTAGTTGCGGATGCTTGCTAATAGTTCCAATCATAAGTGCATAGAATTCCAAGTCAGGGATGACATGCTAGCAGTGGCCTCTCCCACATAAAACATGCTATTGGTCTAGTAAAGTAGTCAATTGCTTAGGGACAATTCCACAACTCCTACCACCACTTTTCCACACTCGCTATATTTACTTTATTGATTATTTATCTAAATAGCCCCTACTTTTTATTTACGCGTTCTTTATTATCTTGCAAAACTATCCAACAACACCTACAAAGTACTTCTAGTTTCATACTTGTTCTAGGTAAAGCGAACACTAAGCGTGCGTAGAGTCGTATCAGTGGCAAATAGGACTTGAGAGAATATTTGTTCTACCTTTAGCTCCTCTTTGGGTTCGACACTCTTATTTATCGAAAGAGGCTACAACTATCCCCTACACTTGTGGGTTATCAAGACCTTTTTCTGGCGCCGTCGCCGGGGAGTCATAGCATGGGGTGAATATTCTCGTGTGTGCTTGTTTGCTTTATCACTAAGTAATTTTTTAATTGCTATTCTTAGTTGTTTTCTATCTTTAGTTATGGGTAGGAAACACAAAATACCAAAAAAATTAGTTGTACCTACTGAACCAATGGTTGAAGAACCACTCAAAATCTATCACACTCCTGAAGCTTTTTACCTGGATCATCTTCGATCCCTTTGTGTTCGTGCTGAAACCCCAACTAGCTTAGTTGAGGCCAAATCTTTAGATGAGCATGCTTGTTATGTGCGACACCGTATATCTGAAAAAGGGAAACTTTTACTGGATCAAATTCATCGTTTGCAATGCTATGCATGGAATTTATGTGAAATTTATGATTTTACTTGTTGTTCTGAAAACCCTAAGAAACACCTTCCCTACCAATGTGAGTTTATTGATAATGGAATTGTATCTTCGTATGCTAAGGGTGTTTATAATTACTATGATGTTCAACAAATTGAAGAATTTGTTGCTTTTAAGGGTGCTTATGAAATTGCTTCTTTGATTGAAAAGTATGATGCTACTCTCTACAAATCTGAAAATTTTGCCATACTTGAATATTGTTATGATAATTATGCTTCTAATGCCTATGTTAAACCATATATTGAGAAATTCTCCGCTGTCCAAGAAGAGACTAATATTTTGCAGGAAGCTATGGAAGAAGAAATTGATGAAACTGTGAGCTCATTGGATGAAAAAGATGATGAGGAGAGCGAAGAACAAAAGGAGGAAGAGCGGATTAGCTACCCGTGCCCACCTTCTAATGAGAGTAACTCTTCAACTCATACATTGTTTAATTTCCCTTCGTGCTTACCGAAGGATGATTGCTATGATGATTGCTATGATCCCGTTGATTCTCTTGAAATATCCCTTTTTGATGAGGCTTGCAATGCTTGTGGCCAAGATGCCAATATGAATTATGCTTATGGAGATGAACTTGCTATAGTTCCTTATGTTAAACATGAAATTGTTGCTATTGCACCCACGCATGGTAGTCCTATTATCTTTTTGAACTCTCCAAACTACACTATATCGGAGAAGTTTGTGCTTATTAAGGATTATATTGATGGGTTGCCTTTTACTACTACACATGATGATTTTGATAGATATAATATGCATGTGCTTGCTGCTCCTACTTGCAATTATTATGAGAGAGGAACTATATCTCCACCTCTCTGTGTTTCCAATATATGATAGAATTGCAAGAAACTGCTTATACTATGCAGTGGCCTTTACTTGGTGTGCATGAATTGTTCTTTTATGACATGTCGATGCATAGGAAGAGAGTTAGGCTTCGTTGTTGCTTGATATATGTTACTTTGTGCTCACTACTAAATTACAAATCATTGTTAATTAAAATTGGCTTTGATATACCTTGGGATCCGGGTGGATTCATTACTTGAGCACTATATGCCTAGCTTAATGGCTTTAAAGAAAGCGCTGCCAGGGAGACAACCCGGAAGTTTTAGATAGTCGTTTATTTCTGTTGATTTCTTTCATATAGTTAAAAAAATTAAAAAAAAAGAGGGGAACCCAAAACTTTTCAAAAAGGAAAGTGAAAGTGAGAGAGACAACGATTCTTAAAGTGGGAGCTAGCCCTTGAACTTTGTTCATGCTCATGGAAACTTTGTAAATCTTGATTACAGAAACTTTTCAACAAAAATAATTATCCCCTTGTACAATTCCATTGTATTATAAAAATAATGTGCCAAGGTTTGCCTTTAGGATGTTTACAATGCTTGTTGGTTTGTACGGTGCAGGACAGAAACTTTGTCTGCAGTGCGCGATTTTACATTTTTACCTGGAACGTCCAAAGGTTCTGATTCCTTTTGCACTGTCTTTCTATACAAATTGTCTATTTTTCCAAATTTTGTAGAATTTGTGGGGTACCAGAAGTATGGTGAATGTTCAGATTGTTACAGACTGTTCTGTTTTTGACAGATTCTGTTTTTGATGCATAGTTTGCTGGTTTTGATGAAACTATCAATTTCTATCAGTGGATTAAGCCATGGAAAAGCTATATTACAGTAGACACAATGCAAAAACAAAATATGAATTGGTTTCAACAGTACTTAGAGTAGTGATTTGCTTTATTATACTAATGGATCTTACCGAGTTTTCTGTTGAAGTTTTATGTGGATGAAGTGTTCGATGATCGAGAAGGTCTCGATGTGAGAAGAAGGAAGAGAGGCAAGAGCTCAAGATTGGGGATGCCCGAGGCACCACAAGTAAATATTGAAGGAGACTCAAGCGTATAAGCTTGGGGATGCCCCGGAAGGCATCCCCTCTTTCTTCAACAAGTATCGGTATGTTTTCGGATTCGTTTCGTTCATGCGATATGTGCAATCTTGGAGCGTCTTTTGCACTTAGTTTTCATTTTTCTTTTGTGCACCATGCTGGTATGAGATAGTCCTTGGTTTATTTATAGAATGTTCATTGCACTTCACTTAAATCTTTGGAGTATGGCTTTATAGAATGCTTCATGTGCTTCACTTATATCATTTGAAGTTTGGATTGCCTGTTTCTCTTCACATTGAAAACCGCCATTTGTAGAATGCTCTTTTGCTTCACTTTTAATTGTTAGAGCGTGGGCATATCTTTTGTAGAAAGAATTAAACTCTCTTGCTTCACTTATATCAATTTAGAGAGATGACAGGAATTGGTCATTCACATGGTTAGTCATAAAATCCTACATAAACTTGTAGATCGCTGAATATGATATGTTTGATTCCTTGCAATAGTTTTGCGATATAAAGATGGTGATATTAGAGTCATGCTAGTGGGTAGTTGTGGATTGTAGAAATACTTGTGTTGGAGTTTGTGATTCCCGTAGCATGCACGTATGGTGAACCGTTATGTAACGAAGTCGGAGCATGAGGTATTTATTGATTGTCTTCCTTATGAGTGGCGGTCGGGGACGAGCGATGGTCTTTTCCTACCAATCTATACCCCTAGGAGCATGCGTAGTAGTACTTTGCTTCGAGGGCTAATAAACTTTGGCAATAAGTATATGAGTTCTTTATGACTAATGTGAGTCCATGGATTATACGCACTCTCACCCTTCCATCATTGCTAGCCTCTTCGGTACCGTGCATTGCCCTTTCTCACCTCAAGAGTTGGTGCAAACTTCGCCGGTGCATCCAAACCCCGTGATACGATACGCTCTATCACACATAAGCCTCCTTATATCTTCCTCAAAACAGCCACCATACCTACCTATCATGGCATTTCCATAGCCATTCCGAGATATATTGCCATGCAACTTTCATCATCATCATATACATGACTTGAGCATTCATTGTCATATTGCTTTGCATGATTGTAAGATAGCTAGCATGATGTTTTCATGGCTTGTCCGTTTTTTGATGTCATTGCTACGCTAGACCATTGCACATCCCGGTACACCGCCGGAGGCATTCATATAGAGTCATATCTTTGTTCTAGTATCGAGTTGTAATATTGAGTTGGAAGTAAATAGAAGTGTGATGATCATCATTAATAGAGCATTGTCCCAAAAAAAAGAGAGAGGCCAACGAAGCCTAAATAAAAAAAAGGGGGCCAAAGAAGCCCGCAAAAAAAAGAAATAAAAAGAAAAATAAAATAAAAAGGGGCAATGCTACTATCCTCTTTTTCCACACTTGTGCTTCAAAGTAGCACCATGTTCTTCATATAGAGAGTCTCTTATGTTGTCACTTTCATATACTAGTGGGAATTTTTCATTATAGAACTTGGCTTGTATATTCCAACGATGGGGTTCCTCAAAATGCCCCAGGTCTTCGTGAGCAAGCAAGTTGGATGCACACCCACTTAGTTTCTTTTGTTGAGCTTTCATACACTTATAGCTCTAGTGCATCCGTTGCATGGCAATCCCTACTCCTCACATTGACATCAATTGATGGGCATCTCCATAGCTCGTTGATTAGCCGCATCGATGTGAGACTTTCTCCTTTTTTTGTCTTCTCCACATAACCCCCATCATCATATTCAATTCCACCTATAGTGCTATGTCCATGGCTTGCGCTCATGTATTGCGTGAGGGTTGAAAAAGCTGAAGCGCGTTAAAAAGTATGAACCAATTGCTTGGCTTGTCATCGGGGTTGTGCATGATGTGAATATTTTGTGTGGTGAAGATGGAGCATAGCCAGACTATATGATTTTGTAGGGATAATTCTTTGGCCATGTTATTTTGAAAAGACATGATTGCTTTATTAGTAGGCTTGAAGTATTATTGTTTTTATGTCAAATGATAGACTATTGCCTTGAATCACTCGTGTCTTAATATTCATGCCATGATTAGATATATGATCAAGATTATGCTAGGTAGCATTCCACATCAAAAATTATTTTTTTATCATTTACCTACTCGAGGACGAGCAGGAATTAAGCTTGGGGATGCTGATACGTCTCCGTCGTATCTATACTTTTTGATTGTTCCATGCCAATATTATTCAACTTTCATATACTTTTGGCAACTTTTTATACTATTTTTTGGGACTAACATATTGATCCAGTGCCCAGTGCCAGTTCCTGTTTGTTGCATGTTTTATCGCAGAAACCCCATATCAAACGGAGTCCAAACGGGATAAAAACGGACGGAGAATTATTTTGGAATATTTGTGATTTTTGGGAAGTAAAATCAACGCGAGACGGTGCCCGAGGGGGCCACGAGGCAGGGGGCGCGCCCCAGGGAGGCAGGCGCGCCCTGGACCCTCGTGGGCACCCCGTAAGGCAGTTGATGCTCTTCCTTTGCCTCAAGAAAGCTAGTTTTATGAGAAAAATCTAGGCGAAAGATTCACCCCAATCGGACTTACGGATCTCTGGATATAAAAGAAATGGTGAAGGGGAAGAATCTGAGAGCGCAGAAACAGAGAGAGACAGAGAGACAGATCCAATCTCGGAGGGGCTCTCGCCCCGCATGCCATGGGAGCGAAGGACCAGAGGGGAAACCCTTCTCCCATCTAGGGAGGAGCTCAAGGAAGAAGAAGAAGAAGGGGGCTCTATCCCCCTTGCTTCCGGTGGCGCCGGAACGCCGCCGGGGGCCATCATCATCACCGTGATCTACACCAACACCTCTGCCATCTTCACCAACATCTCCATCACCTTCCCCCCTCTATCTACAGCGGTCCACTCTCCTGCAACCCGCTGTACCCTCTACTTGAACATGGTGCTTTATGCTTCATATTATTATCCAATGATGTTTTGCCATCCTATGATGTCTGAGTAGATTTTCGTTGTCCTATCGGTGATTGATGAATTGCTATGATTGATTTAATTTGCTTGTGGTTATGTTGCAGTCCTTTGGTGCCCATCATATGAGCGCGCGCGTGGATCATACCATAGGGTTAGTTGTATGTTGATAGGACTATGTATTGGAGGGTAAGAGTGATAGAAGCTTCAACCTAGCATAGAAATTGATGCATACGAGATTGAAGGGGGACCAATATATCTTAATGCTATGGTTGGGTTTTACCTTAATGAACGTTAGTAGTTGCGGATGCTTGCTAATAGTTCCAATCATAAGTGCATAGAATTCCAAGTCAGGGATGACATGCTAGCAGTGGCCTCTCCCACAAAAAACATGCTATCGGTCTAGTAAAGTAGTCAATTGCTTAGGGACAATTCCACAACTCCTACCACCACTTTTCCACACTCGCTATATTTACTTTATTGCTTATTTATCTAAAAAACCCCTTCTTTTTATTTACGCGTTCTTTATTATCTTGCAAAACTATCCAACAACACCTACAAAGTACTTCTAGTTTCATACTTGTTCTAGGTAAAGCGAACACTAAGCGTGCGTAGAGTCGTATCAGTGGTAGATAGGACTTGAGAGAATATTTGTTCTACCTTTAGCTCCTCGTTGGGTTCGACACTCTTATTTATCGAAAGAGGCTACAACTATCCCCTACACTTGTGGGTTATCACGTGGCGCCTTGAGGATGGATCCCCAATTGCCTGCCGGGTGTGCTTGCTGCCAGGCGAACCCCCTTACCGCTCTCAACGCAGCCGCTCGAACTGTCGAGCTTGACTCGAGCCAGAATCGAGAGCGTTGCCAATTACGGAAGGCTACCCTGCCGTTCTCGACGCGGGCGCTTGAGCTGTTGAGCGGACTCGAAACAGAGCAAGGGCGTTGCCAATAGCGGAAGGGCCCATTTGCGTGCAGGTTTTCCATACATAGGGCAGGACCTTCGAGGTCAATAACCTTATATATAAAAAGAAATTGCTTAAAGTTTCTCACAACTTAGCTTTTCTGTCGTTGTACGGGCGTCCACCGCATCTGCAGATGGTGCCGTCAAGCTTGGTCGTCCTCTTGCTTGGAACGACGACCACGATGAAGCCGCTGCTCAAATCAGATCAGATTTCCACAGTTGCGCCCCTACCTGGCGCACCAAGGATGGAGGGGGAAATCGACACCTGTGGAATCACTGGGATCCCTTCTACGGTTGGCGGGCGCGAGGTTGTGCAAAGAGCGGGCCTGACAGGAAGCACACGGATCGTTTACCCAGGTTCGGGCTGCAGAGATGCGTAATACCCTAGTCCTGCTTTGGTGGATGTATTTGAGTGTTCTTGTGTTCTTGAGCTAGCTACGGGGTGTCACTTGCCCAAAGGATCCGAATCCTCCTCCTGGACGCCTCGGGCCTCCTTTTATAGACAAAAGGGGTTGCCACAATGGCACACAGGAGGTGGAAAGGTGTACAGTGCATGAGTCTATCCTCTGGGATCGTCAGGCAAACACATTTAATGTGCTGCCGACGTGCCCCTCTCGCTTTATCGGGGACGGCAAGGAAGCACGTCCCAGCTATCGCCGCCTCGCCTGGCTTCGACACACGTCTGAGCTGACGAGGCGTCGTGGCGCCACGTTGGTTGGCTGCTGGGCTGGCGCGGTGGTGGAGCCTTCATGAAGATCTGCATGCCACCACGCAGGTGCTTGCTGGGTCGGCGTAGATGCCGCACGTCGCCACGCAGGCGCCTGCCCAGCTGGTTGAGCTAGCAGCTGCATGGGGATGGTGGCGGAGTCTTGGCAGACGTGGGCCCGGCTGCGGCCTTGTTGATGTCCTTGGCAAGGATCTTGCCGGGGCCCCGGCAAGGGTCTTGTCGTGGCGTCGTGGTCGTCCCCGGCAAGGATCTTGCCGGGGGTCTTGTGGATTCCCTCGGCTAGGATCCCGCCGAGGGTCGTCGTCTTCTGGTCCTCATCTGATCTTGTGTGTTAATGATCTTGACAAAGATCTGCATGCCACCACGGAGGTGCCTCCCGAGCCTTGGTTCCAATGTATTTGTTGGTGTTGGAACCCTTGGGCTCAAGGGTGGTGCACTCTGCTGATGTTGGGCAAGCTGCCCCGGCAAGGCTCTTGCCGGGGCCGCGGAGGTCGCCCCGGCAAGGGTCTTGCCGGGGGAGTCCACCTCGCCCTTTGCTTTTGTGTTTCTGGTCTTGGCGTTGCCTTGGTTGTCTTGTGCTCCGGCTTCCCCGGCTTCCCTCCTCTGTCGTGCTAAGTGTGGTTGTGGGCGCGGCTCTGACTTCCCGTGCACAAGTAAGGGGTCCAAAGGAAAGCCCCTACTTTTGTACACCGACCCCCCCCTCCCGGGGTGCATTTACATTGGAGCAACTTTAATTTTATTTATTTTCATGTAAGCAACTATTTAAAATGTGATCTTTTGTGTGTGCATTCAGTCAATTTTCATCAGATAGAGAATTTTGCTGGTTAAGAGTATCGACCTAGAATTAGGAATTTCCTGGTTGACTTAGAAGTCACTCTATGCAATTAGTCTATTTGATAAAGTAACCAAATAACTCAGACATTTTTCCTTAATATTTTGTACTATGTACTTTAGATAATATCAAATTTTATCTTTTGTATCTGGCATTACAGTGCTACCCCGTTTCATAAATAAGTGAATTCCTGTAAACATGTCGACAAACTTTTTCAACTAAAAACTGTTTATATTTAGTAACAGAAAAATGATATCTACAGATTTGTCATAAAAAATATCAGTTGACGCAGTGGCCAGGATACGCCCCCTTTTCAAAAAGTATACAAACTTTTTTCTTTGCCGGGAGATTTCATAAAATGCCCTTCAGGCTACCCCTAGGGAAACTCTGGGTTATTAAGGGGCATATATCTTCATGTACACGAGTAAACAAAACTCTGTTCCCTTCTTGATTCATGGATGACGCAAATCTTATGGCTTCGTTTTGAAAAAAATTCAAGCTGCTACCGCTTCTACTATATCAAGTTTTAGGGGAGCAAAATGAGTGCCTCTTCCTTAATCTAAGCCCGTAATTTTGTCGACACATACCTCCGGCTACTGATCCCGCCGCATGTCTGATCGAAACTTCTCCATCTAATTCCAAGTATCTTTGTTTTTCTTTTTCTTTTCGTAGATAAGAACTTATAAGCATTGAATAATTGCAACCCATGATATGAATCAACCTAATTGCAATCTATGAGAGGACCTTCGACGGTTATTGACAATATTTACATACAAAAACATATAGATACTACTTCATCCCGTTGGACAAGCATTTGCAAATCCGAGTTCGTATAAAAAACTTTTTAATCCGAGTTCGTATGCAAAAGTTATGCCCATTTTACAAATTTCAGAGAGATTTTGCAAATAAAGCCGAAATTCATATTTCTAAATTTTCCCAACAACTAGACCACATATCACATGGGAAACTTATTTTATTTTATTTTTTTGACATTTCCATCATTTTCTTTTGTTTTTTCTAAAACTGAAAAGGCGGTCGGGGGGAGGGGGTAGAGTTTGAAAATGGGACCTTTAGTACCGGTTCGTGCCATGAACCGGTACTAATGCCTCAAAGCCCATTAGTACCGGTTGGTGGCACCAACCGGGACTAAAGGTAACCTTTAGTCCCGGTTGGTGCCACCAACCGGTACTAATGGGCATCGCACCCTTTAGTCCCGGTTCGTGCCACCAACCGGGACTAAAGGGCCCAGGTGAACCGGGACTAATGCCTCAGCCGCACGAATCGGGACCAATGCTCAAATTAGTCCTGGTTCGTGACTGAACCGGGACTAATGTGAATCTTGCCCTGTGACCAAAGCCCTGTTTTCTACTAGTGTAAACGGCCTCATTTCTAAGGAAGGTTTTTTTCGACCTTTGCTAAATCAGCCAAATAACTTTCCTAGACATATATTCTATATATACAGACTATGTGCGCTGGTTTTTCCATTTTTTGATTTTTTAATTTTTTTTGCTCATTTGAATTCTGGTCAAACTTAACTTTGACCAAGATTTAAACAAGTGTAAAACATCAAAATGAAAAACTAAGCCTGGATCCTTCTTAGTCACTCCAAAATGAAGCTGTGGTGAGTTTTTTGAAATTTTCATGTTCATTTCCCCAAAGCACTTCTCTTCACTTCATACAAGAGAGTTTGAGATACTCGAGATATCGCACAATACACATGAACTTATCGTTTAAATGTATGTAAACCTTGTTTATCAACTTAAATCGTTAGTATATGACATAAGAAGACTATGTGCGCAGGTTTTTTATTTTTCTGATTTTTATTTAATTTATTATGCTCATTTGAAATCTGGTCAAACATAGCTTTGACTGCTCCAAACCCGTCCCAAACACCGCTAACCCTAGCGCTGAACAAGGACCATTCATCTAACCCTAGCGGCGATCAAGGACCGTTCATCTAACCCTAGAGGCGATCAAGGGCCGTCGATCTAACCCTTCTAGAAGGAATCTGCGGGGAGGAGGGGGGCGATCCGCGAGATGCAATCTGATTGGCTGGGAGATTGTTTTTTTAAACAAATACCGGGCGCGCTGGATGGACCGTTGGGCCGTCTCGTTGTCTAGGCATGAGACCGCAGTAAATAGGCCATCTCAGCCTTTCCAGGCCTTGCATGCATGGGAGGCGGCGACATGGGTTTGCATGCGTGGGAGGCGGACGTGGATGCATGCGAGCGAGGCGAGCGAGGCACGCTAGGCAAGCTAGGCTAGCGATGCGAGCTAGGTGGTTCAGGGCAATGGTTCAGGGCAGCGAGTCAGATGCACCGCCCGGTCAAAGAGATATGCAGTGATTCAGATGCACGCACGCACCCCATGCACCGTTTTCGTGCAAAAATTAAACAGTGCAAAACGTAACGGATACACACACGCATCTGGATTCACACACGCACCGTTCTCATCCTTTCTCTCTTCCTCTCCCACCCACAGGCCAATAAATGGGGTGCCTCTCTTTCTCTCCCACCCACAAGCCAGATCCGATCCATTCTCTCCAACTTCAAACACCCAAGCGACCGAGCCCGCCCCACGCGAGACCAAGTGAAGATGCAGTTGAACGGGCCGACCTTCAACCGTCCGCCTGTCATGCCGGAGCTGCGCTACCCACCGGGCGTGTTCGTGGAGAGGGAGCTCCGTGTGTGGGCTATTTCAAGGTGGAGGGGTTCCGTCGAACTCACGCGCGCCTTCCTGAGAGCCAGCTATGCCCACCTCCCACGGGGCTCGCCGAGGATGTTCACCCTCAACGAGGTTCGTGACCGCGGCGGCATCCTCCAACTGCTCACGGTCACCTTCACGAACCCGTTTGACGCGCGCGAGCTCCTCGGCCAAGTCTTTTGGTGCGGCTGCGAGGCCATCTTCTTCACCGTCTACAACATCTACAACAACTATGAGAGCATCTTCCCCACTCCAGGCCAGATGCACTCCCTTCATTATGACGAGGAGGAGGTGTGAAGATGAAGACAGTGTTGAAGGGGCACGCACGTCCAAGGTGGAAGAAGGAGGTCAAGATGAAGTTGTTCAAGCCCGGAGTCAAGCTCGTCATGTTTCGTTTTTATTTTGTTGCTTTTCTATGTCGTGTCGTGTCGTGTCATGTTTCGTGATGTGTCCGTGAACTTATTATTGTAATGGTACGGTGTGTTGCATCTTATCTAAGTTATTAGGGTTAATTATGTGTGTTAAAAATGTCCGTGCCCAAACATGTCATTTCTTCCCTAAACCAAGTCATGAAGTTTGAGAACTTGTGGTTTTCATTAATGAAAATCGGAGGGGGTGAGAAGCCCTCTGTTTCATTCAAAAAAAATAAGTCATGAACTAACATGCAAATTTATTCCCTTTAAATCCTAAACCAAGTGCCACTCTAACCCTAACCAAGTGCCACTCTAACCAAAATCATGTGGCAGTGCAAACATATGTTTTCAACCTTCGAACCCTCCAAAATTTCAGTGCAAAACAAAGGAAAACCACTCTCACGCGTGTGCAAACATTCACGGTCTCACTATTTTTTGTTTGACAAATTTCACAGTCTCACTATTTATACCTTCCTTCCCTACCCATGTCAAAGTCTTGCCATCTGCCCTAGCGGTTACCAGCGCAGCCCTAAACACCACAAACCCACGCAGTCCTAGGTTCGAGTCCCCAGCCGCACCAATTTTTTGTGCATTTTCCACCCTTCATTTCTTTAGACAAATTATTTTTTTTCAATGTAATGCCCTTAATAAATGTTCATTTATTTTGGCTCCAGGTGTAAATCTCTACCAGAGCTGAGGCACATTTTCCATGACATTTTGGTCTTTGATTTAAATCACGGTGTATTTGAATTGGATTAATTAAATTGCTATTAAATATTTAACATCTTCAAAAAATTTCTAACCTTAATTGTTTGGCTCTGGAATAATTCAATTAGCTTCCACAAAAAGTTTCAGCATTATGATTTACTGCCTAAATTAAATCAGAACAGAAACAGTAAACCACGCAAGAGAACCCCCAAACGGGACTAATTGGATGCAGTTGGCCCATTAGTCTAGCCTGCACTTGGCTCTACGCTCTGAATTTGGCCCAAGAGCAACCTTTTTTTTAACACAAAGGCAGAGCAGAGAGCTGCATTTCATTGATCAAAAGTTTCTGAATTCCTCATTTCTTCTCCTTTTTTCAACATATTTAAATGTTGGTCACTTCTTCTCTTTTTTTTCAACATTTAAGCAACTTTGACCAACATTTCAACTAGGTGAATTTCTCATACAGTTTCAAGATTACAAATTCCTCCATAATTCATGCCTTTCCATACATTTTCAACATTACAACCAGTGCGATTACCATACCTTCAAATGCCCGAAAGTATTTGCAAACGGGTATTGGTAGTGCTTGATCTTCAAGCTTGCTAACCTTCTTCTTCAACATCCTAAGCTCAACAGCTAGCTCTCTGTCAGTGCGTGCTTCGCCCTCCATCTCTTCTTCCGGAGCTCGTGCTGCGGCCACTTCCGTTCGTGGCAGCATGCGCAACCATTCTTCATGCTCTTCTTGCAGTTCATTCATTAGAGTCTTGGCTAGAGCATCGATCCAAAGAAAGAATCATGTCACCTGCATGAACACCAAACAGATCAACCCATTGCTCAAAGATCCCGACCACGAAAATGGTGCAATTGCCCCGATTCTTACCCCATTCTCGCCGCACACGTAGAACAGACGATTCTGTTTCCTCGGTGTGTGAGAAACCCTCCGATCAATGCCCGCCCAGCACCGCGGACAGACGAAGACAGGCATGTCCACACGCGCCCGGCTCTGCATCCGCGAGGTGGCGCGGGAGCTTGAGCAAGACATGGAGCTCGGAGCCGAACGGGATCTCAACGCCGCCGCGCCCTCCACAGCTAGCTTTCCACCGCCGCGCCCTCCACAGCTAGCTTCCCACCGCCGTTCTCGCTCTCTCTCGCCGTGGTCACCACCGTGCTCTCTGTCGCCGTGGTCACCGCCGCTGTCGCCCGTTATATAGCACACCCGCAACGACTCTCTGCTCAACGGCTCTCTGCTGGGTCCCACAAGCCACGCGTGCAACGGTCTGAATAAAATTGGCCGTCTCTGCCGCCTGGTCCCACCTGTAAGGGCCGAGTCAAAAGGTTGACCTGACAGAGACGGCAGAGTTCACGGAACGAGTCGGTGCGCACGGACTAGGGGCAAAACTGAGCACAATTCGCATCTGAGGGAAAAACTGAGTACATGGACACCAAAGGGCAAAAGGATAATTAACCCAAAATTGTGAGGTTTCGAAATGAGACTTAGAAGTGGTAATATTAGTTTGAACCTCTCTAATATCCATGTTCAGTGGATCAGCGCGAGCATCTGCAACTGATGAGCTGAATTTCATTTCTAATATCAGTTTGAACCTTGTAATCTTTGAATTTGAGCCATATAACTCTGGAATTTGAACCTTGTAATATTTCGAGCTTTTGTGGTACAATCGTTGAAATGGCATCGTATGAGACTCGTATATTGGTAGCACTATTTTGTCCTTAATATGCAATGGTCTTAGATTTTATTAACCATTCTCGAATCTGTTTACCTTGTCGATCTCACAGCACACGATCTGTATACCTAACTCGACTGCGATATTCGACATTATTGCACACAGTTGGTTTCTTCCACCGTGTGCCCTGTAGAGCGCAGAATTAGTTATCGCACTCGAGTGTCCATCATCACCCTTCTGTGTAACTTTGACCTCATCACCCACGGGTAAACTTATGACCGAAGTCATTCCACAGACTTCGTTTTTACAAAGCTTTTTGCCAAGAAACGCCCACGATTTGTCCCTCTTCTAGCCGACGTGTGGCCAAACTAGCTAGCAGGGCAGGAAGCTTGCGTGTAAACTGCACGGTAGGACGGGAACAGGCTCACCGACGATACATTTGTCAAGTGTGCACTGGAATCCTCCTCTATGAACGCTATGACAAGACATGACGATTACAGGCCGGTCGCCACCCATTCATTACGGCGGCCAACCTTTCGATCGTGCCCCACCATTGCAAGAAGCACACCCACCATGAGAAATTCTTAGAGGGTATCCTGCGCGGCTCCAATGGTGCTCCGAGCGGCTGCCAACGACGAGCAGCAGTTCACCATGCGTGCCGTGGTGGACACCCATAGATGGTTCATGGACCTCTCGGTGGTGTACACCAACAATCCGGTCTAGGTGGAGCACTCCATCCAGATCATGGAGCTGTTGCATGCCGAGGAGAAGTACAAGGTGGTCGGGTTCGACCTCAAGTACAACCGCGCTCGTACCAGGTCTCGTCCCAAGGTCGCCGTCGGCCAGATGTGCGTGCGCCACCACATCCTCATCTACCACTACTGCCTGGACACAAGGCCTAGCGAGCATTTCGCTAGGTTTGTCAATAGCCCCCACTACATGTTCGCTACGGTGGACATCACCAACGATGTAAAGGCGCTCAAGAATTCGGGCATCGCCTGCCAGAATCTTGTCGACATCCAGGAGCATGAGAAGGACTCACTGGTTCACTTGGCCGAGGCCATCATCGACCACTACTACAGAGACATGAAGGATTCTGCAACAATGACAAGCGTGCCTGGCACTCGGCCTGGATGGAGAAACCCGACACAACTCACATCGTGTACGCGGCCAAGGAGGCGTACACGAGCTACGACATGTAGAGGCGGATCGTTGACATGAGGAAGTGCCTCCTTCCCCAAAACGGCCAGGGATCTAGCCGGAAGCAGAGCAATGGCAAGCGTCATCGCAACAATAAGTAGATGATTAGATCCTCGTTTCGCCTACTTTAGTATGCATGTAATTGCTTACTTTGGTGTGTGGAAATGTTATGTGTGTAGTCACTTGTGTAATTGTATGCTTAATTTGGTTATGCAATGCTGTCTTTTTAAGTATATATGTTGATGCTCTGTAGACAGAGCGTAGATGTTGTGCGGACAAAGAAAATCACATCGCACACGGACTAAACAATGGAACCCGTCGGTGATGTTTTCATCAATCACTCACAATTGTATACCAGCAATCGTTTGCTCACAACACACACGGCTTGTTAGCAATAATCATCTGTGTTGTTATCGGTCTTTGCACACGTTACCGATTACAAACCTGTTTGCCGCGTATCGCACACATCTTGTTAAGTTGAACCGCTTCTGTTCTCTTGTCTCAACGCAAACAGGTCATCCGACTGAGCCGCATGTCATATATCGCACACACCTTGATCTGGCTGACCGTTTCTTTTGTGTTGCCTAATCACAAACAGTTCATCCAAGTGAACCGTATGATGTATATCGCACACACCTTCATCTGGCTGCCCGTTTCTTTTGTTCCTCCTCATCGCAAACAATTAATTGAACTGAACCGTACGCCCTAGATCGCAAACGCAACTAAAATCTGAACCGTTTTTGATGCATCCTCCATCACAAACGTTTTGCACCTTTTTTGACGTTTTTTTACACCACCGTTTGCGATTATTGCATCGCACACAGTTTCGTCGAAGGGTCTCTGATCGTAGGGTCGCGTTAGCAGCATCCTACAGTAGTCAGCACACAACACTTAACAGAAACTTTAAGTACTGTTATAAACTCATTCTTAGTTTATTATTGCATAATACCTACTATATTTTCTATTCTCCATGACTTATACCCCCGATATAAAACGTAGCATCAATAAGACAAGCAAACTATGCAACAAAAACAGAATCTGTCTAAAGCAGAACAGTCTGTAATGATCTGAATAAAAGTCATACTTCTGTAACTCTGACAATTCCGAAAAATTAGGACAATGTGGGAACTTTGTATATCAATCATGTGTATAAAAATCAGATCAAAAGCACGTTCCATTGAATTTTAGGAATTCCTGGACTGAGAGTAAAGTTTCTATATTTTCATAGAATCAAGTCAACTATCATCCAAATCATCCCAAAGGCTTTACTTGCCAAAAACACTAATTAAGACACAAAAAACACAGTCATTAAAGTATCAATAATTGTGTGAACACACAAAACATAAAGTAAAAGCAATAAGTTAAGATAACTATTGGGTTATCTCCCAACAAGCTCTTCCTTTATAGCCATTAAGATAGGCTTGGAGATTTCAATGATGCTCACATGAAAGAGAAGAATTGAAGCACAAAGAGAGCATCATGAGACATGTGACGACACATTTAAGTCTAACATACTTCTTGTGCATAGACATTTTATAAGCAAACAAATTATGAAGACAAGAAGTATCTAGCATATGCAAGGAAGAAGAACAGAACATTAACAATTTGAACTTCAAGAGAGGCAATTGAACATGAAAATTCCTATAACTATATTTGCCTCTCTCATAATAGTTACATGTAGGATCATAACAAAAATCAACAATATAGCTATCATATAAAATATTCTCTTTATGATCCACATGCATGCAAATCTTATAATCCTCCAAGATAGTGGGATTAGCATAACCTAAAGTCATGACCTCTCCAAACCCACTTTTATCAAAACATTCACGAGATTAATAATTCTCCAAAGTAGTGGGATCATTATTACCTAAAGTTGACACTCTTCCAAAACCATTTTCAATATTATTGTAAACACTATTATCAATGTCATATTCATCATGTGGCTTAAATAAAATTTCAAGATCATAAGAAGCATCACCCCATGATCATTACAATAAGTAGTGGACATAACAAAATCATCATCCCCATACTCTCCTAGGTTGTGAAACCAAGGCTATGATCACCAAAAGCTATGGAAATCAAGGCAAATGGAGACCAAAGCTCTGATACCACTTGTAGGATCGAAAGTATGTCTAAAGGGGGGTGATTAGTCTACTTGACAAAATAAAAATCTAGCCATTTCCCAAATTTACGTCTTGGCAGATTTTTACAACTTAGCACAAGTCAAGTAATCAACCTACACATGCAATTCTAAGAGTATAGCAGCGGAATGTAAACAATTGCATATGAAGGTAAAGGGAGGAGTTTGAGGGAGCAAACGCAATGTAGACACATAGATTTTTGGCGTGGTTTCGATAGGTGGTGCTATCGTACATCCACGTTGATGGAGACTTCAACCCAGGAAGGGTAATGGTTGCGCGAGTCCACGAAGGGTCCACGAAGAAGCAACCTTGTCTATCCCACCATGGCCATCACCCACGAAGGACTTGCCTCACTAGGGTAGATCTTCACGAAGTAGGCGATCTCCTTGCCCGTACAAACTCCTTGGTTCATCTCCACAATCTTGACGGAGGCTCCCAAGTGACACCTAACCAATCTAGGAGACACCACTCTCCAAAAGGTAATAGACGGTGTGTTGATGACGAACTCCTTGCTCTTGTGCATCAAATGATAGTCTCCCCAACACTCAACTCTCTCTCATAGGATTGGATTTGGTTGAAAGATGATTTGAGTGGAAAGCAACTTGGGGAATGCTAGAGATCAAGATATATGTGGTTGGAATGGAATATCTTGACCTCAACACAAGTGTAGGTGGTTCTCTCTCAGAAATTGTATGATGGAAGTGTAGGCATGTTCTGATGGCTCTCTCCACGAATGAAGAGTGGGTGGAGGGGTATATATAGCCTCCCCACAAAATCTAACCATTACACACAATTTACCAAACTCGGTGGGACCGAATCAGAAAACTCCATCAGACCGATTCAGTTCAAAATGTGAACGTTTGGATTTTCGGTGGGACCGACATGTCAACTCGGTGGGACCGATTTCATTAGGGTTAGGGCATAACCTAATCTCGGTGAGACCGATTACACAAACTCGGTGGGACCGATTTTGGTAATAAGCAAACAGAGAGTTGGTCAGGCAAACTCGGTGGGACCGATTCGCTCATTTCGGTTGGACCGAAACGTTATGAAGGGGAAACAGAGAGTTTGCATTGCGAACTCGATGGGACCGATCGCTCATCTCGGTTAGACCGAAATGTTACGGAGGGAAATAGAGAGTTTGCAATCCCATCTCGGTGAGACCGAGATCCCTATCGGTGAGACCGAAGTGACTATTGTTTGTGGCAATGGCTATGTCAATAGAACTCGGTGGCGCCGGATAGAAAGTTTTGGTAGGGCCGATTTTGACTTTTGGTTTTGGACATATGTGGATGTGAGAAAGTGGTTGAGGCTTTTGGAGCATATCACTAAGCACTTTGAGCAAGCAAGCCATTAAGCAACACCTCATCCCCTTTTAATAGTATTGGCTTTCCTATGGACTCAATGTGATCTTAGATCACTAAAATAGAAAATTTAGAGTCTTGAGCTTGAGCCAACATGTGTCCTTAGCATTTTGAGGGGTCCACATTCCTAATCCATGCCATGCCAATCATTGAGCTTTCCTGAAATATGTATCTTGAGATAGCATTAGCTCAATGAGCTATATGTTGTTAGTAATTACCAAAACCACCCAGGGATAGTTGCACTTTCAATCTCCCCCTTTTTGGTAATTGATGACAACATATAGATCAAAGCTTCGACAGATGATAATAAGATTGAAATACATCGTCGCTTTGAGAAGTATGTGATAAGCAAGAGCTCCCCCTAAATTTTTGCATTATTTAAAATTGCTTTCGAATGCAAATGCACAATCGATTAGGATCATGGGTCACTCTTCCATGTCACATACATCTTGGTGGAGCGCTCAAAATAATAACCATTAAAAAACATGCACTCATCACCAAATAAAGTGAATGATCATATAGAGATATAAAAGATAGTATCATCCAAGCAAGCATTAAAGTAGCATATGATCAATCACATGATCATACAAGTATCTCACGCAAGAACATAAAGTATCTCACACAGGCACACAATAAAAAGTTCAACAAAAGGCAAAGAAGCAAAACACTCTCTTGAAGCCTATGATCTATACATATTTCTCCCCCTTTGGCAACAAGTTACCAAAAAGTTCAAATATGCATAGTGCTATGCGTCTCTCAGGCTTGCTCTTCGGGAGATGGTGTAGAGAGAACTCCAAGGACGAAGGCATCAGTTGATGTAGTTGGAGCTTGTGGAGTGGCTGCTGAAGGTGGCACTGGAGCTGTGGCTGCTGGTGCTAATGCTGTTGCTCTTGTATCAAGTACATGCACTGCAGCAGACCTCTGTCCTCTAGGCACTCTCTCAAATGCATCAGTAGTTGCCTTTCCTCTCTTCTCTTCTGCTTCCTCCTGAAGCTGCTCAACTGCTATTTGAATCTCAGTTACCTTCAGATCAAGATCATAAAATTTGGTCTCTATGATCCTCTCCAAGCTCTCCTGGTTTTGAGTCAGGGTGGCCAAGCCCTTCTCAATCCTCAGTGTAGACTGGATCAGATATGCAACATGATCTTGCTTGCTCTTCAGGAAAACTTGAGATGCCTCTTCAACACTTGGCATCTTGGCAGCTTTCTCAGCCTTTGCTTTGGCTCTCTTCTCCTGTGCTTGAGCTGATGATGGTTCTTCCTCATTCATCACTACAGTGTTGTCTTCAAAATCAGGATACAAGGGTAGATGCTCCTTATCCAACAAATATGTTCCTGTGCCCATCTTGCAGTTGATGAGCTCCTGAATGTGTGGAGCATACCCATAGCTTCTCTTCTGGTCAGCAGCAGTCCTCTTGATTGTCTCTACAATTAGACTCATGACCTTGAACTTCTGAGGGACATCAAAAAGCTGTAGCAGGTTGATAGAATTCCCTCTGATCATCTTGTGATCTCCTGACTTGGGTAGCAGAGTGTGCCTAAGGATTGTGTTGATGGTAGGCAGACCAGACAACAAGTAATGTACCGATCCAAGCTTGTGAGTCTCCAAAGCTTTATTTGGGATCTCCTTGTACATGTTTGCCATAGTGTTGTGGTCCTTCTTCTTCTTGGCATACACATCCAAGTCATCTTCATGTTCTTCCAGGGCATTGATCTGCTTGGCCCATTCTTCAACAGTGGACTAGTACCTAGTACCTTCTGACATCCAAACTATCCTCCCATCTGGATAGAAGTGAGCAGTGGAGTAAAACTGCATGATTAGCTCATCATTCCATTTTGTGAGCTTTTCCCAACAAATTTGGCAACTCCACATGCTTTGAAGCTTTCATAAACTCCTGGAAAGTGATCTTCTTCCTCCTTGGTGTATTCCCAATCAACCCATCTAATGTCACATACAATTGGCTTCTTGTCAAGCAAAATTGTTTCATAGAAGTCTTGTTGTTCCTTTGTATGAAACCTGTAGTCAACTGCAGTCCTCCTCCTCACAGCATAAGGATCAAACTATCTCCACAATCTCAGTCCAGCAGCCCTTCTGATATGCATGTCTTCAGCCACTGGATGAGCATCATTGTGGTTCTGAATTAGGAGGTTTCTGAGCTTCAGGCACTGGGGCCTCTTCCTCAAAACAAGAGATTTATCATCTTCTTCTTCAGCTTCAGGCACTGGGGCCTTGTTCTTCTCTTCTGCAGGAATACTTCTGGTGTTTCTCTTGGGATTAGGAGGTTTCTGAGCTTGAGCTTTGGGAGCAGACTTGGGCTTTGATGGAGCAGCCCCTGCCTTTATAGCATCTCCCATAAGCTTCTGAGCTTTGGGTGCTAGTGTAGCATCCTCTTCTTCTTCATCATCTTCAGAGGGATCTCTCATCATGGAGGGCTTCCCAATGACTCTGGCAATGGTCTTCTTGACCCTCTCCTTCCTCTTCTTGCCTTCTCCACCTTCTTTGGTATCAAGAGTGAACTCCCTTGTCTCTTGAGTAGAGGCTCTGGCCTTAGACATAGGAATTCTCTTTGCTGGTGCCTTCTTATGCATCCCTGGCTTAACTGCAGCAGCTGTGCCATACTCCTTCTTTAGCACTTTCTTCTTGGAGCTTACTTCCTCCTCAGTAGCCACATAGTCCTCATCCTCGGAATCTGAGGTTCTCTTCTTCCTGGTTCTGGTGGCTGCCTTTGGCAAGTTACTTGGAGTGCTCCTGCTACCATCATCAGAAGTGCTTGAGGGATCTGAACCCTCACTCAGCTACACATGTTCCTCAGACTTGTTCTGACTATCACTCTGATCAGACATCTTTGCAAACTTACTGACAACAGACCTTGTGAATAGATGTAGATGAGGTAGAGTGGATGAGCATCACAAAGTGCAGAGATTTTACAAAACAGATGACTTAAAAACTTAGTTTTAGTTCTCCACAAAAAGCATTTCCGAGCTACCAATTTGTAAACTCGATGATACCGAAGCAATTTTTGGAGCCTAAACATGTGAACTCGGTCAGACTGAGTCACAGTTCGGTGGCACCGAGACTGCTAGGGTTTCACAGAGAACCGAACTCGATCACACCGATTTACAGTTTTCGGTCAGACCAAAAATAGCAAGTGCTATGGCCTAAGCCAAATTGGTGAGACCGATTTCTACAACTCGGTCGGTCTGAGATGAGTTCGGCGGATACATAACCCTAAATTTTCAAATCAAATCTAACCTAAGGGATGTTCTCAGTGGATAGAGTGTTTGCATACGTGGTAAGGATCATGACAGAACAATGTGCTATGAATCAGAGGTAAAAGAACAGCACAAAAGGTCGAACCCATACCCTAGTTTGGCGGGAGTTTGCTACGACGACAATGACGGAGCAGATTTCCGTTGACAATGACGGAAACCAGCGGCAGGAGGTCGCTGGCGGCGAGGAGACGATCCGAAGACCCGAAGAGGCAGAGCAGGACACGCTCGGGCTGAGGAGTTTGAAGAATTTTCCAAAATCTCACCCGTGGGTATATATATCCCGACCCTGTCAGTGTGACCGAGTGGAACAACTCGGTGGTACCGAGATGCAGAATCGCAAGCGGTTAGTGCAACTCGGTGTGACCCAAAATTTCAAATCGGTTGCACCGAGATTGAAAACGTAGATCAACTTAGTGAACTCGGTGTGACCGAAGTGGATGACTCGGTCATACCGAAATGCACAAAGAAGTTTTGGAAGTTTATGTCTATGACGAATCGGGGACTCCGAGTGCTCCTGACACAGAGTGGCTTGAATTTGACTTGATCAAACTTTGTGATGTAGCATGAATAGAGTTTGAGACGAGAAAAGCATAGATAGCTAGAGGGAGTTCTTAGGCATTCTTGTCCACCCATTTGGCAAAAGAGAAAAAGCCAAACAATCAAAGCAACAAATGGATGTCCTCGAATGAGTAAAATATGCATCCAACATGCTCACACAATAAGATGGCAAATGAAATATGTGACAAAGCATGCACAATCACTCTAGCATCTATCAAGCATTTTGGAAATGACTAGGTCATCTATATATGAGTATATTGACTTAGGAGTCAAATGAGAACATTTGATCATAGGTCATACTCATCGTTTAAGCACAAGTGGGGTTACCACTTTTACATAAAACATTGTTGTGTTCACATCGTTAGAGTTGCTTTAGCTCAATTGATAAGAGTAAAGCTCCCCCTAGATGTGATATCCCCCCTAAGAGGGATGAACTAACCTTGGGTTTTGTCGATGATGACTTCATGTAGGTGTTGAAGATGTAGATGCTCAATGTTGATGTAGATCATTTGGAGCAATCCATTGGAGTGAGTTGCACTTTCAATACCTACATGGGTTAGTTCCACAAGGAACAAACAAGGATATCCATAGACATAGAGTGATGTTCACATAGGATGATGTCCATGAAAGCATTAGGTTACCTTGTCCCTTGTCTTACCAACGAGAGGGTTTGTGACTCTTTGAACTAGTGCATGATATGGAGGTTGTTTGCACTTGTCATTGCCAAAATGAAATATGAGTGAAGTATGTTGGCGGAGTCACCCTCAAGAACTCTCTAGTTCTTCTTCTTCGGGATCCACACCATCTGCATGGGAATCCTTGGAGTTGTAGTTGTACTTGATGAAGTAGAACTTGATGTAGTCTTGGGAACTCACTTGACCAATGCCTTAGGGGTTTCTTCAAATGCATCAATTTCCTCTTGAAGATTGTCCTTGCCCTTTTGCTTGTGGTCTAGTGGTGGAAGATCATCTTGAGCTTGTGTTCCTTGGAAAGAAGTAGGATCATACTTCTCTTGTTGAGGAACAAACTTTGTATTGGGGTATTGATCTTCTTCCCACTTAACTCCATTGGCATTGAACTTTCGTTCTAAACCAACACCTTGATTCTTCCGGTGTCTTCCTTGCTTGCGTGCAATATCCTCAAATTGCTTACTTCTGGCAAGCCTCTTGTAAACACCTTTCTCTATAATTCCCTTCAATAAGCTATTTTCTTGATAAAATGTAACTTGGCTAAGAGAATCATTAGTGGAATCAAGAGAACTACTAGAAGCAACAACATTGGTTTTAGCATGATTATTGTTACTACTAGAAGAAGAATCTTTCTTGTTCTTGTTGCTAGATTTAACTTGTGGCATGCAAGTAGACAAGAGTAAACGCTTGGCAATGTAAGAAGAACTTTTCTTGCGAAGATCATCATTGATTGCCTTTAAGAACTCATGCTCTTTCTCAAGGTTGAGCTTTTCAAAGAGTAGCTTCTCATGAGTCTTTAAAAGTTCTCGATGATCTTCCAAGGTAGTTTCATGAGCTAACTTAACAGTGTTTAGTTCTTTAGTTAGATGCTCAATCTCCTTCTTATCATCGTCATTCGCTTTATCTTGATTAGCATGATTAATAGTAAGTTCATCATAGTTTTCATAACTAGAGTTGTCAACAAGAAAATCATCATCTCCTAGCAAATCATCTTCATCACTTATGAAATCAACATACTCGGGGTGTGATACCTTTGGGCATTTAGCCATGAAGCATCTCCCAATTCCTTCATTTGGTGAGTCAAAAATGTCGTACGAGTTGGTTGACACAAGTGCTAGACCGGCAACACCTTCATCTTGAGTATATTTGGAGTCGGAGTGATAACTTCTTTCGGAGTGATGGTCGGAGTCGGAGCCGGATATCCATTCACCAACATGAGCTTGATGTCTCCGTTTTGTGTAGCTCTTTGATGACTTGTCCTTCCATTCCGAATCCTTTCTTCTCCGAGAGGGTCTTCGTTCATAACGATCATCTCTACTCCTTCTCTCTCTTGGTGGTGATTCTTCTCTCCTACTCCTTCTTTTGGGAGAACCGGTTGATTTAAGACGGGGTTCTATGCTTTCTAGCCCCATTTGACAAAAGTGAGCTTCCCCTATCTCTTTTGTAGGAATCAGTTCTCTTCTTTTGTAGGGAGCCGTACACTCATTGGAGTAGTGTCCGTGTCTTCCACATTTGTAGAAATTTCGCTCACGACTTGAAGATCTTTTGTCATTGTAGGACCTTGACTTGGAACTTCTCTCCTTGCTTCTACTCTTGTAGAACTTGTTGAAGTTCTTCACCATTAGGCTCAATTCTTCATTGAAGGTTTTTTTCTCACTTGATGATGTGGGAGCATCACATGAGGCTTTGTAAGCACCACTTGACTTGTTGTGGAGCTCTTCCTTATGCTTAAGTGACATATCATGAGCAACAATCATTCCAATGACTTCCGTTAGCTTGAGATCTTTGTAATTGGGCATCATTTGTATCAATGTGCACACGGTATCATATTTTCCATCCAAGGCTCTTAGTATCTTCTTGATGATGAATTTGTCGGTCATCTCTTCACTTCCATAGCCGGCAATCTCATTTGTGATGAGAGCAAGCCTAGAGTACATTTCAGCGACACCTTCACAATCCTTCATTTTGAACTTGTCAAGCTGACTTTGAAGCACATCCAATTTGGATTCCTTGACGGAGTCGGTACCTTCGTGCATATCGATCAAAGTATCCCAAATTTCCTTTGCATCCTCAAGATGGCTGATTTTGTTGAATTCTTCGGGGCACAATCCGTTGAAGAGAATATCACATGCTTGAGCATTGTATTGCAGCATCTTCAACTCTTCCGCGGTAGCTTCACGGTTCGGTTCTCTCCCATCAAAGAATTCACCTTGCAAGCCAATACACACAATAGCCCAAACGGGGGGGGGGGGTTATGTCCAAGAATATACATTTTCATCTTATGCTTCCAACTAGCAAAATTTGTACCATCAAAGTAAGGACCTCTACGGTGGTAATTTCCCTCGCTAGACGCCAAACTCTCCTAGGTTGTGAAACCAAGGCTATGATCACCAAAAGCTATGGAAGTCAAGGCAAATGGAGACCAAAGCTCTGATACCACTTATTGGATCGAAAGTATGTCTACGGTGATTAGACTACTTGACAAAATAAAAATCTAGCCTTTTCCCAATTTTATGTCTTGGCAGATTTTAACAACTTAGCACAAGTCAAGTAATCAACCTACACATGCAATTCTAAGAGTATAGTAGTGGAATGTAAACAATTTCCTATGAAGGTAAAGGGAGGAGTTTGAGGGAGCAAACGCAATGTAGACACAGAGATTTTTGGCGTGGTTTCGATAGGTGGTGCTATCATACATCCACGTTGATGGAGACTTCAACCCACGAAGGGTACTGGTTGCGCGAGTCCACGGAGGGATCCACCCACGAAGGGTCCACGAAGAAGCAACCTTGTCTATCCCACCATGGCCATCGCCCACGAAGGACTTACCTCACTAGGGTAGATCTTCACGAAGTTGGCGATCTCCTTGCCCGTACAAACTCCTTGGTTCAACTCCACAATCTTGACGGAGGCTCCCAAGTGACACCTAACCAATCTAGGAGACACCACTCTCCGAAATGTAATAGACGTTGTGTTGATGATGAAATCCTTGCTCTTGTGCTTCAAATGATAGTCTCCCCAACACTCAACTCTCTCTCATAGGATTGGATTTGGTGGAAAGATGATTTGAGTGTAAAGCAAGTTGGGGAAGGCTAGAGATCGAGATTTATGTGGTTGGAATGGAATATCTTGACCTCAACACAAGTGTAGGTGGTTCTCTCTCAGAAAATGTATGATGGAAGTGTAGGCATGTTCTGATGGCTCTCTCCACGAATGAAGAGTGGGTGGAGGGGTATATATGGCCTCCACACAAAATCTAACCGTTATACACCATTTACCAAACTCGGTGGGACCGAATCAGAAAACTCGGTCAGACCGATTCAGTTCAAAATGTGAACGTTAGGATTTTTGGTGGGACCGACATGTCAACTCGGTGGGACCAATTTCATTAGGGTTAGGGCATAACGTAATCTCGGTGAGACCGATTACACAAACTCGGTGATTCGCTCATTTCGGTTGGACCGAAACGTTACGAAGGGGAAACACAGAGTTTGCATTGCGAACTCGGTGGGACTAATCGCTCATCTCGGTTGGACCGAAACGTTACGAAGGGAAACAGAGAGTTTGCAATCCCATCTCGGTGAGACCGAGATCCCTATCGGTGAGACCGAAGTGACTAGGGTTTGTGGCAATGGCTATGTCAACAGAAGTCGGTGGCGCCGGATAGAAAGTTTCGGTAGGGCCGAGTTTGACTTTTGGTTTGGGACATATTTGGATGTGAGAAAGTGGTTGAGGGTTTTGGAGCATATCACTAAGCACTTTGAGCAAGCAAGCCATTAAGCAACACCTCATCCCCTTTTAATAGTATTGGCTTTCCTATGGACTCAATGTGAGCTTGGATCACTAAAATAGAAAATGTAGAGTCTTGAGCTTGAGCCAACATGTGTCCTTAGCATTTTGAGGGGTCCACATTCCTAATCCATGCCATGCCAATCCTTGAGCTTTCCTGAAATATTTATCTTGAGATAGCATTAGCTCAATGAGCTATATGTTGTTAGTAATTACCAAAACTACCCAGGGATAGTTGCACTTTGAAATAAGTTTTAGCAAGCAAAGATGCAACCAAATAGAAAAGGCACATGCCAACACAAGCAAAGATAGCGCAAAAATATTTTTGGTATTTTTGATTTTGTTTACACAAGTGGAGGGAGATGAAAATATATGTCAAGGCAAATAAAAAGTAGAGCTAGTAACTGATAGTTTGTATGTAGGAACCTGGCAAGAATTTGATGATGTCTCCCTGGGAATGGCGCCAAAAATTATTTCTGCTACTGGTGAGCTGCGTTGGGATTTTCCCCGAAGAGGAAGGGTCACTAGTAGAAAAAGGCCCATTTGTCCCGGTTCCAGAGGGCCTTTAGTCCCGGTTCTGGAACCGAAGGCCCTCCACGTGGCCGTTGCCTAGACCTCTACCTTTAGTCCCGGTTGGTAACACCAACCAGGACTAAAGGATTTTTTTGAATTTTTTTGAAATTTTGAAATTTCTGAATTATTTGCATTTCATCTCCAATCACCCCTCGTCACTCCTCAATTTAATCTCTAATCTCTAATCACCCCTCATAATTCCAAATCGTCTAACTTCCCGGCCGGTCACCCATCCTCTCACTTCTCCAGCCTGAGCACGCTTCTATTCCCCCTTGTTTCCAAGTCTGCACTTGTTGTTTTCCTGACAATAGTAAGCTGTCAATCCTATTAACCCTTAGGAGTTGAAGTTGAGCATGAAGTCACACATTACACCGTTTGAGATTCAAACTATTATTCTTAAAACAAATGATTATTTAGTAACACTAATATTTCTTGAATAAGTAATATGACCATCGTTTGACCATAGTTTGACCACATTTGAGCAGATTTGACCAAAATTAAAAAAAACTGAAATAATTATTTAGTAACACTAATATTGCTGAATAATTATTTAGTAACACTAATATTTCTTGAATAAGTAGTTTGACCATAGTTTGACCAGATTTGACCAAAATCTAAAAAAACTGAAATAATTATTTAGTAACACTAATATTGTTGAATAATTATTTAGTAGCACAAATATTTCTTGAATAATTAGTTTGACCACAGTTTGACCAGATTTAACCAAAATTCAAAAAAACATAAATTTTAGCATATCTTTTTTTCCTTTTAGAATTAACGATTCTAAAATTTTGAAAACGGCCTTAGGCCTTCAAAATTGGATGCGAATTTTCGTGCTGAACATTTTGATATATTATACTTTTTTTCTGACATCGTATGCAAAAGTTATAGCCATTTTACTTTTTCATAACACTTTTTTGCAAAACATGTCCAAATTTAAGTTTTTTAATTTTTTGAGTAGATGCCCTAGAAGCTTCGGGAGGAGACGAGAGGATGTACGAGGAGACGACAAGGCAACCCGGCGCGCCCAAGGGGGGCGCCCTGTTGCCTTATGGGCCCCTCGAGGCTCCGTCTGATCTAATTCCACTTTTATAAATTCTCAAATATTGGAAATGAACAGAGAGCCACCCGAAACATTTTTTCTGTCGCCACAAGTCTATGTTCTTCTGTGATCCCATCTGGAGGCCTTTTCCGGTACTCTGCCGAAGGGGAATTGATCATGGAGGGCTTCTACATCAATGTTGTTGCCCTACGGATGATGCATGAGTAGCTTACCACAGACATACGGGTGCATAGCTAGTAGCTAGATGACTTATTCTCTCTCTTTGATCTTCAATACCATGTTCTCCTCGATGTTCTTGGAGTTCTATCCGATGTAATCTTCTTTTGCGGTGTGTTTGTTGGGATCTGATGAATTGTGGGTCTATGATATGACTATTCATGAGAAGTAATTGAGTCTTTTATGAACTTTATTATGCATGATTGTTATAGCTTTGTGTTTCTCTTTGATCTATCTATTTGGTTTGGCCAACTAGATTGATTTATTTTCAGTGGGAGAGGTGGTTTGTGATGGGTTCAATCATGCTGTGCTCTATCCCAATGAATAAAAGGGACGAGACACATATTTGTATTGTTGCCATTAAGGATAAAATGATGGGGTTTATTCATATTAGTTGAGTTTACTTTGCCTACATCATGTCATCTTGCTTAAGGCATTACTCTATTTTTATTAACTTAATACCCCAGATGCATGCTGGATAGCGGTCGATGGGTGGAGTAATTGTAGTTGATACAGACAGGAGTCGGCCTACTTGTCTCGGACGTGATGCCTATATACATGATCATTGCCTTGAATATCGTCACAATTATGCCCTTTTCTACCAATTGCCCAACAATAATTTGTTTACCCATCGTATGCTATGCGCTCGAGAGAGAAGCCTATAGTGAAAACTGTGGCTCCCGGGTCTACTTTTATCATATATAGAAACCAAAAATATATTTTCTGCCATTTTTACTTTCTTTTATTTTATCTTCGTAATTTATCGATCTACCACTACAAAATTTAATCATTGCAAGTAACTGCCAAGGGGATTGACAACCCTCTTGTTCGCGTTGGGTGCAAGTATTTGATTTTGTGTGTGTAGGTGCCGTTCTTGAGGCTTTGTGTGATTCTCCTAATGGTTCAATAAACCTTAGTTCCCACTAAGGGAAATACTTATCTCTACTGTACTGCATCTCCTCTCCTCTTCGGGAAAAATCCCAACGCAGCTCACAAGTAGCAATTACTGTTGGGAAATTGATAGAAAAGCGCTTAGTTATGACGTTGTTCATGGCAATGATCATGTATAGAGGCATCACACCCGAGACAAGTACACCGACTCCTGCCTGCATCTACTACTATTAGTCCACCAATCGACCACTATGCAGCATGCATCTATGGTATTAAGTTCATGACAAACAGAGTAACGTTTTAAGAAAGATGGCATGATGTAGACATAGTAAACTCAAGCAATCTCATTAAACCCCATCGGTTTAACCTTAATAGAAACAATACAAAAGTGTGCCTCGCTACCCCTTCTGTCATTGGGTGAGGACCCCGCAAGATTGAGCCCATTACAAAGCATCTCTCCCACTTAAGATAAATCAATCTAGTTGGTCAAACCCAATAGTTAGATTGGAGAGAAATACAAAGCTATAACAATCACGCATAATGAAGTTCAGAAAAGACTCAATTACTTTCAATGAATAATCTGATCATAAACCCACAATTTATCGAATCCCAACAAACAGATCGCAAAAGAAGATTACATCGGATAGAACACCAGGAAGATCGAGGAGAACATGGTATTAAAGATAAAAGAGAGAGAAAAATCCATCTAGCTACTATCTATGGACCTGTATGTTTGTGGTGAAGTACTCACGCATCATCGATAGGTCGATAAGGATGATGTAGAAGCCCTCTATGAGCGATTCCCTCTCCGGCAGAGTATCGGGAAAAGCCTCCAGATGGGATCACGGAAGAACAGAAGCGTGCAGCGACAGAAAAAGTGTTTCGGGTGGCTCTCTGTTGGTTTGGGAATATTTGTGAATGTATAGGCTTGCAATTAGGTCAAAATGGAGCTGCTTGGGGCCCACGAGCACAGGGGCACGCCCTATCCCCCAGGGCACGCCCTGAGCTCGTGGCTCTCCTATAGGTCTTCTGACATCCTCCCAAACCTTCTAGGGTCTGATACGTCCATTATGGATCATGTTTTCGTACTGATATTTATGATGTTTTAATACATAATAATGCCTTTTGGAGTAATTCTAATGCCCTTTCTCTCATAATATGCAAGGTACACACAAAGAGGGAGAATTCCGACAGCTGGAAATCTGGACCTGGAAAAGGTACGTCAGGCTACCTATTCTGCACAACTCCAAACAAGCTGAAACTTCACGGAGAATTTTTATGGAATATATGAGGAATATTGGAGCAAATAACTAGCAGAGGGGCCCACTAGGTGGGCACAACCCACCTGGGCGTGCTAGGGAACCTAGGCACGCCCTGGTGGGTTGTGCTCACCCAGGCCCACCTCCGGTGCCATCTTTTGGTATATAGGTCATTTTGACCTAGGAAAAAATAGACAGAGGACTTTCGGGACGGAGCGCCGCCGTCTCGAGGCGGAACTTGGGTAGGAGCACTTTTGCCCTCCGGCGGAGCGATTCCGCCGGGGGAACTTCCCTCCCGGAGGGGAAATCACCGTCATCATCATCACCAACAACTCTCCCATCTTGGGGAGGGCAATCTCAATCAACATCTTCAACAACACCATCTCATCGCAAACCCTAGTTCATCTCTTGTGTTCAATCTTGTTACCGGAACTATAGATTGGTGCTTATGGGTGACTAGCAGTGTTGATTACATCTTGTAGTTGATTACTATATGGTTTAGTTGGTGGAAGATTATATGTTCAGATCCAATATGCTATTTAATACCCCTCTGATCTTGAGCATGATTATCATTTGTGAGTAGTTACTTTTGTTCTTGAGGTCACGGGAGAAATCATGTTGCAAGTAATCATGTGAACTTGATGTGTGTTCGATATTTTGATAGTATGTATGTTGTGATTCCCTTAGTGGTGTCATGTGAACGTCGACTACATGACACTTCACCATATTTGGTCCTAAGGGAATGCATTGTGGAGTAGTTATTAGATGATGGGTTGCGAGAGTGACAGGAGCTTAAACCCTAGTTTATGCGCTATTCTGTAAGGGACCAATTGGATCCAAAAGTTTAATGCTATCGTTAGAATTTATTCTTAATACTTTTCTCGTAGTTGCGGATTCTTGCGGGAGGGTTAATCATAAGTAGGAGGTTTTTTCAGGTAAGAAGAGCACCTAAGCCAAGAGCACCTAAGCACCGGTCCACCCACATATCAAATTATCAAAGTAGCGAACACGAATCTAATCAACATGATGAAAGTGGCTAGATGAAATTCCCCTGTACCCTCGAGAACGCTTTGCTTAGTATAGGAGACCATTTTTGCCCGTCCTTTGCCTCAAAAGGATTGGGCTATCTTGTTGCACTTTTGCTACTATTATCATTACTTGCTCGTTACAAAATATCATGCTATCAAACTACTCTGTTACTTACAACTTCAGCACTTGCAGACATTACCTTGTTGAAAACCACTTGTCATTTCCTTCTGCTCCTCGGTGGGTTCGACACTCTTACTTATCGAAAAGAGCTACAATTGACCCCCTATAATTGTGGGTCATTAGGGTCCGTTATGGTCCAGAAAAATAATCGTAAAGTTTCATCCTGTTTGGACTTCGTTACGTATTGATTTTCTGAAAATCCGAAAACAAGCAAAAAAACAGGAATTGACACCGTGCACTGGGTTAATAGGTTAGTCCCCAAAAATGATGAAAATAGCATATAAAGCATCCAAGATTGGTAATATAATAACATGAAACAATAAAAAATGATAGATACATCGGAGACGTATCAGTACTCTCGACAATGGTGATGTTTTTTACCAACAAGACGGGAGCCGCTTGCACAAGCATCTCTAGGGCATGTAGTTGCGCGTGCAGGTAGCTAGCCGACTAGCATGCGAAGCTAGCTGATGTGCAGATGTGCTTCTGAGCAGGACTATGTAAGAATACTAATAGCTAGCTAGCATGTAGTTCACTAATGTGTGTGCATGCAAGAATGATTTGTACGCGTGCACGTGCAACTTAAAAATTCAATTGGAGAAAGGGATGAAAAGGGTAAAGAAAGAAAAATGTTAACAGAATGAAGCATGTACCTTATGGTTGGAGGAAGGCTTGACTTAAACATGTTTGGGTTAGTTGACTAACCCAAAGTATTGTTTTCAGTCAATTGACCTGTAACGATCCCTTTGTCCCTTTTTTACGCTCGACTATATAAATAAAGCCACTAGACAGAGTCATACAAGCAACATGCAAATGAAGTAGTAACCACCCAATAGGATAAGCAGAAGAATTCAGAACACCACTAGGCACACATGCCAACAATCTACACCTACCAAAAATGGAGCAAAGACGATCAACCACCGACAGCAATTTGAATTAGGACCGGACAACTTGATCTTCCTGAGTCAGAAGAGAAGCAAAAACCCGTATACACTACAAAGCAAGACACATCCGTGACATGTTGGGCCGAAATAATTTTTTTCCTGTCATGCTTATGACACTTCTATGACGATAATTGTGACAAAACCCAGTATCATCATAGATGTGGTGGGCTCTACTTCTATGAAAAAAAATCATGACAGAAAATGGGCTTTTCATCCTGGGCGGGCCGGAGATGCAGCTGCATGATATTCTTTGGGCCGTCGATGACGGAAAAAACCATGGTAGAAGCGAGGGCGAGGAAAATATCGGGGAGTTCCCGGTTACGGTGGGTGGTTGGCGCCGAGCGATGCACGGAGGGATTGCGTGTTTCTCTCGTACACGTACGCACGTGGGTGTGAGACTTTGGGCTCTAACTGAACCCGAGCGAGCCGTTCGCCTACTGAACCCGAGCGATTTCCTGGGTACGCGTAACTGAACCCGAGCGATCGGTCGGTCCCTGGATGTTAACTGAACCCGATCGAGCGATTCCTTCGCTACTGCTGCTAACTGAAGCCAATCGAACCTGCTGCCTCTTGATGAACAATGAGCATTGTTGGGGGTTGGATGAACAGGACCCCGTGGTTGTAGAGGCCGTTGCCGCTGGATGAACATGACCCCGATCGAGCCGATTGGGGTTGGATGAACAGGAACCCGTGGAGGGCTGGTTGAACAGTAGCCGGTGGGGGGCTAGATGATTAGTAGCCCGTGGAGGGGTGGTTGAACAGTAGCCGATGGAGGATGGATGAACAGGAGCCCGTGGATGAATAGTAGCTGGTGGAGGCAGGAGGAAGACGCCGTGGATGAACAGCCGCAGGTGGGGGCTAGACGAGGTCAGCGGTGGATGAACAGTAGCCCTTGGTGGTTGGAGCGAGGCAGTAGACGGTGGATGAACAGTAGCCCGTGGAGCCCCATTTTGCGGTACGCCACACCCCTCCTGATGAACAGGACCCCCGTTTCGACTGTAGGAGGTCAAAGAGAAGTCTGTTTCCTCTGTTTTGCGGTATGCCAGACCCCTCCCGGTGAACAGGATCACGTTTCGACCGTAGGCGGTCAAACAGAAGGCCGCTTCCTTTGTTCTGCGGTACACCAGGCCTCGTTTCGGTTGTTCCGTCCAAGCCAGTTGGCTCTCGATGAACATGACACATTCTGTTGCCTCCCGATGAATATGATGCAGTTTCTCTGTTCTGACCCAGCCAGTTGGCTTCCGACGAACAGGACGTCGTCGCTGTACGCATTCGAGACCCCGCCCATATGTACGTACGTAGCCGTATTTACTTTCTTGTAGCATGGCTATAAGTACATGTACATGATATAGAAGGGACTGTGTGACATGCTACGTATGTGCCTCTACTACGACACGTGCCGCTCCTTACTTGGTCACGGTTTGACCGGGTGGGTCTCAGCTGTCAGGGAGGATAAGGCGGCACTTCCTTGTGTGCAAAGATATAGCTGGTGGGTCCCAGCTGTTAGAGGGAAGAATAATTTTTTCTTAATGTGGACACACTTTGTTGCGTGCGAAGATGTAGTTGGTGGGTTCCAGCTGTCAGTGGCAGGAATAAGGAGGCACTTCCTTCCATGCGAAGATATACGTGGTGGGTCCCAGCTTTCAGGGGAGGAATAATTTTATTTTCGCATAATAAGGAGGCGGTTGCATGCGGGCGTCCATCGACCTGGTGAGTCCCCATTGTCAGCCTCTCCACGTACAATCCTCTTCCGATGACTCTCATTTGTTGACCATGTTGATCGCGCCACGCCGAGCGCATCCAAGGTGGTGGACAACGGCGAGGAAAAGGACATCAACGAGCCGGAGATGGGAAGACGCAGGAGAGGAGTCGCAGACGGAGAGGTGTACGAGGGTTAACTGGTTCTGGTGCGGCGTGGTTTGGAAGTCGGTGGAGAAGAGGAGGTGTGGAGGGGTGGAGGGATGGCTTGGCCGGTGGTAGGGTAGCGCTTCATAGTGAAGTGTGCTAAGAAAAGCTGCTAGAAGCAGGAGGCAGGAGCAGGTGGTCCCGACGATGCTGGAGGAAGAAGACGAGAGATTGAAGATGGATGCCGGTCGTTGGATGTAAATCCAACTTCTATCCATGTCAGAATCATTTGTTGACTAAGTTGACAACGACTTGCGTTGGCTTCGACCTATTGGCCAACATTTCAGCCTCCAAAAATGTGGCACATATTCAACCCATTTTTTTTCAGAATTTACAGTCCATTTGATCTTTTTTGAGAATTACAGTCCATTTGCTGGGCTGGGTGAACAAATAATGTAGCGTCCATGCGGCCCATTTTTTTAAAACTACAACCCATTTTCACTTTCTCGAAATACATGAATTTGCTGGGCTGGCTGAACAAATAATGTAGCGTCCATGCGGCCCATTTATTTTTCCTAAAAAATTATAGCCCATTGGCACTTTCTCAAAATACACGATTTTGTTGGGCTGGTTCTAATTATCATGTTGGGTTGGGCATAGAAATAATGTTATAAAAAAACAGGGGCTGAGATTTTGTTATAAATATATTTAAATAATAAGTGCTTTATTATTACATTGGTCCTTAAATCTTACCAAGCTTTTGTACACAATCACCAAGATTTTCGTTGCCTGAATGTAAGAAAATCCAGGATTTTATTGTCAAAAAATTATTTTTATAAGTTAATAAGACGTGGGATATTTTTTTCTTATATATGTAAGAATCTGTTAAATATATAATGACAATAATAATAATATATAATAACATATAAAGTATTATAAATATATATAATATTGTTAGATGGGAAACATAAGTTGGACCTGTCGTTCCTATTCTCATATAGAAAAATAGAATAGACCTCTGCGTTTTCTTCAAAAAAAATTATAAGTTGGGTTGTGGATGTTTCAAGAAAAATAAAACCTAGGATGGGAGGTCCATAGGCTGGTCGATACACGACGGCCCTGAAGGAAATACAAACCGGCATGTTGTGGGCTGCGCATGTTAAAAAAGAAAGCCTAGACGGGGCAGCCCACAACCCAGGTGATACTTGTTGGCCCACTGATAATAAATGATACCTGCCAGCTCCCCGGCTTCGTTGTAAATTTATCTCCTTTAGTAATTACGTTGAAGCACCTAAAAGAAATGTAACTATGTTGACAAACCCGTGGGCCCTAATGTCAGTATAGCATTAGGAGGAAGTATTTTTTCAATGAGGCACTTGCTTGCGTATGGCGATAGACCTGGTGGGTCCTGATTGTCCGCCTCTCCACGTATAGTCCTCTCCAGATTCATCTCATTTGTTAGCATGTTCACAATGGCAGACAATGGCACCGCGGCGAGCGCACAAAGGCGGAGGACGAGAACGAACCGGAGCCGGGGAAGGCATGCTACAGTAATGGTAGATACTGTGCCTTATTTCTACTGAAACTACTAAACTAGCCCAGTGGCCAAGTGACACTACCCGATTGCTGTTCGCCCGGGTTCGATTCCACCTGATGCAGTGAAAATATCTCCAAATTTTTTGCCTTTGCCATTATTGACATGTGGGTCCCCATTGTCATCTACACACACCACGCCCAACACTTCCCAAAACGTCGTCCCTCGTTTTCTTTGTCTTTCGCACACTCGACATTGTGTGGGCATTTTGTAAATAGCATATCTTTTTGACTGTGCATCATATGAAGATGTGCTATGCATGAATGTTCATCAGCATCATGTTAACTGGCTGCTAGTTCTATTTTCCACCATGAATAAAACTTCCAACATGATGTTATCCGTATTTGAAAATGGTGGGTTAATATAAATACTTTGACTCTGAAACTTGCAATTTCTTATCCGAAACTAAAACTTGCAGTTTCTTCTCTGAGAATCACATTGTATGCACTTTGATATGAAACTATATTTTTTTAAGTGCTAAAAATAGATCTCTAGAATCCATAAAATACTTCACATGCTCAATACTGCAAATCTGAAATTCAAAAGACATTCATATCTGAAAGTACTCTCAAATACACAACACAAAAACAATTCACAACCTGCAAATACTGACAACCCTAAGCTCCTCCTGACAATTCACAACCTGCCCGACTATTGGGTTGGGGGGCAGTCCCCTCCTATTCGTCGGCGGCTAACTGCCACCCCGTGAGACAATGTGAACGACGAGGAAGAGGATGGCGGGGAAGCGTCGTCGGGCCAACTGCTTTTCTCCACTTGCAGTTGGGTTCGGTCAATGAAGACTCCACCCGTTCGCTCTGGCACATCACCCTCACAAACGGCACCATATAGATGCTCGATCCTTCAATCTCTCTTGGATGCTCTATCTTGGATCGATACTCCCACCATCGCTACGTCACGATCAAATTTGATGAATCTGTTTGCTCCATGGCCTAGAGGAGCAGCTCTATGTACTCCCGCGTGACTCCCTTCGGGAGTATCGGATTCGATGAATCTGTTGCAGATATTTGGCCATGGATGTCGCCATCGCCGCTAGTTGGTCCTTGTTGTCAAACCAAGACTGTATCTCAAACATCCTAGCTAGCTTCACAGGGTCGCCGTCTGCGATCCTCAAATATCGGTTGTACTCCTCCATCGATCTACTTCTTCACATCACCTTCACTCACCGGCGGTGGTTTTTGAATGGAAGAGGAGAGGAGCTGGTTTTGGATTAGAACATGAGAGGAGGGGAGGTGGTTTAGAAATGGAAGAGGAGAGGAGGGCGCTAGATTTGGATTGGAACAGGAGAGGAGAGACAGTGGTTTAAGAGGAGAGGACCGGCACTGGTCTTGGAAGTATTTGTATTGTTTTGTGTATTTTGGATCAAAGTTTGTCCTTGTACTATATTTGACAAGAAAAATTTGAATGAATGTCACCCAAAATTGTATTGTTTGGTTCGTATCTGAATGCACTTTCAAATTATCTTATTTTTGCAACCTATGACATATATTTATTTGTGAAAATCATGGTCAATTATGACCCAGAATAAAAGGGAGACTAGTTAATGTGGGGTCGCTTTCTTAATTGAAGGGTATATTAATTTTGATTTTGATCCAGTCACAGCGCGCCGGCCCTCTCGTCCAATCCTAAATCGATGTCGCACGCTCCTCTCCCTCTTATCCATTGCAGAACCACCTCCTCTCCACTCCATCATCTCCATTCCAAAAACACTGTCTCTCCTCTCCCTCTTCTCCATTGCAAAACCACCCCCTCTCCTCTCCATCTTCTCCATTGCAAAACCACTGTCTCGCCTCTCCCTCTTCTCTATTGCAAGACCACCGTCTCGCCTCTCCCTTTTCTCCATTACAAAACCACCCCCTCTCCTCTCCATCTTCTCCATTGCAAAACCACCGTCTCGCCTCTCCCTCTTCTCCATTGTGATAACCCATAAGTATAGGGGATCGCAACAGTTTTCGAGGGTAGAGTATTCAACCCAAATTTATAGATTCGACACAAGGGGAGCCAAAGAATATTGGAAGGTATTAGCAGCTGAGTTGTCAATTCAACCACACCTGGAGATTAATTATCTGCAGCAAAGTGATCAGTAGCACAGTAATATGATAGTTTGATAGTAGTGACAGCAGCGATAGTAACGGTAATAGTGATAGCAGTATTTTTGTAGCAAGTGCAACAGTAACTATAGCAGTAGTAACTTAGCAAGAACAATATAAGAGAAATTCGTAGGCATTGGATCGGTAACTTGTTGGATGATATTCATCGTGTGACAGTCATAACCTAGGGCGATACGGCACTAGCTCCAGTTCATAAATATAATGTAGGCATGTATTCCGTAAATAGTCATACGTGCTTATGGAAAGAACTTCCATGACATATTTTGTCCCACCCTCCCATGGCAGCGGGGTCCATATTGGAAACTAAGGGATATTAAGGCCTCCTTTTAATAGAGAACTGGAACAAAGCATTAACACATGGTGAATACATGAACTCCTCAAACTACGGACATCACTAGGAGTGGTGCTGACTATTGTCACTCCGGGGTTGCCGGATCATAACACGTAGTAGGTGACTATAACTTGCAAGGTCGGACCTAGAACATGGATATAATGGTGATAACATAAACGGTTCAGATCTGAATTCATGGCACCCGGGCCCAAAGTGACAAGCATTAAGCATGGCAAAGTCATAGCAACATCAATCTCAGAACATAGTGGATATTAGGGATCAAGCCCTAACAAAACTAACTCTATTACATGATGAATCTCATCCAACTCCTCACCAACCAATGAGCCTACAAATAAATTACTCTATCCCGGTGGGGAGCGTCATGGAATTGGCAATGGAGAGGGATTGGTGATGACGAAGAACGAAGACCCCCCTCTCCGGAGCCCTGAACGGACTCCAGATCTGGTCTCCCGATGAAGAATAGGAGGTGACGACGACTCTGACTCATGGATCACGATAATTCTTTCTCCCTGATTTTTCTCTCCAAATATGTGATTTTATAGTATCAGGGTTGAGGTCTGCGGGGCCACCAGGTGGGGAGAACCCACCTGGCGCGCTAGGAGGGGGGCGTGCCCTGGTGGGTTGTGCCCACGCAGGTGCCCCCTCCGGTGGATCTTGGCTCCAGAAATTCTCTTTATTGATATAAAAAATCCTCGCAAAGTTTCGTTCCATTTCGAGAACTTTTATTTCTGCACAAAAACAACACCATGGTAGTTCTACTGAAAACAGCGTCAGTCAGGGGTTAGTTTCATTCAAATCATGCAAAGTAGATACGTTGGAGACGTATCAACTCCCCTGAACTTAAACCCTTGCTTGTCCTCAAGGAATTCAGTTGATAAACTAAAAGTGAAAAAGAAAAACTTTTATGAACTCTTTTGCTCTTGTTTGCATAAATAAACTTAAACAACACCCATGTTTTCAGGCAGCATTATAACTAACCATGCCAACAATAACTCTTAAAAATTATATTAACTCATATCAATGAAATAATCAGCTAGCGAGCAATAATAAGATATCTCAAACAGCAACACGTTGTCAAAACAACCATGATATAATATGACAATAGTTGTATCTCGCTAGCCCTTTCTGAGACTGCAAAAGATAAATGCAGAGCCCCTCCAAAGTTCAAGCAGCGACTAAACATTGTAATCATGGTAGAAAAGATCCAGTCATGATGCACCCAACATTAGCTATACACAATGCATAAGCATGACAGCAGTGCTCTCAGGTTCTGGGACTTGTTTTAGAAGGTGATGACACAACATAAAAGTAAATAGATAGTCCCTTCGTAGAGGAAGCATTGATTTGCAGAGGTGCCAGAGCTCAAGTTTTTAAAACAGAGGTAAATGATATTAGACATGCACCCTTCTCATTTACTTCACGACCATCCGTTATCAATATCTTCCATGCTAAGCATGCTAGTGGCGGTTCCCAAGCAACAAAAGTAAAGGTTTTGGTCCCATGGGGAGTTTTTGTTTGATTATTTGCAAGCTTTTTCTGTTTGCAGTTTGGGAGTGGACATCCCTATTACCGCTCTTTTCTCGTGCAATGGTGAGTGAATAAACACTCGACCTGAGAACAACCTGCTTAGCATGGAACATACCGACCACCTCCTGTCATTCCATGAATGATCCAGGCACACCAAAAGGATATTTATTAGAAGTTTTTTAGAGGTGGCACATGCAAATTTACTTAGGACGGCAGGGTAATACCGCATATAGGTAGGTATGGTGGACTCATCTGGAATAACTTTGGGTTCAAGGTTTTCGATGTACAAGCAGAAATGCCACTTAGTACAGGCGAAGGCTAGCAAATAGGTGTAGAAGCGGCCAGCTAGAGAGCAACAACGGTCATGAACATGCATTATGCATAAGTAACACTTGACACTAGCATGAGTAGGATATGAACACCATGAACATAAATATCATAGTGGATGTGTTGGTTTTGATTCAACTACATGCATGAACATGTGTCAAGTCAAGACACTCGAACATTCAGGGAAGGATACCATATCATCATAGTACATCACAATCATTTTAACACAATGTTGATATCCAAGATAAATCATTATCCCCTCCTAGCTACTTATGCATGGCATGAGAAACTATAATGTCTAATTGTCATTGCAAACAAGTTTAATCATAATAGGCTGAATCATGGATACTAGGTTAAGCATATTTAAACAAACAAAACAAGTCAAGTTCATACCAGTTTCTCTCTGCCACGGCCAGTTCATCGAATATCGTCATTATTGCCTTTCACTTGCATGACCGAACGATGTGAAAATAATAATAGTGCAAGAGTGTCATGGACTAAGCTGGAATCTGCAAACATTTTATTCAATAGGAGAAGACAAGGTAAAAATGGCTCTTTATTAGATCAACAATTATTCAAATGATAGCCACTCAAAATTTTCATCGTGGTCTTCTCCTTGATACAACTCGAATAAAAAAATAAAAGAAATTCAGAGAAACACACTGATATTTTTTGGAGTTTTTGGTTTTCTTGAACAAGCAAAAAAAGGGAAAAGCAAAAACGAGAAAAACTATTTACACGGGAAAGCTTCCAACAAGCAAAAGAAGAACAAGGAAATTGTTTTGGGTTTTCTTTTTAGTATTACAACTAAGCATGCATAGAAAGTAAGTTAACTACTACTATTTTTTCTCTAAGGGTTTTCAAACACACAAGAACAAAGCAACAACAAAAAACAACAACAACAACAACAACAAAGCCTTTAGTCCCAAACAAGTTGGGGTAGGCTAGAGGTGAAACCCATAAGATCTTGCAACCAACTCATGGCTCTAGCACATGGATAGCAAGCTTCCACGCACCCCTGTCCAGAGCTAGCTCTTTGCTGATACTCCAATCCTTCAGGACTCTCCTAACTGACTCCTCCCATGTCAAATTCGGTCTACCCCGCCCTGTCTTGACATTCTCCGCACACTTTAGCCGTCCGCTATGCACTGGAGCTTCTGGAGGCCTGCGCTGAATATGCCCAAAGCATCTCAGATGATGTTGGACAAGCATCTCTTGAAATGGTGCTACCCACACACAAGAACAAAGCACTAAAATAAAATTAAGCATGGATGATACAATGAAAAAGTGTGAACACCGACAACTAGAATGAAATGGGAGAACATGAATGTAATGTCGGTGAGAAACACGTACTCCCCCAAGCTTAGGCCTTTGGCCTAACTTGGTAATCGATTAGTAACCTGGATAGTAGTCAGCGTGGTAGCTCACGGAGGCTCTTGGTGCGGATCCCTCGGCCTGCCGTGCTGCCTCCACTACCGTGTTGTGAGCTCGGGCCTCGCTCTCAAGAACAAAATATATTCCCTTGCAGTGATAGTCAAAAAGAGTAGGTGCAGGCAAATATGTGTGCACAATAGATGTTCGGTTAAACAACAAATTATAGGTGAAATTATTAATTTTTACTTTGAGGATCTTCTGACTTTTTAGAGCATCGAAGTCTAAATACTGCGTGGGAAGGATAGGGTCAAAGGGCAAAGGTGAAACACCCAACCCTCAAGCTAAATGCATGGCATATATTCCACCACAGAAATAGCCACTATTTGCGTTATGCTACAGTCTTCATGCAACAATCGCTCCAAGGTTATAACCACTTTCACCGGTGAGAGCGGTGCGTATGAGGCTCAAGTCTGGAGCACAAAGTGTACTACAGTCTTGCTTGCCTACTATAAATTTCCTGTTAAATAATGCAAAGTACTAAATTGCGGGAAAATGAATGCTCTTTATTCTACCTTGTGTCACTCCCATCGTCTCACCGTAGCAAAGACTAGTCAAGAATGATTGGTACTCAGCCCTTGGCGGTTCGTCAAGCGAATCCTAGAATGGAAGTTTGCAGTGGTGAGCAAAACTCTCGAGTGAAATGGTAAATGGATTTTCATACAGCTTAAATGACACCCTAGACTCACGGGGATGGAACTTAAATCCCTTGAAAAATGATTCAGTGAGAGTGTGACGTTGTTCGCACTTATATGAAATGTAGGGACCAAGACCGGCATTGTGAACATATTGCTCCAATTCCTCCTTAATGCCCACACGCATCATATAATCATCGCAAGGCCATAAGCATGTTTTGGTGGTTGCATCTTGAATAGAACTTTCACTTCGTTCGACATAAGACAGGGGAGCGGAGTTGTCACTAGAAGATGCCCCCGAGGATCTCCTCCTCGAAGAACTTCTTCCAAACAGGTTCATCATGTCCGCGTACAATTTCTGAAATTTTTTGGGTGACAAAACTTTATCAACAAAACTTCATACAATTGATAGCAACTACTCATAGGGATACATAGAGGCCATAGCAAGCATTCAAACTACTTAGAACTCTAAGAATTCAACATTAAAGATGATCGACAGTAGAACCAAGAGTATCTCATTATTCAAGATATAAACCACGAAAACAAAAACTATTTGGACAAACGGTGGAGTCAAATAACAAGCAACAATCCCCCGAAATAGTTTCGGAAATGGAGCATCGAGCAAAGAGATTGAAATCCGCGGTTTTAAGAGCAAGAACACGGGAGAGAGAGCAATGGAGAATTTTTTCTGGAGGTAAGTGATGATGTGTTGTGAAGGGATAAGTGAGGGGCCCACGTGGGGACCACAACTCACTAGGGCGCGCCTGGGGGTCCTGGCGCACCCAGGTGGGTTCTGCCCACCTGGTGCACCTCCCTCTGATGGCATTTTTATTGCATGGAAAAATCAGAAAACAGACAAAACATGGCATTTTATTTTATTTAACTACTAAAAACATTATACAAAAGGAAGGGATCGACAGAAGGTAGTGCTTACTAAATTCATCAATTCATACCTCTCAAAAATGATACATTAATAAGGTTGATCAAGTCTTATTAACAACCACTTTCGATTGTCATGAAACCGAAGAACTTTCGTAAATCACTAAGTTACCTCAACAGGGATATGAATGTCCCCAACAATAAGCATTTCGTAATTCTTTTTAGCAGTAGGTAGAGGTATTTGAAAACTTCCAATAGTGATTGTCAGAGATTTTTCAATAACATTAATTCTATTCACTTGCAATTGTTTCTTTGGAAAGTGCACCATATGCTCATTACCGTTGATATGAAATGTAACCTTGCTTTTATTGCAATCAGTAACAACCCCTGCAGTATTCAAGAAGAGTCTACCAAGGATAATCGACATGTTGTCGTCCTTGGGCATCTCAAGTATAACAAAGTCAGTCAAAATAGTAACATTAGCAACAACAACGGGCACATCCTCACAAATACCGATAGGTATGGCAGTTGATTTGTCAGCCATTTGCAAAGATATTTCGGCAGGTGTGAGTTTATTCAAATCAAGTCTTTTGTATAAAGAGAAAGGCATAACACTAACACCAGGTACTAAATCACACAAAGCAGTTTCCACATAATTCTTTTTGATGGAGCAAGGTATAGTTGGTATTCCTCGGTCTCCAAGTTTTTTAGGTACTCCATCCTTAAAAGTATAATTAGCAAGCATAGTGGAGATTTCAGCTTCCGGTATTTTTCTCTTATTAGTGATGATGTCTTTCATATACTTTGCATAAGGAGGGATTTTCAAGATATCAGTCAAGCGAGTACGCAAAAAGACTGGCCTCAGCATTTCAGCAAAGTGTTCAAATTCTTCATCATCTTTCTTTTTAGTTGACTTGGGCGGAAAGGGCATAGGTTTTTGAACCCACAGTTCTTTTTATTTACCGTGTTTTCTAGCAATGAAGTCTCTTTTATCATATCGTGTATTCTTAGGTTGTGGGTTATCAAGATCAACTGGTGTGGTTCTATCTCAACATCATTGTCTGGTTCTTTTTCATTGTTTGGTTGAGTATCTTCATGAACATCGGCATTATCTTTTTCATTCTCACTAGGTGGATGTTCATTACCAGATTAAGTTTCAGCATTAGAAATAGAAAGATCACTATCATTACCAGGAGGTTTTTCTACTTCAGGTTCACTAGTAGCATGCAAAGTCCTACCATGTTTCTTCTTCTTTTTCTTTTTAATAGGACTACGTGCATCAATGTTAGCTCTTTGGGAGTCTTGTTCAATTCTTTTTGGGTGTCCCTCAGGATAAAGTGGTTCATGAGTCATTTTAGCTCCTCTAGTTGCTACTCTAACAACAAAGTCATGTATGTTATTGTTCATTTCATCTAGCAACTCTCTTTGAGATTTAGCAACTTGTTCTAATTGAGTTTGAACCATAGAAGCATGTTTTCCAACACCTCTAACATCATTTGAGATTCTAAATAACAAGTCACTCAAGCGAGCAATCATATCAGAATTGTATTTCAATTGTTTCATAACATTTGCATTGAAGTGATCTTGTTTTCTAATATTGTTTTCAAACTCATAAGGGCATTGGCTAGGGTGCATATTATGAGGATTGTCATTATCATTGAACTTCATTAGAGAATTTACCGCTACCATCTTAGGCAGTGGTGGTGTGTTAAGCCCATGTATTTCTTCAATAGGAGGTAAATTTTTGACATCCTCAGCTTTAATACCTTTTTTCCTTCATAGATTTCTTTGCCTCTTGCATATATTCAGGACTGAGATATAATATACCCCTCTTCTTTGGAGTGGGTTTAGGCGGTGGTTCGGGAAGAGTCCAATCATCATAATTTTTCAATATGTTAGTCAATAATTCTTCAGCTTTCCCGACTGTTCGTTCCCTAAAAACACAACCAACACAACTATCTATGAAGTCCCTAGAAGCATCGGTTAGTCCATTATAGAAGATATCAAGTATTTCATTTTTCTTAAGAGGATTATCAGGCAAAGCATTAAGCAATTGGCAAAGCCTCCCCCAAGCTTGTGGGAGACTCTCTTCTTTAATTTGCACAAAGTTAAATATTTCCAGTAAAGCAGCTTGTTTCTTATGAGTAGGGAAATATTTTTCAGAGAAGTAATAAGTCATATCCTGGGGACTACGCACACAACCAGGAGCAAGAGTATTGTAACAAGCTTTAGCATCACCCTTTAATGAGAACGGAAATAATTTGAGAATATACTAATAGTGAGTCTTCTCATCATGAGTAAAAAGGGTGGCTATGTCATTCAACTTAATAAGATGTGCCACAACAGTTTCAGTTTCATAACCATGGAAAGGATCAGATTGAACCAAATTAATTAACTCTGGGTCGACAGAGAATTCATAATCCTTATCATCAATAAAGATAGGTGAAGTAGCAAACTTAGGATCATATTTCATTCTCGCCTTCAGAGATTTTTCTTTATACTTGCACAGTAATTTCTCTAGATCATCTCTATCCTTGCAAGCAAGAATATCTCTAGTTGTCTCCTCATTCATAACATAACCTTCCGGTACCTTAGGAAATTCATATCTAGGAAGGCTAGTTCTAGCAGGTGTTTTAGGAGTTTCAGTTTCAAGCTCATCATCAGATTCAACAACATCATTATGTATTACACTAGCAATTTGTTCATCAAGAAATTCACCAAGTGGCACATCATCATCATCAAGCAAGGTACTAGCATCATCACAAGCATCATTCATAGCGGAAGTAGCATCATCAATATCTTGCGACATATCAGGATTAATAGCGTATGGTGGTGTTGCAAGTTTACTTATAACAGAAGGTGAATCTAAAGCAGAACTGGATGGCAGTTCCTTACCTCCCCTCGTCTTAGAGGGACATATCTTGGTCTTAGAATCCTTCAGATTCCTCGTAGTGATAAATTGATAATAATCCCAAGTGACTCAACAAATATAGCTATGCTCCTCGGCAACGACGCCAGAAAAAGTTCTTGATGACCCACAAGTATAGGGGATCGCAACAGTTTTCGAGGGTAGAGTATTCAACCCAAATTTATAGATTCGACACAAGGCGAGCCAAAGAATATTTGAAGGTATTAGCAGCTGAGTTGTCAATTCAACCACACGTGGAGATTACTTATCTGCAGCAAAGTGACCAGTAGCACAGTAATATGATAGTTTTGATAGTAGTGACAACAACGATAGTAACAGTAACATTGATAGCAGTAATTTTGTAGTAAGTGCAACAGTAACGATAGCAGTAGTAACTTAGCAAGAACAATATAAGAGAAATTCATAGGCATTGGATTGGTAACTTGTTGGATGATATTCATCATGTGACAGTCATACCCTAGGGCGATACTGCACTAGCTCCAGTTCATAAATATAACGTAGGCATGTATTCTGTAAATAGTCATACGTGCTTATGGAATGAACTTGCATGACATCTTTTGTCCTACCCTCCCATGGCAGCGGGGTCCATATTGTAAACTAAGGGATATTAAGGCCTCCTTTTAATAGAGAACCGGAACAAACCATTAACAAACGGTGAATACATGAACTCCTCAAACTACGGTCATCACCAGGAGCGGTCAGTCCCGACTACTGTCACTCCGGGGTTACTGGATCATAACACATAGTAGGTGACTATAACTTGCAAGGTCGGATCTAGAACATGGATATAGTGGTGATAACATAAACGGTTCAGATCTGAATTCATGGCACCCGGGCCCAAAGTGACAAGCATTAAGCATGGCAAAGTCATATCAACATCAATCTCAGAACATAGTGGATACTAGGGATCAAGCCCTAACAAAACTCACTCGATTACATGATTAATCTCATCCATCTCCTCACACACCAGCGAGCCTACGAAGAAATTACTCACTCCCGATGGGGAGCATCATGGAATTTGCGATGGAGAAGGGTTGGTGATGACGAAGAATGACGATCCCCCTCTCCGGAGCCCCAAACGGACTCTAGATCTAGCCTCCCGATGAAGAATAGGAGGTGACGACGGCTCTGTCTCGTGGATCGTGATAATTATTTCTCCCTGATTTTTTTCTCCAAATATGTGATTTGATAGTATCAGGTTTGAGGTCTGCGGGGCCACCAGGTGGGGACAACCCACCTGGGCGCGCCAGGAGGGGGGCGCGCCCTGGTGGGTTGTGCCCACCCAGGTGCCCCCCTCCAATGGATCATGGCTCCAGAATTTGTCTTTATTGATATAAAAAGTCCTCGCAAAGTTTTGTTCCATTCCGAGAACTTTTATTTCTGCACAAAAACAACACCATGGTAGTTCTGCTGAAAACAGTGTCAGTCCGGGGTTAGTTTCATTCAAATCATGCAAATTAGAGTCCAAAACAAAAGGAAAAGCATTAGGAAAAGTAGATACGTTGGAGACATATCACATTGCAAGACCACCGTCTCTCCTCCCATCTTGCAAAGATAGCACTGGACCTCTCAGAAGGACATCTATGAAGAGGATGCAGCAGTGAACCGGGCAGATCACCGACAGCGACCAGGCGAAGTTTGCTAGGTTGAAGGAGATCCTTACTTGGTTTGAGAACGAGTGGGAGATTTCGAGGATGGTGAGGACCATGTGGCAATGTATGCGAAAGAGCGAGACAACGGCGATGAGGGCGGGGATGTACTCCTCGGCGGCAGTCACGCCGTAGTCTTTCGAGTTCATCGAGTATCTCCTCTGGGCGATAGAGTAGACAGATTCGCCCAAGGCCAAAGTCAGGCGGACGTGGTGGGCGTACATGTCGAAGGTCGATCATCCAGAGGATAATGAATCGATCGAGTACGGTGTGCCGTTCGAGAGGGTGCAGAGCCAGCCGGAGCCACATGAGTATTCGTTCTCCCACTGCAAGAGGATGCCAGATGGCGGGACATCGCTTCCCCGCTGTTCTCCATGGTTCCCTCGCCGCTCTCCTCGTTTCAACAGTGGCGGTAGGGTTTAAGGTAAGCTTCGTACTAACCTAATCTTCCATCTGCTCATGCTTACAAACTGTGCGATGGCTAATGAAAATCATCCTTACAATCGGTCTTCGAGTACTACACCAATCACCCTAAAATAGCTCTGGACCAAAAACAAAGTTGTGACACTCTGTACAAATAAAAAAAATGGATTGGTGCTTCCTTCAGAAAAGAGGACTCCCTAGAAAAGTGCCAATATAAGCAACTAGTATTTGGTTAGAGGATTTGCTACCGAGAAATATCTGTCCACAGAGAGTGCCACACATCCCACTAGTGGTGGTGGATGCCAATGCTTAGATGGAGCATGGTTGGTGTCGGTAATTTTTACTTGGCACACCTCGCACTCTGCATATATGCCGGTTCCATCCGTACATTTGTGCAGTTCCACCAAAATGCAGCTGAATAACCCTGTTTGCATAGATAATGAAAAAGCGTGATTACATTATAGTGGCACTAGTTGATGAAACATACACTAATAAATACAAGATACTATTGCGATAGTATCAAGTATGCCATGCTACGAGGGCAAGATGGGCCCTACGACGCCTCATGCGGTAGGCCTCATACTGAAAATTGACCCAATTCTCCCCGATACACCTTCTGTCAGTGATGAACATCAGTGTACAATGGTAGTACAAGGATGGGCTTTGAGACATTCCAATCTCTATTTTTGTGCAGATCAACTAAAATTAAGCAATCCAGTTTGCAGAAACAATTAAACGTTAACAATGGGACTAGTTGATGAAACATATACTAACAAAGAGAAGCACTTTCTGTATCTACATTGGAAATGAAATGATAGAGAGGACTGTCGGTGTCAAAACCGGCCGATCTCGGGTAGGGGGTCCCAAATTGTGCGTCTGAGGATCGAAGGTAACAGGAGACAAAGGGGACACGATGTTTACCCAGGTTCGAGCCCTCTTAATGGAGGTAATACCCTACTTCCTGCTTGATTGACTTTGATGAGTATAGGGGTTACTGTCGGTGTCAAAACCGGTGGGTCTCGGGTAGGGGGTCCGGAACTATGCGTCTAAGGTCGATGGTAATAGGAGACAGGGGACACGATGTTTACCCATGTTCAGGCCCTCTCTATGGAGGTAATACCCTCCTTCCTGCTTGATTGATCTTGATGGATATGAATATTACAAGAGTTGATCTACCATGAGATCGTAATGGCTAAACCCTAGAAGTCTAGCCTATATGACTATGGTAATGAGTCTCTCTTTCCGGACTAAGTCCTTTGGTTTATATAGACACTGGGAGGATCTAGGGTTACACAAGGTCTGTTACAAAGAAAGGAATCTACATATTCGGTCGCCAAGCTTGCCTTCCACGCGAAGGAGAGTCCCACCGGGACACGGGTGCAGTCTTCGGTCTTCTTATCTTCAAAGCCCATCAGTCCGGCCCATGGCCAACAGGCCGGACGCCCGTGGACCCCTTAGTCGAGGACTCCCTCAGTAGCCCCTGAACCTGGCTTCAATGACGAGGAGTCCGGCGCACAGATTTGTCTTCGGCATTGCAAGGCAGGTTCCCCTTTCTGAACTCCCAGATAGTCTCCGGACGTGACGATTCTATCCGGACCTGTAACACACACCACACACAACCGCAGAGAGAATATAATATTCCACGAGTCCAATCCGCTGACAACATTTACGACGTGACATCACGTCCGCCCGGTCATAATTTTGAACCGTTTTGTGTCTGCCGTTCCATGTTTCAAGACGCGGTTGCCATTGGCACGTCTTGTCAAAGCAGAGATCGTGTCCCCTTATTGCGGGATTCTCGTCAATACGGGTATGGGTAACCCAACCGTACCATTTACACAGTCCTTGGGAATAGGCGAGTTTTGAGGCGAGTGGGGAGGCGTTCAATATTCACTGCCTTTATAAGGGGATGAGGATTGTCCCTTCTTCTCCCACGCCTTCTCCTTCCTCTGCCCATCTATTCTTGAGCTCCAGCACCCAAGCTCTCATATTCTTCCTACTCAAGCGAACACTCAACCATGTCCGGATCCGGAGGTCAAGGCAAGTGGATGGTCTCCTCCGTCAAGGAGAAGGACATTACAGAGCTTCGGGTGGCCGGGTACTTGGCGAAGGAAATCGCCCACCGTCTTCCAGCCCAGGGGCAAGTCGTTCCCACGCTGAAGCCCAACGAGAGGGTGGTGTTCATCCCTCATTTCCTCCGCGGGCAAGGGTTTCCACTCCACCCTTTCGTCCGCGGGCTGATGTACTATTACAGGATAGACTTCCATGATCTATCCCCGAATCCTTCCTCAACATCTCGGCGTTCATCGTCGTGTGTGAGGCCTTCCTCCGCATCCAACCACACTTCCGGCTGTGGCTCAAAGTCTTCAACGTGAAGCCGAAGGTAGTGGAAGGCCAGCACGCGGAGTGCGGAGGAGCCATGGTGAGTAAGCTGGCCAATGTCTCCTGGCCAAAAGGCACTTTCATGGAGACTGCCAAGGAATGGCAGAAACAATGGTTCTACATTACAGAACCCAGCGGTACCAATTGGGCCGCAACAGCCGAATTTAACTCCGGCGCACCCAACCGACTCACCTCCTGGGTCGAGAAGAGCCCAAACTGGTGTTCGCCAGACGAGCTGATAGCGCAGCAGACACGCGTTCAAAGCATGGTGGACAAGAACGCTAAACTTGTCGATGCAGTCCAAGTGATGCAGGTTCGCCGGATCCTCCCTTGCTAACGCCGAAAGCGCCTTTGGGAGTTTAATCCGAGGAGACACCAAACCCTGGAGAGGCTCTTCGGAACAACTGACGAAGATGCCTGGACGTTGCTCTTCAAGGGCGACGAGATACCGCCAGCCACGGATTCGGATCGTGGGCACGTTATTAACCATCCCGCCAGCGGGGTAAGTTTCTAACGCGTCCTCTACTTGTTTGCTTCAAGGAGGATATCTGAACATTTACTGTCATTGCCTCTTCAGGAATGGATGGAGAGGGCGAAGAAGATCCAGTTCCTGGCTCCGCTACCTGAAGAAATAGTCATTCCTTGTTTAGCGAAGATGCTGGTGCCGGCGCCCTATATGGTGCCGGTGAAGAAGGCCAAGGGGAAGGCCAAGGGGGTCCGGAGTGGCCCCCATCGCAAGAGCGCTTCGGACGCGACGTACGAAGACAAGTCCCGCTCCTCCGCCGTCGAAGATGACGACGATGAGGAGGAGGAGGAGGAGAACAACCCTCCCCCTGATGAGGGAAGGAAGAAAAGGGCACCCTCCATGAACCTGGAGGCGGGGACGTCCAAGAAGGGGAAGGGTTCCTTCACGGACAAATCCGTGTGGGATGTCAACAGCAGTCCGGAGCGACACCCCCGCACCAAGCCTAAAGCTGCATCTTAAGTGCTACGACCCTCGCATACCCGTATGTCCAGCCTCTTTGCTTCAATGTGTTGACATGGTTAATTATTCTTTTTCTGTCCGGCCCTCAATAGCTCCCAACGATCCTCATCAAGAGGTTCGTTGGACTCAAAGGAGATGGCTAGCGAGTCTCCGCCAGTTGCTGACTCTCCCAAGGCCAAGGACGACATCGAGGTGCTGTCCCGTAGGGCCACTCCTGTCCGGGGAGAGGATCAGGCCGCTGTCAGGGAGGCGCTAGAGGGCGGGACCTCTACCGCCGGACACATGGGGGAACAGATCCCCATGGAGACGGGCGAGGAGGGCCGTATTCAGTTCGACCCTCAGCCGGATACAATTCCAGAGACCAACATCGCTCCGGAATTCGGCAAGCGAACTCCTTCCAAAGAGGAGGGTGCGCCAATTCCACCGGTGACCCTCGTCCAACAAGGGGCACCGGATAATCTGCTGGAAGTGCTGCGAGGCGCTTGCATTGTGGATGAGCATCGTGTTCTTATGAGCACGGTGATTGAAAGGGTTCAGTCTGTCAAGAGCGGACTAACCGAAGCCTGCGGTAGCCTGCTGACAGGTTTTGAGGTAAGCGACACAAATAGCAAAAATCCCCATATAGACAGTAGCCCCTGAGACACTGTCCGGTATTTGGAAAGAAAAGCCGGACAGAGGATCAATGTTTTATTGCAGGAAACTAACTAAACTTCTCTGGAATGAATGTGCAGGCGTCGCTTCTGGCCGCAGCCTCACATGCTGCCGAAGTCTCCGAGCTTAAGCGGAGGCTAGAGCAAGCCGAGGAGGAGCTCGGCCAGGTGAAGTGGCAGCTCCGGGAGAATCAGGGTATGTGATAACCCAGGAAATATTCGAAAAGAGTAAGATGATTGTCAGTGTACTAAGGTAGGGGCTCTCCTTTTGACCCCTTTACTTGTGCACGGGCAGTCGGAGCCATGCACCGCGGCCGCACTTGGCAAGGCAGGGGAGGTGAACCGAGGTAGAACCAAAGCACGAGACAAGCAAGACGACGCCAAGACCGAGGCCACAGAGAGCAGATGGATGAAGCAGGTTTCCCCGGCAAGACCCTTGCCGGGGCGGCTCGCCCACACCAGCGGAGTGAGCCACCCTTGATCCCACGGTCTCCAACACAATCAACCGCGTTGGTCCAGGGCTCAGGAAGCGCCTCCGTGGTGACATTCAGATCTTTGTGAAGACAAAGAACAATATTCAAGATCAGTAGAGTGGAAGACGGCGAGCCTCGGCGGGATCCTTGCCGAGGAAGCCCACAAGACCCCCGGCGAGATCCTTGCCGGGGACGACCGCAACGCCATGGCAAGACCCTTGCCGGGGCCCCGGCAAGGCCCTTGCCGAGGGCATCCGCGAGGCCGCAGCCGGGCCCGCACCTGCCAAGCTTTTCGCCACCAATCCCATGCAGCTGCCAGCCCACCAGCCGGGCAGGCACCTGCGTGTCGACGCAAGGCTTCTCCGCCAACTAAGCACATGCCTACGTGGTGGCATGCAGATCTTCGTGAAGGCTCCACCACCGCGCCACCTTAGTTGCTCGCCTGCCTACATGGCGCCACCGCCTCACTGGCCCAGGCGTGTGTCAAGGCGGGGCGAAGCATCGGTAAAGTAGAGGGGACACGTCAGGGGCGCATTAAATGTGTCTTGTCCCGTAATAGCTAGTGATAAGCTTAACCACAGCACCCCGATGGCACCTCCTGGTGCCACTGTGGTGATGCCTTGGCCTATAAAAGGAGACCCAGGGCATCCAGGAGAAGGATTCAGACTCTTGGACAAGTTACGCTCCTTGTAGATAGTTCGAGAACCTCAAGAACACAGATATACACATCCAAGCAGGACTAGGGTATTACGCATCTCTGCGGCACGAACCTGGGTAAACGATCCGCGTGCTTGTAATGACTGTTGATCCTGCTCTCCTCACCACCCAGCGCCCCGCAACCGCAGAAGGGATCCTCGTGGTCCCATAGGTGTCATTTCCCACCGACATCTTTGGCGCGCCAGGTAGGGGAATGGTGCAGTAGTGAGCATCTGGTTTTGCAGCCAGTGGCACAGTTCCACATCGCCATGCCTCCCAAGAAGGAGAGGGCCAGAAGAAAAAGACGCCGCCCGCGAACGCGTAGGACGCCAGCGTGGCAACAAAAGAGCTAAGTCATGCGAAACCTTAAGCAATTCCCTTTTTATATGTGAGGTTATTGTCCTTGAAGATCCTGCCCTATGTAGGAAAGCCTGCACGCAAAGGGGCCCTTCCGCGATTGGCGACGCCCTTGTTCTGTTTCGAGAGTGGCAGGGTAGCCTTCCGCAATTGGCAACACTCTCGATTCTGACTCGAGTCAAGCTTGACAGATCGAGCGGCCGCATCGAGGGCGGTAAGGTGGTTCGGCCGGCAGCAAGCGCACCCGGCAGGCCAATGGGGATCCGTCCCCAAGACGCCGCCCTGGGTTTACGCGCCGGCAAGCCTACCCAGTTAACGTAGGGTGGACATACAAAGGGAAATCGAACGGGAAAATAACATGCATGATATCAAAAGTACTGCAGAGTTATATTACACCAATTATTGCTGCGGTCCTAACTAAAGATATGAATAGTCTTGGTCATGAACCCGCAGCGGCAACGAGGAACGGAGCACCTAGTCCCGGCGCTGGTCCTCCACCCTCTGCATTCTGCCGATGCGGCTGATGACGGGCTCGATGCGCTCCTTGATCCCTGAGAGGTCTGCATCTCCCGGCAAGCTGTCCAGCCCGCGGTCGAAATAGAGGTTGGGGTTCCAAAAGGCCAGCTTGGTGAGGACCTTGGGCATGGTGGCCTGGCAAATTAGCCGGGACTCGTCGGCCAAGGAGCTTGCCCAGTTGGACTTGAGCTGCTCCAAGGCCCCGAGAACAACCTCGAAGAACAGGGTCAGTTTGGCGTTGGTGGTCCCGCTACGCTCTGGGGCGTACCTCGCATTTGGCATCCCCATGGTAGCCAGCTGCGCAGTGATCTTGCCAGCGACGTCCTCGAGGCGGCCGCCAGCGGTTCTGACCATCCACGAAATCCTTGTGGGTGGCGGCATCATCCTTCCGCAGCTGCTTCTCGGTCTCCAGCTCCTTGCCCAGGGTCCCCTCCCGGGATTTGGCCTCCGTGAGCATCTCCTCGAGGCCTTCCAGCTTCAGCGTGAGGTCTTTGATGGACTTGTTGGCCTCGGAGAGCTCCCCAGCCTTGCTGATGGCCGTGCCCTGCGCCTCCGTCAGGGCGCCGTTGAGCGTATCCTTCTCCTGGGACAGCTTTAGGGCCTTCTCCTTCAGCCCATCCTGCTCCGTCTCCAGCTCCTTCACCTTGCCGGCATGAACCAGAGCCTGGGCATCGAGCGCCTCTCTGTGCCTCTGCTCCAGCTCTTGGGTCCACTGCAAGACAAGCTTCTCCACCTCTTCATCCTTGCCGCGGAGCATGGTGGCCAGCCTCTCCTCGCGCGCGGCAAGGTCCTCCTCCTGGGAGTTCAGTACGGCCTCGTGCTGTGTCCGGGCGGCTTCGGCGGCGGCGGCCAAGTTCTTCACCGTCTCTTGGGCGTTCTCGACGTTGGCCAGCTTCATGGTGAGCTCCACGTCACGCTTGGCCAGCTCGCCCTGGGCGGCCTTCAGCTCGTCGCGAGCCTGGCGGAACCAGTCCTGCGTCTCGGCGACGTGCTTCTGGAGGTCTGCCTCCGCCTTCTCCACCACCGCCGCCCTTGACATAACCTTGTCCAAACGGGCGCGCTGGAGCGCCTGGATCTTCTAGAAGCTGGTGCCCATGGCCTGGAGCAGCCACTCCTCCTGGGGGCCGTCGCCACCAACACTCGGCTCGTCGACGACCTCGAGCCCGGCGGCGGCAAGCACTTCGTCGTCGAACACCTCTGCCTCGACGGGTGTCCTGGTGCTCGACGCGCCTGGGAGGTGGACGAACAAGTCGTCACTCACCCTCAGGTACTTGCCCGAGCCGGAAGCAGCAGAGGAAGAAGGCTGGTCATCAGCCACCTCCTCCTCCTCCTCGGCAGTGGCCGTGCCGGCCTCCTCAGCGGTGGCCTGGCCGGCCTCCCCGGCAGGCCCCTTTGCGGCGTCCTGAGCAGTGCCCCTGGCAGCCTCCTCGGCGGCAATCTTCTCGGCCTCCGCCACGGCGTTCTTGGCCACGTCCTCGATGATGGTGTCCAGGTCCTCCCGGTCCGTCGAGAGAGGATCTGGATATCACGAAGAGGGTGGGGGTAAAGCCAAGATCAAAGATTCAAAAAGAAGAGAAAAAGCAGGGACGAAGGGCGAGCGACTTACCAGTGCCAGGCTGAGAAGCGGAAGTCCCCTCCCCACCAACATTTGGCGCCGAGGCGAAGCCGCCAGCGCCCAAGTTCTCCTCCTCCTCCTCCGTGTGCATGGGCTTGGCGCTTGGCACCCTTACCGGAGACGCCCCTCGGGGCGGCGTGGTCGACGGGGGCGGCGTGTTGGGAGTAGCCCTCTGCGGCTCCTCCTGCTGTTGCTCCCCTCCTGCGCACCCGGCAAGGTCAGCACCAGAGTGTCATACCCTTAACACATGCCGACGAGGGGATAGTAATGAACTTACACTGGGGGTTGTGCTGTGGGCTGCTGTCCGGGCTGCTTAACACCACCAGTGGCGCCTTTGAAGTACCAGTCGGGGGCTGGCCGCCTGCCATGGCCTTGGCCCTCTTCACTCTCTGGGCCAGCGTCTCCACGTCCCTGCAAAGCCGAAGACCAGTCAACACAAGCGGTACAGATTGAGGGGACGGAGATGACGGGAAGAGCGGGATGCTTACTCCTCGTCCACCTCCTCCTCTGCTGCCTTCCTGTTCCTCCTCGGGCTGAGAGATCCGAGGTCAAAGGAGAGACGCGTGCTAGCGTCTGCCGGGGAAGGAGAGGAAGGCGGGGTCTGCGCACGCCTGGACAAAGAGGAAGCATATGCTTTCTTATTCGCCACTGCGGCCTTCACCACCTTCTTCGTCGCCGTGGCTCTCTTTCGACGCGCGGACTCCTCCGGAGATTTTGGCCGCCGCGTAGCCTTGACGGGGCGGACCGGCTCACCGGAAGCGGCCCGACACAGGACTCATTTTTTTCTGAGGCCGGAGGGTCGGCAGCCCCGGCCTCCTCCTCCGACGACTCGTCAGCTACGTCTTCGACAAGAGGAGCCCTGGTGCCGGCGCTGCCGGCCTCCCCGGCGGCCTCCGCCCACCTGGCGAGCTCCTCCTCCTTCGCGGCCATCGCGTCCTTGTCCTCCACGCCGCCGGCGCTGCCGGCCTCCTCGGCAAGCTGCGCCTCCCTTGCCCTGGTGGCGATGTAGTCGAGCTCCGCCTCGGTGGTGTCTTGGACGAGCAGCCGCTCGGCGTCGGCATTGACGTATCCCTCGTGCAGGGTGTCGAAGAACTGCTGCACCTTGATGTCCTCCAGCTCGAGCCAGTTCGGGTCAGGGCCATGCGCGCTACAGTCCGGCATCATGGCGATGATCTCGATCCGGCGCGAGTTATTGCACAGCGGGACCACTCCCGCCGGCAGCTTGAACAGGGGCCCCTTGGTGACCTTGCCGGCCTTCGCAGCGGCCCTCGCAGCCTTACCAGTCCGCTCGACCTCGCCGTCGCTGTTCACGTCGAGCTGGAAGAGCCGCTGACAGAAATGAGCGTGCCCCAGCACCGTGAAGTTGTGTTCGAGGCCGGGGCGAAGCCGTATGATGTCGGCGGGGTTCGTGAAGAGCCAGGCCGGCCTCCCCTTGTTATGCAGCGGAGCAATCCGGCGGTGGATAAAAGTCGCCCCTATCATCTCAAGGGTGAGCCCGGCCTCGGTTAGGCGAAGGATCCTGGTGGTGGCGATCGTGAGCCTCGCATCGTCGGGGTCGAGGTCGCCCCAGTCGCTCCGGCGAATTGGCGGCGCGTAGCGGACCCGGCAAAAGGCAGGCAGGTCCTTCTCTTCAATCGAGCACCACCGGCCCCGCCATTCTTCCCACCTCTCGTTCGCACCGCCCTCCGGGTACGCCCCCTTGGACCTCAGGATCCAGGCGACGCAACTAGATATGGCGTCACCCTTTTGGATTCGAGGGGAGAAGTAATGGCGAAAAAGCGCGTATTGGGGTGCACCCCGGCGAAGCCCTCGCAGAGGTGCGCGAAAAGGGCCATGCACGCCACCGCATTCAGAGTAAAATCCAGAAGGCGGAAGCCATAGGTGTGCATGACATCGCAGAAGAAATCGGAGAAGGGGGACAGAGCCCGCAGGAGAAGTAATCAACAGAGAAGGGGTACCGATTTGGGGTAGCCTTGACGCAGTTCTCGGGGATGACGCGCGTGGCTGGATGCCCTGTCGTCTCTCCCCTCGTCTTCACCCCCCACAGGGGCTTGAAGGCCTCCCGGAGCTCGAACACGTCAACGGTCGAGGGGAAGTAGGCGAGCTGCGTCCACAGCACCACCAACACACTCTCCGGTGGCTCCATCGCACCGGCGTCCTTGGCCACTCCCTTGCCCTTGACGGATTTGGGCGCCATAGCGGCTAGGGGGTGCAACAGACAGAGGGCGGCGGAAACGCAACGACGGCGAGCGAAAATGAAGCTTAGGGAGGAAGGAGAAGGGGGCGGCGGCTCTAAGATCGGAAGAGGACCCAGAAGGGGTAAAGTGAGCAGCGCGCCCGCGGTTATTCCTTTTTGTAGGGAAGGCGCGGGCCGCCTCCTTTCCCATTAACTGTGACGTGACGCTTGCGTGCGGGAACCACCCCACGCATGAACCCCACGTCACGCACGCCCCCCACGTCACGCATTCGACGCGGGTCGTGGAGAAGCGCAGTGGACGGAAAGTTACCACGGTAAAAACCGCCCCGCCTACCCACGCACTGTTTTGGGCTTGACCCAACAACGTGTTGCACTTATGTGTGGCCCAGGCCTGGGGGCTCCTGTCGGTGTACAAAACTAGGGGGCTCTCCTTTTGACCCGTTTACTTCTGCACAGGCAGTCGGAGCCACGCGACGCGGCCGCACATGGCAAGGCAGGGGAGGTGAACCGAGGTAGTACCAAAGCACGAGACAAGCAAGACGACGCCAAGACCGAGGCCACAGAGAGCAAATGGACGAAGCAGGTTTCCCCGACAAGACCCTTGCCGGGGCAGCCTCGGCAACCCCGGCAAGACCCTTGCTGGGGCGGCTCGCCCACACCAGCGAAGTGAGCCACCCTTGAGCCCACGGTCTCCAACACCATCAACCGCATTGGACCAGGGCTCGGGAAGTGCCTCCATGGTGACATGCCGATCTTTGTGAAGACAAAGAACAATATTCAAGATCAGAAGAGTGGAAGACGGCGAGCCTCAGCGAGATCCTTGCCGAGGAAGCCCACAAGACCCCCGGCGAGATCCTTGCCGGGGACGACCGCAACGCCACGGCAAGACCCTTGCCTGGGCCCCGGCAAGGCCCTTGCTGAGGGCATCCGCAAGGCCGCAGCCAGGCCCGCACCCGCCAAGCTTTTTGCCACCAATCCCATGCAGCTGCCAGCCCACCAGCCGGGCAGGCACCTGCGTGTCGACGCAATGCTTCTCCACCACCGCGCCACCTCAGCTGCTTGCCTGCCTACATGGCGCCACCGCCTCGCTGGCCCAGGCGCGTGTTGAGGCGGGGCGAAGCGGCGGTAAAGTAGAGGGGACACGTCAGGGGTGCATTAAATGTGTCTTGTCCCGTAATAGCTAGCGATAAGCTTAACCACAGTACCCCGATGCCACCTCCTGGTGCCACTATGGCGATCCCTTGGCCTATAAAAGGAGACCCAGGGCATCCAGGAGAAGGATTCGGACTCTTGGACAAGTTACGCTCCTTGTAGCTAGTTCGAGAACCTCAAGAACACAGATATACACATCCAAGCAGGACTATGGTATTATGCATCTCTGCGGCCTGAACCTGGGTAAATGATCCGCGTGCTTGTACTGACAATGATATATATTGACCGAAGTGTCATGATATGTATAGGAGCGACGACCGAGGTCGAGGCCCTGAAAAAGGCCCTGGGCGAAGCCGAGGGGAAGGCTGTCAAGGAGCAGGCTCCCTGTAAGAAGCTCAAGGCCCGGGTCAGCGAGGTCTAGCAGGAGCTCCAGGACGTGGTGAGGAAGTACGAGACGTTGGAGCACGATCTGTCGGCTCGAGAGACCGAACTCGCCAAGGCTCGCCAGAGGGCGGAGAAGGCCTGGAATGAGGCCCAGGGCGCCCTCCAAGAGATCCAGGAGGCCACGAAGATCGCCGTGGGTAAGGCATTCAGTATGCAAAGCAAATATGTGAAAAGGAATTATCTTTTGCTAACCAGGATTCGGAGTTCTCTAGGGGCTTTTGCTGACCTGCCGCGACGTGTGTTGGACACCGCGGAGTTCTTTCGAGCCGAGGAAGGGAACTCCACGGAGAAAATTTTCTGGTCGCAGTATCTTGAGCCAGAGCATCCCGTGCCCTTCACCGATCGGCTGAAACAGACTAGCCATGAAGGATTTGATAATCCGGCTATGGCCAGCCGAAGCTATGCCAGACAGCTACTTCGGACTCGTGAAGCGGCTGGTGAATGCTTGTCCTCGGCTGGACGTCGTCAAGCGATCGGCCTGTATTGAATGTGCGCGCATGGCCTTCGCCCGTTGCAAGATGTGGTGGGCGAAGATGAACCCCGTCGAGCTGGCCAGGGGGCCGCCAGAGGGCAAGGAGCACCGCACACCCGAGCGCTATTTTGTGGATATCCTAGAAGGGTCTCGCATTGTGGCAACACAGTGTGGGCATGACATTATTTTTGAATGAATACATTCGTGTTGTCTTTGCCTTGTAAGATGAAACAAAGTCGGTTTGTAATATAATGCTTGTTATGTTTTAATTTTTTCCTCCTGTGCGACCGTGTTGTGTGGAATCTGAGGGTTGGCCAGTCGTCGGCTTCTGCCCCCACGTATGTAGTACGGTGGTGTTCGGCATGGAATCTAAACAATCTTGATCCTATTGTAGGGTCATTGAAGGAGTTGTTTAGCGCAACGAACCAGACAATCAGACTATGCGGCTTAAACGCCCTCACTTAGCCATAGGAGTTTTACAATAAAACATAGGCGCAGCCCCTGGTTTTCGAACCAGAGTGCTATGAGTGTCTGATCGGGAAGTACCGATGTTTCGCGTGATGCGGGAAAATCTCCTACGATTTGTAACCTCCGAACAGCTGACCGGCTCTCGCTGCATCATGACAGTTAGTTTTTGGCTTTCTCAACTGAGGTGCTCCTTTGGATAAACCAGGGCACAATCGCAGTAGTTCTCCCTTTACTACCTTAGCCGATATAGCGGAACGTAAGGTAGCAAGCACAGGAGCCGGGCAACCCAACTATTGACCAAAGACATGATTCGGAGCCAATGCATATAATGCAAATTCGGGGTGCCGAACTATACTATAAAGAGTGTTCGGACTTTATTGCCGTATTGTCGGGCATCGGGGAGCCCCTGGCAAATATGAAACGTACCAAAGTGTACGGGTGCTAGAAGATAAGTTATTAAAGGAAAACAGAAAAAAAAGCAGAGGTGATATCTTGGGCCCTTAAACTGGAGCCGCGAACTGCTTCCATTATAATTGGGTTAATACGTTGAAGCGCATTAATACAAATAGTGTGATAGCAATCGGCTATTTAACATGCCACAACCAAAGGCGAGCTGCGTATGGGTCCTGACAACAGGTAGAGTAGTCATTAATTTGACCTCTAGAACTTCCCCTGTACGTCTGTTCTTCTTGCCATCCTGGTATATTTATCCTATTACAGGTCCGATAATCAGCCATCCAAGAAGGCCTATGTAAAAGAAACTTGGAACAGGAAAAAAAGGAAATAGTGAAAGTATATGTGTGTCCGGGATCGGTCGAGCCGAACTGTACATCACAAGCTTGCTGTGCCTCCGTCGATGCCCGTGGAATTTTGAGTGTGTAATTATGTACGCGTTGTACGAATGCCACTGCTTGATCGGGGCTGGGACGGAGGCCGAATTGCTAATCGAGCTCTTGACGGGCCGAGCTGTCCTGTTGCAGCGTAGTCTGGACCTTCTTAACGGTGTCCAGGGGCTCGGCAGCCTGATTACGGTTCTGCTTGAGAAGGCCGCTCTGTACTTCTGCTGCTAGGTCGGTGGTGTGCGCCTCTATACGGAGGGAGCGTTCAGTGTTTCAGTTGACCGTTATGACGCCGCGTGGACCGGGCATCTTGAGCTTAAGATAAGCATAATGAGGCACCGCGTTGAACTGGGCAAATGTTTTCCGCCCGAGCAGTGCGTGACAACCGCTACAGAATGGTACGATGTCGAAGATTAACTCTTCGCTTCAGAAATTATCAGGGTATCCGAAGAAAACCTCTAGTGTGATTGAGCCCGTACAGCGGGCCTCGACACCTGGTATGACTCTTTTGATGGTAGTCTTTGTGGGCTTGATCCGTGATGGATTGATGCCCATTTTTCGCACTGCATCCTGATACAGCATGTTGAGGCTGCTACCTCCGTCCATAAGGACGCGCGTGTGGTGAAATCTATCAATGATTGGGTTGAGGACTAGTGCGCTGAACCGCCATGATGGATACTAGTCGGGTGGTCCCGACGATCAAAGGTGATCGAAAATGACGACCATGGATTGAATTTTGGGGCGACTGGCTCTATTGCGTAGACGTCCCTTAGCGCGCGTTTGCGCTCCCTTTTGGGGATGTGTGTAAAATATATCATGTTTACTGTTTTCACTTGAGGGGGAAACTTCTTCTGTCCCCCTGTGTTCGGTTGCGAGGGCTCCTCATCGTCGTCCTCGCTTTGTGATCCCTTTTCCCTGCTTTCGGCGTTTAATTTGCGGGCCTGTTTAAAAACCCAACAATCTCTATTGGTATGATTGGCTGGTTTGTCTGGGGTGCCATGTATCTATCACGGGCGATCGAGTACGCGTTCCAGGCTGGATGGTCCCTGATTGTTTCTCTTGTACGGTTTCTTCCGCTGGCTGGACTTGGAGCCACTTAATCCGGCGTTGACTATGGTCTCGTCGGCATTATGGCCATTGCTTCGGCACTTGTGTCTGTTACGTCGGAGCTTGCCGTTGTTGTTCTCAACCTCAGAGGGGCCTGCCTTGCTGGTTGTGTTTTTGCTGCGAGCCAACGAACTATCCTCACCCACGCAAAAAGAGGGTCATTAGTGCCGTTAGGGCTGCCATAGATTTTGGCTTTTCTTTGCCGAGGTGGCGGGCGAGCCATTCGTTGCGGATGCTGTGTTTAAATGCCGCTAGGGCTTCGGCATCTGGACAGTCGACGATCTGATTCTTTTTAGTTAGGAACCTAGTCCAGAACTTCCTTGCAGACTCCCCAGGCTGTTGAACTATGTGGCTTAAGTCATCGGCGTCTGGGGGCCGGACATATGTACCTTGGAGGTTATCGAGGAAGGCCTCTTCCAAGTCCTCCCAGCTACCAATAGAATTTTCAGGCAGGCTGTTTAACCAGTGCCGAGATGGTCCTTTAAGCTTTAGCGGGAGGTACATGATAGCGTGGAGGTCATCTCCCGGGGCCATGTGAATGTGGAGGATAAAGTCCTCGATCCATACCACGGGATCAGTTGTCCTGCCGTATGATTCCATATTCACGGTTTTGAACCCTTCGGGGAATTCGTGATCCATTACTTCATCAGTGAAGCAAAGAGGGTGTGCGGCGCCTCTGTATCTGGCCGCATTGCGCCGTAGCTCCGATGCAGTTCGTCTGCGGTTATCGGCTCGGGTGTGACTAGGTTTGTCACGTTCGAATAGGTAGTCATCATCACGTGTCAAGGGACGTCCTCGCGATCCATAAATCGATCGGGTATGTCCTGCTCTACTATCCCGGGTCTGCCGGAGGTCGTATGTATGACCCCGAGCTGTTTCATCTCTATTTTTACGAGGCGGTGGGGCGGGCTGCTGTTCGCCCTGAGTTGCCGTTCTATCCCGGCCACGTGGTGGTCGGTCCGCCGCACTGTCCCGACCGCATGGTGGTCGATCGGCCGCATTACACGAGCGAGGTATGGGCTCCGACGCCTCTTCATCAAACTGGGGTAGCAGCCTTCACTTCGGGTAACTCTTGGCTGGGCGTTTGAGGCTGTATTCTTTGTCCGCCAGGACATCAGTCCACCTGTCGACGAGCAGATCTTGGTCAGCTTGAAGCTGCTGCTGTTTCTTTTTCAGGCTCCTTGCAGTGGCTATTAGCTGGCGCTTGAAGCGTTCCTGCTCGAGAGGTTCCTCCGGCACGATGAAATCTTTGTTGCTGAGGCTTTCCTCATCCTCGGAGAGTGGACGGTAACTGCAGTCCTCCGAGTCGTTGGGCCTGGCCTGTTCGTTGGGGCTAGCTTGCCCGTTTTCTTGTTCCTCCTATTAGGATGTTACCTCAGCAAGGTCTTCATTGTTTTCGGCATCGTCCGGGTATTATTTTCACCGGTGCCTGCGTTGCTGTCCTTTGAACGACGTGACTTAGAGCGGCGCCGAGGACGCCGGCGTTTTTGCTGTGTCTCAGGAGGTTTATTCTCGACTGGATTTTCTTTGTCATCGTCGTTGGTTGTTTTGGGTGTATCCACCATGTACACATCGTATGAATAAGTGGCCGTCCAGCGTCCAGTATATGGCGGATTTTGGTCGTGGTGTTCATCAACATCGTCGTCCATACCGTCAATGTCTTCGGAGCCATAATCAAGCGTGTTGGTTAAATCCTCAACCGTGGCTATGAAGTGGGTGGCGGGTGGGAAGCAAAATTCTCCATTGTCAGCCTCTAGTTCGTACCGAACATAGTTCGGCAGTGAGTCCCCCGCCAAGTACAAGTTCTTTAGTGAGCTCAGCATGTCGCCCAACGGCGAGTGCTGGAAGATGTCTGCGGTGCTGAACTCGAAGATCAAGAAGCGATCAAGCTCGGCATCCACGGACTCACATGGTTCGGAACTTATACCCGGAGAAGAGTCCGGAGTTCCAGTGACACGAGTATTTTTTAAAGTTAAGTCCATGTGCGGCTCCAACGACGGGGAATCTATGGCCTCCGTGGAGGGGTCGAGCCTCCGATCCTTGGATGCCGCTATGTGCTCTGGATCTAAGGCCGGAGTGGTCACGGGAGATGTCTCCTGGATGCGGTCTGACGACAGATTTAGGTCATGTTCATCAAGGTGACCAGGAGCAGTCACCGCGGTCTCGAATCCGGCGAAGATCAAATCTCCACGGATGTCCGCAACGTAGTTTAAGCTCCCAAATCTGACCTGATGGCCAGGGGCGTAGCTATCGATCTGCTCCAGGTGGCCAAACGAGTTGGCCCGCAGTATGAAGCCGCCGAATACGAAGATCTGTTTGGGGAGGAAGGTTTCTCCTTGGACAGCGTCATTGTTTGACGATTGAAGGGGCCATCGAACATTTTGGGGACGGCACAGTGGAACTCTCAATGAAAGCACCAATGTTGGGGTCAAAACCGGCGGATCTCGGGTAGGGGGTCCTGAACTGTGTGTCTAAGGTCGATGGTAACAGGAGACAGGGGACACGATGTTTACCTAGGTTCGGGCCCTCTCTATAGAGGTAATACCCTACTTCCTTCTTGATTGATCTTGATGGATATGAGTATTACAAGAGTTGATCTACCATGAGATCGTAATGGCTAAACCCTAGAAGTCTAGCCTATATGACTATGGTAATGAGTCTCTCTTTCCGGACTAAGTCCTCCGGTTTATATAGACACCGGGAGGATCTAGGGTTACACAAGGTCGGTTACAAAGAAAGGAATCTACATATTCGGTCGCCAAGCTTGCCTTCCACGCCAAGGAGAGTCCCACCCGGACACGGGTGCAGTCTTCGGTCTTCGTATCTTCACATCCCATCAGTCCGGCCCATGGCCAACAGGCCGGACGCCCGAGGACCCCTTAGTCCAGGACTCCCTCAGTTACAAGAGTTGATCTACCTCGAGACCGTAATGGCTAAACCTTAGATGTTTAGCCGATGTAAATTCTGATAGCCTCTACAGAGTAAACCCTCCGGTTTATATAGACACCGGAGGGGCCTATTGCTGTACAGAGTCGGTTTACAGAGAAAGGAAACTACACACCCGGACGTCCAGCTTGCCATCCACACAAAGGAGAGTCCCATCTGGACACAGGGGAAGGCGTTCTACCATGTATCTTCACGGCCCATCACTCCGGCCCATGTCGCATAACACCGGACTTCTCAGAAGGACACCCAGGGACCCATAAGCTAGGACTCCCTTAGTAGCCCCTAAACCAGTCTTTCGATGACGATGTGTTCGGGACGCAGATTGTCTTCGGCACTTCAAGGCGGGTTCCTCCTGCGAATACTTCAAAGCAGTCTTCTAAGCAAGAGAACCGTATCCTGCTCTGTATAATAGTTACAACCCTCAACCACAAGGGCACAATACTTAATCAAAATAAGGTATGTCCACTAACAGCCTTTTCGGTAAAACGTTACGTCTGGCCTCTTTATTATCTTGAACCTTTTTTTGGCCTCCCTGAGGGAGTCCTGGACTAAGGGGTCCTCGGGCGTCCGGCCTGTTAGCCATGGGCCAGACTGATGGGCTGTGAAGATACAAAGACCGAAGACTCTACCTGTGTCGGGATGGGCTTCTCCTTGGCGTGGAAGGCAAGCTTGGCGTCCAAATATGAAGATTCCTTTCTCTATAACCGATCTTATGTAACCCTAGATCCCTCCGGTGTCTATATAAACTGGAGGGCGAGGTCCGTAGAGGCCATGATTTATAGACATAGTCATACATGCTAGACTTCTAGGGTTTTAGCCATTACGATCTCGTGGTAGATCAACTCTTGTAATACTAATATTCATCAAGATCAATTAAGCAGGAAGTAGGGTATTACCTCCATAGAGAGGGCCCGAACCTAGGTAAACATTGTGTCCCATGTCTCCTGTTACCATTGACCTTAGACGCACAGTTCGGGACCCCCTACCCGAGATCCGCCGGTTTTGACACCGACGTTGGTGCTTTCATTGAGAGTTCCACTGTGCCATCATCAAAAGGGTTGATGGCTGACCTTGTCGTCAAGGAAAATATCACCTCCAAGGGAGCCCTGGCCCCAGGCCAAATCCTCCGGCTGGGCGGCTTCAACATGACCGCCTGTTCGGCCCTTAAGCTGACTATGACCTCTCGAGTCATCGAAAATCGCCTGCGCATTGATTCTGAATACTCCAAGCAGATGGATCCGGCGGAGTTGTCGTCTTTAAACGAACTCCTTGATCGCATCGCTGCCCTGGGGGTCGCCACAGACTATGATCGGATTGGGCTTAAACCCGACTAGAGAGAAATTAAAACTCCACCGATCACCCATCAGATAGCGGTAGTAGAGGAGCAAGAGGACAACTTTCCCTCTGTACTAAAGGCGAACTATGTTCGGATCTCCGAGCTTGAAGAGCCAGACAGCTGCCCGCAGAAAGATACATCCTGTCCTCCGAACATAGAATCGGACGACAAGCCTAAAAAATCAGTTGATATCCCGGATCCCTAACTATTAAGTTCGGAAGTTCTTCAGACTCCGGATCCCAACTTGGGTTAGGGTTTGGATTTAAATCCTCCAACCCACCCAGATATAAGCGCTCTTATGGGCATACGACAGCAGTCTGAGGATACGGTCCATCACTTCTGGGCCAGATTCCTCCTCGTCAAAGACAGGATTAAAGATTGCCGCGACGGAGACGCAATCTCAGCGTTCTGCCACAATCGCAAGGATGAAGGAATCCTCAACTCCATCAACCGTCGTCGCGTATCACACTTCACAGACTTGGCAACCATAGTACACAAATACTGCGCAATGGAAAGCGCTTGGAAAACTCAGGCGGCCCGTTGGGAACCACCGGCTCCCACCAAACCCCTCGTTCAGGTGAAAAGGACGCACCCTCATGGCACTTCCGGCCCAATAATAAAGAAATATACGCCCATTACAGGGCACGGAACCGTTCTGGAGGGATGGCTCGATGGGCCATGCAAAATACACACAACACCGGATACCATACCAACCCACAGCCTTACAGCATGTTGGATACTCCGGCAAGTGGCCAAGAGCGGCGAGGATATCCTCACCAAAAACACCGTAGAGCAGCATCCCCTAGAAGACGACGACCTTAGAGTACTGACGGTCTTCGAGACCTTCGCTACAAACAATAAGCGCAAAAGGGCACTCCGCGACCTCGCCGAAGTCTGCCAAATCTCAACAATAAACCCATGGAACGACATGGCCATAACCTTTAATGCCGGTGACGAACCAAAATTCAGAACAGTCCAGGCACCAGCCGCCTTGGTCCTCAGTCCGATCGTGGATGGCTTTCGGCTCACCAAGGTTCTCATGGACGGCAGCAGCGGACTAAACCTCATTTACGAGGATACACTCAGCAAAATGGAAATAAACAGGAGCCGCATCGGGCAAAGTAGCACGACATTCCGAGGAATTATTCCCAGTCGGGAGGCGCGATGCGCGGGAAACATCACGCTCGACGTGGTATTCGACACACCGGAGAACTATCAGTTCTAGGAAATAACCTTCCAATGGGCCCCTTTCAACAGTGGATATCACACCCTATTCGGGCGAGATGCATTTGCACACTTCCAAGCTGTACCTCACTACGGGTATATGAAGCTCAAGATGCCCGGGCCCAACAACATAATCACTCTCGCTAGTGATCCGGACATAGCACTCCGTGCTGAAAATAAAACTGCATCCTTGGCCCTTGAGGCTTTATCTGAAGCCCTCGCGGCCGAAGAATAAACCCCATTGCACTCCATGATGGATAGGGACGACATAATCCTGGACAAACGACCCAAATCCACCTCCTTCAAACCAGCAGAAGAAATAGCCAAATTCCAAGTGCATCCAACGGACCCCAAGAAGACAGCATCTATCGGGGCACAACTAGATCCAACGGTCGACACCGCTCTACGAGAGTTCCTGCACGAGGACTGGGACATATTCGCCTGGCACCCTTCTGATATGCGAGGAATCCCACAGAGGTTGGCCGAACACAGCCTTAATATATTGAAGGGGTATAAACCGGTCAAGCAAACACTGCGGTGCTTTTCCAAACCCAAACCTCAAGCTATGGGGGAGGAGCTGGCCAAGCTAATCGTGGCCGGATTCATTAGAGAAATAAAACACCCGGACTGGGTAGCAAACCTGGTGATGGTACCAAACAAGGATAAATCCTGGCCCAATGCGTCGATTTCAAAGACCTCAACAAGGCCTGCCCTAAGGATCCCTCCCCCTCCCTCGCATCAATCATATTATTGATGCAACCGCAGGAGACGACTCACTATGCTTCCTCGACGCATACTCCGGATACCATCAAATCAAGATGAAGGAGTCAGATCAGGCCGCAACGGAATTCATTACCCCATATGGGCCTTTCTCCTTCAACACCATGCTCTTCGGGCTCAAAAACGCCGGGGCCACCTACCAACGCATGATTCAAACATGCCTGGAGAAACAGATCGGCAAGACAGTTGAAGCATACGTGGACGACATCGTCATTAAAACTAGGTATGTCGAGTTACTAATAGACGATTTACGTCTCACATTCGACAACCTCCGAGCATATGACATCAAGCTCAATCCGGAAAAGTGTGTTTTAGGCGTCCCTGCTGGAAAACTGCTGGGCTTCATCATTTCCAATAGAGGAATTGAAGCAAATCCAACCAAAATCCGAGCTTTGTCACAATTGGCTACACCAACGGACCTTAAACAGGTCCAAAAACCTGCCGGATGCATGGCAACTTTAAGCTGCTTTATCTCCAGATTGGGAGAAAAGGCATTGCCACTGTATCGCCTCCTCCGGTGCACCGATCACTTCGAGTTGATGGATGCGGCAACGACCTGACTGGAAGAAATAAAAGCCCTTCTAGCAACCAACCCAATCCTGGCCGCGCCTAACGTCGGCGAACCCATGTTATTATACATATCGGCAACAAATCAGGTGGTGAGAGCCGTGCTCGTCATTGAGCGGGAGCAGGACGGACACAAATTCCCACTTCAGAAGCCGGTATACTACGTATCCACTGTCCTCACACCATGCAAATCCCGGTACCCTCATTATCAAAAGATAGCATACGCGGTCTTCATGGCATCCCGGAACCTACGTCACTACTTCCAAGAGTGTTCAATCACGGTGGCTTCCGATGTACCACTCAATGACATAATAAACAACCGCGATGCTACCGGCCGGATTGCCAAATGGGCCATTGAGCTCCTTCCATTCGACATAACATACAAGCCGCGTCGAGCCATTAAATCCCAAGTACTGGTGGATTTCATCGTCGAATGGACAGAGGCCGAACTCCCTAAAGAGTACGGCACATATTCCAACTGGGTTATGTATTTCGATGGTTCCAAAATGCTGACAGGACTAGGAGCGGGCGTCGTTTTAACGTCCCCCACTACAGACGTAGTCCAATACGTACTCCAAATATTATACACATACTCCAATAATGCAGCCGAATATGAGGCCTTATTGCATGGTCTTCGGATGGCTGTCTCCATGGGCATACAACGCCTGGAAGTGCGTGGGGACTCAAACCTCACAATATCTCAAATAAATGGAGATTTCGATGCCAAAGATCCGAAGATGGCGGCTTATCGTAATGCCGTCCTAAAAATGTCGGCTCGGTTCGAGGGGCTCAAGTTTCATCACATGGCCCGAGAAAGTATTCAAGCGGCGGACGTCCTTGCTCGCATCGGCGCCAAGCGCGACCCTGTCCCACCTAACATCTTTCTGGCAAGGATTTTTAAGCCGTCCGTGGTGTAGCACGGGGAGAGCGGCAACACCAGTCCGGATCCGAACACAACCCCAGATTCCGAATACACCAATATCATTGGGGGCTCAGCCACCGAAATAACACCGTCGGCCCATCTCATAATGGCATTCATTACCCCATGGATCTTTCCCTTCTTGGCCTACCTTAATAGGAAGTAACTCCCTGAGGATCAGAATGAGGCCCACCGCATTGTTCGGCGTTCGAAGGCCTACAAGGTTCGCGACGGAGAGCTCTACAAGGAAAGCGCTATCGGAATCCTTCAAAGATGTATCTCCGAGGGAGAGGGGCGGCAGCTCCAGAATGAAATTTAGGCCGGTCTCGGCGGTCACCACGCCGCAGCTCGGTCCCTTGTTAGCAAGGCCTTCCGTACAGTTTTTTAGTGGCTGACGGCCTGAGGAGATGCATAGGACCTTGTCTAACGTTGCGTCGGATGCCAACTCTTAGCCAACCAAAGCCATATGCCCCCAACCGCTCTACAAACAATCCCCATCACTTGGCCTTTCGCGGTCTGGGGGCTCGATATGGTCGGACCCCTTAAAGGAGGAAGCCATAAGAAAAAGTATCAGCTAGTCATGGTGGATAAATTCACTAAGTGGATAGAGGCCAAACCAGTTAGAACGGCCGAGGCCGGGCCAGTGACATATCCGGTGTTGTGCACCATTATGGTGTTCCACACAACATCATCACTGATAATGGCACCAATTTCACAGCCGATGAGGTGAAAACCTCGTGCGCTAATCTGGGCATTAAGCTCGATTACGCCTCTGTCTATCACCCACAAACAAACGGTTAAGTCGAATGAGCCAATGGTCTTATTATGAGCGGCATCAAGCCTAGACTAGTGTGGTCTTTGAAAGAATCGGACAAGCACTGGGTTGAGTAGCTCGACTCCGTACTATGGGTGCCGCGGACCACGCCAGCACTACCGGATATACACCTTTCTTCATGGTGTACGGCCCAAAGGCTGTGTTACCCTGCGACATTATTCATGACTCACCTCGAGTGCGCATGTACGAAGAGATAGAGGCCGAGCTTGATCGGCAGGACAGTTTAGATGCCCTGGAGTAGGAGCACGACGTTGCAAAAGCCTGTTCCGCATTTTATCAACAACAGGCTCGCAGGTATAAAAACAGAGAAGTGCGGGCCAAGACTTATAATGTTGGCGAACTTGTTCTATGCCTGCCGGAGAAGAAAAAGGACAAACTCAAGCCCAAGTGGGAGGGTCCCTTCATCATTGACGACGTTCTCACCGGAGGAGCGTACCGCCTGCGTGATGCATCAGACAATCGCCTAGGGCCGAACCCCTGGAACGCGGCCAGACTCCGAAGATTCTATGCCTAGTGCCGAACTCTTTGTTCGTCTCCTTCTCCCTATTGTTTCCATTACTTTTTCCTCTCTTTTCGCTTTTTCCTTTTTTAGCTTTAAAGCTTTTCGTGCGCCTAAACCGTGCACCTGCAACATACACATACTCAAATGTGTACGTCAGTTATACCTGGGGGCTTCTTTGACAGAAGCTTATTATTGTTATTTTTCGAGTATCAAGCTCATCACATATGCGCGTTTTCCCGATATGTACCTTTTTTCGCGATTATATGCATCGATATGACTTAAGTTTTGGCCAAGCGGGGTTGCCTGGCTCCTGTACTTATGCCCTACGTTCCCGTTAGTTCGGCTAGGGCATAAAGGGAGCACCTCTGCAATTGTTACTGCCGGGTCATCCGGATGTGTACCTCAGACTGGGTGAAGCTGAAAGCTAGCGTTCTTAAGGGAATATTCGGTCGGTGAACTAAAGATGTTTCACATTCATTAAAACATGAACCTCGAGATGTTGAATATCCTGCGATTTTTTCAATCACAGTTCGGACATGCACACTAACGCATGCACACCCAGGGAAAGGAACCCTTAACGGAACTATTCTCTCTGGAAGATGTTTCTTATGATCACAATGTAATATAACATAGCTAGTCGGATACAACTTGTCTGTTCAAGCAACCCCGGTTTCCACGCATATGACCCCTACGCCTGGTTTCCACGGATACCCCGGTTTATTTTTGCCGCTCAGGTATTCGAAACACTTTGCACCTTAGGGTCCGGAGGTTGAAACGAAAAGGTCTGCCATGACAATCGTTTTAAAATCCGGCTAGGGACAACTTTGTCAAGGAAAGTACACAGTCACCTGGACTCATAAATTTCCTCTTCTATACCGTCCAGCAGGCTGTCTAACTTACAATCCTGCTGGGAATACTTGGCGGCTACTTCTACTTGGTCATATACCAAATTAATGGGAACTTATTTTCCATCTGACCCTAAAGGTCCGACCCGGGCCATATGATTTGGATCAAGCTTGGTATACCGTGTTTTTACCATGGCCCAGGCTTCTCGTGCACCTTCCCGGCAGGCCGATATCTTCCATAATCGGAAGCGCCGCCGCGCTCCCTTGAATAGCTCTATAAGCTCCTCCATTCTTCCTGGAGGGGAGGAGGATGGCCATAAAGCCTTGGCAACACTTTGCATCGCCTGCCGAGCCTACTCGTGCATTTGTGACAGCTCTTGTAGCAGATCGCCCGAGAATCCGGACATCTCCTCTTCGGGACGACCGGTCAGCACACCTGTAGACATAACTCTGTCAGTCCCCTTTATCTCCAAATTACTCGAAGGTAAGTTCGACCACATACCAAATATGCTGCAGCGCAGCCTCTTATTCTCCTTCATTGAATCAGCCAGCTGGGCCTGTACATCTTTCAGTTCTTCGCCCAGCTGGGTGTGGGCATCCTGCAGCTTGTTTTTCTCATTTCTGACTCGCGTCAGCACACGTTCGCCCGCGGCCAGCAGGTTTTTGGCTTCTCGTTCTTCCACTTGGGTGGCTTTAAGTTGCTCCTTCAGTTGATCTGACAATCCTGCCATAGGATGAGCAACAGTGTTAGCATTGCCGGTATATCATTATGTTTTCTCGATGGAGGGGAACATTACCAGATGATGCCTTCTTGGACTTCTCCAGTTCGGTGGTAGCATCAGTTAGCTGGGTCCGACGCTTTTCTAGTTCCTGAGACAATAAGTTGTTCTTCTCCGTCAGCACCTGGTTATACAATGATACTTAAATCAGTTGTATCAACTGCTTCAAGTCTCAGGGGCTACTGGTATATAATTATCAGTTTTGTACAATAAACTTACCCGCGTATCTTTCAAATGCTGGTCTGCGGCTCTGGTAAGCCCGTCTCGAGCTGCTCGGATGTATGCATACGCCGAGCTAAAGGAATTGAAGGCCTCTTTTGTAAAACTGGGGTCGCGGAGAATGGCCCTCCGGCGCCGATGACCCATGGCGCTCTCCACTTTCGAGTTTGTGATGAATACATCATCCGAATCCTCAGACGAAGGACAATCCGGCGTCACTCTCGTATCAGCCCCTGCCTTTATGGCGGGATCTGGATCCCGACTGTGGGGAGTATGATCGGCCAGACCCCCGGACATAGTCCAGTGAACTCTTTTCCTGATACAGGACAAACGAAAAGTCACAGTTGGATGCGACTGCCAAGGGGCATATTCACAAATCAATACCTCTTCGATGAAGACTCGACCATGTCTTCGTTTGCCTTCCTCTTCGAAGACTTGCCCTGCGTAGGGGCCGCTCTCTTTGGAGTTTCCTCTTGGGTAGCGCAGCGTGCCGAACACCTCCCCTTTTGAGCACGAGACAGTGCGGTGTGGGTGAGGTAGAACGAGGGAACTCTTTCGGAGGAGGTGTCTCCTGATTACTTACGTGTGAAGCAGGGAGTAGACCGGGATAATCGGAAGTGATGGCCACTTCCGTGCCGTCATAGCTCGCCTGGTAAAACACCCTGTCCTCGAGCACCACGAATATATCCGGATCCTCTTCGAAACCAGGGTCAAGGTCCCGATTGTGGCCCTCTGGCTGTGGGGCGGGGTTGTAAAGCCCCTCGGAGGTCTTTCGCCAGTGCTGTTATAAATGGACAGATTAATATTCATTGAAAGTGGTTCAGGGAGCAGAGTGAGGAGAGCAGAGGGGTTGGGACTTACCCAGCTAGGAGGATTGTACATGCAAAATCCATCTCTATGCTTGATACGAAGAAATTCCTCTTCCTCTCCTTTGAACAATTCAGCCAATATTTTGGCCAGAGCGCCGGGGGTGTCCGGACCCTTCCGGCCGCAGCGGGAGGTGTCATCCTCCCCATTGTAGTGCCACACGGGAAGACCTATGTATTGGAGTGGCTGAAACCCCCGCACCATGGAAGTCGCCATTACCTCGACCATTGATAATCCGGACTGGGTGAGTGTCCTTATCTTGCTCATGAGTTGACGAACTTCCGCACTATCTTCCTCCTCGAGGCTCCAAGGGCGCCAGCTGTGGCGTTTCTTCAAGGGAATGCTTGCAAACTCGGGAAGACCCCTCCGAACTGGGTCAGGAAGTGCGACGTCCTCAATATAGAACCATTCGGAAGGCCACTCTTCGGATGCCTTCTTTGGTGTGCCGGACAGGTATCCGGTCTCGGCGATGCGCCATATTTCGGCTCCGCCCACTTCGAATATTGATCCCTCATGGTTGCGCGGGACGAGACATAATAGCTTTCTCCACAATTCAAAATGGGCTTCGCAACCTAAGAATATCTCGCAAAGAGCGACATAACTCGCGATATGCAGGATGGAGGCGGAAGTGAAGTTGTGAAGTTGGAGGCCATAATACTCCAGAAGCCCGCGGAGGAACGGATGAATTGGGAATCCGACACCTCTTAGCAAATAGGGGACGAAGCACACTCGTTCCCCCCATGGATTGGGGAAATTCTCCGCGTAGGCCCCGTCATTGAAGGAGGTCAACCGTGCCAGAACAGGGACCAGATCCGCGTGGGGAAGAAATCCCTGTGTTTGCAGCTTCACCAGCTGACTGTGGGATACGGAACATCTCTCCCAATTGCCTTTTTCGGAGCCGTAGGGATTGGAGGAGGAGCTAGGAGCGCTGGCCATGTTGGAGTGGTTTTTCCTTGCAAGATCTGAGATTTTTCCACATGATGCTAAATGGATCTAAGATCCAATCTCTTTAATAGATGCTCTTTCTTACATGGCCGGGGTGTTAAGTGCAAAAGTACCCTGACCTCTCGCATTCGCTAGACACATGGAACCTAAAGTCGTTGATACACATACGCCGAGGGGTACGACATTAAATGGAAGGCCGAATACATCTCTTTGAAGTCATCGGAGGAGGAACTCGCCTTGCAATGCCGAAGACAATCTGTGCGCCAGACACCTCGTCATTGAAGCCTAGTCCGGGGGCTACTGAGGGAGTCCTGGACTAAGGGGTCCTCGGGAGTCCGGCCTGTTAGCCATGGGCCAGACTGATGGGCCGTGAAGATACAAGGACCGAAGGCTCTACCCGTGTCCAGATGGGACTCTCCTTGGCGTGGAAGGCAAGCTTGGCGTCCAAATATGAAGATTCCTTTCTCTGTAACCGATCTTATGTAACCCTAGATCTCTCTGGTGTCTATATAAACCAGAGGGCTAGGTCCGTAGAGGCCAAGATTTATAGACATAGTCATACAGGCTAGATTTCTAGGGTTTTAGCCATTACGATCTCGTGGTAGATCAACTCTTGTAATACTCATATTCATCAAGATCAATCAAGCAGGAAGTAGGGTATTACCTCCATAGAAAGGGCCTGAACCTGGAAAAACATTGGGACCCCTGTCTCCTGTTACCATTGACCTTAGACGCACAGTTCGGGACCCCCTACCCGAGATCCGACGGTTTTGACACCGACACTACCGCTTCATGTTTCGTGGCACGACATCTACTGATATGTCTTGTCAAAACAGATATAATGTCCGCTTATTGCAGGATACTCATCAATACGGGTTCGCGTAATCCAACTGTGTCGTTCGCCTGACCCCTTGGGAACAGGCAAGTTTTAAGGCTTGTGTGGGGGGGGGGGGGGGGCGCTTGATATTCACTGCCTATATAAGCGGATAAAGATCCATCTTTTCACCCGACGCCTTCTTCCTTCCTCAGCCTTCCCATCCTCGAGCTCCAGCGCCCAAGCTTCGATCTTCCCCACCGCCACCATCCTTTCGAGCCATGTTTGGTTCCGATTCTCAAGGCAAGCGGGTGGCCTCCTCCGTTACGGAGAAGGACATCAACGAACTCCAGGAAGTGGGTTACCTGGCTACGGACGTCACGCACAGGCTTCCTGCCAAAAAGCAGATCATCCCCGCTCCGGAGCCCGGGAGAGAGTGGTGTTTATTCCCCACTTCCTCCGCGGACTAGGGTTTCCACTTCACCCTTTTGTCCGCGGCGTCATGTTCTATTACGGTCTAGATTTCCATGATCTAGCCCCAAACTCCTTCCTCCACATATCGGCATTTATCGTCGTGTGCGAGGAGCTCCTCCGCATCCCTCCCCCACTTCGGCCTATGGCTCAAAGTCTTCAATGTGAATCCGAAGGTGGTTGATGGGCTGCACGCAGACTACGGAGGTGCCATGGTGAGAAAGCTCCCCAATGTCACCTGGCCCAAAGGGGCCTTCATGGAAACTGTCAAGATATGGCAGCAGGAGTGGTTCAACATCACCGAACCTCGCGGCGCCAACTGGGCGGCCACTCCTAAGTTTAGATCCGGACCCCCAATGCGGCTCGCACTGTGGACCAACAAGGTTCTGGACTGGGGGTCAACCGATGATGTGATGATGCTGCAAAAGCGCATCAAAAATATTATAGAGAAGGACACCAGTCTGACTGATGTGATTCAGGTGATGCTTTTCCGCTTGATCCTCCCCTATTAGTGCCGGCCTCTCCATATGTGGGAGTTCAATCCGGAAGGGCCGAGGACCCTGCAGTGATTCTTCGGCACAACGCACGAAGAGATCTGGAAGCTACTCTTCAAGGCCCAGAAGACATGGCCGGAGACGGACGACGACATCCGCCTCGATAGCGCGCATTCGGCCACCCCGGTAAGTATTTAGTTTCTGAACATAACTTCAGTTCACAAATCAAAGGGTATACTGAGCCTTCTATTTTCAATCAGGGATGGACAAAGAAGGCGGAGCGGATCAAATGTCCAGCTCCGCTATCCGAAGACCCAGCCATTCGTCTACTAATGAGGATGCTGGTCCTGGTGCCGTACCAGGCGTCGGAGAAGAAGGCCAAGAAGAAGAGCAAGGAGGGCAAAGGTGGCCTCCGCCGTAAAGGTACTTCGGACGCTGTGTCCGGAGAGACCGAAGCTCCCTCCTCCCGCGAGGGAGATGAAGATGAAGAGGAGGAGGAAGCAGAAATCAATTCTCCCCCCTAAGGGGAGGAACAAGAAAAGGGCGTCCTTCGTAGATCCAGAGGCGAAGGCATCCAAAAGGGGGAAGATATCCCTCTCGGATGGCTCGGATTCAGATGCTGAAGCCATCCCCAAGCGGCGCCCAAGGGCAAAGCCCCTAGCCGAATTGTAAGTATCTAGGGATGCTTTACATACATTTGATCTTTTACAAATTGTAGGATAAGGTATTACATTATGTGTTTCAGTTCCGCCCGTGGACTCCCCCAACTATCATCATCTTCGGGGAACTCTCTGGTGTCAGAGATGGTGGAGAGCGAGATGCCTCCGCGAGCCTCTCTGCCACACACAACGGATGACACCAAGATGTTATCCCAAAGGACCTCTCCGGGCCACGGAGAGGTGCGGGAGGCCGCCAAGACGGCGCTAGAGGGTAATGCCTCGGCTGCCGAGAACATGGGGGGCACAACCCCCATGGAGACTAACGACGGGGGCCCTGACCGGTCCGGCCCCTAGCGGAACACCATTCCGAAGACCCATGTGGCTCCGGAATAGAGTGAGCAACCCCCTTCAAAGGAGGGGGGAGCGCCCACTCTGACGGCGACCTCCACTAATCCGGAGGCACCAAACCCTCTGATGGACGCACTGCAACGTGCTTCCGTCGTGGAGGAGCACCGTACCCTGATGGGTTTGGTGGTTGAGAAGGTTCAGTCCACCAAAAGCGGGCTGAACGAAGCCATTACCAGCCTATTAACATGCTTTGAGGTATGCGATGTAATATTCTTGGCCGCTTATGCAAAAAATATGCGTGCGTATAGATAGTAGCCCCTGAGATCCTGTTCGGCTTTTGAAAAAAGGCCGAACAGAGTATCAAGTAATATTCGCAGGAGATAACGTACTTGTCTATTTTGATAAACAGGCTTCACTGTTAGTGGCGACAGCCCAGGCCGCCGAAGTATCCGAACTCAAGCGGAAGCTGTTGCTAGTCGATAAGGATCTTGTTCGCATCCGTCCTCTGATAGACGTTTGATGAGGCGCAAGGTATGTTTTGAAAAAACGGTTACACACCTAAAATAATATTTCAATGTGGAGTCTAATCTCATATGTTGCCTTGATCATTATTCCAGGTAGTGCGGTCAAGGTCGAGACCCTGAAGAGTGCCCGTGCCCAAGCCAATTAGCAGGCACGGATGAGCCATGCGGCTGCTAAAAAAGCGGCTGCGTATCTAAAGGCCGAGCAGGTCACCCGCCGCTAGTATGAGGAGTGGGTGACAGAAGTGGAGCAAGAGCTCAAGGATGCCGCCAGCAGGTGCGAAGCCTTTGAGAAGAATAAGGCCTAAGCGGCCGATCTCGCCTAGGCTCTCCAGGGGCCAAGGAGGCGCGGACCGAGTCCCGGGAGGCTCACAAAGAGATCAAGCAGGCCGAAAAGATAGCGGCTGGTAAGCCCTTTCTTTTACAGCGTAATTTCGGCGGTCAGAAATATGCCCTTCTCACTCGACTATGGAGTTCTCTAGATGCCTTTGCGGATCTTCCAAAGAGTGCTGCCGATGCCGCACTGTATTTTTGGGCCCAAGAGGGGAACACCACGGAGAAGCTCTCCTGGTCATAGTACCTGGCGCCAGAGCGTATGACGCTGTTGAACAATCATATGATGCAGCTGGCGGATCTGCATAGGATGACATCATAGTCCGGCTCTGGCCAACCGAACCCATTCCTAGCAGTTACTTCGGCCTGGTGAAGCGGCTCGCTGTAGCGCTGCCCCGAATTGAAGCTGTCAAGCGCTCGGCGTGCATGGAGGGTGCACGGATGGCCTTCGCCCGTGTCAAGTTGCAATGGGCAAAGATGAAAGCCACCGTCGTCGCGACCGAGGGCCCGCCCGAAGGCAAGGACCACCGCAAACCGGAGCAGTATTTTGATGATGTCCTGGAGGGTGCCCGGATAGTAGAGGGTTAGTGCTGGAAGGACGTCATGTTTGAATAAATGTATCCGGGCTACCCATACATTGTTTCATAGACCAAGGCTTTGTATTATATTTGTGCCTTTATCTGAAATTATTTTCCTCCTATGCGGCCGTTTTTATTTCTGAAAGTTTACCAGTCGTCAGCTTCAGCCCCCATGTAGATACTACGGAGGTGTTTGGAATAGCACATGACCACACTTGACCCAACGTCTTGGTCCGTAAAGGAGGTGTCTGTGCAGTGAACCAGGCAATCGGACTATGCGGCTTTATCACTCTCACTTAGCCATAGGAGTTTGACAATGGGTCTATGAGCTAGCCCCTGGTGCATCTGCGTCTCATCCGAACTTGGATGCCTTAGGCGAGTGACTAGGTGGAGGCCAGTCCTTCGCACAATGCGGAAAAAATCGCAAGAGATTTTGTAAGTCACCGAACCGCTAACCAGCTCTCGCTATATCATGACAGTCAGTTTTCGGCTTTCTCTACTGAGGTGTTTGACCGGACGAACCAGAAACACAATCACAGTAGTTCTCCCTTTACACTAGTACAAAACAGGGCTTTCGTCACAGGGCAATACTCACATTAGTCCCGGTTCAGTCACGAACCGGGACTAATGTGAGCATTGGTCCCGGTTCGTGCGGCTAAGGCATTAGTCCCGGTTCACCTGGGCCCTTTAGTCCCGGTTGGTGCCATTGGTGCCACGAACCGGGACTAAAGGGTGCGATGCCCATTAGTACCAGTTGGTGGCACCAACCGGGACTAAAGGTTAGTCCTTTAGTCCCGGTTGGTGCCACCAACCGGGACCAAAGGACATGTGCTGCCGGCGTCGCGGCCAAAGTTTAGTCCCACCTCGCTAGTTGAGAGAGCTCGAGAGTGGTTTATAAGCGCTGCTGCGCCCACCCTCTCGAGCTCCTCTCAATTGCAGGTTTTCGAGCCTAACCGTACACTGTGTGCCTGTGGGCCTACTGGGCCACCTACGGGCCTGAATCCTGGCCCATGGTTGGGTTTCTAGTCGTATTCAGGCCGTGGTGGCCCAGTAGATGGCACTTTTTTTCTTTGTTGCTATTTTTATTTATATTATTAAATTTTATTTTTTAATTCTTTTTGCTTTTAGGTCACAAAAATTATAAACTTTCTGTTAGTGCCATTAGTTTTCAAATTTGAATTCTTTGATTTTGTTATTACTGTGTTTTATGATTCTATTCAAAAACAGATTTTGTTATTTTAGTTTCTAAGAAAAAAACTTTATGATAATGCTTTTTGCTATTAAAATGTTTAACAAAAACATTCTTTATGAAAATTCTTTTTGCTATTAAAGGGCCCATCAAACTCTACCCCCCCCCCCCCCGTGTGGACCGCCTTTTCAGTTCTAGAAAAAACAAAAGAAAATGATGGAAATGTCAAAAAATAAAATAAAATAAGTTTCCCATGTGATATGTGGTCTAGTTGTTGGGAAAATTAACAAATATGAATTTCGACTTTATTTGTACAATCTCTCTGGAATTTCTTAAAATGGGCATAACTTTTGCATACGAACTCGGATGAAAAAGTTTTTTATATGAAAAATCATCTACTCGAAAAGTTACATCCGAATTTAATGGGGGAATCCCGTCAAACATTTTCAAAATCCTCAAAAACCTAACAGAAAAAAAGATATGGGGCTTTTAAGATCTGGAGATGCAAAAAAATTCAAAAAAATTCAAATTGTGGTCAAACTGTGGTCAAACAATGGTCAAACTAATTATTCCAGAAATATTAGTGTTACTAAATAATTATTGTTTTTTAAAACAATAGTTTCATACTCAAACAGTGAAATGTGTCACTTCATGCTCAAGCTAAATTCCTGAGGGTTAATAGAATTGACATCTTACTATTGTCAGGAAAACAACAAGTGCAGACTTGGAAACGAGGGAGAATAGAACCCGGAAGTTAAGCGTGCTCGGGCTGGAGTAGTGAGAGGATAGGTGACCGTCCGGGAAGTTAGATGATTTGGAATGATGAGGGGTGATTAGAGATTAGAGGACAAATTGAGCAGTGATGATGGGTGGTGATTAGAGATTAGAGGTTAAAATAATTCAGAAATTTGAAAATCAAAATTTTTTTTTAAAAAAATTCAAAAAAAAATCATAAAATTTCCTTTAGTCCCGCTTGGTAACACCAACCGGGACTAAAGGTGGAGCTCCAGGCTGCGTCCACGTGGACGGCCTTTAGTCCCGGTTCGTGTAAGAACCGGGACTAAAGGGGGGAGGCATTAGTAATGACCCTTTAGTCCCGGTTCAAAAACCGGGACTAAAGGCCCTTACCAACCGGGACAAAAGCCCCCTTTTCTACTAGTGTTACTACCTTAGCTGAACAAGCGGAATGTTAGGTGGTACCAAAGGAGCCGGGCAACCCAGCTATTGACCAAAGACATGATTCGGAGCCGATGCATATAATGCAGTATTCGGGACGCCGAAGTATACTGTAAAAGTGTTCGGATTTTTTTTTTGGAAAATATATGTGGCTGAATAGAGCCCCTGGCAATTTAAATCATGCCGAGGTGTATACGCCAGCCTGACGTGAAGAGGGAATACAGATTATGAAATAAGCCAATACCCAAAATTGTTTCCATTATAGTCTGATTGATACGTCAAAATGTGCTCTTACAGAGAATGCTATAAGCATCAAGGCTATTTTACATGCCAAGAATTTTTGAACAAGGGAAAGCTGTATACAGGTCCTAAAAAGAAAAGGTGGTCTTGAAGATCCTTTGGACACCCTGCCGCACGTATGCGCCGCTTTGCACCTTGGTGTAGGATCCTTTTAAGAGGATCAATGATCGTGTATATAGAAGGGGCCTGGGAAAGGGCCCTTGTACCACCAAAAATTGATTTAGGTTTTAAAGAACCTGAAATAAGAGATAAAAGAGAAAAAAGGAGAAGAAAAAGAAGAAGAAAAAGAAGAAGATTAAGGTCCGAATAGGGCCGAGCCATATTGTGGACCTTGTCCTTGGTGTGCCTCCGTCCTTGCCCAAGGTATTTTTAGTGCGTAGTTATGCACGCGCGGTATGTATGCCATGATTAGATGGGGGGTTTGATGGAGGCCGAATTGCTAGTCCAGCTGAGGATGAACCGAGCTGTCGTTCTGCAGTGTGGACCGGACTCGTTTAACATTGTCCGGGGGCTTGATGGCCGATGAAGTGCGCGGCTTGATAGGGTCGCTCTGTACCTCGGCTGCGAGGGCCGCGGTGTGCTCCTCGGTAGGGAGCGCTCCATGTTTCCATTAACTGTGATGTCGCCGCGGGGTCCAGGAATTTTGAGTTTTAAGTAAGCATAATGTGGGACCGCATTGAAGCGAGCGAAGGCAGATTGTCCGAGCAGTGCGTGATAGCCACTACGGAAGGGGATGATGTCGAAGATCAAGTCTTCGCTTCGGAAGTTGTCCGGCGAACCGAAGACTACTTCCAATGTTATTGAGCCCATGCAGTGGGCTTCTAAACCAGGTATTACTCCTTTAAAGGTGGTGTTAGTAGGCTTGATTCTTGATGGGTCAATACCCATTTTGCGGACCGTGTCTTGATAAATCAAGTTAAGACTACTACCGCCGTCCATGAGGACTCGTGTGAGATGGAATCCATCGATGATTGGATCAAGGACCAAAGCGGCCGAACCTCCATGACGGATGCTGGTCGGGTGGTCCTTACGATCGAAGGTGATCGGACAAGCCGACCAGGGGTTGAATTTTGTTGCGACTAGCTCTACAGTGTAGACGTCCCTTAGTGCGTGCTTGCGTTCCCTCTTGGGGATATGCGTGGCATATATTATGTTCACTGTTTTCACCTCAGGGGGAAATTCACTACAAAAAAAAGACACATCCGTGACATTTTGGGCCGAACGAAATTTTTTCTGTCATGCTTATGACACTTCTACGACGATAATTGTGACAAAACCTGGTATCATAATAGATGTGTTGGGCTCCTACTGCTATGACAAGAAATCATGACACAAAAATGGGCTTTTCATCCTGGGCGGGCCGGAGATGCAGCTGCATGACATTCTTTGGGCCGTCCATGACGGAAAAAATCGTGGTAGAAGCGAGGGCGCGGAAAATATCGGGGAGTTCCCGGTACAGTGGGTGGTCGGGGGCCGAGCGATGCGTGTTTCTCTCATACACATACGCGCGTGGGTGCGAGGCATTGGGCTCTAACTGAACCCGAGTGAGGCGTTCGCCTACTAAACCCGAGCGATTGCACTGCAGGCTACGCGTTACTGAACCCGAGTGATCGATCAATGGCTGTTAACTGAACCCGATTGAGCGGTTCCTTCGCTACTGCTGCTAACTGAAGCCGATCAGACCTGCTGCCTCTTGATGAATAATGAGCGTTGTTGGAGGTCTGGATGAACAGTTCCTGGTGGGGGGTTGGATGAACAGGAACCCGTGGTGTTGCCGCTGGATGAACAGGACCCCGATCGATCGAGCCGGTGGAGGGGTGGATGAACAGGACCCCGTGGAGGTCTGGATGAACAAGACAACCCCGTGGAGGGCTAGTTGAACAGTAGCTAGTGGAGGGTTGGATGAACAGTAGCCCATGGAGGGGTGGTTGAACAGGACCCCGGGGAGAGGGCTGGTTGAACAGTAGCCGGTGGAGGAACGTTGGAGGCTGGATGAACAGGAGCTCGTGGATGAACAGTCGCAGGTGGAGGCTGGAGGAGGTCGACGGTGGATGAACAGTAGCCCGTGGAGGCTGGAGGAGGTCGACGGTGGAGATGAACAGTATCCCGTGGAGTCTCGTTTTGCGGTACGCCACACCCCTCCCGATGAACAGGACCCCCGTTTTGACCGTAGCGCTACAACACAAGTCCTTTTCCTCCGTTTTGCAGTACACCACACCCCACCCGATCAACAAGACCCCATTTCGACCGTAGGACGTCAGTTTCCTCCATTTTGCCGTACGCCAGACCCCTCCCGATGAACATGATCCTGTTTCGACCGTGGCCAGTCGAACACAAGGCCGTTTCCTCCGTTCTGCGGTACGCTGGGCCTCGTTTTCATTAGTTGTTCCGTCCAAGCCGGTTGGCTCCCGATGAACAGCACACATTCCGTTGCCTCCCGATGAACACGACACATTCCGTTGCCTCCCCATGAACAAGACGGTGGCGCAGTTTCTCCATTCCGACCCAGCGATGTACACGAGCCCTGGCCATACGTATGCGCGAGTAGGCGTTCGAGACCACGCCCGTATGTATGTATGTGGCCGTATTTACTTTCTTGCACCCTGGCTGCTGTACGTACGTGTACATGCTACGTGTATATATATATGTAGCAAACCCTAGCAAAGGAACGCTGAGCCTCCAGCGTGTATATATATATATGTAGTGCGGCGAGAGTGTGGAGAGTGCAAGCCCTACACTAGTAGAAAACTGGGCTTTGGTCACAGGGCAATATTCACATTAGTCCCGGTTCAGTCACGAACCGGGACTAGTGTGAGCATTGGTCCCGGTTCGTGCGGCCAGGGGCCTGCCGGGCCTCGTGGGGGCATTGGTCCCGGTTCGTTCGGCCCCTTTGGTCCTGGTTGGTGGGACAAAGCGGGACCAATGGGCCTCGCTCCTGGCCCACCACCATTGGTCCCGGTTGGTGGCTTGAACCGGGACCAGAGGCTCACCCTTTAGTCCCGGTTCATACGACAAACCGGGACTAAAGGGTTGGTCCTAGTAGCGGTCAGAGTTTAGTCCCACCTCGCCAACTGAAGGGCGCTCACACCGATTTATAAGCCCGTCCCTCTCTGCCTTGTTGAGCTCCTCTCAAAGTGAAAATAGATGCCCTTATACAGGGAATTTGACCTAAATTCAGAGTAAATTTCTTTGAATTTCATAGAAATTTATTATGAATTTAGGTTGAATTTTCTATATAGGCGCATCTATGTTCATTTTTTATAGTAAATAAAATAAATAAAAATAAATAAACCTTAATAAAATAAATAAAAATAGCAGCAGTAAAATAAATAAAAATAAAATAAATAAAGTAAAATACATAAGTAATTAGAAACAAAATGGAATAAAATAAATAAGTTTTTTGTTGTAAGTAGAAACAAAACAAAATAAATAAAGCAAAAGAGAAAACAAAAACAGGGAAAAAAATTATGCCACCTACTGGGCCACCACGGCCTGAATATGACTTGAAACCCATCCATGGGCTAGGATTCAGGCCCGCAGAAGGCCCAGTAAGCCCCACAGGCAAAGAGAACGGTTAGGCCCGAAAGCCTGCAGTTGAGAGGAGCTGGAGAGGGTGGGCGCAGCAGCGCTTATAAACCACTCTCGAGCTCTCTCAGCTAGCGAGGTGGGACTAAACTTTTGACGCAGGGCAGCACAAGGCCTTTGGTCCCGGTTGGTGCCACCAACCGGGACTAAAGGGGGGCATTGGACCCGGTTCGTGGCACCAACCGGGACCAATGCCCCCCCTTTAGTCCCGGTTGGTGCCACGAACCGGGACCATTGAGTTGCCTATATATACCCCATCGCCACAGCAGAGCACTCCACAGTGCTCTGTTTTTTCTGTCCGGCGAGGGCAGGGCATTTGGGTGCTCTAGCTCACCTCCTATGCACATGAGGTGTTCGATGAAATGCTTGAGCCACACTAGTTAATCTTTCTCCTCTCGAAACTCGACCTCCGAGCTCCATTTTCCCCGAGATTTGTCTAGGTTTAGCGGTCCGTCACGTCCCGTCCCCGTCTTCACCGCCGTCGATTGCCCGCGCCGATCTCGTCGCCAGCACCACCGTGGTGAGCCTCTTGTTCTTATCTTCTTTCTAAAAGAAAAAAATTCTTACTTTAGATAGATACTTGTCTAATTTTGTTACCTTTATTATTCCTTCTTATTACATAGTGCGATGGTTTTGGTATCCGCCCCCGTCGGCCCTCGTCCTGTCTATGATTCGGATGTGGTATATATTATCTTTTTATAACTATTTGGTTCATTTATTGTTTATGACAAATATGCCGACCAACGTGACATAGATTTTATTTATCTAGGAGGTGGTTGAACCGGAAATTCCAACCGACCCTATTGTCGAGAGGTTAAATTTAGTTGAAGAAGAAAACAATTACTTGAAGGAAAAAATAAAAAAAATTGAGGAGGATAAGATGATATTGGAGTTGCATGTTGCGGATGTCGTCGATGATCACAAGATCAAGATGGATGCAATGCGCTTGAAGATTAGAAAGATTAGAAAATATGCCATTCATACCGAGGCTTGGTATCATTATGACGTTGGATCAATTGTTACCTTGGTTGCGATTATGATCGCATTCGTTTTCGCATTGAAATGTTTTACGTAGTTTCAACGTATGGTTTAATTAATTAGATGCTCTGGAGAGCTATATATATGTTGTTAGATGAGAACTATGTGTGTACTTTGGTTTTAATGTGATGATGAACTTCTATTAATTTGGTCACTTAATTATCTATTCATGATGTTCTGTAATGGTTTTTGACACACTTAATTATATATAATGCACGCAGATGAACCGGCAATGGATGTACGGTGACAGACACACCTCCGAGTACATTAAGGGCATGCATGATTTTCTCGAAGTGGTTGAGGCAAACAAGAAGAATGGTTTTATGTGTTGTCCATGCCCTACATGTGGGAATATGAAGTCTTACTCTGACCGGAAAATCCTTCACACCCACCTGCTTTACAAGGGTTTCATGCCACACTATAATGTTTGGACGAGGCACGGAGAAATAGGGGTTATGATGGACGACGGCGAAGAAGAAGAGGACGATGACAACTATGTGCCCCCTGAATACGGTGATGCTGCAACGGGGGAAGCTGCTAAAGATCAAGAGGAACCAGATGATGTGCCCAATGATGCTGCAAGGGGGGAAGCTGCTGAAGATCAAGAGGAACCAGTGCCCGATGATGATGATCTCCGCCGGGTCATTGTCGATGCAAGGACGCAATGCGAAAGTCAAAAGGAGAAGCTGAAGTTCAATCGCATGTTAGAGGATCACAAAAAAGGGTTGTACCACAATTGCGAAGATGGCAACACAAAGCTCGGTACCGTACTGGAATTGCTGAAGTGGAAGGCAGAGAATGTTGTGCCTGACAAAGGATTTGAGAAGCTATTGAAAATATTGAAGAAGAAGCTTCCAAAGCATAACGAATTGCCCGACAGTACATATGCAGCAAAGAAGGTCGTATGCCCTCTAGGATTGGAGGTGCAGAAGATACATGCATGCCCTAATGACTGCATCCTCTACCGCGGTGCGTACAAGGATCTGAACGCATGCCCGGTATGCGGTGCATTGTGGTATAAGATCAGACGAGATGACCCTGGTGATGTTGACGGCGAGCCCCCCAGGAAGAGGGTTCCTGCGAAGGTGATGTGGTATGCTCCTATAATACCACGGTTGAAACGTCTATTCAGAAACAAAGAGCCTGCCAAGTGGATGCGATGGCACAGTGAGGACCGTAAGAAAGACGGGAAGTTGAGAGCACCCGCTGATGGGTCGCAGTGGAGAAAAATCGAGAGAAAGTACTGGGCTGAGTTTGCAGCTGACCCAAGGAACGTATGGTTTGGTTTAAGCGCGGATGGCATTAATCCTTTTGGGGAGCAGAGCAGCAAACACAGCACCTGGCCCATGACTCTATGTATGTATAACCTTCCTCCTTGGATGTGCATGAAGCAGAAGTTCATTATGATGCCAGTTCTCATCCAAGGCCCTAAGCAACCCGGCAACGACATTGATGTGTACCTAAGGCCATTAGTTGAAGAACTTTTACAGCTGTGGAATGGAAACGGTGTACGTACGTGGGATGAGCACAAACAGGAGGAATTTAACCTGCACGTGTTGCTGTTTGTAACCATCAACGATTGGCCCGCTCTCAGCAACCTTTCAGGACAGACAAACAAGGGATACCACGCATGCACGCACTGTTTAGATGACACTGAAAGTATATACCTGGACAAATGTAGGAAGAATGTGTACCTGGGCCATCGTCGATTTCTTCCGACCAACCATCAATGTCGAAAGAAAGGCAAGCATTTCAAAGGCGAGGCAGATCACCGAAAGAAGCCCGCCATGCATACCGGTGATCACGTACTTGCTATGGTCAATGATTTACATGTAATCTTTGAAAAGGGTCCCGGCGGACTAGCTGTTCCGAATGACGCTGAGGGACACGCACCCATGTGGAAGAAGAAATCTATATTTTGGGACCTACCCTACTGGAAAGAGCTAGAGGTCCGCTCTTCAATCGACGTGATGCACGTGACGAAGAACCTTTGCATGAACCTGCTAGGCTTCTTAGGCGTGTATGGGAAGACAAAAGATACACCTGAGGCATGGGAGGACCTGCAACGTTTGCATGAAAAAGACGGCATGCCTCCGAAGTAGTATGAAGGTCCTGCCAGCTACGCTCTTACGAAAGAAGAGAAAGAAATCTTCTTTGAATGCCTACTTAGTATGAAGGTCCCGATTGGCTTCTCGTCGAATATAAAGGGAATAATAAATATGCCAGAGAAAAAGTTCCAGAACCTAAAGTCTCATGACTGCCACGTGATTATGACGCAACGGCTTCCGGTTGCATTGAGGGGGCTTCTACCGAAAAACGTCCGATTAGCCATTGTGAAGCTATGTGCATTCCTCAATGCAATCTCTCAGAAGGTGATCGATCCAGAAATCATACCAAGGCTAAGGAGTGATGTGGCGCAATGTCTTGTCAGTTTCGAGCTGGTGTTCCCACCATCCTTCTTCAATATCATGACGCACGTCCTAGTTCATCTAGTCGACGAGATTGTCGTTCTGGGGCCCGTATTTCTACACAATATGTTCCCCTTTGATAGGTTCATGGGAGTCCCAAAGAAATATGTCTGTAACCGCGCTAGGCCAGAAGGAAGCATCTCCATGGGCCATCAAACAGAGGATGTCATTGGGTTTTGTGTTGACTTCATTCCTGGCCTTAAGAAGATAGGTCTCCCTAAATCGCGGTATGAGGGGAGACTGACTGGAAAAGGCACGCTTGGAGGGGACTCAATAATATGCAGGGACAGATATTCTTGGTCTCAAGCACACTACACAGTTCTACAGAACTCTACCTTGGTGACCCCGTATGTCGATGAACACAAGAACAGTCTGCGCTCCAAACACCCGGAGCAGTGTGACGACTTGATTACATGTGAACACATCAGGACTTTCAGCAGTTGGTTGGAAACATGTCTCAAAGGTGACACCACTGTTTGTGATGAGTTGTACTCATTGTCCAGGGGACCATCTTTGACTGTATTGACTTACGAAGGATACGACATAAATGGGAATACATTTTACACGATCGCCCAAGATCAAAAGAGCACCAACCAAAACAGCGGTGTCCGCTTTGATGCAGCAACCGAGAGGGGAAAGGACACATACTATGGTTACACAATGGACATATGGGAACTTGACTACGGACATGATTTTAAGGTCCCTTTGTTTAAGTGCAAATGGGTCAATCTGTCAGGAGGTGGGGTACAGGTAGACCCACAGTACGGAATGACAACAGTGGATCTAAACAATCTTGGGTACACTGACGAACCGTTCGTCCTAGCCAATGATGTGGCACAGGTTAAGTATGTGAAGGACATGTCTACCAGACCGAGAAAAAGAAAATATAAGGAAGCGAATACATCATACGATGAGCCAAAGTGCCACATAGTTCTTTCAGGAAAAAGGGACATTGTGGGAGTGGAGGGCAAGACAGACATGTCTGAAGATTATGAAAAGTTTCATGAAATTCCTCCCTTCAAAGTCAAGGCTGACCCAAGCATCCTGATAAACGATGAAGATTATCCATGGTTACGGTGCAATAAGCAAATGACACAAGCGAAGAAAAAGTGAAGACTTTCTCCCGCAACTATTATGATGATACCATGCCAACTTTGTAACAGACGAGTATGATACTATTGTCCGTTTTGTACACGAAGTGCATCTAGTTTTTGTCGTAACCCTCTCAACTTTGTTGCACATGCTATGTGGATGAAATGATGATACCATGCCAACATTCAACCTTTTCAGAGTTCATTTGAAATGCTTTTCAATTTTAGGGTCTTATAGCTCAAAATAATTAGTAAATGCATGAAAAATAACAAATGAAGTCAGAAAGGGTTGAAAATTGATGATGTGGCTTTGAATGGTGCATTCTGAACACACAAAAAGTCAGGAGTTCAAATAAGTTTAAAAAATGAAATCCCTTTGTAACAGACGAGTTTCCGTATGAAATCCTGATACTTCGAAAGAGATTGTCCGTTTTGTAAACGAAGTGCATCCAGTTTTTGCCGTAATCCTCTCAACTTTCTTGCACATGCTATGTGGATGAAATGATGATACCATGCCAACTTTCAACCTTTTCAGAGTTCATTTGAAATGCTTTTCAATTTTAGGGTCTTATAGCTCAAAATAATCAGTAAATGCATGAAAAATGGTGCATGAAAAATAACAAATAAAATAAATAAGTAATTAGAAACAAAATAATATAAACTTTAATAAAATATATAAGTAGAAACAAAATAAAATAAACTTTAATAACATAAATAAAATTTATGAAACTAAAATTATCAAAGTATTTTCTGTTCAAAACATTATAAGCAACCTCTAGTATTATTGAAACTAAAATTATATAAAATTGATGCAACTAAAATTATCGAAGTATTTTCTGTTCAAAATCATTGAAAGCAAAAATAATTTTCATAAAGAACTTTTTTTGTTAGAAACTTTAATAGCAAAAAGAATTATCATAATGTAAAATAAATAAGTAATTAGAAACAAAATAAAATAAAATAACTAAGTTTTTTGTTGTAAGTAGAAACAAAACAAAATAAATAAAACAAAAAAACAGGCAAAAAATAAAAATTATGCCACCTACTGGGCCACCACGGCTTGAATACGACTAGAAACCAATCCATGGGCCAGGATTCAGGCTCGCAGAAGGCCCAGTAGGCCCACAGGCATGTACAGAGAGGTTAGGCCCGTAAGCCTGCTTTAGAGAGGAGCTAGACAGCTCAGGCGCACCGCACCTTATAAACAGGTGCGGCTCTCTCTCAGCTAGCGAGGTGGGACTAAACTCCCACCACCACGCCGCTGTGCAAGGCCATTGGTCCCGGTTCGTGGCACCAACCGGGACCAATGCCCCCCCTTTAGTCCCGGTTGGTGCCACCAACCGGGACCAAAGGCCGCCGCTTCCCGCCCTTTGAGCTGCTGAAAAGAGGCCTTTGGTCCCGGTTGGTGGCACCAACCGGGACTAAAGGGGGGCATTGGTCCCGGTTGGTGCCACGAACCGGGACCAATGCTCTCAGTATATAAGAAAGCACTTAGCGTTTTTCAGATTCATCTCTGCATCAGTTCCCCCGCCCCAACGATGCCGCCAGGCTGCCCGAGCTCGCCCCGTCGCCGCCCTCTGCTGCCTCGTCGACGCGCAGCCGCCCCTTCCCCGAGCACGCCGCCGGCGGCCCGCCCCGTCCACGCCGCGCGCCCCTGGCCCGACCACGTCGTCGTCGCCCCAGCTGCCCCGACCACGCCGCCGTCGCCTCTGCCTCGCCCTGCCCCGACCATGCCGCCTTCGCCTCTGCCCCTGCCCTGACGCGCCGCTGTCGCCTTGGTCAGGGCCGGCACTGCCCCCTTCCTCCCGATTTTTTCTGCACATATATATGATGTTTTTTCCTGATTATATGTATATGTATGAGTATATGTATGTGTGTATATCTGTTTATATGTCCTTTTTTAGATCTTTTTTTGCATTTTTATAAAAATGTATATATGTATGTATATATGTTCTCTGTGTATATATATGTTCATCTATATATGCAAAAGATAGATTTTTAGAAAAGTTAGGATTTTTTTCTGTTCATAGATTTTTTGGTGATATTAATTATTGTAGAACATGCAAATGTTTGTATATTCATATGAACAATGCATTAGGCAAAACCTTTACTTTTTTTCGAAATTTTCTATTTGAACATTTTTTATGAATGAGAGGAAAAAGGAAAATTAGAAGAGGAAGAAAGGAGAAGAAGAGGAGAGGAAGAAGAGGAGAAATAAATAAGAAGAGGAAAAAAGAAGAAAAAGAAGAGGAGAAGAAGAAAGGAATAGAAGAAAGAAGAAAAAATATTTCTTCTTCTCTCCTCTATTCCTTTCTTCTTCTCCTCTTTTCTTTTCTTCTTTTTTTTCTTCGATCTTCTCCTCTATTCCTTTCTTCTTCTCCTCTTTTTATTTCTTCTTCATTTTCTTATGTTTTATCGGGTTTGTCGTCGTCGATATACCCCTCTCCTGATAACTTCAACACGAGGGGGGGTCGATATACCCCCTCCCCGATAATATGATTTTCCCATGTACGTATGTCGTCGTTGTCGATATAACCCCCTCCCGATAACTTCAACACGTGGGGGGGGGGTCGATACACCCCCTCCCCGATAACATTATTTTCCCATGTATGTATGTCGTCGTTGTCGATATATATAACTCCCTCCCAGATAACTTCGACATGATGGACGGTCGATATTTATACCCCCTCTCGACCGTGATAACTTATACCACAGGAGCACCCCCTGGCCCTCTCGCTCGACGAAAACTCTCGAGGACACCCAAACCCTAGAAAAAAAACGATGTCGGTCTCCTACCCCCTCCCGTCGCTCCCCTACCCTTGAAGCGTTGCCGAGGCCACCCCGAACCCGGAATAAGCTAGGTCTACGTTTGCACTAATATATCCACCTGCTGTCATGTTTGTGTAATAATTGCCATGTTGTAATATTTGCAGAAACAATGGAGCTCGGACGAGACGAGAAGCAGAAGAGGTGTTGGGGGACATAATCTTAGCCGGAGGTGATATCTCTTTGTATCTTAACGACAATGATGGTCTGGAAGAACACGTGAAGAAGCAGGCTACGGTGATCGAAGAGTGGAGGAGGAAAGACATGATTATGATGGCTCCGGTGACCCAATGCTGGTGCAAGAAGGAGCCAGTGGTGACGGCTCCGGTGACCGAACAGAGTCCGGCCAGGTAAATATATTAGTTAAGCCTGTGCTGACTAGCTAATTGATGCATTCATTGTTTTGGTATGTACACATATTAATTAACACACGTCTTTCTTCTTTTTTCTAGCCCTCCGGATCGAGCACAACTTCGGTAAAGAGACGAGGCCTGAAGAGAAAGTTGCGCTCGGATGAAAGGTTTGAGATCACAGCAATCGCGCGCGACGGCCAACCGATTGAACCCATCCGGACAAAGGATGCATTTGCTGCTCAGTGCGGGGTTCTAGTTAGGGACAAGATCCCGATCATCATCCACCAATGGTATAAGCCTAAGAAGGAAGACCCTGAGGTGTCTTATGTCAATGATATGCAGAAAGATGATCTTTGGACTGAGCTGAAGGCAAATTTCACCCTACCGCCAGAGGAGGATCCGGAGAAGCCAGTTAAAGAGCAATTAATCAAGTCTCATGCTCTTAAGAAGATGGCAGACCTATTCAGGAGGTGGAAGAATGAGCTGAAAACGTTTGTCGACAAAGAGGAGACACCAGAATTCATCGGCCGGTATGAGAAGATCAGAGATCACTGGCCCGCATTTGTGGCCCACAAGACATCGGAAAAGAGTAAGAAGATGTCAGCGACAAACAAGAAGAATGCTGCGAAGAAGAAGCTTCACCATCACACGGGGTCAGGTGGCTACCTCAAAGCACGGCCTAAGTGGGCCAAGGCTGAGAATGATCTGCTTGAAAAAGGGATCGAACCACAGACAATGAACTGGACAGACCGTTGCCGGACTTGGTTCCTCGGGGCTGGCGGAACCTTGGACCCTGTATCAGGGAGGTGCGTTTGGACGAACGAGCTTTTGAGAATACCAGTCAGGAAGATTCAGCAATATATCAATGCAGCGCAGGAAGGGACATTCGTTCCAGACAGAGAGAACGACGAGCTCACAATGGCCCTCGCGAATCCTGAGCACCCTGGACGGACACGAGGCACGCCAGGCTCCGTTCCGTGGAAGGCTGGTTTTCCGGACGCAGGCGGTTACAAAGCCAGGAGAGGAGGAAAAAAATGGAGCAGATCCAAATTCAGAAGCTGCACGAAAGGGTTCAAGTGCTAGAGGAACGAGACGGCAATCGACATGCCGAAACTACCCCCGAAGCTACCCCGCCATCTCAGCGGAGAAGCAGCGTGGCTTCCACCGAGCTGCTTCAGCCGGAGCATGTCTTGACGGCTCCTGCTAGCTACCCCGTTGATGCTATCATGGAGTCTCAACATTGCCACCTTATGGCGGAATGGAAGAACTTCAAAGTCAAGGCGACTGTTGGCTCTGTTTTACCTCCTGAACCCGGCGCAACCTACCACTGCCGGCCGATTCCAGAAGGATATGCTAGGGTGATGGTGGATGAAATAACGGAGGGATTTGAGGACCTCCAGCTTGACCACCCTACCGGTGAAGGGGAGACTCGGCTGGGTTTAGCTCTGAAGACTCCGTGTCTATGGCGGAAGGAGCTCATTAACCTTCCGAACTGGACACCTCCGGCGAGTAAGGGCACTCCGCCGCCGCCTCCTCCTCCGGCGAGTGATCAGGGCACTCAGCCTCCTTCTCCGGCGCGTGGCGGCACTCCGCCTCCTTCTCCGCCTGCGCCGGCGTGCCAGAGCAGCCAGCCTCCTCCTTCTCCACCTCGTCGGCAAGGGCGGAAGAGACCCGCCGCCACTCCGGCTGCTCCGGCGCGTCGTAGTCCTTCTCCTCCGCCTCGTAAGCAAGGAAAGAAGACAGCCGCAGCCGCTCCGTCTGCTCTGCCGGCGTCTAGCAGTACAGCTGCGAGAGGCGGGAGGCAATACAGATTCGGTCCTTCTCTGAAGACTCCAGAGAGGTTACCATACGAGAGGACCGAGGAGGAGAACGCGAAGATCGTGCGAGCCGAAGTGAAGAACTTCTCTGAAGGGGTGAAAGCAAAGAAACATCCACCTCCGGAGGAGAAGGTAGATCCGGTGAAAGCGAAGCGCACTCTGGATGCCCTGACAAAACCACCAAAGTCTCCGCCGAAAGGCAACTATGAGTGCTTTATTGCAAAGACATTTGTCGAAGCGGAGCGGTCGGGAAGTACTGCCAGTGATCAAAGGTTAAAAGAACGACGAGCTGGGAAAAAAATTGCCCAGCTCGGCGAACAAGCGAACCAATCGTGCCCCCCGCTCAAGGTGTCTAAAGACATCATCGCTAATGATCCGAGGATGGTGGCCGGTTATAGCAATCTTGGAGATTACCCGCCCAACGATGTACATTATGAAATCATGGAGGTGGACAAACAGAAATACCATTACGGGAAGCCTCTCGTCAAAGATGAAAGATCTCTAACAACGATGATGCAAAGATTACATGATTGGTACATGAAAACCTGCAGAGAGTCTGATGGGATGAATACTTTGACGCTGAGAGTTAAACCGGAGCATGACCTCGTTGGAATTGAACTGCTGAATGTTCCATTTGAGGAGTTCTTCCAGTTTTTCAATCAAAAGGCCCTCGATAAATCAATGATCACTTGCTACTATCTGTAAGTAGTACTACTTCTGTCATTAAGTCTCTCTATATAGGTCAGCTCTTTCATTGCATGTATTTATAATTATCCTCACTATATTATGCACATTGAAGATCGCCGAATTGAAGAAAAGACAAATCGGTGATATTGGGTTCATTAACACAAATCTCATAGATGCATATACGGTTGAAAAACATGCCAAAGAAGCCGAGGCCAACTTGCTACGATCGTTGGTATTAAATCAAAACAAAGATATAATACTCTTTCCTTACAACTTCAAGTGAGTGTTACTGTCTTGTGCATATTCGGTTTCCCTTATTAATCCAGGTTATGGTAATGTAATTCATGACTTATGCATGCATGCGCAGCTTCCACTATATTCTCCTAGAGATTAAGCTTGAGCAGGGAGTAGTAACCGTCTTAGACTCGAGACGAAAAGATCCCCAGGACTATGCGGACATGACTCAAATGCTCGAGAAGTAAGTTAAATCGATCATTATCCACCATATCAGCAACTTTGTTCATTTCCTGATATCAAGTAATTTTTTTCTTTGTCTGGCAGGGTTTGGAGAAAATTCACCACAAAAGCTCCGGGACTGCCGAAGAAGCTGCAATTTAGACACCCGAAAGTAAGTACTATAGTAGCATGTTCCGCACATCTCCTAGTGATTCAAGCGCTAGTTTCATCTATACCATTTAGCATGCTTGCTTATCAGTTAGATTGACCTCTATTTCTTTTAAAGTGGTTGTGGCAGGAACAAGGGAATGATTTCTGTGGATACTACGTTTGCGAGTCTATCCGCCACACGACCTGTGAGCGGGGCTACTCTGACGAACAATATGAAGTGCGTAAGCAATAATATTCACAATTTTATTTTATTACCATCATTTGTGTCGAGTTTCATTTATTCATATATATATATGTATTGACCCCCTTCTTCAAATTAGATGTTTCGGATGCGGGATGAACTCCTAGCAGAAGATCGTATGCGAGCAATTCAAGAGGAACTGGCGGCATTCTTCCTTGACCACGTGATCGCTGAAAACGGAGAATACTATGTGGACCCTGTGTTCTTACAATTTAATTAGGAGATTATATTGTAAGAGATAATTATTGTATATATGTAGCCGGTAGTGTCAGATAGATATACGAGAACTTGTTGTTCGACCAATCTCTCGGAGAAGGAGAGGTGGTCGATATTACTTCTCTCTGTATGCATATGTTCATGACGATCTTCTGTTTCCTTCATTTGCTTACTAGCTAGCGTGTCTAGTCCTCTCCATACGTATATAGTACGTAGCATCGACCAAGCACGGAGATAAGAGACGACACTTCTCTCTATTAATTAGCTAGCTAACACAATATATGAAACACCTAAATTAACCCCCCAAAACCCCCCAACCCCCCCCCCCCTTTCAAAAAAAACCCCAGCCCCTGGAATGCTGACGCGTGGATGCCTATTGGTCCCGGTTGGTGACACCAACCGGGACAAAAGGCCCTGCCATTGGTCCCGGTTGGTGGCACCAACCGGGACCAAAGGCCCCCCTGCCTGGGCTGGCAGCAGCGGCCACGTGGAGGACCTTCTGTCTCGGTTCGTGTAAGAACCGGGACTAAAGGGTTAGGGCTTTAGTAACGACCCTTTAGTCCCGGTTCGAAAACCGGGACAAAAGGCCCTTACCAACCGGGGTAAAAGCCCCTTTTTCTACTAGTGCTAGCGAACAAGCGCTGAGGCTCCAGCTTATATAGTATATATAATTTATTATGGACTGAGCTCCAGTGCCTTAACTGCACCTACCTTTGGCTGTCTGTCAGGTGGGCCAGCCACATTTTGGGCCCACCTGTCATACACCCAAAGGCGGGTACACTAAGTCAATGAAGCTGCGTCCATATAGTACTCGTGTATGCTACTAATATATCGTGGAGTGGTTTTCTTATTCTCTCCATAATAATCGTTTTAAATTGTGTAACTACGAAACGAAACTCTTTATTTAACGTGCCAGTGAAGAAAACTACTACTTCCGATGAACTAACGATCCACGCGTCCTGGTCGCTCTTCCTGTCCTTCACGTGCGTTACATCCCCCTCCCTTAAGTGAACAACCACACATGCGCCAAATTATCGAAAACATGTGAGAGTGTGTACAAATAAAGAATTTTAATTTCAATTGTCGGAAAGGTTTGAGAGCATGTACAGTTTGCCCTTTCTCAATAATTGGTTTGTTGTGTTCGGCCTAAACTTGGTCAAACTTTACAAAGTTTGACTTCAGTCAAATCTAATATGCAGAGTAAATAAAAATGGAGGGCTACTATGTCCATCCGGGTTTTTAGACCACACCATTTTTTTAATGAAAGTTAATAGCTGGACAAATAAAAATACAATGGGGCTGAAGACAAAGTTGTGAGAAGGTTTAGAAATCAATACAAAACTTATGCTCTTAGTACCAACGTCGATCCTTCTTCGAGGAAACATTTAGTTCATAGCCAATTGTGTGATAAAATTGCACCAACGTGAAAGACGACTGCGTCTCCAACGCAACCAAGGTGAACTGATGAAGGATATCATCTTTGTGGGTAACAAGCAAAGAGTACTAATGGAAGACAGCTTGTTTTTCATGGAAAATCGATCAGCTTCACTAGCCGATGCAACCATGAGGCGCAACCATGAGCATTGATAGGTCATCATGGTCATGCATCATCCATTTGGCATCAAGTTTGGGTGAGGCACCTATGAAGTTCGACAAATCCTCACCGTGGTCTGTTTCTTCTCAGTAATCAAGCTCGAGGAAGGAAGAACCACGTGACAGAGGACAGTGAGGCGGAACAACAGTGGCCATCCAATTTTGTGCAGTTCCAATAAAATTGAGGACGACATGCCCGGGTATGGAGATACGCGTCCTTGTTTGCAAAAATATAAAAAAGGGATATAGTGTTGTTACTTTGTTTTGGCAGTTGTACAAGATTAATAGCGACATCTCAATTGTCAATAAGAATTAATGAAAAGTACACCAACAAACAGAAGCATCATGATTATCTTGATGGGAACTAAACCAGGATTCCCAAGAAAGAAAGCATTTAGTCATTTAACCAGTGATAGTACTATTAGATTAGCAGCAGCAATAGGAGCATATGGACAATAACCGCACAACCACCATGTACTCTTTGTCGAAACAACATGTATACCTCCACCGAGGCATAAACCAGGACAACTTTTCGAGTGGTGCTTCCTCTATCATAGTAGGTGATGTTGGACCAGCCGACGAAACCTAGCTACTGTACATGGGGAGCTGGGGAGTAGTCGCATAGAAGAAAACCCGCCTGCAGCGACCTGGGGAGCTGGACCAGTACAAGAAGTTATAACTTAGGTGGGCGAGATGTCGCTTAGGCGGGCGGGCGGGATCTGCCCACACGACGGCAGTGAACAAGAGCACGAAGGACCTTCGTCCGCGCCAGCGCCGGCTCCGAGAGGACGGTGCGCATCGGCTTCCTCCATCGCCGACGGCGACAACGTCAACGCTGCACCTCGTCACCTCCCGCAGCGGACGGGATTCGGCCGGACCTGTGACCACCGGTGAGGAGAGAGATAGAGTGGACACCGTCATCTTGTTTTGATATGGAGAGGGTGAGAGAGCGAGAGGCGAGAAACCCTATCAAACAAGAGGCTATATATACAATGGAGTAAAAAAACTGTCCATGGCAGTGGTTTTAAATAGAATACGCGTGTTCCCAAAAAAAGGAAACGAAAACTGACTGACAATTTTTTTACGTACCAAGAAAGAAAACTCGATCAAAAACACGCCCCCACTTCCAGGTCGCGAGAGTCGTCGCGCACACACACATAGACATAGACATGCATATCCGTGTTTACGTAAAATTCCATCCCCATCTCCGTCTCCATCTCCAATCATATTTGTCCAACTGGCACATTATTTACGTTGTAAATTATAAACGCAGCAATATTAATGTACAACATCTCTTATTTGCGGGCGTCCGGACTACTGCCACGCCCGCTCCTGACCAACCCGAACCCTCTTCATCACCCGCGCGTGCTTCCCACCCGAAACGGTCAGTGTCGTTTTCATGCCTGGCCAGAGCGGACGCGACCTCTCACTGGCACCGGCATTAAAGCGGCGCGCCGACCGAGAGAGCCACCCGTGTCGCTTCCTGGTGCACGCGATTGCTGTGCGTTCAAAGGTCGCAATAGCCGGCCACACCATGCATGTTAAAAGTTCTTGGGAGTCCGTGCTATAGCTAGCTGTCCTCCCCCAACTCGTCAATCTCTTCCAGTAGTGCTAGTACTCCATGGCGCGATCCATCGACAAGCAGGCGGCAAAGTTATCGTACTCCAAGGTTGCCCCGTTACAACATTCCATCAAATACAAAGGAAAACTAACACGTATGCTGATGCATCTCAATGTTTCACAGATGATATCCAATATTTACTTCACAACTAAAGACAAAAGTTGTGAGAGCATGTACAAATGAAAAACTACTGATGGGGTCACTACGGCTTAAACCCTAAACCCTAAACAGGATTTAATTTCCTGGCTAGGTAGAACCTGTCGAAGGAAAGACGGCTGGCACCCTCATACAATGCTTTTGTGCAGTTCCACTAAAATCCAGTTGAGCATCCCTGATGGCAAAGATATTGAAGAAGTGTGATTAGAATAATAGTACTGGCACTAGTTCATGAGACATAAACTCATCACAAATAGAAGCGGGTAGAAGTAGAGAAAGATCGGCATGGTGATGGAGTTACGTGGGGAGTTGCGGCAGTGGAGCAAGCCGGCTCCAAAAGGAAGATGTACCTGGGATGTCAGGCTGTAGCTAGAACGGCGGTTGGGAGGCGGCATCGGCCCATACCGCGGGGACACCCGATTGGGACGCACCGACTGTGGGTTTTCTCCCTCGCCGATGTCGACTGCGTCTACGCAGAACATCGTTCCCTTTCACAATGTCGTTGTATGCTTGTGAAGAGAGCAACCCAAACAAGCAGGATTGTAGCTTAGGCTCCTGCTAGTGTATATATACTAGTGGTTTTCTTTTTCTCTCCATATCAACCGTTTTATATTGTGTAAATGTCATTGAAGAGTGAAATGATGGTTGCTTCTTCCGACTAACTTATTGTGTGATTGGACTGCTCCTTAGTGGCCCCTACACATACTCCCCCTATGTGTCTGACCGTTCCTGAGTCTCACTTGTACTTATCTCTATTTTCTTGCATGACACGTAGACAGGATGCGCACAGAGGAATTTTGTTATTGCACGTTGTTACGTAGTACTACTAGTACCCACTCCCTCCTTCCGGTTCACTACTTGTACTCCCTCTGTCCTGCCTTATTGGTCCCCATGGTACTCAATTCATGGGTTCGTTTTCCTCAAGAAATTGTCTTTACCAACGTATTAATATCGGGAATGCATGTGTGAACAATGAATGATTAAACCTTGCTTCCAACGTTTTGACAAAGCATGCATGTCCGAGCACACGAGGGAACACACACGGTCACGCTCAAGTGCTCAACCTACACTTGCATGCACACACATACTCAGCCAGGGTGAGCTAGTGACCATATAAACACCGGAAAATGTATATATTGAGCGCAATGAGCGTATTATGAAGTCCACTGTCCATATTTTAACAAATATACAGTGACAGACAGTTTATTTATATCGTTTGAAATTAAGCCATATTAACCGGAAAGGAGGCAGTATGGACTAGCATTACTTTGCTGTGTCCCTTTAAATTGCCGAACAAGCAGAAGCTTACAGGGGACGCAGCTTCGGTGCGTTAAAGGCACCTGCCTTTGTGTCACTGACATGTGGGCAGGCACCTATTGGGCCCACATATCATGAACACAAAGGCACGTGCCTTAAGGCACCAAAGCATAGTCCGCTTGCAGGACGGGAGAAGCTTGCGCGCGGTGGATCGCAGGACTAGGAGAAAATTTTGACTAATGCAAGCTCTACCTCGCTGAGGCGGTGGACGTGCAAGAGTTAATTCGGTGTCAGATTGCCAGAAGCATACACTATACTAGTACTATTATTGTTCGACTTCCCGAAGAGGCGAACAGCCAAGCGCAAAGTTTACTAGTACTAGTACTACTACTATAGAGGTATGTACTACTACTAGGAACCGGATGGAGGAGCGTCTGCACTCTTATTTTATTTTAAAATGTGATACAGCAATCTTCAACACATTTGATTCTCTTCGAGGGTTCTCGCATGTGATAATGGAAGTTGATTGCATGGAACACTCGCCACAATTCTCGCTTAATTCTGGCTCATATCATGTTACAAATAGGAGCGCTCGGTAATATTTTCTCTTTTTTTGTTATTCAGCATGTAAACAGGTTAGCGAACCTTGCGGCGCATCTTGGTGCGAACCGTGCTTGTTGCACTTTGAATGTAGACGAGAGCTGGCTTGATGAAACACCTTGCTTCCTTCTTCTTTTTTTGCGGGGTACCTCGCTTCCTAGTGACCAGTCTCTTGGTTGATCGTCCTAAGAATGCTTATATATGAATAAATATCTCTCATTTACTCGCAAAAAAGATTCAGCCATATTAACCGGAAAGGAGAGAGCATGGACTAGCACTACTTTTTGGTGTGTCCCGTCATCTCGCAGAATGAGGAGAAGCTTGTAGGACAAGGTGAAGCTCTCTTACGCCTTTTGACTAATGCAACCTACCCTCTCCTAGGCAGTGGACATGCAGCAGTTCATTCGGTGTCAGATTGCCAGAGGCATACACTGTAGTACCCAACATGCGGAGTACCATCATTGTTCGACTTCACAAAGAGGCGAAGAGCCAAGCGCAAGGTTTAGTTGTACGAGTAGTACTACTACTAGAACCACATGGTGGATCATCTATACTCTTATTTATTTTAATCTCTGATAAAGTACACATTTATTCGGGAAAGGGCAGAAAACGATAGCCCAATGGTAGTGTTAAAAAACATCGAACATGTAATGATGATATTGATCAACCATGCTCGAATATATCTTGGCCTCCGTGCGAGCCCGTCTGTGTGTTCTCGCTCCTGTCTCTCAAGGAACGGCGGGTTGGCCATTTTACCATCCATTGAGATCGGTCTGCTCACACTCCGGTCCCACATGTCAGTGATATGCCAAGAGGAAGTGCATTGACCGACTGGCCATATGCGTACTTGGTTTTGCACCTTCATACTACTCCTCCCTCCGTCACAGTTTACAGGGCGTGCTTCATTCTGATGCATTTCTCTCCATGCATTTCCACCACCAGAGAGACTTTATACGCGTTTGGTTTAATGCTCAATTAATTAGGGCGTGGTAACCGCAATCAAGTCCACAATTTTCTCTCGATGTACTACGGAGTGGAGTAATTGCATGCATGTGTGTATCCAGGGTGGAAGCACTGCATGCATGTGTGTACGCATTATTTCCTCTAGTAATAGACGCCATGCTATAACTACCAATGCTATTTTTAAGGTCGGTCGCTAGTCGCCTTGGTCCCAGAGATTGTTCTTTTTTCTTGAAGCCCGCTCTATAAACAGTGACGGAGGGAGTAGTATGAGTGGATTCAAAGAAGAGCGTATTGATGGTTGCTTCTTCCGAGCAACATACAGTGGGAAAGGTGGGGCTTATGATTTGACTGCTCATTACGACTCACTATTAGTGCGGCGCAACAACCGGGCCGAGTCTCCCATGCGGTTGTGCACTACTCCCTCCGTTCTTAAATATACTACGGAGTATTTGTCTTTCTTGAGATTTCAATGAGTGACTACATACGAAGCAAAATGAAAAAATCTACACTCTAAAAGATGTCCATTTGAAATTTGTAAAAAGACAAATATTTAGGAACGGAGGAATTATAATTTGTGCATGGCACATGGATCCGGATGCTTAAGAGGCTTCTGGCAATGCTATCAAGCTTCCACTATTTGTTTACATAATTGACGTACTATACAGATAATTTTCCAGCGACATGAAATTGTACAATGCTCTGAGCTTCCAGCTTTTATTTCGTGTGTCTTGCCATCCATGCTCTTTCAGAAATAATAAAAAACTAACTTCCTTGCTAATGCATCTCAATGATTTGCAGATCAGAGCTAATATTTACATCACAACTGAAGACAAAGTTGTGAGAATGTGTTAAATTAAAATTGATCCATGCTTTCATTGGCAGCAATGTCCCCCCAGCTCTGTCTAAATCAACAAGGCTTGTTGGGAAAAAAGTAGCTATCTGGAGCATGCAACATTCCGATCATTTTGTGCAGTTCCACTAAAATAGAGCTGAGCGTCACTGTTCCAAAGATATTAAGTGTGATTACAATAATAGTGGACTATTGATTAAACAATAAACACACAAATAGAAGCCGGTCACCTTTGCAGTCTCTTTTAAGACTAACTAGTTGGAGAAGATTAGGCTTGGAGTTGGATGAGGAGGATAGAGCAAAACCAATCTCCCTTTATGCAGTCGCACTGAAATGTAGACACGTTTCCCGTGTGACATTTTAGTACAACTGCATAAAACACTCTTAAGAAAAAAGTGATTTGTGCAGTTCACCAAAAGGTCGCAATAACAACGAGGTGAAATGGATAGCCCTGTTTGCAAAAAAGAGGTAGAAAGGAAACAATTACTGGCCAATAACAGTTGATGACACATACGACGACAAAAAGAAGCATATTCCTTGTCCTAAGGGAAGATAACAAGACAGTTGTGTTTGCCTAACACGGTGTCAGTATGAGATTGCAATATGGAAAGTACACCAGACGAGCTATGTTTTGGGCAAAGAACTATGGAAGATCCACATGCAAGATTTTCCACATGCAGCGACGTGGGAAGACGGGCAGTGGAGCAAGGCCGGAGGGGATACCTGCGGGTCGTCGGGATGTAACTAGGAGAGCGGCGGCGGGCGGGATCTGCACATATTGCGGCAGCGAGCAGGTGGCGTCAGCCCAACCGCGCCGGAGCTTGGTCAGAGAGAACGGTGGGTACCGCAGATCGGGACGTGCTGCATCGGCGCCGTCGAACGGAGAAACGATGCACATCCTCCCTTTCCGTCGGCGGACGGGATGCGGCCGGATCAGTGACCAACGGTGAGAGAGAGAGAGAGGCCACCACCGCCTTGTGTGAGATACTCTGAAGAGAGACAAACCCAGGCAGGCAGGCTCCATTGTATATAGTGGAGCGGACTACCTTTTCTCCATAAAAATCGTTTTATATTTTGTATACGTGCCATTGAGCGATATAACTTTATTTAAAAATAACGCGCCAACGCATCAAGTCGAACTTTGTTTCGTGCAGCGTGGTACACGGCCTTCGTAGGTAAACAACCGCTACACGCGTTCAAATTAGCACGTGGGCTGCCACTTTGTACAGAAATGAGCTCCACCGTGTACCCGCGCGGGTATGGCTGGGCATGAAGCGTGAGTACGTGCACCTAGGGGTAGTGTGTGGGTTCGTGAGTGTTTTGGGGGGGGGGAGGTTGAGAAATAGACAAGCAATATATGTGGATGATATTTCAATCAAAAAATGTAACATATGCGATGTGTGTGAAATAGAGTCATGGATATATCATATATATAGAGGGGGCGAACCACGAGAAGAGAGTGGAGGTATCATCGGGTTGAGGTATCCATAGAATAGAAGAGAGGGATGATGTCTGTATGTGTGTGTGTGCGCGCGCGATCGATAAAGAGTGCCATCGAATTTGTGTGTGCCCACGTCAAAGATATACGGTGACTGGCCTACTGGAACGTGAGAGGGGACAGGTGCAGTTTATCTCTGTGGCATGGATACCTACCTACAGTGCTCGACTATCGGTGTGTGGTGGGGGTGGGGTGGGGGAGACCTAATTAACTATAGAGGTACAATGGATGGTATATGTGTGGAGGAGGAGAGAGGCCTACCTTATGTATTGAGGGAGATCGATCGGCATCCATGCATATGTGTAGGAGAGGAATAAGGTCGGGAGAGAGACAGAGCTGGAGTGTTGGAAGGGGTGGTGGTGGAGTTGCTTCTAACAAATGGTGGGAGAGGCTTGCTAGACAAACGGAGGGCACCCCTGCAATATCAATAAGAGAGGGGATGGCTGCCTGTCTGTGCACGTGCGTCTAAGAGACGAGACATGAGGCATGCACGAATGATGAGGGGGGACGATATGGCTGTGGTAAGCAGATGTAACTACATAGGAAGATCAATCGTCCTTTGTCAGAGAGAGGAGAGACATAACTTGTGAGGTACGTCGATCGATGGGTGGGGGAAAATAGTTAAAGTCGACCTAGGTATATATAGGGAGATTGATCGGTATACATGCATGTATGTGTTACAAGCAAATAAGGACTGGGGAGAAGGATAGAGAGAAAGGGATGCAGCTAGGAGGTGGTGCTAGAGGCATACTATATCGAGGGGAAAGGAGTGTGCGAGTACGAGATCGATGAAAAGAGGGGTGGGAGTGAGGCATGGACGGTGAGAAGAGAAGAGGGAAAGCTTGTGTTTGTGGTAGGCACACTTGGCTAGAGAGGCATATCGATCGATGTGTGCCGTAAAGAAGGAGCTGGGGGGCCCTACACACACCGTGGGTGAACGACCTAAAGTGAAAAGACAAATTTGTGCGATGGAGCTAGAGAATGCTGAGGGAGGGTTGGAGGGATGCTGGCGTATGCATGCACGAGAGAAAATTAGCGCTAGCTACAAAGATAAGAGGATTGTGTGGGTGAAAAAGACGAATAGAGATCATAATTCATTATAAAAAATAAATTTGGATATTTGAAAAATTTATCATAGTGTTTTAAACCGACACATGCGTGAATCTTTACCTAATATTAAAGGGAGGAGGCTTTCATAGTTCTCTATAAGTCGCCCTTTTATATCCGTTGATTTTATGTAAACGACAAAGATTGACGGGTAAGATTTAAAAGAAGGATTATACACACAAAAAAAGGGAAGCGAACACACGTAAACAAAACCTCAACGTATGCCAACCCTCATGTCTCCCGTCCTCTCACATCGCTATTGAATAAGAAAATGAAACATAGGTCGTTACTGACTCCAGATCAAACTCGAAATCAAAATCAGATCGGATGCCTCTGGACACTGTTCATTCTTCGTCTCCATAGATATGAGGTCAAGCAAAGAAAATACAAGGTTGGTTCCAAGAAATCCATCCGGCCTGAACGAGTGCCGTCGTTATCGTCTTGGCCCTCTTCTCGATGAGGCCACCCAGATCCTGATCTCCGGCAGCGGCGACTGCTTGGCGTGGAAGAGTGCGGCTGTGATCGTCCTGGCCATCTTCTTGATGAGGCTGCCCAGATCATGGGCGCCTGCAGCTGCTGGTCAGGATTGACACGCGTGGATGAGTGCCGCTGTTATCGTCCTAGCCGTCTTGTTGATGAGTCTGCCTAGATTATGGGCTCTGGCAGCGGCTGGTCCTGTTAGGATTGACAAAATAAACATCGTTTGCAGCATAGTGACCGGATTCACTAGACAAGGTACTGAATACCGATCTAGATCTATCAATTTCAGTTTCCAGTTTGCCTGGCCTATTCGTTGAAGAGAAGAATCCACGCGGTTTCTGTGGTGCTGGGCGTCGCAACGCTTGAGAGGAGAAGAAGATGAAGGCAACGAGTTGAGGATCAGAGAGAGAGGGCGCTCGAGAGGGCGCTCTAGAGAGAGAGGAGGGAGGGAGAGAGCAAGCGAGAAGAGGGCGCTGACATGCACGACGCGAGTGGCGGCGTTCATCAGGAGTTGAGCACTCGTGGGGAATTTTACTCGGCTGCCCTAGCTGCTCACGGGTTGGGCTTTTGGCCCATTAAAAAAGAAATAGGGTCAGCTGGTTGTGTCTTCGTTTCTTTTATTTTATTTTTTCTACATATTTGGCGAGGTTGGATTTGCTATGGCAAACACGTTCAGCGAATTGCGAGCCGCGAACTATAGTTTGCAGATAGCGCTAGCGGTGCCAGTGCAATATGTGGAACTGCTGATGCTACTCGTGGAAGTGCTCGCTTGGTGAGTTTCCTCGTCGCTGTTGTCGGCCACGGCCACAGCCCACATGTGCACACAAGAAGGCGGTAGAAACTTGATTGACGTGGTGAGACCTGCAAGAAAGGGAAGCTTTGCTTCATTGATTTTTGCTGCCAGCCGAAAACACATGCACGAACTGCATAGAAAGCTTGCTTGACTGATTCTTGCGGTCAGCTGGAAACACATGCATGAACTGAAACCACATGACGTGTATTTTTTTAATTTCTCTCATGATCTACTGATGCAACGCAGGATCGTCATGTCCATGCGCCTAATGGATGGCAGGTGGAATATCTTCTCCTGTGGACGATTCATATGCTTATTTTTCATAAATTACTTTTAGGGAAATGTTTCATAAAATATTGATGGTAAATTTTAGTGGATCGAAATTTTATGTGTAACCAAAACTGTTGATATGTCAAATAAGGAAACATAGATTTTTCTCTCTGTGTTAATCTTTTGATTTTCTCAGTGTTGATTGTTTATATCAATACTGAGCAGTAAGTGATTTGTTGATTGTTTATATGAATACTGAGCAGTAAGTGATTTGGGTTTCTTACATTGGGTCCTTCATAATTCACTAAGGGAGCTTCAAGTCTTTTCACTTTTGTTTCAATAAATATGATGGAGAGATCATTTGAAGGAAATATGGTTTACAAGGGACCAACAACGAGACTACAATTTTGAAGCATAACAATCTATGTCTCCGGTGAGTACTTTTAGTGTGTACTTGATTTAGATTGCAGGCACATGATTGCTTGTATTTTGAGCTGACCATCAACATAATCCTTCATTTTTCTATTTATCAATGTAGATGTTAACTCCTTATGACACGTATATGTGATTGCCATCATTGCGGAGAGATGGAAATATTCAGATTAGCAAATGTTAGCTTAAGGTGTGAGGGGTACCCAACTACTCTTGCTCTCACTATTTTCTCTTTTTGCTGGACATTGGTCATCTCCTTTTATTACTAAGCCTTTTATTTTAGCTGGTTTTTTCTTCCCGTTCTGATGCAGTTTCAGGGGTGTACTCATTTTGCTTCTAACCTTAGATAATGATGAAGGCAGTTTCTTTCTTTCTTTATGTATCATCAGATTTTCACTATTTATTTTCAGAATGGCTTGGTACTTTTGATTAGTTTTAACATTGTTTTGCTACTTGCAAAGTTGTTTTAAGTGGTGAATTGTTTACAGGTTTTGACTTTTGAAGCAAATATTTATTTATTTTGTACCCGTTGCAACGCACGGGCATGTTTCCTAATATATATAACGGTGATACACATGGTGTGGTTATGAACATGTTATACTACATATAATATATGTTATCTCTACTTTTATAAAAAACAGAGTTGCTGATGATGGTGTGCCTGCCATCCAGCAATATAGGCCGTCTGATTTATATCTGACAGATAGGAAGGAAACTATGGCAATTTTGAAAAAACATACCCACACCCCTCTCCACATTTGCAAATAAGGCCTCCCCTCGATCATCTTGATGTTCTGTGGAACGCATGGGCATCTTGCTAGTACTACATATAATATATAGAACATTGATTACAATTTGGGCTAATGTGTGGCTTTTGCAGCTCAAGGCTAAATACTTGTCATAATGTAGGGGGCGGGGCACTATACTTTGTGTGATAAACACGGTGTACGTATGGAACATGGTTTAGATTATGAATATATAGTTAGTACATCAAATGTACTATTATTTGGAATCAACATCAAGTGTATTCAAAAAATAGAATTCGAGTTCATATAGTCCACATAGTTCATATCTATCTCTATAGTAATCATGTGGTGTGTAGTTAAGGTAATACACGAATGATGGTTGAAGTTGGCAACAATCATGATTGTAGATTCTTATTGAAATAGATAAACGAATTCAAATTTAGTTCGAATTGCAGCGGTAGTATAGACATTTGGAATGCACTAAAATGTTCGTATGAGTAGTTTACATGCATTATACAGCCAACGAAAAAATTTAATATGACATAACATGTTGGTATGAGTAGCTTTGAATAGCATTTGTATAGCAAAACGGGACAAGACTCTGTCCTTGTGTGGTGTGTATAGTTTTATTTTTTTTGTTTTTTTCGTTGAGGGAAGTGCGAATTGATTTGGTACGTACAAGTACAATATTACACGTTAGGCTTGTCCCTAAAATTCAACCCGCGCCTTGTTATATCCTGAAAATTCAGATATCGTTCTCCCAAAACTGGCACCTTCACAAGCCGCGCCTTGCTATGCCGAAATTACGACGCGCACGAAAACTCCCTCCAGCTGCCAAATCCCGACACGCGAAATCCCCCTTCTAACCCAGAGCCGAACGGGCCGCTAGTTCAAATCGGTGGGGGTACTTTTGCAACACACCCAACATTTTGGACAAGCGCGTCCCTAAGTCATGGTTCCTCCCCTCCCATCACCTCCTTTTCGCCATTCGAAATCCCAGGCCGCCATAACCTCTCCGCTCCAGCCGCGAAACCCCACCCTCCTTCGTCCGCAACCTCACCGCTGCCCAGGTGGAGCCTCTTCCCCGATGACGTCGTCCACTGCAACAGCTCGACGTCCCTCGTCCACCTCCCCGGATGAGGATCCGTCGTCCATCTCGTCGTCCCGCCGGTTCTGCCACCCCGTCCTCCACCTCCAAGGAGCTGATCCGACGATCGCCTCGTCTATCGCGGCTGCTCCATCCCCACAGTGCCGCATTAACCTGCTCCACCGGAACCGCAGCATCCTCACCGACTCCTCGGACCAAGCCGAGGCCTACTCGGCGCCACCAAAGAGGTTGTACACTCATCGTATCGCACCTTCTCCTTAACTTGACCTGCCGGCGCCGACAGTGTCCATCCCGCACCCCCATGGAGTGGCTAACTCGAAGCCGGTGCCGCGGGACACATCTCCACGGTGGCTCTTCCCCAGTGCGAGGCCCCTTCGGCGGTGGCGTCCATACTAGCCGGATCTGCTGCTGCTTCAACGGCTCTCGCTCGCTCGCTCGCTCTGCCGCCGCTGCTCCGGCTCTCGCTCGCTCCCGCTGCTGCTGCTCCGGCTCTCGCTCGCTCGCGCTGCTGCTGCTGCTCTCCCCCTCGCTCGTGCTATTGCTCTGCTCCGATTTAGCTACACTGCAGTTGACTGAATCGACTTTTGGGTCAGTCGACTTGGGGGGGCTCGTCGGAGTTAAGGAAGAACCACCTCCAGCGGGGCGGGGGGCTCGCAAGAGAGGTACCCCACTATCTATCTTAGGGTTCAGCGTGGGGGCTGTTGGAAATATGCCCTAGAGGCAATAATAAATGGTTATTATTATATTTCTTTGTTCATGGTAATTGTCTATTATTCATGCTATAATTGTATTGTCCGGAAATCGTAATACATGTGTGAATACATAGACCACAACATGTCCCTAGTAAGCCTCTAGTTGACTAGCTCGTTGATCAACAGATAGTCATGGTTTCCTGACTATGGACATTGGATGTCATTGATAACGGGATCACATCATTAGGAGAATGATGTGATGGACAAGACCCAATCCTAAGCATAGCATAAAAGATCGTGTAGTTTCGTTTGCTAGAGCTTTTCCAATGTCAAGTATCTTTTCGTTAGACCATGAGATCGTGCAACTCCCGGATACCGTAGGAGTGCTTTGGGTGTGCCAAACGTCACAACGTAACTGGGTGACTATAAAGGTGCACTACGGGTATCTCCGAAAGTGTCTATTGGGTTGGCACGGATCGAGACTGGGATTTGTCACTCCGTGTGACGGAGAGGTATCTCTGGGCCCACTCGGTAATGCATCATCATAATGAGCTCAATGTGACTAAGGCGTTAGTCACGGGATCATGCATTGCGGTACGAGTAAAGAGACTTGCCGGTAACGAGATTGAACAAGGTATTGGGATACCGACGATCGAATCTCGGGCAAGTAACATACCGATTGACAAAGGGAATTGCATACGGATTGATTGAATCCTCGACACCGTGGTTCATCCGATGAGATCATCGTGGAACATGTGGGAGCCAACATGGGTATCCAGATCCCGCTGTTGGTTATTGACCGGAGAGGCGTCTAGGTCATGTCTGCATGTCTCCCGAACCCGTAGGGTCTACACACTTAAGGTTCGGTGACGCTAGGGTTGTAGAGATATATGTATGCGGAAACCCGAAAGTTGTTCGGAGTCCCAGATGAGATCCCGGACGTCACGAGAGGTTCCGGAATGGTCCGGAGGTGAAGAATTATATATAGGAAGTCCAGTTTCGGCTACCGGGAAAGTTTCGGGGGTTACCGGTATTGTACCGGGACCACCGGAAGGGTCCCGGGGGTCCACCGGGTGGGGCCACCTATCCCGGTGGGCCCCGTGGGCTGAAAGTGGAAGGGAACCAGCCCTTAGTGGGCTGGGGCGCCCCCCTTGGGCCTCCCCCCATGCGCCTAGGGTTGGGAACCCTAGGGGGGAGTTCCCCCTTGCCTTGGGGGGCTAGGCAACCCCTTCCCCCCTTGTGGCCGCCGCCCCCCCTTTGGATCTCATCTCCAGGGCCGGCGCCCCCCAGGGGGCCTATATAAAGGGGGGGAGGGAGGGCAGCAACCTACAGCCTTGGGCGCCTCCCTCCTCCCCTGCAACACCTCTCTCTCTCTCTCGCAGAAGCTCGGCGAAGCCCTGCCGGAGACCCGCTACATCCACCACCACGCCGTCGTGCTGCTGGATCTCCATCAACCTCGCCTTTCCCCTTGCTGGATCAAGAAGGAGGAGACGTCGCTGCACCGTACGTGTGTTGAACGCGGAGGTGCCGTCCGTTCGGCACTCGGTCATCGGTGATTTGGATCACGGCGAGTACGACTCCGTCATCCACGTTCATTGGAACGCTTCCGCTCGCGATCTACAAGGGTATGTAGATGCACTCCCTTCCCCTCGTTGCTAGTACACTCCATAGATGCATCTTGGTAAGCGTAGGAAAATTTTAAAATTATGCTACGATTCCCAACAGTGGCATCATGAGCCAGGCCTATGCGTAGTTACTATGCACGAGTAGAACACAAAGCAGTTGTGGCCGTTGAGGTTGCCAATTCTTCTTGCCGCTACTAGTCGTTTCTTGTTTCGGCGGCATTGTAGGATGAAACGTCCCGGACCGACCTTACACGTACGCTTACGTGAGACAGGTTCCACCGACTGACATGCACTAGTTGCATAAGGTGGCTAGCGGGTGTCTGTCTCTCCTACTTTAGTCGGAACGGATTCGATGAAAAGGGTCCTTATGAAGGGTAAATATAAATTGGCAAATCACGTTGTGGTCATACGTAGGTAAGAAAACGTTCTTGCTAGAAACCTACAAACCACATAAAACTTGCAACAACAATTAGAGGACGTCTAACTTGTTTTTGCAGCAAGTGCTATGTGATATGATATGGCCAGAAGATGTGATGAATGATATATGTGATGTATGAGATTGATCATATTCTTGTAATAGGAATCACGACTTGCATGTCGATGAGTATGACAACCGGCAGGAGCCATAGGAGTTGTCTTTATTATTTTGCATGACCTGCGTGTCATTGAATAACGCCACGTAATTTACTTTACTTTGTTGCTAAACGCGTTAGCCATACAAGTAGAAGTAATCGTTGGCGTGACGACTTCATGAAGACACAATGATGGAGATCATGATGATGGAGATCATGGTGTCATGCCGGTGACGAAGATGATCATGGTGCCCCGAAGATGGAGATCAAAGGAGCATGATGATATTGGCCATATCATGTCACTATTTGATTGCATGTGATGTTTATCATGTTTTTGCATCTTATTTGCTTAGAACGACGGTAGTAAGTAAGATGATCCCTTATAATAATTTCAAGAAAGTGTTACCCTAACTGTGCACCGTTGCGAAGGTTCGTTGTTTCGAAGCACCACGTGATGATCGGGTGTGATAGATTCTAACGTTCGAATACAACGGGTGTTGACGAGCCTAGCATGTACAGACATGGCCTCGGAACACACGCAATACACTTAGGTTGACTTGACGAGCCTAGCATGTACAGACATGGCCTCGGAACACGGAGGACCGAAAGGTCGAGCATGAGTCGTATAGAAGATACGATCAACATGGAGATGTTCACCGATCTTGACTAGTCCGTCTCACGTGATGATCGGACACGGCCTAGTTAAAGTCGGATCATGTATCACTTAGATGACTAGAGGGATGTCTATCTGAGTGGGAGTTCATTAAATAATTTGATTAGATGAACTCAATTATCATGAACTTAGTCTAAAATCTTTACACTATGTATTGTAGATCAAATGGCCAACGTTGTCCTCAATTTCAACGCGTTCCTAGAGAAAACCAAGCTGAAAGATGATGGCAGCAACTATACGGACTGGGTCCGGAACCTGAGGCTCATCCTCATAGTAGCCAAGAAAGATTATATCTTAGAAGCACCGCTAGGTGAAGCACCAATCCCAGAGAACCAAGACGTTATGAACGTTTGGCAATCACGTGCTGATGATTACTCCCTCGTTCAGTGCGGCATGCTTTACAGCCTAGAACCGGGTCTCCAAAAGCGTTTTGAGAAACATGGAGCATACGAGATGTTCGAGGAGCTGAAACTGGTTTTTCAAGCTCATGCCCGGGTCGAGAGATATGATGTCTCCGACAAGTTCTTCAGCTGTAAAATGGAGGAGAACAGTTCTGTTAGTGAGCACATACTCAGAATGTCTGGGTTGCACAACCGCTTGTCTCAGCTGGGAGTTAATCTCCCGGATGACGCGGTCATTGACAGAATCCTCCAGTCGCTTCCACCAAGCTACAAGAGCTTTGTGATGAACTACAATATGCAGGGGATGGAAAAGACCATTCCCGAGGTATACTCAATGCTGAAATCAGCGGAAGGGGAGATCAGAAAAGAACATCAAGTGTTGATGGTGAATAAAACCACTAAGTTCAAGAAGGGCAAGGGTAAGAAGAACTTCAAGAAGGACGGCAAGGGAGTTGCCGCGCCCGGTAAACCAGTTACTGGGAAGAAGTCGAAGAATGGACCCAAGCCTGAAACTGAGTGCTTTTATTGCATGGGAAGTGGTCACTGGAAGCGGAACTGCCCCAAATACTTAGCGGACAAGAAGAAGGCCGGCAACACCAAAGGTATATGTGATATACAAGTTATTGATGTGTACCTTACCAGTACTCATAGTAGCTCCTGGGTATTTGATACCGGTGCCGTTGCTCATATTTGTAACTCAAAACAGGAACTACGGAATAAACGAAGACTGGCAAAGGACGAGGTGACGATGCGCGTCGGGAATGGTTCCAAGGTCGATGTGATCGCCGTCGGCACGCTACCTCTGCATCTACCCACGGGATTAGTTTTAAACCTCAATAATTGTTATTTAGTGCCAGCTTTGAGCATGAACATTGTATCTGGATCTCGTTTAATTCGAGATGGCTACTCATTTAAATCCGAGAATAATGGTTGTTCTGTTTATTTGAGAGATATGTTTTATGGTCATGCCCCGCTGGTCAATGGTTTATTTTTGATGAATCTCGAACGTGATGTTACACATGTTCATAGTGTGAATACCAAAAGATGTAAAGTTGATAACGATAGTCCCACATACTTGTGGCACTGCCGCCTTGGTCACATTGGTGTCAAGCGCATGAAGAAGCTCCATGCAGATGGACTTTTGGAGTCTCTTAATTACGAATTATTTGACACGTGCGAACCATGCCTCATGGGTAAGATGACCAAGACTCCGTTCTCCGGAACAATGGAGCGAGCAATCAACTTATTGGAAATCATACATACCGATGTGTGCGGTCCAATGAGTGTTGAGGCTCGCGGAGGATATCGTTATGTCCTCACTCTCACTGATGATTTAAGTAGATATGGGTATGTCTACCTAATGAAAAACAAGTCTGAAACCTTTGAAAAGTTCAAGGAATTTCAGAGTGAAGTCGAGAATTAACGTGACAGGAAAATAAATTTCTTACGATCAGATCGTGGTGGAGAATATTTAAGTCACGAATTTGGTACACACTTAAGGAAATGTGGAATAGTTTCACAACTCACGCCGCCTGGAACACCTCAGAGAAACGGTGTGTCCGAACGTCGTAATCGCACTCTATTGGATATGGTGCGATCTATGATGTCTCTTACCGATTTACCGCTCTCATTTTGGGGCTATGCTTTAGAGACTGCCGCATTCACTTTAAATAGGGCTCCGTCGAAATCTGTTGAGACGACACCGTATGAATTATGGTTTGGAAAGAAACCTAAGCTGTCGTTTCTAAAAGTTTGGGGATGCGATGCTTATGTCAAGAAACTTCAACCTGAAAAGCTCGAACCCAAATCGGAAAAATGCGTCTTCATAGGATACCCTAAGGAAACTATTGGGTATACCTTCTACCTCAGACCCGAAGGCAAGATCTTCGTTGCCAAGAACGGGTCCTTTCTGGAGAAGGAGTTTCTCTCGAAAGAATTGAGTGGGAGGAAAGTGGAACTTGATGAGGTGATAGTCACCCCTTCCGAACCGGAAAGTAGCGCAGCGCGGGAAAATGTTCCTGTGGTGCCTACACCGACTGGGGAGGAAGTTAATGATGATGATCATGAAGCTTCGGATCAAGTTACTGAACTTCGTAGGTACACAAGGACACGTTCCGCACCAGAGTGGTACGGAAACCCTGTCCTGGAAATCATGTTGTTAGACAACGGTGAACCTTCGAACTATGAAGAAGCGATGGCGGGCCCGGATTCCGACAAATGGCTAGAAGCCATGAAATCCGAGATAGAATCCATGTATGAAAACAAAGTATGGACTTTGACTGACTTGCCCGATGAGCGGCGAGCCATAGAAAACAAATGGATCTTTAAGAAGAAGATGGACGCAGATGGTAATGTGACCATCTACAAAGCTCGACTTGTCGCTAAGGGTTATCGACAAGTTCAAGGGGTTGACTACGATGGGACTTTCTCACCCGTAGTGAAGCTGAAGTCCGTCCGAATCATGTTAGCAATTGCCGCATACTATGATTATGAGATATGGCAGATGGACGTCAAAACGGCATTCCTTAACGGCTTCCTTAAGGAAGAGTTGTATATGATGCAGCCGGAAGGTTTTGTCGATCCTAAGAATGCTAACAAAGTATGCAAGCTCCAGTGCTCAATCTATGGGCTGGTGCAAGCATCTCGGAGTTGGAACATTCGCTTTGATGAGATGAGCAAAGCGTTTGGGTTTACACAGACTTATGGAGAAGCCTGTGTTTACAAGAAAGTGAGTGGGAGCTCTGTAGCATTTCTCATATTATATGTGGATGACATATTATTGATGGGAAATGATATAGAATTCTTGGAAAGTATAAAGGCCTATTTGAATAAGTGTTTTTCAATGAAGGACCTTGGAGAAGCTGCTTATATATTAGGCATCAAGATCTATAGAGATAGATCAAGACGCCTCATTGGTCTTTCACAGAGTACATACCTTGACAAGATATTGAAGAAGTTCAATATGGATCAGTCCAAGAAGGGGATCTTGCCTGTATTGCAAGGTGTGCAATTGAGCACGGCTCAATGCCCGACCACGGCAGAAGATATAGAAGAGATGAGTGTCATCCCCTATGCCTCGGCCATAGGGTCTATTATGTATGCCATGCTGTGTACCACACCTGATGTAAACCTTGCCGTAAGTTTGGTAGGAAGGTACCAAAGTAATCCCGGCAAGGAACACTGGACAGCGGTCAAGAATATCCTGAAGTACCTGAAGAGGACTAAGGATATGTTTCTCGTTTATGGAGGTGACGAAGAGCTCGTCGTAAAGGGTTACGTCGATGCTAGCTTCGACACAGATCTGGATGACTCGAAGTCACAGACCGGATACGTGTATATTTTGAATGGAGGAGCAGTAAGCTGGTGCAGTTGCAAGCAAAGCGTCGTGGCGGGATCTACATGTGAAGTGGAGTACATGGCAGCCTCAGAGGCAGCACAGGAAGCAGTCTGGATGAAGGAGTTCATTACCGACCTAGGGGTGATTCCCAATGCGTCGGGCCCGATGACTCTCTTCTGTGACAACACTGGAGCTATTGCCCTTGCGAAGGAGCCCAGGTTTCACAGGAAGACCAGGCATATCAAGCGTCGCTTCAACTCCATTCGTGAAAGTGTTCAAAATGGAGACATAGATATTTGTAAAGTACACACGGACCTGAATGTAGCAGATCCGTTGACTAAACCTCTCCCTAGGGTAAAACATGATCAACACCAGGACGCAATGGGTGTTTGATTCATCACAATTTAACTAGATTATTGACTCTAGTGCAAGTGGGAGACTGTTGGAAATATGCCATAGAGGCAATAATAAATGGTTATTATTATATTTCTTTGTTCATGGTAATTTTCTACTATTCATGCTATAATTGTATTGTCCGGAAATCGTAATACATGTGTGAATACATAGACCACAACATGTCCCTAGTAAGCCTCTAGTTGACTAGCTCGTTGATCAACAGATAGTCATGGTTTCCTGACTATGGACATTGGATGTCATTGATAACGGGATCACATCATTAGGAGAATGATGTGATGGACAAGACCCAATCCTAAGCATAGCATAAAAGATCGTGTAGTTTCGTTTGCTAGAGCTTTTCCAATGTCAAGTATCTTTTCCTTAGACCATGAGATCGTGCAACTCCCGGATACCGTAGGAGTGCTTTGGGTGTGCCAAACGCCACAATGTAACTGGGTGACTATAAAGGTGCACTACGGGTACCTCCGAAAGTGTCTGTTGGGTTGGCACGGATCGAGACTGGGATTTGTCACTCCGTGTGACGGAGAGGTATCTCTGGGCCCACTCGGTAATGCATCATCATAATGAGCTCAATGTGACTAAGGCGTTAGTCACGGGATCATGCATTGCGGTACGAGTAAAGAGACTTGCCGGTAACGAGATTGAACAAGGTATTGGGATACCGACGATCGAATCTCGGGCAAGTAACATACCGATTGACAAAGGGAATTGCATACGGATTGATTGAATCCTCGACACCGTGGTTCATCCGATGAGATCATCGTGGAACATGTGGGAGCCAACATGGGTATCCAGATCCCGCTGTTTTTTATTGACCGGAGAGGCGTCTCGGTCATGTCTGCATGTCTCCCGAACCCGTAGGGTCTACACACTTAAGGTTCGGTGACGCTAGGGTTGTAGAGATATATGTATGCGGAAACCCGAAAGTTGTTCGGAGTCCCGGATGAGATCCCGAACGTCACGAGAGGTTCCGGAATGGTCCGGAGGTGAAGAATTATATATAGGAAGTCCAGTTTCGGCTACCGGGAAAGTTTCGGGGGTTACCGGTATTGTACCGGGACCACCGGAAGGGTCCCGGGGGTCCACCGGGTGGGGCCACCTATCCCGGAGGGCCCCGTGGGATGAAAGTGGAAGGGAACCAGCCCTTAGTGGGCTGGGGCGCCCCCCTTGGGCCTCCCCCATGCGCCTAGGGTTGGGAACCCTAGGGGGGAGTTCCCCCTTGCCTTGGGGGGCTAGGCAACCCCTTCCCCCCTTGTGGCCGCCGCCCCCCCTTTGGATCTCATCTCCAGGGCCGGCGCCCCCCAGGGGGCCTATATAAAGGGGGGAGGGAGGGCAGAAACCTACAGCCTTGGGCGCCTCCGTCCTCCCCTGCAACACCTCTCTCTCTCTCGCAGAAGCTCGGCGAAGCCCTGCCGGAGACCCGCTACATCCACCACCACGCCGTCGTGCTGCTGGATCTCCATCAACCTCTCCTTTCCCCTTGCTGGATCAAGAAGGAGGAGACGTCGCTGCACCGTACGTGTGTTGAACGCGGAGGTGCCGTCCGTTCGCCACTCGGTCATCGGTGATTTGGATCACGGCGAGTACGACTCCGTCATCCACGTTCATTGGAACGCTTCCGCTCGCGATCTACAAGGGTATGTAGATGCACTCCCTTCCCCTCGTTGCTAGTACACTCCATAGATGCATCTTGGTAAGCGTAGGAAAATTTTAAAATTATGCTACGATTCCCAACAGGGGCATCATGAGCCAGGCCTATGCGTAGTTACTATGCACGAGTAGAACACAAAGCAGTTGTGGGCGTTGAGGTTGCCAATTTTTCTTGCCGCTACTAGTCGTTTCTTGTTTCGGCGGCATTGTAGGATGAAGCGGCCCGGACCGACCTTACACGTACGCTTACGTGAGACAGGTTCCACCGACTGACATGCACTAGTTGCATAAGGTGGCTAGCGGGTGTCTGTCTCTCCTACTTTAGTCGGAACGGATTCGATGAAAAGGGTCCTTATGAATGGTAAATATAAATTGGCAAATCACGTTGTGGTCATACGTAGGTAAGAAAACGTTCTTGCTAGAAACCTACAAACCACGTAAAACTTGCAACAACAATTAGAGGACGTCTAACTTGTTTTTGCAGCAAGTGCTATGTGATATGATATGGCCAGAAGATGTGATGAATGATATATGTGATGTATGAGATTGATCATATTCTTGTAATAGGAATCACGACTTGCATGTCGATGAGTATGACAACCGGCAGGAGCCATAGGAGTTGTCTTTATTATTTTGCATGACCTGCGTGTCATTGAATAACGCCACGTAATTTACTTTACTTTGTTGCTAAACGCGTTAGCCATACAAGTAGAAGTAATCGTTGGCGTGACGACTTCATGAAGACACAATGATGGAGATCATGATGATGGAGATCATGGTGTCATGCCGGTGACGAAGATGATCATGGTGCCCCGAAGATGGAGATCAAAGGAGCATGATGATATTGGCCATATCATGTCACTATTTGATTGCATGTGATGTTTATCATGTTTTTGCATCTTATTTGCTTAGAACGACGGTAGTAAGTAAGATGATCCCTTATAATAATTTCAAGAAAGTGTTACCCTAACTGTGCACCGTTGCGAAGGTTCGTTGTTTCGAAGCACCACGTGATGATCGGGTGTGATAGATTCTAACGTTCGAATACAACGGGTGTTGACGAGCCTAGCATGTACAGACATGGCCTCGGAACACACGCAATACACTTAGGTTGACTTGACGAGCCTAGCATGTACAGACATGGCCTCGGAACACGGAGGACCGAAAGGTCGAGCATGAGTCGTATAGAAGATACGATCAACATGGAGATGTTCACCGATCTTGACTAGTCCGTCTCACGTGATGATCGGACACGGCCTAGTTAAAGTCGGATCATGTATCACTTAGATGACTAGAGGGATGTCTATCTGAGTGGGAGTTCATTAAATAATTTGATTAGATGAACTCAATTATCATGAACTTAGTCTAAAATCTTTACACTATGTATTGTAGATCAAATGGCCAACGTTGTCCTCAATTTCAACGCGTTCCTAGAGAAAACCAAGCTGAAAGATGATGGCAGCAACTATACGGACTGGGTCCGGAACCTGAGGCTCATCCTCATAGTAGCCAAGAAAGATTATATCTTAGAAGCACCGCTAGGTGAAGCACCAATCCCAGAGAACCAAGACGTTATGAACGTTTGGCAATCACGTGCTGATGATTACTCCCTCGTTCAGTGCGGCATGCTTTACAGCCTAGAACCGGGTCTCCAAAAGCGTTTTGAGAAACATGGAGCATACGAGATGTTCGAGGAGCTGAAACTGGTTTTTCAAGCTCATGCCCGGGTCGAGAGATATGATGTCTCCGACAAGTTCTTCAGCTGTAAAATGGAGGAGAACAGTTCTGTTAGTGAGCACATACTCAGAATGTCTGGGTTGCAAGACCGCTTGTCTCAGCTGGGAGTTAATCTCCCGGATGACGCGGTCATTGACAGAATCCTCCAGTCGCTTCCACCAAGCTACAAGAGCTTTGTGATGAACTACAATATGCAGGGGATGGAAAAGACCATTCCCGAGGTATACTCAATGCTGAAATCAGCGGAAGGGGAGATCAGAAAAGAACATCAAGTGTTGATGGTGAATAAAACCACTAAGTTCAAGAAGGGAAAGGGTAAGAAGAACTTCAAGAAGGACGGCAAGGGAGTTGCCGCGCCCGGTAAACCAGTTACTGGGAAGAAGTCGAAGAATGGACCCAAGCCTGAAACTGAGTGCTTTTATTGCAAGGGAAGTGGTCACTGGAAGCGGAACTGCCCCAAATACTTAGCGGACAAGAAGAAGGCCGGCAACACCAAAGGTATATGTGATATACAAGTTATTGATGTGTACCTTACCAGTACTCGTAGTAGCTCCTGGGTATTTGATACCGGTGCCGTTGCTCATATTTGTAACTCAAAACAGGAACTACGGAATAAACGAAGACTGGCAAAGGACGAGGTGACGATGCGCGTCGGGAATGGTTCCAAGGTCGATGTGATCGCCGTCGGCACGCTACCTCTGCATCTACCCACGGGATTAGTTTTGAACCTCAATAATTGTTATTTAGTGCCAGCTTTGAGCATGAACATTGTATCTGGATCTCGTTTAATTCGAGATGGCTACTCATTTAAATCCGAGAATAATGGTTGTTCTGTTTATTTGAGAGATATGTTTTATGGTCATGCCCCGCTGGTCAATGGTTTATTTTTGATGAATCTCGAACGTGATGTTACACATGTTCATAGTGTGAATACCAAAAGATGTAAAGTTGATAACGATAGTCCCACATACTTGTGGCACTGCCGCCTTGGTCACATTGGTGTCAAGCGCATGAAGAAGCTCCATGCAGATGGACTTTTGGAGTCTCTTGATTACGAATCATTTGACACGTGCGAACCATGCCTCATGGGTAAGATGACCAAGACTCCGTTCTCCGGAACAATGGAGCGAGCAACCAACTGATTGGAAATCATACATACCGATGTGTGCGGTCCAATGAGTGTTGAGGCTCGCGGAGGATATTGTTATGTTCTCATTCTCACGGATGATTTAAGTAGATATGGGTATGTCTACCTAATGAAACACAAGTCTGAAACCTTTGAAAAGTTCAAGGAATTTCAGAGTGAAGTCGAGAATTAACGTGACAGGAAAATAAAATTCTTACGATCAGATCGTGGTGGAGAATATTTAAGTCACGAATTTGGTACACACTTAAGGAAATGTGGAATAGTTTCACAACTCACGCCGCCTGGAACACCTCAGAGAAACGGTGTGTCCGAACATCGTAATCGCACTCTATTGGATATGGTGCGATCTATGATGTCTCTTACCAATTTACCGCTCTCATTTTGGGGCTATGCTTTAGAGACTGCCGCATTCACTTTAAATAGGGCTCCGTCGAAATCCGTTGAGACGACACCGTATGAATTATGGTTTGGAAAGAAACCTAAGCTGTCGTTTCTAAAAGTTTGGGGATGCGATGCTTATGTCAAGAAACTTCAACCTGAAAAGCTCGAACCCAAATCGGAAAAATGCGTCTTCATAGGATACCCTAAGGAAACTATTGGGTATACCTTCTACCTCAGATCCGAAGGCAAGATCTTCGTTGCCAAGAACGGGTCCTTTCTAGAGAAGGAGTTTCTCTCGAAAGAATTGAGTGGGAGGAAAGTGGAACTTGATGAGGTGATAGTCACCCCTTCCGTACCGGAAAGTAGCGCAGCGCGGGAAAATGTTCCTGTGGTGCCTACACCGACTGGGGAGGAAGTTAATGATGATGATCATGAAGCTTCAGATCAAGTTACTGAACTTCATAGGTCCACAAGGACACGTTCCGCACCAGAGTGGTACGGAAACCCTGTCCTGGAAATCATGTTGTTAGACAACGGTGAACCTTCGAACTATGAAGAAGCGATGGCGGGCCCGGATTCCGACAAATGGCTAGAAGCCATGAAATCCGAGATAGAATCCATGTATGAAAACAAAGTATGGACTTTGACTGACTTGCCCGATGAGCGGCGAGCCATAGAAAACAAATGGATCTTTAAGAAGAAGATGGACGCAGATGGTAATGTGACCATCTACAAAGCTCGACTTGTCGCTAAGGGTTATCGACAAGTTCAAGGGGTTGACTACGATGAGACTTTCTCACCCGTAGTGAAGCTGAAGTCCGTCCGAATCATGTTAGCAATTGCCGCATACTATGATTATGAGATATGGCAGATGGACGTCAAAACGGCATTCCTTAACGGCTTCCTTAAGGAAGAGTTGTATATGATGCAGCCGGAAGGTTTTGTCGATCCTAAGAATGCTAACAAAGTATGCAAGCTCCAGCGCTCAATCTATGGGCTGGTGCAAGCATCTCGGAGTTGGAACATTCGCTTTGATGAGATGAGCAAAGCGTTTGGGTTTACACAGACTTATGGAGAAGCCTGTGTTTACAAGAAAGTGAGTGGGAGCTCTGTAGCATTTCTCATATTATATGTGGATGACATATTATTGATGGGAAATGATATAGAATTCTTGGAAAGTATAAAGGCCTATTTGAATAAGTGTTTTTCAATGAAGGACCTTGGAGAAGCTGCTTATATATTAGGCATCAAGATCTATAGAGATAGATCAAGACGCCTCATTGGTCTTTCACAGAGTACATACCTTGACAAGATATTGAAGAAGTTCAATATGGATCAGTCCAAGAAGGGGATCTTGCCTGTATTGCAAGGTGTGCAATTGAGCACGGCTCAATGCCCGACCACGGCAGAAGATATAGAAGAGATGAGTGTCATCCCCTATGCCTCGGCCATAGGGTCTATTATGTATGCCATGCTGTGTACCACACCTGATGTAAACCTTGCCGTAAGTTTGGTAGGAAGGTACCAAAGTAATCCCGGCAAGGAACACTGGACAGCGGTCAAGAATATCCTGAAGTACCTGAAGAGGACTAAGGATATGTTTCTCGTTTATGGAGGTGACGAAGAGCTCCTCGTAAAGGGTTACGTCGACGCTAGCTTCGACACAGATCTGGATGACTCGAAGTCACAGACCGGATACGTGTATATTTTGAATGGAGGAGCAGTAAGCTGGTGCAGTTGCAAGCAAAGCGTCGTGGCGGGATCTACATGTGAAGTGGAGTACATGGCAGCCTCAGAGGCAGCACAGGAAGCAGTCTGGATGAAGGAGTTCATTACCGACCTAGGGGTGATTCCCAATGCGTCGGGCCCGATGACTCTCTTCTGTGACAACACTGGAGCTATTGCCCTTGCGAAGGAGCCCAGGTTTCACAGGAAGACCAGGCATATCAAGCGTCGCTTCAACTCCATTCGTGAAAGTGTTCAAAATGGAGACATAGATATTTGTAAAGTACACACGGACCTGAATGTAGCAGATGCGTTGACTAAACCTCTCCCTAGGGCAAAACATGATCAACACCAGGACGCAATGGGTGTTTGATTCATCACAATTTAACTAGATTATTGACTCTAGTGCAAGTGGGAGACTGTTGGAAATATGCCATAGAGGCAATAATAAATAGTTATTATTATATTTCTTTGTTCATGGTAATTGTCTATTATTCATGCTATAATTGTATTGTCCGGAAATCGTAATACATGTGTGAATACATAGACCACAACATGTCCCTAGTAAGCCTCTAGTTGACTAGCTCGTTGATCAACAGATAGTCATGGTTTCCTGACTATGGACATTGGATGTCATTGATAACGGGATCACATCATTAGGAGAATGATGTGATGGACAAGACCCAATCCTAAGCATAGCATAAAAGATTGTGTAGTTTCGTTTGCTAGAGCTTTTCCAATGTCAAGTATCTTTTCCTTAGACCATGAGATCGTGCAACTCCCGGATACCATAGGAGTGCTTTGGGTGTGCCAAACGTCACAACGTAACTGGGTGACTATAAAGGTGCACTACGGGTATCTCCGAAAGTGTCTGTTGGGTTGGCACGGATCGAGACTGGGATTTGTCACTCCGTGTGACGGAGAGGTATCTCTGGGCCCACTCGGTAATGCATCATCATAATGAGCTCAATGTGACTAAGGCGTTAGTCATGGGATCATGCATTGCGGTACGAGTAAAGAGACTTGCCGGTAACGAGATTGAACAAGGTATTGGGATACCGACGATCGAATCTCGGGCAAGTAACATACCGATTGACAAAGGGAATTGCATACGGATTGATTGAATCCTTGACACCGTGGTTCATCCGATGAGATCATCATGGAACATGTGGGAGCCAACATGGGTATCCAGATCCCGCTGTTGGTTATTGACCGGAGAGGCGTCTCGGTCATGTCTGCATGTCTCCCGAACCCGTAGGGTCTACACACTTAAGGTTCGGTGACGCTAGGGTTGTAGAGATATATGTATGCGGAAACCCGAAAGTTGTTTGGAGTCCCGGATGAGATCCCGAACATCACGAGAGGTTCCGGAATGGTCCGGAGGTGAAGAATTATATATAGGAAGTCCAGTTTCGGCTACCGGGAAAGTTTCGGGGGTTACCGGTATTGTACCGGGACCACCGGAAGGGTCCCGGGGGTCCACTCGGTGGGGCCACCTATCCCGGAGGGCCCCGTGGGCTGAAAGTGGAAGGGAACCAGCCCTTAGTGGGCTGGGGCGCCCCCCTTGGGCCTCCCCCCATGCGCCTAGGGTTGGGAACCCTAGGGGGGAGTTCCCCCTTGCCTTGGGGGGCAAGGCAACCCCTTCCCCCCTTGTGGCCGCCGCCCCCCCCCCCTTTGGATCTCATCTCTAGGGCCGGCGACCCCCCAGGGGGCCTATATAAAGGGGGGAGGGAGGGCAGCAACCTACAGCCTTGGGCGCCTCCCTCCTCCCCTGCAACACCTCTCTCTCTCTCGCAGAAGCTCGGCGAAGCCCTGCCGGAGACCCGCTACATCCACCACCACGCCGTCGTGCTGCTGGATCTCCATCAACCTCTCCTTTCCCCTTGCTGGATCAAGAAGGAGGAGACGTCGCTGCACCGTACGTGTGTTGAACGCGGAGGTGCCGTCCGTTCGGCACTCGGTCATCGGTGATTTGGATCACGGCGAGTACGACTCCGTCATCCACGTTCATTGGAACGCTTCCGCTCGTGATCTACAAGGGTATGTAGATGCACTCCCTTCCCCTCGTTGCTAGTACACTCCATAGATGCATCTTGGTAAGCGTAGGAAAATTTTAAAATTATGCTACGATTCCCAACAGGGGCGGCGGACCGGCGGTGGGGAGTTGTTTTGGGGCTGCGGGGTAGCGGCGGACCGGCGGTGGGGAGTTGTTTCGGGGCGGTGAGGCGGCGAGGCGGCGCGGGGGCCGGTGGTTCGGCTGGTGGTGGCTGGCGGCTCAGGGGGGTGCATGTTGAAGATGAACTGCAGGCCCTCCCTAAACTACATCTCAAGTGCCTCTTTGCTAGCATTGCTTTTAGTTTCGACAGTAACATTCAGATTCCACAGTAAATTTCAGTTTCGGCAGTTAAGTTCAGAGTCAACAGTTTTTACCTCATCTGTTGTAGTCAGTTGGTTTTTGGTGATGTAAATTTTACATCTATTTTACATCATCTACTTGAGATGCTATTAGAATCCCACTTGAGGTTAACAATGTCTGTCTTGTGCTGCTGCAGCCTTGACGTCTTATGGCTCACCGGAGCTGCTCCAACGACGGAACGATCCATCACAACAGAGCAGTGCCCTGGACGCCGTCTACAGATTCCTCAGATCTTCCTCCACACCTCCGACAGCCACCTCTGCCTCAACTTCTTCAATGACCAACCCAATGATGCTGAGGTCGACACGGCTACGGCAAAGAGGTTGTACACTTGTTGCATCACTTATTACTCTACATTCATGTCGATCCATTAGGGCTATTTTGGTTCAACGGAAAAACATAGCAATAGGAAATTTTCCTATGGCACTCTACTATTCAATTATTCATGCATTTTATTGAAAGGAATGGAGCAAAACATCCACGTGGACCTACTTTTCCTACGCATGAAAACAAGACCAAGTGCATTAGTGGCAGAATAACATTCTAACTATACACGCTTTCATATGGTTTCACTTTATTTTGGCCATGTTTCTTTGCATTCCTCTGCTCTTCCAATTCCTAAGAACCAAACACCCAAGTTGACAGAAATCCTGTGTTTACAAATGCTCTGTTTACCATGTGCATTCCTATTCTATTCCGGTGTTTTACCTATCCCTGCGTTTTTAGAATCATGCAAGCCAAATGAGCCCTTACAGAATTACTTTAGTTACAGGTAGGTGTCGAAGGAAACTTTGTTTGGTTTGTCCTACTCCTGCCGCGATGTCGTCCACCTCACCTGAGTTGCTCCATTGACAAAAGCATCCACCAAACCAGACATCACGACTCCTGACCATCTTTCGCCGCCTCAGATCTCCTTCCCTGCCGCCGGCATCCACCGCAACAGCATCACCATCATCGACTCAGCAGATGAACCCGAGGAGTACACGGGTCCACAAGAGAGGTTGCACTCTTTTGTTTCTGCTTATGTTATGCATTGCTTAAAATTACCTGCTACTTTATCATCCTGTTCACCTCTTAGACTCCATGTCAGGTCCAAATTAATGTTCAAACTTGAGTTATAAATTAGTTGTGGGGCACATATCGAGGCAGCAATGAATAGTATCTCTGTCTAATATATGGTTCACCTAGGGTATGCCTATGTTGTTCATCTTGGGTGGGAAACAAATAGTAAAGCAATCATCATCTATCTTTTTATTAAATTAAAGCATCATCAGCCTGCTATCATTATTTTGGATCCATCCACTAGTTGTTACCATCACTCTAGATTTCTGCATGCTCTCCTTAAATAATCTCACCATATTTTTTTCGTATGCATGTCAGATATTGTACACAGTCATGCTGAACATGTAGAGAAAAAGAGAAGAGTTTTGCGCGGTAATACAATGTCATGCAGACATCGCTCCATGGTGGGTTCAATGGAAAACCCTCCCCCCTCTCTAGATTGTAATCCAGAGGAAGATATTTGTTCTGAGGCGGATTCAGACGCAGCTGACCAATCCTATTTACCCGCAAGGTGTTTGCTCTACCTTGGCATGATGATGTTAGTCATATCATGCATATGTTGCCTTGCAGTGCCTACTTTTGACATCATATATGTCATCTGCTTAGTTTAGACATGTTCTGTAATGCCACCTGTTTAGTTTCCATATCTTATATGGGAGTTATGCAGTCTCATGTCTTTTTGCTAGACATAATATATGTGAAATGTGCAATGCCATCCTGTTTAACCAGGCATCATATATTTGAATGATATCTTGACCATCCTTTTCTTCATTACATTCCCATTTGTCAACAATGTTTGTACATTAAACTACTCTTCCTGTGAATCAGCCATTTGGGTGGGAGATGAAAAAATCTGGAGTGAAAACAAGGCCTTCAGAGCAGACAGTGCTACCTGTCGAAGAAGATCTCTTGTTGGGTCCCGATAGCCCCTCAAAGATGGATTCAGAGACAAATGACCAGTCCTATTTCCCCACCAAGATGTATGCCCTAACTTGGCACGGTTATACTGCTCATATCATGCATATGGTGTCTTGCTTTGCATAGTTTAGACATCATATACACAATATTCAACACCATGTTCTTAGTTCAGACATCATATCGAATGCCCTCTGTTTAGCATATAAATCACATATGTGAATTAAATCATGCGATCCTAATTACTTAGATAACATGTATGTGAATTATGTCATGTGATCATGTTTAGTTATTCATCATATCTTTGAATTATTTTATGCTATGCTATCCAGTTTAGATAGACATCATATATGTGAAATTATGTCATGCTATCCGTTTTAGTTAAACTATATACATGTCAACTATTTCATGCCCTCTTTTTTCCACACTATCTATTGCATATGTCTCTCATACAATGTCTGTACATTCAACTATGTTTCCTGTTTATCAGCCATTTGAATTGGAGCGGGTGATGGCAATATCTAGCGGAGTAAAAACACGGTTTTCAAATAAAACCGTGCTACCTCTTGGTGGACATAGCCCCCCGGTTGTACATGCACGAGAACCATCCCTACCACACATAACCCAGACTCTCGCGGATTGTACCCCTACTGCGATGGACAGAGAACCAGCTTCACCCAATCTAACCCCAACCCCAGCAGATAGTAACCCAGTTCCTGTTGACACAACACCATCTCCACCACAGAGCTCCCAAATAAGAGCAGTTAGTAAGGTAGCTCCAATGCCCAAAGGGCCAGTACAACCATGGCGAACCCCAACTCCACCAGTTAGTACGCCTATTCCTGTGGAGGAAGCACAACCACCCAGTCGTAGTTTAGCATCTATCGCATTTGATGTTGTTAAATCCTATGTGTGTATCTTCCCATCTTGGAAATATTATACTGAAGATGAAGGAAAATGCCAATTGCAGGTGTTTGTCCAGGAGTTATGTGTAAGTAATGCTATTCATGGAAATTACTTTGCTTTGTCCCATACATTCTACCTCCATGATAGTTATAATACAGCAAATTTTCCCATTTTTCTCTATAGAGAAGGACCGATTTGGAAACTCAGGATGTGGTAACATGTGCTAATACCTCTGCTATCTTCAAGAATGCTTGGTGGCAGTATCGGAATTACCTGAAGAAAACGTACTTCACTGGCAAATAAACTCATCAAAATCCCTTACGTTCTCCTAAGACACATTTACTGGACGAGGACTGGGAACGCCTTGTTCTATACTGGTCCCAAACCAAGAATGTGGTAAGGTCTATGAGCTCATTTTCTATTTTTAAGTACTATATTCTTGCGTCTTACTGTACTCTGTTCGTGTAGAACAAGTGCTTAAACCTGAAGAACAACTGTTCTAATTTAAGATTCCATTGCTATCGTGCATACTGCTTTGCTCTTGTATCACTTTATTTACTCATACAAACTTATTTTTAAATTGAAGGATCCAATCGAAACTCCAATGGCACAGTAGGTATGTTCACACATGTTTCTTTAACAGGTTTGCTCTTATCAATAGCTCTGTTGATTTCAATTTCAATTGTGTATACAGTTGACTTCTCATATCATGCACATTACTAGCATCACAATAGAGCCAACATTGTTGTTGTACATGTAGACCCGTGGTACCCATCTGAAATCTTGTTGTGTTGTGTAGTTTCCCACGCTTTGTATTCTTTCACTACTGCTTTGTCTTGAACTGATATGATTTGAAATGTGTCTCTATTTTGATTTGGAAAGACAATGCAATGACCATAGGACATAGATATATGTTTGTTTGATGCTTTTATTATGTACTAGTACTTGGCAATAGAAGACTTGGTAGTTTAATCCTGTCCACCTTACTAATGAACTGGTTCACCGAAATGAGTTTCATATACTAGTACATGCTAAACCTTTTATGTGTCTGCTTGTTTCTTCTTTTAGAATGCTGACAGAATATTGGGGAAGACTGCCTTATTAAGCAATGGTAAAGGAAGTAATGCAGATAAGGTTCAGGATAGTGAGACATCCTTGTTGGTCTCCAACAAAGCTGATAAAACAACTAAGGAAGACTATCTTGAAGACAGTGAGATAACATCAAAGTCCTATCTTGGTTTAGTGTTCGAGTTACTGGCCACTACCGCTTGCACAAGCTATTCAAACTCACTGTCTGAATCAGTTCGGTTTCTTGAGTCTCAACTACAAGTTGAAAGACATCGATCAGTTGTGCTGCGACAAGAAGCAGAAGGACTACGGAAGTCCCTGGAGCATTCAGATGCATACTTTCTGGTGCAACAGCAAGCGTTGGAGGATCTTAGCGCCAAACAGGACAAAGCTAATAAACTTGCTAAGCTTATTGCGAGCATGGTGGATACCCAGGATAACGTTTCTTGAGCTCTTATGAAGTTGTTTCAGTTATGCTCTTGTTTTCTTGCCGCATTTATTTGCACTGGTGGCCAATTTTGACGGCCAGTGTATGTAATATGCTGCTTTGTTCCCTATATTTGCACTGATGGTGAACTTTGATGCCCAGTGGATGTAATATGTGTAATAGCTGTAATAGGATAGCGTTAGTTGCTTGCTTATTTATTTCCTTATTGTCTTCTTTAGTTGTTAACTTGTAGTCACTGCAGTTCTTTTTCCCCATTTTTCTAGTGGCCACAATAACATATTTTTGGTAACTAGGCCACAATAATCATGGCAACACACGGACTATTGTAACCATGCGCCTCCTGCAGGCCGTAGGATCCATGGGCCTTCTACGGGCCATATGATCCATGGGCCTTCTACGGGCTGTAGGATCCATTGGTGTTCTACGGGCCGTAGGATCCATGGGCCTTCTACGTGGCGTATCCTCATTTCGCCAAACATGGGCCGTACTATTCGTGGACCATAACAGGCCATTAATAGGCCGTATTTGATAACGCTATGAAAACAGCCCAAGGGTTAACGGGCTACAAATAGGCCGAATGTAACCACGGGTTGAATTTGGCCCACAAACGGAACAGGCCAGTAACGGACCGTAACTAACCAAATTCTAGAAATGAGCCCAAGAATAAATGGGCCCTTCGAAGGCCGAAAGTTAACGCAGGCTGGAAACGGCCGACGGAATAATGGGCCGTTAATGGGTATAAAGCGATACACTGTTCATTATGGGCCAGTTTCATCTCGGGCCTTTAACGGGACCAGAGTTACGAAGGGCCTCATATGGGCCGAAAGACATCATCGGCCATACATGGGCCGGAAGTTACAACGGGCGGGAATCATATTGGACGGCCTAGATGAAGCTACTGGGCTTAATTCCGATAGGCCGTAACGGGCCGGGCGTTAGCGGGCCGTAAATGGGCGATATACGAATAGGCCGTTAATAGGCTTTCCGTGGGCCGTCCCGTTACCTTTTGACCAAGTTAAATGGGCCGGCCTTTTCACCGGAATGGGCCTCTATTGGGCCGTGCCACATGTCGACGTATCATATGCGCCTCCTGTCCAATGAGTGGATGACATCTGTCCCAACGGTGAGCCAACACGTGTTTCCTCCGGCCAATGAGAATTTTAGACGTGGAAAATCCCCGTTGGTCCGGGCTGTTAACGGGTTATCGGATCCAAAACCGGACCCGATAGCTTAACGGTGACCTATTATGGTGGATGCCACATGTCAGTCACCCTTGACGAAAGCACTTCTATGACGCGCGATTTATCGTCATGGAAGTGGACACATCCATGATGATAATTTTGGTAATGTCATGGAACACTTCTACGATAGCACAGGTATGACTATCCTGATTCTGTCCTAAAATCGTCATGGATGTACATGCATGACAGAAAACGTGACCTACTATGACAAACACGTATCATCACGAAAGTGTATTTTTTTGTAGTGATTTCTTCTGTCCCCCTGTGTTCGGTGGGCGAGGCTCTTCGTCGTCCTTGCTTGGCGACCCTTTCCACTTGTGTTCGGTGTTTAATTTACCGGCATGTTTAAAGACCAACAATTTCTGTTCGAATGATTAGCAGGCTTGCCAGGGGTGCCATGAATTTGGCAAGGCCGATCGAGTATTTTTCCAGACTGGATGGACCATCTTTGTTTCCTTTGAATGGCTTCTTCCGCTGACCGGATTTAGAGACACTGAATCCGGCGTTGACCGCCATGTCTTCGGTATCTTCATTGTTGCTTCGACGCATTTGTTTGTTTCATCGTGGCCTACCGTTGCCATCTCTGGCTTCGGAGGTGCCAGGGTCGCTGGTACTGTTGCTTCTACGAGCTAACCAGCTGTCTTCCCCCGCACAAAAGTGGGTCATGAGTGTGGTAAGGGCTGCCATGGACTTCGGCTTTTCTTGGCCGAGGTGTCTGGCAAGCCATTCGTCGTGGACGCTATGTTTAAAGGCCACGAGGGCTTCGGTGTCCGGACAATTGATGATTTGGTTCTTTGTAATTAAGAACCTTGTCCAGAGTTTGCGGGGTGACTCTCCGGGTTGCTTGACTATATGACTTAGGTCATCGGCGTTCGGAGGCCGGCCATAGGTACCTTGGAAGTTGTCTCGAAAGGCGTCCTCCAAATCTTCCCAGCTACCAATGGAGTTCTCTGGGAGGCTGTTTAGCCAGTGTCGTGCTAGTCCCTTTAGTTTTAGTGGGAGGTACTTGATGGCGTGGAGATCGTCACCGCGAGCCATGTGGATATGGAGAAGAAAATCTTCAATCCATACTGCGGGATCTGTCGTTCCGTCGTATGATTCAATGTTCACGGGTTTAAACCCTTCTGGGAACTGCTGCTCCATTACCTCATCGGTGAAGCGTAAGGGGTGTGCGGTGCCTCTGTATCGGGCGACGTCACGACGGAGTTCGGATGACATCCGTGTTCGGTTTTGAGCCCGGGTGAGATTATGCTTGTCGCGCCGGGCCTGATGGTCGTCCTCTCGCATTGGAGCATGCCCCCTTGCTCCATAGATTGATCTGGTCTGACCGGCTCTATTGTCTAGGTCCTTGCGTAGGTCTTAGGTGTAGCACGGAGCCGCTACCTCCTTGCCTCTATGGCGGGGTGGTGCGGGCTGGTGTTCAGCGTAAGTAGCCGCTCTGTCATCCACATTGTGGTTGGTCAGGTTCATCAGCAGGTTTATACTTTGTCGGTATTGGCTCAAGGGCCTCGTCGGCAAATTGTGGTAGTAGCTTGCGCTTTGGGTAGCTCTTTGTTGGGCGTTCGAGGCCGTATTCTTCGGCTCCCAAGACTTTATTTCATCTGTAATTGAGTGTATCCTGTTCGGCTTGAAGCTGTTGTTGTTTCTTTTTGAGGCCCCTCGCAATTGCGATGAGCTGTCGCTTAAAGCACTCTTACTCAAGGGGTTCCTCTAGCATGATGAATTCTTGGTTGCCGAGGCTGACATCCTTGTCGGGGATATCTAGCGACATATGCCAGGGGGTGGCTTATCATGGATGGGGACAAGAGTACGTCGCCGGGCTCTAGAAGCGGGAGTGAGCGAAACCACATACGCTTGCGAATCTTACCCAGGTTCGGGGCTCTCCATGGAGATAACACCCCTAGTCCTCCTCTGCGGGGTCTCCGCATGATCACTATAGTCAATAGAGTAGCCACAAGATTGCTCCTTGAGCTGTTCGTCTAGAGGAGTAAGAAGGGCAGGGCTAGCTCTACTCCTCTCTCTATATGTGTGTGTATGATCTGTAGGGTTCCGAACCCCTTGCATGGGGAAGCCTGGGGGTTTATATAGTCCCCAGGGGTATGATGGTAATCCGGCCGGGTGTAGGACCGCACAGTCAGTGTCTCTGGGCACCGGCTTCTCCACCGGCTGCTGGGGCCCACCGCTTGGTGGGTCTCGCCGATTGTTGTGACCTCGGCCGACAGGTAGGGCCCGCCGCCTGCGGGCCATGTTGACTGCTTTATACTGTAGCCTCGCCCTCGATGACGGAGGCTTTGTCGGGGGGCGTGGCTACAGTCCCGCCGCCTGGCGGGCGCTCACTGTAGCCTCACCCCGTCTCATCTGGTTAATGGCGCGCAGACTCCGAGGGGGAGAAGGGCTGCCTGCTAGGAGTCGGCCTGCCCTTGTTGCCGTTTGCTTGGGGTTCGCCGCCTTCTGGTGGCTCACGGACAGGTAGGGACCGCTGCCTGCGGGCCGTACCGACCGCCTGTCGAGGGAGCATGGCTCCCTCTGACGTGCATGATGTCATGGGCTATGTGGCAATAGTGTCGCGCCGGGGGAGGGGTGTCCGCTTGGTTCGCCGCACTGTGGCCACAATCCACCCTAGATTCGGGGGTCGCAGGTCCCAGTGTAGCCACGCCCCGTCCCATCATGGTTATGTGGGTGCAGACTTTGTGGGGACGAGGGGCTGCCTGCTAGGAGTCGGCCCCCTCGTGGCCGCCTTCTGTGGTCTCGCCGTCTTCCAGCAGCCGGCCTCTTAGACAGCCGGCTCAAGAGGCCAGCCGTTCTTCCGGGAGGTGTGTGGGGCGCAGCTAGCCCCGATGTCTTGAAATACCATGGGGAGCTGATGAGGCTGCCCCTGGTCATTTACTCCGACAGTACTCCCCGAAGCTGGTGGGGCGCCGCGGCTGTAAATCGAGGAGCCTCAGCACATTCCTACCCTGAGTCATCTGGTAATCCTACTTCATCCGCCTTCCGGAGATGCCGACTATTAGGATCCGGCCATGGCTAGGCCGGCCGCCTATGAATTCGAATCGTCGTGGTGGAGGCCGGGTGGCGCGTCAGCCGCGTGACAGCCTTGCCGCCCACTACTTGTTCACCACGCGGCGCCAGAAGACCAGGCCGGCCTGCCAGCCCACACGCATGACAGGACGTTGCCACAGGCCTGGGCCCACCATTACAGGGCCTCGACACGTGCGCGGATCTGCTGCGGCCGAGGCGGGCAGTCGCGCTTCCTAGGCGCATTAACTTCACGCCTTTATGGCACGGAAGGTCTGGGATCGTGGGGGAAGTGGGCGCAGTTAATCCCGCGCTTCCCCCCACGTCTCGTCTCCTCGGCTCCGCCACCCAGGGCCTATAAGTAGGGGGAGGAGGGGGCGGCAGAATGCACGCGCACCCCCCTCGACCTTCATCCTCATCTTCTTCTTCCTGTTGCTGTCGCCGTGCCCTTTCTTGCCGCCAGAGCACAGCTACAGCCCGCCGCTGCCATCCTCGCCGTGCCGCCGCGCACTCGTCTTCGCCGCGCCGCCGCGCTAGAGAGCCACCGCGGCCATGGCGCATGATGGGCGTTCCGGCGATTGGGATGGCTCCAACGTCCAAGTCGAGGACATCGAGTACCTTCGCGCGACGCGGACGCTTCTCGGTGAGGAGTGCGTGGATGCTCGGATTCCGCTCGAGCAGGAGTTCTCGCCAGCTCCGGCGCTAGAAGAGTTCGTGGTCTTCCATAGCCATTTTCTGCGTGGATTTGGCTTGCCGTCGAGCGGTTTCTTCCGCGCCTTCCTCAACCTCTACGGCCTACAGCCGCATTACCTCACGCCCAACACAGTGGTACTTCTCTCCACCTTTGTTACTTTCTGCGAAACTTATCTCGGAGTTTTGCCCACACTCGAGCTGTGGGGGCGCTTCTTCTACCTTAAGCTTGGCACCGCGGCCAAGGGCGAGGCGGTTCAGTGCGGTTCTTGCGTCGCCGTGTAGTGCACGGTGGCGGAACCCGTTTTCCGTCTTTGGTGATACTGGAGTCGGCCAAGTTGTGGCAAGTTGGATCCGACTCGCAACTACATCAACCTGCCGAGTTTTGTGGCCGGCCCGCCTGCGGAGCCACGGAGCAACGGGGGCCAGCAGCCGCCGAGGCCGCTGCCGGCTGGTGTCACCCGCGTCCTCGAACGCTTGGAGGTGATGACAAAGGTGGAGGGCCTCTAGCCGGCAGACCTGCTGGCCGCCTTCTTCCAGCGCCGGGTGTTGCCGCTCCAATTTTGGCCCCACCTTATCTGTGACATGGGCAGCCGTCGGGATCCGAGCCGGACGTTGATGAAGGAGATGTCGGCGGATGAGGCCGCCCACCGCGTCAACTTCATCTCTAGTAGCCAGCTCGAAGTGAGGAGCTGGAGCTTCGGCAAGGAGCCGTACAGCCGGGCCAACCCGCCGCCTGAGGTTAGAACCCGACCATCTTCTTTGTTCTTCTTGTTTCTTACGTCGACCTTTATTAAGTCTAACCGTCCGGGTGCTGCGCAGCGCGCCGTGAGCCCCGATCACCGGTGGATGCCCGACCGGGAGGTCAGCGACATAGGCGACCCCGAGCTGGGGGTGGCAGCAATGGAGGAGGACGACGCCACCGGGTGAGGCGACGGCCGAGCATGCGGAGCCGCGAGGGGCGGCATGGTAGGGGATGTCTAGGGGTGGCCGGACGACGACGAAGGCGGCGACGAGCCACACCGCGCCGCGTCCGCCGACAGGACCGGGGCCGGCTCCTCGGCGGCGGGGCCGATATCTGGAGCAGCCGGCTCCTTGAAGCGTCGAGCTAACACCGGGATGCCCGGCCCCCGGCAAAGCAAGAAGGCCAAGAAGTCCGCTGCCACGACCAAACGGCAAGAGGCCCTAAAGGCGTCCGCCTTCAAGAAGGGCCAAAGCCACTCCTGACGGTCTCTGCGTAAGCAACTCGGTTTTCCTCGCATTTTGATTTGCGTTCGCTTTTCTTCCTTTCTTGCAATTTTCTCATTGGCTTCCTCCTGCCATGTCTTCATAGGGCCCCGCTTTCTCTGTCGCGGTCCCCATCTGGCTCAGTGATTGGGGCAGCACACGGCTCCGCCAACACCCACCGCGTGGACCCGATCGCCGCCCTTCAGGAGGCGATGGAGAGGAATGCGCGGGAGGAGCGAGACACCATGGCCCGAACGGAGGCGGATGCGGCCGACGCGGCGCGGGTGGAGGCCGACGCCGCGGCCAAGGCGCAGGAGGAGGAGGCGTCCCGCAGCCGGGCTCTGGAGTCCACTAGTCCGCAATCTGCGGAGCAGATGGTGCCGGAGGGCCAAGCGCCGACTAGAGGGGGCTAGTGTCGACCAGCCGTCTCTGGAGAGGGGAGGGGACCCTGTTATCTCGGAGGCGGAGGTGCCCCCGCGCGCACCGACTGCTAATGCATAGGGCTGTCGGCCTGAAGCACCGCCGGTGCCGCCATCTGGCGGCGAGTTGGTGGTAGGTCTGACTCCCATGACCCGCGTTCTAGCACGCCAACTCCCGGTGAAGGCGGCCTCAGCGCCAAGGTCGTTGAGGATCGGGGCCTCGAGCTCGTCGGCGCTCGATACCAATGCCACCAGTGTCGCCCCTCCATACTGGACGTCTGGGGATGGCTCTGGTGTTCTGAACGTGGTGGTGCAGGATGTCCTGGCCCAGTTCAATGCCCAAGGCGCCGTTCTCCAGCAGTCCCTGTAGAAATTCTTGGCGATGGGGACGGCCGTCCCGGCACGCGATTTTGCTTCTTGTTTTTTAATTCTTGCAATCTCCCGTGGGGGCGCGCCAGCGCACCCACTGGGTGTAGCCCCCGCGTTCTGGGCCAGCTGCTGAGCAGGCGGCGCGGAACTTCAAACCAAGCTCCGAGTGCTGACATGATTTTTCTTCTGTTGTCTTCGTTGCAGGACTACCACAACATCCTCATGGCCGCCTACAACTCCCAGTTCCAGGAGCTGACCAAGCGGACCGCTGACCTAGCGGAGAGCCGAAGTAAGCACTTCGTGTTCCTTTGCGCGGGGGCACGTCAGCACACCCGCTGGGTGTAGCCCCCGAGATTCGGGCCAACTGCTGAGCAGTTGGGTCGGATCTTCCGGTGACTTTTTGTGTTTTGGTTGGTGTTGACACTTTCTTTCTTGTCTTGGCAGAGGCCGCTCCTGATCTGCGAAGGCGCCTGGGTGAGGTTAAGTCCGCGCTCCACACCAAGGAGTAGGAGCGCAGCCAGGCCGCTCAGGAGTGCGACTGTCTAGCAAAGGAGTTGGCGGACCAGGCGGAGTGGCACAAGGCGGAGCTCCAGAAGCTGACAGAGGGCGAAGGCCTCCTGATGGCCGAGTTCGAGACTCAACACTCGAACTGGGCCGAGAATGAGAAGTTCTTGTCCGACGGCTACGGCAAGATCGAGGATATGATCAATGGTAAGTTACTTCTTATTTTGAACAGGGTCGACTACTATAGGAGCCGGCTTCTGGCTTCTAATTTTTTGTCTTCTTCTTGCGCAAAATTCTTTCCCGGTCATTCCATCGCCATCAGCCAGGCCATCGAGGCACGGCGCAAGGTGCGAAGGAGGGCAGGCGTGGACATTGCACCCAATGCGCCCCGGAATCTTCGCGAGCAACTTTTGGCCGTCAAGACGCGCCTGCAGCCGGCTCATCGGACGCTCCACTGCCTGCAGCGCACCGGGTCTCGGGTGCTTGCACCCTCTGGCGAAATGCTCAGGTCCCGCGCACCCCCAGTTAGACTGCCGACGGGCTGGAGATAGCAGTCGGGCGCTTCGAGTCCTGGAAGGGCGCCGCGGCTCGGGACGGCGCTCGGACGGCCTGGGAGTTCGCCAAGGCTTGGTATCCGGGGCTGGATCTGGCCAAGCTGGCCACCTTCCGGCAGGAGGCTAGACCGGAGTTGGCAGCGGTAAGCCAACACCACCGTCTTCATCCCTAAGCTAGACGAGGAGGGCGCTGAGGTGCCGCCCAACTGGTTTGGGCTGAACCCAGAGGATGGGGAGGACTCAGCGGAGGAGATCGCTTCCAACGACGAGGGCAAGGACGAGGAGGACGAGGTCGGCGAAGACATCGGGCCGGACGATGGAGCGGACAGCCAGCCTCAGCCCGACCAAGCCTTGACCAGTGAGCCGCGCGAAGCCACGCCGACTTTTGTTGGTGCCGACCAGGCCGAGGCCCACCAGTCGGCCGCTCCACCACCCGGCGCCTCTGCCTCCGCTGACCCGATGGATCCGCCTGCTGCTCCTCTAGCCTAGGCGGCCACTTTAACTTTCTTGCTTTTCTGTCTTGTAAGCTTTTGAACAAGCGAGTTAAATTCGCACAGTTCCACCCGCTGGGGGTGTACGTTCAAACTCTGTTGATTGCTGGCCAAGAGCGTTTTGCTATGTAAATTAATTTATTCTCGCACCAGTTTGTGCTCTGCCGAGTTCTATCTTGGTTTTGCCTTTCTATTCTTCTTGGCTTTTTCCTTTGCCGCCTTCCTTCGGCTTCCGCCCTGCAAGCTGGACAGCCGCTCTGCGGTTTGTGGCTGGGTCAGGGACTTGGCTGTTTAGGGTAGACAAGTACTTCGGCCGCTTATAATGTAGCAACTCAAGTGAGAAGTCAGCCGGCTGGCTGCTCGGCAACAGGAGGTGAAGCAAGGAGCCGGCTTGGCCTATGTTGATGTTTTTTCCTTAGTCTTTTTCGTGTGGACACCGTTTCCTACCTTTAGCTCTTGCTAGCCGGACAGTCGCTCTGCGAGCAGCGGCTTAAGGCAAGAGAGGGCTTAGATGTCGGCACACTACTTGTCCAACTAGAGGTGGCATCAACATAGGACAAGGCGGCGAGCCCCCGGGCCGACTGGTCGGACTCGGTGGCGGGCGGAGGAATGAAATAATACATTCACAGGCATAATCCTATCATATAGATAAAAAGGGTAGCCCCTGAGTGCTCCTCGAGGGACCCGCTGTCTTTGCTCTTAATACAAAAGGTAGCGTGGTAAATACTACATTAACTATAAAATCTTCGGAGGAGATTTGGGTTCCATGGGCGCTCTGTTTCCTTGCTGGAATCGTCCCTCTTGCATGCCCTGGGCTTCTGCGCGTCGATGAGGTAGTAGGAGTCATTGTCCAAGGCTCTGCTAATGATGAAGGGCCCTTCCCAAGGAGCCGAGAGCTTGTGCCGGCCGGCTGTTCGCTGGATTAGCCGGAGCACAAGGTCCCCCTCTCGGAAGGATCGTGGCCTGAACTTCCGGCTGTGGTAGCGGTGTAGGCCCTGCTGGTAGATGGCGGACTAGCTGAGTGCTAACAGTCGGCCCTCTTCCAGCAGGTCGACGCTGTCTTCTCGCGCCTACTTCGCCTCCGACTCTGTGTACATGGTGACGCGAGGCGAGGCGAACTCAATGTCACTTGGGATAACGGCCTCGGCCTCGTAAACAAGGAAGAAGGGAGTGAAGCCGATTACCTTGTTCGGCATGGTGCGGAGACTCTAGAGGACGGCCGGCAGCTCTTCAATCCAGCAGCTGGCCGAGCGCTCCAGCGGCTCGACCAGTCGGGGCTTGATGTCGGACAAGATGAGGCCGTTTGCCTGCTCGATTTGGCCGTTTGACTGCGGATGTGAAACAGACTCTAAGTCCGACAGGATGACCCGCGTCACGCGGAAACGGGCCAAGGCACCTTTGGCCAAGTTGGTGCCATTGTCGATGATGATGTTGTGTGGTACGTCGTACCGGACGGTGATATCTGCGATGAAGGTCACAGCAGTCGGGCCATTCAGCTTCTTGATTGGCTTCGCTTCAATCCATTTGGTTAATTAGTCCACGGCGACAAGCAGATGGGTCGTGCCGCCGCGTGTAGTTTTGAATGGGCCCACCATGTCCAGCCCCCAGATGGAAAATGGCCAAGTGAGGGTGATGTTCTTGAGTGCAGAAGCCGGCAGGTGTTGCTTGGAGCTGAATCGTTGGCACCCTTTGCACTTCTTGACCAAGTTCTTGGTGTCGTCCAAAGCAGTTGGCCAGAAGAATCCATGGCGGAAAGCTTTGGCGAAAAGGAACCTGGAGGCTGCGTGGTGGCCGCATTTGCCTTGGTGGATGTCTCTAAGGATTGCCTTGCCTTTCTCTTGCTCTACACAGCGCTGGAAGACGCTAGCCACACTGCACCTGACAAGCTCTCTGTTCACTATTGTGTATGTTGCTGCCCGGTGTTGCACCTGTCGTGCCAAGATCTCGTTAGATGGTAGCTCTCTGCTCACCAGGAAGTTGAGGATGGGCTGCGCCCATGATGGTGCTTCAACCACTGTCATCACGGCCACTGGTACCAGGGTGGTTGGGGTGGGGGCGCCGGGTTGGACGGCCGCTGCTTACTGCGTCGTTGAAGTCCCCGGGCTGACTGCTGCAGCCCCCTGGCCGGGTTCTGAAGTTCCTGCACCGGGTGCGACTGCCGTAGTCCCCGAGCCTCCTGTGGAAGTCCCCGGGGCGAGTGCTACAGCCCCCGGGCCGGGTTCTGAAGTCCCCGGGCCGAGTGCGACTTTTGCAGTTCCCGAGCCACCTGCCGAAGTCCCTGGGCCGACAGTTGCGGTCTCCAAGCCGGATCCGACTGTTCCGGGGACAGCCGGCACGAAGATGGACTCTCACTAGTAGAAAAACGGCCTAATGTGAAGCACATTAGTACCGGTTTGTAAAAAAACCGGCACTAATGTGTCCAGTAGTCCCGGTTCGAATGGTAAGGCGGGCGGAGCTAATTAGTACCGGTTCTTGGCGAACCTTTTGTACCGGTTCGTGCCATGAACTGGTACTAAAGAGGCTGTGGCACGCCATGGTCCGGCTGGGGCCCCAGCAGCACCTTTAGTACCGGTTCATACCACAAACCGGTACTAGAGGTTTTTAGTTGCAGCGGTTTTTTAGTCCCACCTCGCTCCGCTAACAGGGTTTTTACCACCTTAAATATGTTACTTCTCAAACTATCACAACCACTTGGTCTTCATTGAACTCTATGTGTAGAATTTGTGGCCACAATATGAGTTTTCTCCGGTTTCTAAACCGGTGAGGACTCATATTGTCAATTCAGATTGTACACAAAAAGATCATTGATGATCAATGTATTTTTGATGTATTTCTCTATAAAGAAATATAAGAGCATTTAGATCACTATTTTAGTAATCTAAATTCTCTTATATTTCTTTATAGAGGGGGTATATTTTTACATTTTTACGAACTGGTGCAAAAAAGTAGAGATGGTTACGGCAAAAACTGGATGTACTTCATGTACAAACTGGACACTCTCTTTCGAAGTATCACGGTTTCGGACGAAAACTCATCTGTTACACCGTCTATTAAAAAATTAATAACTTATTACAACTCCGGACTTTTTTTGCATTCATTATGCACCATTCAAAGCCACGTCGTCAACTTTCAACCCTTTCTGACATAATTTGATATTTTTGATGCATTTATTGATTTGTTTTGAGATAAATGACCCTTAACTTGAAAAGAACTACAACTCAACTCTGAAAAGGTTGAAACTTGGCATGGTATCATCCTTTCACCCATATGGCATGTGCAAAAAAGTAGAGATGGTTATGGCAAAAACTGGATGCACTTCGTGTACAAACTGGACACTCTCTTTCGAAGTATCAGGGGTTCGGACGAAAATTCATCTGTTACAAAGGCACTTCATTATTTTAAACTTATTACAACTCCGGACTTTTTTTGCATTCATTATGCACCATTCAAAGCCACGTCGTCAACTTTCAACCCTTTCTGACATAATTTGATATTTTTGATGCATTTACTGATTTGTTTTGAGCTAAATGACCCTGAAATTGAAAAGCACTACAAATGAACTCTGAAAAGGTTGAAACTTGGCATGGTATCATTGTTTCACCCACATGGCATGAAAAAGTAGAGATGGTTACGGCAAAAACTGGATGCACTTCGTGTACAAACTGGACACTCTCTTTCGAAGTATCAGGGTTTCGGACGAAAACTCATCTGTTACACCAGCTATTCGAAATTTTAATAACTTATTTCAACTTTGGACTTTTTCACGTTCATTATGCACCATTCAAAGCCACGTCATCAACTTTCAACCCTTTCAGACATAATTTTATATTTTTGATGCATTTACTGATTTGTTTTGAGCTAAGTGACCCTGAAATTGAAAAGCACTACAACTCAACTCTGAAAAGGTTGAAACTTGGCATAGTATCATCATTTCACCCATATGGCATGTGCAAAAAAGTAGAGATGGTTACGGCAAAAACTGGATGCACTTCGTGTACAAACTGGACACTCTCTTTCGAAGTATCAGGGTTTCGGACGAAAATTCATCTGTTACATAGGCACTTCATTATTTTAGACTTATTACAACTCCGGAATTTTTTGCGTTCATTATGCACCATTCAAAGCCATGTCGTCAACTTTCAACCCTTTCTGACATAATTTGATATTTTTGATGCATTTACTGATTTGTTATGAGCTAAATGACCCTGAAATTGAAAACACTACAAATGAACTCCGAAAATGTTGAAACTTGGCATGGTATCATCATTTCACCCACATGGCATGTGCAAAAAAGTAGAGATGGTCACGGCAAAAACTGGATGCACTTCGTATACAAACTGGACACTCTCTTTCGAAGTATCAGGGTTTCGGATGAAAATACATCTGTTACAAAGGCACTTCATTATTTTAAACTTATTACAACTCCAGACTTTTTTGCGTTCATTATGCACCATTCAAAGCCACGTCGTCAACTTTCAACCCTTTTTGACATAATTTGATATTTTTGATGCATTTACTGATTTGTTTTGAGCTAAATGAACCTGAAATTGAAAAGCGCTACAAAATGAACTCTGAAAAGGTTGAAACTTTGCATGGTATCATCATTTCACCCAGATGGCATGTGCAAAATAGTAGAGATGGTTACGACACTACTCAGAAATAAATAGAAGAAAATAAATAAAGCAGAAAAGAAAAAAAACTATATAACAAATTGTTGGGACGCAGGAGGAAATTCAGGCCCAGAAGGGCCAGCAGGCTCACAGGGCAGCGCGCCATAGTTAGGGCCAGAAGCCTGCTTTACAGAGGAGCTCGAAGGAGCAGCCGCAGCTGGGTTTATAAACCAGTGTGGATGCCCTTCGCCCGGCGAGGTGGGACTAAACTTTCTGCATTGTGGGATGGGAGCGCACCCACTTTAGTACCGGTTCGTGGCTCCAACCCGTACTAAAGGGGGGTCTTTAGTACCGGTTTTTGCCACGACCCGGTACTAAACGAGTTCGCTTCCCGCCGCTTGGCCTGGCCAAATTTGACCTTTAGTACCGGTTGGCGGCTCAAACCGGTATTAATGGCCTCTCCTATATATACAGCACATACGAAAATTTCAGTTGGTTTCAGTTCATCTGCTTTCTTCGTCCCCGTCGCGCGCGCCCCGTCGGCGAGCCCGTCGTCGCCCCCGTCGCGCCCCAGCCCGTCGCCGTCGCCCCAGCCCGCCCCCGTCGTTGCGCGCCCCGCCGCACCATCGTCGCCGCCCTCCGCCGTGGTCGCCGGTCGCCCCCGTCGCGCGCCGCACCCCGGCCGTCCCCGTCGTCGATCGACGTCGCCGGCCGGCCCCGCCCCCATCGTCGCGCCCTAGCCCGTCCCCGTCATCGCCCCGCTATAAGAGATCGACCGCTCCCCGGCACTGCCACGCGTCGTCGACCGCGCCCCGGCACTGCACACACACACGATTTTTTTCTGTTTTTTTGTTAATGATTTTTTCTGTTTTTTGTTTTTTAGTTTTTTAAATATACTTTTAGTTTATATAAATGTTAGATTAATTTCAAATGTCAGATGAATTAGATAGAAATATATGTTAGATATTAATGTCAAATGTTAGATGAATATTAGAATTAGCTAGATATTAATGTTAGATGAGTTAGTTTTTAATTCTTTTATAGTTATAGATGAATTAGATATATTAGTTTCAAATGTTAGATATATTAAATTTACTATATAGAACTAGCTACTTTATTTTTAGTAAGAAAATTAATTGAACTAGTTTACTTTCAGTAAGTGCTTAGTTGAATTAGTTGAATTGAACTAGTTGAATTAATAGAACTAGCTAGTTGAATTAATTAGTTGAATTAATATGGAACGAGCTAGCTAGTAATATAAGTGTTTATCAATTAATGTTTCAACTATGAACATAGGAAATGTCGTCTGACGACGAAAACAATTTCGTTATGTGCGAATACTGCGAAGACGAGCGCGGCCTGTGCGACAAAAATGTCCTAGTTGATGATAGACGCTTTAGCATCAAGCTGGATGAGACCTTCGAAGTGGATACAGTAAGTCACAATGACAAGTCCTTTTTCGTAATTAAGCATGACTTATGCTCATTTGCTTCAACTTATAATTTTAAATTTTCACTATTCTACTAGCGTATCCCCCGCCATGCAAATTTTTTTGTCTTGGATAAGATAGGTTTCAGTCCTAACAAAACTATAGAGGTAAAGAGAGTTTACTTGAAGACCGAGCATGGTTATACCTTCAACGTCAAATTATACAATGCCGACACCTACACCTATTTTGAATGCAAAACTTGGCAAGCACTATGCAAGGCTTATGCATTTGAGCCTGATATGTTTATCACCTTTGATATTCGTCCTGAAGATGATATTGAAGGTAATAGAGACATTTGGATCGATGTGCAGACGCCTCCAGTACTACCATTATGTGAGTTTCTCAACCATATTTATGTCTTTGATATTGTTTATTCAAAAATAATAGACAACTAATTTCTAGTGACAGCTTATTTCCATTCAAGCAAACATGTCCAGCGCTTGGTAGACAGTACCGTCCACTGTCCCGGGGCTGAACTAAACTACGAGGAGATAAGTCGTTATGTTTCATGGCTTGAGGACCTTGATGATGTCAAGAGAAATTATTTTCCTGCATTTGAAAATCTTAGTACTCAAAACCTGCGACCAATAGTGATCGTATTGAACTACGGTCACATTTATTTAGGAAAGATGGTAAGATTTTTACTATTTGTCCTCAGTGCATCTTTTGCATACATTATTTTTCAAGCTAAACTTCATTGCTAAGTAATGTTACTATACGCGATGTTCTTCAACAGGGACTCCCGATGACAGTTGTGCCTCAATGGATCGAGACTAAAGGTCGCATGTCAATGGTTAGCTTACGGCCAAGATATCCTACATTGCACATGAGTGCATTCAGGATTTCTACAACCGAGGAATGCTTAATAGTGAAAGACTGGAGCAAAATTGTGAAGGATCACAGAGAAGTACTAGGGGGCAGAAAACAGAAGCGCAGCCCATGATTAGGAGACAGGTTCATCCGCATGCACCAATATGATGAATCAGGAGAGCTATACATGTTCTATGCTATTTTACCTGAGAGAGAGCAGCAGGAGTGATTAGCATGCTCTTAGTACTTGTCCTCTCATGTCCGTGTTCTTCGTCGATCCTGAACTTAATCTCATGACCATGTTGAACTCGATGATATCTTTGCTTCTGGTACAAGTGAATGTTTCTTCTTTAAGCTAGTGTTGGTGGTGATTAGATAGCAGTAACGACTATGATGATTAAATAGTGGTAATGACGACTATATATGATGATTTTTAGCTAGCTAGTATACCGTTGTTGGTGATGATATGATGTCAGAGTTTTTATATTAATATGATGATGATGAGTTATTATTTCATTTATGAAAGAAACCGCAGATTAGTTTCAACTGGATGCATGGAGCTAGCTAAGTGATCAAGTATATACTTGATCACTTAGCTAGCTCTAGCTCTGCATCCAGTTGAAACTAATCTGCGGTACTTTCAACTAATGATTTAACAACTCATTATAATGTAAAAACAATCTATAAATTAAATTGAAAACACAAAATTAAAGGAAAAACAAAAAATAAAACCAAAACCACCCCAAACCTTTAGTACCGGTTGGTGGTACAAACCGGTACTAAAGGTCTCCCCGCACCCGACCCCGGCTTGTGCCACGTGGTGGCACTTTAGTGGTGGTTCGTGCCGAACCGGTACTAAAGGGGGGACCATTAGTCCCCACCCTTTAGTGCCGGTTACAGAACCGGCACTAAAGGCCCTTACGAACCGGTTCTAAATCCCGGTTCTGCACTAGTGTCTGATTCCGGCGAAGGCTTGATAGACGGCTTGCGGAGGCACTGGAGGGAGACGCCGGCTGGTATAGCTTGCCGGGTAGAGCCGACTCGTGCCAGGGCATCAGCTTGCTCGTTGCCGGCACGTGGCACTTGAAGGAACTCGCACCCGTCGAAGTATCCACTGATCTGCTGGACAAGGAAGCGGTAGCTCGCCATGTTTGCATCCTTGGCGTCCCAGTCATCGGACGACTGCTGGACCACCAAGTCTGAGTCGCCGTAGCACGGCACTCGGCGGATGCCAATCTCTTTGGCCATTCGGAGCCCGTGGACGAGTGCCTCGTACAAGGCCATGTTGTTGGAGGCGGCAAAGTGAATTTTCAGCGTGTATCTGAGCCTGTCGCCTTTGGGAGATGTGAGGACGATGCCGGCTCCAAGACCGGTGCGCATCTTTGAGCCATCAAAGTGCATCCGGCAATGGGTGGAATCCGGTGCTGGCAGCAGGTACTGGGTCTCGGCTCGGTCGACGAGGAAGTCAGCCAGCGCTTGGGACTTGATGGCGGTGCGGGGCTGGTAGAGGATGGTGTGGGGAGCTAGCTCGATGGCCCGCTTCGCCACTCGGCCTGATGCATCTCTGTTGACTATGATCTCGGCAAGTGGGGCAGTGCAGACGATCGTGATGGAGTGCTCTTGGAAGTACTGATTGAGCTTCTTGGCGGCAAAGTACATGCCATAGCACATCTTCTTGCAGTGGGGGTAATTCTGCTTGGAGGCTGACAGCACTTCACTCAAGTAGTAGACGGGCCTCTGGACCGGCTGTGCCCTGCCGTCTTCTGGGCGCTCAACCACGATGACGGTGCTGACCACCCGGCTGGTGGCGGCAATGTAGAGGAGCATGGGCTCCTTAGCAGCCAGAGCCACCACGGCAGGCGGCGTGGTCAGCATTTTCTTGAGCTGGAGAAAGGCCTCGTCTGCCTTGTCGTTCCACTCGAAGCAAGTGGTTTTCTTCATTAGCTGGTACAGCGGAAGAGCCTTCTCGCCCAACTGAGTGATGAAGCGGCTAAGAGATGCCAAGCACCCGGTGAACTTTTGGACGTCTCGCAGTCGGGTGGGTCTATCCATCCGCTCAATGGCCTTGATCTTCATAGGTTTGCACTCGATGCTGCGTTCAGAGACAAGGACACCAAGGAGCTGGCCGGCTGGGACTCCGAAGACACACTTTTCTGGGTTGATCTTGATTTCAAAACGGCGTAGACTATCAAAGGTCTCCTTGAGATCCTCCAAGAGGGTGCCGTGCTTCTCCGTCTTCACCACAATATCGTCTACATAGACGTGGGCATTTCTGCCGAGTTGCTTGAGGAGACACTTCTGCATGCAAGGCTGAAATGTGGCGCCAGCATTTCTCAAGCCGAACGTCATGGTCAGGTAGCAAAAGGCTTCCGAATGGTGTGATAAAGTCGGTCTTCAGCCGATCGGCCAGGTTCAACTTGATCTGGTGGTAGCCGGAGTAGGCATCAAGGAAGGACACCAGCTTGCATCCGGCTGTGGAATCAATCACTTGATCTATCCAAGGCAGAGCAAATGGATCTTTGGGGTAGGCTTTGTTAAGGCTGGGGTAGTCAATACACATGTGCCACTTGTTGTTCTTCTTCAGTACAAGGACTGGGTTGGCTAGCCACTCTGGGTAAAACACTTCCATGATGAAGCCGGCTGCCAGAAGCCGGGCAATTTCTTCACCGGAAATTCTTCTCTTCTCTTCTGACCGGCGGCGGAGGGGTTGCTTGACTGGTTTTGCATCTGATCTGACATGTAGCTTGTGCTCGGCGAAATCTGTCGGAACACCCGACATGTCTTTGGGAGACCATGCAAAGATGTCCCGATTCTCACGGAGGAAATCGACGAGCTCGCTTTCCTATTTGCTATCGAGGTTGGTCCCCATGATAGCGTGCCTCTCTGGGTGCTCCGGGTCCAAGGGTATCTTCTTGGTCTTTTTGGCCGGCTGGAAGGAGCCCTGGGTCTCTAACTCCTTGGGGTCTGGCGACAGGTCCGGCTGCTTGCCGGCCATGGCCACAACCCGGTCAAGGAGCCACTTCTCCGCGGTGATGACGAGAGACTCGGCCAGCCGACTGCTGGAGGTAGTACATGCGGCCGACTTCTTGTAGTCCCCGGCTATGGTGATGATACCCTTGGTACCCGGCATCTTCATCTTGAGGTAGGCGTAGTGCGGCACCGCCATGAACTTGGCCACAGCAGGCCGGCCCAAGAGCGTGTGGTAGGGGCTCTCCAGGTCAACCACCTCGAACTAGTTGGGCTCGCGGTGGAAGTGATGTTTGTCTCCGAAGAGGACGTCTATCTCTATCTTTCCAACTGGAGAGCATGAGAGGCCAGGCACCATGCCATGGAAGACAGTCCGACTGGGCTGGAGCTGCTTCTCCTTGTTGCACAACTTCTCTAAGGTGTCGCGGTAGAGGATGTTGATGCTGCTACCACCGTCTATCAGGATTCGGGAGAAGCGACATGCTCGCCTCTCTGTTGAAAAGGTGGCATCCAGCACCATGGCGTAGGAACCCGGAGAAGGTATCACCTCCGGGTGGTCGGTGCGGCTCCAGCTGATGGGCCTCTCAGACTAGTGCATGAACTCTGGGACTTCAGAGGCGACAGCATTCACCTCATGGTGCTGCTGACGCCAACTATGCATGTCGTCGGCTACACTAGTGAAGACGACGTAGGCTCCATGTTCTTCAGGGAATTCATCTTGGATGGCGGCGACTGGATGGGCCGCCGGCTGCTAAGGAGGTGGAGGCGGCAGGCGGAGGTGGCAGTCCCTCGCCCTTGGCAATTCGGGTGAGCCAGTGGCACTTCCGGGTGGTGTGGTTGGACGGTTTCGTGCCGCTGTGGAACTTCCAGGGAGCATCGAGGGTCTGCTCGAAGTAGAAGGCGGGCAACCAAGCAGGCTTGCCGCCCTTCTGGCGCTTGGGGCCGGGCTGCCCCTCCGGCTGCTGGGCTTCGACTGTTGCCACCTTCTGTCTGGTGGAAGCCGTCTCCGGGGCCTTGCGCTTGTTGTCGTTCGGCTGCTGGCGCTGACTAGAGTCACCAGCCGGCGTCTGAGGAGTGGGAGGGAGCACCTTCCCGGACGCATCCACCCGGAGCTCGGACTTCATGGAGGAGTCGGCAGTGGCGTACTTGTCTGCTATGATCAGCAGCTCGTCGAGGGTGGTCGGCTCGTCGCAGAGGAGTCGGTGTTTGGGCAAGGTGCCTTCTCGGCACCGGGTGATGAAGTACTCTATGGCTTGCACCTCGTGCACCCCTTCGCAGGAGTTGCGCAGCTCGGCCCACCGCGTCAGGTAGTCGCGGGTGGACTCGGTCGGGCTTTGGATGCACAGGGAGAGCTAGTGGGGCTTGGGCGGCCGCTTGTAGGTGCTGGTGAAGTTGCGGATCAAGACATCGGTGAAATCTAGCCAGCTGTTGACGCTGTAAGGCTTGAGGATGTTTAGCCATGTCCGAGCCATGTCCTGAAGCATGAGAGGAATGTACTTCACGGCGACGCGCTTGTTGCCGTTTGCTATGCTGACGGCAGTGGAGTAGTGAACTAGCCAATCTTCCGGCTTCACGGAGCCGTTATACTTGGGAGCGTCTCGAGGGAGTGAGAACCCTTTGTGGAAGGGATCGTCGCGAATGCAGGGGCCAAAACAGGCCGGGCCGATTGCATCTTCTTCTTCTACCCCCAGGGACCGAGCCAGTCGGTCGATCCGGTGGCGGGCATCGTTCTCTCCGACTCCTTCACGGGGGCCTAGCCGGCCTCTGAAAGTCTGGTGCTCAACATGCGGCGGGGAAGCGCGCCTCTCCCTGCACGGTGGAGGCGGGCGATCGTTCCGTCAACTGCTCGTGGGCGGCCGTCTTGGTCGCGCTGGATGGTGATATGGGTGCGCCGACTGTGGCTAGCAGCCGGCTCTTGGTCTCGCCGGCCATGAGCGTCGCCTATTGGGGAACGGGAGGTCGCCCCTTCCTCACGGCGTGGGAGGGGGGGTTAATTCTCAGCTTGCACACCGGGTTCCAGCACGCGGCGGCGAGCCTCCTGCTTGGCGGCGGTCGTGTCGAGGAGCTCCTGGACGCGCGCCGTCATGCAGCGCTACTCGTCGCCCTCCAGATGGTCCAGCTCGTCTGTCGCCGCCTAGGCGGCGCATAAGTTCTCCAACGGGGTGGCGTAAACCGGGCGTTCGGCTCCCAGCATGCTGGCGACGGCTGCGCGCGCTGTCGAACCGTGCCCACCCACCTGGACTCGCCAGCAGCCGGCGTGCCGCACATGGAGAGGTCGATCTCGCGCTGGTAAGCTTAGGTGAGGCGCCTCATGGCCGCCAGCTTGTTGGCGCTGTCGAGGAGTGAGACGCGGAACGACTCGAGCATCGCGCCATCACAGCCCTCCGCCACGGGCGCGGACAGGCCCTGCATTGCCGCCTGCAGCAGGTCCTGGCCAGCCCCATCAGAGGCTCCGTCGTGGCTAATGACCAGCACCTCTATGATGCTGCTGGTGCTGGCGCTGCTGTCAGCAGAGGGGAGCGGGTCGTCGATGATCACCACGTCGCCAGGGAAGGCATCAAAGGGTGCAGCGCCGGCATCGATGATCATGTCGACAGTCAGGTCGGTAGAGTCCGCGGACTCCAAGTCGGAGGCAGGCTCATTGGCGATGTGGAGCTTGCCGAGGAGGTCGACGAGGTAGCTCTCTGAGATGGCTGCTCCAGCGTCAGGCGCAGGTGTTGACGCTTAAAAGTGGCACGATCATAAAGAGTAGCTTAAAGCTATGTCAAGATTAATTCAAACCTATTGTTGAAAGTCACCATGGGATGGCTCTCTTTGAGAAGATCAAAATGGATATGAAGATGGTCTAAAACGGAGCTCGGATGCAAAAGCTATGACAAGTTCAGAGATGCACATGTTGACACCAGATTAAAGAATGGCCTGAAACCCAGTTAATATGTCCACAAATGGAAAACGTTTCAACATGAAAGTTGGGCGCCTCGCCGAAACGGTCGATTTTGAGATAAAAAACGTCTTAATCCAAGGTTGTATGCAAAAGTTACAGCCAGTACAAGACACTCCTGCACTGGATGGCTGCACATCCGGGGACAACCATCCGGGTTTTGAATTTCTCTGTGGATGGCCGGACACTCCGGGTATGTTCGTCCGGGTTTTGAATTTCGCTGCGGCAGACTTTGTAAAACAGCCGAAAACCCCCTCAAGATGGCCTCATATCTAAAAACGTTCAACATGAAAGTTGTTCGTCTCGTCGAAACGGTCAAGATTGCTTTTAGGCTCGTTTCCATCCGAGGTCGTTTACTCCTCCAAACATGGCCCGCAAGATGCAGCCAGATTTTACCGAACAGTTTTGGAAAGTTCGGACCAAACAAATCCGAATTGGACTAGGGTTTTTGACGTGAATTGATGCCTTTTCCTTGCATGAGAAGTCCAGCCGCCTCTTATATACTTAAGGGGTGACGGCCGATTGAACAACACACAATCGAACCAATCAATCTATTACATTTTTGTGTTCATCTATCTTTATCCCCTACCCTTGTATCTTTCTTTCTCGTTCTTCGTTCGTTCTTCGCGTTGAAGGGCAGCGATCCACGAGGCTCTAGGGGCGAGCTAATCGACCTAGGGCAGCCCATAGCCGCCGCGCGCCCTGACGGGGTCTCACCCGGGCGTGTGAGGTTTCGGGTCTACAAAAGCGCCCGCTGGATTGCCTGCGTACCGCGCTTCCGGACGGGTCTCCTTCGACGCGAGCAGCGGTGCATCACCCCCGGCGTCGAGGGTACACGGTGACGTGTTCGTGTGCGAACACACTTTTTGGCGATTCCGCTGGGGACGAAGCTTCGAACGGTCTCCGGCCCGTTCTTGCTATGAAGAGATCGTAATTTAGGGTCTCAATTCCCCTTTATAGATGCAAATAATTCATATGTTGTTGCTAGATCGCTTAATGAGCATAATGTATCGGCTAGACCTAGTTTTATCAATCATGCATCTAATTATGCGCAAGGGCCGATGCAAAATAATTTTCATGCATCAAATTCTTATGATTCTAGCAACGTACAACATATGTATCCTAACTCTCATGCATCGGCAACCCCACAAATCCATATGCCGATGAACAACATGATGGGTTTGGTAAATCAATTTGAAATACCTCATGTTAAAATTTCCAATAGCATACAAGAAAGTGTTTCACCCTTTTATTCATTGGCAACTAATTTGCAATATGTGAATCCAAGCTTGCCGATGAATGGGAGAGTTTGCCTTGCTACTACTAACTATTCGGGTAGTTACTCTCAACCATCATATGCTACACCTCATGTTAGTAATTTTTCAGCACCGTATGCAACTGTGGATGTTCATAATTCGGCCCCGCATCTTCATGGTCATGGCCAAATAAGTGAATATTTTAGAGGAGCGGTTGTGCCCAATATTGTAGAAGATGAGGTAGTAGTGGCTGCATTGAAGAGTTTAGCCCAAAATAAGAGGATTATTGCTCTTTGCCTTGAACAACATGAAAAGGGGATATTTCCTGATTATGCCGCAATAAAAGCTAGAGTTTTGCAAGAAGATGAATCTTTGCCAATTGATAAAATTGGCGAGCAAAAATATGGTTTTACAACAATGCATATGCCTTCACCTAGTACTACATCATACTATACACCCCCTACACTATTGCAAAATTTCGGCAACACCCGTGTGTCATTGCCGAAAGAATCTGAAAACATTGGGGGCAATCATATCCGGAGTGGGCTGAAATTGAGAAAAAGCTTAAAGCCAACTTTCCCGCTAGCCGCCAGAAACAAATAGAAAAAGACTTGTCTCAGATAAAAGAAGCATTGCCAATTGGTAGTATCAATGAAAAGAAGGATGATTTGGAACATGAAAGTGCTTCGGTTGAAAAAGCCGAATCAAGTAGTATATATTCTGAATCCATCAAATCCAAAGAGACAAGCATTATTGAGAAAGGGCATGGCAAGCATAGCAAAACAACCATGCTTGATTTTTCTGAAGTTAATGGAACCTACTTCCTGCCCTATGAATTCCGTGCCGTAGAAATTGACAAGCCCCAAGGACAAGAGCAAGTAGCCAAACAAAGTTCGGCTGATAAGGATCTTCAAGGTAATGATGCACAGAATAAAGAAAAAGACGATGAAAAGGCGTTGGAGAGTCATCCAAAGATGAAGCTAGATATTGTTCAAGTCACACCACCATCATGCTCTCCCAACGTATTTGAAGAGGTATGCATAGCGAGTAATTTACCTATTTTCAGATTTTGTCGCAACTTCATTATTGATGCATCTATAAGAAATATACTCATAAGTAATTTTGAAAGACCAATGAAGAAGGGTAATTTACTTGTTAGCAATAAAAAATTTTATGGAACATATCGGTCAACCCATTGCGCCATTTATAAAGACCGATAATGACTTATTATTACAGCCAAAGCTTTCCCCGTTGCTTTATCTAAAGTTCATATCTAGTTGGGTAGCTTTGCTTATTTCGTACTTGGCTTGCACTTGGTCTCAACTGAGACATGTATGTTCTAAATATCTTTGTTTCAGAAATTTAAAGCCAAGGTTAAATTCTATTGAGAAAACCGATGCTAATAAAATATCTTATCCAAAGACATCGGAGATCGAGTGGCAAACACAATGCATGGCCGAATGGGGAGATTACAAATCTGAACCATTCGTTTGTTTATCTCCAAAGCCGTTCGCACAGCAAGATCGACTAGAAAACAAGAAGTATACCTTTAATTCAAGCATGTGTGATCAAATATTTGATTTGTTGTTGAAAAATAATTACATTACGATTCTTGATCACCATGTTAAGCCATCAATCCAAGGACGAATGTATTGTAATTTGCATGATTCGTCCAAGCATAATTTTTAGGATTGCAACATGTTTCGTCAAATAGTTAAATCGGCCATTGAAAAAGGGCGATTGAAGTTTGTTGAAACACCAAGAGATGACCACTCTATTTCGATTGGTCCCGATGGCAAAAAGTTTTTGCATCGGCTGCTTCAAGCCGACCCATTTAAAGAGAAAGTAAAAACTGCAGGTGATGGGATCAAGCTTTCAAATAAAGAAGTTGTTGAAGAGCATAATGAACATAGTCTTGAGGGCGAGAATTCCATCGAAGCTAAAATGGAGACGCCAAGGACTGGGGGGCAGCAAGCAAATCCAATGATCGATGAAAGCAAACCAAAAGAAAACAAAGGCCGAAAGCGCAAGTCTAAGAGATCAAAAATCACCTTCGCTGAACTATTGGAAAAATATCAAAAGAAGAGTGAAGAGAAGAATGCTTATTAGCCAAATCATGCAAAGAAACCAAGATCACCCCCAAGGCGCACATATGAGGATAGGTATTGGCAAAGTGAGAATTTTACTGCAACATATTCATATCCTTATTTTGGGCCGCCAATGGGAATGTCGTGGATGCCTCCCTATGCTCATATAGATCCATATCCATCATGGGACAGGTATGATACAAGGGCACATTCTCCATCTTATTTTAGACAATCTCACCAATATTATGCAGCTCCGAGAAGTTCAACATTTGAACAATCACATGTTAAAGACCATTTCAATCATAAGGAATTGGTCCAGAGCTCAAGGAAGAAGAAAGAGGTGGTCAAGCAAGTTTACCGTGTTAAAAGAGATGGTCGTAAGAGTGCAACTTCAGATTTGATCTCAAATGAAAAAGAGCCAATTAAACTGTTGACATTGTCTACTAAAAGCAATGAGACAAAGCAACCACTTATTGAGAGTCGAAGTGCCAAATCTGAAGAAAAGAAGTTGAGAGTGCACAAGGCCAAAAAGGAATTGCCATTGGTCAAAACAGAATCACAACCAAGATGCCCATTCGGCTTATCGTATTGGCAAACGAAGAAATTACAAAAACTTAGTGCACAAGAACTTGAAGAAAGGAACATGGCATGGGTTCCCAAAGGAAGTGCTAAAAATAAGAATTATGTGCAAGCTTCCATTACAAGAGGTGCGGCAAAGGTGAAGAAGGAAACGGGTGCAAACTATGAAGGGCCAAGATTAAGGTTTCAGCATCTTCGGTCTACACATTGTCCATATTCTTGAACTATGCCATTAATGCCTATGCCATGGAATTCGTCATCAGGTATGATTGGTAACCCTCAATGGGCTTATTTTAATCCATGGATGCAATATAATTTCTTACATCATGAAAGGGTATTACCAAGTCACTATACATTTGATTAGCTACAAGTTTGTTGCTGATCCAAAGGGCAGAAATACTTGATTTGTCATTTCATTTGTTTATTTTGGCTATATGTGCTTTGAATGAAGTTTACATGGTAATGGCCGATATTTATCTATCGTCCTTAGAGTATGTCAATGTATGCCCGGTGCAATATTCTAACATCGTCCTTAGTTTGATTGGAGAGCGAGACAAGGTACGTGCTCATGGAAATTTATACTTATATTTGAATGGAGTTGAGACATCATGACCGATGTCATTGAATACATGATGCATAGACCAATTCATAGTTACAGAATTAGCTAGGGGGCTTATACTTTGTTTGGATATGATTTGGCTTATGTGTCGTTGAGATCTATAAGAGGCCAAATCATAGCTGATTTTATTACTAAACATCATATTAATGACATGCATAATATTGATACTAGCCTTGTCTCTTTAGTACTATGGAGATTATTTTTTGATGATTCAATTCATAGCAATGGCCAAAGTGTTGGTGTTGTTTATATATCTCCTTATGGTACTATTTTTGAAGCCTCATGCCGCTTAGAATATTTTTATGCATGATTAATCAAAGCTGAATATGCATCGTTATTCGGATTGAATCTTTTACTTGCTATAGGTGCGATACATATTGAGGCTTTCGGTGATTCGTTATGAGTAGTGCAAAAAATATCCTAGGGTTATCAACGTTTTGACGAATCACTTATAGTTTATCTTTTGGTATGTCTAGATGCAAGATTTACCTTGGGTTGCTTTAAAATTGTTCATATATCTAGACATGACAATTCAAAAGAGTTGGCACAGCAAGAATCCGGCTACTATGTCAACCATGGTGTATTGCATTTCTATCAATAGCCGATGCTATGTCTTGTCAACATAGGTAAGGCAGAACCGAAGCCCACCGCTTCGGCCACTAATGAAACTTTTATGCAGGCGAAGTAAGGATTGGAGGAAGTTCATGCTTGATTATCTGCAAAATCCTAGCGAAAGGGTAAAAAATATGGTTCGGAGGATGGTTTTGATCTATGGAACCTTATCACCGGATTGTTATAGAGGCTGAGAAGTTTTCACCCAAGTTTGCATCAAGAGGTTCAAACAAGCAATGGCCGATATATACTTATCGTCCTAAGAACATGCAAAATGGTCGATGGAGTGTTGACATCGTCCTTAGAACAAACATGGTACAAGTTATTTTTTGGCACGCTAGCTTTGCCGAGAAACAGGGGGGCATGTGTTGACGCTCAAAAGTGGCACGATCAAAAAGAGTAGCTTGAAGCTATGTCAAGATTAATTCAAACCTATTGTTGAAAGTCACCATGGGATGGCTCTCTTTGAGAAGATCAAGATGGATATGAAGATGGTCTAAAACAGAGCTCAGATGCAAAAGCTATGACAAGTTCAGAGATGCTCATGTTGACACCAGATTAAAGAATGGCCTGAAACCCAGTTAATATGTCCACAAATGGAAAACGTTTCAACATGAAAGTTGGGCGCCTCGCCGAAACGGTCGATTTTGAGATAAAAAACGTCTTAATCCAAGGTCGTATGCAAAAGTTACAGCCAGTACAAGACACTCCTGCACTGGATGGCCGGACACTCCGGGGACAACCATCCGGGTTTTGATTTTCTCTATGGATGGCCGGACACTCCGGGTATGTTCGTCCGGGTTTTGAATTTCGCTGCTGCAGACTTAGGAAAACATCCGAAAACCCCCTCAAGATGGCCTCGTATCAAAAAACGTTCAACATGAAATTGTTCGTCTCATCGAAACGGTCAAGATTTCTTTTGGGCTCGTTTCCATTCGAGGTCGTTTACTCCCCCAAGGATGGCCCGCAATGTACGGCCAGATTTTACCGAACAGTTTTGGAAAGTTCGTACCAAACAAATCCGAATTGGACTAGGGTTTTGGACGTGACTTGAAGCCTTTTCCTTGCACGGGAAGTCCAGACACCTCTTATATACTTAAGGGGTGACGGCCGATTGAACAACACACAATCGAACCAATCAATCTATTACACTTTTATGTTCATCTATCTTTATCCCCTACCCTTGTATCTTTCTTTTTCGTTCTTCGTTCGTTCTTCGCATTGGAGGGCAGCGATCCATGAGGCTCTAGGGGCGAGCGAATCGACCTAGGGCAGCCCATAGCCGCCGCACGCCCTGACGGGGATCTCACCCGGGCGTGTGAGGTTTCGGGTCTACAAAAGTGCTCGCCGGATTGCCTATGTACCGCGCTTCCAGACAGGTTTCCTTCGATGCGAGCTGCGGTGCATCACCCCCGGCGTCGAGGTACACGGTGACGTGTTCGTGTGCGAACAGCAGGCTCGACGGAGAGGCGGATGGCGCCGATGAGATCAGCGAGGCAGCTTGCAGCTCAAACGGCTTCTGCGCCGCGTAGCGTGTTGATGCAAATGCCATAGGGTGTGCCGGGTTCGCTGCGCTCGCCAGGAAGGAAGAGGGTTCCTATCCAGATCGTGTTTTCGGACGACGGTGCACCTAGCCCCATGGTGGGCGCCAAATCTTGGGGATATCTAGCGACATATGCCAGGGGGTGGCTTATCATGGATGCGGACAAGAGTACGTCGCCAGGCTCTAGAAGCGGGAGTGAGCGAGACCGCATACGCTTGCGAATCTTACCCAGGTCCGGGGCTCTCCATGGAGATAACACCCCTAGTCCTGCTCTGCGGGGTCTCCGCATGATCACTATAGTCAATAGAGTAGCCACAAGATTGCTCCTTGAGTTGTTCGGCTAGAGGAGGAAGAAGGGCAGGGCTAGCTCTACTCCTCTCTCTTTATATGTGTGTATGATCTCTAGGGTTCTGAACCCCTTGCATGGGGAAACCTGGGGGGTTCATATAGGCTTACCACCCAGGGGTATAATGGTAATCCGGCCGGGTGTAGGACCCAACTATCAGTGTCTCTAGGCGCCGGCTTCTACGCCGGCTGCTGGGGCCTGCTGCTTGGTGGGTCCCACCGGTTGTCGTGACCTTGGCCGACAGGTAGGGCCCGCTGCCTGCGGTCCATGTTGACTGCTTTATACTGTTGCCTCGCCCTCGATGACGGAGGCTTTGTAGGGAGGGGCGTGGCTACAGTCCCTCCGCTGGCGGACGCTCACTGTAGCCTCACCCCGTCTCATCTGGTTAATGGCGCGCAGACTCCGAGGGGGAGAAGGGCCACCTGCTAGGAGTCGGCCTGCCCTTGTTGCCGTTTGCTTTGGGTTCGCCGCCTTCTGGTGGCTCATGGACAGGTAGGGCCCGCTGCCTGTGGGCCGTACTGACCGCCCGTCATGGGAGCATGGCTCCCTCTGACGTAAGTGATGTCACGGGCTATGTGGCAATAGTGCCGCGCCGGGCGAGGGGTGTCCGCTTTGTACGCCGCACTGTAGCCACGCGCCGTCCCGTCGTGGTTATGTGGGTGCAAACTTTGAGGGGACGAGGGGGCACCTGCTAGGAGTCGGGCCCCTCGTGGCCGCCTTCTGTGGTCTCGCTGTCTTCCAGCAGCCGGTCTCTTAGATCAGCCGGCTCAAGAGGCCAGCCGTTCTTCCAGGAGGTGTGAGGGGCGCAGCTAGCCCCGATGTCTTGAAATACCATGGGGAGCTGATGAGGCTACCCGTGGTCATTTACTCCGACAATCCTCCTCGGAGGTCGGTAGATAGTTACTATCCTCCGCATCCTCATTCCCGACTGGCTCATCGGGGTTAACTTGTCCCTCCTCCCATTCATCCTGCTCGGATGCAGGCTCGGCGGGGTCTTCGGGAACTTCGGCGTCGTCCGAAGTATTGTTGTCTCCGGTGCCGGTGTTGCTTTCCTTCCCGCGGCGTGATTTTGAGTGGCGCTGCTGACGTCAATATTTTGGTGGTGCATCCACGGGTTTTTCCTGCCTTTGTCGTCGTCCTCTTTGGGTGTATCCACCATATACACATCATATGTGGAGGTAGCCATCCAGCGTCCAGTGAACTACGGGTCTTGGCTTTGTTTGTCTCCAGCATCATCATCCATGCCGTTGATGTCTTCGGAGGCGTAATCCAGCATGTCGGTTAAGTCTTCAACACTGGCTATGAAGTGGGTGGTGGGTGGGACGTAAAATTCCCTGCTCTCAGCCCCTAATCCGGGCTGGGCGTAGTTCGGAGGTGATTCCTCAGTAATGGTGAGGGATCGCATTAAGTCCAGAGCCTCATTTAAGAGTGAGGATTGGACGGGGAAACGAGAGTCTGCGGAGTTACTCAGGGCAAAAGACTCCTAGCCATGCTCACTTGGCATGGACCTCGAGAGTTCGGAGCTAGTGTCCGGGGGCGAGTCCGGCCTTTCAACGATAAGGGGAACCCAGTTGGACTCCGGGCTTGCCGATGACACAGTCGCCTCCAAGTCTCCGGTAGTGAGCTTCGTAATAGCAGAGGGTCCGGTGGGCTCCAAACTTCCATCTTCGGACCCCGGCAGTTTGCTCCGGATCTAAGGCCGGAGCGGTGCTCGGGGTCGCGAACCCTTCGAAGATCAAGTCTCCTCGGATATCAGCGACATAATTCAGGCTCCCGAATCTGATCTGACGACCAGGGGCATAGCTGTCGATCTGTTCGAGGTGACCAATCAAGTTGGCGCGCAGAGCGAAGCCGCCGAACAAAAAAAGTTGACCGGGGAGGAAGGTTTTCCCGGAAACAGCATTGGTGTTGATGATTGAACGATCCATCGAACCTTCTGATGACGACATAGTGGAACTCTCAATGAAAGCACCAATGTCGGTGTCAAAACTGGCCGATCTCGGGTAGGGGTTCCCGAACTGTGCGTCTGAGGATCGAAGGTAACAGGAGACAAAGGGGACACGATGTTTACCCAGGTTCGGGCCCTCTTAATGGAGGTAATACCCCACTTCCTGCTTGATTGACTTTGATGAGTATAGGGGTTACAAGAGGTGATCTACCTCGAGATCGTAATGGCTAAACCCTAGATGTCTAGCCTATGTAAATTCTGATAGCCTCTACGGACTAAACCCTCTGGTTTATATAGACACCGGAGTTGCCTAGGGTTGTACCTAGTCGGTTCACAGAGAAAGGAAACTACACACCCGGACGTCCAGCATAGCTCGGACACCCGAGGACCCCATAATACAGGATTCCCTCAAGGACACTCGCTCTATTTTAACTGTATTATTACTTCATTTTATCAGTGGCACTAGGGTCCAGTAGGTGGCAAGCGAGGTGTACCGTGTGTCGCAAGGATGGAACTGGCTCTTTCGGTCCCTATCTTTCCCCCTGATGTTTCTGTGGTAGCATTTGGGTTGTAATCCAAACTTGGTCGAGCTGGTGCTGTGTCCCCCTACCTGCCTAGCTTATGTGCCAAACTTGTCTCCTGCTAGTACTCAGTCCGTTCTAGTAGTAGTTGCATAACTGCCCGTTTACACTGAGATGTTGTCGGATAATGGTTCTCTATGGTTGGGTTTCTTTAATGAAATCGGAGGAAACCGCCTCTTTCGATATATAAAGAAAATCAGTGGCACTAGCGGTGCCAAAACATTGCCTCAAATTAATAGTTCCACTAGATTAAGGTGCAAAATAATAACATTATTGCTTTACCATGACAGTGCCAAAATAGTATTACGAGAGCAGACTCAACATGCAGGATCTTTGGCAAATGGTCAGACCAAAATGGAACATACTGCTACCTCTTGAGCATGCGTTAGTTTTTCCCTTGAAGAGGAAAGGGTGATGCAGCAAAGTAGCGTAAGTATTTCCCTCGGTTTTTGAGAACTAGGGTATCAATCCTGTAGGAGGCCACACGCAAGTCCCTCGTACCTACACAAACAAATAAGAACCTTGCAACAAACGCGATAAAGGGGTTGTCAATCCCTTCACGGCCACTTGCAAAAGTGAGATCTGATAGAGATGATAATATTTTTGGTATTTTTATGATAAAGATTGAAAGTAAAGATTGCAAAGTAAAAATAGATTGGAAACTTATATGATGGAAAATAGACCCGGGGGCCATAGGTTTCACTAGTGGCTTCTCTCAAGATAGCATAAGTATTACGGTGGGTGAACAAATTACTGTCGAGCAATTGATAGAAAAGTGCATAATTATGAGAATATCTAGGCATGATCATGTATATAGGCATCACGTCCGCAACAAGTAGACCGACTCCTGCCTGCATCTACTACTATTACTCCACACATTGACCGCTATCCAGCATGCATCTAGAGTATTAAGTTCATAAGAACAGAGTAACGCATTAGGTAAGATGACATGATGTAGAGGGATAAACTCAAGCAATATGATGTAAACCCCATCTTTTTATCCTCGATGGCAACAATACAATACGTGGCGTTTCCCCGACTATCACTAGGATCGAGCACCGCATGATTGAACCCAAAGCTAAGCACTTCTCCCATTGCAAGAAAGATCAATCTAGTAGGCCAAACCAAACTGATAATTCAAAGAGAGTTGCAAAGATAACCAATCATACATAAAAGAATTCAGAGAAGGTTCAAATATTGTTCATAGATAATCTTGATCATAAACCCACAATTCATCGGATCTAGACACACACACCGCAAAAAGAGTTACATCGAATAGGTCTCCAAGAAGATCGAGGAGAACTTTGTATTGAGATCCAAAGAGAGAGAAGAAGCCATCTTGCTAATAACTATGGACCCGAAGGACTGTGGTAAACTACTCACACATCATCGGAGAGGCTATGGTGTTGATGTAGAAGCCCTCCGTGATCAATGCCCCCTCCGGCGGAGCACCGGAAAAGGCCCCAAGATGGGATCTCACGGGTACAGAAGGTTGCGGCGGTGGAAATAGGTTTTCGTGGTGCTCCTGGTTGGTTTCGGGGTGCGTAGGTATATATAGGAGGAAGAAGTAGGTCGATGGAGCCACGAGGGGCCCACGAGGGTGGAGGGCGCGCCCAGGTGGTAGGCGCGCCCCCCTACCTCGTGGCCTCCTCGTTGATTACTTGACGTCTACTCCAAGTCCTCTGGATCGCGTTTATTCCAAAAATAACTCTCCCAGAGGTTTCATTCCGTGTGGACTCCGTTTGATATTCCTTTTCTGCGAAACACTGAAATAGGCAAAAAACAGCAATTTGCACTGGGCCATGGGTTAATAGGTTAGACCCAAAAATAATATGAAAGTGTATAATAAACCCCATTAAACATCCAAAACATAATGTATAATAGCATGGAGCAATCAAAATTTATAGATACGTTGGAGACGTATCAAGCATCCCCAAGTTTAATTCATGCTCGTCCTCGAGTAGGTAAATGATAAAAACAGAATTTTTGATGTGGAATGCTACCTAGCATATTCTTCAATGTAATTTTCTTTATTATGGCATGAATGTTCAGATCCGAAAGATTCAAGACAAAAGTTTAATATTGACATGAAAATAATAAAACTTCAAGCATACTAACAAAGCAATCATGTCTTCTCAAAATAACATGGCCAAAGAAAGTTATCCCTACAAAATCATATAGTCTGGCTATGCTCTATCTTCACCACACAAAGTATTTAAATCATGCACAACCCCGATGACAAGCCAAGCAATTGTTTCATACTTTTGATGTTCTCAAACTTTTTCAATCTTTACGCAATGAATGAGCATGAGCCATGGACATAGCACTATAGGTGGAATAGAATGGTGGTTGTGGAGAAGACAAAAAAGGAGAAGATAGTCTCACATCAACTAGGCGTATCAATGGGTTATGGAGATGCCCATCAATAGATATCAATGTGAGTGAGTAGGGATTGCCATGCAACGGATGCACTAGAGCTATAAGTGTATGAAAGTTCAACAAAAGAAACTAAGTGGGTGTGCATCCAACTCGCTTGCTCATGAAGACCTTGGGAATTTTGAGGAAGCCCATCATTGGAATATACAAGCCAAGTTCTATAATGTAAAATTCCCACTAGTATATGAAAGTGACAAAATAAGAGACTCTCTATCATGAAGATCATGGTGCTACTTTGAAGCACCAGTGTGGAAAAAGGATAGTAACATTGTCCCTTCTCTTTTTCTCTCATTTTTTTCTTCTTATTTTTTATTTGGGCCTTCTCTTTTTTTTGGCCTCTTTTTTTATTTCTTTTTTCTTTTGTTCGGAGTCTGATCCCGACTTATGGGGGAATCATAATCTCCATCATCCTTTCCTCACATGGGACAATGCTCTAATGATGAAGATCATCACACTTTTATTTACTTACAACTCAAAGATTACAACTCAATACTTAGAACAAAATATGACTCTATGTGAATGCCGCCGGTAGTGTACCGGGATATGCAATGGATCAAGAGTGACATGTATGAAAGAATTATAATGGTCGCTTTTCCACAAATACGATGTCAACTACACGATCTTGCAAAGCAATATGACAATGATGAAGCGTGTCATAATAAATGGAACGGTGGTAAGTTGCATGGCAATATATCTCGGAATGGCTATGGAAATGCCATAATAGGTAGGTATGGTGGCTGTTTGGAGGAAGGTATATGGTCGGTATATGATACCGACGAAAGGTGCGCGGTATTAGAGAGGCTAGCAATGGTGGAAGGATGAGAGTGCGTATAATCCATGGACTCAACATTAGTCATAAAGAACTCACATACTTATTGCAAAAATCTATTAGTTATCGAAACAAAGTACTACGCGCATGCTCCTAGGGGGATAGATTGGTAGGAAAAGACCATCGCTCGTCCCCGACCGCCACTCATAAGGAAGACAATCAATAAATAAATCATGCTCCGACTTCATCACATAACGGTTCACCATACGTGCATGCTACAGGAATCACAAACTTTAGAACAAGTATTTCTCAAAATCACAAATACTCAACTAGCATGACTCTAATATCACCATCTTCATATCGCAAAACAATTATCAAGTATCAAACTTCTCTTAGTATTCAATGCACTTTATATGAAAGTTTTTATTATATCCATCTTGGATGCCTATCATATTAGGACTAATTTTATAACCAAAGCAATTACCATGCTGTTCTAAAGGACTCTCAGAATAATATTAGTGAAGCATGAGAGATCAATAATTTCTATAAAATATAACCACCACCGTGCTCTAAAAGATATAAGTGAAGTGCTAGAGCAAAATTGTTTAGCTCAAAAGATATAAGTGAAGCACATAGAGTATTCTAATAAATTCCGAATAATGTGTGTCTCTCTCAAAAGTTGTGTACAGCAAGGATGATTGTGGTGAACTAAAAATAAAAGATTCAAATCATACAAGACTCTCCAAGCAAAACACATATCATGTGATGAATAAAAATATAGCTCAAAGTAAAGTTACCGATGGACGAAGACAAAAGAGGGGATGCCTTCCGGGGCATCCCCAAGCTTAGGATTTTTGGTGTCCTTGGATTTTACCTTGGGGTGCCTTGGGCATCCCCAAACTTAGGATCTTGCCACTCCTTGTTCCATAATCCATCAAATCCTTACCCAAAACTTGAAAACTTCACAACACAAAACTTAACAGAAAATCTCGTGAGCTCCGTTAGCGAAATAAAGCAAACTACCACTTTAAAGTACTGTAATGAACTCATTCTTTATTTATATTTGTGTTAAACCTACTGTATTACAACTTCTCTATGGTTCATAAAGTCCATTACTAGCCATAGATTCATCAAAATAAGCAAACAACACAAGAAAAACAGAATCTGTCAAAATAGAACAGTCTGTAGTAATCAGAATTGTTCGAAAACTTCTGGAACTCCAAAAATCCTGAAAAAGTAGGAAACCCTGGACAAATTGCGTACTGATCTACTTCAAAAAGAATTGGTATTTTATCACGTTCTGGTAAGTTTAAACAATTATATTCGTGAGCGCAAAGTTTCTGTCTTTTTCAGCAAGATCAAACAATTATCACCCAAGAAGATCCTATTGGTTCTACTTGGCACAAACACTAATTAAAACAGAAAAACAAATCTAACCAGAGGCTAGATCAAAGATTTATTCCTAAACAGAACCAAAAAGCAAGAAACAAAAATAAAATTGGGTTGCCTCCCAACAAGCGCTATCGTTTAACGCCCCTAGCTAGGCATAAAGGCAAGGATAGATCTAGGTATTGCCATCTTTGGCAGGCAATCCATAAGTAGATCTCATAATAGATTCATAAGGTAACTTAATTTTCTTTCTAGGAAAGTGTCCATGCCTTTCCTTAACGAAAATTGGAATCTAATATTCCCTTCCTTCATATCAATAATTGCACCAATCGTTCTAAGGAAAGGTCTACCAAGAATAATAGGACATGAAGGATTGCAATCTATATCAAGAACAATGAAATCTACGGGCACATAGTTCCTATTTGCAACAATAAGAATATCATTAATTCTTCCCATAGGTTTCTTAATGGTGGAATCCGCAAGGTGCAAGTTTAAAGAACAATCATCAAATTCACGGAAACCTAGCAAATCACACAAAGTTTTTGGAATCGTGGAAACACTAGCACCCAAATCACACAAAGCATAGCATTCATGATCTTTAATTTTAATTTTAATATTAGTTTCCCACTCATCATAAAGTTTTCTAGGGATAGAAACTTCCAATTCAAGCTTTTCTTCATAAGATTGCATTAAAGCATCAACGATATGTTCAGTAAAAGCCTTATTTTGACTATAAGCATGCGGAGAATTTAGCACGGATTGCAACCAGGAAATACAATCTATTAAAGAACAATTATCATAATTAAATTCCTTGAAATCCAAGATAGTGGGTTCATTGCTATCTAAAGTTTTGACCTCTTCAATCCCACTTTTACCAAATTTTGCATCAAGATCTAAAAACTCCAAATCATTGGGATGCCTTTTAACTAAAGTTGACTCATTTCCAGTCCCATCATTATCAAGATTCATATTGCAAAACAAAGATTTCATAGGAGACACATCAATCACTTTTAGATCTTCATCCTTATTATCATGAAAACTAGAAGAACACGCTTTAATAAAGCAATCTCTCTTAGCACGCATCCTAGCGGTTCTTTCTTTGCACTCATCAATGGAAATTATCATGGATTTGAGAGACTCATTGATATCATGCTTAGGTGGAATAGATCTAAGTTTCAAAGAATCAACATCAAGAAAAATTGTATCAACGTTCCTAGCCAACTCAGCAATCTTAGGCAATTTTTCTTCAAGCAAAGCATTGAAATTCTTTTGAGAAATCATAAATTCTTTAACACTAGTCTCAAAATCAGAGGGCATCTTATTAAAATTTCCATAAGAGTTGTTGTAGTAATTACCATAATTATTAGAGGAATTACTAGGATACGGCCTAGGATTAAAATTTCCTCTATAAGCCTTGTTACCAAAATTGTTCCTACCAACAAAATTCACATCCATAGATTCATTATTATTCTCAATCAAAGTAGACAAAGGCATATCATTGGGATCAGAAGAAACACTCTTATTAAGCAAACAATTTCATAAGTTCATCCATCTTTCCACTCAAAACATTAATCTCCTCAATTGCATGCACCTTTTTACTAGTAGATCTTTCAGTGTGCCATTGAGAATAATTAACCATAATATTATCTAGCAGTTTAGTGGCTTCTCCTAAAGTGATTTCCATAAAAGTGCCTCCCGCGGCCGAATCTAAAAGATTTCTAGAAGCAAAATTCAATCCGGCATAAAAATTTTGTATAATCATCCACAGATTCAAACCATGTGTAGGGCAGTTACGTATCATTAATTTCATTCTCTCGCAAGCTTGTGCACCATGTTCATGATCAAGTTGCTTAAAATTCATAATATCGTTTCTAAGAGAGATGATCTTAGCGGGAGGAAAATACTTAGAGATAAAAGCATCTTTGCACTTATTCCAAGAATCAATACTATTTTTAGGCAAAGACGAAAACCAAGTTTTAGCACGATCTCTAAGCAAAAAGGAAATAGCTTCAATTTAACAATATCATTGTCCACATCTTTCTTCTTTTGCATATCACACAAATCAACAAAGCTATTTAGATGGGTAGCAGCATCTTCACTAGGAAGGCCGGTGAATTGATCTTTCATGACAAGATTCAGTGAAGCAGCATTAATTTCACAAGATTCAGCATCGGTAAGAGGAGCAATCGGAGTGCCAAGAAAATCATTGTTGTTGGTATTGGCAAAGTCACACAATTTAGTATTATCCTGAGCCATCATGACAAGCAAGCAATCCAACACACAAGCAAACAAGAAGCAAGCGAAAAAGGGGCAAACGGAAAAAGAGGGCGAATAAAACGGCAAGGGTGAAGTGGGGGAGAGGAAAACGAGAGGCAAATGACAAATAATGTAATGCAAGGGATAAGAGTTTGTGATGCGTACTTGGTATGTCTTGACTTGTGCGTAGACTCCCCGGCAACGGCGCTAGAAATCCTTCTTGCTACCTCTTGATCATGCATTGGTTTTTCCCTTGAAGAGGAAAGGGTGATGCAGCAAAGTAGCATAAGTATTTCCCTCAGTTTTTGAGAACCAAGGTATCAATCCAGTAGGAGGCCACACGCAAGTCCCTTGTACCTACACAAACAAATAAGAACCTTGCAACCAACGCGATAAAGGGGTTGTCAATCCCTTCACGACCACTTGCAAAAGTGAGATCTGATAGAGATGATAATATTTTTGGTATTTTTATGATAAATATTAAAAGTAAAGATTGCAAAGTAAAAATAGATTGGAAACTTATATGATGGAAAATAGACCCGGGGGCCATAGGTTTCACTAGTGGCTTATCTGAAGATAGCATAAGTATTACGGTGGGTGAACAAATTACGGTCGAGCAATGGATGGAAAAGTGCATAATTATGAGAATATCTAGGCATGATCATGTATATAGGCATCACGTCCGCAACAAGTAGACCGACTCCTGCCTGCATCTACTACTATTACTCCACACATCGACCGCTATCCAGCATGCATCTAGAGTATTAAGTTCATAAGAACAGAGTAACGCATTAGGTAAGATGACAAGATGTAGAGGGATAAACTCAAGCAATATGATGTAAACCCCATCTTTTTATCCTCGATGGCAACAATACAATACGTGTCGTTTCCCCTACTGTCACTGGGATCGAGCACCGCATGATTGAACCCAAAGCTAAGCACTTCTCCCATTGCAAGAAAGATCAATCTAGTAGGCCAAACCAAACTGATAATTCGAAGAGACTTGCAAAGATAACCGATCATACATAAAATAATTCAGAGAAGATTCAAATATTGTTCATAGATAATCTTGATCATAAACCCACAATTCATCGGATCTCGACAAACACACCGCCAAAGGAGTTACATCGAATAGGTCTCCAAGAAGATCAAGGAGAACTTTGTATTGAGATCCAAAGAGAGAGAAGAAGCCATCTAGCTAATAACTATGGACACGAAGGTCTGTGGTAAACTACTCACACATCATCGGAGAGGCTATGGTGTTGATGTAGAAGCCCTCCGTGATCGATGCCCCGTCCAGCGGAGCGCCGGAAAAGGCCCCAAGATGGGATCTCACGGGTACTGAAGGTTGCGGCCGTGGAAATAGGTTTTCGTGGTGCTCCTGGTTGGTTTCGGGGTACGTAGGTATATATAGGAGGAAGAAGTAGGTCGATGGAGCCACGAGGGGCCCATGAGGGTGGAGGGCGCGCCTAGGGGGGTAGGCGCGCCCCCCTGCCTCGTGGCCTCCTCGTTGATTGCTTGACGTCCACTCCAAGTCCTCTGGATCACGTTTGTTCCAAAAATAACTCTCCCGAAGGTTTCATTCCGTTTGGACTCCGTTTGATATTCCTTTTCTGCGAAACACTGAAATAGGCAAAAAAACAGCAATTTGCACTGGGCCTTGGGTTAATAGGTTAGTCCAAAAATAATATAAAAGTGTATAATAAATCCCATTAAGCATCCAAAACAGAATATATAATAGCATGGAGCAATCAAAATTATGGATACGTTGGAGACGTATCACATACCTCGTGATGGGAACCATGTTTGCAGTCAACGCCATCGTAGAAGGGATGACACCAGTCACCAACATGGATGATCAATCCATGGGACCTTTTTGTGCAGTTCACCTAAAATGAAGCAATTTCCCATGAGCTAGCAGCTTCTTCTTCATTAGTTGCAATAAAATTGAGCAACATCAAGGTTGGTTGTGAAGCTCGTGGAATGTTCAACTATAATTTGGATATCATTTGTGCAGTTCAACTAAGATCAAGCGTGAAATGTATATCTCTGTTTGCACAAAATGGTGGAAAGGAGGGTGACTAACAAGTGATGAAACATACATCAAATGAAAAGAAGCATGTTCCTTATCTGAATGGCGATCCTACAAGGACAGTAGCAATTTCTAAAGCAGCAAGATTGCTAGATATTAGTGTGGGCATTAGGATTAACTATGAGAACCGTTATATACGACATTACTTTAATGGTGCCATTGCTTCAGTTTACCAGCAACATTACATTAATAGCTGCTGAAGAGTTGGTATTTGGGCACGAGAGAGTAGGTGGACCAGGACAGTTGCATTTCTAACGAAAAGAAGCAACTTATCTTAATGGGAAATTTAGGAGGACTTGGAAAATAGTGCCATTGATTCATATTACTGGAGGCATTACATTGAAGAAAACATTGGCTTAACGTGTCCTTACTTTTAACAGTGTGACTGCTACATTTTACCAGTGGCATTATGATGGTAGCTGGAACTACGTCGTTATTTCCCTGGAGAGGGAGGGATCATGTAGCACAGCGACGGTAGGTATTTCCCTCAGTTATGAAACCAATGTATCGAACTAGTAGGAGAACCAAGCAACACAACGTAAGCAGCACCTGCACACAAATAACAACACCTTGCAACCCGACGTGTTAAAGGGGTTGTCAATCCCTTCCGGGGTACGGCGCCTCAAGATTGGTAAGCGGACGTGAGGTAAATTGTAGTTGATTGATAGATCGAACGCCAAATAAAAAAAAATAAAGATAAAACGCAGCAAGGTATTTTTGTATTTTTTGGTCTAATAGATCTGAATAAAAATGCAAAGGAAAACTAGATCGCAAGGCAATATATGAGAAAGAAGACCCGGGGGCCGTAGGTTTCACTAGTGGCTTCTCTCGAGAAAAATAGCAAACGGTGGGTAAACAAATTACTATCGGGCAATTGATAGAACTTCAAATAATTATGATGATATCCAGGCAATGATCATTACATAGGCATCATGTCCAAGATTAGTAGACCGACTCCTGCCTGCATCTACTACTATTACTCCACACATCGGCCGCTATCCAGCATGCATCTAGTGTATTAAGTTCATGGAAAAACGGAGTAATGCAATAAGAATGATGACATGATGTAGACAAGATTTGTTTATCTATATGGTGGTAGATATAGATCTCGTGTTTTTATCCTTAGTAGCAATGATACATACATGTCGGTTCCCTTTCTATCACTGGGATCGAGCACCGTAAGATCGAACCCACTACCGGGCACCTCTTGCCATTGCAAGATAAATAGATCAAGTTGGCCAAACAAAACCCAAATATCGGAGAAGAAATACGAGGCTATAAGAGATCATGCATATAAGAGATCAAAGAAACTCAAATAACTTTCATGGATATAGAAAGATAGATCTGATCATAAACTCGAAGTTCATCGGATCCCAACAAACACACCGCAAAAGAGTTACATCATATGGATCTCCAAGAGACCATTGTATTGAGAATTCAGAGAGAGAGAGAGAAAGCCATCTAGCTACTAACTACGGACCCGAAGCTCTACAAAGAACTACTCACGGGTCATTGGAGAGGCACCAATGGAAGTGGTGAACCCCTCCGTGAAGGTGTCTAGATTGGATCTGGTGGTTCTGGACTCTGCGGCGGCTGGATGAATATATCGTCGACGCTTCTAGGGTTCTGGTATTTTTGGGGTATATATAGAGCAAAGAGGCGGTCCGGGGGGCACCCGAGGTGGGCACAACCCACCAGGGCGCGCCAGGGCCTCCTAGCGCGCCCTAGTGGGTTGTCCCCTCCTCGAGACTCCCCCAAGGTGCAACCAGGGCCCATCTGCTTCCTTCTGGCCCATAAAAAAATCATCGTGGAGTTTCGTGGCATTTGGACTCCGTTTGATATTGATTTCCTGTGATGGAAAAAACATGGAAAAATAACAACTGGCACTTGGCACTATGTCAACAGGTTAGTACCAAAAAATGATATAAAATGACAATAAAATGATTATAAAACATCCAAGATTGATAATAAAATAGCATGGAACAATAAAAAATTATAGATACATTGGATACCTATCACATTACATAAGAGGGGCTCGGGCCAACAAACATCAGAACATGATATCTAGGTTGGTCCCATTTTTCTTCAGTATAGCCACCTTATACTGTGTGAGGCTAGCAAATCTAGTGTTGGACATACTCTGTTGACTTGTCCCCCAGTCCCCACTTTCTTTCCTTTTTCAACCAATAGATCAGTTTATATTGAGTTTGTACTGCATTTCCCTTTATTCCCTTAGACCAAAAGACCAGTTGGATAGCCAGTCTCTGTGACTTTTCGCTCCCATTATTTCCTCTTTCGACCATGTCCTAGATTCAGGTAACAAATCTTCCCCCACCCCCACCCCCTTTCTTCCCTCTTCGAACCAAGTAGTACTAGATTTGACTGAATGAACTAGTTTTACCTCTTAACAGTAAATATTTAGGTGGCTTTCGAACAGCCGATCGATCCTATCTATGAGGGGGCCTAAGAAATAGTAAAAGATACAAATGCAGCAACGTCAGGAGCTGGGGAAGTAGAGCAAGTCCGGTTTCGAAGGAATTTATACCTAATGGTCGCCGGGATGTCCCTAGGTGGGCGGCAGGAGGCCTGATCTGCCCACACTACGGCAGCGAGGAAGAAGGGGTCGGAGGCCCTCCCTAGCCGGAGCTGCGTGGGAGAGAACGACAAGGCGCGCTGATCGGGACACGCCGACAGTGGGTAATAGCTGTCGCCGAGGACGGCCGTGTGAACATTGCACCTTCTCACCTTCCCCGGCGGAGGGTATCCGGCTGGATCTATGACCAGCGGTGAGCAGAGAGAGAGAGAGTGTGGCCACCGCTCTCATGTCTAGATCTGGAAAGGAAGAGAAAGTGTGTAGAGAGCAACACTAGCAAGCAAGCGTGGAGGTTCCTGCCTATATAGTGGAGGAGTTTTCTTTTATCTACCGGAGCCGGCTTGTCCTCGTCAATGACTATCGAGAAGTCTTCATGCACGTGCCCCGGAGGCGCAATTGTCGTCATTTTGATCTGAAGCACCGGATTAACATATAACACAAAAAATGCCACATGACAAGAAACCATAACCTCACTACCCCAAGGAGATAACATGAATCCCGACGGACAAACTACACAAGGATCAAATTAAAGATAAACTCGTAGAAAAGGGGTCCATCGATAGATGTCCTAATTAACATAGCCGGCTTGACCTAGATGGAAGCCTAGTAGTCTTCGTGCATGTGCCCCCAATGATCAGCGCCTTGGAGGAACTCAATTGTCGTTGTTTAACCCTCGCAGTGATCCGAAGCACATGACACCTAATATTGCGAGATGACAAGAAACCTTTTTTAGATTTCTCATCAGAAGTATAGCCCTGTACAACACAGCGCGCATGATATGTAGACGATAGCCAATCCAGACGTCTGCTGGAGTCTGGTCACATGCATGGACGAACTGATCTTCTGTGTCATGCAGGGATCGTCCAGGCATCGATGTTTGTACAACACTGCTCCAGTACTATCGCTCGTCTCTCTCTTCTATTAACTGAGCCGACTTGCGCGGCCGGGGAGTGTTCCTATGGTCGCTTCTCAATTGCGGTCCCACATGTGTGTGCAAACGCAATATGACGTGCGTTCCATTCAGAGAGCGGCGTGCCAGACCGACCGACCGTCTGGGGTGCGACGCGAACATGACGGGCGTGTTGTATACATGTGTGCCACCGTTTTCTTGAGGCTTTGCTCCATGGTGCAATCCATGGATACAAAATTATATTTAAAAGTTGAGGGCGGGGCTTTTCCCGCGCGGTAGGCGGGGCAGTTCCGCCTAGTCGGTTCGACCGAGAGGCGAGAAGATGAGGGGTAGGCTGCTGCAAACATAGGGCTGTGTGATTTGACGGTGAGTTACTGCTGGACAGGTGGGGCCCTATGATTTTACTTGCCATTATCATTTTAACTGGGGTGCTATGACCAGCGTGAGTCTCCCGATTCCTGATCACCTCCATGGTATAAGTACTGTACTCCTTACACCTTGGAAAATGCAATAAATACTACGAAGAAAGAGATAGAGAGAAGTAAAAAAATACTCTTATAGCCAACCTTACAGCTAACCTTGTTGTATGAGTGACTAAGTCATGACTACGAATGACATGCCAACATCAGATAGCCTAATGCACCTGGACGGTAGGAGTAGTTTCATGCATGCGAAGTAGGCAAAAAAGTGCTCATTTATAGCTGTCTGAAATCTTCAAGGATGCGACCGTGCGAGCGAGGCGACAGTCGTGGTAGGCTCGACCATTATATGGGCTGCTGACAGCCCTTCGATCTAAGATCGAACGGTCGCATGCTAAGTTGCTGAAAATTTGCAGAATAACCCTCCAGGACAGGATATTCACCCATAGGTCTAGAATCACGCCATGCAACCGTTCGATCTCATATCCAAGGGCTCTCGGAAGCCCGTATCATGGGAGCATGGAAAGCTTCGTATCACCTGTAATTTTCCGGACGCTTGACGTGCGAACATGCAGATGCATGAAGCCATTTAATTGGGCGTCTAGTAGACATGGCATCTAATTGGGCCCCCATAGTACTGTGCATGAATCCACTTATCCACCGGGCAAGCCACTACCCTGCCGTTCGCACGCCCCACTTAGCATTTTTACAATTGGAAAACCGCTAGCAGTTTGCTCCTACTCGTCCCGGGCCATCCTTTAATTACGACAATTCGCTCCTAGTCGTCCCATCCTTTCACATTACAGCATGTCCACTAATCCTAACCCTCCTCCCAAATCCATGGCGTCCCAAATCTCCATGATCGGCGGTGAGTACAAGGTAAGAACCATCACCGACGATGAGTTCGACGTCATCTACACCCATTCTTCCGCGACGGTGAAAGGATGCCTTGCTCGCTTCAGACGCATGTTCAAAAAGTAAATGGGTGATGAGTGGGTCGTTGGGCTAGATGTTGAGTACACCACAGTCCTGAAGAGAAGAATCTAAAGGAGGAAGAGAAGAAGAAGCCCGCCGTGATCCAGGTTTGCGTGCATAAATTGTGCTTGGTCTACCACATATGCCATGCTGACGTTGAGTGCGAGGATTTTAAGAATTTCCTCGGGGGCGGCAAAGTCAAATTCGTTTCTGTAGACTTTACGAACGACAAAGAAGTTCTGGGTCGGATAGGCCTCGTTGTAGGCCAGCCCTTCGACCTCCAGAGGAATGTGCTGGTGTCCTCCCGTCATCCTTCAATGCTGACCCTGGAAGCAGCCATGGTTGATCCTTGGTATGGTAAACTGACAAAACCTCCGCCCAAGTTTCATCTTGCATGGCAGTGGAATGTACTAGATAGAGACCGCATCCATTACGCTGCAATGGATGCCTACCTTTGTTTCAATATCTACAAGGGTTGGATGAAGAGAAAGAGCCAAGTGTGCGGTTCAAGCAAAGAAGTATCGGCCAAGAGGAAGAGGGACAAGGACGAAGTCGAGCACGTGGACGAGGAGTCCAAGTAAGGTGGCAGTGTCGTTGCTCATGGTGGTTGTAATGCAGTGTCTACCGGATTAGTTGCTTAGTTTAATTTAAGGGTGCTTACACTACGAGGGAAAACCCTAGTAGTAGCGCGGGTTTAATGCCCACTAGTAGCGCGTGCTGCCGCGCTACTAATAAGGCGCTACAGCTATTACTTAGCAGTAGCGCGTGCGACACGCGCTACTGCTAAGACACATAGCGGCAGCGCTTGTTCTCCCCCGCGCTGCTGCTAATCTAGCTAGTTGCAGCGTGCTTACTATCCATCGCTACTAGTATTCTTTTTTTCATTTTTTTGTTTTTAGTGTATTTATACGCCGTTATACAAATTTTGGTACAATACCAATTATGAGGTATATATCATTATGTCCATAACAGTGTGTCAAATGAAGGTGGATTAGGTTCAAGTGGAGGCAATATGTGGTGCATGTCAAAAGTATACTACTAATCCAAACTAGATCTAGTTTGGACTAGTAGTACTTTCGATGTGCACCACATGTTGCCTCCACTTGAATCTAATCCGCCAGCACAAGCTATTTAATCATCATCATAGTCATTACCACCAACAGTATTTATTTAATCACCATAGTCATAGTGTAGCACATAATCATCTTCAAACTCATTCTAGCTAGCTAATCACCACCAACACTAGATGCGGTAGCTATCTAATCACCACTAACACTAGCTAATAATAATCATCATAGTCATTACCACCAACACTAGCTATTTAATCATCATAGTCATAGTGTGGCACATCATCATCTTCAAACTCATTTCTAGCTAGCTAATCACTCCTGCTGCTCTCTCTCTCGGGTAAAATAACATAAAACATGTGTAGCTCTCCTCCTTCATCAAGTTGGAGCATGCAGATGAACCTGTCTCCTAATCGTGGGATGCGCTTCTGATTGCTTCCCCCTAGTACTTCTCTGTGATCGTTCACAATTTTGGTCCACTCTTTCACTATTAAGCATTCGTCGCTTTTAGAAATCCTGAATGCACTAAAGTGCATTGTAGGATATCTTGGCCGTAAGCTAACAATACTCATGGTACCTGTAGTCTCGATCCCATAAGGCACAACATTCATCGGGAGTCCTTGTTGAAGAACATCGTATGGTAACATACTTAGCAATGAAGTTTTGCTTAAAAATAATGTATGGAAAAGATGCACTGAGGACAAATAGTAAAAATCTTACCATCTTTCCTAAATAGATGTGACCGTAGTTCATTACGAACACTATGGTCGCACGTTTTCAGTACTAACATTTCTAAGTGCAGGAAGAAAATTTGTCTTGACAGTATCAAGATCCTCAAGCCATGAAACATAATGACTTAGCTCCTAGCAGTTTAGTTCAGCCCCGGGACAGTAGTAGGTCATCTCTACCAAGTGCTGGACATGTTTGCTTGAACGGAAATAAGCTCACAATAGAAATTAGTTGTCAACTATTTTTTAATAAACAATTTCAAAGACATAAATATGGTTGAGAAACTCACATGATGGTATAACTGGAGGCGTCTGCACATCGACCCAGATGTCGGTATTACCTTCAATATCATCTTCCGGACGAATATCAAAGGTGATAACCATATCAAGCTCAAATGCATAAGTCTTGCATAGTGCTCGCCATGTTTTGCATCAAAAATAGGTGTAGTCGTCTGCGTTGTATAATTTTGCATGGAAAATATAACCATGCTCGGTCCTCAAGTAAACTTTCTTTACCTTCATAGTACGACTGAAACCTATCTTATCCAATACAAAAACTCTTGCATGGCAGGGGATACACTAGTAGAATAGTAAAAAAAATTATAAGTTGAAGCAAATGAAGCAGATGTCATGCTTAATTACGAAAAAAGACTTGTCGTTGTGACTTACTGTATCCACTTCGAAGTTCTCGTCCAGCTTGATGTTGAAGCGCCTATCATCATCTAGGAAGATTCCATCGCACAGGCCGCGCTCGTCTTCACAGTATTTGCAAATACTGAAATCCTTTTCGTCGTCAGACATTTCCTATGTTCATAGTTTAAACATTAATTGAAAATCGATCGAAGACAACTACCAGGATACTCAACACACAAATCCGGGGCACTTGATATTTCCTACAAGTCATGCCAAAATTCACGGAAAAATCCAGCATGACCTTTGCTAAAATAGGACATATCGAGCGCCTGAAATTTGCCAGAACGGAAATGAATCAACACTCCGGCAAAACATAGGCCACTCGGAGGTGTAACCTGCAAACATGACGGCCACTTGGGCAAGCACATATCCTATTTGAGCAACACAAGATATACATTTCAAAATATCTTATAGGACTCAAATTAGCATGCATTCAATAAGCAAAAGTAAATCATCTCATGCGTTCGTACATCGTTGAATATTATCACTAATACATCTCGAATAGTATCATACATATAACTTCACTAATACAACTAAAACCCTAGTGCACGACGGGTATCGGCGCGGGCGGTGGACACCCACAGAGAAGGAACCATCACATGATCATAGCTCCAATGAGATCCCTGGAGAACCTGCCAGGTATTGGAGAACCTGTACTCCAACGTAAACAAGTAGCGACGGACGTGCACGTCCTCCTCACTGACACGGTGACGCACCACCTCTGCGGGGTCCTCGAGCCTCTGGACCATCACTGGCCCATGCGACCGCCACCAAATAAGGTTCGGGTCAACGACAGGCTGGCTCCTCACCAACCTGCACCCCCGGTAGGTAGCGCCTCCCAGTACCACCCCGGCGGAGCCCAGTCCCGGACATGGCCCATCTGGTGACGCAGGTGTCCTCCACCGACTCGACGACGAGGATGCGGGATAGGCATCGTCGACGTCGATGTGGGAAAAATTGCTTTAACTAAAAAATAACAACAAGTTCTTACTAACTAGTTCTATTAATTCAACTAGTTCTTACTAAAAATAAACTTACTATAAATAAAAATAAACTAGTACCTAATTAGTACCTAATTCTTACTAACTAATTAGTACCTAGGAACTACTGCCCTAATTACCATCTAATTTGATGAACCTAAGGGTGGAAAGTGGTAGCGGATATTCCAATTATCCAACTTAAAAGTGAAATAAGTGGTCAAATTTTACTCGTTTTATTATGCATTACACTCGTGTTTATTCATCATCTAAGAAAACATCATCTAATTAAGAAAACATCCCAGCCGCATCTGTATCCGATTCATTTCCACCCATAGATGAACCCTAACTAATTTGATGCAACTAAAATTTGAAGAACCCTATCTAGGCAGAGGTAGGGAAGGGGGAGGAGCAGGCGTGCTCACCTCGGGTGCCTGCAGCGAGAGAGGGGCAGGCGGCGTCGAGGTCGGGGTCGGGGCTCGTGCGCGCGGCGGAGGGCGGCGTCGAGGTCGGGGGCGGGGGCGGCGTCCAATCCGGGGTCAGGGGCGGCGTCGAGGGTGTGCGGAGAGCGACGGGAGAGCGCGCGGCGGCCGACGGGCGATGGCGGCGGCGACAGCGGGAGGAGTTTGATTTGGGGGAAGTGGTCGTGGGGAAGAACGAACCGTGCGGTTAAGTCAGAAGTAGCAGTAGCGCGTTCCAAGAAGTGCGCTACTGCTAAGCTAGCTACAGCGCATTCCTCTATACGCGCTACTCCTATTCCTTTTTCTTTTTTCCCCTTTTTCATTTATTTTTCTTTACATTTTATTTTTTTCCTTTCACCTTTTCTATTTCTTTCATTTTCATTTACTTTTCTATTTACTTTCCATTTAATTTTATTTCCTTTAGCAGTAGCGCCTTTCATCGTAAACGCGCTGCTACAAAGCAAGTACTGGTAGTGCGGTTCTACGTACATCGCTACTACTATGTGTAGCCTATCGGCTAAGCCGTGGGAATTTTAGTAGTAGCGCTTTTATCTTAAGGTGCGCTACTGCTAGAACTGTATCTGCAGCGCGGTTTACACTAGCTCGCTACTGCTACTTAGCACCAGCGTGCTTTTTTAACACGCGCTACTGCTAAAGTTCTGTGTATAAGGTTTTCCCTAGTAGTGTTAGTTTTATTTGAGAGGTGTGTTGTGCTAAGCCCCCAGCAGAACTATGTTATGTTCCTTCTCGTTACTCTAACTCTTCAGTACGTACATACTAGTATTTCTTATAGTTCATCTTGTAGTTGGTAGTACTACCACTCGTTTGTTCACATTATATACGTACAATATATATGGCCAACATCATATAGCCAACAGTTTAGCTGTCAAAGAATTAAAGGTTTTTATCATTTATGCCACCGGTTGTGTCCCACTATTCAGTTTTTTCACTAGGAATTTCAACCGCTCAAAAATGCCATCGCTTCGTTAGACACATGCTAAGAAATGCCACCGGACACCATTACTGTGACTCAAATCTCTTTTGCCATGTTATAATGACATAAATACCTATGGACCAACATGCCAACTCTCCCTCTATCTCACTACAATAAAGTGTGGGGCCTACTTTGTCCCAACAGCGTTCTTATTTTCCTATAAAATTATTCGCTTGGTTATTCTTGACAAGCGGGGCCACACTTATCATAGTGAGATAGAGAGAATGACATGTTGGTCTAGGCTTATTTTTGTCATATAACATGGTCAACGGGTTTGACGTGAAAATAACAATTTCTAATGGCATTTTTGAGCAAACATCTAATGGAACGATGGCATTATTGAGATATCTAATGGCATTTTTGAGCAAGCATCTCATGGGTCGATGGCATTTTTGAGTAGTTGTAACTTCTAATGGCAAAACTGAGTAGTGAGACACAACTAGTGGCTTAAATAATAAAAACCCAAGAATTAGATAGGTATGCTAATATCTTTAATAGAATTTAGCACCCCCACCTAAGCACGTAATAGCTTTTTTTAATAGTACTATATGCATAATTTGGCGACGAGCGCTCTCTATATGTACCACTTTTTTCTTTAATTTCATCTTGTTGGTTTTGCTCCATGGTGCAATCCATCGATACTACTACTGTACAAAAGTATACATTTAAAAGGCTAGAGGGCGGGGCAGTCTCGCTTGGTCTGTTTCACGAGAGGCGAGGGCCTTTGTGATTTGACAGCTCATTATTGCTGGAAGGTGCGGCCTTGTGATTTGACTGCTCGTATAAATGTTGCCGACGACCTGAGGAGGAGCAAAGAACCGTGCGGTATACTCAAGTTTTCCACTTGAGTACTAGTACGACGGAGGAACATGAAACACGGCAGCCTAGTGCGATATGGCGATAAAAATGATCTAATTTGCTAGTCATCGATCCCACGGCGCCGCTCATCGCTAGCATTGTTCTATTCATGCCTCGCTGAGAACGTGAAACGTGCGGCAAAACACCCAAAGCAAAAGAAGAAACACAGGAGCAAAAGAAGAAGGAAGATTATCCCCCCCAAAAAAGAAGGAAGATGCACACACAAGTCTGGGGCGTTTCTCTCTACTACATGAAGGGTTGCTGGCCCCGGAGTCGTAACTGCTTCTTCATCGCTTCCACAACCTCCATCTGCTCGCGCATCTCCTCCGCCATCTTCTTCATTCTGTCCATGATGTGGGATTTCTTGACGCGAGCCTTCATCATCTCTTCCACGGTTGCATTACGAACTTGGCAGCAGCAGGGTGCTTGATGTGGAGCTTCGCCAACTCCTCCTCCTGTTCCATGACGAGGGCGTGCAGCATCTTCACCGAGGAACTAATCTTCTCATGCAGCTTCTTGCAGCCGGCGTTCTTCTCCTTCAGCAGGTCGATCTCGTGGCGGAGCTTTGCATTGTCCTCCTGAAGTTGTAGGATTTCTCCAGTCGCCTTCTTATCCGAGGCAATGCTCTTCTTCAGCAGTATCACCAAGCCGGTGGTCAACTCCCCTTGCTCATTGAGCTCAGGGGGCATGTCGTCGAGGCTCTCCTTCAATAGCTCCACCAAGCCGTCGATGAACTCCTTATGCTTATTGAGCTGATCGGGCATGTCGTTGAGGGATTACGACTCCAGCGCCGCCAGCTCGGCATGTTCGCCTCCGCAGCTAGGGCGCTCCTGGGAGCCCTTGCATGCCCGTGAGATATCTTTCGAGGTCTCTACGAGGCGGAGAACCCTCTCTCTTTTTCCGCGGCCTTGGTCACCACTGCCACTGAAGTAGTACTCGACCTAGAGCTCGGCACACCGGCCATGGCATGGACGGACGAACAAGATAGACTTATGAGGAGGAAGGTAGAGTAATTTTTGGCTAGGTAGTTCCCCTTTTTATAACCTACTACTAGCACTAGTACTGAAACCTGCATAGTGGGAAGACGTTCAGGTTTGATACGTACTAGGTGTGAGCAGGTTTGCACTTAATTATAGCATGGTAGTAGTACTTTGCAATGTGATGGGAACAAGTTAAAGATTAATTGATGGTTTTGGTTTCGAGGCCCGAAACGGCTCCCGATGAGTTTAGTGGAACATAAATTTCAAGTACTACTGCTCAAATGCGGTCGCATAAGTTAGTGATGTAACTGGTCGTACATGTCAGACAAAGCCGATGCGTGTCCCTTTGGTGAGAAGCGGGTCTGACCGACCGTCTGATGGTGCGGCCAACCGTAAGTATTACGTGATGGAGACTTCTGGTTATGGCTTTGGGTGATTGTCACGACCAAGCATTGAAATACTAGTGATAAATCGATTATCACGTTTTTCCAAATGACCAAGTATTTTTGCAGGAATACAATACATATAGATGGAGTGGTTGTCAAGGTTGCAAACCAACATGGCGTTGCGAGTTCACTGCAGCAGCAACCGAGTAGGTCACTTCATTGCTGCGGGGAAGGAGGGCAGATGCATGCCCAGCGGCGCCTCCGCAGGTGGTCCCGGGATTTGGCTTCTCCTACCGCCCATTTGAACAGTTGCACCAGCTGCTCATGCCATTCCGCATGCATGTGCGTTCTTTTCTCCACAGTCGACTCTGTGAATATGATCTCTGCCATTAGCCCTAGCTTGAAATCAACGTGGTGCTGCCAGATTCTGGCATCCCTCAGCATCTCTCCCTTGAGATCAACTTGCGCCTCCGCCTTGTCCTTCGCCAGGCGTAGCTCCTTCGAACTTGTCTCCAATTGATGTGACGCTTCCTCGATCTGATTTGCCCTTGCTGCCCACCACCTGAAACGCAGCCCTGGCATGTCCTCTGGTGCCACTGATCTGTGATTCCAGAGCAATGGATCCCCTCTGAAGCACATGTGGGTTTCACTGAAAGGCGGCAGTGCTGCGGGCCGCAGTGAGAGGGCAGCCCGTGGGATCTGGTGGGCGAACCAGGGAGGCGAGCGTAGGCGCTGGGAGAGCCCTACGAGACTAAGATAAAGATAATACTACTCTACTCCATCCATATTTAAATACTACCCTACTTCTTGAGCTTGCGTTGGTTTTCCCTTGAAGAGGAAAGGGTGATGCAGCAAACTAGAGATAAGTATTTCCCTCAGTTTGAGAACCAAGGTATCAATCCAGTAGGAGACAAAGCACAAATCATCGAATACCTGCACAATCAATCAAACAACTTGCACCCAACGCGATATAGGGGTTATCAATCCCTTCACGGTTACTTGCAAAAGTGAGATGTGATAGAGATAGATAAATGATAAAGTAAATATTTTTGGTATTTTTGGTTTATAGATCGAAAAGTAAAAGATTGCAAAATAGTAGATCGGAAAATTATATGATGGAAAATAGACCCGGGGGCCATAGGTTTCACTAGAGGCTTCTCTCAAGACAGCAAAAATATGGTGGGTAAAGAAATTACTACCGAGAAATTGGTAGAAAAGCGCAAAGTTATGACGATATCTAAGGCAATGATCATGAATATAGGCATCACGTCCGTGTCAAGTAGACCGAAACGATTCTGCATCTACTACTATTACTCCACACATCGACCGCTATCCAGCATGCATCTAGAGTATTAAGTTCATAAAGAACGGAGTAACGCATTAAGTAAGATGGCATGATGTAGAGTAATTAACTCAAGCAATATTCTGAAAACCCCATCTTTTTATCCTTGATGGCAACAATACAATACGTGCCTTGCTTCCCTACTGTCACTGGGAAAGGACACCGCAAGATTGGACCCAAAGCTAAGCACTTCTCCCATTGCAAGAAAAACCAATCTAGTTGGCCAAACCAAACTGATAGTTCGAAGAGAATTACAAAGATATCAAATCATGCATAAAAGAATCCAGAGAAGATTCAAATAATATTCATAGATAATTGATCATAAATCCACAATTCATCGGACCTCGGCAAACACACCGCAAAAAAAGTATTACATTGAATAGATCTCCAAGAACATCGAGGAGAACATGGTATTGAGAATCAAAGAGAGAGAAGAAGCCATCTAGCTACTAGCTATGGACCCGTAGGTCTGTGATAAACTACTCACGCTTCAACGGAAGGGTAATAGAGTCGATGGAGAAGCCCTCAGTGATCGAATCCCCCTCCGGCAGGGTGCTGGAAAAGGTCTCGAGATGGGATCTCACGGGTACAAAAGGTCGGTGGAAAAGTGTTTTCATGGATGCCTCTGGTGGTTTGGGCATCAGAATATATAGGCGAAAGAATTAGGTTAGGAGGGTCACAAGGGGGCCCGCAAGGGTGGGGGCGTCCTTGTGGCCGCCTCGTGGCTCCTCCAACTTCATCTCCAAGTCTCCTAGTTGTCTTCTGGTCCAAGAAAAATCATCGCGAAGGTTTCATTCCGTTTGGACTCCGTTTGGTATTCCATTTCTGCGAGACTCAAAAACAAGGAAAAAACTGGAACTGGCACTAGGCTCTAGGTTAATAGGTTAATCCCAAGAATAATATAAAATAGTATATTAATGCATATAAAACATCTAAAACAGATAATATAATAGCAAGGAACAATAAAAAATTATAGATACGTTTGAGACATATCAAGCATCCCCAAGCTTAATTCCTGCTCGTCCTCGAGTAGGTAAATGATAAAGACAGAATTTTTGATGTGGAATGCTACCTAACAGATGTATCCATGTAATTTTCTTTATTGTGGAATGAATGTTCAGATCCATAAGATTCAAAACAAAAGTTTAATATTGACATAAAAACAATAATACTTCAAGCATACCAACAAGGCAATTATGTCTTCTCAAAGTAACATGGCCAAAGAAAGCTTATCCCTACAAAATCATATAGTCTGGCTATGCTCCATCTTCATCACACAAAATATTCAAATCATGCACAACCCCGATGACAAGCCAAGCAATTGTTTCGTACTTTTGATGTTCTCAAGCTTTTTCAACTTTCACGCAATACATGAGCGTGAGCCATGGACATAGCACTATAGGTGGAATAGAATATAGTGGTTGTGGAGAAGACAAAAAGAGGGAGATATTCTCACATCAACTAGGCGTATCAATGGGCTTTGGAGATGCCCGTCAACATATATCAATGTGATTGAGTAGGGATTGCCATGAAATGGATGCACTGGAGCTATAAGTTTATGAAAGCTCAAAAAAAACTAAGTGGGTGTGCATCCAACTCGCTTGCTCACGAAGACCTAGGGCAATTTGAGGAAGCCCATCATTGGAATATACAATCCGAGTTCTATAATGAAAAATTCCCACTTGTATATGAAAGTGACAATATAGGAGACTCTCTATCATGAAGATCATGGTACTACTTTGAAGCACAATTGTGGTAAAAGGATAGTAACATTCTCCCTTCTCTCTTTTCTCTCATTTTTTTATTTGGGCCTTCTCTCATTTTTTTGACCTCTTTTTTTCGTCCGGAGTCACATCCCGACTTGTGAGGGAATCATAGTATCCATCATCCTTTCCTCACATGGGACAATGCTCTAATAATGAAGATCATCACACTCATTTACTTACAACTCAAGAATTACAACTCGATACTTAGAACAAAATAGGACTCTATATGAATGCCTCCGGCGGTGTACCGGGATGTGCAATGAATCAAGAGTGACATGTATGAAAGAATTATGAGTGGTGGCTTTGCCACAAATATGATGTCAACTACATGATCATGCAAAGCAATATGACAATGATGGAACGTTTCACAATAAACAGAACGGTGGAAAGTTGCATGGCAATATATCTCGGAATGGCTATGGAAATGCCATAATAGGTAGGTATGGTGGATGTTTTTTAGGAAGGTATATGGTGGGTGTATGGTACCGGCGAAAGTTGCGTGGTACTAGAGAGGCTAGCAATGGTGGAAGGGTGATAGTGCGTATAATCCATGGACTCAACATTAGTCATAAAGAACTCACATACTTATTGCAAAAATCTATTAGTTATCGAAACGAAGTACTGCGTGCATGCTCCTAGGGGGATAGATTGGTAGGAAAAGACCATCGCTCGTCCCCTATCGCCACTCATAAGGAAGACAATCAATAAATAAATCATGCTCCGACTTCATCGCATAACGGTTCACCATACGTGCATGCTACGGGAATCACAAACTTTAACACAAGTATTTCTGAAATTAACAATTACTCACTAGCATTACTCTAATATTACCATCTCTATATCTCAAAACAATCATAAGGAATCAAACTTCTCATCGTATTCAATGCACTTTATATGAAAGTTTTTATTATATCCCTCTTGGATGCTTATCATATTAGGACTAAATATATAACCAAAGCAAGTTACCATGTTGTTTAAAGACTCTCAAAATAATATAAATGAAGCATGAGAGTTCATTAATTTCTATAAAATAAAACCACTGCCGTGCTCTGAAAAGATATAAGTGAAGCACTAGAGCAAAATTGCCTAGCTCAAAAGATATAAGTGAAGCACATAGAGTATTCTAATAAATGACGATTCATGCGTGTCCCTCTCAAAAGGTGTGTATAGTAAGGATGATTGTGGCAAAATAAAAACAAAGACTCAAATCATACAAGACGCGCCAAGCAATACACATATCATGTGGTGAATAAAAATATAGCCTCAAGTAAAGTTACCGATAGACGAAGACGAAAGAGGGGATGCCTTCCGGTTAATCCCCAAGCTTAGGATCTTGGTTGTCCTTGAATATTACCTTGGGGTGCCTTGGGCATCCCCAAGATTAGGCTATTGCCGCTCCTTATTCCATATTCCATCAAATCATTACACAAAACATGAAAACTTCACAACACAAAACTCAACAGAAAATCTCATAAGCTCCGTTAGTATAAGAAAATAAATCACCACTTTTGGTACTGTTGTGAACTCATTCTTTATTTATATTGGTGTAATATCTACTGTATATTTCAACTTTTCCATGGTTCATACCCCCGATACTACCCATAGATTCATCAAAATAAGCAAACAACACATAGAAAACAGAATCTGTCAAAAACAGAACAGTCTGTAGTAATCTGTGTTTCTTGAATTCTTCTATAAACTCCAAAAATTCTGAAAATTAGGACATCCTAAGAACTTTGTTTATTAATCTTCTGAAAAAAGAATCAATATTTTATCACGCTTCTATGATTTTTAAAAATTCTGGGACTGGGCACAAAAGTTTCTGTTTTTCAGCAAGATCAAATCAACTATCACCGTAAGCTATCCCAGAGGTCTTACTTGGCACAAACACTAATTAAAAAACCAAAAAACCATTACTACAGGGGTAATAATGTGTATACTCATAAAAATAGAAAATAAAAATGTTGGGTTGTCTCCCAACAAGCTCTTTCTTTATAGCCATTAAGATAGGCTTGAGAATTCAATGATGCTCACATAAAATATAACAATTGAAACACGAAGAGAGCATCATGTAGCATGTGAAAAACACATCTCAGTCTAACATACTTCCTATGCATAGGCATATTATAGGCAATTAAATTATCAAGGCAAGCAAATCCTAGCATATGCAAAGAAGAAGAAAGAAACAATAGCAATCTGAACATAATGAGAGGTAATTTAGTAACATGAAGATTTCCACAACCATATTTTCCTCTCTCATAATAATACATGTAGGTTCATAGTCAAATTCAACAATATAGCTATCACATAAAATTTTCTCTTTATGAGGCATGCAAAGTTGACACTCTTCCAAAATAGTGGGATTGTCATAAAATAAAGTCATGACCTTTCCAAACCCACTTTTATCAAAAATCTCATAAGATTGAACATTATCCAAATATGTGGGATCTAAAGTTGACACTCTTGCAAACCCACTTTCAGTATTATTGCAAACATTATTATCAATCTCATGTTCATCATGGGGCTTAAATAAATTTTCAAGATTATAAGAAGAATCACCCCAATCATGATCATTGCAACAAGTAGTGGACATAGCAAAACTAGCATCCCCAAGCTCAGGGTTTTGCATATTATTAGCACAATTGACATCAATAAAATTTATAGTAAGACCATTGCAATCATGCTTTTTATTCAAGGATCTATCGTGAATCACTTCATACATTTCTTCATCATAATTTTTAGATTCATGAATTTCAAGGAGAACTTCATAAAGATAATCTAGTGCACAAAACTCACTAGCAATTGGTTCATCATAATTGGATCTCTTAAAAAGATTAGTGATACGTCTCGAACGTATCTATAATTTATGAAGTATTCATGCTTTTATATTATCATTCTTGGATGTTTTACAATCATTTTATAGCAACTTTATATCATTTTTTGGGACTAACCTATTGACCCAGTGCCCAGTGCATGTTGTTGTCTTTTGCTTGTTTTCTACATCGCAGGAAATCAATATCAAAAGGAGTCCAATCACCGCGAAACTTTTTGTGGATTTTTTATGGACCAGAAGACCCCCGATTGGCCAGAGCAGCACCTGGGGGTGACCCGAGGGGGGCACAACCCACCTAGGCGCGCCTGGGCCAGGCACGCCCAGGTGGGTTGGGCCCACCTCGGTGGCCTCCCGTACCCCATCTTCGCCCTGTAAATCATCAAATATTCCAAAAACCCTCGGGGTTAACCTAGATCAGAAGTTCCGCAGCTGCAGGCCTCTGTAGACACCAAAAACCAATCTAGACCCTGTTCCGGCACTCCGCCAGAGGGGAAATAATCACCGGTGGCCATCTTCATCATTTCGGCGGACACCACGATGAGGAGGGAGTAGTCTACCCTCGGGGCTGAGGGTTTGTACCAGTAGATATGTGTTTAATCTCTCTCTCTTGTGTTCTTGAGATGGCACGATCTTGATGTATCGCGGGCTTTGTTAATATAGTTGGATCACATGGTGTTTCTCCCTCTCTATCTTGTTGTGATGAATTGAGTTTTCCTTTTGAGATTTGTTTTTATCAGATTGAATACTTTTATGGATTTGAGAGCACTTGATGTATGTCTTGCAGATGAATACTCTTGGTGACTATGGGGTATCGTATTGATTCACTTGATATATGTTTTGGCACTCAACTCGCGGATTCCCGAGGTGACATTGGGGTAATCTGTGCATAGGGGTTTATGCACGTTCTTGTCTTTGTTTCTCCGGTAGAATCTTGGGGCACTCTTTGAGGTTCTTTGTGTTGGATTTAGTACTATGAATCTGAAATTATTTGGTGTTATTTTAGTACAAACTCTTGGATAGATCGATTGGAAAGAATAGCTTCGAGGTGGTTTCGTACCCTACAAAAAATTTCTTCTTATGTTCTCCGCTAGATAGGAACTTTGGAGTGATTCTTCGTCGCACTTTTGGGGATGGTTATATGATCCAATTATATTAGCAATATTGAGAGATTGCACTAGCGAAAGTACGGACCCTAGGCCTCATTTTCAAGCATTGCAATACCGTTTATGCTCCGTTTTATCAATTGCTACCTTGCTATTTTTTATTGTTCTTAATACAAAGATCAATATCTACTATCCATATTACACTTGTATCACCATCTCTTCGCTGAACTAGTGCACCTATACAATTTGTCATTGTATTGGGTGTGTTGGGGACACGAGAGATTTCTTTTATTTGGTTGCAAGGTTGTTTGAGAGAGACTATCTTCATCCTACGCCTCCCACGGATTGATAAACCTTAGGTCATCCCTTGAGGGAAAATTGCTACTGTCCTACTTAACTCTGCGCTTGGAGGCCCAGCACGTGTCTACAAGAATAAAGTTGCATAGTAGACATCAATTAGCAAGTGGATGAGGATCCATAAACTTAGATTTTTAGCAAGCGAAGATGCAAGCAAATAGAGGGTACATGGTAATACAAACAAAGATAGCAAACTGGCAAAAAGGCAAACGAGAAAGACAAATGGAAGAAGGGCGAATAAAAAGGCAAATCTTTTTGAAATTTGTTATAGAAGTGGGGAAGAGGAAAACGAGGGGTGAATGGCGAATAATGTAATGCAAAAGATGAGAGTTTATGATGGGTACTTGGTATGTCTTGACTTGGTGTAGATCTCCTCGGCGACGGCGTCAGAAATTCTTCCTGCTACTTCTTGAGCTTGCGTTGGTTTTTCCCTTGAAGAGGAAAGGGTGATGCAGCAAAGTAGAGATAAGTATTTCCCTCAGTTTGAGAACCAAGGTATCAATCCAATAGGAGACTACGCACAAATCACCGAATACCTGCACAAACAATCAAACAACTTGCACCCAATGCGATAAAGGGGTTGTCAATCCCTTCACGGTTACTTGCAAAAGTGAGATCTGATAGAGATAGATAAGCGATAAAGTAAATATTTTTGGTATTTTTGGTTTATAGATCGGAAAGCAAAAGATTGCAAAATAGTAGATCGGAAACTTATATTATGGAAAATAGACCCGGGGGCCATAGGTTTCACTACAGGCTTCTCTCAAGATAGCAAATAATATGGTGGGTGAACAAATTACTGCCGAGCAATTGATAAAAAAGCGCAAAGTTATGACGATATCGAAGGCAATGATCATCCATATAGGCATCACGTCCATGTCAAGTAGACCAAAATGATTCTGCATCTACTACTAGTACTCCACAGATCGACCGCTATCCAGCATGCATCTAGAGTATTAAGTATATTAATGCATATAAAACATCCAATATAGATAATATAATAGCATGGAACAATCAAAACTTATAGATACGTTGGAGACATATCACCTGCATCCTGGTTTATTGGCCCCCTTTTTATTATTTGCCAATTTTTGACCAAAAATTTAACTAACAAAATATTAATGCATGTCACCAAAAATTATATCATTGGATCACATTTGAAAGTAGTTTTTGATGACATTAATTTTTATGACATGCATAACTATTGTGTTACTTAAAATTATTGTCAAAATTGGCACAAAATACGAAGGAGACCAATGGAAGTAGCAATCCATGATTTAACTACTCGCATGCACGCAGTGGAGTAGTAATGTCTTTCTCAACTATTTCCTCCCTCATGTCCACTCCAATTTGCATGCACTGTATTAATTGGCCATCAATGAGGTGAACGACTTTACACGCGTCAAATTATCACATAAGGTGGATCTTCGTACAAAAATGCATCCCACCGTGTACCCGCGTGCGCGTGCGAGGGAATGAGTGTGTGCGTGCACATCTTCGTTTCATGCATGTACTGCCAGTGTGCGTGAGTGAGGACGAGTACATTCTTCTGGAACCAGCAACGCGTCACTATGATCAATACACAAGGAGGTCGCGACAACGCTTGCACATGTGCCACGTGGCTTCATGGATGCCCCTACATCATTTTAATAATATATTAACTGAAAAAGGAAGTACTAGTAAGGTACACGTGCATTGCACGCATGAGATTTGGCAACAAAATTATGAATAAATACCACAGTATAACATGTAAGCTTTGAGTCATATATGCCTGATGTAGACATTCGTTTAATTCTTATAGTTCATCTCATTCAAAATCAATTAGTTTTATAAAAAAGTTGTCACATCCCTAGCCTTGCTATGCACTTGGACTAGCTTGGTTGTTGCATCATGTCTAAATTTATTTGAAAGTTGAAATAGGGATTGCTCAAACCCTAGCACCAGATCAAATCAACTAGGTTCAAATAAAAATATTTTCAATGAACCCAAAATGCCTTCACAAAATGTTCATCATCTTTGGATTGGTCTCGAACATCTGCCAAAAATATTGCACATTTTTCTAGGTTAATTGGGGGTCACTGAATTAAATCATATAGTATTTGCATTTGGGCATTTAAATCCTATAAAATATATTAAATGCCCAAATAATCACAAACTGAAATGTTTACTGTTGGAAATATTCCAAACAGTGGCCACAGTCAGTTGCATGATTTTTGGAAATGCCCTGGCATTTTTAATAAAGCCCGGAACAAAATAACCAAATAGAAAACAGAAATAAAGAGAGAGAGAAGGACTCACCTGGTCTCACCTGTGCAGCCCACCTGGCTGGCCCAGGAGCTGGCCCAACCCACCACCGCCTCCTCCATGTTGTCTTCCTCCCCCGCCAGAAGGACGCAGGCGCGTGCTCGCCCCGCGCCGGCCACCTCCTCCCTCCCTGCCTGCCTGGCTCCTCCCCGGTGCGCCTAGACGACGCCACGGAGACGCCACGCACCCCCTGACCTCTCACTCTTCCCCGTGGCCCTCTCCCCTCTGCCCCCTCTCTCTCTCACCCGCGCCGAGCGCAGCCGTGGCCGCCGACGAGCACCACCGTGGCCACAGCCACTGCCTCGCCTCGCCGAAGCGCTCAAAAGCTCCGCCTCGACTTCCTCTTCCTCCCCACCGAGCCACGCCTCGCTGGAAGATCTGCAGCGTCGTCCCCGGCCTCGTCTTCAACCTCTGACCGCCGGCGAACTCACCAGGGATTCGCGAGCTCTAGCCTCTCCCCGGCCTCGCCGTTGCCTCTGCTGGATTCGCCGTGAGCCCCTGCCCCTTTTCCCCTCTCTCCCCGTGCTCCATCTCCATCCCTAGCCGCCGTCCGCAATGAGCCCGAGAGCTCATCGCCGCCGGCCATGTCGCCACCGTTGGCTAGAGCTGCAACCGAGCACGCAGCCATGCTCAGTGCATCCCCGGGAGCCCGTATCACCACTCCACGCACCTCGCCGTGCCCCCTAGCGACGAGCCCGACATCTCCCGAGCTCCGGCGTCCGCCAAGGTCGTCACCGGCGTCGTTTCCGGCGACCCTGAACTCCACCTCCACCACCAATCGACGCGGCTTGCTCCCAGCTACTCGTAGATGCCCTCAGCCGTCCGTTTCATCGCCGGAGACGCAAACCTGAGGCTCGCCGCCGCGGCTGGCCTCGCTGGCGTCAAGTCGCCGGCGGGTTTGACCCCACTGACCTGGGGTTTGACCCTGTTTGACTTCCCCAAGGTCGCCGACAAGTGGGCCCAGGCCCCCTGGTTAATTTAGTTTAACAAAAACTAACTCTCTGTTAGTACAAAGCCCATGACATGTGGGTCCCAGCGTCAGGTTTGACCTGGACACGGCCCTGTTGACCTGCTGACATCATGATGATGTCAAGCCGACGTAGTAATTATTTTCTGGAATTTTAAATAAATCAGAAATGATTTATAAATTCCAGAAAATAGCCAAAACTTCTAAAAATCATAGAAATTATTCTGTAACTCCAATGCAAAAGTTTATATATGAAAAATGATTAGAAAAATCCAATCTATCCATCTGTACCTTTTTCATGCATGTTAGAACAACTTATAGCTACTGTTTAGGACAAATCATGTAAATGGCATTTGAATTTCCACATATGGAGTTTGAATTTGAATCTTGGATTCAAACCAACTTCATTTAACCTGTTGCTAGTTGCATTAGCCCAAATCACAGCATATTGACATGTCATGATCATGCTTCATATTGTGCATTGCATTGATTGTGTTCTTCCTTGTTTGCCGGTACTTGTCCCCTCTCAGTAGACGACGTTCCGGCGATGAGTTCGATGACACCGATGAAGAGCTATACTATCTTCAGAAGTGCCAGGCAAGAAAAAACCCCTTGTTCATTCCGACATAATCCCACTCTCTCGCTCCTACTCTCCTTTACTGCATTAGGACAACAACGATTCAAGTGTTACATGCTGCGGTAGTTGAACCCCTTTCCTCTGCATGACCTGTCATTGCCACAGTAAATAGATGAAACCCACTAGCATGAGTAGGAGTTGTTTGAGCCCTGATGTGCCTACTCATTCATGCTTGTTTGTCATGCCTGCTATTGCTTAGAGTTGTGTCAGGTCTGATTCATCGGGGATGAATTGGAAAGTTGTGAACATGTCCTACTGTGTGAGAGTTAAGTGTGTGAACACGATTTGGTAAAGGTAGAAGTGAGAGGCCATGTAGGAGTACATGGTGGGTTCTCTCATTGCAGCCGTCCTCAGGAACTCAGTTCTGTGTTTGTGATCCATGAATAGTTACTACCACGCATTGGAATGCTTAAGTGCCCCTCTCGACTTATTAATCAACCTGATCTCTGTCCAGGAGTTGCAACTAGTTTCTGGTGTTTGTAGGTAGTGTTAGTAGTCTACCAAGTGGCACCTAGTATAGGTGGGCTTGGGACAAACTAGGCACAGTGGCATGGTGTACCAAATGGCACGCGGATGGTGGGCTTGGGAACCCTGCTCACATCGTTTGGGGCCGTGAGCGACACCCCGGCCGGATCTCCTTGCGGATGGAACCCGAATAGGCGATAAACCTGGACGAGAGACTTGTGTGGTTAGTCAGGTCGTGGCCGACTCCCTCGCCAGGCTTCCGCTTGAAGGTTGCCGAGATACACGATGTGTACATGGTGGTAAGTGGCGAGAGCGTGTGTGAAGAAGTACACCCCTCCAGGGTTAACATCATCTATTCGAATAGCCGTGTCCGTGGAAAAGAACTTCTGGGCTGCCTGTACAGTTCATAGACAAGTGAAAGTGGATACTCTAAAACTCACAAGATAAGCGTGAGTGCTATGGGTGGCATTCTCGTAGGGAGACGGGAGCGGATCCATAGTGGTGTATTGATATGGTGAATATGTGGACTCGTGTGCGCCACCTCAAAAGAGTTACTTGCAGTCGTAGTTCAGGATAGCCACCGAGTCAAAGCTGGCTTGCTGCAATTAAACTCCACCACCCCCTTTGTTCATACCGATGCATATGTAGCTAGTTCTGATGTAAGTCTTGCTGGGTACATTTGTACTCACGTTTGCTTATTCTATGTTTTGCAGAGAGACTTCAGTCTCACTAGTAGTTCCACGTGGACTTTGACGTTTAGCGTGTTACCTCAGCTACGATCTTGTACCCTTGGGAGGGTCTTGTGGATAGTCAGGCTTCTCAGCCTTCTTCATTTGTACTTGTCTGTAATCAGACAAGTTAAGCTTCCGCATGTGCTTGTTGCTTGTATGCTCTGTATGTTGGGTCATGAGACCTATGTTTGAAATACCTGGCTCCTCGGAGCCTATTGTATAAATACTCTGAGTCGTAGAGTCTTGTTGTGATGCCATGTTGTATTTGCACATATCGGGCATATTGTGTGTATGATTGAAATGCTTGGTATGTGTGGGATCCGACAACCTAGTTGTCTATCCTTGGTAACCTCTCTTATGGGGAAATGTAGTCTGGTGCTTCCACTGAGCCATGGTAGTCTGCTACAGCCCGGTTTACTGGAGTCCTGTTAGCCCAGTTGCTACTGCTCCGGAACACTTAGACTGGCCGGCATGTGTCCTTCTTCGATCATGTGTCTGTCCCTTCGGGGAAATGTCACGCGGTGTCTTTTGGAGTCCTGTTAGCCTGCTACAGCCCGGATTCTCGGAGTCCTGCTAGCCCAGTTGCTACAGCCTGAATTCACTCGCTGATGACCGACACGTTCGTTGCTGGGTCATGTATGCCTGTCCCCGTAAGTTAGTGCCACTTTGGGTTCACGACTAGTCATGTCGGCCCGGGTTCTCTGTCATATGGATGCTAGCGACACTATCATATACGTGAGCCAAAAGACGCAACCGGTCCTGGGCCAGGTAAGGCGACACCCATGGGAATACCATGCGGGAGGCCGCAAAGTGATATGAGGTGTTACATGCTAGATCAGTGTGACTTAGAATCGGGGTCCTGACAGCTTTGGTATTAGAGCCTGACTGCCTGTAGGATTACCAAGCCAAACTGGTCGAAGTCGTGTCTAGAAATGCTTTAGTTATATAAGGGAATTGATTGTGGAAAGGAACGTAAGGCTCTTTTTACTCCTTTACCCTATGCCCTTCTGATCTGAGTCACCCTCTTCTTTTCTGCGGGGATTAAGAACTAGGCTTTCTCATCTTCTATCAGGATCATGTGTTACTAATCCGTAGACTTATAGGAATGATGGATTCAAGCCCCAGTTCAGTTCCTACTACTTCCGTGTGTTCATAGCTGGCCTCAGAACCTTGATATTGTGATGTTGAGTGGTTATGCCACCATTTTGCAGGATGTCTCGAATCTTTTTCGAGCATTTACAGCCGTTATGCTGTCCGAGTCATTCCAGGTTTCTAAACAATCTGATGCATTTGCAATCCCTTCCTTCCATTCCCGATGTCCCTTTGGGCCAGTTCAACCACACTAATCAGTGTGTTGAGGTACTCCATTGCCTCGACATATATGTTGGAGCTAGTATTATGACCCTAGGTGTCTTAGAGGATCACCAGGTAATCTAGACATGTTTTGTGTTCCCAGTGTGATGATTCTGGCCATTATTCTCGAAAGCATCCCGTGATGCCATTTAGTTAGTAGGTATTCTACTCCTGGGTTTTGAACCCGAGATTCACCCTACTTCATGTTGTTAGTATTTGCTAGTTCCCTTAAGATATTAGTAACCTTTGCGATAGTCCTCGAGGTCCGTGGTATCTCCTTCTTCCAAATACCATGAACTGCATATGGCAGAAGTTCTCTTGAACCAAAAGATCACAACCAGAGTGCTCTTGACGAGTTCTCCGTTCAAATTGTGAATCTGCCAGTCCTTCTTCTTCTACATGGGTTATCCGGAAGAAATATGTTGAACTTGTTCGACATGCTAAACCATGCATCCACAACTCATAAAATCATATGTTCCTTTGGGTTGTCCCTCTTTAGTTATTTTCTGGCCCTCGTCTATCAATTGATAGTCAAGAGTATGTGTGCAATCGTGCTCATTGATGCCTATTATTCTTGTGGTCCGTCAAGCCATTCTATTCTGGATGGCTAGGAGAAACAAACTCCGGTACCTCGTCCATATCTAGGATTGGGTCAAAGTAGTTGTATTCCACAGATCAAAATGCCAATCCAGTTTTGTTCTGTTCTACCTTGGAGTGTTACCATCTTTATGTCAAGAGTGTCATGAGAATTGCACCACCTCTTATGAATTCTTGATTTAGTGATACTCCTCGCCATCATCGTTCATTCCTCGGTCTCCGTGTTATTATAACCGGAATACCAACAAGTGAATTGTGATGTGTGAAATCAATACTCCTAGCAACTCCGATGCTTGGTAGTTAATGGACAATACTCTCATCCTTAGTATGCCGGTTATTGAATCATCATCCTAAGATTTATCGTGCGAACTAGTCCATTTTCCCTGGTGCACTCCTCGATTAATGAGATAGGATTGTGTCAATCCATCACTCTCTTGATCACATCGTCTTGTCCTGAAAAGGAAGATTGATCTCGAGCTTAGTAACATATCGGTGGTTCGTGATTTTCCGAATATCTTCTCGGAAGTGTTACCAGGTTGTCACCTGACCGTTATGTTGAGCTCGTGATCAAATGGTTTTCCTATAAACCATTCTTTCTTCAAGAATCTGTGTTGGATACCCTAAACTAGTTGGTTGAGCTAAACAACAACTTGGAGAGTTGGAAGATAAAAGTTTTGCCTAACTTAGTTAATTTTCAAAGGGATATCCTTGTCTTTGTGTGGTTGTCGAAAATATGATATCTTCATCGATTGGTCCTCGTGATCAGTTGTTGGGTCTATCATCTTGTCAAAACTTTGATTTGAACATGGGTTATCGTCAAATCAAATCAGAACCAACGATGTTCGTAATGTTGTCTTACTCGTGGTTGATCCCTTGAGCATACACCATTACATCTTTTGGTCTGACCAATACTATCACATTGTTCACATAATGGTGGAAGTCTAGTGATATGGAAATTCCGATGAATTGCTGTTGAACCCATCAACAACATTTTATCTCCCCCATGATTCGTGTTGAACTTTGAGCTAGTGTTGGGAACTTATGTAAGCATTTTCTTCGTGTCCTGTTCATGAAGTATATGTTTGGTGTAAGAAGTGACTTCCTCTAATTCACGTGCATCTGATGCAAGTTGCCGCCGTGAATTCGAGAAAGTTAGTTTTGTTTCCTCTGGAATCTTCCCAAGTCAGTTATGCATGTGTGAATGTATACTATGGTTTGGTGGATTAATTACCTCCACTCCATATGTATTCCCTAGCACACCAAGCCACTGATTGATTTGTTCTAGGAGAAGAAGTTCCTTCTTAAGATCATGCCTTATGCAAGGACTTCGATATCCTCGATTATGGTTCCCTACCAGAACTCGGTAGTGTTTTGTTGTAAGACTACCATGTGGTCATGCTTGTTTGGGACAGCGTGTTCACATGTGTGTAGCAGAGCCAGCTCATGTTTTGGAGCTTGCTATCGTAGTTCATCTCCCGAGAATCTCGCCACGTCATATCGTTGACTTGTGTTGCAACCTTTCTTTTCTAGACATGTTGTCTGAAAAAAATCATGTTACCAACCAGATCTGAATCTCAGGCAGATATGATGGTTGGAACATTTCCAAGATCTATGATGTAGGTCCCGACGAGGTTGATGTTCTGGCCGACACACCTAGCTAGAAGATCTATTATTGTAGTATCTTGAATGAGCAATTCGACCATCTTCTCCATGAGGATTTGGTATGACTTATTCCACAAGTTGTTCCTTATGGATTTTTGTGCTTCCGAAGTCCGACCTTTACTTGATGGCCATGTTGATGTTTTAAGCATTGACCGTGGTACCTAGTACATCAAGGAGAACATTAGAAGCAGAGTGCTAAATGTCTCTCTGTCGATCATCCAGATTTGCTTCTTTGGCATTGCTAAGGAAAAATCTGAGAAAGTGTTGTCCTCCTTTGCACCTGCATCCTCCATCACCGTTCATCATGGTAGTATGATGTGTTGCCAGGATCCTCGGCACGGATGTTGGTAAAACCTTGATGAATATGGAAATGCTCAAGTTCTTGAAAGCACGCTCAGTCACTAGGTTATGTCCTTGGTATCAACTGGAATGTGCCTTCCATTTTCTGAGTTGTTCTATAACCATAGTTTCCTTACCAAATTGAGTGTGCCATTCTTTTGAATTCTTTCAAACGATCATTTGTAAATTGCCTTAGGCTGGTATGAAGAGTTTCAATGATCTCTGAATCAAAAGTAATTCTTTTTGCCACTTAAGGGAATATTTCTACGAGCCACCTTCCCTAAGGTGCCCCGTTATGGAATCGTGGCAATTATCTCCTCGCTACTTTGAAACCATGCACCATACTACTTCAGCGTGGAATTGTTGCCTACCAAATTGAACCTCTGTCATCTTTCCATCCCTCTTGATGTGTGTTTTGTGTGTCAGCTCAAGAGATGTTTCAATGTCTCACTCCAGGAGTTGATCCTGAGTTGCTCGATCTTTGAGAAGATCGATTCTTCTGGAGTTGTCCCTTTCCTCTCGTTGTCATGTTAGATGGAGTTCTCGGAGCAAGACATCGAGACAAAGATGGTCATCGAATCAACGTTCTTATGAAGTGAACCCTGGATCGTGAAGATTGTGTTAGTTTGTGTTCCCCCTTCATCTTACCCTACGCTTGAATCTCGGGACGAGATTCTTGCTTAGTGGGGGTGAGTTGTCACATCCCTAGCCTTGCTATGCACTTGGACTAGCTTGGTTGTTGCATCATGTCTAAATTTATTTGAAAGTTGAAATGGGGATTGCTCAAACCCTAGCACCAGATCAAATCAACTAGGTTCAAATAAAAATATTTTCAATGAACCCAAAATGCCTTCACAAAATGTTCATCATCTTTGGATTGGTCTCGAACCTCTGCCAAAAATATTGCACATTTTTCTAGGTTAATTGGGGGTCACTGAATTAAATTATATAGTATTTGCATTTGGGCATTTAAATCCTATAAAATATATTAAATGCCCAAATAATCACAAACTGAAATGGTTACTGTTGGAAATATTCCAAACAATGGCCATAGTCAGTTGCATGATTTTTGGAAATGCCCTGGCATTTTTAATAAAGCCCAGAACAAAATAACAAAATAGAAAACAAAAATAAAGAGAGAGAGAAGGACTCACCTGGTCTCACCTGTGCAGCCCACCTGGCTGGCCCAGGAGCTGGCCCAGCCCACCACCGCCTCCTCCATGTCGTCTTCCTCCCCCGCCAGAAGGACGGAGGCGCGTGCTCGCCCCGCGCCGGCCACCTCCTCCCTCCCTGCCTACCTGGCTCCTCCCCAGTGCGCCTAGATGACGCCACGGAGACGCCATGCACCCCCTGACCTCTCACTCTTCCCCATGGCCCTCTCCCCTCTGCCCCCTCTCTCTCACCCGCGCTGAGCGCAGCCGTCGCCGCCGACGAGCACCACCGTGGCCACAGCCACTGCCTCGCCTCGCTGAAGCGCTCAGAAGCTCCGCCTCGACTTCCTCTTCCTCCCCACCGAGCCATGCCTTGCTGGAAGATCTGTAGCATCATCCCTGACCTCGTCTTCAACCTCTGACCGCCGGCGAACTCACCGGGGATTCGCGAGCTCCAGCCTCTCCCCGGCCTCGCCGTTGCCTCTGCTGGATTCGCCGTGAGCCCCTGCCCCTTTTCCCCTCTCTCCCCGTGCTCCATCTCCCTCCCTAGCCGCCGTCCGCAACGAGCCCGAGATCTCATCACCGCCGGTCATGTCGCCGCCGTAGCCACCGTTGGCTAGAGCTGCAACCGAGCACGCAGCCGTGCTCAGTGCATCCCCAGGAGCCCGTAGCACCACTCCACGCACCTCGCCGTGCCCCCTAGCGACGAGCCCGAGCTCGCCCGAGCTCCGGCGTCCGCCAAGGTCGTGGCCGGCGTCGTTTCCGGCGACCCCGAGCTCCACCTCCACCACCAATCGACGCGGCTTGCTCCCAGCTGCTCGTAGATGCCCTCCGCCGTCCGTTTGATCACCGGAGACGCAAACCCGAGGCTCGCCGCCGCGGCTGGCCTCATTGGCGTCAAGTCGCCGGCAGGTTTGACCCCGCTGACCTGGGGTTTGACCCTGTTTGACTTCCCCAGGGTCGCCGACAAGTGGGCCCAGGCCCCCTGGCTAATTTTAGTTTAACAAAAACTAACTCTCTGTTAGTACAGAGCCCATGACATGTGGGTCCCAGCGTCAGGTTTGACCTGGACACGGCCCTATTGACCTGCTGACGTCATGATGATGTCAGGCTGACGCAGTAATTATTTTCTGGAATTTTAAATAAATCAGAAATGATTTATAAATTCCAGAAAATAGCCAAAACTTCAAATATGGAAAGATTTATATATGAAAAATGATAAGAAAAATCCAATCTATCCATCTGTACCTCTTTCATGCATGTTAGAACAACTTATAGTTACTGTTTAGGACAAATCATGTAAATGGCATTTGAATTTCCACATATGGAGTTTGAATTTGAATCTTCGATTCAAACCAACTTCATTTAACCTGTTGCTAGTTGCATTAGCCCAAATCACAGCATATTGACATGTCATGATCATGCATCATATTGTGCATTGCATTGATTGTGTTCTTCCTTGTTTGCCGGTGTTTGTCCCCTCTCAGTAGACGACGTTCCGGTGATGAGTTCGATGACACCGATGAAGAGCTATACTATCTTCAGAAGTGCCAGGCAAGCAAAACCCCCTTGTTCATTCCGATATAATCCCACTCTCTCGCTCCTGCTCTCTTTTACTGCATTAGGACAACAACGATTCAAGTGTTACATGCTGCGGTAGTTGAACCCCTTTCCTCTGCATGACCTGTCATTGCCACAGTAAATAGATGAAACCCACTAGCATGAGTAGGAGTTGTTTGAGCCCTGATGTGCCTACTCATTCATGCTTGTTTGTCATGCCTGCTATTGCTTAGAGTTGTGTCAGGTCTGATTCATCGGGGATGAATTGGAAAGTTGTGAACATGTCCTACTGTGTGAGAGTTAAGTGTGTGAACACGATTTGGTAAAGGTAGAAGTGAGAGGCCATGTAGGAGTACATGGTGGGTTCTCTCATTGCAGCCGTCCTCAGGAACTCAGTTCTGTGTTTGTGATCCATGAATAGTTACTACCACGCATTGGAATGCTTAAGTGCCCCTCTCGACTTATTAATCAACCTGATCTCTGTCCAGGAGTTGCAACTAGTTTCTGGTGTTTGTAGGTAGTGTTAGTAGTCTACCAAGTGGCACCTAGTATAGGTGGGCTTGGGACAAACTAGGCACAGTGGCATGGTGTACCAAATGGCACGCGGATGGTGGGCTTGGGAACCCTGCTCACATCGTTTGGGGCCGTGAGCGACACCCCGGCCGGATCTCCTTGCGGATGGAACCCGAATAGGCGATAAACCTGGACGAGAGACTTGTGTGGTTAGTCAGGTCATGGATGACTCCCTCGCCAGGCTTCCGCTTGAAGGTTGCCGAGATACACGATGTGTACATGGTGGTAAGTGGCGAGAGCGTGTGTGAAGAAGTACACCCCTGCAGGGTTAACATCATCTATTCGAATAGCCGTGTCCGTGGAAAAGAACTTCTGGGTTGCCTGTACAGTTCATAGACAAGTGAAAGTGGATACTCTAAAACTCGCAAGATAAGCGTGAGTGCTATGGGTGGCATTCTCGTAGGGAGACGGGAGCGGATCCATAGTGGTGTATTGATATGGTGAATATGTGGACTTGTGTGCGCCACCTCAAAAGAGTTACTTGCAGTCGTAGTTCAGGATAGCCACCGAGTCAAAGCTGGCCCTTTGTTGATACCGATGCATATGTAGCTAGTTCTGATGTAAGTCTTGATGGGTACATTTGTACTCACGTTTGCTTATTTTATGTTTTGGAGAGAGACTTCAGTCTCACTAGTAGTTCCACGTGGACTTCGACGTTTAGCTTGTGACCTCAGCTACGATCTTGTACCCTTGGGAGGGTCTTGTGGATAGTCAGGCTTCTCAGCGTTCTTCATTTGTACTTGTCTGTACTCAGACAAGTTAAGCTTCCGCATGTGCGTGTTGCTTGTATGCTCTGTATGTTGGGTCATGAGACCTATGTTTGAAATACCTGGCTCCTCGGAGCCTATTGTATAAATACTCTGAGTCGTAGAGTCTTGTTGTGATGCCATGTTGTATTTGCACATATCGGGCATATTGTGTGTATGATTGAAATGCTTGGTATGTGTGGGATCCGACAACCTAGTTGTCTACCCTTGGTGGCCTCTCTTATGGGGAAATGTAGTCTGGTGCTTCCACTAAGCCATGGTAGTCTGCTACAGCCCGGTTTACCGGAGTCCTGTTAGCCCAGTTGCTACTGCTCCGGAACACTTAGACTGACCGGCATGTGTCCTTCTTCGATCCTGTGTGTGTCCCTTCGGGGAAATGTCACGCGGTGTCTTTCGGAGTCCTGTTAGCCTGCTACAGCCCGGATTCCCGGAGTCCTGCTATCCCAGTTGCTAAAGCCCGAATTCACTCGCTGATGACCGACACGTTCATTGCTGGGTCATGTATGCCTGTCCCCGTAAGTTAGTGCCACTTTGGGTTCATGACTAGTCATGTCGGCCCAGGTTCTCTGTCATATGGATGCTAGCGACACTATCATATACGTGAGCCAAAAGGCGCAAACGGTCCCGGGCCAGGTAAGGCAACACCCGTGGGAATACCGTGCGTGAGGCCGCAAAGTGATATGAGGTGTTACATGCTAGATCAGTGTGACTTAGAATCGGGGTCCTGACAAAAGTTAATCTATTTTATGATTCATGGAATTGTGCATTGTCAAGCATAAAGTAAAAAACAAATAATGGCAATTCAACTAGATAAAAAAATTGGGCAGTTATGATATGGAAGATTCTAGAACAAAGGAGAAGTAAAGTTAATCTATGTTATGATTCATTGGCTCTCGCTCTCGCTGCTACTCTGCTCTTGCTCTCGGCCCCCTGCCTAGTCTGCTCTTTCTCTTGCTCGCGCTCGCCCAGCTGCTCTCACTCTTGCTCTTGCTTGCGCTGCTGCTCTACTCTTGCGCGCGCTGCTACTTCATGAGCAGCAGATCCTGCTCTCACTCGAGCTCCTGCAGCTGCTACCCAAGATGCTGCTACATGAACAGCTGCCCCGTCTCCCGCACACGCTGCTGCTCCGGGCCCTGCTGCTGCTACTACTGCTTTTCGGCTACTAGTGTGTTCAGTTTCGACAGTAAAATTCAGTTTCGAGAGCAAAATTCAGTTTCGATAGTTAAATTCGGTTTCGACGGTTAAATTCAGTTTCGACAGTTAAGTTCAGAGATGAGTGACTGATGTATTTTAGAACTAGCACTTTGTGGTTATGTATTTTACGTCATCTATTGGAGATGCTATTAGAATTCCACTCAGGTTAACATTGTCTTTCTTGTCCTGCTTCAGCCTCGCCGTCGTACAACTCACCGGAGCTGCTCCAATGACGAAACCCTCCATCATAGCGAAGCAGTACCCCCGGCTCCATCTCCAGACGGCTAAGATATCCTTCCCCTCCTCCGACAGCCAAATCAGCTGGAGCATCCTCACCGACCAACCCAATCACGCTGAGATCGACATGGCTTCGCCAAAGAGGTTGTACACTTGTTGCATCACTTTTTTACTCTACATGTTATATATTTATTGTCCATTGAGCACACGTAGTAACATGAAATATGATAAGTTTCTCCTACTATATGACAAGCAGTGAGGTACTAGGCAACTTAGCTATCCGTGATGGACTCTCTTGAACGCCATCATTATTTTATCTCTGCGTGTTTGAGCTATGCATTTGTAGATGGGCCAGGGAGTTGAGCTAGTAGGGCAGTGGCCTGGGTCCAAAGTAGTAGAAGTAGCACAAAAACATTTTTTGAGTGTAGGTTTTTCCCTGCTCAAGCCTGCCTACTAGAATCGCCAGTGCTTAAAAGGAAAAGTGAAGGAAAACATAGGAATTGGAAAGTTTCCTATGGTACTACTATTCATGCATTTGGTTCAAAGGAATGGAGCAAAGGAAAACTGTAGGATTTGTTCCTTCAGTGTATCCTTGAAAGAAAAACCGTAGGAATCTTAATATCCACTTGTCCTCCTTTTCAAATTCCTAGTCGTTAAGCACAAGACTAAGAGATAGTAGCATAATAGCATTATAACCATACATTTACTTGTAGTTTGACTTAATCTCACCATGCTTCTTTGCATCCTGTGATCTTCCAATTCTTGTGAACAAAACACCCAGATTGGCAGAAATCCGGTGTTTTTAAATTCTCTGTTTTGCATGTGCATTCCTATCCTATTCCTGTGTATTTCCTATCCCTACATTGTTAGAATCCTCAAATTCAAACAAGCCCTTACACAATTACTTATGTTACAGATATGTGTCAAAGAAAACCTTGTGTAGTTTGTCCCGCTCCTGCTGTGATGTGTTCCACCCCAGCTCAGCTGCTCCAACGATGGAAGGGTTCACCACAGCAGAGAACCGCCCTCCAGACTGTCTTTCGCCACCTCAGATCTTCTTCCTCGCCGCCGGCAGCCATGAAAACTGCATGACCATCATCAACTGAGCAGATGACCTTGAGGACTACACGGGTCCGCAAGAGAGGTCGCACTCTTGCGTGTCTGCTTACATTAAGCATCGCTTAATATGATGACATGCTACTTTATTGTCATGTTCACCGATTAGACTCCAAGTCATGTCCAAACTAATGCTCAAACTTTAGTTTTTAAATGGTTGTGGGGTACATATTGGGGCAGCAGTCAATACTATTTGTCTACTATCTGGTTAGTCTCGGGTGTCTACTCTGAGTTTCCTGTTGGGTGGAAACAAACATTAAAGGAGCCATCATCTGTATTTTTGAACTAAAGCTATTATCTGCCTACTATCATTGGTTTTGGGTCTATCCACAGTTTGCTACCATCACTCTGGATTTGTGCATGCACTCCTTACATAATCTCACTATGTTTTATTCATATCCATGTCAGTTATTGTACACAATGGTACTGAACATGTAGAGCAAAAGAGACGAGCCTTGCATGGCAATAAAATTTCATGCAGATGTTGCTCCATGGTCTGCGCAAAAGCAACCCCCCTCACCCCATTCCAGACTGTAATCAAGAGGAAGATAACAGTTCAGAGGGGGACTCAGAGGGAGTAGACCACTCCTATTAACCCCCTGAGGTCTTTTGCTCTAACTTGGCCTGCTGATGTTGGTCATATCATGCATATGGTGCCTTGAATTGCTTACATTATACATAAAATATGTCATCTTCTTAGTTTAGACATGCATTGTGTGAATACCATCTGTTTAGTTTCTATATCATATATGTGAATCATGCAATGCCATCTTGTTTAGCCAGTCATCATATATGTGAATTTTGCAATGCCACCGTAGTTAGCCAGTCATCTTATATGTGAATTATATCATGCTATCATTTTTTAATTATGTATTAAATTAGTCAACAATTTTAGTACATTCAATTACTCTTCCTGATCATCAGCCATTCGACATGGTCATAGCAAAATCTGGAGTGGAAACAAGGTCTTTAGAGCAGACAATGCTATCAGCCGAAGCGCATGTCTTGCTGGTTACGAATAGCTCCTCGGAGGAGGATTCAGAGACAGATGACCAGTCCTATCCCCCCCCCCCCCGAGGTGCATGCTCTAACTTGGCAGCGTTATATTCCTCATATCGTGCATATGGTGTCTTGCATTGGCATGTCATTTGCTTAGTTTAGACATGCTTTGTGTGAATGCCACCTGTTTAGTGTCCAATTACCATGTATGTGAATTTTGCAATGTCACCTTGTTGCAAGACATTATATATGTGAATTATGCAATGATATCTTGTTGCAAGGCATTATGTATGTGAATTATGCAATGCCATGCTATTTAGCCAAGCGTCATACATGTGAATTATATCATGTCGTCCTTTTTTTGAATTACTCATTGCATTTGTCGACAATGTTTGTATATTCAACTACTCTTCCTGTGCGTCAGCCATTTGAATTGGTGATGGAGAAATCTGGAGTGAAAACAAGGTCTTCGGAGCAGACAAAGCTACCTGCTGAAGCAGATATCTTGCTAGTTACAGATAGCTTCTCAGACAAGGATTCGGAGGCAGATGACCAGTCCTATTATCCCCCTGAGGTGTATGCTCAAACTTGGCAGGGTTATATTACTTATATCATGCATATGTTTTCTTGCAATGCTTAGTTTTTACATCATATACACAATATTGAATGCCATCTCCTTTGTTGACACATCATATATGCGATTGCCCTCTACTCACTTGCTTAGTATATAAATCATATATTTGAACTATATCATGCCATGATGTTTACATAGACAGCATGTATCTGAATTATGGCATGCCAACCCATTTTCTAAAGACATAATATAGTTATATCATCTCATCCTGTTTATATAGTCATTATATTTGGAATTATGTCATTCTATCCGTGAATTATATCACCCCATCATGTTTCCATCGACGGCATGTTTGTGAATTATGGCATGCCAACCACTTTAATAGACACATCGTATAGTTATATCATGTCATCCTGTTTACATAGTGATCATATTTTGAAGTATGTCATTCTATCATGTTTAGTTAGCCATCATACATGTGAAATTGTGTCATGCTATCCTGTTTAATTAGCCGTCATATATGTGAAATTATGTCATGCTATTCTATTTGGTTAGACAACATAAATGTGAATTATTTCATGCCCTGTTTTCTTCCCTGCTATCCATTGGACCTGTCTATCTTACAATGTATGTACATTCAATTACTTTTCTTATTTATCAGCCATTTGAATTGGAGGGGTGATGGCAGTATCTATGGGAGTAAAAACACGGTTTTCAGAAAAGATCGTGCTACCTGTCGATGTAGATAGAACCACGGTTGTACTTGCCAAAGAACCAGCCCCACCACACATAACCCAGACTCACGCAGATTGTACCCCTACTCAGTTGGACAGAGAACCAGCTACACCCCTTCTAACCCTAACCCCAGCAGATAGTAACCCAGTTCCAGTTGACACAGGACCGTCTCCACCACAGAGCACCCAAACACGAGCATTTAGTAAGGCAACTACAGTGCCCAAAGCACGAGGACCACCACTCCGAACCCCAAGTCAACGCTTAAAGAATAAGAATAATTGTTCTTAGGTCAGGTTCCGTATCTATGGTCCATACTCCTTTGCTCTTGCATCACTATATTTACTCATACCAAGTAATTTCAAATTTGAAGGATGCAATTGAAACTCCAATGGCGTAATAGGTATGTTTTAAACCTGTTTCTTTAACGTGTTTGCTGTTGTAACTTGCTCTATATTGATTTCAGTTTCAATTGAACAAACAGTTATGTTCTCATGCCATGCACATTACAAGTGTTGTTATTGCTGTGTACTTTCCCACACTTATATTCTCTCTATGTTGCTTTGTCTTAAATAGATAATATTTGAAATGTCTCTATCTTGATTTGGCCATATAAACTAGAATGATATAGACCATACAGTGACCATACTACATAGATATATGTTTGTTTCATGTTGTTATCTTGTCCACCTTACTATAGAACTGGTTTACCAAAATGAGTTCCATATACAACATGGTAAACCTATGATGTGTTTGGTTGTTTCTCTTGTATAATGCGGATAAAATATTGGAGAAGAGTACCCCGTTGTGCAATGTTAAAGGAAGTAATGCAGATAAGGTTCAATATAGTGAGACATCCCTGTTGGTCTCCAAGAAAGCTGATAAGAACTATATTGAAGACACTGAGACAACCCCAAAGTCCTGTCTTGATGTAGTGTTCGAGTAACTGGCCACTACTACTGGCACCAGCTCTTCGAACTCGCTGCCTGAATCAGGTCGGCTTCTTGAGTCTCAACTTCAAGTTGAAAGACATCGATCAGATGTTCTGCGACAGGAAGCCGAAGGACTGAGGAAGTCCCTGCAGAATTCAGATGCATACTTTCTGGTGCAACAGCAAGCGCTGGAGGATTTAAGCGCCAAACAAGAGAAAGTTAATAAGCTTGCTAAGCATCTTGCCAGCATTATGGATACCCAGGATATTGTTTCTTGAGCTCTTTTGAAGTGGTTTCAGTTCTGGACTTGTTTTGCTGCGGAGTTTATTTGCACTAGTCACCAACTTTGACAACCAGTGTATGTGATATGCTGCTTTGTTCCCTATATTTGCACTGGTGGTGAACTTTGACACCCAATGGATGTAATATGTGTAATAGCCGTGATAGCCTAGCGTAACTTGCTTGCTTATTTATTTCCTTGTTGTCTTGTTTATTTGTTTTATTGTAGTCAGTGCGGTTCTTTTTCCGTAGTTTGCTAGTGGTCGCAATAACCTATTTTTTAAAGCAAGGCCACAATAACCATGGGCTACATATTTACTGTAGTGACCACGGGCCTCCTACAGGCCGTAGAAACAATGGGCCTTCTACGGGTCGTGGAAACAATGGGCCTTCTACAGGTCGTAGCGTCAATGGGCCTTCTACGGGCCGTATGATCGATTGGCCAAACATGGGCCAACAACAGACCGCATTATGGGCCGTAAATTCACTACTAGAAAAACGGCTATAGCTAATATGGACATTAATGGCGCACCATGTATGTGGTGCGCCACTGCTATATAGCAGTGGCGCACCAGATATAGGTGCGCCATTAATGGCCATATTACTAATGGCGCACCTTGTGTGTGGTGCGCCATTACTAGTTTTGTCTTGGCCCCACACCCTTCCCAGACTTAGCAGTGGCGCACCAGGGGAAAGTGCACCATTACTAGTTTTAACTAGTAATGGCGCACCACACCCACGGTGCGCCACTACTAACAATTTTTTTTCAATTTTTTTTTCAAAACTAGTAATGGTGCACCACACACCAGGTGCGCCATTAGTAACCCTGGTTACCAATGGTGCATTCCTAGGAGGTGCGCCATTGGTAACCTGAGAGTAGCTAGATATTTTTGACAGCCACCTACCACACTCACTTTCCCCACTTCATTCTCTCCACCTCTACCAAGCTTGGTCTGGGCTGCCTCCTCACCTCATTTGCACCATAGATTCACCCAAGTGGTTAAATTTCCTTTTTTGATAGGTAAGTAAGGGGAAATTTTTCTTTATGTTCTAGATCTACTTTTTTCTCCTTCCAACATACACACTTTTTATGGCCTAGATCTACGTATGTTTGTGGTGTTGCATATGTTTGTGTTTGCAGGTACCGGTATTTGAAATGCGATAGTTGCCAATATTTTGCCGGATTGTTGATTCATTTCTGTTTCGGCGAGAATTTGCCACTATGCATTATTTTTTGTCCTATTTTTAGTCAAAGTCATGCCAATTTTTTTGGGTTCTAAAATATCGTTTTGCTCTACCCCGCACGCGACCATGGTCCGCACGATGACCGAAGGCATCGCGAATAGGTTTTTGAGCTCCGCGAAGGCCAAGATGCTTCAAAAGAACGAGACAGAGATAAGATGTCTGTGTCAAAGATGCAAGCTGAAGAGCCTTATGGACCCGGATTCCAGACAGGTGCGGGACCACCTGCTCGTGCGTGGTTTCGTGAATGGCTATCAGTGGCAAGGTGATGAAGATGATTATGAAGTCGTCCATGGGGGCCGGGCAAGAAATAAGGAAGGGCAGCAAGACAATAGCGGTGAAGGCGGGCGAGAAGACAAAGAATCTCCAGGACATGATCACGAAGTAGATGCAGGACACAGTCATCATGTAGAAGATGCCGGGCATGATGATGAGGAAGATCAAGACGAAGGGCATGATCATGAAGATGAAGATGCCGGAGTAGACGACGATGGACCATCGATGGGCTGGGTGCAGGACTCTCATATTCAAGAGCTGCTTCTCAAGCAGACGGGTAACACAAGAGATGCCGCACGAGAGAAAGCCAAGCTGGATCAACTGGAGATAGACGTGGTTACTCCATTGTGTGAAGGATGCAGGCCCGAGGATACCCGCCTGAAAGTAATGCTCATGGCTCTGGAGATGAAGGTAAAACACAAAATGACCGATGCATGCTTCGACGAGAACATGTCATTCTGGCATGAACGTCTTCCCAAGGGGAACAAGTGCCCGACCAGTTTCGAGGAGGCGAAGAAAATCGTGTGTCCTCTCCGCACGTGAAATACCATGTGTGCATGAACGATTGCATCATTTATCGGGGCGAGCACGCGGAGTCTACCATATGTCCGGTGTGTGGCGTCACTCGATACAAGAAGAGGAAGAAAACTCCTCGAAAAGTGGTGTGGTACTTTCCGATCACTCCTCGTCTGCAGCGGTATTTCGCGGACCCTAAGCTAGCAAAGCTCCTGCGTTGGCACTCGGATAGGGAGGAGAAGAAGCGAGAAGATGACGGAAATGATCCGGAGATAAATAAAAAAGACAAGATGCTGAGTCACCCTAAGGATGCGAGCCAGTGGCAAGCGTTGAACTTCGAACACCCAAAATTTGGGGACGATCCAAGGAACATCATGCTGGGCGCGAGCACCGATGGAGTCAATCCGTTTGGCAGCCAGAGAAGCACACATAGCACCTGGCCTGTGTTTGTGTGGATGTACAACCTTCCCCCTGGATGTGCATGAAGAGGAAGTACATTCACATGAGTATGCTAATTGAAGGGCCAAAACAACCAGGGAACGACATCAATCTGTATCTAGGGCTGCTGAAAGAGGAGCTAGACATGCTGTGGAAAACGCCAGCCAATACGTGGGACGCCGCAACGAAACAATATTTCCCTATGATAGCCGCACTGCTCACGACGGTGCACGACTATCTCGGTTATGGATATGTCGCGGGGCACGTGGTCCACGGATTTTGTGCATGCGTCAGGTGCATGGATGACACAACGTATTTCCAGCTAGATAGAGATCCTGGGTCTTCGAAAACCGTGTTCATGGGACATCGAAGGTGGCTTCGCGACAATGACGCATGGAGAAAACACAAGGATCTGTTCGATGGTGAAACCGAACCCCGAAGACCCCCACGTACGAGGAGCGGCGAGGAAATAAACGATCTGTTGAAAAATTGGAAAGATTGCCCACCACCGGGAAAGAAGCGAAAGGCGCCAGAGCCGCTGCTGAAGGTATGGAAAACGAGGTCTGTTTTCTGGGACTTGCCGTATTGGAAGATCCTCCATGTGCCTCATAGCCTTGATGTCATGCATATCACAAATAACGTGTGTGAGAGTCTGCTTGGTACCCTGCTCAACATGCCAGAGAGGACCAAAGATGGGCCGAAAGCAAGGGCAGACTTGCAATCAATGGGCATCAGGGAGGAGCTTCACACAAAACGCCCTAATGATGATGATGATGATGATGATGATGATGATGATGATGAGGCGAAGGACACGAAAAGTCATCGCAAAGGAAAAAAGGCCAAGAAGATCGAATATGACTGCCCTCCCGCATGCTTCACTCTAAGTCAGAAGGAGATCGAGCAGTTTTTCACCTGCCTCGTAGGAGTAAAACTTCCTTACGGATACGCGGGGAAGATAAGCAGATACCTAGACTCAGCGAAGCAGAAGTTCAGCGGGATGAAGTCTCACGACTGTCACGTGCTGATGACGCAGATACTTCCAGTTGCAATCCGTGGGATCATGGACGCGCATGTCCATGAAACGCTATTTGGCCTATGCAACTTTTTCGACGTCATCTCTCGGAAGTCGGTTGGCGTGAGGCAACTCAGAAGGCTACAGGAAGAGATCGTGGTGATACTATGCGAGCTTGAGATGTTATGGTGCATCTGCTGGTCCACATCGTGGAGGATATCATCCAACTCGGGCCGACGTTCCTGCATAGCATGATGTCATTCGAAAGGATGAATGGTGTCATCAAAGGATACGTTCGCAACAGGGCACGTCCAGATGGAAGCATAGCCAAGGGCTTTCTGACCGAAGAGTCCATCTCCTTCTGCACGAATTATCTAGGCATCGAGAACCCCGTTGGTCTGCAGAAATCCTTCGATCAGCGAAGATGACTACCTGGAGTTCAAGATCAAGTGCGAGAGCAACGCATCCGCGGAATCAAGTCAGTGGGGAAAAGATATGCGGGACTTGAACTTAGGGGTCCACAAACTCGGTCCCGGCGGTTATAGAGTGGCGGAACCTAAATGGGACACGGAGGACGTGGAGCGTGTCGAGCAAGGCCTACCGCCCCTCTTCGATAAATACCATGAAAAGCATACCAAGAACTATGTCAGGGCCCGGTACAAGGTGGACCCGGTAACAAAGGAGCTTACCACGGATCCGAAGGTGAAGGTGCTTGAGCTTGTTCTGGTAAGGAATACACCCCCGCGTAATTAGCTCCATATGGTTGCATTCTAATTAATGAAGCCAAATTTCTAAATGGTTCACGTTCCTTCTGCAGGAAACTGAAAGCAGTAGCGCGGGGTCTCAGAGCTCCCCGTCTGCCCCTTGGGGCACCACTTTAAATAAGGCGTTGAACGTAATGAAACACAAGGATAAGTTTAGTAAGCCATCGTCAGCTGGTCGTGTGCCCGGCAAAGGCTTGTCCATGAATGGTCGGAATACTATAAGGCTGGGCGAAAGGAGAGAAAGACCAGCTCGGAAAGCCAGGAGCGTGAGGTTAAAGAACTCAAGCCACAAGTGGCGCGGATTCCGGAGATAGTCCAAGAGCAAGTGCGAGACCAAGTGGGAGCGACGATCACTGCCATTATGCCTTCCTTGCTTGAGGGGCTGCGGGGGTGGATTGCGGGCGGCCAACAAGGGCTGCCCCCGATTCCCAGCTTCACGGGCAGCAACTCGCACAATGCGCCGGCATTAGTGTCTCCGGCGGAGGCGGCATTGGTGTCTCCGGCGTCGGCGCCGGCATTGGAGCTTAATGCACCCGGGTATGTGAATAATACGTCGGCCGGCACCTCGGCAGCAAGCGGCCCCTCCGTCACTTGCACACCCGTCGTTGCCAGTGCCTCGACATTAGCCGAGCTCGACGCCATCACGGTAACTAAGCCTCGGCCGATGACTTCATCTCCTTGCCTTTGACTGGGCATCCCTGACGCCCTACATGTTTTCGCAGGGCGCCGCCAACGTTCCATGCACTCTCCTGCACTTCGTGGACGGCGAGTTGATCGATGTCGCCAAGGCCAAAATCGTTGAACCGGGCAACCGCATGTTCCACGGTAATCCGATGCCACCCACCGTGTATAGGGTTCAACTGGTTCGGGTGCTGCGGGGCTGCGATGACTTGTTACCTCCGTATAGACTCCCTGGGGCCAACGAAGATGATGTGATGACCCTCAGCGCCTACTTAAACTAGTCCATGCTTTGGCTGAAGAGCCAGATTCGTTTGGGGGCGGGGGACACCACCCAACAGACAACACCGCCAGTCGTGCCGGCGCCAAGCCATGGTCAGACCGCCGCAACGGTACAGCCGTCAGCTGATCCGGACAGGCATATGGCACAGGATCCGGACGACGACGATGGTACATTTTCCAACTTCGATATGTACATCAACGAACATGGGTACGGTGACGAATTCTTGGGCCCTCCTTCTCAAGAACCCAACCCTGCAAAAGACGATCGTGATCTAGCTGGTACCGCAAAGAAACCCAATTGCAACAGGCGTCGTCTGGCGTTCAGTTCTCAGGAGACGCCTCCAGTTGCCGCCTTCACGGAGACTCAGATAGCCGAGGTGCGAAATATTATCAGCCCCAACACACTCAAGAAGGTGGTCTATGAGCAGAACTCGATCCCATTACAGCGGAAGAAGCAGAACGGACGGAAAAGAAAAAATAACAAGGGTGCGAGCCAGCCGGCACCGACTACGATCCGTGCTCAGGACGGGCCACCAATACCTAAGGATATCTTGAGGAGGGTGCATGTGGTGGGTAGGCCAATGCTACCGACTAATCTGCTCAATGCTGCAACCGGTGCTATGCGGAGTTTGCATGACTGTGTTCTTTCTGTGGAGAAGCGGCGTCTCTCCGAGAATTATGTGGCATACCCGGTTTTCGTGGCCAAGGTGCTAGAGGGCAAGGGCTTTGTCGATAGCACCATCGGGCGTGTGATCGTCCTGCGGTTTGATGACGTCTTCGCTATGTTTAACCTTTATCCGCTACACTACACCTTCATTCGGCTATTTTCGCTCAGTATGGAGATGCGGATCATTAGAGACAATACCCCGGACATCGTGATAGTCGACCCCTTCTACATGCGTGCCAAGATCTTGGGCAGCGCGGGGGACCGGCAAGTCGCGAGTTCATACCTCGAAGGCGTCATTCTGGCAAACCCAGATAAGGATAACTTCCTCGTGCCTTACTTTTCCGAGTAAGTCATCCCCTCACCGCCCCGTAACATATGATTTCTTAGATTTCGATCGTTCTTTTTTTCTAACATTCCATGTTTTGTGCAGTGAAACACATTGCACACTCATCCTCTTAAGCCCGAAATATTCCATGGCCACGTATTTCGACTCGGACTGTCAGTCGAAGAAAGACTACACAAATATCAAGAAAGTTCTTGATGATGCTCTCCCCGGCTACGCCAAATCTGGAGGCACCTTCAGGAGGCCAATTTGTAGGTACGGCAAGCACGTGTTCACCCACGTAACGACGTTCCCCTGCGTCAAGCAGCCGCCTGGTAGTCAAAAGGATGCCTACTACGCCCTCCATCACATGCGGGTGATCGTACAGGACCATAATCACCTTATTCTACCAACTAATCTCAAAGAATGGGCCGCACGCTTGTCGGCAATCCAGGACGAGGACATCAGACAAGAATTCTTTTGCATCCAGTCGGAGTTTGCGGAAATCATCTATCAAGATGTCCTTCGTACCTCGGGGCAGTTCTACCTCAAATATCAACCGTCCAACAATGAAATAGAAACAACGCTACAAATGCAGGCTAACAATGACCGCACATTCATGACCATCACGAAAGACGGCGGCTTCATCCACGCTCCGGTCCCTGAGTCGAGTCGAAAGTATTGATGCTATGTAGTACTGAAATATCGATTAGCTCATGTTGTAATTAAACTTTAATGAACTTGTATGTCTCTTTAGTTTGGACAGTCGTTCACCTAATATGTAATCGATGCTATTTATTAGTAGGACCATGAATCGTGCTATTAATGTGTTTCTTTTCTCTTCCGATCCTTTTGTTGCATACTTATATATTGCTTATATATTATCTGTGAATTGCTACTAATGTTTTGTTTGTCTAGTGCATAGAGATGCCGTCGTATGTCGTGTACAAGGTTGAGGTTCCCGGAGTCTACGACGACTGGGAGGAGTGTCGGAGACAGGTTCACCGTTTCAGCGGTAACAGTTACAAAGGGTACACCACTAGGGCGGAGGCGGAAGCTAGATACGCGCGCTATCTAGCGGGAGAGAGGAGGCAGCGGAGGAGGAACCGGATAAAGATCAGTTTCATCGCGATGATGCTCATCGTGACCGCAACCCTCTTCTATGTGATGGTAGTTTAGATATCGAGTTGTAATGTGAAGACAAACTCGCTACTCGCGGTCTCGAGACTTGTAATGTTCTAACTTTGTTCGATATTTTGAATTCGGAGACTAATATGATGAATTGTATTCGGAGACTAATCTTCTATTGTATTCGATAAATCTGCTGTTTATATGTTGTGCTGTTTATATTCTGTGATGTAATGTATTTTGTAACCTGTGCAAATATCAGAAAAGCAAAAAAAATTCCTAATATTCATAGTAGTGGCGCACCATATTGCACTTTAGTGGCGCACAGAAATAAACACACCAGTGGCGCATTATCTAAAAGTGCGCCATTAGTTACCCAGAGCACAAGGTACACATGGCCCCTTTGAGTAACAGCCGTGCCGCACTTCTGGGCCTAGTAATGGCGCACTTTAGTTGCGCCATTAGTGTCTGGGATAGTAATGGCGCACCAGGTGGTGCGCCACTGCTATGTAGATTAACAGTGGCGCACCAGGCGTGTGCCATTACTATTTATTAGTAGTAGCGTGATAATAGTGGCGCACCTATAGTGCGCCATTAGTAGCCAACATAGGTGCGCCACTAACAGCCTTTTTTCTAGTAGTGATGGGCTAGAGTTGGAATCATCCGTTCATGGGCCGACCATAACGGGTCGTCATTAATCGGCCGTATTTGATGACGCTATGAAAATGGCCCAACGAATTAACGGGCCACAAACGGGCCGACTGTAAGCACGGGCTGAATTTGGCCCACAAGTAGAAAAGGCCATAACGGGCTGTAAGTAACTGAATGCTGAGAAGGCCGAAAGATAACACGGGCTGGAAACGGCCCAATGGAATAATGGGCCGTTAATGGGTATAAAGCGATACACTGTTCATTACGGGCCAGTTTCACCACGGGCCGTTAATGGGCCAAGAGTTACAAAGGGCCTCATATGGGCCAAAAGACGTCATGGGCCATACATGGGCGGAAGTTACAATGGGCTGGAATCATATTGGGCCGCCCAGATGACGCTACTGGGCCTCATTCGGATAGTCCGTAACGGGCCGTGAGTTAGCGGGCTGTAAATGGGCTATATGCGAACAGGACATTAACAGGCTTTCCATGGGCCAGCCCGCTACCTTTTGACTAAGTCAAATGGGCCGGCCTTTTCACCGGAATGGGCCTCTGTTGGGCCATGCCACGTGTCGACGTATCATACACGCCTCCGGTCCAATGAGTGGATGACATCTGTCCCAACGGTGAGCCGACACGTGGTTCCTCTGGCCATTGAGAATTTTAGGCGTGGAAAATCCCCACTGGTCCAAGCTATTAACGGGTTATCGGATCCAAAACCGGACCCGATAGCTTAAGGGCAACCCGTTACGGTGGATGCCACGTGTCAGTTACCCTTGACAAAAGCTCTTCCATGGTGCGCCATTTATCATCATGGAAGTGGACACTTCCGTGATGATAATTTTGCTAATGTCAGGGAACACTTTTATGACAGCCCAGGTATGACTATCCTGATTCTGTCATCAAATCGTCATGGATGTACATGCATGACAGAAAACGTGACTTACTGTGACAAACACGTATCATCACGGAAGTGGTTTTTTTTGTAGTGATACGACATATGAGCACCTATGTTGTGTCGCGATCCACCTCTCTAATCAATAATTTCCATTGTTGCAAGAAGATTCACATATAAAACAAACAATCAACTGGTTTTTTAGGAACACATGTTCAATAGTAAACTTGTTCCTCATGGTCCACAATGTAGGAGATATGCCCTAGAGGCAATAATAACAGTTGTTATTTATCTCCAAGTTTATAATTAATGTTTATGTTCTATGCTATAACTGTAATGGTCCTTGAGTCCGTATATTCATAAAGGATGAGAGGAAACCCATGTGAATGTCAGCGTGTGTGGAACAAAAAATGGTAAAATATATTCCTAGTCGTACCTCTAAGACTAGCTCAAGCGTTCCATGATGGTCACATTTTCCTGATCATAGACATGACTATGCGACAACTTTGAGGACACAATATTAGAAGAACACTTGTGTTGAATTGAACAGATTGTTGTTAGGCCGTGAAATAATTTTGTCACGAGTTAATGGCTATAACACATAGAAATTTATTCATTTGCATATTTCCTTAGCCATGAAAGTATCGACTTCCTTCTTACTTGCTCCATGAACTTTGGGGATTTGTTAAACGTCATCTGTAATAGGATGGCTGTTATGGCGGCTTACGGGTTAACGGAAAGGTATGACAAGGAATTAGATAGCTCAACATTGGGATTTGCTCCTCCGAATATGGAGAGATGTTCTTAGGGCCCTCTCGGTGTTATGATATCCATCGCCGTCTGGCCAGAGACAATGTGATTCGATCATAGGTATGCCAGAACGTGATAATGAGAAAAGAGAACAAAACTGGTAACGATGTAACTGGCATAGTGAATAAGTTTTTGATTCACTAGGATGCCATTAAATCTCACATCGAGTATTTGTAGCAAATCGAAAAGCAACAAGAACAACATTCGGTAACTAAAGGTTCGCTCGAATATTTATTCGCGTGGGTGGATCAATATGGATGTCCGCCGTTCAAATATTGATCTTTGATCGAAAAGTGTTCTGGTCATGTATATACTACACCAAACCTACAAGGTCACACACTTGAGCTTCATCTATCTGCTAACTACTAGACAGGCAGTGCGAGAAAAAGAAACTGGAAAAGTTTTGGAGACAACGAAAAACTTTCGGACTAAAAACATCTTACCGAAAATGTTCCGGAACGCATCCGGAATTATTTGAGGAGGTGCCGGAAATGTTTTGGACCATCCGGATTTTTTTTGATTAATCGGTCGCGGAAAAATATCTCATGAATAGTGGAAACACTGTTAGGACACACCCTCTTTTGGTGGCTTTTGGGAAAGCCGCCTTTTTTGAATTTTCCCTAAATTCGACGGGGATGACATGGGGTGTTGCCCACTCCCCCCGCTCTACCCCCAAAAGGCGCCCCACACATGTGTGGCTGGTTGGGAAGGGGCTCCTCCATGGAGCTTCTTTCCAACCACCTTTTTGTGGCTCTTGGTGGGAAATATCTTAGGGTTGTTTGGCATTTTTCATCATAGCCTCTACCCCTTGCTCCCACTATAGATAGAGGTGGAGAGGGCTCTCCATTTCATCTCAAGTTCTTTCTCAACACACGCCATGTAATGATCTGGCTTTCTATCTCCCTCTCTCCATGAAATAGTTTCGTACGCCAAAAGAATGTCTAGTCTTTGGTAGGCCTTGTTCTGGACAGTGAAGCCCTACTGCATAGTTGACACCAGATGTGTGCAACCCGGTAGAGAGGTTGTAGTTTCGATCTTAGTTCGGGAGACACGTCGAGGTTTTGTTAAAGGGATTGTCTGAGGTTCTGTCAGAGAGCCTCCAGAAGGGTTGTCAGAGGGATTGTTTGAGGAGCTGTCCTCCGGTGTACATCCTCGCGGCTGGGTGGTTGTAAAATCCTAGTTGCGGGAATCTGTATTGACGATCTTCACCGGTTCTCCTTCAGCTGTGCTTCAAGACAGTACTGGTCAGATCAAACCCTATATGCATCTTCATAGTGGTCCTGGGCTTGTTCGTAGTGTGGATTTTTTGTTTTCTGATGGCAGGCACGGTGGCGACGATAGAGCAGAAAGAGAAGGATAAGGGGCGGGGTAGTGGGTGGAGATGCCAAGGACCACGGAGGGGGGGAGGGAGCGCCATCGATGAAGGGTAGAGGGGAAGGGAAGTAGAGCACATGGGAGGTGGAGAAGAGAGCCATCGATTTAGGGATGGCGGACCAAGGCATAAACCGACCCGTTGTTCCTTTTTACTGTCAAGATGCGTTGAGATAGAGGCACATGTGCGTTAACCATTGAATAATTGTGATCATGTGGTTATTTTTTCTGCGGAAAGGATTAGATCTATTAACAAAGTTCACCGGAAGTAAAAAAGCATCTCTAACATAATAAAAAATACATCGAGATTTCGACACAACCGAACGACCACTATTGTCATCAGAACGAGCACCTAACGCACCATTGTCGCCGCTCCACTATCAGAGTTGGCTTAACCTTGTCAGTGACAGTCGGGACATCTTTGTGCATGTGCTTCGATTAACAACACTCATCGCCATCGAATCCTTGCATAGATCCGAAGCACTGGAAACCGAATCTCGACACAGGACGAGAAACTATAACCTCGTCATTCCAAGGAGACGACATGAATCTACACCGGACCTCCATGCACTACGTCCGACTGAATGAACGTGAGGAGGACGGAAGTCCGGAAGACAAACTCAAAGAAAAAGCCCGCTATCCACCTGAGCATCGCACCTGCGATGACTAATAAAACCTAACTTAAACTACTAACCGGAGCGAAAACACCAGGATTCCCCCCGCCACCAGCCGCCGGAGTAGCAAGTGGAGGGGAAGCGAATCCGCGGACTCGGCGGTGATGTCTGGAGGAGAAAGTTTGCCCTAGCGGCCTAGGGTTATGGAATAAAATGAGAAGAAGTCTCATCGCTTGTTAGCGAATGGTTATGTGGTTCTTTTGATGTGTCTTTATAAGATGAACGTGAAGGTTGTATGGTGCCTCCAATTATTAAGTATAAACGATATTTCTTGTAAACACCATGTACGTATCTGCATATGCCTTCATGTATCAGTTTTGCTAAGTCTCAGTCGATTGAGACTTTGTTAACTCTTGGGCCTGTTTGGGACTACTCGCTTCATCAAAATCAGTTTCACTCCACCAAATCCACTTTGGAGCAGTTTCATATAGAAGTTGTAGCACTGCCAAAGAATGTTTGGCTTCCATCTAACTCCAGCTTCAAGAATGGGAAATTTGGTGGAAAGGATCTATTTTATTGGATGAGGGGGGAGAAAACGAAGGGGTATCCACTTACTGGTGGCAGTGGTGGGTAATTTTCCCCCAACTCTAGATTCTAGAGTTTTTTGGAGCACCCCCTGAAGAGCTTCATAAAAAACTGACAGTTGTACCCCAGATTCTAGTTTTTTTGTGGAGCGGCATATCATGGAGCTATCCCGTTTGGCTTGTGTTTTCTGGAGCGGAGCTAAATGACTTATACATGTTCCTCAGACTATGAGATTATGCAACTCCCGAATACTGGAGGAACACCTTGTCTGCTATCAAACGTCACAACATAACTGGGTGATTATAAAGATGCTCTACAGGTGTCTTCGATGGTGTTTGTTGAGTTGGCATAGATCGAGATTAGGATTTGTCACTCCGTGTATCGGAGAGATATCTCTGGGCCCTCTCGGTAATGCACATCACTATAAGCCTTGCAAGCAATGTAACTAATGAGTTAGTTGCGGGATGATGCATTACGGAACGAGTAAAGAGACTTGGCGATAACGAGATTGAACTAGGTATTGAGATACCGATGATCGAATCTCGGGCAAGTAACATACCGATGACAAAGGGAACAACGTATATTGTGTGGCACCCCGGCTCAGAGAAACCGGAATGCCCCGTATTCCAGCCTAGAGATCGAGGAGAAGTCTCTGGAATACGACACTGCTTGACATAGAACAACTCAGCTCTTATTACAAAGGATAAATACAAAGTTCTCATGTTACAAAGGTTCACATCAGCACGACGACACTACGCCTGCGATACTACACTTGCTCTATGCTAGCAGCAAAACAACTCGAAGCAGCGGAAATCTTCTAGCAGCGGAACAACGGCGAAGGTGGTGAACTCCACTCCGTAGGGACTCTGGCTGGGACATGATCTATCTCCCACGAACGGAAACCATGACAAGCAATCAAGCAATCACGGCATCACCTCCAATCTGGCATGACACGCGAGGTCAGTACATTGAATGTACTTGCAAGCTCACAACAACCAAAAGCATCAAGGCAAGACAACAACATAGCATTAAGCAGGTTAATTAAATTAACATCTACCATGATACGATAGCAACTACTAAGCATGATATGAAACTACTATGATACTGATAAACCAACATCTCAATACAAACAACAATCTCATTCTGGGCTAACCGGCCAAGCAAATATCATCTCGACCACCTCGTGGTCCACATGATCACCTCGTGATCCAAATACCCACACGGTCACCTCGTGACCCACATATCCACACGGTCACCTCGTGACCACATCACAAACTGAATGATCATCCTCAAGATCATCTCAACATCATCATCAACATCTTGCCAAACTGTTACTGCTCACATATATCATATAAATCAGCTATAAGTCATTCCATCACGTGAGTGTTGATCGAACGGTGTGACCTAGTAGGGACGCGGCTCTCGATAGCTTAAACACACACTCTGCAGAGGTAGCGCATTGTACCCACACCACGGAACCCATGGCCTCGCACTCCCATTCGGGTGGACCAACGGCGTTCCAACAAAACTGATCTACTGGCATGACACTCTCCCGGCCACTCCGACCAACACCCCCTTTGGGTTCAGTCCTGGGTGGCCCCGTGCCTACCAAAGGCACCAACGGCCACCGTCGTGGCAAACAAAAACGGTCCCAAACGGGGACAAAAGCGCGCAAAATCCAACTACGGGCACACAAGGCTTTTGTCCGCCTACCTGATCAGGGTAGCGCGCGCCCATAACCTTCCCTCGTTGGAGGCACCGAGGAGAGACACGGCAATAGCATCGCATTAGGGCCTTCCCATAAAGGCAAATGTGGTTGCACTGGAGAAAGCCCGGTTCGGTGGCACCTGGCCAACTTAATGACGGAATTTATCCCCAAAAATATAACTGTGATAACTGATACTCTGATATCAACTATCAGCCTATAATCCAAGTCATAGCAATATCCAACAAATAATCTGAGCATAATATCATCATATTAAAGTACTCCAAGGATAGCATAACATTTATGTCATGATGAATCTGAAAACAAACTCTACTACTCCAATAACAAGAACAAAGCTATCCAGCTAAGATCCACACGTAAACATCATCTCCGAAATTAATACTCCAAGCAACAGTAACAGAACATCAACTAGCATCATGAAAATAATCATACTAACCACTAATAACCCAAAGGCAGCATGACATCCAAAATAATACTCCAAAATATAATAACAGATATCATCATGAAAACAATCATAATATCAACCACTAATACTCCAATGGCAACATGATACTCATCAACTACAAACATAACTCCTAGTAATCCAAACAATAGCATGGCAACAACAAGATCAAAATAATACTCCGAGAAAATGCCATGCACAAAGTCATGTAGCTAAAGCAATATTTTAAACAAGTTCAAATAGATTAAACCATCTCACTACATTACAGTGATGAAAATGGAGGGTGTGTCTTGCCTGGGGTGGAAGAAATCACTGGAGAAAGTGCGAGAAACTCGCGGAAAGAATCGCCGGAAAACGTACTCTCTCAAAGGGGGCTGAATAAGGGCAGGGGCAAAATGGTCATTTTCAGAATGTCAAAACATGGTGAAAATGATTCCATCGGAACGGGCTCGACAAAACAAAGAAGTGGGCTTTGGAATCACCTGATTTGGAGCTACGGTTGAAAAGATACACTTGTTTTTCTGCCAGGGACCTATCTGTAAGAAAAATCTTAACAAACTGGACCTGCATAGAAAAACAGAAAGCGCAGTTTATGGAAATACGTTTTCCAGAGAGGAAAATGTACTCCGGCCCGAAGAAGAAGCAAAAGACACTTTCGACAAGGGAAAGCGTACTCACTAGGAGTACGTCTCCCCTTATCCACATCATCTGCGCGGGGTCAACGGACATGCGCCTGACAGGTGGGGTCCGCGAGGCCTACGGCCAGCTGGCAGGGTGACTCGGTCGTCTTCTTCTCCATCGCGCTCGCCCGCGAGGCAGAGGGAGGCCGACGGCATTGGGCGGCGATTGCCGGCACCACAGAGGGCCTCCGGCGATGCTCCGCCTACTGACGAGCTCAGCGCGGCGAGCTGTGTCGGCCTGAGCTAGTGTCGCACGCCGAAGAGGATGGGGTGAGGCAGGGTTTGCGCGGTGGCAGACGGCGGATACGGGAGGAGTCGGGGACAAGGCCACCGATGATCTGGCGGAGAGAAAAGGGGCTAGGAGACTCACCGGACTACAGGGGATCTCCTGGTGGTGGCAGAACAGAGGGGAAGGGCTCGGTTCGGCTGAATTTAGGAGGGCAGGGGTGGCGGCCATGGCGGCAATGGAGACTACAGAGAGATCCTTGGGCTCGAGGGGATGGCTAGGCGGGGCTCTGAGAGTGGAGTGAGGCTGCTAGTGAAGAGAGGCGAGATCGGGGAGGCCTTAAATAGGCGGGGGAGGAGCTGCCGCGCTGGCGTCGCCGCGGACGCGTGGCCGGCGCCGCGGACGCGTGGCCGGCGCCGCGGACGTGTGCCCACGCTCGCGAGCTCGGAGGTAGACGACGTAGGAGGAGCAGTGGAGGCTCTCACGAGGCAGAGGAGGCCAAGGGGGCACAGGGAGGAAGACGACGGCGACGAACCGAGCCAAAACGCCACTGTACGTCCGTGGGCGCGCGGAGGTTTGCGTCGGTGAGGAAGCTGAAGGAGGGGGAGAGGGGTCCAGGGGAACGGCGACGACGAGAAGCAGCCACTGGACATGCTCACGAGCTCTAAGACGACGAGAGGGAGCGGTGCCAAAGCACAAACTGTGCTCTGGACACGCCACAGCGCACAGAGTGCGTGCACAGGCACGCCATCATCGTAGTCACCACATGAACCGGGGCATTCAATGCCCTAAAGCACCCAAAATGTTCTCTAGCTGATAGTCCTTCCAAAATGGAGCATTTATGATGCCATGGCATGATCTGGGGTGCTATGGTTAAATGGTAAATGGCGTCTAAAGTTTACTGCAGTAAACTTGGCCGTGCACTGGTGACCAACAGGAAACTGATTGGGTCAAGTGGTGTTGTCTGGGATGATTAGCTAAGGAAGGAATATGATCCCGGAGGTTTTGGAGCATAATGGAGCACAAACTAATATAGTTGTTGTGTAACCCCAAAATTGGTCCAGAATCAAGATTTGAATGATGCACTCACATGGTGTTATGGAATGGGATGCAACTTGGCAAATCCTCATGATATGGACATATAAAGATGCTGTAAAAAGCTCGTGCCAAATGGATAAGCCAAAATGGTACTTGCTTCACAAACATCATTTCTGTCCAGAAACTTGGAATAATTTTGGTGATCAAATGCTCATTGAAATGATGCCAAATTTGTTGGAGAGATGTTTTATGGGTAGAAGAATGATCTGGTAATTTGTCAGGATTTTTGAAGCAATATAAAATACACTTGCTTCACAACCTGAAAATATTGCCAGAATCAAAGATTTGCTCCTGTGCTCTCATAGATGATTGGATGAGGATGAAAATGGGTGGAGGGGGTTAATATGAGCACATGAAGGAGTGTGCAAAAGTTCAACTCATTTGGATACTCCTAGCTAGTACTTCCTTCACAAAGCCTTCTGTCTGACAGAAACTTTGAAAAATCACTAAGGAAGATTGGGTAGGCAAATAAAGTTGAACTTGTGCATGAGGCAATTATTTGGACATAAAATAATGCCCAAGGAGTTTGGGATCAACTAGGAAAAGATAAATGACACTTCCTTCACAAAGTGCCATTTAGAACAGAAAAGAAGAATAATTATTAGGGAATTATTCTTGGGCTAGGACAGGAAAGTTTGGACATATTTGATCAACATATGACCCAAAGGAATTATGAGAATTAATTGGGAATTTTTGGATGGAAAGAAATATAGGTTGCTTCACAACCTAGGGCAGATAGGGTTATTCCTTTAATAGAAAAAAGGAATATTCCTTAGAAAATAATTTTAGGGTTTGGTCAAGGAGTGAAGTGACATGATATTGTCAAGGTTTTGAGAATGCTGAGCCACTTGGGAGGGGAATGAGGATGATTTCCTAGGTGGCAAGGCCACAGAACCACTTCAAAAGAAAAACAGAGCAAAAACCAAATAAATCAAAAGAAAAAGAAAAGGGCCAAAATCAAGGCTGTTACAACTCTTACCCCCTTAAAGAAATCTCGTCCTCGAGATTTAGTTGCTCTGGGAACAAGTATGACTTGAGGATACCGTTTCCAACTCGGGTATCCTTTTTCCTTTATTTATTGTTCCCCCAAGAATTTCAGATGATCAACTTACCTTGCTCTGGGGTGGCTTGCTTCACCTTTCCCCAAATTCTGACGGGTTTTTTCTCATATACCACTTCCTTTTGCTGACGTGAATTTTCTCATATCTGCGGTGATATCCAATGAATCTGAGCATAAATTTTCCTTTGGTCATGAAAACCTTTTTACTTCTGTCATGGGGTTGCTTCAAATAAATGCAAGCCTTCTGGGTTCAATAAATGCTTAGAATTAATCATGGCCATCTTCTGACGGGATCGGACTTCTCATAGGTGGCACTGATTTATCTTGATTTATTTCCTTTGGCTCGAGCATGTGGCATATACCAGAGATTTGACTGCCTTCTGTCGTGTGCAATATAACGGTGTATGGAGTTATAGCTATGTCATACCTCAAATATTTACATCTTGAGACTTTGCCCGACAGGGGGCTGACGGACAAATGCTTTTCCTGACAGACTGACCGTGTACTTGATTCCGTCGGCGAGTATACCAGGTCTGAGCTGATTATTCGGCTTTTGACTTTCTCTTTTTGTCGGTATACCCATATTTGGTAATACGTTGTGATATGTTTTAACACTACCGCTGAGGTCAAACTATTGAGGTTGCAAAGGAATCTTGGATCTGACAGAATAGACTTGGATATTCCACACTAACCATGTCAAGCGGGTCAGCGGGATATGAAAATCCTTGTAAATAGAGTAGGCCGCTGAAGGTGTATGTCTTTGTGGATCCATATGGAATTATGACCTCCAACTGACTTGGGGTATCCGGACCCTGATGGTCGTGTAAAATCATCATACCTTTGTTGTCGGTCTCACCTTTTAACGGTCATGATTTTCTTTGTCAGGTTACCTTGCTGAAATAACTTGGCCACGCCTGTCCTTGATTCTTCGTATGACCGTGGATGTGATTAATATTTTTGACATTATTCCTTGTGCTTGTTTTTCTGACCTGTGTCCGCACATATATGACATATACTCGGGGTTTGGAGCTGTACGGAGCTCATTGTTGAGGCCAATCATACAAGAAGGTGACAAGGTTTCATGATATCACCTTGTCTGGTGCGGGAATAATGACCTTGATGACCATTGTCAACACTGTGGATTCTGTGATGTCATCCCCAGATCTTGTCGATCCTTGTAATTCATGAGATGTATCTCTGCTTATTTTCCTTTACTTGACTCATGAGGTTGTTGAATCCTTACTTTCCTTAGGTATATCTGCTGGATCCTTGCCGCATCTCATATGAGTGACTGATATGACTGGGGATACATGTTCACCATATATGCGGAAAGATACGTAATCGGACACTTGATTTCTGAAGAAGACCTATGCCTTGACTGATTTGTGCTTCCGACAAAAATGTTGCGAGTCTGATTCTTGAGCGATACTGCCATATATTGGCAACTCATCATATAATCTCTGAGGACGGTGTAATAGTATGATACTGACGCAGACTGAATGGCTTACGAGAGAAGTCATCCGAGTAGCTTGCTGAGGAGGACTTGTTAACTTCTGCTCAAATCTTTTGTCTGGGTATCGTGCAGAAGAAGGCTCTATAGCTTACACACGAAGCTGGGTCTAATTATTGTGCGGGAGAAGCCTGAGTTCCGTACTTAAGAAGCTTCTCCTCGGGTTTGCTTGTTGAGAAAAATTCATTTCCGTCTGTCAGAAGCTTTTACCGAGGTGTCTTGCTGCGAAAGACCGGGTATCGTGGGCCGAAAATTGTTCACATATCATGCGGAGGAAAATTGAGGAGCCTAGCATCATAAATTTATTCCGATAGCGTGTGGAAGAATACTGGGTTTCTTATACCCAAAACTTCATACTGATATGCAGACTGAAATCCATACACATGCCCATAATATTCTGAGGCTGATTATTTGCATGAGAAAAATTGTTTGACTGTCTTCCTTGAGCATGTCACATTCTGACTTTATTTCGGATGATAACATATTTCAAGCATCATGCATTGTTGAGCCAAAACTTTGTATATGATCCATACCTCTGTCTGAAAATATACCGTTGGGCTTGTACCTAACTTGTCTTGCTGCTGACTTGATCATTACTATTGTGAGGATTTGGTACTGATGGGGACTTGATGCTTATAACCAATCCAAGACACTATTGGTATTCTGAGCATATATTAATGCCATAATGCAGTTGACTGGGTGGACCATAATGTTCAGCTGAGCTTCTTCCAATTATTTGAAATCCTTATTGCTTCTTCGAGTCCGGTGTCAGTTGATGAGCAACTCTTTATAGGGAAAAATAATGTAACACCGGGCCCAAAGAGAAAAAGCAAAAGAAAACTCAACTAAACAAGAGCACACAACAACAATCAATTCACACACAATCAATGTCACATATTACTGCTAGTCACACAATATGCATGCCTACTTAAGCACACAAATTTCACGGAATCTCCGGTACTACGATCTAGCATGCTGTGACGATGTGCACGAGGACGAATAAACGTGTGGAAGAATTGGTGTAAACAGCGCTACACCAAGTGCTAGCTTAGCCAGGTAGCAACCTGGACTAGCTCGGAGGCGAGGACGCACTCGGTAATCATGTAGTGGGACACGAGGGTCGCAACCACATTATTATCAAGTGGACGGAAAAGAGCCGTACTCGTCCAAGAAATAGGATAGCAGGGAAAAACTGAGGCTGCTGACATTGCCCTTTCTTGATAACTAAGATCATTAAGGGTTGCCAACACGACAAAATGAAAGAGGGATTCGGGATAAAAGCATGTCCATCACCGAAACGATAGGTGGGGCTGAAAGAAAGACATCGGCGTGATACCTGAGCACCATTTTTGCAAACAGTGTCGGGATCACTTGGCATCACTCAGCTGGGACAAAAATGACACCAAACACTGAAGAACGAGCAAGAAAAGAAAACTGGAGAAATGCAAGGGCTGAGCTATAGTGGATCCAAACCGATGCCAGCTACACTCACCAGATAAACCGTTAGTAACAAATAATAAGGCTATATGCATGCTATGCAACAAACAAATGCAGCAACCAAATGCAATAAACAAGTCGGACTTTAAACTACCGATTTCTACCGGTTTCTACCGCTCGCGCTGACTAGGGCGTCCTACAGCCAGACCTGCTCTGATACCAAGCTTGTGGCGCCCCATCTCAGAGAAACCGGAACGCCCCGTATTCCAGCCCAGAGATCAAGGAGAAGTCTCTGGAATACGACACTGCTTGACATAGAACAAATCAGCTCTTATTACAAAGGATAAATACAAAGTTCTGATGTTACGAAGGTTCACATCAGCACGACGACACTACGCTTGCGATATTACACTTGCTCTATGCTAGCAGCGGAACAACTCGAAGCAGCGGAAATCTTCTAGCAGCGGAACAACGACGAAGGTGGTGAACTCCACTCCGCAGGGACTCTGGCTGGGACACGATCTAGATCGCACGAACGGAAACCACGACAAGCAATCAAGCAATCATGGCATCACCTGCAATCTGGCATGACACGCCAGGTCAGTACATTGAATGTACTTGCAACATCACAACAACCAAAAGCATCAAGGCAAGACAACAACATAGCATTAAGCAGGTTAATGAAATTAACATCTACCATGATACGATAGCAACTACTAAGCATGATATGAAACTACTACGATACTGATAAACCAACATCTCAATACCAACAACAATCTCATTCTGGGCTAACCGGCCAAGCAAATACCATCTCGACCACCTCGTGATCAAAATATCCACACGGTCACCTCATGACCCACATATCCACACGGTCACCTCGTGACCACATCACAAACTGAATGATCATCCTCATGATCATCTCAACATCATCATCAACATCCTGCCAAACCGTTACTTCTCACATATATCATATAAATCAGCTATAAGTCATCCGTCACATGAGTGTTGATCGAACGGTGTGACCTAGTAGGGACGTGGCTATCGATAGCTTAAACACACACTCTGCAGAGGTAGCGCACCGTACCCACACCACAGAACCCATGGCCTCACACTCCCATTCGGGTGGACCAACGGCGTTCCGACAAAACTGATCTACTGCCATGACACTCTCCCGGCCACCCCGACCAACACCCCCTTTGGGTTCAGTCCTGGGTGGCCCCATGCCTACCAAAGGCACCAACGGCCACCGTCGGGGCAAAACGGCCACCGTCGTGGCAAACAAAAACGGTCCCAAACGGGGATAAAAGCGCGCAAAATCCAACTACGGGCTCACAAGGCTTATGTCCGCCTACCTGATCAGGGAAGCGCGCGCCCATAACCTTCCTGCGTTGGAGGCACCGTCGAGAGACATGGCAATAGCATCGCATTAGGGCCTTCCCATAAAGGCAAATGTGGTTGCACTGGAGAAAGCCCGGTTTGGTGGCACCTGACTGTTGGGGAACGTAGAAATAATTCAAAAAATTTCCTACGTGTCACCAAGATCAATCTAGGAGATGCTAGCAATGAGAGAGAGGGAGTGCATCTTCATACCCTTGAAGATCGCTAAGCGGAAGCGTTACAAGAACACGGTTGATGGAGTCGTACTCGCGGCGATTCAAATCGCAGAAGATCCGATCTAGCGCCGAACGGACGGCGCCTCCGTGTTCAACACACGTACAGCCCGGGGACGTCTCCTCCTTCTTGATCCAGCAAGGGGAGAGGATATGTTGAGGGATAACTCCAGCAGCACGACGGCATGGTGGCGATGGAGCTCGTGGTTCTCCGGCAGGGCTTCGCCAAGCACTATGGAGGAGGAGGAGGAGTTGGAGGAGGAGAGGGCTGCACTAGGGGAAGGGGTCCGGCTGCCCTCTCTCTCCCTCACTATATATAGGGGGAAGGGGGTGGAGGAGGCGCCCTAGGGTTCCCTAGGGGAGGGGTGGCGGCCACAGGGGAAACCCTAGATGGGTTTGGGCGCCCCCACCCCTAGGAAACTTGCCCCCCAAGGCGGGAGGGGTGGCTGCCCTAGGGGAGGCGCCCCCACCTCTCCACGTTACGTGAGATGGGGTGGGAGGGGCGCACAGCCCCTTAGTAGGCTGATGTGCCCCCTCCCCTTGGCCCATAAGGCCCCCCAACGCTTGCCGGGGCCTCCGAAACACCTTTCGGTCACGCTGGTCGTCACCAGGTACTCCCAGAACAATTCCGGACTCCAATACCCTTCGTCCAATATATCGATCTTCACCTCCAGACCATTCCGGAGTTCCTCGTCACGTCCGGCATCTCATCCAGGACTCCGAACAACCTTCGGTAACCACATACTATTTCTCATAACAACTCTAGCGTCACCGAACCTTAAGTGTGTAGACCCTACGGGTTCGGGAACCATGCAGACATGACCGAGACGTTCTCCAGCCAATAACCAACAGCGGGATCTGGATACCCATGTTGGCTCCCACATGTTCCACGATGATCTCATCGGATGAACCACGATGTCGGGGATTCAATCAATCCCATATTCAATTCCCTTTGTCTATCGGTATGTTACTTGCCCGAGATTCGATCGTCGGTATCCCCATACCTCGTTCAATCTCGTTACCGGCAAGTCTCTTTACTCGTTCCGTAACGCATGATCCCGTGGCTAACTCCTTAGTCACATTGAGCTCATTATGATGATGCATTACCGAGTGGGCCCAGAGATACCTCTCCGTCATACGGAGTGACAAATCCCAGTCTCGATTCGTGCCAACCCAATAGACACTTTCGGAGATACCTGTAATGCACCTTTATAGCCACCCAGTTACGTTGTGACGTTTGATACACCCAAAGCACTCCTACGGTATCCGGGAGTTGCACAATCTCATGGTCTAAGGAAATGATACTTGACATTAGAAAAGCTCTAGCAAACGAACTACACGATCTTGTGCTGTGCTTAGGATTGGGTCTTGTCCATCACTTCATTCTCCTAATGATATGGTCCCGTTATCAACAACATCCAATGTCCATGGTTAGGAAAACATAACCATCTATTGATTAATGAGCTAGTCAACTAGAGGCTCACTAGGGACATGTTGTGGTCTATGTATTCACACATGTATTACGGTTTCCGGTTAATACAATTATAGCATGAACAATAGAAAATTATCATGAACAAAGAAATATAATAATAACCATTTTATTATTGCCTCTAGGGCATATTTCCAACACTGACCAACTTAATGACGGAATTTATCCCCAAAAATATAACTATGATAACTGATACTCTGATATCAACTATCAAACTATAATCCAAGTCATAGCAATATCCAACAAATAATCTAAGCATAATATCATCATATCAAAATACTCCAAGGATAGCATAACATTTCTATCATGATGAATCTGAAAACAATAACTCTACTACTCCAATAACAAGAACAAAGCTATCCAGCTAAGATCCACACGTAAACATCATCTCCGAAATTAATACTCCAAGCAACAGTAACAGAACATCGACTAGCATCATGAAAATAATCATACTAACCACTAATAACCCAAAGGCAGCATGACATCCAAAATAATACTCCAAAATATAATAACAGATATCATCATGAAAACAATCATAATATCAACCACTAATACTCCAATGGCAACATGATACTCATCAACTACAAACATAACTCCTAGAAATCCAAACAATAGCATGGCAACAACAAGATCAAAATAATACTCCGAGAAAATGCCATGCACAAAGTCATGTAGCTAAAGCAATATTTTAAACAAGTTCAAATAGATTAAACCATGTCACTGCATTACAGTGATGCAAATGGACGGTGTGTCTTGCCTGGGGTGGAAGAAATCACTGGAGAAAGTGCGAGACTCGCGGAAAGAATCGCCGGAAAACGTACTCTCTCGAAGGGGGCTGAATAAGGGCAGGGGAAAAATGGTCATTTTCACAATGTCAAAACATGGTGAAAATTATTCCATCGGAACGGGCACGACGAAACAAAGAAGTGGGCTTTGGAATCACCTGATTTGGAGCTACGATTGAAAAGATACACTTGTTTTTCTGCCAGGGACCTATCTGTAAGAAAAATCTTAACAAACCGGACCTGGACAGAAAAACAGAAAGCGCAGTTTCCGGAAATACATTTTCCAGAGAGGAAACCGTACTCCGGCCCAAAGAAGAGGCCGAAGCCGCTTTCGGCAAGAGAAAGCGTACTTCACAGGAGTACGTCTCCACTTATCCACGTCATCTGCGCGGAGTCAACGGACATGCGGCTGACAGGTGGGGTCCGCGGGGCCTACGGCCAGTTGGCAGGGCGACTCGGTCGTGTTCTTCTCCATCGCGCTCGCCCGCGAGGCAGAGGGAGGCCGCCGGCGTCGGGCGGCGATTGCCGGCGCCACAGAGGGCCTCCGGCGACGCTCCGCCTACTGACGAGCTCAGAGCGGAGAGCTGCGTCGGCCTGAGCCAGTGGCGCACGCCGAATAGGATGGGGTCGGGCAGGGTTTGCGCGGTGGCGGACGGCGGATACGGGAGGAGTCGGGGACGAGGCCACCGATGATCTGGCGGAGAGAAAAGGGGGCTAGGAGGCTCGCCGGACTACAGGGGGTCTCCTGGTGGTGGCAGAACGGAGGGGAAGGGCTCGGTTCGACTGAATTTAGGAGGGCAGGGGTGGCGGCCATGGCGGCAATGGAGACTACAGAGAGCTCCTTGGGCTCGAGGGGATGGCTAGGAGGGGCTCTGAGAGTGGAGTGAGGCTGCTAGTGAGGAGAGGCAAGATCGGGGAGGCCTTAAATAGGCGGGGGAGGAGCTGCCGCGCTGGCGTCGCCGCGGACGCGTGGCGGCGCGGCGGACGCGTTCCCACGCTCGCGAGCTCGGAGGTAGACGACGTAGGAGGAGCAGTGGAGGCTCTCACGAGGCAGAGGAGGCCAAGGGGGCACAGGGAGGAAGACGACGGCGACGAACCGAGCCAAAACGCCACTGTACGTCCGTGGGCGCGCGGAGGTTTGCGTCGGTGAGGAAGCTGAAGGAGGAGGAGAGGGGTCCAGCGGAACGGCGACGACGAGAAGCAGCCACTGGACATGCTCACGAGCTCTAAGACGACGAGAGGGAGCGGTGCCAAAGCACAAACGGTGCTCTGGACACGCCACAGCGCACAGAGCGCGTGCACAGGCACGCCATCATCGTAGTCACCACGTGAACCGGGGCATTCAATGCCCTAAAGCACCCAAAATGTTCTCTAGCTGATAGTCCTTCCAAAATGGAGCATTTATGATGCCATGGCATGATCTGGGGTGCTATGGTTAAATGGTAAATGGCGTCTAAAGTTTACTGCAGTAAACTTGGCCGTGCACTGGTGATCAACAAGAAACTGATTGGGTCAAGTGGTGTTGTCTGGGATGATTAGCTACGGAAGGAATATGATCCTGGAGGTTTTGGAGCATAATAGAGCACAAACTAATATAGTTGCTGTGTAACCCCAAAATTGGTCCAGAATCAAGATTTGGATGATGCACTCACATGGTGTTATGGAATGGGATGCAACTTGGCAAATCCTCATGATATGGACATATAAAGATTCTGTAAAAAGATCGTGCCAAATGGACAAGCCAAAATGGTACTTGCTTCACAAACATCATTTCTGTCCAGAAACTTGGAATAATTTTGGTGATCAAATGGCTCATTGAAATGATGCCAAATTAGGTGGAGAGATGTTTCATGGGTAGCATAATTATCTGGTAATTTATCAGGATTTTTGAAGCAATATAAAATACACTTGCTTCACAACCTGAAAATATTGCCAGAATCAAAGATTTGCTCCTGTGCTCACATAGATGATTGTATGAAGCTGAAACTGGTTGGAGGGGGTTAATATGAGAACATGAAGGAGTGTGCAAAAGTTCAACTCATTTGGATACTCCTAGCTGGTACTTTCTTCACAAAGCCTTCTGTCTGACAGAAACTTTGAAAACTCACTGAGGAAGATTGGCTAGGCAAATAAAGTTGAACTTGTGCATGAGGAAATTATTTGGACATAAAATAATGCCCAAGGAGTTTGGGAGTAACTAGGAAAATATAAATCACACTTCCTTCACAAAGTGCCATTAAGAACAGAAAAGAAGAATAATTATTGGGGAATTATTCTTGGGCTAGGACAGTAAAGTTTGGACATATTTGATCAACATATGACCCAAAGGAATTATGAGAATTAATTGGGAATTTTTGGATGGAAAGAAATATAGGTTGCTTCACAACCTAGGTCAGATAGGGTTATTCCTTTAATAGAAAAAAGGAATATTCCTTAGAAAAGAATTTTAGGGTTTGGTCAAGGAGTGAAGCGACATGATATTGTCATGGTTTTGAGAATGCTGAGCCACTTGGGAGGGGGAATGAGGATGATTTCCCAGGTGGCAAGGCCACAGAACCACTTCAAAAAGAAAAACAGAGCAAAACCAAATAAATCAAAAGAAAAAGAAAAGGGCCAAAATCCAGGTTGTTACATATTGTTATGCGGTTTGACCGATAAAGATCTTCGTAGAATATGTAGGAGCCAATATGAGCATCCAGGTTCCGCTATTGGTTATTGACCGGAGACATGTCTCGGTCATGTCTACATAGTTCTCGAACACGTAGGGTCCGCACGCTTAACGTTCGGTGACGATCGGTATTATGAGTTTATGTGTTTTGATGTACCGAAGGTAGTTCGGAGTCCCGGATATGATCACGGACATGACGAGGAGTCTCGAAATGGTCGAGACACAAAGATCGATATATTGGATAACTATGTTTGGACATCGGAAGGGTTCCGAGTGAGTTCGGGCATATACCGGAGTACCGGGGGGTTACCGGAACCCCCCGGGGAGTGTAATGGGCCTTATGGGCCTTAGTGGAGAGAGAGAGGGGCGGCCAGGGCAGGCCGCACGCCCCCTCCCCTTCTAGTCCAAATTGGACTAGGAGGGGGGGTTTCCTTCTCCCTCTTTCCTCCTTCCTCTCTCCTACTCCTACTACATGGAAGGGGGGGAATCCTACTCCCGGTGGGAGTAGGACTCCCCATGGGGCGCGCCATAGGAGGGCCGGCCCTCCCCCTCCTCCACTCCTTTATATACGGGGAAAGGGGGCACCCCATATACACACAAGTTGATCATTGATCCTTTAGCCGTGTGCAGTGCCCCCCTCCACCATAATCCACCTCGGTCATATCGTCGTAGTGCTTAGGCAAAGCCCTGCGTCGGTAGATGCATCATCACCGTCATCACGTCGTCGTGCTGACGAAGCTCTCCCTCGACACTCTGCTGGATCGTGAGTTCTTGGGATGTCACCGAGCTGAATGTGTGCAGATCGCGGAGGTGCCGTACGTTCGGTACTAGGATCGGTCGATCGTGAAGACGTACATCTACATCAACCGCGTTGTCATAACGCTTCCGCTTTCGGTCTACGAGGGTACGTGGACTACACTCTCCCCTGTCGTTGCTATGCATCACCATGATCTTGCGTGTGCGTAGGATTTTTTTTGAAATTACTACGTTCCCCAACAATAAGAACCAAGTCCTCATACCCATACCTGTTCTAATTATAAGTGTTTACACGCTAAGGTTGTAGAAACTGGAATTTAATTCTCTCGCAAAGACTTGGTAGAGCCTCTGTCATAGTAGGCATCCTATTTTGGGTTCGATAAACTCAGGATCACTCCTTGGGGAAAGGGTAGGAATACCTTTGTTATCCAACTGGATTTCATAGGGCATGTATGCTTGGTGTCTTCTTTCCCTCCCCATCGCACTTTCTTGGGTGGGGACCTCTAAGTGCCGAACTCCAGCAAGCTGCTTGCTTCAATGCAACGGAGGATGCGTTCTCCACCAAGAAGCACATGGAGTCCATGGGCCTCGTCGCTTTTTAATTTCGTGCGTTTCATTATCTGCTAGTACTATTTTCCATTTTCCATGGAAAATCCTTGTTTAATGTGTCCACATTGTGAAGCAAAATCTTAAGAAAATGTTCTCTAGTTCATGGCAATTTTAGATTTTTTTTGTACTGAACAGTTGGCAAGTTTAGAAGTTGTTCTTATAATAGATTTTTTAAGTTTTTGCCATGGAAACACAGGCTATGTTTCCTTGAGATGACAGAGAAACATAACCTTTTTTTGTCATCATTTCTGATGTGCCATGGCAAAGAAACATAGTAAAATTTGCCATGTATGTATAGGTGCCACGGCAATAGTTTTGTTCTCAGAAAAACGCCCTACATATTATTGTGTGCAATTGATGTGTGCAACATCTACGCTTTAGGGGAATTTTTACTTCCATGCCAAATTTTAAGCCATGTCAAATTTTATTACCATGACCCTTTTATTCACATGTGTTCCCATGATTGGTATTTATAGAAAAACAACAAAATTGCCATCTGTCAACTACAAATTATTCTTTACAGATCACAATAGCATTTTTTTTAATTTTTTTGTCGACTACAAATTATTCTTTACAGATCACAATAGCATTTTTCAAAAAAATTGCCATGTCGCCATACTTCAATTTTTAGCCACAGTTTTTCAAAGTTGCCATGTGACCTTTTTCTTGTACAATTTATATACATTTTGCCATGTTTCAATGAGATTTTTTTACGGCAAATTCACATGTGTTCCCACGGCAAATTTGCCATGATTTGTTCTTTATAGGAAAATATTTTTTTTATAAATTGTCGTGTGTCCACTATGGAATATTCTTACAATTGCCATTATCACTATAGCAATTTTTTCTAATTTTACCATGTCACCATGCTTCAAATTTTTGCCACATTTTTTTAAATGTTTACAATGTGACCTTTTTTTGTACAATTAAATACACTTGCATGGCAAATTTATTGTGTTTTATCATGGAATTTTATTTGTATATGCCATGGCGATTTCTTTCTTGAACTTAGTATATGTCCAGTTTGTTGTACATATAGTAAAAAATTAATTGTATTCACCATGGGATTTTATTCTAAATAGCATGGCAAATTCTTTCTTTCGAACTTAGTATGTAAATTTTATTGTACATATCATGGAAAATTCTTTATGTAGATAGCATACGGTAAAATTCTTTTTTTTTTGTCACGTGACCTTTACGAAACATGTTTGTCTTTTCCTAAAATGTTTTTGCCATGCTTTTTTAGTGAACATTAAAAAAATTGACATATGACATGTTGCAAATTTATGTTTTTAGATTTTTCTTAATATTAATGATGGAAAAATTGCCACTGTCTGATGCAATTTCATTATATACACTATGGCAGTTTTATTGAACATAACATGCCAATTTCTATTCTGGGTCTGTCTATGGCACATCTGGATGTACCCTATTTATCGCACACCTAATTGACCCAATCAGGCATAAAAAGAAAAAGAAAGTACCTACAAAAATCTGTATGTAAAATCAATAACATATATAGGTCTCATGTGTCTTTATATATCATGACAGAAAGGGGGGGGGGGGGGGGGGGCGCTGGTGTCCTCTCCCGGTGAGATTGGGTCCTCTCCTAGATTAACTGAAGTTTTAGGTTTATCCTATTGCTTTTTATAAAGATGTAGGTTTATATTGGAACGTGACTAGTTTTGTTTGAACGGACGGATTGATTACAGATTGGTGTTGGAGTATGACGCGGCCTGCAAAGATCCTACGGTCCTCGATGACGCGGTGACATGGATCATTGTGCCGGTCACGCACAATCGCTGCTAGAGGCATTGATAACTCCGCCAAAACACGCCGAGAAACAGAAACTCCAATGGCGGCGACTCGTCAGATCTACCTCGGCGTTCTCCTGCTCCTGGCCGTGGGTCTGCCTCATCTCCCTCTGGTATCGATTGAACTCCGGCTGCTTTCCTGCGTTCTCGCCTAATTCGTTAATTTGATTTTCTTGACATGCAGCGGCATCGACGACGTCGGGAGCGGCGGCGTTTGGCCTACCGCGGGGCCTGAGGCCCGGGCACTGCGCCTCCGTGTTCCGGACGTATGACACGGTCTCTCCGTTCATGACGGGCAACACGACGGCCATCCACCTCGGCAACACCAAGTCCTGTGTCGCCGGCTACGGGGGCCGCCTGGATCCCCACACCGCGTACCAGTTCTGCATCCCCTCCTGGGTCGTCTTCACAGACAACGGTACCCTCGTCGGCGAGGCCGCCATGAACCACGCGGCCGTCAGGCCCGGGACGGCCGTCTCCGGGTTCAAGCGCCTCCTTGGCATCAGGCAAGTAGCTTTCTTACTTGCTTTGGTTGGTTCTAGATCTTAGCTTGGATGGTACAATTGGACTGGTTGATTGAGTTGGTAGGACGGATCCATTGGTTTGGTTCTCGATCCTGATTCTCTTGTTGGTAGGATGTACAACGAGATGGTAAAGAGAGAGGCGGAGCTAGTGCCGTACCACTTCACCGAGCAGCTGGGAAGATGCGGCATCGAGATGGAGATTGAGGAAGGCAACCTGAAGAGATTCCTCCCCGAAGATGTCGCCAGCATCCTTGTAGCCGAGCTGAAGCGAATGGCGGAAGCACATCTGGGCCGCGAGATCAGGTACGCCGTGGTCACTGTCCCCGGGCACTTCAACGGCGTTCAACGGAGTTCGCTGGTCATGGAAGCTGCCCAGTGGCGTGGTGGCTTCCGTACTGCCAAGCTTGTCGACGAGCAGGTCGCGGCGGCGGCTGGGTACCGCCTTCATGAGAAGAGGGGTGACCGCAAGGTCATCCTCGTCTTCCATCTCGGCGGCCGCACTTGCCACGCCACCAAGTTCAGGTTCAAGGATGGCTCGGGCCATCTCCTGGACGAACACCATGATGCCTACCTAGGCGGTACGTACTCATATATACACATCTCAAGGCAACAAATGGGAGAAGCTAAAATTTTGGTTGAATTCATTTTGTGCAGGTGACGACTTCACCGGCAGGGTTGTGGACTATTTCGTGGAGCTGATCGAGGAGAAGCATCACCGGGACATCCGTGGGGATGAGGGCACTCTCAGGAAGCTGAGGGCGGAGTGCGAGAGAGCCAAGAAGCTACTGAGCGACCGAGAGGGCGTTCTTATGAACATCGGATCGGTTCTTGGCGAAGGAGCAGATATCTACGAGGAGCTCACACGAGCCAAGTTCGAGGAGCTGAACCGTGACCTCATGGAGAGAGGAATGGAAATAGTGGAGACGGTGGTGATGGAAGGTGCTCCCACTTCCCAGATGCAGAGCCGCAAGGACGCCATCGACGAGGTCATTCTCGTCGGTGGTAGTGTGAGGATCCCCATGGTTGGGCAGCTCCTCGAGGATTACTTCAATGGTAGGGGACTAATCAGGGATGAGGACGCGGTAATCCGGGGCGCTGCTCTTCTGTCACGTCCCGAGTCTGCTAGATACGTGGAAGAATGCTACTATGGAGGAGTGTCAGGGCCTCTCTGGTTGGCAAAATAAACACACAAATAGGTATATGTAATCCTACACCTACGAAGTGTTACGTAATTTTGTGACGTAGCATTCCTCTTAATTCTCTATCCCCCCGATTTTCACCCCCCCCCCCCCCCCCCCCACCACATTTCCAATCAAAAGTTGCCAACTGAATCTCCTTCGTAAGACGTACGTAGCCAACCTGCAGGAGTAGTATTGCTCGTATACATCCCTAAAAAAATTTGCTAGTATACATGAAGAGTGTGGCTAGGTCTTAGTCGACTGAGATTTAACCAAGTGTATCAACTGACATAACATGCATGCAAGAGAGAAAAAGAAAATTTTGCACGGATCTTAAAGTAATATCTCACGGATGTAGCATCGATTATTAAAAGCCTGTTTGGCACTGCTCTGCTCCTTAAAATGAAGAAAGCAGTAGCAATGAAACTAACGAATGGGTCTTGTCCATCACATCACTCTTCTAATGATGTGATCCCATTCATCAAATGACAACACATGTCTATGGTTAGGAAACATAACCATCTTTGATAAACGAGCTAGTCAAGTAGAGGCATACTAGGGACACTTTGTTTTGTGTATGTATTCACACATGTACTAAGTTTCCAATTAATACAATTCTAGCATGAATAATAAACATTTATCATGAAATAAGGAAATAAATAATAACTTTATTATTGCCTCTAGGGCATATTTCCTTCACTTATGACCTTATATTTGTGATCGGGGTCATCATGATCTTAATCTATGCTCCCGAAGACACCTGTTAAGATGTGCTTGCAATGAGATGAACTGGGGGTGTGTCCAAATTACATCTTGACCAGTTCGCGGCCTGCATCAAGAGTCAGGTGTCCAATCGCAAACCCTTACCATCACGCGGGGTTACCTCGGTTATTAAGAATAGATTAGAAAAAAAAAGCCTTGAGTGTGACTACACCTCACGTATCCCAGGGATTGCCTTTCCGCTATCGTGTTCAGAATAGTGTTTCGTGTCCTCCCTGCTCCTAACCTCCTCCTTGATCAAACCCTGAGATCTTGGATGCTTGCAGGGACGACGAACGGGAATGAGATATGGGACAACTACGATGCAATTCTAACACATATATGACATTAATTCAAAGTTATTGCATCGATCACTTATACAAATTCATCGAGTTGCAAGTCTATGGCCCAACTCATTGCCTTATCGAGTTACTCACACATGGCAATCGGATCGTAGGAAGAAATCATTTGAGAAGAAATAAAGATGAATGCTTTATTCATATTATATCTTACAATGGTTGCCGAATGCGATACGTGATTACAAGTATGGCTAACTTGGAGGTGGTTTGCTGCGAGGATGGTGGCTAGCGGCTACTAAGATGAGATGGGAAATGGAGGTGGCTAGGGTTGGACAATGGATTTTTGTTGCGGTGATGGAGGTTTTCGATGATGCTCTTGTACGAAGCTGCGTTGACTCCTTTCTAAAAGTGGTTGAGTTGGATTCCACGGAGCCGCTGGCACTTGTTACAAGCGCTGGTAGTACCACACGTTGTCTTCTGTTATATTTCACTTGATGCGCCTCAAATTTATTTTCTTATTTCTTTTGCTTCTTTCCTTCTAATTGATGATTTTATCGTATGGCCTCTTTTTGTGTGGAAACTAAATAAAGAGAGGATTTCGCGATCTCTCGCATTCATTAGTCATTAGTGGCGATATCAGAGTGATTTTATGAGATTTTTGAAGACATAAAGGTTTAAACAACGGTGTGATGAGCGTAAAAATTAAACTCATCAACCTCCCAAAGCTTAAACCGAACCATCATTACATAAACCATCGGCGCCGCCACCATCACCATCATCGCCGCCATGCTCCTCTGAAGGAAATATGCCCTAGAGGCAATAATAAAGTTGTTATTTATATTTCCTTATATCATGATAAATGTTTATTATTCATGCTAGAATTGTATTAACCGGAAACTTAGTACATATGTGAATACATAGACAAACAGAGTGTCACTAGTATGCCTCTACTTGACTAGCTCGTTGAATCAAAGATGGTTATGTTTCCTAACCATAGACATGAGTTGTCATTTGATTAACGGGATCACATCATTAGAGAATGATGTGATTGACTTGACCCATTCCGTTAGCTTACCATTTGATCGCTTAGTATATTGCTATTACTTTCTTCATGACTTATAAATGTTCCTATGACTATGAGATTATGCAACTCCCGAATACGGAGGAACACTTTGTGTGCTACCAAACTTCACAACGTAACTGGGTGATTATAAAGGTGCTCTACAGGTGTCTCCGATGGTACTTGTTGAGTTGGCATACATCGAGATTAGGATTTGTCACTCGGATTGTCGGAGAGGTATCTCTGGGCCCTCTTGGTAATGCACATCACTATAATCCTTGCAAGCAATGTAACTAACGAGTAAAGAGACTTGCCGGTAACGAGATTGATCTAGGTATTGAGATACCGACGTTCGGATCTCGGGCAAGTAACATACCTATGAGAAAGGGAACAACGTATGTTGTTATGCGGTTTGACCGATAAAAATCTTCGTAAAATATGTAGGAGCCAATATGAGCATCCAGGTTCCGCTATTGGTTATTGACCGGAGACATGTCTCGGTCATGTCTACTTAGTTCTCGAACCCGAAGGGTCCGCACGTTTAACGTTCGGTGACGATCGGTATTATGAGTTTTATGTGTTTTGATGTACCGAAGATAGTTTGGAGTCCCGGATGTGATCACGGACATTACGAGGAGTCTCTAAATGGTCGAGACATAAAGATTGATATATTGGACAACTATATTCAGACAGCGGATGAGTTCCGGGGGTCACCGGATATTTATCGGAGTGCCGGGGGGTTATCGGAACCCCCGGGGGATATAATGGGCCAACATGGGCCTTGTGGGAGAGAGAGAGAGGAGAGGGCCTAGGGCTGGCCGCCCCCCCCCTTTGGGAGTCCGAATTGGACAAGGAAGGGGGGCGGTGCCCCCTCTTTCCTCCCTCTCTCCCTCTCCTTCCTTCCCCCTTCCTCCTTCCTAGTTGGACTAGGAAAGGGGAGTCCTACTCCCACTAGGAGGAGGACTCCCCCCTCTCCTTGGCGCGCCCCAAGGCCGGCCGGCCTCCCCCCTTGCTCCTTTATATACGGGGACAGGGGGCACCCTAGAACAAACAAGTTAATTGTTCCGAGCCGTGTGCGGTGCCCCCCTCCACCATAATCCACCTCTGTCATATCGTCGTAGTGCTTAGGCCAAGCCCTGCGCTGGTAGCTTCATCATCACCGTCATCACGCCGTCTTGCTGACGAAGCTCTCCCTCGAAGCTCTACTGGATCGTGAGTTCGTGGGACGTCACCGAGCTGAACGTGTGCAGATCGCGGAGGTGTCGTACGTTTGGTACTAGGATCAGTCGATCATGCAGACGTACGACTACATCAACCGCGTTGTGATAACGCTTCCACTTTCGGTCTATGAGGGTACGTGGACAACACTCTCCCCTCTCGTTGCTATGCATCAGCATGATCTTGCGTGTGCGTAGGAAAGTTTTTTTAATTACTACGTTCCCCAACAGTGGCATCCGAGCCAGGTTTATGCGTAGATGTTATATGCACGAGTAGAAAACAAGTGAGTTGTGGGCGATACTAGTCATACTGCTTACAAGCATGTCATACTTTGATTCGGCGGTATTGTTGGATGAAGTGGCCCGGACCGACATTACGCGTATGCTTACGCGAGACTGGTTCTACCGACGTGCTTCGCACACACGTGGCTGGCGGGTGTCAGTTTCTCCAACTTTAGTTGAATCGAGTGTGGCTATGCCCGGTCCTTGTGAAGGTTAAAACAGCACATACTTGATGAAATGTCGTTGTGGTTTTGATGCGTAGGTAAGAACGGTTCTTGCTCAGCCCGTAGCAGCCACGAAAACTTGCGACAACAAAGTAGAGGACGTCTAACTTGTTTTTGCAAGGCATGTTGTGATGTGATATGGTCAAGACATGATGCTAAATTTTATTGTATGAGATGATCATGTTTTGTAACGGAGTTATCAGCAACTGGCAGGAGCCATATGGTTGTCGCTTTATTGTATGAAATGGTGATCATGACGGTGCTTTGGAGATGGAGATCAAAGGCACAAGATGATGATGGCCATATCATATCACTTATATTGATTGCATGTGATGTTTATCCTTTATGCATCTTATTTTGCTTAGTATGGCGGTAACATTATAAGATGATCTCTCACTAAATTTCAAGGTACAAGTGTTCTCCCTGAGTATTCACCGTTGCGAAAGTTTGTCGTGCCAAGACACCACGTGATGATCGGGTGTGATAAGCTCTACGTTCACATACAACGGGTGCAAGCCAGTTTTGCACACGCAGAATACTCGGGTTAAACTTGACGAGCCTAGCATATGCAGATATGGCCTCGGAACACTGTGACCAAAAGGTCGAGTGTGAATCATATAGTAGATATGATCAACATAGTGATGTTCACCATTGAAAACTACTCCATCTCACGTGATGATCGGACATGGTTTCGTTGATATGGATCACGTGATCACTTAGATGATTAGAGGGATGTCTATCTAAGTGGGAGTTCTTTAGTAATATGATTAATTGAACTTTAATTTATCATGAACTTAGTACCTCATAGTATTTTGCATTTCTATGTTGTTGTAGATAGATGGCCCGTGCTGTTGTTCCGTTGAATTTTAATGCGTTCCTAGAGAAAGCTAAGTTGAAAGATGATGGTAGCAACTACACGGACTGGGTCCGTAACTTGAGGATTATCCTCATTGCTGCACAGAAGAATTACGTCCTGGAAGCACCGCTAGGTGCCAAACCCGCTGCAGGAGCAACGCCAGATGTTATGAACGTCTGGCGGAGCAAAGCTGATGACTACTCCATAGTTTAGTGTGCCATGCTTTACGGCTTAGAACCGGGACTTCAACGACGTTTTGAACGTCATGGAGCATATGAGATGTTCCAGGAGTTGAAGTTAATATTTCAAGCAAATGCCCGGATTGAGAGATATGAAGTCTCCAATAAGTTCTACAGCTGCAAAATGGAGGAGAATAGTTCTGTCAGTGAACATATACTCAAAATGTCTGGGTATAATAATCACTTGATTCAACTGGGAGTTAATCTTCCTGATGATAGTGTCATTGACAGAATTCTTCAATCACTGCCACCAAGCTACAAGAGCTTCGTGATGAACTATAACATGCAAGGGATGGATAAGACAATCCCGAGCTCTTCACAATGCTAAAGGCGCGGAGGTAGAAATCAAGAAGGAGCATCAAGTTTTGATGGTCAACAAGACCACCAGTTTCAAGAAAAAGGGTAAAGGGAAGAAGGGGAACTTCAAGAAGAACGGCAAGCAAGTTGCTGCTCAAGTGAAGAAGCCCAAGTCTGGACCTAAGCCTGAGATTAAGTGCTTCTACTGCAAAGGAACTGGTCAATGGAAGCGGAACTGCCCCAAGTATTTGGCAGATAAGAAGGATGACAAGGTGAACAAAGGTATATGTGATATACATGTTATTGATGTGTACCTTACTAATGCTCGCAGTAGCACCTGGGTATTTGATACTGGTTCTGTTGCTAATATTTGCAACTCGAAACAGGGACTACGGATTAAGCGAAGATTGGCTAAGGACGAGGTGACGATGCGCATGGGAAATGGTTCCAAAGTCGATGTGATCGCGGTCGGCACGCTACCTCTACATCTACCTTCGGGATTAGTTTTAGACCTGAATAATTGTTATTTGGTGCTAGCGTTGAGCATGAACATTATATCTGGATCTTGTTTGATGCGAGACGGTTATTCATTTAAATCTGAGAATAATGGTTGTTCTATTTACATGAGTAATATCTTTTATGGTCATGCACCCTTGAAGAGTGGTCTATTTTTATTGAATCTCGATAGTAGTGATACACATATTCATAATATTGAAGCCAAAAGATGCAGAGTTGATAATGATAGTGCAACTTATTTGTGACACCGCCGTTTGGGTCATGTTGGTGTAAAGCGCATGAAGAAACTCCATTCTGATGGACTTTTGGAATCACTTGATTATGATCACTTGGTACTTGCGAACCATGCCTCATGGGCAAGATGACTAAAACTCCGTTCTCCGGAACAATGGAGCGAGCAACAAATTTGTTGGAAGTCATACATACTGATGTATGTGTCCAATGAATGTAGAGGCTCGCGGCGGGTATCGTTATTTTCTCACCTTCACAGATGATTTGAGCAGATATGGGTATATCTACTTGATGAAGCATAAGTCTGAAACATTTGAAAAGTTCAAACAATTTCAGAGTGAAGTGGAAAATCATCGTAACAAGAGAATAAAGTTTCTACAATCTGATCGTGGAGGAGAATATTTGAGTTACGAGTTTGGTCTTCATTTGAAACAATGCGGAATAGTTTCGCAACTCACGCCACCCGGAACAACAAAGCGTAATGGTGTGTACGAACGTCGTAATCGTACTTTACTGGATATGGTGCGATCTATGATGTCTCTTACTGATTTACCGCTATTGTTTTGGGGTTATGCTTTAGATACGGCTGCATTCACGTTAAATAGGGCACCATCTAAATCCGTTGAGACGACACCTTATGAACTATGGTTTGGCAAGAAACCAAAGTCGTCGTTCCTTAAAGTTTGGGGCTACGATGCTTATGTGAAAAGGCTTCAACCTGATAAGCTCGAACCCAAATCGGAGAAATGTGTATTCATAGGACACCCAAAGGAGACTATTGGGTACACCTTCTATCACAAATCCGAAGGCAAGACATTCGTTGCTAAGAATGGATCCTTTCTAGAGAAGGATTTTCTCTCGAAAGAAGTGAGTGGGAGGAAAGTAGAACTTGATGAGGTAACTGTACTTGCTCCCTTATTGGAAAGTAGTTCATAACAGAAATCTGTTCTTGTGACTGCTACACCAATTAGTGAGGAAGCTAATGATGATGATCATGTAACTTCAGATCAAGTTACTACCGAACCTTGTAGGTCAACCAGAGTAAGATCCACACTAGAGTGATACGGTAATCCTATTCTGGAGGTCATGTTGCTTGACCATACGAACCTACGAACTATGAGGAAGCGATGATGAGCCCAGATTCCGTGAAATGGCTTGAGGCCATGAAATCTGAGATGGGATCCATGTATGAGAACAAAGTGTGGACTTTGGTTGACTTGCCCGTTGATCGGCAAGCCCTCGAGAATAAATGGATCTTCAAGAAGAATACTGACACTGACGATAATGTTACTGTCTACAAAGCTCGACTTGTTGCGAAAGGTTTTCGACAAGTTCAAGGAGTTGACTACGATGAGACCTTCTCACCCGTAGCGATGCTTAAGTCCGTCCGAATCATGTTAGCAATTGCTGCATTTTATGATTATGAAATTTGGCAAATGGATGTAAAGACTGCATTCCTGAATGGATTTCTGGAAGAAGAGTTGTATATGATGCAACCTGAAGGTTTTATCGATCCAAAGGGTGCTAACAAAGTCTGCAAGCTCCAGCGATCCATTTATGGACTAGTGCAAGCATCTCGGAGTTGGAATAAACGTTTTGATAGTGTGATCAAAGCATATGGTTTTATACAGACTTTTGGAGAAGCCTGTATTTACAAGAAAGTGAGTGGGAGCTCTGTAGCATTTCTAATATTATACGTGGATGACATATTATTGATTGGAAATGATATAGAATTTCTGGATAGCATAAAAGGATACTTGAATAAGAGTTTTTCAATGAAAGACCTCGGTGAAGCTGCTTATATATTGGGCATTAAGATCTATAGAGATAGATCAAGACGCTTAATTGGACTTTCACAGAGCACATACCTTGACAAAGTTTTGAAGAAGTTCAAAATGGATCAAGCAAAGAAAGGGTTCTTGCCTTGTGTTACAAGGTGTGAAGTTGAGTCAGACTCAATGCCTGACTACTGCAGAAGATAGAGAGAAAATGAAAGGTGTTCCCTATACTTCAGCCATAGGCTCTATCATGTATGCAATGTTGTGTACCAGACCTGATGTGTGCCTTGCTATTAGTTTAGCAGGGAGGTACCAAAGTAATCCAGGAGTGGATCACTGGACAGCGGTCAAGAACATCCTGAAATACCTGAAAAGGACTAAGGATATGTTTCTCGTTTATGGAGGTGACAAAGAGCTCGTCGTAAATGGTTACATCGATGCAAGCTTTGACACTGATCCGGATGACTCTAAGTGACAAACTGGATACGTGTTTTTATTGAACGGTGGAGCTGTCAGTTGGTGCAGTTCTAAGCAAAGCATAGTGGCGGGATCTACGTGTGAAGCGGAGTACATAGCTTCTTCGGAAGCAACAAATGAAGGAGTCTGGATGAAGGAGTTCATATCCAATCTAGGTGTCATACCTAGTGCATCAGGTCCAATGAAAATCTTTTGTGACAATACTAGTGCAATTGCCTTGGCAAAGAAATCCAGATTTCACAAGAGAACCAAGCACATCAAGAGACGCTTCAATTCCATCCACGGTCAAGTCAAGGAGAGAGACATAGAGATTTGCAAGATACATACGGATCTTAATGTTTCAGACCCGTTGACTAAGCCTCTCTCACGAGCAAAACATGATCAGCACCAAGACTCCATGGGTTTTAGAATCATTACTGTGTAATCTAGATTATTGACTCTAGTGCAAGTGGGCGACTGAAGGAAATATGCCCTAGAGGCAATAATAAAGTTGTTATTTATATTTCCTAATATCATGATAAATGTTTATTGTTCATGCTAGAATTGTATTAACCGGAAACTTAGTACATGTGTGAATACATAAACAAACAGAGTGTCACTAGTATGCCTCTACTTGACTAGCTCATTCAATCAAAGATGGTTATGTTTCCTAACCATAGACATGAGTTGTCATTTGATTAACGGGATCACATCATTAGAGAATTATGTGATTGACTTGACCCATTCCGTTAGCTTAGCATTTGATCGTTTAGTATATTGCTATTGCTTTCTTCATGACTTATACATGTTCCTATGACTATGAGATTATGCAACTCCCGAATACTGGAGGAAAACTTTGTGTGCTACCAAACGTCACAACGTAACTAGGTGATTATAAAGGTGCTCTACAGGTGTCTCCGATGGTACTTGTTGAGTTGGCATAGATCGAGATTAGGATTTGTCACTCCGATTGTCGGAGAGGTATCTCTGGGCCCTCTCGGTAATGCACATCACTATAAGCCTTGCAAGCAATGTAACTAATGAGTTAGTTATGGGATGATGCATTACGAAACGAGTAAAGAGACTTGCCGGTAACAAGATTGAACTAGGTATTGAGATACCGACGATCGAATCTTGGGCAAGTAACATACCGATGACAAAGGGAACAACGTATGTTGTTATGCGGTCTGACCGATAAAGATCTTCGTAGAATATGTAGGAGCCAATATGAGCATCCAGGTTCCGCTATTGGTTATTGACCGGAGACATGTCTTGGTCATGTTTACTTATTTCTCGAACCCGTAGGGTCCGCACGCTTAACGTTCGATGACAATCGGTATTATGAGTTTTATGTGTTTTGATGTACCGAAGATAGTTCGGAGTGCCGTATGTGATCACGGACATGACGAGGAGTCTCGAAATGGTCAAGACATAAAGAATGATATATTGGACGACTATATTCAGACACCGGATGAGTTCCGGGGGTCACCGGATATTTATCGGAGTTTCGGGGGGTTATCGGAACCCCCGGGGGATATAATCGGCCAACATGGGCCTTGTGGGAGAGAGAGGAGAGGGCCTAGGGCTGCCCCCCCCCCGGGAGTCCGAATTGGAAAAGGAAGGGGGGCGGTGCGCCCTCTTTCCTCCCTCTCTCCCTCTCCTTCCTTCCCCCTTCCTCCTTGCTAGTTGGACTAGGAAAGGGGAGTCCTACTCCCACTAGGAGGAGGACTCCCCCCTCTCCTTGGCGCGCCCCAAGGCCGGCCGGACTCCCCCTTGCTCCTTTATATACGGGGGCTGGGGGCACCCTAGAACACACAAGTTGATTGTTCCAAGCCGTGTGCAGTGCCCCCCTCCACCATAATCCACCTCGGTCATATCGTCGTAGTGCTTAGGTGAAGCCCTGCGCCGGTAGCTTCATCATCACCGTAATCACGCCCTCGTGCTGACGAAGCTCTCCCTCGAAGCTCTACTGGATCGTGAGTTCGTGGGACGTCACCGAGCTGAACGTGTGCAAATCGCGGAGGTGCCGTACGTTCGGTACTAGGATCGGTCGATCGTGAAGACGTACGACTACATCAACCGCGTTGTCATAAAGCTTCCGCTTTCGGTCTACGAGGGTACGTGGACAACACTCTCCCTCTCGTTGCTATGCATCACCATGATCTTGCGTGTGCGTAGGAATTTTTTTGAAATTACTACGTTCCCCAACATCCTCTCCACCACCTGTTCCATTCCGGCTTGTAACTTGCTCTCTCTCTCTCTCTCTATCTCTCTCTCTCCCTCTCCCTCTCCCTCTCCCCCCCAATGTTGAGTAGTTGTATTAGTTCGTGAGGATTTGGATGAACCCTTGCGTGATTAGTACTTGGTTATTGAATAAGTGATCCGACTCTCTTTATATGTATTTCGTTAATCGTGTCATGGTGTTTTGAAGGGCCCCCACACAACATTAATCGCTTATGGACTTGAGGTGATTTATGTTGGTGAGCAGGCTAGTTGAGGAGGTAGGTAGTGATAGGGCCTAACTTCCTTCGTCACTGGTCACTGCAATAGGGATTAGTGGAGAACCCTAGAACTTCATGTCGTGTCCACGGGGAGAACACTCCCCTTAATTATTGTTGTGGTAACTGGAGTGGGGACACGTGGTGGTGGCACAAGTGTACGCAATAACCAGAATGGAGATGCATACTTTGTTGGCTCCGCCCACGCGAGATCATATACAAGTAGAACAGTGATACGATTATAGAGCTATGCTTCTGCATGTGTTGTCAGCATCACACTTGTGGTGATGACTCTGGATACCTCAAGAAAGTTTACTACTTAAGAATTATTTTCCATAGTATAGTCCCCTTCGTTTTCGGTCTTTTGTTTTCCGTTTGTAGTTTAGTAAACACTCCTTGTTATCTATCTTCCTAGCAACCTACTAAAATAGACTATTTTCAAACTCCGGTTTGGGTGCGTATAGAACTTCATTAAGTGACGACGTAGTTGCTGGGTTTGTGGTACCATCTTATTCGCTCCCTGTTGGATTCGAAACTTACTTATCACGAAAGTGCTACAACAGACCTGTGCACTTGTAGGTCATCAGAGCTAAAAACAGAGCAGCAAGAAGAAATTGCAGCTCTTAAGAGGGAACAAGAGGAGAAACTGCTTCTACATAAAAGAATCTACAAGACCCGGATGGAACGTTAAGTTTTTTTGTTAAGACAATTGCACAACGACTCTAATAACAGCATGTCGCAGCCCCTTTTGGGGGACCCTAATAACAACATGTCGCAACCCCTTTTGGGGAGCTCTAATAACAGCATGTCGTAGCCCTGACGGTGGTCTTCTTCGTTGTCGAACTTTGGTTGAGGATATAGCTTATCGTTAGTGTTTTGGTCAACTCAGGATTAGATATTAATCAAAAATCGGGCGATTAATTGATTTTATCGCTCAACTATTAATAGGCCAGTTTTTGCTTGCAATTCCAGGTTCTAGACACTAATAAGGTAAAAATGACCGATTAAATCGGATTCACCAGCTTCTGGACCCATATGTAACCAGCCATGTCAGCATCCAGTGGGCTCACATGTCAGGATCTTTGACCGGTCAAATATGATTGTTATTGATGGCCACCGTCACTGTTAAAACCTTGGCCAGGTGCTACCTCTTGAGCATCCATTGGTTTTTCCCTTGAAGAGGAAAGGGTGATGCGGCAAAGTAGCGTAAGTATTTCCCTCAGCTTTTGAGAACCAAGGTATCAATCAAGTAGGAGGCCACACGCAAGTCCCTCGTACCTACACAAACAAATAAGAACCTTGCAACCAACGCAATAAAGGGGTTATCCATCCCTTCACGGCCACTTGCAAAAGTGAGATCTGATAGAGATGATAATATTTTTGGTATTTTTATGATAAAGATTGAAAGTAAAGATTGCAAAGTAAAAATAGATTGGAAACTTATATGATGGAAAATAGACCCGGGGGCCATAGGTTTCACTAGTGGCTTCTCTCAAGATAGCATAAGTATTACGGTGGGTGAACAAATTACTGTCGAGCAATTGATAGAAAAGTGCATAATTATGAGAATATCTAGGCATGATCATGTATATAGGCATCACGTCCATGACAAGTAGACCGACTCCTGCCTGCATTTACTACTATTACTTCACACATCGACCGCTATCCAGCATGCATCTAGAGTATTAAGTTCATAAGAATAGAGTAACGCATTAGGTAAGATGACATGATGTAGAGGGATAAACTCAAGCAATATGATATAAACCCCATCTTTTTATCCTTGATGGCAACAATACAATACGTGTCGTTTCCCCTACTGTCACTGGGATCGAGCACCGCATGATTGAACACAAAGCTAAGCACTTCTCCCGTTGCAAGAAAGATCAATCTAGTAGGCCAAACCAAACTGATAATTTGAAGAGACTTGCAAAGAGAACCAATCATACATAAAAGAATTCAGAGAAGATTCAAATATTGTTCATAGATAATCTTGATCATAAACCCACAATTCATCGGATCTCGACAAACACACCGCAAAAAGAGTTACACCAAATAGAACTCCAAGAAGATCGAGGAGAACTTTGTATTGAGATCCAAAGAGAGAGAAGAAGCCATCTAGCTAATAATTATGGACCCGAAGGTCTGTGGTAAACTACTCACACATCATCGGAGAGGCTATGGTGTTGATGTAGAAGCCCTCCGTGATCGATGCCTCCTCCGGCGGAGCGCCGGAAAAGGCCCCAAGATGGGATCTCATGGGTACAGAAGGTTGCGGCGGTGGAAATAGGTTTTCGTGGTGCTCCTAGTTGGTTTCGGGGTATGTAGGTATATATAGGAGGAAGAAGTAGGTCGGTGCAGCCACGAGGGGCCCACGAGGGTGGAGGGTGCGCCCCCTGCCTCGTGGCCTCCTCGTTGATTGCTTGACGTCCACTCCAAGTCCTCTGGATCACGTTTGTTCCAAAAATCACGCTCCCGAAGGTTTCATTCTGTTTGGACTCCGTTTGATATTCCTTTTCTGCGAAACACTGAAATAGGCAAAAAATAGCAATTTGCACTGGGCCTTGGGTTAATAGGTTAGTCCCAAAAATAATATTAAAGTGTATAATAAAGCCAATTAAACATCCAAAACAGAATATATAATAGCATGGAGTAATCAAAAATTATAGATACGTTGGAGACGTATCACCAGGCCAAGCTGTAAGTTGCACGTCGGCATCTTCTGGGTCGTATGTCAGAAACATTGGCTAGTTAAACATGTGGGTTTTGGTTAATAGTGACGGGTATATCGTCACCGAAAACTACAATGAAGGATGGCAGGTCATATACAGTGACAATTTGGCCTTCACAGAAGATAGCTTTCAGCGACGAAATCAGGTTTGTCACGGAAAAGATGATCTTGCGTGATAGAAAAGGTGGTACCATCAAAGATTTATTTTCGACGGCGCTTCCGTGTCGACCGGGGTGATGGCTGAAAACGTCACCAAGCCATTTTTGGTGACGACAAATGGTTTTACGTGGCACAAGTATGCCGTCACAAAATAGATTATGTTTTGTAATGCCGTAAGTTGTTATCATTTGTGGGTGATTCCTATAAATCAATACCACATCTTTGAATAAAGTTCATCATTTTAAGGTGGTCTTACCAAACCAAACCAGATTAGAAAACCCGTAGAAAAAATGGGCCAAACCGGGGATGAACCGGGGGCATGTGTCACTCAGGAAAGTGCTCCCACCCAAGAAACGCATAGGAGGCACCCTAGCTTAGCCACCTTTAAGTTCTTACAAGATTTTAACATAAGCACCTTTGGAAGGTCTCGAAGCACATCAGTCGGTGGTCCCTCTGAGTCATCACGGATGTAGCCGAAATTGCGGACGGGGTTGGGCCAGGAGCAAAATGACGAGGAACCACTATGGTGGGTGGCCGCCGCCAGACGCGGAAGTCGTCGCCGGATTGGGAGCCGCGGAGCCATAGGAGGGGGGACGACGATGACCGGACCGTGCTGTGGCGGGAGGGGATGAGCGACGCGATCTGGCGGTGGTGGCCTGGTGGGGCGGCGGCGCAGCATGGTCTCTCGATTGTGAGAGAGAAGGGAGGGCCAGATGGACTGGGCTTACCCGACGCTAGACGGGCTGTCTGCGGGTGCATATGGCCCAATCAACCAGATAACTCAGATTTTTCTACTAGCTACCTCCTACGACAGGCAGCCCGTTCCCGTTCGCAAGAAAACACGTGATTAGGCAGCAATTAACGGCCAAAAACCAACCTGAAGACACGATCTGACAGCTATAAAGTGTGGATGCATGGGAGGGCAGGGATTATGTACGGTTATACTGTCTTAAATCTATTCAACACCCCCTTTCAAACTAACCCCATTGTGATGTTAACTGACGCCCCCTGATTTACACTCTGTCATCTAAGCTCCTTTCATTGAATTTATCCCGTAGATATAGATCTAGCTAGTATATTAGTCTTCCACTGGCGGTAGATTCATGGCAAGACAATGGTTACACCACTCGAACACTGGCCTAACTTTTAATTAACCTGCTTATTATTAACACTAGCTAATTGTTCGTGTGTTGCAACGAGGTCATACAATCCAACATATACCTTACATCGACCATATTGAAGAATTTTGTAAGCTTTCATTTAACTTAAGTATGGGCAAGGAAAGACATGGAAAGTTCTTTAGTTGAGATTTTGATAAGATTTGGTTTGATTTGAGTATAGATAGGGGAATGCAAAAAAAGATTTCATTTAGATGAGATTTTAGTATGGTTTGATTTGATTTTATTTGATCGAGTTAATGCAACACGTAGTTTGGGAATGTATCGATTTGGTTTAGATTATTCTAAGTTACTGTATTATGTTTGTTTTTGTTTGTGCAGCATTACCAAAAAATCAACAGGTGTACTGTGTTTTTTGAACATGGTACATGTATAGGCGCAGACGCTCCCCCTCATTCCTATGAACACGCGCATGCACACTCTAGCTCTATGAGCACCTCCACAGATGTACTGATTTGATTTAGATTGTTCCAGGTTACTATTTATTTGTTGATTTTTACTTTGTGCAGCATCCGTTAACATCAAAAAGAAAAATCAACAAGAGGCTCGTTGGGGACATCCAAGAAAAATAAATAAAGGAAGAAATCAAATGAGAAATAAAGGCTTGGAAGGAAAAAACCAGGGAAGAAGGTGAGGCAAACCTACAACTCCTCTTAATATAGAGAATAGATGCAGGAGGGTCACGATCTTTTTCCTGCGCACTGAGGAGCAAGGGCGACGCCTGCTTCACCTGCTCCATCGGTCGCCTAACTTTGACCTAACCGAGACGTACTTGACTATAGTTGACACCAGAGACCTTTTCCTGCGTACACCGTCGTCACTTTGGAGTTTGGCTTCCACTGCCCCTCTTCACAAGATGATGCGCTGTAGGAGAGGATGGCTGCTCGCGCCGTGCATCGTCTCCGTGCTACTTTTGGCACCAATCGTCTACGAAGGATTGTTCTTCGGCGCAAGCGACATGTCGCCGCCTGCGCTGACGCCACCCTTCATCAAGCAAGCAGACGAACGGGTGAGTGTAGCTTTCCGTTTATTTCATTACACTCGGTAGTACGTAACATCTACTGTAGTGAGATGGTTGACATTGCATGGTTCGTAATCAACAGCAAAGTAGTTTAAACGGGACGTGGAACTGAAGGCCCGTCGTCATCGAGATCATATAATTTCCGACTTTTTAAAACCATGGACGCGTTCGTGGCGGGTGTAAATGACCAACCTTCCCCATTAAGGCTCTTTTGATTCAAAAGAATTCTATGTTTTCTTACAGGACTTGAATCCTTCGGAATTTTCCTACAGCTCAGTCAAAAAAAAAAAACCATGGACGCGTTTGTGGCGGGTGTAAATGACCAACCTTCTACATTAAGGCTCTTTTGATTCAAAAGAATTCTATGTTTTCTTAGAGGACTTGAATCCTTCGGAATTTTTCTATAGCTTAGTCGTTTGATTCGCATGATCTGAAACCTTAGAAATGTTTTCATAGGATTCATTTGTTACAACTCTATTATGAAGAAAAAAACCATCCATTCAAACCTTGTGGTAGGATTCATTTGTTTTTTCTGCGCTATCAAACACCCTGTCTAAATTACTATAGTTTTATCATCATCACATGATAATCTATTGCTAGTTTTTTCTATTCATGCGTTTTGAGAATCATGTGAATCAGAGATGTCCTTATTAATAAGAAACAATAGAGTTGATCGAGCTAACGTTAAGGCAACTCTAGCTGAACCCTCAAAAGGGTATAACTCCTCAAAAATTTAGCGTTAAACCGTACCTAGCCCAACCATCAACCAGTTTAACTCCTCAAAAAAAAAAAATAGCGGCGCATCAACTGTGCCACAAATATGAGTGGTCGCAGCCATTTCTCAGAAAAAAAATTATCCCCCACTCCACTGTTGCTCACCCCCGCTCGCACCCATCCACGCTTGGGCCGCCCATCGCAACCCCACAGCCCCTGCTCACACCCCCACTGGCACCGCAGCCCCCGCTTTCCCCCATCCCCACTTTGAATCGACTGCCGCCTCCCGCCATTGCCCGAATCGACGGATCTAGCTGCCACTGAATCGACAAGGAGGCCCACCGCCAAATCTGTGTTGCGTCTGGAACGGGGGCGCACAGCCGCCCCGAGTGAGATCCATGTCTCGGCTGTCGTCGCCGCCGCCGTAGAAGAAGAACAAGTGTCATGGTGTGCGGCAGCGGCCATGGGGCACTTGGCCAGGGAGGGGGGGACATACGCAATTCGGAGACGCGAGAGAGGGTTGGCTCAGCACTTTCTAGTCCGCCGCGCAGGCGGCTTGTGCATACAACGTGGCAGCGATTTGTTTGTTCGGCGGTCGGACAAGGTTTACTTCTTTCTCGGTAGCCGCAGCATCCCGGACTTCATCGAGCCTCGAGTGGTCTCGCGATGAGAGGAAAGGATAATCGTGAGGCCTTCGAGCAGATCGAGGCCGAACGCATCGACAAGGCCATTATGGCTAACCTCATAAGGAAGCATCTAAACCTCGCCGCCGAGGAACAAGCATTCTATGTGGCCTACAAGAAGCATAACAACAACGACGATGATGTCGAACCCTCCTCCACTGCAGTGATCGATATTTCGTCTGGCTCCTCCGACTCCGGCGACTCCTAGGTGCATTGGGAAGAGCTCATGGGGGATCCGAGTAGTTTTAAGTATGGCATGTAGTTTTAAGTAGTTTTACGTTCTATGAACCCTCTAATGATGCTATGTATAATGTGCTATTTTTGTTTAATTAAGTAAGTTGGTAGTTTTCATTTTTGTTTGAAATGAAAATTATGTGCGGAAACAATTTAGGGAGTTAAGTTTAGGTTCGGCTAGGAACCACTGTTTCTAACTTCTCAAAATCTAGGAGTTAAGGTTTGAAAAGGCTTCTTAAGGAGCTAAATTTTGAGCGTTCGGCTAGAGATGCACTTGTGCACAAAACCTATTTTTTTTACCGGTATAGCATTCCACGGCCAAGAGAGGCGAGCGACTAATTAGGCCAATAATGCTCTATCTACGAAAAGCTCTACGTAAGGTAACGTAACCTTCCTAACAATAATTCCCCTTAATCCAATCCTGATTGTCCACGTTGTACATTACGTAAAATACGTACGTTACTTTACGTAGGTGTAGCATTGCCGCTAATTAGGCCGACCGGTTTAGCATTCCACGCATGCTCGTTTTGGGAACCTTCTGTGTTCAAGTCTGGATTTTTAGTATTTCTTATTGTCTTTTTACCGGTTTTCTTTTTTTTCAAAATGTTTGCTTTTCTAAAAAGGGGATTTGAATTTCAAAAATTCATGTTATCACAAATAGTGTGGGATTTTCAAAAAAAAAATCATATTTTCGAATATTATTCACAACTTCAAAAACAGAATCTGTTTTAAATAATTGTTCACAAATTCAATAAATTTTCAGGCTTTCAAAAGAAAATCAGAATGCCAAAAAAATTTCTTTTTTTCAAAACATCATAAATTCAAAAACATTTACATTTTCAAAATTAGTTCGTGAACTTTATAAAAAGGTCAGAATTTTCCAAAAAAACATGTTCAGAAATTTTTCAAATTTTTTCGCTTTTAACAAATGATCACAATAGACAACCGATTAAAAACCAGTTGCTACAGCGTCCCGGGTCGCTACACTGTCCGCTCCACTACAGTGTACGTGCGCTGCAGGCCTGCAGCAAATCGATACACCGAATCGGGGAAATCCCTATTTGACGCATTCTACAACAAAATGTCGCTCTACTGTTTGGGCCGGCCCGTTTAAGGGTTCTCAGCCTTCCCGGTTTTGGAAACATTCTAGAGGTCTCCAGCCAGATTTTGCTGTTTTCGGAAACTTCTAGAAGGTTCCTGAACCCGATGTTTTTTATTTTCTGTTTTTATTTTATTTTTTGTTTTCCTGTTTCTTTTTTACTTTTTCTGCGTATTTTCTTTACTTTTTTCGTTTTTCTTTTTTCTTTTATTTCTCAAATGTTTAAAACAAATCAGAAATTTTATAAATGTTCGCATTTTACAAATTTTGTTCATTTTTTCATAAAAATGTACAGTTTTCAAATGCTGATCACAATTTCCAAAAAGAAATATAATTTCAAAATGTGTTCGCTTCATTTCGGAAAATCACAAAATGTTCACCTTTTTTTTCTTCACAAAGCAAAAATATGTTGTTTCAAAAAAAAGTTCCCCTTTTCAAAATTCGTTCACAAATTCAAAAAAAAATGTTCACATGTTTAAATATTGTTCACAAATTAAAAATGGTTTAGGACTTTCAAAAAAAATGTTTCTGTTTCCAAATTTTGTTCACAAATTCAGAGATGTTCAGGAATTTCGAAAATTCTTCCTATTTTCAAATTTTGTTCAGAAATTGAAAATATATTTTCGTTCTCGAAATTTGTTCAAACGTGCAAAAAATGTTTGCATGTTTAATTTTTGTTCACCATTCAAAAGTGTTTGCGAATATAAAAAATGTTCCTTTCGCCAAATTTGTTCACATATTGAAAACCGCTACAGTTTTAAATTTCTTCTCAAATTCAAAAAATGTTCATGCTTTTAAAAATTAGTTTCCAAATTCAAAAAATGCTCAAGTTTCATAAAACTAGTTTGCAATTTTGAAAAATATTCACTTTAAAATTTTGTTGTTGTTTTTAAGAAAATGTTTTCATTTACAATAAGTAGTTCAATTTTTTATCCTATTTGTTTTTAATTTTTTTGAGTTTCCAAATAAAGTTTGCGTTTCAAAAAGTAAAATCACGTTTGGCGTATTTACATTTTCTTTAATATGCCATGTATTATGGTTCATATATATTGGGCTGCCATTTTGCACACTAAACCTCAGTTACTACAATGCTATAGACGCGTTTCCTTGCGGGAGTACTTGTGTTCGATCCCTTGCCCACAAGTTCTACAGAATTTTGCAAACTTGTTTTATTTTGTGCTGCTTCTGGTTAGTTCTAAAGGTCCGCGCTGCCAATTCTTCACACATAGCTCTCAAGGCGAAGTGGCTGGTGCATGGTGTCCACCTGCAAAGGTCGCCGGTTTGATTGCCTTGCTAGCGCACTCTTACTCTTTTGCATTTATTCCGCACAGGACAGTGAACAGGGCGGTCGAGGTGAACCCCCTCTTGTGTGAAACCGCGACTCCCTGCCGCAATAAGTGGCATATAGGAGGTCCCGCGAATCGGTCCGCTACAGTCTAGGTGCATGGCTAGCCCAGTCATGGCTACCTATGTGGTGAGTTTCCTATTGAACGCAACGAGCATCACATAGGACCTCTCGCCCACATTTCGAGTGGTCCGTACTATTTTCCGCGCTAAAATCCCCCACATTCTCCACCATGTCTGCTCCAATCATTGCCATTCTCCACCCCCAATTCTCAGCCTTTTCGCTTCCACCACCGCATGGACATGCTCGACGAGATGTTGGAGCAAGTAGAGGCGGAAGATCCATAGAACGCAAAGGCCCGGAGGATCAACTCGGCGGCACGACAATCCCGCCGCATCAAACAGAAGGGCGGCTGGAAGGGCTGGCGTGGCTGGGTACGGGTTGCGGGGGCTGGGACGTGGGGCACCGCCGTCGCAGCCCTCCATGCACACACCGTCCTGACGGGAGCAATATGAGTGGTCGTACTTCTACGCCGCAAAGTACCTTGTCTGGCCCAGCAATCCCCGGCCTCTGCCGCTAGTACGTGGCATATTGCGTCGACGTGAATGCAGTGCTGCTCCATTTCCCCAACTCGTCACCTCAGCTTATGCGTTTGCAGACACCCCGTGGATCAGCTTGGTGCCCACTCTCTATTTATCGGTATGTCTCAGTTGGCTGAGACATCGTATGACGACGCTGACAGGCAGATGATGGAGATCATCCACAGCAGAAGGGAGGTGGAGGCTACTATGAGGAGGGACAAGTGGATGACTAGGAGTCGAATGGGCACGCCCAGTCGGGCACCTAGTATGGCACGTACGCCCAACAGCCGGACTCGTCACCGAGCAGTCGGAGCAGGACGGCAACGATGACCTTAATCTGGACGAGTGGCCGGCCGATCCAAAGAAGAAGGATAGAAATGAAAGTTTTAACATGAGGAATGAAAAATTGTTGTGCGATGTATGGTTGTCCACTAGCATAGATCTAATCCATGGCAGTGAGCAAAAGGGCGCAACATTTTGGGCCAATATACATACTTAGTTCCATGTAAGCACAAAAAGTTCGACCCCTACCGCAACGAACTCATCCGCAATCATGGGATCAAGTCGCTCAACCATTGATGGTACATCATCCAAGAGGCCATGAACAAGTATTGTGGCCATTTGAAACAACTCATCGGTCAGTGGCCAAGTGGTGTGCTAATCACCGAACAAGTAAAATCTTCTACGTATTCTACATTTGGTTGGCTATGCTCTATGTTATTTGGCGGGCTATGTTCTATGTCATTTGGCCAGATATGTAACTTGTTGCTGGCTATGCTCTATGTCATTTGCCCAACTATGCTCTGTGTCATTATTATGCTCTATGTCATTTGCCCGGCTATGCTCTATGCTCTATGTCATTTGCCCAGCTATATATGTCTTTTTCCCGGCTACGATCTATGTAATTGTTATGCTCTATGTTATTGTCCAACTATGCTCTATGTCATTTGCCCGGCTATGCTCTATGCTCCATGTCATTTGGCCGGCTATGCTCTATGTATTTCCCCCGGCTATGCTCTATGCACATTGTCGACAATGTCCTTTGTTGTAGCCATCCTGTGCGTGCAATATTTTTAGTGAAGATTGAGAAGAGGAACTTTGTCCTCATGCATTGTTGGTCGAACTTCATCCTCATGCATTGTTGGTTGAAGTTGAATGGGCAACCCAAGTAGAAAAATGGCATTGCTAATTCCATCAAGAGCGCCAGCATCAGCAATGAGGAAGAGGCGGGTGATCCAACCAACCCAACAAAAAGAGCCTCCCAAGAAGGCTAGAAGGGGGTTTCGCGGAAAGAAATGGAAGGAGAAGAAGGAGAAGCGAGAAGGGGCGGCAGACAAGATGACAGAGAGGTTCGAGGGCATCTCGGCAAAGAAGGAGGATGCATGTGTCAAGCGCTCCAAAATGAAGGAGCAAAAGAAGGTAGAGAGGTTTACATGTTGATGGCAGTGGCCGATAAGAAGGTCGGGATCAAAGAGAGGAGAGTTGAGCCCGCAACTGCTTCGGCGGAGACACAAATGTTGACTTGAAAGTCGACGAGTTGTATACCGAACCGGAGATGTTGAAGTGCTTGATGGCAAGATGGAGGAGACCGAGAAGAAGGAGGCCCAGATGGAGGCGGCTGATGAGGATGAGCCGGTGGTGGAGTGAGCAAGGAGGCTCGGACAGCCGGCCTCGCAGGGCAAAAGTGTTTGTTTTTTGCACGGATTGTCGGACTGCATCTTTTGTGACCCGCCGCATGTCAAAACTATGAACATCCACGTCTTTTTAATTGTGATCGGCCTCTATGAACACCCTACTTCAATTTGATCCATATTGATATACATTTGAAATGAAAATTGATGCCATAATTGAGCAGACATTTAGGTGGTTGGATGCCCGGCTCCCGAAACAGTGTCCGTGGACTGATCCGGAGTACTCCACGCATAAATAGTATGTCAATTTTAGGGACCGTGTTGAAGATGCCCTTATTATCATCAAAACAACACGTAGACGCCTCCTTCCCTAAGAAAAGTCTATGGTTCCTTTGCCTCCCATCGGCGCCACCGCCGGTCTGCCTCGTCTCTAGTGCCCTTAGGGCCCTGGCGGCGCGATGGATCCCGGTCCTTGCTGGTCGGGAGGCTATGATTTTAGAGATTCCTTCAAGTTTCGTTAGGGTTTGTGTCCTGCTCAGGAAGACGAGACGGTGATGGCTCCCTGAAGATGGAATAAGGTTCTCCCTAGCTAGCCCCCATCCAAATGGTGTGTCTAGCATTATTGGTGGGCGTGTGGAGGCGTGTCTCCTGTGGATCTGTCCTTAGTGGACTTGCTCGGATCTAGTCGTAGTTCGTCTACATTCGTGTGTCTTCGGGTTGGATCATTTCAATATACGCCACTCTTCATCGACGGCGGTTGTTATTCTGCTGCGCTAGTCCTATGGGGTCTTAACACGACGACTTCCGACTGTCTACTACAACAATTTTTGACCGGCTCCGGTGAGGAAGAGGCGATGACGACGGCGCGCCTTCGGATCGCTTTAGTGCTTGTAGTCATTGCTAGGTGGTCTACGGATCTGGATGTAATTTTTATTATTTGTTATGTTTATTGTACAGTCATGATGGAAAATGAATAAATTGGAAGTTTTTCCCGAAAAAGAAAAGAAAAGAAAAGAAGATGCCCTTATTAGACTCAAAATATGCAATGTCTAAATTCGACTATTCAAGCAGGGAATACCGCATGCTGTTGGCGTCGTTCGGCCGGTTGACTTCCTGGCTGGCGTCCTCACATCAATGACCTTGGTTTTGCTTATCAAGGTAGCATGTTGCATACTGAAAGTTTGCTCAAAATTAATTATATATATCCAACGACTTAACTTTGCCCTATTTCAGTTCTTCTCCGACTCAAAATATGGATTCAACGATCGGCAATTCTGCGATTCATTGGATGATCAACCACGGTAACTGGTGTTTTAAGAACACATTTAGTGCTAGCATTAACCTTGTGTGATCTGCGTAAGAGTACTAATTTATTTGTCGACTTGTTTATTGTAATTTCATTGTTGCAGGTTGATACACTCTCTAAACATCACGGTGTGGTTTGTAGAGATTGTCAAATCCATTGGCATCTTGCCATACAACACCGGGTACCTCAAAGTGTTACTCCTCTTCATCCTTGCACCAACTATGGCGTCTTCCACCGGCTGCCCCTCCCCAACCTTCGGTAATTTTGTCTCTCTCTCTTTTCTGCAAAAATCGTTATTACTTACTACTCCCTCCATTCCTAAATATAAGTCATTTTAGAGATTCCACAATAGACTACATACGTAGCAAAATGAGTGAATATATACTTTAAAAGACGTTTATATACATCCGAATATAGTCTATAGTGGAATATCTAAAAGGACTTGTATTTAGGAACGGAGGGAGCATCTCTGTAATTTAACATAAGGCGTTTTCGGCACTATGAAAGCGTCAAAAAACATGTTATATTAAGTTACGGAGGGAGTATTTCTCAATGGACCTCTTTCGGAGCGAGTACTTCTCCATGGACCTCTTTTGGATGGCTCATAATTAAGCAGAGTCTCCGCTTATAACTAACAAATGGGCCATCTATTGTAAAGTAACGGGCACCAATTTACTACCCTCTAATCAACTAGCCTTGAATCACCCCACCCCCAAAAAATGTAGGTTTAATAGAAGCCACTATTTTATTTCTACAATGTTTAGCCTTGACAAGTTGCCACAATTCCATTTTGAGTCTCCAATTTCCACCACCACTTCACAAGGAGAATGATCTTTTGTTTTCTAATAACCTTTCACCCCAAGACCAACTTTAATCCTGGATCTACAAACTCTGGTCCATCTCACCATATGATATTTCTTCTGCCATAAAAATGTCCTCCTATGTTTGTACCATTTTCAATTTGAGTTTTATTCATAAGGAACATGGACAACACAGAATTCAACAGGATATTTGTATACCCCCACCCCATTGACATATCATTACCCTTGTAGTCATCACCAGTTTTGTTGAATTTTTTTTCCGCAAAATCCCAATCTGCCATTTTTAAACTAGTGTAGCTAATACGGACCCCAAGTACTCCCTCCATCTCAAAATGTAAGGCTTTTTTTTGACACTATGATAGTTCGGCCAACCTAACAATTGAATGTTTCAGCGTATGTGTTGGACTGATGGAATCATGTCCACCAATACAAAGGACCTTACTTTTCATGTAATTTATTTTAGCCCCAAACATGATCTCAAACAAATACAACTGTAATTCAAGTTAATGAACTTCTCTATATCATGTGAAATACAAATAATAGTGTCATCAGCACATTGTAAAAATAGCAACCACATTAGAGATCAAATAAGCAGCTAGACCAGTTAGGAGACCATTTTCTTGAGCTTTCATTACCATCCAATTTTCAACAATGTTAAACAGGAAACAGGATAGGGGGTGTCCTTGTCTGACCCCCTTTGCACTTTGAAAGTAAGCAGTTTCACTTCCAGTCTCGTTATTAAGCTTAGCCCCATTAAACACTTTGACCATTTTTCATCGAACCCTCTCAAAGCATCACATTCAAGTAGGAAATCTCAGTCCACTTTATCATAAGCCTTCTCAAAATCAAGTTTGGGTACAATTCCAACTTGTTTCTTTACATGATTGGAATGTGAAACTTATGCAAGGCCATCACCCCATCCATAATGTTTCTCTTCTTTACAAAAGAATTTCGATCAATGCTAATAAATTTGTCCACAAAAGGTTCAAGCCTAAGGTCATCACCTTAGTGATAAGTTTATAAATGCACCTAAGAAGGCAGATAGGTCTGAATTGTTGAATCTAGTTAGCAAAAAAAATCTTAGGGAATAGTGTGATTACCCCATAGTATGAACACTACACATCTAAAGTGCCAGCATATGCGTTTGCTTGATATATACATCATTTTGTCTTGTGTTGATAACTTGATATGTGTTGTTCAAGATAGTTTCTCATCGCGCTTATGTTTTTTGCACAATACACATGCAGTAATTTTGCACACAAGTAGTCAAGTACACATAAGCTATAAACATACTATAAATCCAAAAGACTAGTTCCAGATTGTCTAGAAATTCACAAGCGCATGTTTTCAAAACCTGAAAACCAGTTGAGTGACCGACTAGTCGCACAAAATCTAGACTCGACAAATAGCAAGTTGTTTGATTGTTTCTGAAAATATTTTCTTATTGTATTTGCATTTAACTATGAGTAGCTTACGATTATGTGTCTGGCCTGTTTTAAGTTTTAACAGATCATGTTGTCAACTCAGATGGAGCACTTGAGTTCCCATTGTTTCACAGGGACCATCCATGCGTCCAGCAACACCTCGGCAATACGAGGTCAGGAAACATCGTTGAGATGGACCTGTCGCTGCCGATTGACTTGATACAGAATGACGATATAAACAACTTCCTCTTTCTGATGCCCATCAAGCTGGGCACGCCACCGGTCTGGAATCTTGTGGCAGTTGACACTGGAGCCTCACTTTCTTTTGTTCAGTGCCAACCATGCACTCTCCGGTGCCACAAGCAATCTGATGCCGGGGAAATATTTGATCCTAGCAAGTCGGAGAGTTTCAGTCGTGTTGGGTGCTCAGAAGAGAGCTGCCGCACGGTCCAACGGGCGCTACGTCTCCAATCCAAAGCATGCATGGAGAAAGAGGACAGTTGCCTCTACAGTATGACGTTCGGAGGAACATCTTCGTATTCCGTCGGCAAGCTAGTGAGGGACAGGCTAGCAATCGGGCAGTATGCCAAGGGATACAGCTTCCCTGATTTCCTCTTCGGATGCAGCTTGGACACAGAGTATCATCAATATGAGGCTGGCCTAGTCGGATTCGCTGACGAGCCGTTTTCATTTTTTGAACAAGTGGCACCTCTGGTCAACTACAAGGCCTTTAGCTACTGCTTTCCAAGCGACAGAAGAAAGACGGGGTACCTGTCCATTGGGGATTACCCCCGTGTCAACTCCACATCCTATACTCCCTTGTTCCTGGCTTGGCAACGATCACAGTATGCACTGAAGCTGGATGAGGTGGTTGTCAATGGGATCGCGCTGGTCACAACCCCCTCAGAAATGATTGTAGACTCCGGGTTCAGATGGACATCACTGCTGTCCGATACCTTCAACCAACTTGACGCAACAATCACCAAGGCTCTGCAACCTCTGGGATATAATCGCAGCTATTATAGGGGATCAGATTATATCTGCTTTGAGGATGCGCACTTTCAACAGTTCAGCAATTGGGCCGCTTTACCAGCAGTGGAGCTGAAGTTCAACATGGGCATTACACTGACTCTACAACCCCAGAGCTCGTTCCACTTTCATAACGACTATGGACTGTGCACATACTTCATGAGGGATGCCAGTCTGGGAAGCGGTGTGCAGATACTAGGAAACACGATGACACGGTCTGTTGGCATCACATTTGATATCCGAGGGGGTCAATTTGCGTTCCGCAAGGGAGACTGCTGATTTGGCCCATGTAACTATGTAAGTATTTTTCTTGCATCCTTAGCTGCTAGTTCAGAATACCGCTGTTGTGTTCCCAGACAGATGATTGGCCCTGATGCATGTATGCTTGATTCCTTGTTTGCGGCCACATCCTTGACGGTGCAGGCTGTGTTCCACTGGCGGTTCCCTTGAAGGTAGCGGTCTGCTGCCACTCGTCGTGTTCCTGCTGCATACCTGATTCCCAATAATTGTATCAACTGATTATGGTCTAATTGAGCCTATGTACTGCTATGCTATTTATCGAAAATGTACTGCTTTGCCATTACTATTTACTAGTGAACAAAAATCTTAGCATACCTTGTTGTCTCCAAGTTACACCTGTGTCCACACGTCAGCTTGCATCACGTTTGCAGGCACGCAAGCAGCCGCGGCGCTGATCGCATGGTGTCAAGCCTCGTGTTGCTGTAAGCCAAACAAGTGTGGGTTCGCCCGTTACTATTGGGGTTCTTCATATGCTAAATATCCAAGGTTGGGCTAATCCACTGATGGAGATTATCCAGTAAGCAATATACCAGATTAGATGGTGATGACTGATGAGCATAAACATAAGCAGCTTTTAAAAAATTAATCTACAACATGCATGTACCAGGATTACTGTCTATAGATTCATTAGAGTGGCAATAAAGTACAAGCAATGAAGTATGAAAGACAGAACACCTGTAAAACTAACATGTATCAATATGCATTTTAGGCATGCACGGGTTCAGACAAACTAAGGTCCCACGCTACAACTCTTCTGGTTGGAGCCCATTGTACTTAAATGTCATTTTTTTTGGCAAACTTGCAGTGCATTATTTAAACCAAAGTAAAGTCATTATAAAGGCTTGCTCGGATAAAGTCCAGAATGAACACTTAAAGAAACAAAAACTGACAACTCACTTGCCCGAGCTAAAAGATGTGCTATCTTGCTCGCTTCCTGATTGACTTGGACGAAAGAGATCAAAAGAAAAACGAGGTCTCAATCTTGATGTCCATGAGCACGTCCCCAAGTGTGGATGGAACCTAGCAACTCGAAGGTAGACGCCACACCATCTGAAGGTAGTAAGATGGCACACTCAAATCACTGAAACCATTCTCCAGCACGAAAGTGGGACAGCCGAACGACCTCAGCTTCAGCTAGACGTGATTACTTAGCAGTCATATAAGGACAACCCCACATATTTCCTCTCTGCAATTTATGTTATCCCTGTCTGAATGAGAGTAGCGACAGAATCCCAATTAAACTTAGTCAGAAGAGAACCTCCCAGAGCATGGGGTCACAACTTAATCAGCAAATAAGCCAAGCCCAACTTCCCAAGAAGAAATGATTTCCTGCTGTGCCATGTTCCAAACACTGTTGACCTGATTCACGTTCATATGCCACAGGTTTGATCAAACATTCTCACTAACCACTACACCAATAGGATTCTACAGAATGCCAAGCATGTATTCAAGGTCAGCTTCCCTGCCGTAACCAAAACATGAAACCAAGTAATTTTTCCGACAACAATCTGGAGTACCTCGTTTGGGTAACAATCCTGGTATTATGTTTAATGGTAAGGATTTCACAAATAATTCTGGTATCATGCTTTATCATAAAGATTTCACCAATAATCCCTGCAACTGCAAACACCTTGCTTGAATGTGTGGTACCAATTGACATCCCTTACCGCAACCACTCTGTCAATCACGATGATGGCATACTTGAAGAATTCACGACAGCGGGCACATATTCTAAGGTTCTTCGCTATTCTCAGCATCTTCTCTGATGACACAGACCCACTAATCAATCCATACGCAAGGGCCTTCCACTGTGATGCCATAGCCCCTCATCTACCTCTTTGTATCCTAACTTCTCTACCTCTGTAATCAATTCATTTAACTTGTCATATACATCGAACAATTTATCATGCCTCCTCTCAATCAGCGACAAACACATGTACCTGTCCTCTCAGGCTCTCACCTCAATCCAACTTCGACCTGACTTCTTTTCTGATTCCGAAGTCCCTCATTGCAGTCCATGCCTCAGCCACCTCATCCTTCCTTACTGTTGTGGAGTCGACATTGGCAAGCATCACATAGGCTGAATTATCCTTTGCGTCAATTTTCAATAGGCACTGCTCCATGATTCCCGCCATATCAGCCTTGCGGTGAACCACACAACCTGTTAGGAGTGTCCGCCACACAGCTGCATCTGGCTTGCACGCAATTGCGGATGCAATGATGTCCGCATCCTCAAGGCGTCCCGCCCGAGCCATTCCACCAATCACACATGTGTAATGTTCAAGACCAGGATTCACCTTGTACTTTGAATGCATTGCTTTCAACCAAAAGTCGGCCTCTCTTGCTACACCGGCATTACTACATGGTGTGAGAAGAGCAAGAAACGTCAGCCCATCAGGCTCAAAGTACGAGTCCATCATCTCCTGGAACAACCCGTTAACCGTCTGGACATCCCCCTGCTGTGCATGCACAGCCAGCATGACATTCCACGTGATCAAGTTCCCATCATCACCCAATCCCTCAAACACCTTCCGTGCATCTTCCACAACCCGGCCTTCCCATATGCATCCCGCAGCGCGGTTCCCACAGACACATTCCCATCCAGTCGAATCACCAATGCATGCGCATGAATCCCACAAGCCTGCTCCAGAGCATCAAGTGCCGCGGCCGCACGGAGTGCACCGGACAGTGCGTTCCTGGTGGAAGCAACGACATTGGATCGCATGCCAACAAAGACGGACAGAGACTCCTGCCGACGGCCGTTCTTTGCGAGGCCAACGATGGTGGAGGAGTAGCAGACGGGGTCCCGGTAGGCAACAGGGATTTCGTCGAACAGGTGGTGTGCGGCGTCAGGGAGGCGGGATCGGGAGTACATAGTTATGAGACAGGAAGCTGAGAACGGAGAGGAGGCGAGAGCCAGCTTGAAGGCGAGTGAAGACGTGGCGCCATGGAGGGCGGCATGGAGCGGAGGAGGGAGGAGCGAAGGGGACGTGCTGAGGAGGTGGCGGAGGAGCGGGAGCGCGGAGGAAGGGGAGGAGGAGGAAACGGAAGACAACAGGGAGGAGGTGAGCGAGGCGGCGGTGGGGCGGAGGAGGTCTTGACGAGGACCGCGTGGCGCACCGCTGGGTCGCCGCCAGCCGTGACGGAGGCGGCCGCATGCGCGGGGTCAGTCACTGCGCCGGGTGAAGGACGGCGGCGGCGGCGGGCTGGGACGTGAGGCGAGGCGAGCCGGCGGTTTTTTTTTTGCGATTGCGGGGAAGCGTGGTGACAGCGGTGGTTGATTGGTGGATGTGGCGAATATTTTGACTTCTAAAAGCTACTCTCAACTGCGGAAATTCGTTGGTGCTCAACTGCGGCATCTCTCTCTCTTGTAATTCACTAGAGGCTGGGCGCCATCTAAGGCAGGCCTCTGCATTTCCATCCTAATTATGCACATGGTTTAACAACTACCGTTATGTATGTGAACACTGGCATTGAGAAAATAAAATGACTCGTAATTTCTTTATGCAATCACCAGCGAGTAAATTAGGCAAAGAAATGCCACAAACTAGTTTGGCATCATTTTGCTTAATTAATACGCAGTCAGGTTCAGAGATTTACATACCCGCAATCTGAAGACCTGTGATACAAATCATATATACCCAGAAATGCATGTTTGATCTCCTTCAATGTCTCGCCGAGCAACGCAGAGGCCTCGGATAGGCTTTCACACATCTGGCAGCAATCAACGCTTCCTCGGCGTCCCCGCAGCTTAGCTACTTTCCCGATGTGCACAAGTACAGCTCTAGAAAGATCGTGGATGGACTGACATATCCACGTTTTTTGCTCCCCTCCTACGCGTCCCACACACTTTCCTAAATGAGATGCGGGGTGAGATCAAGACGGGCAGCGGCGGCTGCGGCTTGCCGGAGCAGAACCAGCCGGTGTGAGTGACAGGAGCCACCACCTACATCAACACGTGGCTCGTCTGCACCGTACTCCACTAGGGCCGCCGTGTCCACGGCATGGCGAGGGACCTAGATGTGCCACCTATTCGTTTGCACACCTATATTGAAAATCAATTAACAATGGAACCAATTCAACACCTGATTACGAAACAATGAGAGCAAGCATCGTGAGTTTTAGTAACCATTCAGAACAAACCATAAGTTGGACAGCATATAGACTACAAACAACTTTTTGTTTGAGAAAAAATAGAAAAGTCCAACAAGCAACCCTTCAGGAAGGCAATATATAACCAGAAAAATTAAAACAACGCCAAAATCTTATAGACATAATCTATTTGAATAAAAATTCAACTCCCTATTTTGTTATCAGGATTTAGGGCATATTCCAAAAGGTCACATTCTTCCGATTTTAGCAAATGTAACTACAACTATCAGTTCTGTGGGGGAAAAGATTTAAAAGGTTGTTGTTGTTGGTAATCAGGTATGTTGCCATGAGATAATGAAATGGTTCCTTCCCAAAAAAGATCATGTACTCGTTAGTCTTTACTCAAGCTCCTCGGTATACTCCAGACTCCGGACAAGATATATCTAAGCATGTTTCCTGCAAGTGATATGATTAAGAGAAAGATAAACATGAAAAATGTTCAACTATGGCTAATACAACTTGCAGACTATTGATACTAAATTTGTGCATCTCAATAGTTTGATAAATAGTTTTGCATACACGCTTAATGAAGAATGTCAAAACTCACAAATTAAAACTCAGCCGCTGGCGTTGGGCATTGTTGACCGCGTAGCCGGCGGCAAGATCCTAGTTATACATAAGGGCTTCGGTATATCAATCCAAATAAGCACAACATTTGAGTGTCTACATTAAGAAGCCAATATAAGTAACCTTTCCAGGATAACTTGTGACCAATTTCGAAGTTGTAGAACTCGAGAATAACTACAGAAAAACACATACAAGTGTTTAGCACTTGGTTAACTGGTCGAAACTTACATCAAGACCATCAGTACCTTTTTCCATTAAATCGTTTTTTGTGAGCACACCAAACATTCTTTCACCTAAATCAAGAAAAAGTAAAGTCCAAACTCAAAAAATGAGTAAAATTGCAGCAATGGTACATAAAATTAAACGAAATTACTATATGTGAGCTTCCCTTTTCTTCAACAGAGTTAGCCCACAATAGGTTCATACAAAAAAATCAAAAAAATCAACCAAATAGCGATTGCCAACATAATATGCTGATATCCACAAAGATAAACTAAAAGCATAGGTCTCAATGGTTTATCTTTATGTCTGTTATTGTTCCAATAAATAAGGTGAAGATAAGATAGTTTGAATCTTTGTGGCATATTAAAAGTAAAGAACCCGCGAGAATAAGCTTTTTAAGACATTAGTGATCAGGAACACAATGACATTAACCACATTACCCAAAATGCAGTTCACCAAATCGCCTGCAACAAAGTCATACCTTTTGGGTTAACTTCCGTGAAATCTTGATAGCATCCAAAGTCGTAAGGTCCTAATTGGCTGGAGAAACAACCAGAATGATATAGCTAGGCTGAAAAAAGACCAAAACAGTTGTTGTTTAGACAGTGCATGGCACCATAATTCTAAATCAAACATGCTATTATATGGGATATGGTTGAGAGCAGAGCATGTTAGACAAAATATGCATAACATAAATACTAAATTTGTACATAACCATGAGTCATACAGCTACGGTGTTGGATAGGACATTTTTGGGTTGCTCTATTTCGTTCTGGGCAGCACAAGTAGATGCAACTATTGTTGAACTTAATCGCCCCTTCTAGTCCTTTTCTGTCTATTTGCCGGCATGTTTAGCCTACTTGTTGGAAAACATGCACATTGAGCCTGATTAGCATCCTTATTAGGTTTTCTTGGAGCCACATGCATGACAATGAGTCATGTGCATTAATTAATACACTACTGATGTATATCATCGGGGTTGCTTCATGTAGGGGAACGTAGTAATTTCAAAAAAATTCCTACGCACACGCAAGATCATGGTGATGCACAGCAACGAGTGGGGAGAGTGTTGTCTACGTACCCTCGTAGACCGTAAGCGGAAGCGTTTTATCAACGCAGTTGATGTAGTCGTACGTCTTCACGATCCGACCGATCCAAGTACCGAACGCATGGCACCTCCGAGTTCTGCACACGTTCAGCTCGATGACGTCCTCGCCTTTCTTGATCCAGCAAGAGGGGCGAAGTAGTAGATGAGTTCCGGCAGCACGACGGCGTGGTGACGGTGTTGGTGAAGAACAATCTCCACAGGGCTTCGCCAAGCACTACAGAAACTATGAAAGAGGATAAACTAGAGGGGACAGGGTTGCCAGCACACGGCTTGGTCTTTCTTGATCTTTCTTGGGTCCTAGCCCTACCCCTCTATTTATATGTTGAGCCTTGGGGTCGAAACTTGGAGTAAAAGCCTCCACAAAGTCAGTTTCACCCGAAAGGCAAGAGTCCTTCTCGGACTCCAGGGCCAGACGCCAGGGTTTCCCGGCGTCTGGACCCTGACGCCAGGGACCCTGGCGTCTGGCCTCTGGACTCCGCAAAACTTCCTTTTGTGCTTTCCAAAAACCTCGTGGGCTTTCCCCTTTGGCCCAGATAAAGTGTTCTCGTGCCCAAACATTTCGGGAAACATCCGGAACCCCTTCCGATGGATTCCGGAACCCTTCCGGAGATCAAACACTACTATCCACATATCAATCTTTACTTCCGGACCATTCCGGAGTTCCTCTTCATATCCGTGATCTCATCCAAAACTCCGAACAACATTCGGTCACCAACATACATAATTCATAGTACTATATCGTCAACGAACGTTAAGCGTGCGGACCCTACGGGTTCGAGAACTATGTAGACATGACCGAGACACCTCTCTGGTCAATAACCAATAGCGGAACCTGGATGCCCATATTGGCTCCTACATATTCTACGAAGATCTTTATCGGTCAGACCGCATAACAACATACGTTGTTCCCTTTGTCATCGGTATGTTACTTGCCCGAGATTCGATCGTCGGTATCTCAATACCTAGTTCAATCTCGCTACCGGCAAGTCTCTTTACTCGTTCCGTAATACATCATCCCGCAACTAACTCATTAGTTACAATGCTTGCAAGGCTTATAGTGATGTGCATTACCGAGTGGGCCCAGAGATACCTCTCCGACAATCGGAGTGACAAATCCTAATCTCGAAATACGCCAACCCAACAAGTACCTTCGGAGACACCTGTAGAGCACCTTTATAATCACCCAGTTACGTTGTGATGTTTGGTAGCACACAAAGTGTTCCTCCGGTAAACGGGAGTTGCATAATCTCATAGTCATAGGAACATGTATAAGTCATGAAGAAATCAATAGCAGAATACTAAACGATCAAGTGCTAAGCTAACGGATGTGATCCCGTTAATCAAATGACAACTCTTTGTCTATGGCTAGGAAACATAACCATCTTTGATCAACGAGCTAGTCAAGTAGAGGCATACTAGTGACACTCTGTTTGTCTATGTATTCACACATGTATCATGTTTCCGGTTAATACAATTCTAGCATGAATAATAAACATTTATCATGATATAAGGAAATAAATGATAACTTTATTATTGCCTCTAGGGCATATTTCCTTCAATCTCCCACTTGCACCAGAGTCAATAATCTAGTTCACATCGCCATGTGATTTAACATCAATGGTTCACATCTTTATGTGGTTAACACCCATAGTTGACATTGACATGTGACCAACACCCAAAGGGTTTATTAGAGTCAGTAATCTAGTTAACATCGCTATGTGATTAACACCCAAAGAGTACTAAGGTGTGATCATGTTTTGCTTTTGAGATAATTTTAGTCAATGGGTCTGTCACATTCAGATCCGTAAGTATTTTGCAAATGTCTATGTTTACAATGCTCTGCACGAAGCTACTCTAGCTAATAGCTCCCACTTTCAATATGTATCAAGATTGAGACTTTAGAGTCATCTGGATTAGTGTCAAAACTTGCATCGACGTAACCCTTTACGACGAACCTTTTTGTCACCTCCATGATCGAGAAACATATCCTTATTCCACTAAGGATAATTTTGACCGCTGTCTAGTGATCTACTCCTAGATCACTATTGTACCCCCTTGCCAAAATTAGTGTAGGGTATACAATAGATCTGGTACACAGCATGGCATACTTTATAGAACCTATGGCTGAGGCATAGGGAATGACTTTCATTCTCTTTCTATCTTTTGCCGTGGTCGGGCTTTGAGTCTTACTCAATTTCACACCTTGTAACACAGGCAAGAACTCTTTCTTTGACTGTTCCATTTTGAACTACTTCAAAATCTTGTCAAGGTATGTACTCATTGAAAAAACTTATCAAGTGTCTTGACCTATCTCTACAGATCTTGATGCTCAATATGTAAGCAGCTTCACCGAGGTCTTCCTTTGAAAAACTCCTTTATGCTTTGCAGAATAATTCTACATTATTTCCGATCAACAATATGTCATTCACATATACTTATCAGAAATGTTGTAGTGCTCCCACTCACTTTGTTGTAAATACAGGCTTCACCGCAAGTCTGTATAAAACTATATGCTTTGATCAACTTATCAAAGCATATATTCCGACTCCGAGATGCTTGCACTAGTCCATAGATGGATCGCTGGAGCTTGCATATTTTGTTAGCACCTTTAGGATTGACAAAACCTTCTAGTTGCATCATATACAACTCTTCTTTAATAAATCCATTAAGGAATGCAGTTTTGTTATCCATTTGCCAGATTTCATAAAATGCGGCAATTGCTAACATGATTCGGACAGACTTTAAGCATCGATACGAGTGAGAAAATATCATCGTAGTCAACACCTTGAACTTTGTCAAAAACCTTTTTTCGACAAGTCTAGCTTTGTAGATAGTAACACTACTATCAGCGTCCGTCTTCCTCTTGAAGATCCATTTATTTTCTATGGCTTGTCGATCATCGGGCAAGTCAACCAAAGTCCATACTTTGTTCTCACACATGGATCCCATCTCAGATTTCATGGCCTCAAGCCATTTTGCGGAATCTGGGCTCATCATCGCTTCCTCATAGTTCGTAGGTTCGTCATGGTCAAGTAACATGACCTCCAGAACAGGATTACCGTACCACTCTGGTGCGGATCTCACTCTGGTTTACCTACGAGGTTCGGTAGTAACTTGATCTGAAGTTACATGATCATCATCATTAGCTTCCTCACTAATTGGTGTAGGAGTCACAGGAACAAATTTCTGTGATGAACTACTTTCCAATAAAGGAGTGCTACCTCTTGAGCACTGCGTTGGTTTTCCCTTGAAGAGGAAAGGGTGATGCAGCAAAGTAGCGTAAGTATTTCCCTCAGTTTCTGAGAACCAAGGTATCAATCCAGTAGGAGGCCACGCACGAGTCCCTCGCACCTACACAAACAAATAAATCCTCGCAACCAACGCGATAAGGGGTTATCAATCCCTACACGGTCACTTACGAGAGTGAGATCTGATAGATATGATAAGATAATATTTTTGGTATTTTTATGATAAAGATGCAAAGTAAAGAAAAGAAAATAAAAACGGAAAAAGAAATAGCTAAGTGTTGGAAGATTAATATGATGGAAAATAGACCCGTGGGCCATAGGTTTCACTAATGACTTCTCTCAAGAGCATAAGTATTTTACGATGGGTGAACAAATTACTGTTGAGCAATTGACAAAATTGAGCATAGTTATGAGAATATCTAGGTATGATCATGTATATAGGCATCACGTCCGAGACAAGTAGACCGACTCCTGCCTGCATCTACTACTATTACTCCACACATCGACCGCTATCCAGCATGCCTCTAGAGTATTAAGTTCATAAGAACAGAGTAACGCTTTAAGTAAGATGACATGATGTAGAGGGATAAACTCATGCAATATGATATAAACCCCATCTTGTTATCCTCGATGGCAACAATACAATACGTGCCTTGCTGCCCCTACTGTCACTGGGAAAGGACACCGCAAGATTGAACCCAAAGCTAAGCACTTCTCCCATTGCAAGAAAGATCAATCTAGTAGGCCAAACCAAACTGATAATTCGAAGAGACTTGCAAAGATAACCAATCATACATAAAAGAATTCAGAAGATTCAAATATTGTTCATAGATAAACTTGATCATAAACCCACAATTCATCGGTCTCAACAAACACACCACAAAAGAAGATTACATCGAATAGATCTCCACAAGAGAGGGGGAGAACATTGTATTGAGATCCAAAAACAGAGAAGAAGCCATCTAGATAATAAATATGGACCCGAAGGTCTGAGGTAAACTACTCACACATCATCGGAGAGGCTATGGTGTTGATGTACAAGCCCTCCGTGATCGATGCCCCCTCCGGCGGAGCTCCGGAACAGGCCCCAAGATGGGATCTCACGGGTACAGAAGGTTGCGGCGGTGGAATTAGGTTTTTGGCTCGGTCTCTGGTAGTTTGGGGGTACGTAGGTATATATAGGAGGAAGGAGTACGTCGGTGGAGCAACGTGGGGCCCACGAGGGTGGAGGGCGCGCCCAGGGGGGTAGGCGCCCCCTACCTCTTGGCTTCCTGGTAGCTTTCTTGACGTGGGTTCCAAGTCCTCTGGATCATGTTCGTTCCGAAAATCACGTTCCCGAAGGTTTCATTCCGTTTGGACTCCGTTTGATATTCTTTTTCTGCGAAACTCTGAAATAGGCAAAAAACAACAATTCTGGGCTGGGCCTCCGGTTAATAGGTTAGTCCCAAAAATAATATAAAAGTGTATAATAAAGCCCAATAATGTCCAAAACAGAAGATAATATAGCATGGAGCAATCAAAAATTATAGATACGTTGGAGACGTATCAAGCATCCCCAAGCTTAATTCATGCTCGTCCTCGAGTAGGTAAATGATAAAAACAGAATTTTTGATGTGGAATGCTACTTGGCATAATTTCAATGTAATTCTTCTTAATTGTGGTATGAATATTCAGATCCAAAAGATTCAAGATAAAAGTTCAATATTGACATAAAAATAATAATACTTCAAGCATACTAACTAAGCAATTATGTCCTCTCAAAATAACATGGCCAAAGAAAGTTCATCCCTACAAAATCATATAGTTTAGTCATGCTCCATTTTCGTCACACAAGAATGCTCTCATCATGCACAACCCCGATGACAAGCCAAGCAATTGTTTCATACTTTAGTAATCTCAAACTTTTTCAACCTTCACGCAATACATGAGCGTGAGCCATGGATATAGCACTATGAGTGGAATAGAATATGATGATGGGGGTTATGTGGAGAAGACAAAAAAGGAGAAAGTCTCACATCAACGAGGCTAATCAATGAGCTATGGAGATGCCCATCGATTGATGTTAATATAAGGAGTAGGGATTGCCATGCAACGGATGCACTAGAGCTATAAATATATGAAAGCTCAACAAAAGAAACTAAGTGGGTGTGCATCCAACTTGCTTGCTCACGAAGACCTAGGGCACTTGAGGAGGCCCATTGTTGGAATATACAAGCCAAGTTCTATAAAGAAAAATTCCCACTAGTATATGAAAGTGACAAAACAAGAGACTCTCTATCATGAAGATTATGGTGCTACTTTGAAGCACAAGTGTGGTAAAAGGATAGTAACATTGTCCCTTCTCTCTTTTTCTCTCATTTTTTTGGGCCTTCTCTTTTTTTATGGCCTTTCTCTTTTTTTATTCCTCACTTGGGACAATGCTCTAGAAAATGATGATCATCACACTTCTATTTATTTACAACTCAATGATTACAACTCGATACTAGAACAGAGTATGACTCTATATGAATGCCTCCGGCGGTGTACCGGGATATGCAATGAACCAAGAGTGACATGTATGAAAGAATTATGAACGGTGGCTTTGCCACAAATACTATGTCAACTACATGATCATGCAAAGCAATATGACAATGATGAACGTGTCATGATAAACGGAACGGTGGAAAGTTGCATGGCAATATATCTCAGAATGGCTATGGAAATGCCATAATAGGTAGGTATGGTGGCTGTTTTGTGGAAGATATAAGGAGGTTTATGTGTGAAAGAGCGTATCATATCACGGGGTTTGGATGCACCGGCGAAGTTTGCACCAACTCTCAATGTGAGAAAGGGCAATGCACGGTACCGAAGAGGCTAGCAATGATGGAAAGGTGAGAGTGCGTATAATCCATGGACTCAACATTAGTCATAAAGAACTCACATACTTATTGCAAAAATCTACAATTCATCAAAAACAAAGCACTAAGCGCATGCTCCTAGGGGGATAGATTGGTAGGAAAAGACCATCGCTCGTCCCCGACCGCCACTCATAAGGAGGACAATCAAAGAACACCTCATGTTTCAAAATTGTTACATAACGTTTACCATACGTGCATGCTACGGGACTTGCAAACTTGAACAAAAGTATTTCTCTAATTCACAACTACTCAACTAACACAACTTTGATATCACTACCTCCATTTCTCAAAACAATCATCAAGCATCAAACTTCTCTTAGTATTCAACACACTCATAAGATAGTTTTTACTAATCTTGAATACCTAGCATATTAGGATTATTTAAGAAAATTACCATGCTATTTAAGACTCTAAAAAATAATCTAAGTGAAGCATGAGAGATCAATAGTTTCTATAAAACAAATCCACCACCGTGCTCTAAAAGATATAAGTGAAGTACTAGAGCAAAAAGTATATAACTCAAAAGATATAAGTGAAGCACATAGAGTATTCTAATAATTTCCGAATCATGTGTGTCTCTCTCAAAAGGTGTGTACAGCAAAGATGATTGTGGTAAACTAAAAAATAAAGACTCAAATAATACAAGACGCTCCAAGCAAAACACATATCATGTGGTGAATAAAAATATAGCTCCAAGTAAAGTTACCGATGGAAGTAGACGAAAGAGGGGATGCCTTCCGGGGCATCCCCAAGCTTTGGCTTTTAGGTGTCCTTAGATTATCTTGGGGGTGCCATGGGCATCCCCAAGCTTAGGCTCTTGCCACTCCTTGTTCCATAATCCATCAAATCTTTCACCCAAAACTTGAAAACTTCACAACACAAAACTCAGCAGAAAATCTCGTGAGCTCCGTTAGCGAAAGAAAACAAAAAACCACTTCAAGGTACTGTAATGAACTCATCCTTTATTTATATTGGTGTTAAATTTACTGTATTCCAACTTCTCTATGGTTTATAAACTATTTTACTAGCCATAGATTCATCAAAATAAGCAAACAACACACGAAAAACAGAATCTGTCAAAAACAGAACAGTCTGTAGTAATCTGTAACTAACGCAAACTTCTAGAACTCCAAAAAATCATCCAAAATAGGAAGACCTAGAAAATTTGTTTATTGATCAGCAGCAATTGGAATCAATATTTTATCACGTTCTGGTGATTTTTAACAATTATTTTCGTGAACAGAAAGTTTCTGGAATTTTCTGCAAGATCAAATAACTATCATCCAAGAAGATACTATAGGTTTAACTTGGCACAAACACTAATTAAAACATAAAACACATCTAACCAGAGGCTAGAACAAATATTTATTCCTAAATAGAAGCAAAAAGAAAAAAAACTAAAAATAAAATTGGGTTGCCTCCCAACAAGCGCTATCGTTTAACGCCCCTAGCTAGGCCTAATAGCAAGGATAGATCTAGGTATTGCCATCTTTGGTAGGCAATCCATATGTGGCTCTCATGATAGATTCATATGGTAATTTTATTTTCTTCCTAGGGAAGTGTTCCATGCCTTTCTTTAATGAAAATTGCAATCTAATATTCCCTTCCTTCATATCAATAATTGCACCAATCGTTCTAAGGAAAGGTCTACCAAGAATAATAGGACATGAAGGATTGCAATCTATGTCAAGAACAATAAAATGTACGGGCACATAGTTCCTATTTGCAACAATAAGAACATCATTAATTCTTCCCATAGGTTTCTTAATAGTGGAATCCGCAAGGTGCAAATTTAAAGAGCAATCATCAAAATCACGGAAACCTAGCAAATCGCACAAAGTTTTTGGAATCGTGGAAACACTAGCACCCAAATCACACAAAGCATAGCATTCATGATCTTTAATTTTAATTTTAATAGTAGGTTCCCACTCATCATAAAGTTTTCTAGGGATAGAAACTTCCAACTCAAGTTTGTCTTCATAAGATTGCATCAAAGCATCAACGATATGTTTGGTAAAGGCTTTATTTTGACTATAGGCATGAGGAGAATTCAGCACGAATTGCAACAAGGAAATACAATCTATCAAAGAGCAATTATCATAATTAAATTCCTTGAAATCCAAAATAGTGGGTTCATTAATATCTAATGTTTTGATCTTTTCAATCCCACTTTTATCAATTTTAGCATCAAGATCTAAAAACTCTGAATTTCTGGAACGCCTTCTAGGTAAAGGTGGATCATATTCAGCCCCATCATTATTAAGATTCATATTGCAAAACAAAGATTTGATAGGGAACACATCAATAACTTTTACATCTTCATCTTTATTTTCATAGGAACTAGAAGAACATGCTCTTATAAAGCAATCTTTCTTAGCACGCATCCTAGCGGTTCTTTCTTTGCACTCATCAATGGAAATTCTCATGGCTTTGAGAGACTCATTGATATCATACTTAGGAGGAATAGATCTAAGTTTTAAAGAATCAACATCAAGAGAAATTCTATCAACGTTCCTAGCCAATTCATCAACTTTAAGCAATTTTTCTTCAAGCAAAGCATTGAAAATTCTTTTGCGAATTCATAAATTCCTTAACACTAGTCTCAAATTCAGAGGGCATATTATAAAAATTTCCATAAGAGTTGTTCTAGGAATTACCATAATTATTAGAGGAATTACTAGGATAAGGCCTAGGATTAAAGTTTCCTCTATACACGTTGTTACCAAAATTATTCCTACCAGCAAAATTCACATGCAAAGATTCATTATTATTCTCAATCGAAGTAGACAAAGGAATATCATTGGGATCAGAAGAAACACTCTTATTAGCAAATAATTTCATAAGCTCATCCATCTTTCCACTCAAAACATTAATTTCTTCTATCGCATGCACTTTTTTACTAGTAGATCTTTCACTGTGCCATTCAGAATAATTAACCATAATATTATCTAGGAGTTTAGTAGCTTCTCCTAAAGTGATTTCCATAAAAGTGCCTCCCGCAGCCGAATCTAAAAGATTTCTAGAAGCAAAATTCATTCCGGCATAAATTTTTTGTATAATCATCCACAAATTCAAACCATGCGTGGGGCAATTACGTATCATTAATTTCATCCTCTCCCAAGCTTGTGCAACATGTTCATGATCAAGTTGCTTAAAATTCATAATATCCTTTCTAAGAGAGATAATCTTAGCGGGAGGAAAATACTTAGAGATAAAAGCATCTTTGCACTTATTCCAAAAATCAATATTATTTTTAGGCAAAGATGAAAACCAAGCTTTAGCACGATCTCTAAGCGAAAAAGGAAATAGCTTCAATTTAACAATATCATTGTCAACATCTTTCTTCTTTTGCATAGCACACAAATCAATGAAGCTATTTAGATGAGTAGCAGCATCTTCACTAGGAAGGCCGGCGAATTGATCTTTCATGACAAGATTCAACAAAGCAGCATTGATTTCACAAGATTCAGTATCGGTAAGAGGAGCAATCGGAGTGCTAAGGAAATCATTGTTGTTGGTATTGGTAAAGTCACATAATTTGGTATTATCTTGAGCCATCGTGACAAACAAGCAATCCAACACACGAGCAAACAAGAAGCGAATAAAAAGAGGCGAACGGAAAAGAGAGGGCGAATAAAACGGCAAGGGTGAAGTGGGGGAGAGGAAAATGAGAGGCAAATGGCAAATAATGTAATGCAGGAGATAAGGGTTTGTGATGGGTACTTGGTATGTTGACTTTTACGTAGACCTCCCCGGTAACGGCGCCAGAAATCCTTCTTGCTACCTCTTGAGCACTGCGTTGGTTTTCCCTTGAAGAGGAAAGGGTGATGCAGCAAAGTAGCGTAAGTATTTCCCTCCGTTTATGAGAACCAAGGTATCAATCCAGTAGGAGGCCACGCACGAGTCCCTCGCACCTACACAAACAAATAAATCCTCGCAACCAACGCGATAAGGGGTTATCAATCCCTACACGGTCACTTACGAGAGTGAGATCTGATAGATATGATAAGATAATATTTTTGGTATTTTTATGAAAAAGATGAAAAGTAAAGAAAACAAAATAAAAACAGAAAAAGAAATAGCTAAGTGTTGGAAGATTAATATGATGGAAAATAGACCCGGAGGCAATAGGTTTCACTAGTGACTTCTCTCAAGAGCATAAGTATTTTACGGTGGGTGAACAAATTACTGTTGAGAAATTGACAGTATTGAGCATAGTTATGAGAATATCTAGGTATGATCATGTATATAGGCATCACGTCCGAGACAAGTAGACCGACTCCTGCCTCCATCTACTACTATTACTCCACACATCGACCGCTATCCAGCATGCATCTAGAGTATTAAGTTCATAAGAACAAATTAACGCTTTAAGTAAGATGACATGATGTAGAGGGATAAACTCATGCAATATGATATAAACCCCATCTTGTTATCCTCGATGGCAACAATACAATACGTGCCTTGCTGCCCCTACTGTCACTGGGAAAGGACACCGCAAGATTGAACCCAAAGCTAAGCACTTCTCCAATTGCAAGAAAGATCAATCTAGTAGGCCAAACCAAACTGATAATTCGAAGAGACTTGCAAAGATAACCAATCATAGACAAAAGAATTCAGAAGATTCAAATATTGTTCATAGATAAACTTGATCATAAACCCACAATTCATCGGTCTCAACAAACACACCGCAAAAGAAGATTAAATCGAATAGATCTCCACAAGAGAGGGGGAGAACATTGTATTGAGATCCAAAAAGAGAGAAGAAGCCATCTAGATAATAACTATGGACCCGAATGTCTGAGGTAAACTATTCACACATCATCGGAGAGGCTATGGTGTTGATGTAGAAGCCCTCCGTGATTGATGCCCCCTTCGGCGGAGCTCCGGAACAAGCCCCAAGATGGGATCTCATGGGTACAGAAGGTTGCGGCGGTGGAATTAGGTTTTTGGCTCCGTCTCTGGTAGTTTGGGGGTACGTAGGTATATATAGGAGGAAGGAGTACGTCGGTGGAGCAACATGGGGCGCACGGGGGTGGAGGGCACACCCAGGGGGGTAGGCGCGCCCCCTACCTCGTGGCTTCCTGGTAGCTTTCTTGACATAGGGTCCAAGTCCTCTGGATCATGTTCGTTCCAAAAATCACGTTCCCGAAGGTTTCATTCCGTTTGGACTCCGTTTGATATTCTTTTTCTGCGAAACTCTGAAATAGGCAAAAAACAGCAATTCTGGGCTGGGCCTCCGGTTAATAGGTTAGTCCCAAAAATAATATAAAAGTGTATAATAAAGCCCAATAATGTCCAAAACAGAAGATAATATAGCATGGAGCAATCAAAAATTATAGATACGTTGGAGACGTATCAGGGAGCAGGTACAGTTACCTCATCAAGTTCTACTTTCCTCCCACTCACTTCTTTTGAGAGAAACTCCTTCTCTAGAAAGGATCCATTCTTAGCAATGAATGTCTTGCCTTCGGATCTGTGATAGAAGGTGTACCCAACTGTCTCCTTTGGGTATCCTATGAAGACACAATTCTCCGATTTGGGTTTGAGCTTATCAGGATGAAAACTTTTTCACATAAGCATCGCAACCCCAAACTTTAAGAAACGACAGCTTAGGTTTCTTGCTAAACCACAGTTCATACGGTGTCGTCTCAACGGATTTAGATGGTGCCCTTTTTAACGTGAATGCAGTTGTCTCTAATGCATAACCCCAAAACGATAGTGGTAAATCGGTAAGAAACATCATAGATTGCACTATATCCAATAAAGTACGGTTATGACGTTCGGACATACCATTATGCTGTGGTGTTCCAGGTGGCACGAATTTGTGAAACTATTCCACATTGTTTTAATTGAAAACCAAACTCGTAACTCAAATATTCGTCTCCGCGATCAGATCGTAGAAACTTTATTTTCTTGTCACGATGAATTTCCACTTCACTCTGAAATTCTTTGAACTTTCCAAATTTTTCAGACTTATGTTTCATCAAGTAGATATACCCATATCTGCTCAAATTATCTGTGAAGGTCAGAAAATAACGATACCCGCCGTGAGCCTCAACACTCATCGGATTGAATACTTCATTATGTATTCTTTCCAATAAGTCAGTTGCTCGCTCCATTGTTCCGGAGAACGGCGTTTTAGTCATCTTGCCCAAGAGGCATGGTTCGCAAGCATCAAGTGATTCATAATCAAGTGATTCCAAAAGCCCATCAGCATGGAGTTTCTTCATGCGCTTTACACCAATATGACCTAAACGGTAGTGCCACAAATAAGTTGCACTATCATTATTAACTTTGCATCTTTTGGCTTCAATATTATGAATATGTGTATCACTACGATCGAGATCCAACAAACCATTTTCATTGGGTGTATGACCATAGAAGGTTTTATTCATGTAAACATAACAACAATTATTCTCTAACTTAAATGAATAACCGTATTGCAATAAACATGATCAAATCATATTCATGCTCAACGCAAACACCAAATAACACTTATTTAGGTTTAACACTAATCCCGAAAGTATAGGGAGTGTGCGATGATGATCATATCAATTCTTGGAACTACTTCCAACACACATCGTCACCTCGCCCTTTACTAGTTTTTGTTTATTCTGCAACTCCCGTTTCGAGTTACTTAGCATCTGAACTAGTATCAAATACCGTAGGGTTGCTATAAACACTAGTAAAGTACACATCAATAACATGTATATCAAATATACCTTTGTTCACTTTGCCATCCTTCTTATCCGCCAAATACTTGGGGCAGTTCCGCTTCCAGTGACCAGTCCCTTTGCAGTAGAAGCACTTAGTCTCAGGCTTAGGTCGAGACTTGGGCTTCTTCACTTGAGCAGCAACTTGCTTGCCGTTCTTCTTAAAGTTCCCCTTCTTTCCTTTGCCCTTTTCTTGAAACTAGTGGTCTTGTTAACCATCAACACTTGATGCTTTTCTTGATTTCTACCTTCGTCGATTTCAGCATCACGAAGAGCTTGGGAATCGTTTCCGTTATCCCTTGCATATTATAGTTCATCACGAAGTTCTAGTAACTTGGTGATGGTGACTAGAGAATTCCGTCAATCACTATTTTATCTGGAAGATTAACTCCCACTTGATTCAAGCGATTGTAGTACCCAGACAATCTGAGCACATGCTCACTACTTGAGCTATTCTCCTCCATCTTATTGGCAAAGTACTGTCAGAGGTCTCATACCTCTCGACATGGGCACGAGTATGAAATACCAATTTCAACTCTTGGAACATCTTATATGCTCCGTGGCGTTCAAAACATTTTGACGTCCCGGTTCTAAGCCGTAAAGCATGGTGCACTAAACTATCAAGTAGTCATCATACCAAGCTTTTGTCAAAACGTTCATAACGTCTGCATTTGCTTTTGCAATAGTTCTGTTACCTAGCGGTGCATCAAGGACATAATACTTCTGTGCAGCAATGAGGTTAATCCTCAGATCACGGACCAAGTCCGCATCATTGCTACTAACATCTTTCAACTTAGTTTCTCTAGGAACATATCAAAATAAAACAGGGGAACTAAATGCGAGCTATTGATCTACAACATAGATATGCTAATACTACCAGGACTAAGTTCATGATAAATTTAAGTTCAATTAATCATATTACTTAAGAACTCCCACTTAGATAGATATCCCTCTAATCATCTAAGTGATCACGTGATCCAAATCAACTAAACCATAACCGATCATCACGTGAAATGGAGTAGTTTTCAATGGTGAACATCACTATGTTGATCATATCTACTATATGATTCATGCTCGACCTTTCAGTCTCAGTGTTCCGAGGCCATATCTGCATATGCTAGGCTCGTCAAGTTTAACCTGAGTATTCTGCGTGTGCAAAACTGGCTTGCACCCGTTGTAGATGGACGTAGAGCTTATCACACCCGATCATCACGTGGTGTCTGGGCACGACGAACTTTGGCAATTGTGCATACTCAGGGAGAACACTTATACCTTGAAATTTAGTGAGAGATCATCTTATAATGCTACCGTCAAACAAAGCAAGATAAGATGCATAAAAGATAAACATCACATGCAATCAATATAAGTGATATGATATGGCCATCATCATCTTGTGCTTGTGATCTCCATCTCTGAAGCACCGTCATGATCACCATCGTCACCGGCGCGACACCTTGATCTCCATCGTAGCATCGTTGTCGTCTCGCCAACTTATGCTTCTACGACTATCACTACCGCTTAGTGATAAAGTAAAGCATTACAGGGTGATTGCATTGCATACAATAAAGCGACAACCATATGGCTCCTGCCAGTTATCGATAACTCGGTTACAAAACATGATCATCTCATACAATAAAATATAGCATCACGTCTTGACCATATCACATCACAACATGCCTTGCAAAAACAAGTTAGACGTCCTCTACTTTGTTGTTGCAAGTTTTACGTGGCTGCTACGGGCTGAGCATGAACCGTTCTTACCTACGCATCAAAACCACAACGATAGTTCGTCAAGTTAGTGTTGTTTTAACCTTCTCAAGGACCGGGCGTAGCCACACTCGGTTCAACTAAAGTTGGAGAAACTGACACCCGCCAGCCACCTGTGTGCAAAGCACGTCGGTAGAACCAGTCTCGCATAAGCGTACGCGTAATGTCGGTCCGGGCTGCTTCATCCAACAATACCGCCAAACCAAAGTATGACATGCTGGTAAGCAGTATGACTTGTATTGCCCACAACTCACTTGTGTTCTACTCGTGCATATAACATCTACGCATAAAACCTGGCTTGGACGCCACTGTAGGGGAACGTAGTAATTTCAAAAAAATTCCTACGCACACGCAAGATCATGGTGATGCACAGCAACGAGAGGGGAGAGTGTTGTCTACGTACCCTCGTAGACCGTAAGCGGAAGCGTTTTATCAACGCGGTTGATGTAGTCGTACGTCTTCACGATCCGACCGATCCAAGTACCGAACGCACGGCACCTCCGAGTTCTGCACACGTTCAGCTCGATGACGTCCTCGCCTTTCTCGATCCAGCAAGAGGGGCGAAGTAGTAGATGAGTTCCGGCAGCACGACGGCGTGGTGACGGTGTTGGTGAAGAACAATCTCCACAGGGCTTCGCCAAGCACTACATAAACTATGACAGAGGATAAACTAGAGGGGACAGGGTTGCCGGCACACGGCTTGGTCTTTCTTGATATTTCTTGCGTGCTAGCCCCACCCCTCTATTTATATGTTGAGCCTTGGGGTCGAAACTTGGAGTAAAAGCCTCCACAAAGTCGGTTTCACCCGAAAGGCAAGAGTCCTTCTCGGACTCCAGGGCCAGACGCCAGGGTTCCCGGCGTCTGGACCCAGACGCCAGGGACCCTGGCGTCTGGCCCCTGGACTCCGCAAAACTTCCTTTTGCGCTTTCCAAAAACCTCGTGGGCTTTCCCCTTTGGCCCAGATAAAGTGTTCTCGTGCCCAAACATTTCGGGAAACATCCAGAACCCCTTCCGATGGATTCCGGAACCCTTCCGGAGATCAAACACTACTATCCACATATCAATCTTTACTTTCGGACCATTCCGGAGTTCCTCGTCATATCCGTGATCTCATCCAAAACTCCGAACAACATTCGGTCACCAACATACATAACTCATAGTACTATATCGTCAACGAACGTTAAGCGTGAGGACCCTACGGGTTCGAGAACTATGTAGACATGACTGATACGTCTCCAACGTATCTATAATTTATGAAGTATTCGTGCTATTATATTATCCATCTTGGATGTTTAATGGGCTTTACTATGCACTTTTATATTACTTTTGGGACTAACCTATTGACCCAGAGCCCAGTGCCAGTTTCTATTTTTTCCCTTGTTTCAGTGTTTCGAAGAAAAGGAATATCAAACGGAGTCCAAACGGAATGAAACCTTCGGGAAAGTTATTTTTGGAAAGAAAGCAATCCGGGAGACTTGGAGTGCACGTCAGGGGATCAACGAGGAAGGCACGAGGCAGGGGCGCGCCCACCCCCCTGGGCGCGCCCTCCACCCTCGTGGGCCCCTCGTGGCTCCCCTGACGTATTTCTTCCTCCTATATATACCAATATACCCTAAAACCTTCGGGGAACAGAATAGATCGGGAGTTCCGCCGCCGCAAGCCTCTGTAGCCACCACAAACCAATCGGGACCCTGTTCCGGCACCCTGCCGGAGGGGGGATCCCTCACCGGTGGCCATCTTCATCATCCCTGCGCTCTCCATGACGAGGAGGGAGTAGTTCACCCTCAGGGCTGAGGGTATGTACCAGTAGCTATGTGTTTGATCTCTCTCTCTCGTGTTCTTGAGGTGATACGATCTTGATGTATCGTGAGCTTTGCTATTGTAGTTGGATCTTATGATGTTTCTCCCCCTCTAATCTCTTGTAATGGATTGAGTTTTCCCTTTGAAGTTATCTTATCGGATTGAGTCTTTAATGATTTGAGAACACTTGATGTATGATTTGCCTGGGATAACCGTGGTGACAATGGGTTATTCTATTGATCCACTTGATGTATGTTTTGGTGATCAACTTGCGGGTTCCGCCCATGAACCTATGCATAGGGGTTGGCACACGTTTTCGTCTTGACTCTCCGGTAGAAACTTTGGGGCACTCTTTGAGGTTCTATGTGTTGGTTGAATAGATGAATCTGAGATTGTGTGATGCATATCGTATAATCATAGCCACGGATACTTGAGGTGACATTGGAGTATCTAGGTGACATTAGGGTTTTGGTTGATGTGTGTCTTAAGGTGTTATTTTACTACGAACTCTAGGGCTGTTTGTGACACTTATAGGAATAGCCCAATGGATTGATCGGAAAGAATAACTTTGAGGTGGTTTCGTACCCTACCATAATCTCTTCGTTTGTTCTCCGCTATTAGTGACTTTGGAGTGACTCTTTGTTGCATGTTGAGGGATATTTATATGATCCAATTATGTTATTATTGTTGAGAGAACTTGCACTAGTGAAAGTATGAACCCTAGGCCTTGTTTCCTAGCATTGCAATACCGTTTACGCTCACTTTTATCATTAGTTACCTTGCTGTTTATATATTTTTCAGATTACAAAAACCTTTATCTACCATCCATATTGCACTTGTATCACCATCTCTTCGCTGAACTAGTGCACCTATACAATTTACCATTGTATTGGGTGTGTTGGGGACACAAGAGACTCTTTGTTATTTGGTTGCAGGGTTGTTTGAGGGAGACCATCTTCATCCTATGCCTCCCACGGATTGATAAACCTTAGGTCATCCACTTGAGGGAAATTTGCTACTGTCCTACAAACCTCTGCACTTGGAGGCCCAACAACGTCTACAAGAAGAAGGTTGTGTAGTAGACATCAAGCTCTTTTCTGGCGCCGTTGCCAGGGAGGTGAGTGCTTGAAGGTATATCTTTAGATCTTGCAATCAAATCTTTTTGTTTCTTGTTTTATCACTAGTTTAGTCTATAAAAGAAAACTACAAAAAAATGGAATTAAGGTTGCCTCATATGCTTCATCTTTTTAATGTCTTTCGTGAAAATGATGGGAAGGAAAATTGTGCTCAAGTACTAGAAGAAGAATTACATAGAATGCTTGGCATAAAATATGTGAATGATGAGCATGATTGCAATGTTGTTAGTATGAATTCTTTGAATACCCATGATGCTAATGATATGCAAAGCCACAAGCTTGGGGATGCTATGTTTGATGAAGATGATATGTTTAGTCCCCCAAGTTTTGATGAGCAAATTTATTATGATGAAAGCATGCCTCCTATTTATGATGATTATTGTGATGACACGTATGCTATAAAGAATAGAGATAACCATGAAACTTGTCATCATGATTTTAATTTTCAATTGTATTATGCTTCACATGATAGTTATTTTGTTGAGTTTGCTCCCACTATTATTCATGAGAACTAATTTGCTTTTGTGGAGAGTAATAAAATTTATATGCAAGTAGATCATGAAAAAACTGCTTTATGTGCTGGTTATATGGTTGAATTCATTCATGATGCTACTGAAAATTATTATGAGAGAGGAACATATGCTTGTAGGAATTGCAATAATATCAAGTTTCCTCTCTATGTGCTTAAAGTTTTGAAGTTATGCTTGTTTTGCCTTCCTATGCTAGTTGATTATTGTTCCCATAAGTTGTTTGTTCACAAAATCCCTATGCATAGGAAGTGGGTTAGGCTTAAATGTGCTAGTCATATTCTTCATGATGCTCTCTTTGTGTTTCAATTCTTATCTTTTATGCGAGCATCATTGAAATCATCATGCCTAGCTAGGGGCGTTAAACGTTAGCGCTTGTTGGGAGGCAACCCAATTTTATTTTTGTTCCCTGCATTTTTGCTCCTGTTTAGTAATAAATAAATCATCTAGCCTCTGGTTAGATGTGGTTTTATGTTTTAATTAGTGTTTGTGCCAAGTAAGACCTATAGGATCTTCTTGGATGATAATTATTTGATCTTGCTGAAAAAAACACAAACTTTCTGCTCACGAAAACAATTGTTAAAAATCACCAGAAAGTGATAAAATACTGATTCCAATTGCAGTAGATCAATAATCCAATTATATAGGTCTTCCTATTTTGGCAGATTTTTATGAGTTCCAGAAGTTTACTTTTGATACAGATTACTACAGACTGTTCTGTTTTTGACTGATTCTGTTTTCATTGTGTTGTTTGCTTATTTTGATGAATCTGTGAGTAGTATCGGAGGGTATGAACCATAGATAAGTTGGAATACAGTAGATATACACCAATATGAATTTATAATGAGTTCACAACAGTACCTAAGTGGTGATTTATTTTCTTATACTAACGGAGCTTACGAGTTTTCTGTTAAGTTTTGTGTTGTGAAGTTTTCAAGTTTTGGGTAAGGATTCGATGGAGTATGGAATAAGGAGTGGCAAGAGCCTAAGCTTGGGGATGCCCAAGGCACCCCAAGGTAATATTCAAGGACAACCAAGAGCCTAAGCTTGGGGATGCCCCGGATGGCATCCCCTCTTTCGTCTTCGTTCATCGGTAACTTTACTTGGAGCTATATTTTTATTCACCACATGATATGTGTTTTGCTTGGAGCGTCATTTTATTTTATTTTGTTTTGCTTGCTGTATGAATAAAATACCAAGATCTGAAATTCTTAAATGATAGAGAGTCCTCACATAGCTACATAATTATTTAACTACTCATTGATCTTCACTTATATCTTTTTGGAGTAGTTTGTCATTTACTCGTGTGCTTCACTTATATCCTATGAGTAAATGGTTGAATGATTTGAATGTCATAAATCTAAAATTATATATGTTTCATATGCCTTTACCATGGGGAGTAATGCCTTCACATATAAGTAGTAGAGGTGGTAAATTTATTGAAGGTTAGCAAACATTGTATTGGTCACTTGAACAATTCATGAAAGAATATTGAAGGAAGAGAGATTTCACATATAAATATACTATCTTGGACATCTTCTATGATTGTGAGCCCCATTAATTATTTTCACACCTGAGCAAATTAGTTGAAGTTGGACAAGGAAGACAACATAATGAGTTATGCTTGGGTATATTTGTATAGAAGTTATATTGTTATGGATCCTCTAACATGTGGTGCTTGCTATTTAGAATCCTTTGCTAGCCAAAATATCTGTACTAAGCGGGAATACTGCTTGTGCATCCAAACTCCTTGAACCAAGTTTCTTCCATGAGTGTCCACCGTATCTACCTATATGCGGTATTTACCTACCGTTCCAAGTAAATTTGCATGTGCCAAACTCTAAACCTTCAAATAATAATCTGTTGCCCGAATCGCTCATGTAGCGACTAGGGGCTAGCAGTATCTTCCATGCTAGGTGGGTTATTCTCACGATGAGTGGACTTCGCTCATCATTCACGAGAAAATGGCTGGTAACTGGGATGCCCAGTCCCATGATCAAAAGATCGAAATCAAATCAAAAATAATTGCAAACAAAACTCCCCCAGGATTGATGTTAGTTGGAGGCACCCGTTGTTTCGGGCAAGCCATGGATTGATGATTGTTGGTGGAGGGGGAGTAAAAATCTTTACCTTTCTGTTTGGGAACCGCCTATAATGTATGTAGTATGGAAGATATTGGGAACTCTTGGTCGTTATGTTGACAATGAAAGCATACCTCTCAAAATTATTTTCATCTCTGTTTTTGCTTTGAGCTCTGGCACCTCTGCAAATCCCTGCTTCCCTCTGCGAAGGGCCTATCTTTTACTTTTATGCAAGAGTCAGTAGTATTCCTTCTCATTCCAACCTACTCTTTAGTTGGCAAGCATCATGTGATGGAAAGATCTAAGCATATATGGCCATTCAAATATATTTGAGCATGAATTATTATTGTTGACATTACCCTTGAGGTAAAAGGTTGGGAGGCGAAACATTAAGCCCTATCTTTCTCTGTGTTCGATGAATACTATTTGTTTTAAAAATATGCTTTGAGTGGTAGCAATCATGGAAGACTAAATGATAGTTGAGTATGTGAAGTTTGCTGAATCAAAGCTCTGACATAGACTCTTCCTGAAAATAAGATGAATTGCAATTGTTTGATGATTGAGAACATAGTTTGTTAGTTTTCAAGAAAGTTTATGATCTATACTTTAACATGTGAATAGTTTGTTACTTGATCATGCAAAGTTCTATGAGTTTAGCTACTGTTATGACATATAATGATGCTAGAAAAGGTGATTGAAAATATCATAGATTAAACTTATGCACCTGCTAGCATTCACACTTCATAAATTCTTTCTTTTATCATTTACCTACTCGAGGACGAGCAGGAATTAAGCTTGGGGATGCTGATACGTCTCCAACGTATCTATAATTTATGAAGTATTCATGCTATTATATTATCCATCTTGGATGTTTAATGGGCTTTACTATGCACTTTTATATTACTTTTGGGACTAACCTATTGACCCAGAGCCCAGTGCCAGTTTCTGTTTTTTCCCTTGTTTCAGTGTTTCGAAGAAAAGGAATATCAAACGGAGTCCAAACGGAATGAAACCTTCGGGAAAGTTATTTTTGGAAAGAAAGCAATCCGGGAGACTTGGAGTGCACGTCAGGGGATCAACGAGGAAGGCACGAGGCAGGGGGCGCGCCCACCCCCCTGGGTGCACCCTCCACCCTCGTGGGCCCCTCGTGGCTCCCCTGACGTATTTCTTCCTCCTATATATATACCAATATACCCTAAAACCTTCGGGGAACAGAATAGATCGGGAGTTCCGCCGCCAAAAGCCTCTGTAGCCACCAAAAACCAATCGGGACCCTGTTCCGGCACCCTGCCGGAGGGGGGATCCCTCACCGGTGGCCATCTTCATCATCCCTGCGCTCTCCATGACAAGGAGGGAGTAGTTCACCCTCGGGGCTGAGGGTATGTACTAGTAGCTATGTGTTTGATCTCTCTCTCTCTCGTGTTCTTGAGGTGATACGATCTTGATGTATCGCGAGCTTTGCTATTGTAGTTGGATCTTATGATGTTTCTCCCCCTCTACTCTCTTGTAATGGATTGAGTTTTCCCTTTGAAGTTATCTTATCGGATTGAGTCTTTAATGATTTGAGAACACTTGATGTATGTCTTGCCTGGGATAACCGTGGTGACAATGGGTTATTCTATTGATCCACTTGATGTATGTTTTGGTGATCAACTTGCGGGTTCCGCCCAAGAACCTATGCATAGGGGTTGGCACACGTTTTCGTCTTGACTCTCCGGTAGAAACTTTGGGGCACTCTTTGAGGTTCTATGTGTTGGTTGAATAGATGAATCTGAGATTGTGTGATGCATATCGTATAATCATAGCCACGGATACTTGAGGTGACATTGGAGTATCTAGGTGACATTAGGGTTTTGGTTGATGTGTGTCTTAAGGTGTTATTTTACTACGAACTCTAGGGCTGTTTGTGACACTTATAGGAATAGCCCAATGGATTGATCGGAAAGAATAACTTTGAGGTGGTTTCGTACCCTACCATAATCTCTTCGTTTGTTCTCCGCTATTAGTGACCTTGGAGTGACTCTTTGTTGCATGTTGAGGGATATTTATATGATCCAATTATGTTATTATTGTTGAGAGAACTTGCACTAGTGAAAGTATGAACCCTAGGCCTTGTTTCCTAGCATTGCAATACTGTTTACGCTCACTTTTATCATTAGTTACCTTGCTGTTTTTATATTTTCAGATTACAAAAACCTTTATCTACCATCCATATTGCACTTGTATCACCATCTCTTCGCCGAACTAGTGCACCTATACATTTTACCATTGTATTGGGTGTGTTGGGGACACAAGAGACTCTGTGTTATTTGGTTGCAGGGTTGTTTGAGAGAGACCATCTTCATCCTACGCCTCCCACGGATTGATAAACCTTAGGTCATCCACTTGAGGGAAATTTGCTACTGTCTTACAAACCTCTGCACTTGGAGGCCCAACAACGTCTACAAGAAGAAGGTTGTGTAGTAGACATCAATGACCGAGACACCTCTCTGGTCAATGACCAATAGCGGAACCTGGATGCCCATATTGGCTCCTACATATTCTACGAAGATCTTTATCGGTCAGACCGCATAACAACATACGTAGTTCCCTTTGTCATCGGTATGTTACTTGCCCGAGATTCGATCGTCGGTATCTCCAATACCTAGTTCAATCTTGTTACCGGCAAGTCTCTTTACTCGTTCCGTAATACATCATCCCGCAACTAACTCATTAGTTACAATGCTTGCAAGGCTTATAGTGATGTGCATTACCGAGTGGGCCCAGAGATAGCTCTCCGACAATCGGAGTGACAAATCCTAATCTCGAAATACGCCAACCCAACAAGTACCTTCGGAGACACCTGTAGAGCACCTTTATAATCACCCAGTTACGTTGGGACGTTTTGTAGCACACAAAGTGTTCCTCCGGTAAACGGGAGTTGCATAATCTCATAGTCATAGGAACATGTATAAGTCACGAAGAAAGCAATAGCAGAATAGTAAATGATCAAGTGCTAAGCTAACGGAATGGGTCAAGTCAATCACATCATTCTCCTAATGATGTGATCCCGTTAATCAAATGACAACTCTTTGTCTATGGCTAGGAAACATAACCATCTTTGATCAACGAGCTAGTCAAGTAGAGGCATACTAGTGACACTCTGTTTGTCTATGTATTCACACATGTATCATGTTTCCGGTTAATACAATTCTAGCATGAATAATAAACGTTTATCATGATATAAGGAAATAAATAATAACTTTATTATTGCCTCTAGGGCATATTTCCTTCACTTCAAACGTCTTCAGAGCAAATCTTTATGGTAGGGATGTCATCTAGTAATTCTTGAAGTGTACTAAACCTCTTTTTTTATGGAAATAAGGAAATCTGCAAGGAGAAGAAAGAAATGAAATGACCACCTCTTCAGTTACTTTTGGATCAAGCTTTCAAAGTCTAGCTATTTTTCACATCTGGAAGGATTTAAGTGAGATCATATATTCTATGTACTAAAAATGAAAAACGCCAATCTTCCATCAGATATACATGAGGATTAACAAATGCCTTAAAGTTTGGATAAAACACCAGTACTTCATGAAACGGAGTACATAGAGGCATGAATGCGCAGAGGGGAAACCTATCGCCTCCATTACCTTGTCCCAGTCGGCGTCGGCGCTGGACGATGTATGTGACATGGAAGATTAACCCATGATCCTAATCGATTGTGCATTTGCATTCAAACACAAATTTCTAATAATGCACAAATTTAGGGGGAGCTCTTACTTATCACATACTTCTCAAAGCGACGATGTATTCCTTTGCTTATATCAGTTGTCGAAGCTTTGATCTATATGTTGTCATCAAATACCAAAAAGGGCGAGATTGAAAGTGCAACTAATACCCAGGTGGTTTTGGTAATTAATAACAACATATAAGTCATTGATCTAATGCTCATTGATAATATTTTTCAGAGAATATCAAGGATTGGCATGGCAAGGACTAGTGACTGTGGACCCCTAAAAATTCTAAGGACAAGAATTGGCAAAGCTCCAAGACTCTACATTTTTGGTTAAGTGATCCAAGATCACATTGAGTCCATAGGAAATCCAATACTATTAAAAGGGATGAGGTTTTGATAAAGACTCAATTGGTCAAGTGCTTAGTGGTATTGCTGCAAAATCCCCAAACACTTCTCCACATCACATCTATCCAAAACCCTAAATTTACACTCAGTCCCACCGAAATCTTCCCATCTGGACCCACCGAGATGAACCCATACATTGCCACATGCCAAACCCTAACTTTTCGGTATAGCCGATGTGGATCTCAGTCTCACCGGGATGGCCTGACCAAGTTTCTATAATGAAGTCGCTTCATTTTGGAATCACCGAGATGAATCGATCAAAATTTCCGAAACGGGGTCTTGCCCTAGCCATTACACATCAGTCTCACCGAGATGTTTTATTCGGTCTCACCGAAACCTCCAACATTCAAATCTTTTGCACTAGTCAGTATCACTGAGAATTCGGTTCGGTGTCACCGAGTTGGGTCAAAGATTGTAACGGTTGGATCTTTGAGTGTAGGCTATATATACCCCTCCACCCCACCTACTCTCTAAGAGAGCCATCAGAACGAACCACCACTTCCACTACTCATTTTCTGAGAGAAAACCACCTACTCATGTGTTGAGATCAAGAGATTCCAATCTTACCATTTGAACCTTGATTTCTAGCCTTTTCCAAGTTGTTTTCCATTCAATCCCCTCTTCCACCAAAGCAGAATCTGTCAGAGAGTGATTGAGTGTTGGGGAGACTATCATTTGAAGCACAAGAGCAAGGAGTTCATCATCAAAAACACCATCTATTACCATTTGGAGAGTGGTGTCTCCTAGATTGGTTTCACTAGTGGGAGCATCCAAGAGATTGTGGAGTTGAACCAAGGAGTTTGTAAGGCCAAGGAGATCGCCTACTTCGTGAAGATCTACCTGAGTGAGGCTAGTCCTTCATGGACGTAAGCCATGATGGAATAGACAAGGTTGCTTCTTCGTGGACCCTTCGTGGGTGGAGCCCTCTGTGGACTCGTGCAACCGTTACCCTCCGTGGGTTGAAGTCTCCATCAACGTGGACGTACGATGGCACCACCTATCGGAACCACGTCAAAAATCATCGTGTCTTCATTGCATTTGATTTCTCTAATCCCTCCTTTACTTTCATATGCAAAGTCTTCACTTTCCGCTGCTCAATTCTTAGACTTGCATGTGTAGGGTGTATTTGACTTCATAGTATTAATAAAACTTGCCTACAACTAAAATTGGGAAAAGGATAAGTTTTTATTTGGTCAAGTAGTCTAATCAGACCCCACCCTCTAGACATACTTTCGATCCTATAAGTGGGAAGCCATTGCTGGGAGGCTCTTCATCAACCTTGCTGCCTCCATGACCATGTGTGAGTAGTTCCTTTAAGACCTACGGGTCCATAGTAGTGATGTCGCCTGAAGCTATGTCGGTATTTCCCCAAAGAGGAAGGGATGATGCAGCACATCGGCGGTAGGTATTTCCCTCAGATATGAAACCAAGGTTATCGAACCAGTAGGAGAACCAAGCAACACAACGTAAACATCCCCTGCACACAGATAACAAATCCTCGCAACTCGACGTGTTAAAGGGGTTGTCAATCCCTTTCGGGGTACGGCGCCTCAAGATAGGCAAACGGACGTGAGATAAAATTGTAGTAGATTGATAGATCGAATGCCAAATAAAATAAATAGAAATAAAACACAGCAAGGTTTTTTGTATTTTTGGTTTAATAGATTTGAAAATAAATGCAAGGAAAAAGTAGACCGCAAAGGCAAATATATGAGAAAGAGACCCGGGCGCCGTAGGTTTCACTAGTGACTTCTCTCGAGAAAAATAGCAAACGGTGGGTGAACAAATTACTGTTGGGCAATTGATAGAACTTCAAATAATCATGAAGATATCCAGGCGATGATCATTATATAGGCATCACGTCCAAGATTAGTAGACCGACTCCTGCCTGCATCTACTACTATTACTCCACACATCGACCGCTATCCAGCATGCATCTAGTGTATTAAGTTCATGGAAAAACGGAGTAATGCAATAAGAATGATGACATGATGTAGACAATATCTATCTATATAGAGATAAACCCCATCATTTTATCCTTAGTAGCAACGATACATACGTGTCGATTCCCCTTCTATCACTGGGATCAAGCACCGTAAGATCGAACCCACTACAAAGCACCTCTTCCCATTGCAAGATAAATAGATCAAGTTGGCCAAACAAAACCCAAATATCGGAAAAGAAATACAAGGCTATAAGCAATCATGCATATAAGAGATCAAAGAAACTCAAATAATTTTCATGGATATAAAAAGATAGATCTAATCATAAACTCAAAGTTCATCGATCCCAACAAACACACCGCAAAAGAGTTACATCATATGGATCTACAAGAGACCATTGTATTGAGAATTCAGCGAGAGAGAGGAAGCCGTCTAGCTACTAACTACGGACCCGAAGGTCTACAAAGAACTACTCACGCATCATCGGAGAGGCACCAATGGAAGTGGTGAACCCCATCCGAGATGGTATCTAGATTGGATCTGGTGGTTCTGGACTCAGCGGCGGCTGGATGAATATTTCGTCGACTCCCCTAGGGTTTTGGGAATATTGGGGTATTTATAGATCAAAGAGGCGGTCCGGGGGGCACCCGAGGTGGGCAAACCCACCAGGGCGCGCCTGGGCCTCCTGGCGCGCCCTGGTGGGTTGTGTCCTCCTCAAGGCACCCCCAGGCGCAGCCAGGGCCCATTATGTTCCTTCTGGTCCAGAAAAAATCTTCGTGGAGTTTCGTTGCGTTTGGACTCCGTCTGATATTGATTTCCTGCGATGTTAAAAACATGCAGAAAACATCAACTGTCACTTGGCACTATGTCAATAGGTTAGTACCAAAAAATAATATAAAATGATTATAAAACATCCAAGTTTGATAATATAACAGCATGGAACAATTAAAAATTATAGATGCGTTGGAGACGTATCAAGTAGTAGCTAGATGGCTCTCTATCTATCTATCTATCTATCTATCTATCTATCTATCTCTCTCTCTCTCTCTCTCTCTTGATCTTCAATACCATGTTCTCCTTCTTCCTCGTGTGATTAGGATCAATCGGATGTAATTTTGCGGTGTGTTTGTTGGGACATGATGAATTGTGAGTTTATGGTCAGATTGTCCGTTGATTCATATTGAATCTTTTGTAGTTTCTTTGTTGCATAATTAAGTAGCTATGTACGCTTTCTGATATATTTATCTTCTCTAGACAAGATTGATTGGTAGATCTTCAGATGGAGTGGTGCATAGTAGTGGGTTCAATCTTGTGTAGTGCTCTATATCCCAGTGACAGAGTAGGGACAAGACACGCATTTGTATTGTTGCCACTAAGGATAAAACAACATGGTTTGGTCTTATTGCTACATTTCTTCCTGTCTACATTATGTCGTCTTGCTTATTGTATTACTCTGTTTCTTGTGAACTTAACACTTTCCGATGCATGCTGGATATGCGGTTGGATTAGCGGTCTACTTGTCATGGACGTAATACCTATATGAGATTATGCCATGAATGATCATAGTTATAATCGTTTCTACTCTTGTCAATTGCCCAATTGTAATTTGTTACCGTTCCATTTGCCTTCTTTCGAGAGAGAGAGATACCTCTAGTGAACCTATGGGCCCCGTGTCTATTTTTCCATCAATACAAACACCTAAAAGTTGCCTCTTTACTATATTTGCCTTTACTTGGTGGTAAAATCAAGTGGGCTGAGATTACCACCTACAAGTGGCACCGTGACAACGCAATAATTTTACAAATTTAACAAAATAAATAAAATATTATTATTCATAATTCCAGATAAATCTTTGTGGTAGAAAATAATTTTTCAATTTTTAGAATTAAAAATGAACTTAATATTCTGAATTTGGAAGTCGACCGTTGTGATAGTGATTAATTTCAATTATTTATTAAAATTAATTAATTCCAAAATTGACAGCGCAGTAGGGTTTAATTTAGTAAATTAATAAAATATTTCTGAAATCGAGCGTTGCGATACAAATTTTACTAAATTATTAAATTTAGACATAATTTAGGAATTGTTCTTCGCGATCAATTATTTTTAGTAATTTAATAAATAATTCCAAATCGACAATAACTATTTTTGCTGCTGGAATCAACGGTTAATGCGGGGATTAATTTCATGAATTAATTGAAATCAATCCTGAAGACCTAAAACGTAAGCACTTACGTCACTCATGCCATGCCGGGCTCGGGCCCTAGTTTTCAGCCCATGGCCCGGGCCAAGTGTGTGGAAAAAAATGAAATAATGTTCATCTGTGTGTGTTTTTAGAAATAGGTTCAAGAATGCACATATGTATTCTAAAAACAAATAAACTGGCATGTTTTTCAATTCATTTTTTTGTTGAAACGGAATGGTTTCTTGGGTCCAAGCAGGCCATAATCATATTGGGGTTTCTGTAAGCCTGGCACGGACCCGAGCCCGGCCCGGCCCGGCTCTATGCCCCCGATCTATTGTGAGCCATCCAATTTGCTTCCCCCAACCCTGCCCGCGCATCCACGGTTTCCCGGACGCCAAAACGCTTCGCTACGACGCTGTCCCCACCTCCACGTGTGCACCCAATTGGCGCTCTCCACACCTACAAATACGCCCCAAAGCGTGGACTGGACGCTCACACACAGCCAGCACTCGCAGCCTTCACGCAGCTCGCCCGTGAGGAACACATGGGCCATTTCTCCTTCGGCTGGCAGGGCAAGGAGCCCGCCCCCGCCGCCTCCCCGTCCGGCGCGGGTGCTACGCTGCCTCTCCAGTCCGTCCAGGGCACCGCCGCCGCGACGGTCGGCGCTGACACGGCGTACTGCCTCGACCCGGCCATGTACGCGCCCGCAGTCCCACCCACGGTCCCGCCGCCCGTTGCGGAGGCGGCGGCGAGGAGGCGCCAGGAAGCGGAGAACATCGCGCTCTATCTCATCCACATCCTTCGCAAGTGCGCTGAAACCATCGAGGCGGGCGACTATGCGGCCGCGGCCGGTAAGCTCGCCGAGGCGCGCACGATGCTCGCGACGTCTATCTCGACGACCACCGGGATCGGCCGCGTCGCCAGCCACTTCACTGCCGCGCTTGCCCAACGCATATTCCCGGCATCACCGCACTCCTCCTTCGCGCTGGACGCCTCGCCGGAGCGCGCTCGCGAGCTCTACCGTCAGTTCTATGACGCGGGGCCCTACCTCAAGTTCGCGCACTTCACGGCCAACCAGGCCATCCTCGAGGCGTTTGAGGGCTGTGACCGCGTGCATGTCGTGGATCTCGCCATCAAGCAGGGCATGCAGTGGCCTGCCCTCATCCAGGCCCTCTCCATCCGCCCTGGCGGCCCGCCGTCCGTCCGCATCACCGGCGTCGGATCTGCGCCCGCCGCAGACGAAGTTGGCCTCCGCCTCGCCGAGTTCGCACGCGCCATGAACGTCCCCTTCTCATTTCAAAGGGTCACCGACGACAGCCTGGACCAGCTCCAGCCGTGGATGTTCCAGGTCCTCCCTGGAGAGGCGGTGGCCGTGAACTCCATCTGCCAGCTCCACCGCCTCCTGGTGAACCCGGACGCCGCATCCACCTCTCTCCCCACTCCCATTGACGTCGTGCTCGGCTGGATCGCGTCCATGCAGCCCAGGGTGTTCACGGTGGTGGAGCAGGAGGCGGACCACAACAAGCCGGGGCTGGTGACACGCTTCGACAATGCCATGTTCTACTACGGCTCCGTGCTCGACTCCATGGAGGCCATGTCTGTGAGCCGTGGCGGCGCCATCGGCAACGGAGCCGGCGCCGACGCGTACGTGCAGAGGGAGATCTTCAACATCGTATGCTACGAGGGCAGCGCCCGCACCGAGCGCCACGAGCCGCTGGCGTACTGGTGCGCTCGCCTCTGGCGCACGGGTTTCACCCACGTGCCACTGGGTCCGAGCGCGGCCTATCAAGCCGCTAAGCTTGCCCGCGTGTTCTCCTGCACCGGATTCCGAGTCCAGGAGATCGGCGGTTGCCTCTCGCTCGCGTGGCACGAGCACCCCCTGTTCACGGTGTCCGTGTGGAGCGCAATGCCCGCCGACGGCGCCGACACTGCCAAGGAGCACGACGATAATCACAAGCTGAAGATGAGCATCGGCGAGAGCAGCGACAGCCACCTGCCGGACATCGGGGCGCAGTGAAAGAGCACGACATGCATGCATCGTGGTTTGAATAATTGTAAAGAGTCGTTGGAGGCAGATCGTCGATCGAGTTTAGTTTGTTAGTTAGTCGGAGCTTAAGCTGTAGTCGTGAGTCAGTCGTCAGATGGATATCGGTCTAGGTCAATAAAGTGTCGCTCTCAAGTTTGTGAGAGATCGTGTCGTCATTCCTTCCTGGTTTTATCTATCGAACAGTTAATTTGTTTCATCAGTTGCAAGTAGATCATGGTTGCTTGCTACTACTTCATCTTGAAGATACACTAGAGGCTAGGGTGCCACTTGGTGGCGCTACCTAAGGCGGGCCTGTGCGCTCCCATTTTAATTATGCACATAGTTTAACAACTACCGTTATGTACGAGGAAATTAAATGCCTTCAAATTTCTTTATGCAATCACCAGCAGGTAAACTAGGCAACGAAATGCCACAAACTAGTTTGGCATCATTTTGCTTAATTAATACGCAGTCAGGTTTAGAGATTTATGCACCCACAATCTGAAGACCTCTGATCCAAATCATATATATCTATAAATGCATGTTTGATCTCCTTCAATATCTCGCAGAGCAATGCAGAGGCCTTGGATAGGCTTTCACACATATGACAACAATCAATGCTTCCTCGGCTTCCCCGCAGCTTAGCTACTTTCTCGATGCGCATAAGTACAACTCTAGAAAGACCATGGATGGACTAACAGCTCCACATTGTTTTTCTCCACTCCTACGCGTCCCACACACTTGCCTAAAGGAGATGCAGGGCGAGATCGAGATAGGCAGCGGCGACGGCGCCTCGCCTAAGCAGAACCAGTAGGTGTGAGTGACATGAGCCACCAGCTACATCAGCTAGTCGCTCGTCCGCACCGTACTCCAGTAGGGTCGCCGTGTCCACGACATGGCGAGGGACCTAGATGTGCCACCTATTAGTTTGCAGATCTATATTGAAAATTAATCAACAATGGAACCAATTCAACACCTGATTATGGCACAATAAGAGAAAGCATCTTCAGTTTAGTAACCATTTAGAAGAAACCATAAGTTGGACAGCATACAGAGTACAAACAATCTTTTGTTAGAGAAAAGATGGAAAAGTCCAACAAGCAACCCTTCAGGATGGCAATATATAACCAAAAAAACTAAAACAACGCCAAAATCTTATAGACACAATCTATTTGCATAAAAATTCAACTTCCTATTTTGTTATCAGGATTTAGAGCCTATTCGAAAAGGTCGCATGCTTCAGATTTTAGAAAATGTAACTAGAACTTTCAGTTATGTGGTGGGGAAGATTTAAAAGGTTATTTTTGTTGTTGGTAATCAGCTCTGTTGCCATGAGATAATGAAATGGTTCCTTCCCAAAAAAAGATCCTGTACTGGTTAGTCTTTACTCAAGCTCCTCAGTATACTCCATACTCCGAACAAGATATATCTAAGCATGTTTCCTGTAAGTGATATGATTAAGAGAAAGATAAACATAAAAAATGTTCAACTATGGCTAATACAACTTCTAGACTGTTGATACTAAATTAGTGCATCTCAATAGTTTCAAAAATTGGTTGATTCATTCTTCATGAAGAATGTCAAAACTCACAAATTAAAACATCAGCGACTGACGTTGGGCATTGTTGACCGCATGGTCGGCGGCAATATCCTAGTTATACATAAGGGCTTCGGTATATCAATCTAAATAAGCACAACATTTAAGTGTCTACATTAATAAGCCAATATAAGTTACCTTTCCAGGATAACTTGTGATCAGTTTCGAAGTTGTAGAACTCGAGAATAACTACACAAAAACACACACAAGTGTTTAGCACTTGGTTAGCTGGTCGAAACTTACATCAACAACATCAGTACGCTTTTCCATGAAATCATTTTTTGTGAGCACACCAAAGATTCTTTCACCCGAATCAAGAAAAAGTGAAGTTCAAGCTCAGAAATGAGTAAAATTGCAGGAATGGTACATGAAATTAAACGAAATTACTATATGTGAGTTTCCCCTTTCTTCCATAGAGTTAGCCCACAATAAGTTCATACAAAAAGTCAAACATATTGACCAAATAGTGATTGCCAACATAATATGGCTGATATCCACAAAGATAAACTAAAAGCATAGGTCTCGGCAGTTTATGTTTATGTCTGCTATTGGTCCAATAAATAAGGTGAAGATAACATAGTTTGAATCTTTGTGGCATATTAAAGTAAAGAACCCGGGATAATAAGATTTTTAACACATTAGTGATCGGGAACATGAAGGGGAGCCTCGGCGCAGTGGTAAAGCTGCTGCCTTGTGACCATGAGGTCACGGGTTCAAGTCCTGGAAACAACCTCTTACAAAAATGTATGGAAAGGCTGTGTACTATAGACCCAGAGTGGTCGGACCCTTCCCCGGACCCTGCGCAAGCGGGAGCTGCATGCATCGGGCTACCCTTTGGTGATCGGGGACATAATGACATTAACCACATTACCCGAAATGCAGTTCACCAAACCGGCTGCAACAAAGTCCTGCCTTTTGGGTTAACTTCTCGTGAAATCTTGATAGCATCCAAAGTCGTAAGGTCTTGATTGGCTGGAGAAACAGCCAGAATGGTATAGTTGGGCTGAAAAAAGACCAAAACAGTTGTTGTTTACACAGTGCATGTCACCATAATTCTAAATCAAACTTTCTATTATATGGGATATGGTTGAGAAAAGAGCATGTTAGGCCAAATATGCATAACATAAATACTAAATTTGTACATAACCATGAGTAATACAGCTGCAATGCTGGATAGGACATTTTTGGGTTGCTTTATCTCGTTCTGGGCAACACAAGTAGATGCAACTATTGTTGAACTTAACTGTCCCTTCTAGTCCTTTTCTGTCTACTTGCCGGCATGTTTAGTCTACTTGCTGGAAAACATGCACCCTGACCCTAATTAGCATTTTTATTAGGTTTTCCTGGAGCCACTTGCATGACAATGAGTCACGTGCTTTAATTAATATACTACTGGTGTATATCATCGGGGTGACTTCAAACATCTCCAAAGCAAATCTTTATGGCAGGGATGTGATACTCTCCATCGTATCTACTTTTCCAAACACTTTTGCCCTTGTTTTGGACTCTAACTTGCATGATTTGAATGGAACTAACCCGGACTGACGCTGTTTTCAGCAGAATTGCCATGGTGTTATTCTTGTGCAGAAATAAAAGTTCTCGGAATGACCTGAAACTTCACGGAGAATATTTTTGGATTTTATAAAAAATACTGGCGAAAGAATCAAGGCCAAGGGGCCCACACCCTGTCCACGAGGATGGGGGGCGCGCCTACCCCCTGCCTCGTGGGCCCCCTGGTGCTCCACCGACCTCAACTCCAACTCCATATATTCACGTTCGGGGAGAAAAAAACCAGAGAGAAGGATTCATCGCGTTTTACGATACAGAGCCGCCGCCAAGCCCTAAACTCTCTCGGGAGGGCTGATCTGGAGTCCGTTCGGGGCTCCGGAGAGGGGAATCTGTCGCCGTCGTCATCATCAACCATCCTCCATCACCAATTTCATGATGCTCACCGCCGTGCGTGAGTAATTCCATCGTAGGCTTGCTGGACGGTGATGGGTTGGATGAGATTTATCATGTAATCGAGTTAGTTTTGTTAGGGTTTGATCCCTAGTATCCATTATGTTCTAATATTGATGTTGCTATTACTTTGCTATGCTTAATGCTTGTCACTAGGGCCTGAGTGCCATGATTTCAGATCTAAACCTATTATGTTTTCATGAATATATGTGAGTTCTTGATCCTATCTTGCAAGTCATTAGTCACCTACTATGTGTTATGATCCGGCAACCCCGAAGTGACAATAATCGGGACCACTCCCGGTGATGACCGTAGTTTGAGGAGTTCATGTATTCACTAAGTGTTAATGCTTTGGTCCGGTACTCTATTAAAAGGAGGCCTTAATATCCCTTAGTTTCCAATAGGACCCCGCTGGCACGGGAGGGTAGGACAAAAGATGTCATGCAAGTTTTTTTTCATAAGCACGTATGACTATATTCGGAATACATGCCTACATTACATTGAAGAATTGGAGCTAGTTCTGCGTCACCCTATGTTATAACTGTTGCATGAATAATCACATCCGACATAATTATCCATCACTGATCCAATGCCTACGAGCTTTTCACATATTGATCTTTGCTTAGTTACTTATCCGTTGCCACTGTTACAATTACTACAAAACTGCTACTATTACTTTGCCACCGTTACCGTTACTTCCATACTACTTTGCTACTAAATACTTTGTTGCAGATACTAAGTTATCCAGGTGTGGTTGAATTGACAACTCAACTGCTAATACTTGAGAATATTCTTTGGCTCCCCTTGTGTCAAATCAATAAATTTGGGTTGAATACTCTGCTCTCGAAAACTGTTGCGATCCCCTATACTTGTGGGTTATCAGGATGTCATCTAGTAATTCTTGAAGTGTACTAAACCTCTTTTTTATTGAGATAAGGAAATCTCCAAGGAGGAAAAAGTAATGAAATGACCACTTCTTCAGTTACTTATGAATCAAGCTTTCAGAGTCTAGCTACTTTTCACACCCAGAAGGATTTAAGTGAGATCATATATTCTATGTACCAAAAAAGAAAAAGGCATATCTTCCATCAGATATACATGAGTATTAAGAAATGCCTTAAAGTTTGGAATAAACACCGGTACTTCATGAAACGAGTACAAGCAATGAACCAACCCCTTTCTATATGCTACAGTCATGCGATCATCATAAATTACAAGAAAGTAGGATAGTTAAATCTCAAAATGAATTCTCCCACAATATTTAGAGTACAGTCGATTCCATTAAGCAGTTGCGTACAAAATAAATTTGGAGGTCATATGAGGAGCAAAATTTACACAAGTTACACTAAAGTACCTTTTCGACGAATGCTCGAACGACGCTTCTAATTTCCTGAACAATAATCTCCTGCTGACCCTCTAACAAGCATAAAAAGACAGTATCAAATAAGAGAATTACATCTTAAAACATGAATAACAAAAGAACAATGCCTTATAAGTTTATTTAGGAACTATGGACAGTGGGGAGAAGCTCCCACTAGTGCAGAACCTGGCATTATCACCGGTTCGTAAGGCCCTTTAGTGCCGGTTCTGTAACCAGCACTAAAGGGTGGGGACTAAAGGTCCCCCCCTTAAGTACCGGTTCAGCACGAATGCCACTAAGGGGCCACCACGTGGCGCAAGCCAGCACCGGGGGCGGGGAGACCTTTAGTATCGGTTGGTAACACCAACCGGTACTAAAAGGTTGGGGGGTTTTGGGTTCATGATTTCTTTTTCCTTTAATCTTGTGTTTTCCATTTAATTCTTTTTCATTTGCTGGTATTTTACGATACTACATATTGTACACGTTATGCATATATATAAATAGAATTTCTCGTAGAACCGATCATCTATATATATATATGTCTCGCACCACCATTCGCACATACACATGTATATATATACAATTTCTCCTACATGGAGGCATTACTGCGGTAGCGGCTAATGGTATTCTCCTTTGGGATCTATGACCCGGTCGAGCAAAAATCTCGCTATTTCCTCTTGAATTGCTAGTACGCGATCCGTTGGTAGGAGCTTATCCCGCACCTCATTAAACTTTTAAGAAGGAGATCAATATGCATGTATTAGTCGTTGTGTGATTATCGATAATAATGTAAAAATTGTGAATAGTGTTCTGGCAAACGTACCCATAGCTGTCTAGAAGATGTGCTCCTTTCGGACGCCATCATGCGAATGTTCTCGCAAACGTAGTATGCACATAAATCAGTCCCCGGCGCCTGCTTCATGGCCTTACGAGAATAGAATTCAATCAGATAATAATTAATCAAGCATGATAATTAATGGTATTGAAACTAGAATTAAAGAGATGGTAGCTAGCTAGTACTACTTAATTACTTACCCTGGGTCAATACCAATACATCTTTTGTTTCCATTCGCCTGGAACCGTTTTAATGAACTTTTGCCAAGCCCTGCCTGCCGGCAAAGAAAATGAATAAAGGAGTTATTAATTAGTTGATATCAGGAAATGACGAACTAAAGAGGCCAACATATAGTTCAATAATGATTGAAATTACCTGTCAACTATCCCCTTCACGATTGAGTACTCACTAGATTCTTTAAGTAGTGAGTCCAGTACTTCAACTTTTCCTTCTTCAACTTGAATGTCTAACAAGATCCAGTGGTAACTGCGTGTGCATACGTTTGCATGTATAAATTAAGCGGGCATGTGCATAACACTCATCAACTACCGTAAACCCTATACACTTATTAACATCTAGCTAGTAAGCAAAAATAGAATTTGTAGTACAAGATAGTATGACTCACCGGAAGTTGTAAGGAAGTAGTATATCTCGATTGGTATTGAGGCGCTTCAAGAACTCTAGCATGTTTTTCTCTACGTCGTCTCGATACCATTCATATGTTCATGCCTCTCATTAATGGTATTTGGGTCAATGAACCCAATGCCATAGCGTCCAGCTTTTTTCATTTCATAGATCTTCATCCTGCATAATACCACAGAAATTAATATAGTGAGGATAATTACAGGTAATGATCAACAAGCACTACAACTAGCTCGAGACTTAAATTACAGAAAGAAATCACTTACAGACAATAGCAACTGACGATAGATTTGTCGAGTGCGTCTTGATTGAATAACTGAAACAGTTCTGTATACTCAACAGACAGAGCTGTCTCATGGAAGTAATGCTCTTCCTTGACTTTCACCATGAGGGACTCTTGATTGGTAGTCTTGGCAATTCTCATGTACCATTGATGCAATTCATACATTCTCGTTGAGAGCTTCTTGACCTCCTCAGGCTTGACCAAAGGTTCGACGCGGACATATTTTCGTTTTATGTCCTCCTCTCTAATCGTATCCATGGGCTCGAGCTCTAGGAGTTGATAAACAGTGATACCGAGCTCTTCAGCCTGCCTTCTATGCTCATTGGTTATTACCAGTTGATCGGTGCCGGTACTCGCATGTGTTGCTACAATGAGCGGGGGGATCGATTGCACCGCCTGTTCTCCCAGCTGGGGAACGGTTTTCCCGCTTTTTTGGCAGCTGCTTGGCTCGAGCTCGAGCTCGACTCCTTCTTTTGTTGTGCTCGGTATGCCTTCCTGATTTGGCGCTCATAGTCTGAGTCAACAGGCTTGGGAGCTGGTGCTTCAGCCATACGAATAAAGTGGTCAATGACTTAATCAGGCACTTTCTCCTTTGGCGGCGGTGGTGGTTTCGGTCCAAAATGGGTGTGCAATTGGGCCTTCACTTCGGCTTCGTTTTCCTCGTCGGTCATGTCGTAAGGCCTCATCGGAAGAGGCGCGAGGCTTGGACCATATTTAAATCGATTGCCTCCTCCTGTACCTCATGTACCTCGACTTGTAGCGCTACGCACCATAGCTGCGGCGGCTCTCTTCCGCTGTTGCTGAGGCGGCGGAGACGGCTTACGTGGCTGACTTGGAGGAGGAGGAGTGGGCTGACGCGGTGCCGGACTTGGAGCAGGAGGAGTGGCCTGATGCGGTGCCGGACATGCAAGAGGAGGAGTGGCCCGACGTTTTGGCGGACTTGAAGGAGCAGGACTCTGCTGAGGCAGTGGCTGATGACTTGGAGGAGCGAGAGTCTGCTGACGCGGTGGTGGACTTCGAGGAGGAGTCGGATGACACGGTGGTTTCGGTGGCCTTGGAAAGATGATGCAATCCTTTCTCCATAGGATGATACGATGTATGCGCCCTCTCCCCGTGTGTGCTCCTCGTCACCTCCAGGAATGTCAAGCTCTAGCCCCGAATATTGGTCCACCACTTCATCAATCATGACACGAGCATAGCCAGCTAGAATCGGGTTGCAATGGAAGGTTGCTTCGGGGGGATTTGTATAAGCAACGGCGTCTGCCACCTTCATGGATATGTTCTTCATTTTGAAGTGTAGCTCACAATTAGTGTTCTCCATGATGTCATCCACAGGGTATCTATCCAGCAGTGCCTCGCCCGGGGCGGAATCCACGCTGCTTCTCGGCATGGATGGGACGGTGCTATCCAAGGCTGGATCATCCGCTAGCTGCTGCCACTGCTGAGACCCCCTTTCTTGGCTAAGTGAGTCGATCTGCTGCTGTTGCCTCTCCAATAGGAGTGCCAACTCTGCGTGCGTTGATTCTAGGCCTTTAAGGCGTTCTGCTTACTGCTTCCTCTGCTCCTCCTCCAAGTTCCTCTTCTTCTCCTCCTCCATCTTCCTTCTCGCACGACTTCTGTAGTCGGCGTTCCAGTCCGCAAACCCCTCATACCATGGAACAACGCCTTTGCCTCATGTTCTTCCCGGGTGTTCAGGATTTCCCAGGGCGCGCGTAAGCTCGTCGTTCTCTCTGTTGGGCGTGAACACCCCCGTTCGAGCCTCTTCTATTGCAACAAGTAACTTCTCTTCGGCTCCTTTAAGACTTGCTTTCTTCGAAACCTTGCTTGTCTTCGGGTCGAACGCCCCCATGTGCATAGAACCAAGTCCTGCACCTGGGGGGCCAGCTCAATGTAACTGGAATGACCGCTGCATCCACCATCTCTTGCTCAGACTTATCCCACTTAGGCATTGCCACCGCGTAGCCACCTGGCCTCAGCTTACGGAACTACTCCTTTTTTGTGGCATTGGCCTTGTTTATTCTCGACCGTTCCATAGATAATTCCGATTCCTTGAATTTCATGAAAGCGGGCCAGTGATCTCTTTGCTTCTCCAGTGTTCCTGTGAATTCTGGAGTCTTCTTTCCTCCTTTGACGTAGTTGGCCCATATAGTTTTCTTGTGGTTGTTGAATGCAATTGCCATCTTCCTAAGAGCATCGGCCTTCACTTTCTGCACATCTGCATATGTGAAATGATCTGGTAGGGTGAAATGTTCCATGAGAGATTCCCAAAGTAGATCTTTTGCTCTCTCGTCGACCCAAGTAAGATCTGGACGTTCCTTTGCTGGCTTTTTCCATTCTTGCGTGGAGATCGGGAGTTAGTCCTTCACAAGAACTCCACACTAACGAATGAACTTGTTCTCAATGTTCTTAGGCGTGATTGGTTCGCCATCAGTTTTGATGGCATCGATGTTGTACTTTACGCCCTCCTTCAACTTTTTGGCTGGGCCTCGCGCTGTCCTGCTGCCTGTAGAAGATTTGCTCGATCCGGAGGGCTGAAAGAAGAAAGATCGATTCGTTAATATATCTTCAAATTATTTAAAACATGTGATGATCACCAGATGCCTGCTTATATAAATATACCTCGCCGGTCTCTGCTATTTCAAGCTCAACATTTTCTTCGTCACCATAATCATAGTTCTGGACTTCATCAATTCGGTCGTCACGATCGAATATCATATCACCCTCCCCGGTATTGTTCAGATATTGGGAGCCGTCATCTTCTTCATTCTGATCATCTGGCCGGCGAGGGGAGCGTATGATCTCGAACAGGGCCTCTTCTCCTTCTCTGCCGGTATTGTCCGCCATAGGTTTTATTTAACTAATCCAGAGGAAATATAAAACAATTTAGTATTCAAATTACAATGCATGCATGCAATCAATAAGGAAAAACTGAATCATAGTACATAATATGCATCATTAAATATAATCTCGAATACATTGTCTCGAATATTATTGAATAATATATATAATCTCGAATACATCGTCTCGAATAATATATATAATCTCGAATACATCGTCTCGAATATTATATATCGAATACATCACTAGCTAGCTAGCTAATAAAGATTGAATACTACAGAATAATCTAGTTCACTCGCGGTTTCTGAGGCGCGGGCGGTGGACAGCCAAAGAGAAGGAACCATCACAGGACCATAGCTCGGGTGAGATCCCCAAAGAACCTGCCAGGTATTGGAGAACCTGACGTCGATAGCAGCCATGTAGCGATGGACGTGCTCGTCCTCCTCCCTGACACGATGATGTACCACCTCCGGCGGGGCTGGCTCCCTCCGCACCGAAAGTGGCCCACGCGAACGCCACCAAAGGAGCTCAGGGTCGACGACGGGACCCGGGGCCGGGTTCCTCACCAAGCGGCGCGCCCCTTAAGGTAGCACCTCCCAGCGCCAGCCCGACGGAGCCCAGTCCCGGACATGGGTCCTCTAAAGCAGGACGTCGTCGCGAACGGGTCGACGGCGAGGATGCGGGACGGACATCGTCGAGAACAAATACTATATGCAAACATAACACTTTTTAAATGATTAGATTGTGATTTCTTATATAGAAATTTAACAAATGATATCGTTGCATATGTCAAAATTCTATATGCAAATATAACATTTTTTAAATTATATATGCAAATTCTAGCTAATTCATCTAACATTAATATATATATCTAGCTAATTCTATATGCAAATTCTAGCTAATTCATCTAACATTAATATATATAGCTAATTCTATATGCAAATTCTATGACATTAATCTAATCTAATTAATTAATTCATCTAAAACCTTTGTATAAAAAATAGAAAAACAGAAAAAAAACTAAAAACTAAAAACTAAAAAACATTTGTGTGTGTGTGTGTGTGTGCGGGCTTGGGGGCGGCCGGCTATGGCGGCCGGGGTTCTCACAGCGGGGCGACGGGGGGCGGCGACGGCGACGGGGCGGCGGCGAGACGGTGATGACGGGGACGGCGACGACGGGCCGGGGCGTCGACGGGGACGGGGGCGGCGGCGCGCGGCGGGGGTGGCGACGGGGACGGCGACGGGCGAGGGCGATGTCGAAGCAGAGAGGAGAAGTGAGATGAAACTGAAATTTTCATAAGTGCTATATATAGGACGGACCATTAGTACCAGTTGGAGCCACAAACCGGTACGAAAGGTCAAATTTGGCCAGGCCAAGCGGCGGGAAGCGACCCCCTTTAGTATCGGGTGGTGGTTCCAACTGGTACTAAAGACCCCCCCTTTAGCACCGGTTGGAGCCACGACCCGGTACTAAAGGGGTGAGCTGGCGCAGGTGCGGTGCGGCAAGTTTAGTCCCACCTCGCTAGTTGAGGAGCGCCAAGACCAGTTTATAAGCCCCGGCGCGGGCACTGCATTGAGCTCCTCTCGAATGCAGGCCTTCTAGGCCTACCTCTCCTACTCTGCCCTGTGGGGCCTACTAGGCTTGCGGGCCTGCATCCTGGCCCAACTACAGGTTGGGTTTCTAGTCGTATATAGGCCGTTGTGGCCCAGTAGGCGGGCTTTTTTATTTAGTTTATTCTCTTTTCTGCTTTATTTAATTTCTTTTATTTATTTCTGAGTTGCTTTTTTGCTATATTTAGAGTTTGTTTGTGAATATTTTTGCTTTAGGTACAAAAAATTACAAATTTTCTGTTAGTGCCAGTAGTTTTCAAATTTGAATACTTTAAATTTGAATTATTTGAAATTTGTGTGAATCACTAGTTTGTGAATAACTTAACTTTAAAAATAGATTTTTCAGTGTTTCTTTTTTCTTATGTTTAATATTAGAGTGTTTTATCATTATATTCAATTTGGTAATACTTAGGTTATTTAAAAAAATGAAATGCTTTTGTAATAGATGAGTTTTCGTCTGAAACCCTGATACTTCGAAAGAGATCGTCCATTTTGTACACGAAGTGCATCCAGTTTTTGTCGTAACCCTCTCAACTTTTTTGCACATGCTATGTGGGTGAAATGATGATACCATGCCGGCTTTCAACCTTTTCAGAGTTCATTTGTACTGCTTTTCAATTTCAGGGTCATTTATCTCAAAAAATCAGTAAATGCATGAAAAATAGCAAATGATGTCAGAAAGGGTTGAAAATTGATGACGTGGCTTTGGATGGTGCATACTGAACGCACAAAAAGTCTAGAGTTGAAATAAGTTTAAAAAGATGAAATGCCATTGTAACAGATGAGTTTTCGTCCGAAACCCTGATACTTCGAAAGAGATTGTCCATTTTGTACACGAAGTGCATCCATTTTTTATCGTAACCCTCTCTACTTTTTTGCACATGCTATGTGGGTGAAATGATGATACCATGCCGGCTTTCAACCTTTTCAGAGTTCATTTGTAGTGCTTTTCAATTTCAGGGTCATTTAGCTCAAAAAATTCAGTAAATGCATGAAAAATAGCAAATGATGTCAGAAAGGGTTGAAAATTGATGACGTGGCTTTGAATGGTGCATACTGAATGCACAAAAAGTCTGGAGTTGAAATAAGTTTAAAAAAATGAAATGCCATTGTAACAGATGAGTTTTCGTTCGAAACCCTGATACTTCGAAAGAGATTGTCCATTTTGTACACGAAGTGCATCTAGTTTTTTCCATAACCCTCTCTACTCTTTTGCACATGCTATGTGGGTGAAATGATGATACCATGCCAACTTTCAACCTTTTCAGAGTTCATTTGTAGTGATTTTCAATTTCAGGGTCATTTAGCTCAAAAAATTCAGTAAATGCATGAAAATAGCAAATGATGTCAGAAAGGTACACGTTTGTCCGAAGCACAAAAGTACACATTTCAAGTGCCAAAACACATAAGCACCCTAACTATTACAAACATATACAAGTCCGGAAACTCACTAGAGAAGAAAGTGATGACAGTGAAGCCGATCACATCCGAGAGTGGGATCTTTGGGTGTGAAACTTTTTCTTCGCGTGTGTCCCTTTGTGCCGTAACCATGGACAATCTTCATCATTTAACTGGATGCTCGGGTCAATATTCACTCTGAATGGAGCAATTTCATCAAACTTTTCATAATCTTCTGATATACCTGTCTTGTCATCCACTCCCACGATGTTTCTATTCCCTGAAAGAACTATGTGGCGCTTTGGCTCATCGTATGATGTATTCGCTTCCTTATCTTTTCTTTTTCTTGGCTTGGTAGACATGTCCTTCACATAGAAAACCTGCGCCACATCATTGGCTAGGATGAATGGTTCGTCTGCGTATGCAAGATTGTTGAGATCCACTGTTGTCATTCCGTACTGCGGGTCTTCCGTTACCCCGCCTTGTGCCATATTGACCCATTTGCACCAAAAAAGGGACCTTCAAACCACGTCCATAGTCAAGTTCCCATATGTCCTCTATGTAACCATAATATGTGTCCTTTCCCATCTTGGTTGATGCATCAAAGCGGACACCACTGTTTTGGTTGGTGCTCTTCTTATCTTGGCCGATCATGTAAAATGTATTCCCATTTATCTCGTACCCTTTGAAAGTCATTATATTCGAAGATGGTAACTGGGATAACAAGTACATGTCATCTTCAATAGCGGCGTCATGCATGGCACGTATCTGCAACCAACCGGCGAAAGTCCTTGTTTGTTCACGTGTAATCAGTCGTCAGACTGCTCCGGGTGTTTGTAGCGTAGAAAATTCTTGTGTTCCTCCATATACGGAGCCACCAAGGTTGAATTCTGTAGAACTGTGTAGTGTGCTTGAGTGAGAGAATGCCCGTCCATACATATTATTTGATCCGCTCCTAGCGTGCCTTTTCCACCCAGTCTGCCCTTCTGCCGTGATTCAGTAACACCAATCGGCTTAAGGTCAGGAATAAAGTCAATACAAAACTCAATGACCTCCTCATTTTCATGGCCCTTGGAGATGCTTCCTTCTGGACTAGCACGGTTATGAACATATTTCTTTAAGACTCCCATGAACCTCTCAAAGGGGAACATATTGTGTAGAAATACAGGACCCAAAACGTTAATCTCTTCGTATAGGTGAACTAGGACGTGCGTCATGATGTTGAAGAAGGATGGTGGGAACACCAAGTCGAAACTGACAAGACACCTTTTCCATTCCACAACTGTAAGAGTTCTTCAACTAATGGCCTTAGGTACACATCAATGTCGTTGCCGGGTTGCTTAGGGCCTTGGATGAGCACTGGCATCATAATGAACTTCCGCTTCATGCACAACCAAGGAGGAAGGTTATACATACATAGAGTCACAGGCCAGGTGCTATGGTTGCTGCTCTGCTCCCCAAAAGGATTAATTCCATCTGCGCTTAGACCAAACCATACATTCCTTGCGTCACCTGCAAAGTCCTCCCTGTACTTTCCCTCGATTTTTCTCCACTGCGACCCGTTAGCGGGTACTCTCAACTTCCCGTCTTTCTTACGGTCTTCTCTGTGCCATCGCATCGCCTTGGCATGCTCTTTGTTTTGGAACAAACGTTTCAAACGTGGTATTATAGGAGCATACCACATCACCTTGGCGGGAATCTTCTTCCTTGGGTGCTCTCCCTTGACATTACCAGGGTCATCGTGTCTGTTCTTATAGCGCAATGCACCGCATACCGGGCACGCATTCAAATCCTCGTACTCACCGCGGTAGAGGATGCAGTCATTAGGGCATGCATGTATAACCAACCGGTACTAAAGGTGCTGGTGGGGCCCCAGCCTGGCACAAGCCTGCCACCAAGTCTTTAGTACCGGTTCGTGGCACGAACCGGTACTAATGGTTCGCCACAAACCAGTACTAATGATCGCCGCCCGCCTAGCCGTTGGAACCGGCATTAATGAGAACATTAGTGCCGATTCATCTACAAACCGGGACTAATGTGCTTCACATTAGGCCCTTTTTATACTAGTGTCCCCCACTGAATTTGTATAAAAAGCAAAAAACGGTTACATATTTACAGGTTAGCACCACGCAGGGGGGTGTGCTACCTCTTGAGCACTGCGTTGGTTTTCCCTTGAAGAGGAAAGGGTGATGCAGAAAAGTAGCGTAAGTATTTCCCTCAGTTTTTGAGAACCAAGGTATCAATCCAGTAGGAGGCTACACGCAAGTCCCTCGCACCTACACAAACAAATAAATCCTCGCAACCAACGGGATAAGGGGTTGTCAATCCCTACACGGTCACTTACGAGAGTGAGATCTGATAGATATGATAAGATAATATTTTTGGTATTTTTGTGATAAAGATGCAAAGCAAAATAAAAGCAAAATAAAAACGGCAAAAGAAATAGCTAAGTGTTGGAAGATTAATATGATGGAAGATAGACCCGAGGGCCATAGGTTTCACTAGTGGCTTCTCTCAAGAGCATAAGTATTTACGGTGGGTGAACAAATTACTGTTGAGCAATTGACAGAATTGAGCATAGTTATGAGAATATCTAGGTATGATCATGTATATAGGCATCACGTCCGAGACAAGTAGACCGACTCCTGCCTCCATCTAATACTATTACTCCACACATCGACCGCTATCCAGCATGCATCTAGAGTATTAAGTTCATAAGAACAGAGTAACGCTTTAAGCAATATGACATGATGTAGAGGGATAAATTCATGCAATATGATAAAAAAACCATCTTGTTATCCTCGATGTCAACAATACAATACGTGCCTTGCTGCCCCTACTGTCACTGGGAAAGGACACCGCAAGATTGAACCCAAAGCTATGCACTTCTCCCATTGCAAGAAAGCTCAATCTAGTAGGCCAAACCAAACCGATAATTCGAAGAGACTTGCAAAGATAACCAATCATACATAAAAGAATTCAGAAGATTCAAATATTGTTCATAGATAAACTTGATCATAAACCCACAATTCATCGGTCTCAACAAACACACCGCAAAAGAAGATTACATCGAATAGATCTCCACAAGAGAGGGGGAGAACATTGTATTGAGATCCAAAAAGAGAGAAGAAGCCATCTAGCTAATAACTATGGACCCAAAGGTCTGAGGTAAACTACTCACACTTCATCGGGGAGGCTATGGTGTTGATGTAGAAGCCCACCATGATCGATGCCCCCTCCGGCGGAGCTCCGGAACAGGTCCCAAGATGGGATCTCACGGGTACAGAAGGTTGCGGCGGTGGAATTAGGTTTTTGGCTTCGTATCTGATCGTTTGGGGGTATGTAGGTATATATAGGAGGAAGGAGTACGTCGGTGGAGCAACGTGGGGCCCACGAGGGTGGAGGGCGCGCCCAGGGGGTAGGCGCGCCCCCTACCTCGTGGCTTCCTGGTAGCTTTCTTGACGTAGGGTCCAAGTCCTCTGGATCATGTTCGTTCCGAAAATCATGTTCCCGAAGGTTTCATTCTGTTTGGACTCCGTTTGATATTCTTTTTCTGCGAAACTCTGAAATAGGCAAAAAACAGCAATTCTGGGCTGGGCCTCCGATTAATAGGTTAGACCCAAAAATAATATAAAAATGAATAATAAAGCCCAATAAGGTCCAAAACAGAAGATAATATAGCATGGAGCAATCAAAAATTATAGATACGTTGGAGACGTATCAAGCATCCCCAAGCTTAATTCCTGCTCGTCCTCGAGTAGGTAAATGATAAAAACAGAATTTTTGATGCGGAATGCTACTTGGCATAATTTCAATGTAATTCTTCTTAATTGTGGTATGAATATGCAGATCCGAAAGATTCAAGACAAAAGTTCAATATTGACATAAAAATAATAATACTTCAAGCATACTAACTAAGCAATTATGTCTTCTCAAAATAACATGGCCAAAGAAAGTTATCCCTACAAAATCATATAGTCTGGCTATGCTCTATCTTCACCACACAAAATATTTAAATCATGCATAACCCCTATGAGAAGCCAATCAATTGTTTCATACTTTTGACGTTCTCAAACTTTTTCAATCTTCACGCAATACATGAGCGTGAGCCATGGACATAGCACTATATGTGGAATAGAATGGTGGTTGTGGAGAAGACAAAAAGGAGAAGATAGCCTCACATCAACTAGGCGTATCAACGGGCTATGGAGATGCCCATCAATAGATATCAATATGAGTGAGTAGGGATTGCCATGCAACGGATGCACTAGAGCTATAAGTATATGAAAGCTCAACAAAAGAAACTAAGTGGGTGTGCATCCAACTCGCTTGCTCACGAAGACCTAGGGCATTTTGAGGAAGCCCATCATTGGAATATACAAGCCAAGTTCTATAATGAAAAATTCCCACTAGTATATGAAAGTGATATCATAGGAGACTCTCTATCATGAAGATCATGGTGCTACTTTGAAGCACAAGTGTGGTAAAAGGATAGTAACATTGTCCCTTCTCTCTTTTTCTCTCATTTTTTTGTTTGTTTGGGCCTTTTTTATTTTTTTATGGCCTCTTTTCTCTTTCTTTTTTTTCGTCCGGAGTCTCATCCCGACTTGTAGGGGAATCATAGTCTCCATCATCCTTTCCTCACTTGGGACAATGCTCTAAAAATGATGATCATCACACTTTTATTTTCTTACAACTCAACAATTACAACTCGATACTTAGAACAAAACATGACTCTATATGAATGCCTCCGGCGGTGTACCGGGATATGCAATGAATCAAGAGTGACATGTATGAAAGAATTATGAACGGTGGCTTTGCCACAAATACAATGTCAACTACATGATCATGCAAAGCAATATGACAATGATGAAGCGTGTCATAATAAACGAAACGGTGGTATGTTGCATGGCAATATATCTCGGAATGGCTATGGAAATGCCATGATAGGTAGGTATGGTGGCTGTTTTGAGGAAGGTATATGGTGGGTGTATGATACCAGCAAAAAGTGCGCGGTATTAGAGAGGCTAGCAATGGTGGAAGGAAGAAGGGTGCGTATAATCCATGGACTCAACATTAGTCATAAAGAACTCATATACTTATTGCAAAAATCTACAAGTTATCAAAGCAAAGTATTACGCGCATGCTCCTAGGGGGATAGATTGGTAGGAAAAGACCATCGCTCATCCCTGACCGCCACTCATAAGGAAGACAATCAATAAATAAATCATGCTCCGACTTCATCACATAACGGTTCACCATACATGCATGCTACGGGAATCACAAACTTTAACACAAGTATTTCTCAAATTCAAAACTACTCAACTAGCATGACTCTAATATCACCATCTTCATATCTCAAAACAATTATCAAGCATCAAACTTCTCATAGTATTCAACACACTTATAAGAATTTTTCTTTTACTAATCTTGTATGCCTATTATTGTTAAAGCAAACTACCATGCTGTTTTGTAGGACTCTCAAAATAATCTAAGTGAAGCATGAGAGAACAATAGTTTCTATAAAACAAGATCACCACCGTGCTCTAAAAGATATAAGTGAAGCACTAGAGCAAAAACTATATAACTCAAAAGATATAAGTGAAGCACATAGAGTATTCTAATAATTTCCGAATCATGTGTGTCTCTCTCAAAAGGTGTGTACAGCAAGGATGATTGTGGTAAACTAAAAAGCAAAGACTCAAATCATACAAGACGCTCCAAGCAAAACACATATCATGTGGTGAATAAAAATATAGCTCCAAGTAAAGTTACCGATGGAAGTAGACGAAAGAGGGGATGCCTTCCGGGGCATCCCCAAGATTTGGCTTTTGGGTGTCCTTAGATTATCTTGGGGGTGCCATGGGAATACCCAAGCTTAGGCTCTTGCCACTCCTTGTTCCATAATCCATCAAATCTTTCACCCAAAACTTGAAAACTTCACAACACAAAACTTAGCAGAAAATCTCGTGAGCTCCGTTAGCGAAAGAAAACAAAAGACCACTTCAAGGTACTGTAATGAACTCATTCTTTATTTATATTGGTGATAAACCTACTGTATTCCAACTTATCTATGGTTTATAAACTCTTTTACTAGCCATAGATTCATCAAAATAAGCAAACAACACACGAAAAACAGAACAGTCTGTAGTAATCTGTACCTAACGCAAACTTCTGGAACTCCAAAATTTCAACCAAAATAGGACGACCTAGTCAATTTGTTTATTGATCAGCAGCAATTGGAATCAATATTTTATCACGTTCTGGTGATTTTTAACAATTATTTTCGTGAACAGAAAGTTTCTGGAATTTTCTGCAAGATCAAATAACTATCATCCAAGAAGATCCTATAGGTTTAACTTGGCACAAACACTAATTAAAACATAAAAACACATCTAACCAGAGGCTAGAACAAATATTTATTCCTAAACAGAAGCAAAAAGCAAAAAACTAAAAATAAAATTGGGTTGCCTCCCAACAAGCGCTATCGTTTAACGCCCCTAGCTAGGCATAATAGCAAGGATAGATCTAGGTATTGCCATCTTTGGCAGGCAATCCATAAGTGGCTCTCATGATAGATTCATATGGTAATTTTATTTTCTTCCTAAGGAAGTGTTCCATGCCTTTATTTAATGGAAATTGGAATCTAATATTCCCTTCCTTCATATCAATAATTGCACCAATCGTTCTAAGGAAAGGTCTACCAAGAATAATAGGACATGAAGGATTGCAATCTATGTCAAGAACGATAAAATCTACGGGCACATAGTTCCTATTTGCAATAATAAGAACATCATTAATTCTTCCCATAGGTTTCTTAATAGTGGAATCCGCAAGGTGCAAGTTTAGAGAGCAATAATCAAAATCACAGAAACCTAGCAAATCGCACAAAGTTTTTGGAATCGTGGAAACACTAGCACCCAAATCACACAAAGCATAGCATTCATGATCTTTAATTTTAATTTTAATAGTAGGTTCCCACTCATCATAGAGTTTTCTAGGAATAGAAACTTCCAACTCAAGTTTTTCTTCATAAGATTGCATCAAAGCATCAACAATATGTTTGGTAAAAGCTTTATTTTGACTATCAGCATGAGGAGAATTTAGCACGGATTGCAACAAGGAAATACAATCTACCAAAGAGCAATTATCATAATTAAATTCCTTGAAATCCAAAATAGTGGGTTTATTAACATCTAATGTTTTGATTTCTTCAATCCCACTTTTATCAATTTTAGCATTAAGATCTAAAAACTCCGAATTTTTGGAACGCCTTCTAGGTAAAGGTGGATAATATTCAGTCCCATCATTATCAAGATTCATATTGCAAAACAAAGATTTAATAGGGGACACATCAATAACTTTTATATCTTCATCTTTATTTTCATAGAAATTTGAAGAACACGCTTTCATAAAGCAATCTTTCATACCACGCATCCTAGCGGTTCTTTCTTTGCACTCATCAATGGAAATTCTCATGGATTTGAGAGACTCATTGATATCATGCTTAGGAGGAATAGATCTCAGTTTCAAAGAATCAACATCAAGAGAAATTCTATCAACGTTCCTAGCCAATTCATCAACTTTAAGCAATTTTTCTTCAAGCAAGGCATTGAAATTCTTTTGCGAATTCATAAATTCCTTAAAACTAGTCTCAAATTCAGAGGGCATCTTATTAAAGTTTCCATAAGAATTGTTGTAGGAATTACCATAATTATTAGAGGAATTGCTAGGATAAGGCCTAGGATTAAAGTTTCCTCTATACGCGTTGTTACCAAAATTATTCCTACCAACAAAATTCACATCCATAGATTCATTATTATTCTCAATCAAAGTAGACAAAGGCATATCATTAGGATCAGAAGAAACACTCTTATTGGCAAATAATTTCAAAAGTTCATCCATCTTTCCACTCAAAACATTAATTTCTTCTATCGCATGCACTTTTTTATTAGTAGATCTTTCAGTGTGCCATTGAGAATATTAACCATAATATTATCTAGGTGTTTAGTAGCTTCTCCTAAACTGATTTCCATAAAAGTGCCTCCCGCGGCCGAATCTAAAAGATTTCTAGAAGCAAAATTCAATCCAGCATAAAAAATTTGTATAATCATCCACAAATTTAAAGCATGAGTAGGGCAATTACGTATCATTAATTTCATCCTCTCCCAAGCTTGTGCAACATGTTCATGATCAAGTTGCTTAAAATTCATAATATCGTTTCTAAGAGAGATAATCTTAGCGGGAGGAAAATACTTAGAGATAAAAGCATCTTTGCACTTATTCCAAGAATCAATACTATTTTTAGGCAAAGATGAAAACCAAGCTTTAGCACGATCTCTAAGCGAAAAAGGAAATAGCTTCAATTTAACAATATCATTGTCAACATCTTTCTTCTTTTGCATAGCACACAAATCAACAAAGCTATTTAGATGAGTAGCGGCATCTTCACTAGGAAGGCCGGCGAATTGATCTTTCATAACAAGATTCAACAAAGCAGCATTGATTTCACAAGATTCAGTATCGGTAAGAGGAGCAATCGGAGTGCTAAGGAAATCATTATTGTTGGTATTGGTAAAGTCACATAATTTGGTATTATCTTGAGCCATCGTGACAAACAAGGAATCCAACACACGAGCAAACAAGAGACGGGCAAAATGAGGCGAACGGAAAAGAGAGGGCGAATAAAACGGCAAGGGTGAAGTGGGGGAGAGGAAAACGAGAGGCAAATGGCAAATAATGTAATGCGGGAGATAAGGGTTTGTGATGGGTACTTGGTATGTTGACTTTTGCGTAGACCTCCCCGGCAACGGCGCCAGAAATCCTTCTTGCTACCTCTTGAGCACTGCGTTGGTTTTCCCTTGAAGAGGAAAGGGTGATGCAGCAAAGTAGCGTAAGTATTTCCCTCAATTTTGGAGAACCAAGGTATCAATCCAGTAGGAGGCTACACGCAAGTCCCTCGCACCTACACACACAAATAAATCTTCGCAACCAACGCGATAAGGGGTTGTCAATCCCTACACGGTCACTTAAGAGAGTGAGATCTGATAGATATGATAAGATAATATTTTTGGTATTTTTGTGATAAAGATGCAAAGCAAAATAAAAGCAAAATAAAAATGGCAAAAGAAATAGCTAAGTGTTGGAAGATTAATATGATGGAAGATAGACCCGGGGGCCATAGGTTTCACTAGTGGCTTCTCTCAAGAGCATAAGTATTTACGGTGGGTGAACAAATTACTGTTGAGCAATTGACATAATTGAGCATAGTTATGAGAATATCTAGATATGATCATGTATATAGGCATCACGTCCGAGACAAGTAGACCGACTCCTGCCCGCATCTACTACTATTACTCCACACATCGACCGCTATCCAGCATGCATCTAGAGTATTAAGTTCATAAGAATAGAGTAACGCTTTAAGCAAGATGACAAGATGTAGAGGGATAAATTCATGCAATATGATAAAAACCCCATCTTGTTATCCTCGATGGGAACAATACAATATGTGCCTTGCTGCCTCTACTGTCACTGGGAAAGGACACCGCAAGATTGAACCCAAAGCTAAGCACTTCTCCCATTGCAAGAAAGATCAATCTAGTAGGCCAAACCAAACTGATAATTCGAAGAGACTTGCAAAGATAACCAATCATACATAAAAGAATTCAGAAGATTCAAATATTTTTCATAGATAAACTTGATCATAAACCCACAATTCATCGGTCTCAACAAACACACCGCAAAAGAAGATTACATCGAATAGATCTCCACAAGAGAGTTGGAGAACATTGTATTGAGATCCAAAAAGAGAGAAGAAGCCATCTAGCTAATAACTATGGACCCGAAGGTCTGAGGTAAGCTACTCACACTTCATCGGAGAGGCTATGGTGTTGATGTAGAAGCCCTCCGTGATCGATGGCCCCTCCGGCGGAGCTCCGGAACAGGCCCCAAGATGGGATCTCACGGGTAGAGAAGGTTGCAGCGGTGGAATTAGGTTTTTGGCTCCGTATCTGATCGTTTGGGGGTACGCAGGTATATATAGGAGGAAGGAGTACGTCGGTGGAGCAACATGGGGCCCACGAGGGTGGAGGGCGCGCCTAGGGGGTAGGCGCGCCCCCTACCTCGTGGCTTCCTGGTAGCTTTCTTGACGTAGGGTCCAAGTCCTCTGGATCATGTTCGTTCCGAAAATCACGTTCCCGAAGGTTTCATTCCGTTTGGACTCCATTTGATATTCTTTTTCTGCGAAACTCTGAAATAGGCAAAAAACAGCAATTCTGGGCTGGGCCTCCGGTTAATAGGTTAGTCCCAAAAATAATATAGAAATGAATAATAAAGCCCAATAATGTCCAAAACAGAAGATAATATAGCATGGAGCAATCAAAATTTATAGATACGTTGGAGACGTATCAGGGTGTTAGAAGAGATCAGGAAATACAAGCAAAGGGTGCTCACAAGAGCAAGGTAGGAGGTGGGAAAGGGGACTAGATGGAATCTATCAGGTTATTAATGAAAGGAACTAGTCTGCTCCTTGTATTGTGTATAAGCAGATGGAAATCCTCCTTGAATCATGTGCACCACGACTCAAATGATGGGTTGATCCCTCGGAAGCACTTGTTGTTTCTTTCTATCCAGATCCCCCAAGCAGCCACTATAAAAACCTCCATGAACATAGGCCTCCCCCGATCATTTCTGCCTGCATGCAACATACAGAACCTCTCATCCAGGATCAGCTAGATGATTCCAATGGCATCCCAACACCTTTTGGCAAACGGGCATGAAAAGAACAAGTGTGTCAGTGTCTCCTCAGGATATGCTGCACATAACATGCATGCATAGTCATATTCGCCACGGCATAGTGTCTCTATTTGAGCATGTTTCATGTGTTTATCCTGACTACAACAAGCAGCCACGAGAAAACTTTCCACTTCATGTTGGAGCTAGTCCTCCAAATCCAGGTGAATGCCTCATCCGCTTGGTCATCTATGAAACAAAACAAGTAGAATTTGGCCGACGTGAGGTTCTGACCCCAAACACAGCTCCAAGAATCTAGCGTTGTGTCATCCAGGCTCACATCTGCAGTTATCCTCTATAGATCTCTAACTTCATCTCTAGCCTGGGCCAAAAGTGGGATGCTGGAAATTTCAAAGATCGAGTTGGTTGCTACCTCTTGATCTTGCGTTGGTTTTTCCCTTGAAGAGGAAAGGGTGACGCGGCAAAGTAGCGTAAGTATTTCCCTCGGTTTTGAGAACCAAGGTATTAATCCAGTAGGAGACAACGCGCAAGCCACCGAATACCTGCACAAACAAACACCAACCTTGCACCCAACACGATAAAGGGGTTGTCAATCCCTTCACGGTTATTTGCAACGTGAGATCTGATAGAGATGGATAAATGGTAAAGTACTATTTTTTGTATTTTTGGTTTATGGAACGGAAAGTAAAAGATTGCAAAATAAAGTAAATAGGAAAGGCGACATAAATTGGCAAGTTGACGGGAAACTAATATGATGTAAAATAGACCCGGGGGCCATAGGTTTCACTAGAGGCTTCTCTCAAGATAGAAAGTATTACGATGGGTGAACAAATTACTGCCGAGAAATTGATAGAAAAGCGCAAAGGTATGATGATATCTAAGGCAATGATCATGAATATAGGCATCACGTCCGTGCCAAGTAGGCCGAAACGATTCTGCATCTACTACTATTACTCCACACATTGATCGCTATCCAACATGCATCTAGAGTATTAAGTTCATAAAGAACGGAGTAACGCTTTAAGCAAGATGACATGATGTAGAGGAATTAACTCAAGCAATATGATGAAAACCTCATATTTTTATCCTTGATGACAGCCTTGCTGCCCCTGTTGTCACTGGGAAAGGACACCGCAAGATTGAACCCAAAGCTAAGCACTTCTCCCATTGCAAGAAAAACAAATCTAGTCGGCCAAACCAAATCGATAGTTCGAAGAGACTTGCAAAGATATCAAATCATGCATAAAAGAATTCAGTGGAGATTCAAAAAATATTCATAGATAAGCTGATCATAAATCCACAATTCATCGGATCTCGGCAAACACACCGCAAAAGAGTATTACCTCGAATAGATCTCCAAGAACATCGAGGAGAACTTTGTATCAAGAATCAAAGAGAGAGTAGAAGCCATCTAGCTACTAGCTATGGACCCGTAGGTCTAAGGTGCACTACTCACGCTTCATCGGAGAGGCAATGGTGTTGATGTAGAAGCCCTCCGTGATCGAATCCCCCTCCGGCAGGATGCCGGAAAAGACCCCAAGATGGGATCTCACGGGTACAGAAGGTTGCAGTGGTGGAAAAGTGGTTTCCTGGCTCCCCTGGAAGTTTTTGGGGTATAAGAGTATATATAGGAGGAAGATCTAGGTCAGGGGGTCACCAAGGGGCCCACAAGGTTGGGGGGCCGCCCTAACCCCCTGGGCGCGCCCTCCACCGTTGTGGCCGCCTTGTGGATCTTCTGACTTGCACTCCAAGTCTCCTGGGTGTCTTCTGGTCCAAGAAAAATCATCGTGAAGGTTTTATTCCGTTTGGACTCCGTTTGGTATTCCTTTTCTGCGAAACTCTAAAACAAGGAAAAAACAGAAACTGGAACTGGGCTCTAGGTTAATAGGTTAGTCCCAAAAATCATACAAAATAGCATATTAATGCATATAAAACATCCAAAACAGATAATATAATAGCATGGAACAATCAAAATTATAGATACGTTGGAGACGTATCATTGGTCGATAAAAGACCTTTGACTGAGACATCCTCATCAGCAGCGAATGAATAGGCCCTCGGATGAGATTCAAACAACAGTTGTTGTTGCCACATGTCATTCCAAAATAAGGCAGTGTCTCCACTCTTGACCTGCACCGTGGTAACACCCATGTAAGTTCAATCCGCAACAATCCACTAGCTAGCTGTGGCACCCCGGCTCAGAGAAACCAGAACGCCCTGTATTCTAGCACAAAGATCGAGGAGAAGTCTCTGGAATACGGCACTGCTTGACATAGAACAAATCAACTCTTGTTACAAGAATAATAATACAAGGGTCTGATGTTACAAAGGAGCACATCAGCACGACAACACTACGCCTGCGATACTACACTTGCTCTATACTAGCAACGGAACAACTCATAGCAGCGAAATACTTCTAGCAGCGGAACAACGATGAAGGTGGTGAACTCCACTCTGCAGGGACTCTGGCTGGGACACGATCTAGCTCGAACACACGGAAACCTCGACAAGCAATCAAGCAATCATGGCATCACCTGCAATCTGGCATGACACGCCAGGTCTGTACATTGAATGTACTTGCAAGCTCACAACAACCAAAAACATCAAGCAAGACAATAACATAGCATTAAACAATTTAATTAAATTAACAACTATGATGAAGCAACTACTAAGCATGATATGAACTACAAGAATACTGATAAACCATCATCTCCAATCTCAAGAACCACCTCACTCTTGGCTATCCGGCCAAGCAATATACCATCTCGATCACCTCGTGATCCAAAAGATCCACGTGATAACCTCGTGACCACACCACAAACTGAATGATCATCCTCGATATCATCCCAACTAGTGGAGAGAGAGAGAGAGAGTGGCCGGCCAGGGCAGGCCGCGTGCCCCCTCCCCTTGAGTCCGAATAGGACAAGGAAGGGGGGGCGCCCCCCTTGCCTTTCCCCTCTCCCACTCCTTCCTTCCCCTCCTAGTGCGACTAGGAAAGGGGAGTCCTACTCCCACTAGGAGGAGGACTCCTCCTCTTGGCGCGCCCTCCTAGGGCCGGCCGGCCTCCCCCCTTGCTCCTTTATATATGGGAGCAGGGGGCACCCCAAGACACAAGTTGATCAGTTGATCTCTTAGCCGTGTGCGGTGCCCCCCTCTACCATAATCCACCTCGGTCATATCGTAGCGGTGCTTAGGCGAAGCCCTGCGTCGGTAGCATCATCAACACCGTCATCACGCCGTCGTGCTGACGGAACTCTCCCTCGAAGATCTGCTAGATCGTGAGTTCGTGGGACGTCACCGAGCTAAACGTGTGCTGAACTCGGAGGTGTCGTGTGTTCGGTACTTGGATCGGTCAGATCGTGAAGACGTACAACTACATCAACCATATTATCATAATGCTTCCGCTTATGGTCTACGAGGGTACGTGGATGACACTGTCCCCTCTTGTTGCTATGCATCACCATGATCTCCCGTGTGCGTAGGAATTTTTTTGAAATTACTACGTTCCCCAACAGTGGCATCCGAGCCAGGTTTATGCGTAGATGTTATATGCACGAGTAGAACACAAGTGAGTTGTGGGCGATACAAGTCATACTGCTTACCAGCATGTCATTCTTTGATTCGGCGGTATTGTTGGATGAAGCGGCCCGGACCGACATTACGCGTACGCTTACGCGAGACTGGTTCTACCGACGTGCTTCGCACACAGGTGACTGGCGGGTGTCAGTTTCTCCAACTTTAGTTGAATCGAGTGTGGCAATGCCTGGTCCTTGTGAAGGTTAAAACAACACATACTTGACGAAATATCGTTGTGGTTTTGATGCGTAGGTAAGAACGGTTCTTGCTCAGCCCGTAGCAGCCACGTAAAACTTGCAACAACAAAGTAGAGGACGTCTAACTTGTTTTTGCAGGGCATGTTGTGATGTGATATGGTCAAGACATGATGCTAAATTTTATTGTATGAGATGATCATGTTTTGTAACAGAGTTATCGGCAACTGGCAGGAGCCATATGGTTGTCGCTTTATTGTATGAAATGCAATCGCCATGTAATTGCTTTACTTTATCACTAAGCGGTAGTGGTAGTCGTAGAAGCAATAGTTGGCGAGACGATAACGATGCTACGATGGAGATCAAGGTGTCGTGCCGGTGACGATGGTGATCATGATGGTGCTTTGGAGATAGAGATCAAAGGCACAAGATGATGATGGCCATATCATATCACTTATATTGATTGCATGTGATGTTTATCTTTTATGCATCTTATTTTGCTTAGATCGACGGTAGCATTATAAGATGATCCCTCACTAAATTTCAAGGTATAAGTGTTCTCCCTGAGTATGCACCGTTGCGAAAGTTCGTCGTGCCGAGACACCACGTGATGATCGGGTGTGATAAGCTTTACGTTCACATACAACGGGTGCAAGCCAGTTTTGCACACGCAGAATACTCGGGTTAAACTTGACGAGCCTAGCATATGCAAATATGGCCTCGGAACACTGAGACCGAAAGGTTGAGCGTGAATCATATAGTAGATATGATCAACATAGTGATCTTCACCATTGAAAACTACTCCATCTCACGTGATGATCGGGCATGGTTTAGTTGATATGGATCACGTGATCACTTAGATGATTAGAGGGATGTCTGTCTAAGTGGGAGTTCTTAAGTAATTTGATCAATTGAACTTTAATTTATCATGAACTTAGTACCTGATAGTATTTTGCATGTCTATGTTGTTGTAGATAGATGGCCCGTGATGTTGTTCTGTTGAATTTTAATGCGTTCCTTGAGAAAGAAAAGTTGAAAGATGATGGTAGCAATTACACGGACTGGGTCCGTAACTTGAGGATTATCCTCATTGCTGCACAGAAGAATTACGTCCTGGAAGCACCGCTAGGTGCCAAACCCGCTGCAGGAGCAACGCCAGATGTTATGAACATCTGGCAGAGCAAAGCTTATGACTACTCGATAGTTCAGTGTGCCATGCTTTACGGCTTAGAACCGGGACTTCAACGACGTTTTGAACGTCATGGAGCATATGAGATGTTTCAGGAGTTGAAGTTAATATTTCAAGCAAATGTGTGGATTGAGAGATATGAAGTCTCCAATAAGTTCTATAGCTGCAAGATGGAGGAGAATAGTTCTGTCAGTGAGCATATACTCAAAATGTCTGGGTATAACAATCACCTAATTCAACTGGGAGTTAATCTTCCGGATGATAGTGTCATTGACAGACTTCTTCAATCACTGCCACCAAGCTACAAGAGCTTTGTGATGAACTCTAATATGGAAGGGATGGATAAGACAATTCCCGAGCTCTCCGCGATGCTTAAGGCTGCAGAGGTAGAAATCAAGAAGGAGCATCAAGTGTTGATGGTCAACAAGACCACCAGTTTCAAGAAAAAGGGTAAAGGGAAGAAGGGGAACTTCAAGAAGAACGGCAAGCAAGTTGCTGCTCAAGTGAAGAAGCCCAAGTCTGGACCTAAGCCCGAGACTGAGTGCTTCTACTGCAAAGGGACTGGTCACTGGAAGCGGAACTGCCCAAAGTATTTGGCGGATAAGAAGGATGGCAAGGTGAACAAAGGTATATGTGATATACATGTTATTGATGTGTACCTTACTAATGCTCGCAGTAGTGCCTGGGTATTTGATACTGGTTCTGTTGCTAATATTTGCAACTCGAAACAGGGACTATGGATTAAGCGAAGATTGGCTAAGGACGAGGTTACGATG